>NC_057421.1:36787500-38037500 GCF_019457755.1 Venturia canescens
TGATGTATACGTGTTGAAGAGAAATAAAAAGCCGTATCCATTCCACCGAAATCTCAAAAAAATCGGTGATCAAAAATTGTGAAGCTCTTAATACTGAATAAACTACTTTCGTACGCAGTGCAATTGCAAATATATGCAAGTTTTTGCAGTCGGGTAGTCTGATTATTATTTAAATGAAAACGATAATACTAAAAAGCGTCCCATGAGATACCGTCTACAGAGCTAATTATAGTTACATTGAAAAAGCTGACAGATCATAATAACAACAATTATCTTATGAGTTATTTGTATGAGCGATTTATAGAAAAAAATGGGAGGAAAATTGAAATTAACAGCGTGCATAGTTCGAGGAAAATCGGCAAAGATGTTTCTCAACTGTATTAGTACTCGATTTTTTAAATATGCAAGAAAAACGTATTGTGAATAAAAGAGTTTCGGATTGGTCGCGGACCATAACCTACATTTACTAATTCGAACTTTTTCTTGCGCTGCTCAATATAACTTTCAGGCTGCAGAACTTCTCAATGTAGTCATAAGAATGTACGTGTACATTTTCGATTAATTCTGTTACAAAAGTGTTTACTCAGTTCACAAGCTTATCCATATTAGCCACACACTTTTCCTTTTATTAGACTTTCCTTTGGTAGCTAACGCAAACGTTCAATTGAAACTTCAGACATATTAAGGCTAAAGATATCTCTTCCTGAAATTAATTAAAGTATTTTAGCGCATTCCTAGTAGCTTACAGTACCTAATTATTGGAGCTCCGATGTTAAAGAGTTTTACGTGACTGTTGCTATACAATATCGGATCACGATTTCGACAGTTTGATCTTTCTGTCCATTTCTGTTTTCGTATTTGAACTATAATTATATATACTAGTTACCGTGACTGTCTGAGGTTATGAAATTTTGGTGTTCAGTGACATTAAACTCTGTATTATTTAATAGCATCAACAATTTCGAATCTCTACAAGTTCTGTGTCATCTTATTATTCGAATATAAAAACTCTTAAACTACCTAATTAGTTTCCTTTGATGGGATTGAATTCGATAAATATCGTGACAATGGAATATTACAACAAAACTATAAAATTTTTGAATCATGGAGTGCAGACGAAAATAATAAAATTTATCTGCATAAAATTTAAGCGGTTGTTATAATGTTCTTGAATGCAGTTACGGTTGTTTTACAATCCAAACGCGCATACAGATTATTTATACAAAAATATACATGTAAGTATCGTGTGCACGTTTCATCCCTTATTACTTCCCTACGAGCGACAGTCATTCGTCATGATCCAGTTTGTCCGGTGCTCGATGCAATTACTTATCTCAGTCGAGTAAGAGAAATTAGGAAAAGTAGCAAAACAATTTTTCGAGTTCTCCGCTGTACCACAGTTAAGGAAGATGATTAGAAAGTTCGCGTAAAAAAATAAATTCACTGTACCAGGAAAAAAAATTTTCCTGGTACAGTGAAATAGACTGGCTCAATACACTGGAACGCCTAATACAATATTGTTAGGAGGGTGGGAAAATAGGACATATGTGATCAATTTTTTTGTGACAGTCAATTAAAGAACTATTCAATTTCAATCATCAGAGTGATTAATATACGAAAATATCAATAGGTTTTTTTTCTACATCGTGATAGAATAAAACGTTTGCTCGGAGACAAAGCTTTATTGTTTATTAAAATTTATAGAAATTTGATCGTTCGTTTTCCATCAACTTTTAAAAGTTAGAGTTGTCACTAATATAGAAATATGATAGTAAGATAACACCGCTCGAGATGGAAAGCAATGAAGATTATTGTTACAAAATCATCAAAGAAAACCGAATCTTCTCTCGTCCTCTTTCGCTCCGAAATCGCCGAACCGTCAACTTCTTTCAAGATTTCGCTCAACGAATTTCATTCGCCAATACTCTTCGAGATCAACGGGTATGGGAACAAGCTTGGCCAGCGTCTATCATCCGTTCCGAGGTCGTCCAATATAAGAGAGTCATCGTCATCATGAATTCAAAGGTACCAAAGAACGGAGTCTTTGGAGCGAAGAAGGCAATGAGAGAAATATCTCGCAACTTTTAGATTAGTAAACTGATGCACGAGATCTCATTGTTATTCGATAGCGACTTTCAAAAAATTCCAAACTCACATATATAATTATTTTTTGTGATGAGTGTGGATTAGGGTGATTAAGGTATCTCTGTATGTACACGTAAGAACCAAAAGTTTCAGCCACTGCGTACAATGAAATTCAATGCTTATACAGTGCTGTCTGCTACACGGTTTTGTCAAAGCTTGTATACTTTGCCTATCCTGCACAATCACGTTCCATGCACGAATAGGGCTCTTACACATCTAAAAAGTGGCGCTGTAATCGTGGCAACAACGCCGTTCTCTAGTCGAGCGTCAAAATGTCAGTGTTTCCCGAAATCTTATTTTCTTCATACCACGGTCGAAAGTACGCACTTTCGGCCCCGATTTCAGGGCCGAAAGTTCAACATTCCTGCATTGGTAAAAAAAATACGCTCGCTGTGACAGCGGGCGCAAATAGTATATTACACTACGAGGGCAGAAGGTTTGATAACCCTGAATTGCGCGTCAAACTTTCTGCCCTTGTAGTGTAATATACTATTATTCGCCACGAAAGAAGTTAAAAAGTGTTCAAATCACAATTCAAACGGGAAAGGTAGTCGAACATTTGAGAAAAAAGCTTTCATATTGTTTTGTATCGCGCCTATCAGTTCGCCGCACCTCACACTGTTGCCACGTCGTCACAGCTGGTCATGCGCCCGTTCCGCGTCACGCAAAATTAGCACAGTTCATCAGTCGATATCTCCGAAACTAAATGGTCAAAAATTCTCATTTTTTAAAAACGTGTAAATTTTTTTAAAATTTTTGGATCGCATTTCCCTCGAGTTTTTCAACGTTTAAAAATTTTTTAAATACCGTTATATTCTGAAAGTTTACGATCAAACAGAAAAATGTTTCAGACAAAAAATTACAGTTTTACATATATTTTGTTAAAAAAATTTTGTTTGAACTTTTCGAGTTTAAAAAATCACTATTTTCGTAAAAAATGTACGAAAATAATTTTTTTCTGTCGGTGAATTTTGATTCATCTCAAAAAATTCCAGAAAGTACTCAGAAATGTCTACAACCAGGTAATTTTTTAATGATGGCTCTATTTGTTGTTCTAGACCTATGCTTTGTTTTATTTCCAACGTTTTTTTTTTAATAAATAAAATTAAATTATTTTCTCCCAAATGGTTTCTTTCAGATTTTTAGATAAAAGAACACTGACGATAATCATAGCAATGTTTTGGAGCTAATTGGAGTATAATTCATCGGTAACGTAAATGGAACACCATTGAATTCGTTCATAAGCTGCACTGTATAATGGCTTGTTAAAAAATTATTCTGTCCAAACATATTTTTTGTTACTGTTGTTAACGTTAATCTCAATGTAAGAACTGGGAATATTTTTTTTAATTACCCTAGTGTGGATGAATGTATGTGATGTAGACAACGTGTAATGTTCCAAATAAATAGATTACATTACAGTCACGTATTACTAACCAACACTGTTCTACTAAAAACGTCATTTTCTAATCGAAATCTTGTTGACAATTATTTTCGCAGTTATTTCATAAATACAATTTGCAATCTGTCGTCCGAGCAGCCACCGCTTCAAATTTATGCAAAGGTTCATTTGCATAGGCCAACTTATTTGTGAGTAAAAGTGAGTAAAAGAAAGTAAAAGTGAGTAAAGAGAATTCTAATGCAATGACTGAGTGAAAGTAAAAGGAAAAGTGCATCGAACATCCTCCCTTCAAAAATTGTGTTCAAGTTGAGTGAGCTACGTTACAGGTGAAGAAACACGTCGGTGTTACGCCAGTCAGTACGAGTTTGTGGCTAGCCAAGAATAAGGACATAAGCGCGAGGGCATAGTACTAGCAAGGTTAGATGTGGTCGGGCGTTCTAATTTACCCAGTGATCCAACAGTAAACACAAAGGAGCATTGCTATAGTTTACTGTGGTAGTCTGACAAGTACTGCTTCTCTACAATCCCTTTAATCTCCCTTTCTGACCCTCTTCACCTTCCTCCACAATTTGATCTTCGTCGTCTGGAATCCTTTCTACTATGAATGGCTGAAGTCCTTGATCATGGTATGTAGTCGTCTTCCATTTTCAGACAACGAGAGAAGCACTGAGAAGCTTGAAAAATACGAGAATTAAAGCTGAATGAAAAATCAAAAATAAAATCATCTTCAGTGGATAAAAATAATAATGAAAAATGAATACAACTGTATTAGCCTCCGTTCCCGCACCTCATCCCTCAATCGCGAATACGTGATATTTGTATGCCATATTGTTTCATTCAGAAGGAAAATAATTCGTTTATTTCCTTCAACATATTTACACTTAGGGCTAAAATTGGATAGGAGAAGCAGATATTAATGAAGCTTCTACCGCTCAATGTTCCAGAAAGCATTGAGTACTCGTGCTGAAACTTTTTGGCCGATTTCCATACACAAAGGATGCGTGGATCGGATTTTCGGTACTTTTCTAGCTGATTCGTCGTGATGCTGGTACATGTGCAAGTTCGATCTATATATGGACGACGAGAGCTACCGTTGAAAGCGAATATAACTATTTTGCGTAGAGGTTCATTCAAGGTTTAACGTATGAATTGCCAGCAGTTACTATTCGCTTGTGGTACGTATAAGCGCTTCATGTATTGTATACGTTAATATGGGTGTATACGCATAAATAAATATCCACGTCTATGTATGAAGAACCCGAGTTGTGGACACGATTACTCGACTGTTCGCTAAGCTCTCAGTGCAGATCCATGTTTCTATGAGAATAATTTATCTTACATTATTCGTACAGAAGTCACGGAGCTCGTGATTAATTCAGCCGATAAATCTATCAGTCAGAGAGGATAAGGAAAGAAGGTAATTCAAAAAGGGTAATTCAATTTCTTAAGATTTTTTAGCATCAGGTCAAACAAGTCAGGGTTTTCGGAAGTTCTCAATAATATGTGTGCGCGTTTGGTGTATGTCTTTGTAGTTCGATGTCTATAGATAGGACCCTGAGTGGTTGGAGTGTAGATCGAATTGTTAGTAGACCCCTGCTATAGAGTCAAACGAAGAGAGATACAATCGCTGAGGAAAAGTACGATGTTACTCGAGACAGTTCGAAACGGAATGGAACTTAATTAGTGACAGTTGAGCAATCGAGTTGTACACAATGTATATACTACAAGAAAACTCTGTATTGAAAGTCGAATTATGTGAACACGAGATGGAAATAAAGAACGGAATGGAAGAACACGGTGATAAGGAAATGAATAATTGCAAAGCCTGCAACGTTGTGACAGAGCCACATTGCTCCGCGTCGTCGTGAAAACCATCTTTATATGAGCGACTCTTACCCACTTTTATAGAAGCGACAAAATCGTTATTTTATTTTCATTATTGCGCGCCCCAGTACCATACTTTCATATAATTTTCTCGAGTCATAATTTTTTCGCCCCCGTCGATGCGAGTCGTCATCGGCCAGCGATCGACCGGAAGTCGTTAGAAAAAATTGCACGGCCGAACAACACAAAGCACGAAAAATAACAAAAAATGCCCCTCCCCCTCTCCTTTCGAGAATATATACATCTATCGAGGACACCCACCTTGCTTTCCTCGACCAAGAGAAATTTTTTCCTCCTCATAAAAAGTCCTCCTCCCAATACTCCTTTAAGTCAAAACTGCAGGTGGATCGGAGCCGAGTCACGGAACTAGTTTGTAACATTGAATTTCGTCGAGGCCAGGAATCATCTCCGCCCCGAGGAAACCATCAAACGAGTTCCCTGGCGTCACCTGGCGAGGTTCCGAGTCCCCGTCAACAGCTATGATAAAAAATATCGTCGAAACTTTGCGCGCAAGCCAAGCTTGGTCCAGGCGGCGTCATCGATTGGACTGGCCGATAACACACCTCGCGATCACCGATCAATCGCCAATCAATAGTCTGCAACTAGCCCTTTTTTCTTTCCCATCCTCATCACCATATCGCATATATCATGCGCGAAAACTGGGTAATCGATAGAGAAAATCGGAATGCGTATGCGTGGATAAATTATTTGGATGGACGTGCATTCCCCGAGAATCAGCGAGGACGAAAATCGATCCTTCACTATACGATCACGATCTCGGAATGGGTGCTATGGCCCTACAGTTTCCGTAATTTTT
The DNA here is from genome assembly GCF_019457755.1 of Venturia canescens. Classification (NCBI taxonomy): domain Eukaryota; kingdom Metazoa; phylum Arthropoda; class Insecta; order Hymenoptera; family Ichneumonidae; genus Venturia; species Venturia canescens. The sequence goes on from NC_057421.1 coordinate 36,793,749, forward strand.
CCGCGATTCCGGATTCACTTAAATAAGTTCTTGTGCACTTTTTGTTGATACAACAACCACCGTGGTATAAGTGAGAAGAACCGCGAAAGGAATAATCCTCTCAAGTAAGTCGTGCTCACTTCGTGCCACGACAAAAATCACGTGGTCCGCTAGCTACTTTTCTTCGTGACTCGCCGTTCGATTCTCCCGGACAAACATTTTGTTCGTTCTAATTCATCCTAGCTCCTCTGACTCGCGAATGACCTCCTTTCCCTATTTCGCCGCCCGTTTATCGTAATCGATTTTCCGTTACAATTCATCATGCTTACGCGAGTGAGTTCTGTGGTGCTAAAATTGGTTCAAATTCAAGTCCCTTCTTTTTTTTCGAACATCACACGGGAGTTTGTGAGACGCCTGACGCGTCAGACATTCGCGATCCTGAGAATATTTTTTCCATTCTACCGAGTATCTCTGGCCGTTATTTTTGCTTGACCGGGTGAGTCATTATTTACTTTTCGTGCCAATTTTCGAAATTTACTTTTTTTTGCGTTGGTGTTTCATTTATTCATTCGATTTTTCTGCTGATTTTGAGAAAAAAAACTGTAATAAGACATAATAACAAACTATTTAGGAATTATATTAATTGGTTATCAATCGTTAGCTTAAAAATTTGTAACTGTGCGATCCACACGGATCGTGACGACGAATAGTAAACTTAAATTTCGCATCCCGTATCATAGGAATGACAGGGGCGATGTCTTTGCGCCCCTATCGTCCGTCAAAAGAAGGGCACAACAACACCGCCGAGATACGTAACTCTATATCTTTCTCTATTAGTATCTATCTCGATGGCAAAATGAAAAAAGGAAACGACAAAGAAATTATATTTTTATTTGTACCACGGTTTTGGGGGGGGGGGGGGGGCGGGTGCTCGCGCGCGTGTGTGTGTGTGCAGAATCGTACTTATTTGGAGAATTTAATGATCGTGAAGATCGATTTTTATGGTGCTGTACCACCACGAACCGCAAATCGAGTTTCTACAGGAAAGTCGGGAATTTAATTTTTTACAATAAAATAACGCAGTTGGACTGGGCAAACCCACAGCTTACAGCTCGAACGTTTATTGAAAATTTAATGTACAAACGAAATATTTGTATTTACAGAACGTTGCTGACGCATGTTCTTTTTGAAATTCTGAATAAATTTGACTCTTATAATAAATGAAAATTTGAAGGAAGGTACAAAAACAACAACTAATCCATCAAGGGAGGTCAACTAACGTAGCGGACGCGTCGAAAAAAACGAAATCCAGAAAAACCCGTAAAGCAAAAAAGGGAGTTTTTGTTTATGACGGGAGTAAGTGTAAGGCAGGCGCAAGCCGAAGTTCATACCTTCCTCGGCGCATGTGACATTCAGATGGTCCAGAAAAATTTTAATTGTCTATCCCTAGAATATAAAAGGCGCTCTCGAGGTAAGCCACTCATGGGAAAGTCTCGATTTGAGCAGGATTCGAGATGTTATAAAGTTAAGAAAAAACCCGAAGAGTCTGAGAGTCCCGCTACGCTGTGACCAAAAGACTACATTAATAAAATAATATAAGCGATGCGTGATGCGCGTTGCAACAACTCATTAGCTGATCAATATTGACTTTCGAATTTTTGAAAAACTAAACGAATTTCTCTTGATGCAACGGAGCTTAAGAGTATGGATCAGTCGACTAACCTCTCTTGGAATTTTCGAAATAAAAATTCTTAGACACAGTTTGATCGATTAAAAAAAGGCTCTGTCAGCCTACGCAGAACGATGGCAAAAATCGACTGACAGAGCCTTTTTTTAATCGGTCAAACTGTGTTAAAGAATTTCGATCTCGAAATTTGCAACTATCTCTCTCGCACTCATGTTTGCGATATACCAACTGATCCATCCTCTTAAGCGTAAGATTTGACACTTTTACAGAGCCTTAAGAGTATTATCATTTGTTTTCATATACTTCGGTCTTTCGTTGGTTTTCTGGTATACGACTTCCCTCCTTCCTAACCTACAAAAATCTAATACAAATTTAATGCCTTCCGTACATGCTGTAGGATGTTATATTATTCACGGCTAAGCAAACTTTCCATCAGTCGATCTTTTTTGAAATGGTACGGTTAGCTGCAATTCGTACGCTTTTGATGTGTAATAATCAAAGAGCTTTAATAGGATAAACCGTGCATCAACATCTACTTCCTTGTTTTAACAACGTCTTCAGCAGACTGTGTGATCTTTCGCGATCCCATAAGTGCTTTTGGTTATGAGCCGAACAGTATGGCTCTGACAGACTACTCTCCGATAACAACCAGCAGATATCTAACTTTGCATTATTCGAAGTTTGACACCGGGGTATATACGCTTGCTTGAGTTCCTATATCATCTACACTGACGCGTGGGTATTGAAAATATGTCAAAATTTTCATAAATTCGAAACTTGCGGATATCGTGATTGAAGCGACGTATGAAAATGAGATTATCTCAAATTCCTATGACGAATTATGAAATATAATGTATTGGATGAAAATTGCAAGCTCAGAGTAAATATATACACATTAATTTGCTATAAAAAATTTCGATTTATACTGACTGTGATTGGAAAAAGCATCCCTGAAAAACAGATCATATTACTGCTGTAAGCGAACAATAAATTTTTGAGTTTCCCTCATTCGACCAATGCCAGCTCGATTTTCATAAGTTCATTCACACTCTTTCTGTACCACTGTAGAGTGGATAACTATGATTAGCGAGTAGATATCAAACAAAAGGTAAAGAGCGAAAGGATGAGATGTTGATCCTTTCGGGGTATTTTCTTCCGTATTTGACAGCGCTTCGACGTTGTTTCGACCTGTCGGTACTAAGTTTTAGTTAGGGTGAAAATATTTACAACGCTTTATCGATGGCTCTAGCTTGAGTGTCCTATTTTTTTCGATGTTTCTAACGCAAATGCAGTTTCTAACTTTGATAGCGAATTAAAAAATATTCGCAGGAAACAATATACAGTCGATATTTTTTGCGATAGTCCCTCAAACATAGAATGTCATGGCGAAAACGGGATTGAAAGCTTTAGCCATGGTTCCCTACTGTAACGTAATATTTCATTTTGCGAGGTGTCAAGGAGCGTTCGTGTCTTTTGTGTACTATGGGATTATGGATCAGAAGGAGATTAACCGAAACGTGCGAGTCGACGACGCCGTCGTCGGGACTTTGCCAAACATTGCGTTTTATTGTGGAAGAGCGATGCGTCGGGAAGGGGAGGCATATGTTCGTTCTCATTAGAGATAGGCTTATGAAAGTTGCTGGCACTTTGTATGAACGAAGATGCCAATGGGTCTATACGTTATTAACCGAATCAAGTGAACCCTACCAATATTACCCCTACCCAAAATATCTGCACCCAAAATATCCCGCAGGTAAATACCCCCAAGTTAAATTAATATTGATCACAAATTATCATAATCATGATTTTTTATTGTATATATGTATGTATATGCATATATATAACGCATATCATAACAGCAGTTTCCAGGACCTTTTCAAATATAAAATAATAGTTTCTAGGACTATAGACGGATGTGAGGCTGTCCTGGATTTAAAAAAAATGGAAAAATTCTAGATTTAACTCTTTATTTTATTATCTCTGTGCTTCAATATTTATAAACTATGCCAAAAATAAGTATGCTTAGATTCTTTAATTAGTTTATACATATCATTTGGGGATAGTTTTTAAATTACTCAGCCCGTTCTTGATTTACTTATTTATTTTCGATGTACGCATTTTCAAATCGTGAAATTATAATTTTCTGGTCTGGTGAAATTCCAATTCATCATGAATGAAAGTTTAATATTTGGTTACTTTTAATTGATGTATCTTTGTTTTCTATATCTTGATCTATGTTTTATCCACTACAATAATTTATTCGCATTTTTATCGAATTCTATAACGTTTCGGACTAGGGATAGAATTTTCAAGGCATATTTCAGAGTAATAATTATTATTTGGGAAATATCCGAGTGTCATGTTTTTAACAATGTCGATTGGAATAGGTGCGTGAATTTTTCACGACTGTCCACGACATAATAATGGGAAAACAAAAGCATTACGGGAACGTTCCACGCTAATCGAAATATGGAGTACTGAAAAAACGTCGACCGTGATAAAGAGTGATTTTCTATCTCTTTGCTGTTCTCTCATCAATATTACTGTCAGCCTTTTGTTTTGACAGAATATCAAGCATTCTGCTTAGAATTTTTGAATATGAGTACTAGGGTGGTCCTTATTTGAGGTTGATTTTTTTTCAAATTCCCCTCCTGGTTCGATTCTAAATCATTAAAAAACGACACCACGAAAAAGCTGGGGTCAGTCGAATGATGGGAAATGGTGCCAGCAGGTCCGAATTGATTTAAAAAAAAGGCATTTTATATTAAAGTGATGTTTTTTTGCCGGGGCCGATCACCTATCATTTTATTCCAATCCTTTTTCCTATTATAATCTCTACATATTTTCCCATTATAGTCTCTACGGCATAGAGTCCAACTATCATATTTCCTTGGGAAAGCCCACCACGTTCCGAATATCGTGTCTCCGGGCACAGCGTCCAACTAACATGATCTTTATGATATTTTATAAAAGTTCTCTCGGCATAACCCAAGCCACCTTAATTATAAATTCTATCGTTAACTATTAATCTCCTTAAATAATCATAATTCATTGATCATTTTTATATGAAATGCCTACATAGAACATCCGATGGTTCAGGAATTGCATCTTATTGTGAATTATTCATCAAAAATCTCTCCGCATTGCGTTCGACTATCTTTTGACAAGCAAGTTTTCAATCAAAACTATTCTTTTATTCGGTATCTCTCAACATAACGTCTGACGATCATGTTATAAAAGAATTCCTCAGATATAAAAATTTATATCAAAATATTGATACATCGATTTCTCTTCAATCGGTGATGACAACAAAGTACGTCGAGCTCCGCTTATTTAGACAGAACATTGAGATGCTCTTGATATTGCTTCCTAGATACATCTCTTTCATTATTCTTGACAAGCTGACATAAGTCTACGAAACAAAATTATTTCGTTTCATTTGCAATGAAAAAAAGGCTATATTATTAAGCAATGTAATGGAAAATTCAGTAATGGCATGCAATAGCACCATTTTTCCTTCAGGTCATGGAGAAAATATCAGAGGAAGTAATGATCTAGAAATTTTAGAAAATATAATTCTCTCCACGAGTAGAAAAACGATAGAAAAGTTGTCTATTATCGAAATTCAGAAGCAAATAATAAAAAACCATCCGCTGATTAACTCCTGGGCATCCGGGAAAAAAGTGCATCACAGACAAAGCCAATCAGTTGAAACTATCGGAGGTGGGCGCATGATGCGCTTACTTTTCAGAACTTGGCAATAAGCATAACGTAGTTTCAATTTTCATCTACTATGTGTTATGTAAATATCTGAGTGGTTGTTCTTAATGACGATCGACAACGGTTTTAAGTACATTTGGAGGGGATTTGTGATTGGCGTGATTTGTAGATAGAAAAAGAATAGCAGTCAAAAAGAAAAAGCAAACACAAATGCACCTGCTTGCTGGCACCTGTTCCCATCATCCCATTGACCTCATCTTTTTCGTGGTATCTTTTTTAGTGATTTGGAATTGAACCAACGGGGGAATTTAAAAAAAAGCCCAACCCCAAATAGGGATCACTCTAATGAGTACACTTTAACACGCTTGAGAGATTGGGCGTTCATGTACGATATAACCAAATGATTATTTACCGGGACTAGTGCATTTTTGCAGGACAATAATTTATTTGTTCTTGGTACTTGAATTTGATGAAAAAAATGAGGTATAAACAACATACATCGAATTATCAGAGTGCCTAGCACGGTATAAGGCACTTTAATTGAAGGGTTGAGAGGGGAGGTGCTTTGAATTTCGCGATTCTACGAGTAGTAATTAAGCGATACCTCTCGTCCATTGGCAAATTACAACGTTCGGTCGTTAGAACTTGCCAGGAGGGCCTGGAAGAATTTGCGTACAGCAAGTATGAGCGCTGAGTTCGTATATGTACTTTATATTTCATGGTCTGACACGCCATGCTACTGCGCACACTATATAGTATATTATCCTGCTGCTGAAGTTAAAAATCGATTTTACGGGAGAGTGAGCTCGTAACTGATAGAACTAAATGCTGCTCAAGGGTTTCTCATATATGTCTACATATTCATACAAAAAACAGCAACGTTACGTTGAGCTCTCGTGCTTCGAGGGCTTACTTTTGTCGTGAAGATTCGTGCGTGCACTTTATTTCAGCTCACGTGCACGAAACGTTTATGTACAAGCATAAAGCATCATATTGATGGGAGGCACCTCAGTGATCGCCGGTAAAACAACAATCCACGAGTGAGGATTCATTTTCATGAAAACCTTTATGTTTCAAAAAAAATTCCACCGAACACTCGTCATACTTTTTGTCACGAAGAAAAGGTAAAGATAGTGGCTCAAGATATTGGCAGTGATCCATCGCAGAAAAATTGACTTTTGGTGTTGCATAGGAAATATCCACTTTAGAACTAAAATATATGTGTCGAGGACACAGATTTCAGCAAACTAACTCTCGGTCAACCTGTGAAGGCTTTTTCTTGATTTTCCACATGCAGTCATTTTTATGACACTGATGTAATATTTTAATTTCGTTTTATCGGCTGATCTGCCATTCATAGTCACCAACAAGCCGTGGAACTAATCAATGAATAATGACTCGTAATATAACCTTCTATTCATTTATGCTTAATTACCGTTATCAAAGCTTGGTTAATATTCGTAGAGTTTGACGGATAAGCGGGAAACTATTATACAGCAATCGCTATAGCAGCAGGTATATTGAAGTGAATACCACGATCTCTCGCTAACAATCTCGTTGACGTTTTGTCATTAACAGAGTGACGAGCTGGTCCAGTAGAAAGTCAGCGTCGTAGCGTCTATATCATTATATCGTCGGTTTTCAATTGTAAATGGCCGTACAGTTTAATTGACCGAAAGGCTATGAAACGCATCGATCTCTATGGATGTTAAATGATATGTGATGTAAACATTCAGGGCATTCCGTAGCGAATTGATCAACTAATGTGCGCTACTAATATCCTCTTAGGTGGGTATATTTATATAAGTTGAAAAATTAAATTAGAAGTAATATCTAGAAAATTCATATATATTACAAGATTGCAAGACAAGTAAAGAAGATGTTTTTGGAGAGTATCAGTATCATGTTCCGTGAAGCATTCACGAAAATTCAAATCCATATAATCCATATTTGATGGCATATCGCATCAGTTACTACTAATGTAATCATCTTAACGTCATCGCATTCAATCAACAATTTATCAGAAAATGAATGCCGTAAAATGTTTTTCATTTAAATGGCATTCTTTAAAGTCTAAATGAAAATGATGCTTTCGATATAGCAGTAGCAATGTATTGGAAGGAATTTGCGATTATAGAAAGGGCATGATGCGTTGGAGATGACGGGTCCCATAGCATTCGTTGTCGTACTGCATACTTTATATGTACGTGAGCTCACCACTCAATTTTCCAGGCGTAGCTACTGATCGTGGAGCAAGGGCCACTAATCAGGCTGTTTCCACTTAATTTGCTGGGGTAATTAACCATTTCATTCGCTGTTGCGAATGCTCGTGCGAGTAGTCTTCGCATCATTCAGAATCCATACTTCTCTTCATCTCTCTTGCTTTTAGGTCCCTAACCATTCATATCATCTCAGTCAAACTCAAACCAAACCTAAACCCCAGATACCCCATTATTATTCATGGAGGCCTATTGTATTCGAGAGGACCGCAAGGAACGTTAAACGCGTTATATATCGAAAACTTGAGCAGGCATATACCTATTTCAAAGTGCGCACACAGAGAAATAGGGATGCAAAAAGGGGGAGGAAAAAGGAGGGACATAGTATAACGACACCGAAATATAAAAAAGGGGGAAAACAGACCAAGAAAAGTATAGAAGAAATTGAAGAATGATGAACAGTATTCTACTTTATCAAAAGTGTAACATAGCAAAAACTTTACCACAGTTTCTGCTGTGGAATCACAGAACAATAAAATGGTGTTTTCTTTTGTTCAAAATAACAACGCTTTCAAATATTGACTTTTTAGGACGTTTTGTCTTTGAATGGAATTTTCAGAAAAAAATATCAAAAGATCATACAAATTCATCTACAACGTTTTTTTTTTGAGGTTTTAGATAAAAAACGAGAATCTTAGTCGGGATGGGGATAAAATATCAGAATAACTAAAATTTCGGACTTGAGTTTATAAACTTCGAATGACAATATAGAGACAGATTCGATTAGAACTTTGAATGTCGAAAATAAATAAAATAGAAACTTCAAGTTTCGAAGCATGTTTACATCCAAAATAGAATGTAACAATCTCCTGCAGAACAACGACTAAAATATCATTTTTCCGAAAATTCGACTATCACTCTTTCGATTTATAAATGTCTACAATCGGCAATACTGTGAATATTCACAATTTCGAAAATATAATAACGAAAGACCAAATATTACTGAGGTTGAAATACTGAAACACCAAAAAGTCGAACGATCAAAATGGCGAAACGTTAGAAAGTCGACCCGTGAAAATAAAGAAATGCAACAAAGCTCAAAATATACGCATCGCATCACTTGCTTACTTACTCGGACTGGTAATCTCCAATTTCAAACATCGCCATTTTAACTTTCGCCTTTTCGAGCCATCGCCATTCCGCATATCTAAGTTTTAGAGGCTCGAAAAATTCACTTTCGACTTTTTGCTACACTATATTCTGGTCCATCTATAAAACAACTACTCTCCATTTTGAATTACAAAATAAATATGAACTTTTGACTTTCGTATGGTCTGTTAAAATTGCATTTGAAATGAAAACTATCGAAATATATATTTTCGAGTAAATACGGATTCAAAGAAGGAATATATAAACGCGTAATTTGCTAAATAGACGATCGAAAATAAGAATTTCTAATTACTTATTTTTCTCCAATCTGATATTACAACTTTAAAAATTTCTAAATATCGACCGTTCTACAATTTGGTTATTTGACATATTGAACCCTACCCCATTTTAGTATGATTATCATTTTTCATTTTTCTTTCCTCCATAAGAAACTTTGAGATTTGCTACAAGTTCTCTGAATTTTTTAAAGTGGGATCTTTTCGCTTTCTATTCTTTTGAATTTCAATCCAGCTTATCTAGAGTCGCGGCAGCGACTCTGAGACAAGTACATTTATGACGAGTTGCTGCCGGAGACTCTTTACCGGAGCGATAGCGTTTCCAATTGTTTTCAAAAATTTTCAAAATTTATTTCTTCAATAATTAATTAATTATAGCATTCCGAAGAATATTATAGGTTGACATATTTTTTATTATTTTTTTTCTTTCGATTGCGACCTCTTCGAACTCTGTAGCTTAACGCGTTGAAGAGATATTAATTATTTATTTTTTAATTTCTAATAACACTACTCTGAAAACCTTTTAGGATATACCTAAATGTCCGAATAGGTCAATTTTCGAAAGCGTTATGTCACTTTTAACAAAATAACGCCATTTTTTTTTAACAATTCATAACTATTTTAGGGTCAGGAAAAACATTTGAAAACATTCTGAAAAATTTCTTTGGTACAGTAGAAAAAAATAAATAGTATATTACACTACAAGGGCAGAAAGTTTGATATTCCTGCACTGCGCGTGTGGTGTATACTATTTTTCTTCATACCCGGTCGAAAGTACGATTAAGTACAATAGATTCACGGCAGATTAATGATTTGATGCCTGCCCCGACATTTGCGGCACGAGCGAAGCGAGTGCAGCTGGTCGGGGGCAGGCATCAAATCACCAGCTTTGGGGGCAGCTTTGAAATTAGAGAAAACACGGTTAGAGACAAGTCATCGATGACAGTTACGGCAGCTTTACATACAGATGTGCGTGAAAAAAGTTTTTGCTTCCGCCGTCACTCTGTTGTTTTACCAACGGAAGAATCTCGGTCTTTCTGCATCGAAATCGATGCGGGATGTACGTCCTTGCGACCGAAGTATAAAGAAAAATCAAATATAATCATGATTCAGACAAAAAAATATTAATTCAAACTTGTACCACTTTTTTAAATCGATTTATTTATTTTTTTTATCGGAATCACATGAATAATGAAAATTGTTGACTGTATTCTTATGAAATATACGCAGTTTTTGTAAGCATGAGATCGATTGCTTGAGCAAGATTTCGATGTTTGCTCCGATGAATAATAAAAATTATTCACAATATTCCCATGAAATACGCAGTTTTCGTATACAACGGATGGGCTCGTTGACAAAAATTTCGGGATTTGTTCACTCGCATGAGTCGCAGTTTCATTTTGCGGTTGTTCAGTCTCTGATTTTTTTGAAAAAATTTTAATCGGCGGTTTCGTTAAAAAATGTGTTGGCAGTGTCGATTGGCGATTATTGATCACAATTTTTCTGTTGTTCGCGGTTGTGAAAGACGGTGTCGGTGAACTATTTAAAACTTCCGGTTGATCCAGATTATCAATTTGAGCTAGATCCTCGTCATTAATCTCGAATTTATCCGAGAAGTTAATTGGGTTTATTCCTGCATCTGTAGATTCGTTGTCATTTTTGGTCTTCGGTACTTTCGGCGTTAAGTCGTTTGTTGTCGAAGTTGATGGTTGTGAACGAGTTGGAACGGATATCGATGCGTGAGTTATGCTCTCGTAAATCTTTTCTCTGTTTTTTAAGGAATTTTCCACATACCCTATAAATGAATAAATTGTTTATAAATAAAATTTTAATTGAAAAAAAAATATCGTTCGGATATTTAATAGAGAATTGAATGTAAATATAATTTATTTGTTTGTCAATGAGTATTTTTAACAATCTAATTAAATAAACATAAAAGTGACCTTGAGCAATTCCAGTCGACTTCCATCCGCCTAGTTGCTTAAGCATGGTCGTATTGGCTCCCGAGTTAGCAAGAAGAGTTGCGCCAGTTCTTCGGAAACAATGCCCAGTATAAGATTTTGAATTCGGTAAATTTAAACAGGAAGCTATAGCGTGCGGTATTTCTCTAATTTTATTTCTGCCGATGACTTGGCGTTGAATTTTTCCATTGTGGTACTGGATAAACAATCTGTCCGTAAATGATTCGTTGAGTCTCATCAAGATGCATTCCTTGGCTTTTTGATAAAAAAGTTTTCCAATTATAAACTGGCGAGGAGCATCATTTTTTGTGTCATTGATGGACACAAGATATTTGTTGCCAAGATCTTCAACATCTTGCACCGTCAGTTTAGTGAGCTCATCACATCTCAGAGCCCCACAAATTCCAAATACAAGGATAACCATAAATTAGTGTAACAAAAAAAAATATAAATTTATTAAGAAACTCATACAAGTAAATGACAATACTCACCTTTGAAACTAAATGGGTGTGGTCTGATGCATCATTCATGAATTTTGTAATTTCATCCCACGTGAACACTGGGGATTTTTTCGGTTGATAACCTTTAGAATTATTTTTCATCAAACTTTTAAAATTTTGGAACTTGGTTAAATCGACATTGTCTCTTGTGTTTAAAGTTTTTTTTAACATCGACCAAATGCACCATAAAGTTGACGGCTTCAGTTTTTTGGTCAACTCTTTAAAATAAACAACTAAATTCGTTTCTTCTGAATTTGACAAAGAATTTTGATGTTCTATCTGCCATTTTTTGTAGTTCTCGTAGACGAGTTTGTACCGATCAGCCGACTTTTTTGGTAAAGTTTCCGTTTGTATAATTAATTCCGCCTCCGCGTCAAAATCTCTCAACACCTCTTCCTCGTCCATGGAGTCATCAGTGGAAATCACTTCGTTCATTATTTTATTTTAAACACTGATTCTAATTCCAAACTGAACTAATCTAATGAACTGCTGAGCTGATGAATTGCTCTCAATTTCAAGAGAAATGACAGCTTTGACATATTGAACGAAAAAACACGGTTAGAGATAAATGATCGGCGGCAGGGCAGGAAAAAATTTTTGCGCCCGCTGTCACAGAAGGCAAGCGTGTTTTTTTTTTACCAATGCAGGAATGTTGAACTTTCGGCCCCAAAATCGGGGCCGAAAGTGCGTACTTTCGACCGAGGTATGAAGAAAAAAAGTTTCAACCAAATCGAAAGTCGATCGGGTTCAAAAGTGGTCCATTTGGCCTGGAATGCCCCATATATAAAGATATAGAATATCTATCTTACTCTAAATTTGGGTGGAATCGTCGAGCTCATATCTAAAAAAGGACTAGTTCAATTCAGAATCCCAAATCGATTCTAGACATGAATTCCATGGACCAACGTCAGCGGAACACCAGGAGAACCGATCTTATATGATCATATATAATCAGGGTTTCTCTTCGTCCGCGGTGGTTGCTATCGAAGCTAAATTAAGACGCCATATAATCGATCGTGAATCAACACCACAGCAGTTTGTGCCGAAAGGATAAATGAGATAAGTGTGATTCCAACAAATATGAAAAATGTAAAAAGGAATATTTCGTAATTCCAGATTTTTGTCGAAAAAAAAATTACGGTAAATAACGAAGAAACTCGGTGTTTCACTAAATGTGAACCACGTGCACCAACCTGTGCGCGTAGGTTTTCTACTGTAAGAACCGGAGATGGTAAGAAACATATATACTGGGAACAAAGCCAAGTAGAACTAGAGATATAAAATGCTACAAAGATTTATTCAGGATAAATAGGACGAAGGAGAAAACTCGGCACAGCTTTTCCACCTTTTGAATCTCATCATTTATTTTTCAAATAAGAATCAGTTCCTGTGTATTATACTAAACAGTCACGCACCGGTGAAAAAGAGTCACGAGCTTCAGTTCTTCGGAAATGCGCAAAAAGACTGCGGAGATAATATAAATGTCTAGAAGAAAACTGTTGCCTCCTCATATCATGCGGCAACTATAATCATGAAATGGAGTTCTAATAAAAAGACCGGAACACATAACACGTATGTATACATGTATTAGATGATATTAAACATGGATATTTTTGAAAAGTGATTGCTGTTTTCGGAAAAACTATTTCGACATTGTAAAATTCACACGAAACGTATTCGAATATGTTTCGAAGTGAACGTTTTGAATCTATCTCTTGAGTAAATATTTTTGAACTTTTGTTTTGCTTATTGTAGAAATGAAGCTGTATGTTCCTCTGATGTAATGAATTCTCGTACATAGCATGATGTACAGCAAAAAAAAAATTTACGACACGCGAAAAGCGACTTCTCAGAACCTGAGTATCCTTTTTTCACTGTATTCGAGTTGTGTGCATACTTGCATAAAACAGACGGGTAAAAAGAATGTTCCGTTTTCCACAAAATATACAGCGGATATATACCACATAGTGAAACGGTTTGAGTGTGTGCATCCTTGCTCGTTTAAGCAAGAAGAAGGATTCGCTTTGCTTATTATTTTTATTTTCTTTTTCTTATTATTATTCTCACATCCAACTTTAAATGTTCTTGCCTGTGAGAAAAAGAGTTTTAAGGATCTTTTACGAGCTTCGCACCATTCATTTCTTGCACCCCCCAGGTTCATAGAGTTAAAGAGGGTGATACGGAAAGAAATAAGGGGTGCAATAAGGCGTTAGAGAAGGAGTGAAAAAGAGGGAGGGAAAGCGGAGGGATTGAGAGAAAAACGATGGAGTGAGTCGTTTTAGAAACGCGGATGTGTAAGCTGGGTGTAGTGGCAGAATATCCGTTATATTCGATAGGTTCTACTATACTTTCCCTTGACTCCACTCCTTCATCTCTTTCTCTCGTATATTATGTACCGACCATGGATACGAGAATAATATCCGGGTTTATATAGATATATTTGTATATGAATATATGAATTAGGGTGATTCTTAACAAGGGTGTTTTCGAATTTCTTTGCTCCCAAGGGCTCAGATGCTCCCAAGTTGATAAAAAATAATTCCCTGAAAACTTGAGCTCTTAATATTAACTCAAAGATAGTCAGATTCTTAGGGAAATAACATGAGAAAGATTTCTTTCGTTCTTTAGTATTATAGAACTCTGGGACAAATAAATTCGAAACTTCGAGTCATACATATTTTCATAGAGAATTTGACTCTCTACAAAAAAGGTCTCTTATGATTTGTAGCTACGTCTATCGGTTTAACAGTTATTTGAGCTAAAATTTTTTTATCATTATCAACATTATTAAGGACATTTATCGTTTTAACCACTTGTGTTATAAAAAATATTACATATTTGTAGTAATTTTTTTGTATTTATAACCAATATATACGTAAATACAATTTCGTTTTTGGAATTGGTTTACCTGTATCTTCCACTCACAAATTTGAAAGTCGAGTAAGACGCCAAGTACAATGGTCAATTTTTTTTTGTTTAAATTCTTTGGTTTATAATTTTTTTTCGTTCTTAATTTATTTTTTAATTTTTGTGATCTTAACATCTATTAGCATTATATTAATATGTTAATAGTCCACTTCACTTCATACCAGTTTTTTCTGTTATTCTCAAGTTAACAATGAATTTGAAATACAGCATGAATGGTGCGTAAAAAAACGAGAGACTTATACCATTTAGGCAGTTACCTGTAAAATCATGGAAATCAATGGGTTCATCAAGAACATCGGTTTAGGAACAAAAAAATTACAGCAGAAAAAAACGTGGACGCAAAAAATTACAACTATAATAATACAAAGACAAAAAAATACATTACAAAAACAAATTGCAACCAACAGAATTAAGATCACAAAAATTAAACAATTAAATACGAACGAAAAAAAATTATGAATTAAGGAATTTAAACAAAAAAAAAATTGACCATCGTATTTGGCGTCTTACTCGACTTTTAAATTCGTAAGTGTAAGATACAGGTAAACCAATTCCAAAAACGAAATTGCATTTACGTATATTGGTTATAAATACAAAAAAATTACTACAAATATGTAACACAGTGGTTATTTGATGAATATCCTTGATAATATTGATAATGATAAAAAAAATTAAACTTTGAGCTCAAATAACTGTTAAACCGATAGACGTAGCTACAAATCTTAAGAGACCTTTTTTGTAGAGCGTCAAATTTTCTATGAAAATATGTATGACTCGAAATTTTGAATTTATTTGTCCCAGAGTTATAAAATACTAAAGAACGAAAGAAATTTTTCTCATGTTATTTCCATAAGAATCTTAGGTTGAAATGCGGACTATCTTAAACAAATTTTCGAGGAATTATTTTTTATTAACTGGGAAGCATCTGAGCCTCTGGGAGCAAAGAAATTCAAAAACACCTCTGTTAAGGACCACCCTAATATGAATATATGCATTGCCTTCGAAAAACAAACACCTGACCATTGATGGTGTTTAGCAACTGAAAAACTTTTTACAAATCATAAAAAATTCCCTTCTTGCAACCGTGAAGGTTGCAAGATGTATCTTAAGAGGGATCGCAAACTGTCCGAGTATCTTCATGATGGTATTTCGGATAAAATTATTTACGATTCCTATTGTTCTATCTATATACAATTGTTTCGATGTTCAAGCACTTCGTCAGTCGTTCGCGGTACTTTTTTTTCCTACTGAGGAATAGTATTTACCACGTATTGGGAACAAAGACGGAACAAGGGAGTCAATTGACTCCCTTGTTCCGTCTTTTCCCGTCTTGTAATTGAATTCAGTTACATATCACATTTTTGTTTTCAAAGTTTGATGTTACATGAAGAATACTAATTGTTCTAATAGAATTGAAATATGTACAAATTTCCCTCAGACCAGGTATGAACGAAGGGACTACCAGCTTACGACACTTTCCCTTTCATTTATTTCAATGACCAGATTTTATTATTTCTCCATTTTGGCTGTCAGCTTAAAACTGACGGACTTTTCACGATACATTTTCCCTTGTTTGGAAAATTGCAGCGGAATAATTCTTGTCTTTTTAACGGAATAAAAAACTCGAGGTTTATAGTCACGATCCATCTCTCTTTTTTTATGTTCTTACATGAACCATCGTAAAAAGAAGTAGTAGTAGGACCGATAAACGGCAAGAAATGTTTTCTTTCTACCTCCCCCCCCCCTTGTTACTGGAGCGCTTGTTCCATTTTTTCCTCCCTTCCGCCCTCTGTTTTAATACTCTGCACGATATCTCTTGCGTTTTCCTTCACCACTTGGGTACCTCACTCAGAACCGACGGCATTTCCACTCACTATAGTTGGACTGTTTCTACGAAGTGTGCGCGCGAGCGTTTGCGTGTGTGTGTATTGCGGCATGCGCACGTGTTGGTGCGCATAAAAGGCATTTTTTTCATTTCAACTGGTCGTTGTGGAGGTAACGAATGATTTTCCCGATGAGGTGTTCCACTTTACCACCAGTAGCTTCTTCATTTATTCCTCCCGGAGTTTCTTCTATACTTTCTTCCATTACGTCCTGTTAATTTTTTTTTTTTTTTTTTTCATTCCGTACTCACCCTCGTCTCAATTACACAATGAGTTTTACCCGCTCGTCTCTTAACCAAGAGTGTACGAGCTATACCATTCACATTGAATCTCCCGTGGCTCGGTTTCTCGCTCGTGCCGCAATCGACGCGTTTATTTGTTTACGTGAAATTACGAAATTTTATTAGAACGCATTTCGCATCTTCATGACCACGAATGTACATGTCTGCCATGTTCATACTACTCATAAATTTCATCTCAATATGTCAATTTATATATTTAAGAGGGTGGTTACATCGCAAACAATCACTAACGAAAACAAACGAAAATTTCTTAGGTGTTATTTTTATCAGTCAGTCGAACAAATTCGTTCCCGGAATCAATGGTATGAAATTTTTTAAAAATTACAACGTTTGTATCATACCGAGAACAAGGCACGTATTGTTACGTCATCGAGTATATGTTTTGTCCTAAACGCTCAGTATTTCGACAAGGTTTTTTGAGTTGAAATTGACTGAGAAGTTATCATGGTTGAACTGAACAAACTTAATTGATGAAGATTTTAATCCTGTGGCTAACGTAAATGACAAAGTGTTGTTAGCTGCTGATCAAAATTCTGATAGCACATCGGTACAGAGATATAGAAAGCGAGGAGAATGAGGAGGTAACACGGGAAGATGGCTTGAGATTTGTACAAGAGCAAGGAAAAGAATGTAGAAATGTACAAGGGGAAATAGGAAAAACGATTGTTGAGATTTATACACGAAGATGGATATACAAACATAAATAAGAACGACGCGGCTTTACCATGAGTATGAAAAGAGACAAGGACAATACTCGATCTTGGGCTCAGGCAGAAACCCAACGATAGAATGAAACGAAAAGGGGAAAGTCCAGCAGCATATCTATCTCGCATTGTAGCAAGAGCGGCATCAGCCACCAAGTAGAAGCATCAAGAAGCGAGCTCTCATGGCAAAGCTTCGAAGGCAGACTTACCGCACCTTACGTTTTCTTCTTTTATTCTCATCCTTCTTCTATCGCTCAAGTCTTGAGAAAGGGATAGACGGACTTTCGCCGCATCCACGACCCTCGAGATCGATCGGGTTGCCTTTCGTGTGTATACGGCTCGGGAGCACCAGTAGCAACATCCGGTGTACACATTCTATTTCGCGCTTTGTTTGCTTCTCAGCTTCCGCACGAGGCTTTACGCCGGTGACGTGCACGCGAGAGCACCTACGCGCTTATATTTTCTCGAAGAGATAAAGCCCACAGTGTCTCGGATGAGGAAAAAAGTGGGGAGAACGAGGCGCGTCTATTCGATAGAGTGACAGGACCATCAGCCAAACGTTGGAGTTATCACAAGTGAATGTCAGCGTGAAATAGCGTCGCAACACGCATATAGGAGCAATTTATGCAGACAAAAAACCAGACCTCGTTACGAATTAAAATTGAATTCCAGTTCAACACTGACGAATTGGTTTTATCAAGATTGGCAATTTTTCCGGAGGAATATTAATCGCACATGAACTTTTTCAATTCCATCTTATCTCCCCTGTACACTTTTGCGTTTTTTCATTCTATTTCAACAAATGCTAATCTGAATTCTGATTATTTATCCACCTAGAAAATTTCTTAGGTACCTCTTCAGGGTACTGTCAGGTTACCGTGCTGCCTTGTTAGGGCGCTTATAAGGCCACTTGATGGTGCCTTGTTCAAAAATGTTACGCCCTGACACATATGACCGGGAACAAGGTACTTGGTCAAGTCCTAATCCGGCTAACCAAGATGGAGTCTGATTAAAATTTAAATTATTAAAAAAATATTTAATTCACCATTCATATTTTTTCCAATTGTACACAGTTACTTTTTACTTTTTGGATTACTAATGATAATCAATTACGCAGAAAAATTTTCCTACCTAACATACATTGGAATTCGATATCACTTCGGTAACTAAAGATCTAAACTGTGTACGCACTCTGTCACTATGCTATCGCCTCATTCTAAACGACATAAAATCAATAAAAAAAAAAAAATTGTTGAAAAATATCTCCATGATATTTCATAATGGTCGTTTATAGCAATATTGAAGTTGACTAAAAGATGGAGTATAAAATCAACAGGGTTTTGTCAAATGGCAATGAGAAAATGTTCAGAAGAAAAATATAGATGACATGTGGTTGTACGAGTGAACAGTATGCGATCTTACAAGAATTGGTTTTCGATAATACATAAGTGGGTCGCCAATAGAATTAATTTTATTAGCTTAGTTGAGGATGACGTAGTTTAGGATAGCGTCAGTTTAAGAATATTTGGTACAGGCTTACAATGTTGCCATGCTAAACCATGCTAAAAACATAAAAAATTTCAAAATGATCAGAATTTTATAAAATTTGGTGAACATATTCTTTAGTGCCAAATTTGACAATACAAATTTTTTAAGATTTTTCTTCTGTACAGTTATCGAGTAATTGATCACTAAAGTTCACGCGTATAAGCATAGCGTTTCCATATGTATAGGTATACATTCCGGGCATAAGAAATCTGCTTTAATGCGTAATTACTCGATAATTAAGCAGAAAAAAATTGTCTTTTCGCACTTGATGTTGAAGAACATTATCACCAAATTTGATCAATTGCTAATTATTTAGACTTTCGTATCATACATCGTTAAATCATCTTTTTCAGCCAAAGAACAAGCGAGATTTGCTAACGTACAAATTTCGAAGAATGAAAATAGAAAGAAAAAACCTGATTTTTTATAAGTACCTTTTGCGCCCGTATAAATCGAAGGCTACAGTCATAGAGTGTCAGCTTTTGAGCTCAACCGGTCGTTCCTTTTATTCTTATCAAGCTTCAATTCCCTTTTTATAAAGTAAGGTTGTGACGCGTGAATTAGCTGTTCATTGTCATCGCTTTTCCACGATTCCGATTGGTTCTTGAAACACGACCATTGCGGGGTTAAATTAATTCGGAAAAAGCAACGTTCATTCGTCCCGTCAAAATGACAGCTTGGAATTCAAACCAATACATTCTTTCAATAGTTATTAATGAGTTTAATTATTAAATGTAAATAAATCCTGGTAAAAAAAAGGTACGCTATGCAAGAAGATGACGCGCGCGGAGCACGGCGTCTGTGACTCACCTAGTAAATTCATAAAATTTAGATAATGTTTGGATGATATCAAATATCAAATTTTATCATATCCGAATTATAATTATAACAAATAATGAATATAAAAATTAAAAAGGATACGTTCTCCAATCTCAAACCGTGGCGGAGAGTTTTTTTTTTTGGCTGAATGGAAATAAAGGTTTCATTTAAAAAAATACGAAGATCCGTTGACCATCCGAAGACCCGAATGTCCAACTAGAATATGTCTTTCACTGTTTATAATCCCGTGTGTCATAAAAAAATAAGATTTTGGATTAAAGTGAAACGGAACAAAGAACGAATAAATCAACTATGTATTTTATACAGATATAGAACTGGAGTGGAAGAGGCGAGAAATTTATGTATGATGTATATACATATTCATTGAATAATATGCTCAAAAGCACGTGCGCGTTTTACTGTTGCTATATATATAGTGACGTAGTACTGTGCTGTGAAACAGGCACTTCGATTATCCAAACGTTAAAATTCAACGCGCGACTGACCGTCAATGCTGAAGGTATTCTAGAATAGTCTCGTTCCCCAAACCTTTTCACGTATTTTTTTTATGTAACCTCATCCTGTATCTTCTTGGTTTCTGCACCATTTCTATTACTAAAGTTCAAAATGCCAGGTTGAATCGAAATTAGCATGAGAATTGAACAAGATTTTCAGCTTTCATATATGGAAAAATAATGGATGTTTCGAGATTCGTTCACGTTGCAACAGTGACCTCATCGTTCACGTTACCAAGGGTACAGATGAATGTGAACTAGAACAATTTTAGAATTCGTCATACACACACTTCGGAAATGTACAATGCTCTTTTATTATCAAACTTTGCTAGATGGTTAGAAGGATAATTTTCTATGTATTCCAAAGATTTTTCTCTTGTTAAGGAGGGTGGATCGCGACGATACAATGTTGCCTTGCTAAACCATGTTAAAAATATTAAGAATTTCATAATGATAAGAATTTAATAAAATTTGGTAAATGTATTCTTTAAAGATATATAAGAGAATATAATTTTTTTTAGATTTTTCTATCACATAGCTCTCGAGTAATTGAACACTAAAGTTCACGTGTATAAGCATAGAGTTTACATATATACAGTTATACATCTTGTGCATAAGAACTTCGATTTAACGCTCAATTATTCGATAACCAAGTGGTAAAAATATTGGAAAAAAATTGTATTTGTATACTTGATGCTAAAGAATGATATCACCAAATTTTATCAAATTCTGATTATTTTGATTTCGTGATCCACCCTCCTTAATCTGTAGTGATCATTTTATTAGTCACATTTTAACGATATTTCTGCACGTGAAAGAATCCCGCTTAGAAATTTTTGAGTGTTTACTTATTTATGATAAGGTCATGATCAGATTATAGAATAGGCAATCTTATAAGTTGTTGCCTAATGTGGTTATTATCGGGTTTTCCAGAATAACTGTAAAATCAGGTAAATCGGAAATGGTTCTGATCGGGGTTGCCAGAATAAGGCTCTACCAACGGATACTTCAATAAAGCAAGGCTCTCGTCTGAGGCTGGGCCAAATCAAACCGTACTCAGGCATATTTTATTAAGCCTGATTGCATAATAGTGCCTGATTAGAGCTTAGCACAATAGGCCCTTCCAAGGCCTGCCTGATGAATTATACAAATACAAGTGAACAAAAAACTTTGCGTTGTCGAGTCAAGAATATATATATTGTAGCGTAGCACTTTTCCGAACGACGCGAATCAACTCAAACCCGAACGTAAACCCAGAAAACATCGCGATCCGGCGCAATGTTTTGACCGAGCGCGTACAACGGCCGATGAGCCGCGTCACTGTTGGCCGGCGGCGGCCGTACTGGTGGGCAATACAAAGGCCCGAAACAAGCGGTGGAGCGTTTACAAAAAAATTGTACGAAATTTTGAAAAATTTATTGTGATCAGGTGGGTTGAGGTGGTTTCCTGTATGTTTAGCGAAGAACTCTAGTCGAAATCGATCGAAGATTGGATCCACTGCGCGTCATGTCAAAAGTGGACTCTCACCTAGTGCGCAAGTGTCGATGATGATGATGTTAGTTATCGATGCAATTAATATCAAATTCATGCATACGAATGAAACAAACATCTGTTTCTTAAACCTTAAAGACACATCTTGAGTTGGAAAAAAAAAATGTTGAAAACTTATATTATCTTCTACTTTTGTCAAGTCTCCTTTGCCCCAAAATTTCGAATTTCAGAAAAATCCACTTTGCCTCGAGTGACCACTTTGCCCTAGTTTCCCCATTTTGGCGGACCATTATCTGTGCTCACACCTGGACACAAATTATGTGCCCAATCCGCACAACTTTAACATCGAATCCACGATTCGGTGAATGAAGAATACAAACTTTTATAAAATAAAAACGCACCCAAGGTGTGTTGAATGCAAATTATAGTAAAAAAAAATTTCACAACTTTTTGAGGGAAATTGCTCCGGTAAAATTTTTTATTTTTTATTTTCTGAAAATTGAAAAGAATTTCATTACATTTTTTGGTTTTTGAGAGTAAAAACTAGACAAAGCTTTTCAAACTCCTGAAAAGTTCAGTATTTCCTTAGGTATCCTGTTTTGCTCCGCTCTGCCCTATGCACAGTAGTGAATGAAGACACAATAACGTGTGCTATTCACTTCAATAGAATAGAAAATATCATTATGAATTTTCTTACTTAAGAAAAAAAACAAATAAAAATAAAAAAAATAACTCAGAATCAGTGATATTCACGCTTAATAGCCAATTGATTGGTTCTTGTATTTCCGTTTTCATTAACATGGATTTCCAAATAACCCAATCGCAAGACAAAGGGATGGAACGCGGTAATTTATCGATATAGTCATTAACGCACAGGACATTGTCGATGCTATATGCTGTGAAGGATTTTGGAAACGTCAAACTAAAGCGCTAGACGGGCTGTGCTTAAATTCGACCGAAAAATAGACATAAAGGTGGTAAAAGTGTAAGGTATATTCACCCCGTTCGTTGGTAATTGTGCGACCCATAGAAAGCATGAGGTATAGGGGTTACATGAGCTAACTCAGCACTTGGGATATTTCTTTGAATAGAGATCTGTGCCGTGTGATAGCATGAAGAGTACCTTAGAGATGATCGTCCCTCTCTTCCTTTCACACTCTCTCTCTCTCTCTCTCTCTCTCTCTCTCTCTCACTCTCTCACTCTCCCTTTACCCCTCTGTAGACATATGTTTCCTATCTGGATTTTTCTTACTCTCTTTTCTCCGCCTTCGCGTAGCCTCTCAAAACCCCTTTGCCATTTCTCTTTTCTCTTCTTTCAACCCTTTCGCTCATCTGACTCTTGCTAACGAATACTCTCGTCCTCTTTGCAAAACTTCCCTTACCAGCTCTCATTCGCTTCGTGGCCTCTTCATTTCTCGTAAGGTGCTAAAGCACTGTATTCTCTATATCATGACCATACGTTTCTCATAGCTAGGGAAAGAAAAGATCAAACTACATGAATGGGAACATAGGTGGATACATACGGTGGAGCTGCTCCACATACTCCTCAGAAAAACTCATTATTTTTGAGTACCTTCAGTTCTGAATAAAAGACTGTTAGTGTGCACATATGCCTGTGAAAGCAGTTTTCATTCAAGGCTTTGGGAACTACAGATGCTGGTGAATATCTATTGGTAATACACTTTATGCGATTCTAGTAGTTTCTAATAATTCAATAAATAATTTTTTATTTTATTCATGTTTACTAAGTATATGTTCAGAAATTTTTATGAGCTCGCTTTAATCTCACTTTTGCTTAATTTCACCAATATCCATGTTCTTGTTGCTTTATTGTTGCTGTAGGGTATTTTAGAAATTTCGGTAGACTGAGCAACGTTATTGAGCAGCGACCCATGGAAAGATTGGTTTAATTTGAAGCTACTTAACTTGAGAAATCGCCGGAACTCCACGTCCATCGATGGCAAATGAAAATTCGATCTAAATGACTAGTAAACAACCGTTAAACGTAAATACAATCATGCTAGCCTGAGTTTTGATTGATAGACGATTGGATCCGAAGGCGAATTCAGAATATATTCGTGACCAGATGATTTTGAATATTTTTAGTAATACTCAAGTGGAAGCAGCGTAAAACCGTAGCGCTTACCACGTAGCATACGCAGACAGACCCCTAAATATCAATCTGCAAAATCTCATTAACGATAATTAGGCCGCAATCTCTGGCTGTGATCGCCTCACGGATGTACGGGCATGCGGTTAACGCACCAGTACCACTTGCAGTTGCATTCCCCGGCTAACCGACGCATGTACAATGCACACTCTGAGTCTATACCACTTCGCATTTGGCTACGGTGAACAGCAGCCTGCATATGTATCTAATGATCACGAACGGAAGAGCCTAATTCACACCAGGTTGCGCGTTAAATTCCAGGAGATGCGCCCTTCCGTATGTGGTTCATGTCCACGTTTTAGGTAATCCTGACCTCATAAGTGATCTTCATTATATTACGGTACGTTACCGTGTTCATATATAATGCATACCAAAGTCACATCGGCCATTGATTTTCATGGCTGCATCGCATCATTTTTCGTAGAGCTAAAAGAGTTTGCATATACGGGAAAAGATTACTCATAATTGGAAATCTGAAAAGTTTATTTGGATAAATTTAGGGTTGAACATTTGCAATGAATTTTCGAATAACATTTTACTCATCATGAGACGTTACCTGATTTAATGCCATCCTAACAGCATTATTGCAATGTCTCGACATCGTTGACATGAATAGTACGCGAAAATAATGAA
The DNA here is from genome assembly GCF_019457755.1 of Venturia canescens. NCBI lineage: Eukaryota > Metazoa > Arthropoda > Insecta > Hymenoptera > Ichneumonidae > Venturia > Venturia canescens. The sequence goes on from NC_057421.1 coordinate 36,818,253, forward strand.
CGAGCTTTAAACGTCTTCTCGTAGTAACCACTCTACGCTATCCGTGGCAATAGGAGTAATTTTATTATTACATTTCAACATTTGATGTTTCGTGTCCACATTACTCATGTGAATCGGCTTCTTGCTTTTCCGTTACTTCGTTTTACGACTGTTTTCCACCGTAAAGTGTCCCATGGCGGATAACGCGGTTACGTCATCATCACGGACACAACACAATGAAAAGAGGGTCCCGAACGAGTGTAAAACTATTCGTTTGTCCGAAAGTGCCGCTAAGGGAGATCTCAGGTGCGCCCGATGCAACGATCGAGTGAGAATCAACCAAATCGTTATCGCATTTACACTGGCTAGTTGTTTGCCCACCTTTCAATCGACATCTATATTTGTTTCATCCTTAAATAGACGTATTCAATGGATTTTGAATGGTCCACCTTGTTTTTTAAATTTCGTTAATTTTTTTTCACACAGTTTGATTTTTCATTATTTTTTCATTTTTTATTTCAATTTTATTTCAAGTTATCTGCTTAATTATAGGTTATTGCCAGCAACAAGTTCTTTGTAATTCCTTCTTCCCGTGTTTTCATGTACGAGTTTTAGGGTAATTAACGAATTTTTACAAGTTTCACTGAGACGCATTCTAAGTTTGTTTGCAAACCTCTACGACTAGAACAAAAGCGTTAAAGCGTATGCATATGAATATAATTGCCATAATACGCTCTTTCAAACTTTGAGCCCCTGGCTATCATCTTTAGTATATACCTGAAATGCTCGGAATAAGAGGCAAACAAGATAGTCACGAGGTACGGGTCATATTAAGAATGCCGATATTATCGTTGACATTTTCGTAAAAGTGCTTGAAACCCTTTTGGTGCACAATTTATTAACAAGAGAAAAAGTTTGAGGCTCCATATCTCTTCGGTTGTTTTTTACATTTTATCATACCCGAATCCGAGAAACATCTACGAAGAATAAGTATAAGTGCTAAAGTTTATAAAACATATTGAAGAACTTGGATCAAACCTGTTATTATTATCTTTTTTTTTTAATTGAAATAAGGATCGCACAAAAAGTCCGTCGTTATATAATTCATTAATGAAAGTAGATATAGCGATGCCAAGTCTGATTGCATTCTCCATTTGATGCAAAAGTCTGTTTCTGTTGTTTCTGATTAAAACAGAACCTTTGAGGAGATAAAAAATGTCAATATAACCGGTAGGTCGCTGACGAACATCGCTGGTTTAATTGCCGATCACTTCAATATTGCTTTATTCAATCTCGTCTATTATACTCTATAGGGAGAAGATAGTTTATAAACGTTGCTAGTCTCATTCCAGTTGTTGACTAAATAATTTGTATTTTGTATAATTCAGATCTTTCTCAACTCTTTGCGCGGCATTCATTTGTTGTTCTTCGTGACGTGACGTATATTTACTACTCAGGATGCTAAATACTTTGCTTTCTCGCTTTGCGTTGTCTCGTTGAAAAGTTTCGTGTCCCTGGAACATGGAATTTCGATGTTTCACTGATAACACGATTCCCCAAGACCAGAAAATCCGTTTAAACTTTGAAGCGGTATTGCACGTCAGCGAATAAGATAAAAAAGATTGACAGAAATTTGATTGAGCATAGTATGCAGCGAAGCTCATTTTTATTAAATTACGGACGGATTATATTATTGAGTTATTTTATCGATACTTGGGATGAATAGATTACGGCTTATAATTGGAGGAAGGAATTCTGTAAATCGGATTACTCATACTCGATAGAAATGTTCACCGCAGCAAGTAGATCCGGTTCAAGAGCGATACGTGATGTAATTGTCATATTATATCAGATTTTCCTACTACCCCTACGAAAACTATGGTTCAGAAGTTTTGAAAATTCAAACTCTCAAATCCGATTATCGTGACGCGAATAATTTTCGGACTCCATCCAATGTTTTAAAAGACACCCGTAAATGATCAGGATGTATTTTGCTCGTTAAATCGAAAAAAAAAATAGTTGAAAATTAAATATAGATAAATTTTGGAATATTAAAGCGTGTAGTAATATTTTAATTTATAAATATTTGTTTTCACTTTATATTTTTGTATGGACGATATCGATGTCAATTTTTATTCGGTTTTCTCTTTTGCAATTTTCACTCTAATTCGTGAAATTCAACTAATCTTTGAATTGAAACTGAGTCCCCTTTGGCTCTTGTCTTTTGCTCGAAGACTCCAATCTCCTCTCGCAGCTGTTGACGATGATTTCTCTTTATTGTCTTGAAGTGCAATATTTTTAGTTGGCCAACCCGCTGGTGTTACTGATTTCTCGAACGGAAATCGATCAGTTGATTGTCTGGAGTGAAAGCAATAGAGCTAACGCAAGTGGATGCCCCGAAAATCAAGTGATAGAAATCAGCAGATACTCCATAATCACTAGAGCTATTAATTTCATGGATTCGGCGGGTGTATTTTGATATTCGTGTTACAAGCTTTACAAGAAAGCAACAAGAGCGAGAGTTAAATTAAAAACAAATTATCAGAGAACTAGAATGTTAATTTTCTGAATAGTTGTGCATTCAATCGTAACAAAAACTAAACGATTGTTGAGAAGCGGAGAAATTGGCTTTTTGGTATCGAGCAGAAGAATGATCCGTTGACGATCCCTATAGAGATTGATGCGTAAATGGATAACCATTAAATTCAACATCAATCACTGTCAACGGCCGAGAATGTAGAGCACTGAAGAACGAAAGGGATCGAGCAATAAACCGAATACAGGAGAAAAAAGCAACGTTCTAACATTTCTGTATCGACGAGCTAGGAGAATCCTTCCAAGTTTCCGAAACCCTCAAGGCATCAGATACGAGGATATTGAGGGAATCAGAGACAAATTGTTCATTTTTAAAGGAGCAAAAGACTGAAAACCGACAGATTCTCAAACGTTTAACAATTTTTCAACTTTCAATTTCGCTAAAATTTTTTCCTCCGGGCGTCGTGGTACCAATTCGATCGAAACTTTCTACACATAATTTTTCGCATCATCCTGTCATTTTTAAAAATTCTATAGAAATTCTAAAAATAAATCTAGATAGTTTGCCCGGCTCTCCGCTTTTTGCGGTCATAATTTGAGGGGTAGAGATTTGCCAAATTTAGTATTATTTAATGCGGATACTACGGTGTGCGGGAAAAAATCGATATTTTTTTGCCTCTGCATTCAGCCGAGAAAGCTGAATTAAGGTGAAAAAAAGATCCCCAAAAACAGAGCTCGCCAAAGAATTATTTCGAACGGATTTTCCCTAAGAACCCAAGAAACCATTGAGACCTCTGATCATCATCAACTTTCTTGGTAGTTTTTCGTAGAGTTTTTTGTACCTTCTTTACTAAAAAATTGTTATAACCATGGTAATTTAAAAAGTTTTATAAAATCACTTATTTTTATAATTTTCGTAGTATTATTTTGGATCTTACAATGAGATCCAAAGAAATGATCTTGTGTGCGATAAAAAAATCGGTCATATCCCATTATTGAATCACTAGAGGACAGGTCGAGACAAGTATTGGAAACGCGGCAAGCTTTAGAGTTGAAAAAATTTTCATGGAACCAATCGTTTATTGATAACATTTAGTCATGAATAAGTAAAAAAAATGACGAAAAAAACGGACTGGACAGTTTGAATAACCATGAGATTAAACAGTGAAAAACAGTTTCGAGTAAAAATTGAACGAAAAAATTCAAAATTCCAAATAATATAGTACGGAACATTTCTCCACGACGAGACCAGTGGCAATAGTTCTTAAATTTATCAAAGTTTTTCAGAAAATTCTTTGAAAAAACTCAAAATAGGTAATCAGCTTGAAAATAGATTTTTTTGCTTCGAATTGAAAAAAAAACATGTAAAGCAATAGTTGTTGTGCTGGTTGCATTTTCATTGCTGAAGTGCTTTCATAAATAAAAAAATTCATGAAAAGCATGCATTGGGGGCATTTTTGAAAGAATTATAAAGATTTGAAAATCGGCATAGTGGATTTTTAATTAAACAAATTCCGCAATAACGGGCGGGCCAAAAAAATTGAAAAAAATTGAGAAAGTTTCTCACATAATATAAAAATATAAGAAAAAAATTTAATGTAATCGAAGGAAGTCCTGTCAAAAATTGAGCGATTTGATGTGACCCTATATACACATTTATATAAAACTTTGACCATAATTGGGCTCAGAAATAAGATGAAACATGTAAACATGAACTGCAAAAAGATCATGAGATTTGAGTGGTATTATTTATTTAATGAGTCATCCTAACGAGTGACGAACAGTTCATCGAACGGCATGAGAGAACAATGTTTGTCACGGAGAAGAATAAAGAAGGCAAAGTCCACTTGAGTAACGAAATATAGAGAAAGAAAGTGAAAACCTAAAGGACCAACCGGACTGTCGCTGGAACGGGTGTAAACTCCCGTCTGACTGGCAAATCACGGAGTTCTAGATCGATAGAATAATATACCTCTATATATTTGAACGCGTATGGAGTTGATTGTGATCGAGACAATTGATCTCAAGCTGTGGTTTGAATACTAAAATACGTATCTGAATATCACCCTAGCATCTCATTTTCTCTCGAAGGATTCTCTGTACATGACGTATTGCTATGTCGAGAACCATTTTCACATTATTGTAATATTGACTGCGAATAATTAATTGACTGATGATTGAACAGTGCTGGTGAAGTGCACTCTGACAATAGCTGTTAACCGGATAAATTTTGGATTTATATATTTGGCTATAGATAAAATAATTCGAGTATTTCATTTTATCATGAGCCGCCATCGAAGTGATGAAGAGACTTGACCATTGTCAATTGATGAAGGATTCTCAATCAATTTCGAATGCAGCGTGGTTGTAAAAACTAGTTGGATTCGTGATAGCATTTCTGTGAATGGAATATCCGATGAACTTGAAGAGTCTACTCAACGAGAAGCGTGCTGAGTGCTGCACCGGATGAAGGACTCTTTGTCTCCAAATGGAACATATGATGAATTAAGATTCAGAGACTCTTGTCACTGTCATCGACAGCAAAACGTACCCATGAGCTCAATAACATGAAAAATGCTCTTAATCGAACAGAAAATAATGACGGAATAGTTGATAGCACGAACATTATTATCATGAAATTTATAACTGTTTATTCTATAAAGATCACTCGTCAAGATTGCGGACATCTTTCGAAGAATCTACATTCGGAAGTTTTTTTATGATTCAAACAAAGGAATAATATGAGGAATAATATCAAGGTCATTCCAAGATAAATAAAATAACATTGAGGTCCACTCGTTTTTACTCCCATGAGACAATGCGTTAAACAAAGACTTGACACAATGAGTTACATGAATACAACTGAGATATTTAGAAAATGTTCTTCGAGATACCTCACCTGAAGCGTATGTTCGTTCTTGTTACACAAGATTGAGTTGAAAAAAGCGAGCGATTCCAGTCAATTAATTATATATATGCCTTGAGGATGATTTTGAAATTCGTCCTCTCCTGTAATTGATTCAATGCGAGCTGAACAAAATGAAATATGGAAACGACTTGGCATGTGTAATTCAAGACTCGATTTGCTACACATCTCGCGATGCGTTAGATCGATAACTCTCAAGTGTTCGATTACTATTCTTTTCCTTTCTACTTATTTATTCTCGTTCAATTTTTCCTAATAACCTGAACTGTTGTTCCACAATGCAGAGAGCTTCCGAAGAATGCGTCAAGGGCACGATGGTATATAAAATAATCGGGGACGCTTGTACGATATGATCTCGAGAATGCACTATGCTTTATATAGAGGAATGTGAGTAGATAGAGAACAACGATTGGTGAGGGCGTACGAGTGAGACAAGTCGATGGGAACGACCCTTCTGGAATTGTATTGCCGGCACTCCGTCATTCGAAGGGTCGTGCACCTGACGTTTACTGGCGTTCGGCTTTCGATCGTACGCGTGAAAGTGTATGCGTCCACGTCCACGGTCGTGTATGTGCATGTGTGTGCGTTTGCGCGTACATGCGATCGGAGTGCGACGCTTTGTCGAGTGACAAGGGTTCTATCCATCGAGAAGGGAAGGGGCGGAAAGGGGAGGGGACAAAACAGGGGGATGACGCCCGAGTGTAGACCGAGAAGTTTCGATGCCTGGTCCATCGGTCTCTGCATTGCTTGCAGTTATCGAGAGATCCCGTATACCCCTTTGAAGCCTCCAATTCATACGTACACACGCGCGTGTACAGATATACCTCTTCGTATTACCAGGCATGTCCGCATTCCACGAGTTGGGCCTGTCAAATTTTGAGATTCGATCATGCGATGACGAGCCTGTCCTCTGCAGAATATTCTCAGCTCTTGTTCCTATGGATCAGCCTAATATGCAAACTTTACCAGCTGGTTGCAAGTATATAACCATGATATCCATTGATCATCAATGTTGACATAAGAATAAATGTTCATGAGTGGATTATATTTTGAATGTAATCTTTTAACCCTCCAATGACGACAACTATAAATGATTGTTAATACTATTACAACTGTCATCAGCTATGAATTTATATTCATGAAACTTCTCGTTGATCAGGTAAAACAATATTGAGTTGCAATAGAGAAATACGTTATCTAGGAAATGTGTCAATTAGGATAATGAAGAAAGTTATTGTTCAGTTTTAACAGTAGTTGTTTGCAGTTATTTATGTACAATTTAATTATTTGAATCCGATTATGTGTTTGAATATTGAATGTGAATTTTTCCACACCGTTGGACATGATTGATTCAAATGATAGTAACTGTTTAGCCCTTACCATTTCAGGACTCACTTCGAGAACTCTTTCAAGGAATATTCCTGAACATCGTTGGAACAATGATCTCAGTTCAACTTTCGGAAAGTATCATGAACCAAATTCCTTGAATAAAGTAACGGCAAATATCTAAAAATTATACGAAGAGATCTGGATTATGAGATTTGTTAGCTCAAACGGTTGATAATGCATTCATGTAATTATTCCTGTTTCGAAACGCGAATTATGGAATCGAATGAGATTGGGATAGAATTTCGGTAGGATGTAGTATGGTGTACTGTGGAAATCGAATAATTAAATTAAAGAGTTGTGATTGAAGGTAGTAGCTATGACATTGAAATTATTTGGAGTTGATGCAGGAATTACAATAAGGTATCCATGCGAGTCTGATATTAACTCGGGACCTCACATCATAGCGCCTTCTCAATAAAAAAAATCGATTGTTTTATGAAATATTAAGATTGTAGGTATATAAAATATTTTCCCGCAGTGAAATATAAAAATTTTAAGGAATTTTGATCAAATTAACAAATCATGATAAACACATAAACATCATGATTAATTTGCATGTTCAACAAGAAACAAAGATTTTAGAAAGGGAAATACACGTTTTTAGTTACAACGTATAAGAATTTTATGCAAAAGTAATTTTCTGATTCTGATATTTGCTGAATAATCTTGTATGTCGCATTACTTAAAACTTCCAGAAGTACACGTGCATTGAAAATGACAAGGAGAGACTTAACAGTAACTGTAAAATTTTACGGGTGGGGTAACTTAACTCACGGAAGTGAGCTGACTACCCTGACCCACGTCGTCGACATATCTCGTGGAATTCAACCACCTCATTTGCATTTTTTTCAGAAGTTCGTGCAGTGCTTGAAGAGTCCGAAGGATTCTCGCAAAGGGCCTTACTTTTTATATGAAAAAACGTGCCGACAGCTATTACGAGCCCCTGAGGTTTTCTCTAGGGAAACGCAATGGAGCAGTCTGATGCGATCTGCCAAAGGACTTCCAACAAATTAAATTTTAAATTGTCAAACTCGAATACTGACTGAATGAATACAGAAAGCAGGACTGTTTCTGTTGGCTATAAGTCCGTGTAGCTGCGTTGAAGCTCTTCCACGTTGAGTACAGTGAAAATGGAAAAATAAAACCGGCAAATTTATGAAAACGGATTAAGAAGATTTTTTAGACTCAGTTGTGAAACCCGCAATAGAAAAATTTTCTAAATAGTAATGATCATTATAACATATTTGAGAGTCGGTGTAGCTTTTCAATCCTGGAATGACTTATGTACATGATAAATACGGGTCTGAAAAAATCGGTGCACGAGTAGATGAATTCACGCACTACTTCAATTTGTTCAACTGATTGCAAGTATAAAAGGTGCAATCATTTTCACTAAAGTTTTCTGTATTTTGCATAGAGATGCAGCAGATTAGCAAAAAGCATCCGAAAAACGTAATTCTTTGTTAGCCTTTCAATTATAAGTGCATCTTAATTGTGTGGTTTCAAGATATCTGGCCCTGCAGTTGCGTGACTCTACATTATCATATTTAGTGTTATCGCAAATTAACTTATCTTGTTAAGTATAGAAGGGTTCTTTGAACTATACAATCAAGCTGTCCTTCGACGACGCGAGGAGAGATGTAACGCGTTTAACTATGTAGCCCTTTGTAGCTCCCACACAATGGTTGAAGTCCATGTTCTCTAAATACATAGACGCTGTAGACCAAGGTTTATATCCTCTTGTCTTGCAATTTCGTGCTAGCTATGTACGAGTACCTTTGTTCACAACCAATGCTATAACCCCAGGGTCCTCTAAGACTATGCTTACTTTTCTTTGCCTCTCAATATTCGGAATTTCTATTGACCAGCTAAAGATATTAACTATATCAAGAGACGCGGTAGCGGCTCGACAACAAGTATTAAAAGAAAAAAACGAGAGTGTAAAAGAAAAGCTAGCGCGAGCCCTGCCGCACTCTTATATACGCGAATATGTCGATTTATGACATCATAGCGTTTTTCAAACCGTTCTCACAGACAAACCATTGCAGTTAAAAATCTGAAAATGGGTGATGATTTTTTTTCGATTTTTCTCTTTGAATTGATTCTTGTTGCAAGTAAATCTGTTCACTCAATCCCGAGATCTGATGATTTAGACGATTAAAATCGAGTGTTTCGGTATGCTCTAGTCGCTTGGAGTCAGAAAGACTTAAGTAGCATTTGTTTACATTTGGACATACGTCATTTGCACGAAACATGACTTTTGTCCCGTTTCGTTTCGCCCAGTCCACTGAACGCGACTATCCCCTCTACTTGCGCCCGATCTTCTCACGCTCTTTTTAATGGTACTGCACCGCTGGTTTAGATATTTGCATGCAACAAGGCACATTTTAAAAGGAAGGCATTAAGCTTTACTTTGGTGTATTCGAAAAGTCTCTACGATTTTTTTTACGGGTACTATGTCATTTCGAAAAACATTAATCTTTTGGCTCGGTGGATTTTTTTTTTCAATTGGGCCGCGAGTTCAGATAAAACATTTTGTCCTCTATTTTTCATTTTTTTTTGTTTTCATTTATTTTCCAGTGCAACCTCGAGTACATTGATCGTGGTCTCTACAACGAAAGGGTTTTTTGAAAAATTTGGAGACAGAAAAATCTTTTACTTCTCCAGTTCCAACGCATTCGAACTTTCTCAGATTTTTTTGCAAATTTTTTTCATTAAAAAATTGCTGCTTTGAACGTTGATACATTGATCTGGGATTTTCGAGAACTATAGAGTCGTGTTAGAATATCCAGAGTGGAAAAAGTTTCATTTTTATATTTGATTTTTTTCATTATTAACCGGTTGACTGGTAAGCTTTTTTCAGTTGGTACGGATAGGAAGGAATGAAATTTTGGATCCCTGGAAAAATATATAAAATATAAAAAGCATATTTCATTTGCTTATGTGGGCAAATGTCACTAGTAGCATACACATAATTTCAGTTTACCATCGTTAAGAAGGTAAACTTGATATGAATGATAGTGATGGTAATCATGTTAGGGATCTATTAGTTAGTAGGTCAGGAAACCCCTAGAATATGATCATCATATATATATAACGATCTTCAGTATCCACGACGCTCGATCTCTATTGTAACAAGCTCTCTAGGGTTCAGGTCTGACAGGTAGCTTTGATGTTTCAGCCTGTAGTCGAATCTGATGAAGCATTCAGTCGTGGAAATTAGCTCTTATGGGAATTTCTAGTGGTGCTTCCTACATTGTTCCCTTAAGAGCCTTCCAATGAAGTTTAGCCTGAATCGACGAAAAAACAAACTTCCTTATATTGAAAAATCATTTTCCGTATATACACTCATGATAATTCGTATCTTCACACAAATAAAGTCATGAACATTCTAAACCCGGTAAGAAAACAAATGTCGACAATTAATCTGGATAGGCCGAATTTACCCGGATCGCTGTGATCGGCTCGTGATGAATTTCAAAATTCTATTATTACGGGTTAATGGTTATTGTTAGGTTGTATACTGTTTTTACACAACCTATTAATTTGTATTAACATTTTCAATTACTCCTGCATGTGTAAAAATGGCATATCTGTGGCTGTTAGTTTTTTGTAATATTTTCCAGGTACATCTCACGTAGGATAATTCATATTCATTGAGGCTGAAATTCGCATTTCATAAGCATAGCAGTACAAAAAAATCATTCGACCAATTTAAAAAAAATGTAGTTTATTTTTGTAACGAATTATTGAATCTCCCAGATAAATTCTCAAATGGGAAACTACCGAGCAAGAAGTGTACGGTAAAGAAAATTCCGCATCGCAAACATAAATTACCAAATATCAGAAATGTCTGTCTTTTCCTAGAAGCTCGGAAGAGCGAAATCATTGGAGAATAATTTTAAGAACGGATCCTTCGACATTCCAAGAAAATATTAACTTTTGCATTAAAACATGGTCCACGACTTATGGACTTGTTCAAGCCAACATTATGTAGAGTGTCGATTTGTAAGTAATCATAAATACAGCCAATAACACTCTAAAAAAACCGCAGTTCGTTTGCTAGAGGGTTTCAGTAGGTAATGAGGATTTTTTTTTACAACAGCGAACCTCGTCAATAGTTCGTGAAGAACTTTCATTTTTTAAACCAGATCAGGTTTACGTAGCTCGGAAAAGCCAGAATGACGATTCATACTGGGCGCGAAATTTGATATTGTGGCAGTGGTAGGATATATAGCTCAGCTATTTATGTACATCCAGTCATATACATGTAGATCGGGATGCTCAATGTCTCAGCTACATTCATAGTTGTAAATATACGACAGGCTCTCAGTTTCCCAGGGCACACAAGAATGTTCATAACAGAGCGAAGGGAAAGGAGTTTGTTGTTTGCTCATCGCTCTATCTCTCATAGACTGTGTATATCCCATTCGGGAACATCGTAAATGTGTATAGCCTGAACATCCGTTGTGGAATTCCTTAAAGATCCAACCGAATATTCGACGGTTTCACGAGATTGTGCTATATTGTACGATATCAAAATACCACTTAACAGATTTCATAAAACAACTATGTAAGCCTTTACAAGTAACATTATTAATCAAGATAGTTCCGGCATTGCGAAATTGACGAGACTACGATGGCGCGTTCCAACTTATTCTCCTCTTCTAATATTCAAGCTCTTTTTCTTGCAAAAACTCTTTTAAAATTTTACGGCTCCCTAGACGTTATTACAATACTGGAAGAATGCTCAGAATAATTAAAGTTCATTCTGTGATTCCCAATGCTGATAGTCTTGAGCATCCACCGCAAATTATTATTGGGACGCAATCGAGAATAAAACAAAATCCTGTTGGACCATCGATAGTAATATTCTGATAGCTGGGGGTCTATTCTCGACTCACGGGAAACGTTTTCCGTGAACGGAATACAATCCGTGAACGGACGTAAAGTTCCGTGTATCACTTCCGTTGACGGATTGAAAGTTGCTTCGAAGAGTCATTTTTTGTAGCGTCGATTCGTTAACGAAAAAGTTTCGTATGGGGAACAATTTCGTGGACGCAGCGCTCTTTGGGAAAAAAATTATTTTCGTTCACGAATACTATTCTCAAACGTCGAGAATAGCCCCCTACGGTCACATTGGTCATCCGAATAGCTGGGATCATCAGTATCCTTATTTACTAGTGAATGTAAAATGAATGATTACCGTTATTTACTATTCCAACACTGACAGTTATACAAATACTGGATATCTGCCAGCATTCATAGATTTCACCGTTGCGTAACATGGTACAAAAAATGCTTATATAGAAACAGGGGCGGCGTTTCTTGAGGAAGTGAACTTGGTGCCTTGAGTTGGGTGGTTCAGTCAGGATCCTTGTTCGCAATGGAAGTTGCACAGTTCAGGGTGGGGGGAGGATGTAGGAACTTGAAGTTTATTAAGATTAAGCGCTTCATTCGTAGTAATTCAAGCTCGGTTTATACATAAATATACACCAGAAGGATTTAAGGTAGTACAGGTTGAGAATGTACCTGCGTTCGTACCACAAGTAAGAAGAACAACACTATAGTAGCTTTGCCACGTTTTATACCAAGCAAGAAACACCACCAACCACGGTCATAATTATAGCAAACGTGAGGTGGAGAAGGGGACACGGGAAACACGGCGTAATAATATTAAGAACAGGCAGGGTAACAGCGTGACAGCACAATTTCTCATACCTCGAGGTGAACTTTTATTGGCTACCAAGGCCTGTAAATGTTTTACGAAGGAATTTCATCTGAGATACATCGGAGTAAGAATAGCTTGTACGATTTCATTATTTACGTTTCAAACTTCTTTTTGACTTTTACAAGAGTTAAATGAGAGAACACACTAAATATGAAATACCAATTTTTCAGATGTCATACTGAAAATTCTCATTGTGGTTAGATAGGCTCAGTACATACGAAGTTTTTATCTTCGACACTTTAATAATTTGTCCATAAATACCCCCGTGATCTAAATTTCTGTCCCAATAATCTCGAAGGTAACTGACACGACGAATGCTCATTGAAGTAAAGAAGACTATGTTGAGTTTACGCGTGAAGACAGAGTTGTGAGGTATCATTCAGCTTCCCTTATAAATTTAATGGTAAAGCATACAATGCGTGTAAAATTATAGAGGTCAAAAGAAAGACTAGAAGACAATGGGTGACAGGGGCAGAGGGGGAGGGGAGATATTCAAGCCAATAACTTTATATAAGCATCTTCCTTACATTCTACCCTTCATATAAGTTAATATGTACTACTTAAAGAAATTTTTAAGAAAACATCAACGGTGAAAGGAAAACGGCAGAACGGTAACAAGCTATGTTTGATCTTGGGTCAAAGGGTGCACAGAGTACTGAGAAGCATTACTTTCGACGAGAACTTCTAGCTTTAAGCATTTAGTAATAATTTACTTTTCATTTGAATTTATTAAATTTCTCAATTTTAAAATCTATGAAGCTTGGAAAGATTACTAAAAAAATTGTCATCGAATTCAGTACGGTGTCGTAAAAAAAAAATTTGGTTTCCTTTGTGATGTCATTGAATATCAGTTATGCGAGTTTTTGTCATGTCTGTTATTTTTGCAATAACTTCTCGTACATGTATGATTTCGTGTGTCACGAACCTCAATCGATACTGAAAATTAAACCCTGCCAAGGGTGATATGCGAAACGGGAACGATGATGTACGTACCCTCAAAGAAATTGTGAAGTCCATTTTCCTGACTCGAGGCATACAAGGCCTTTGTGATACACGCCTCGGGATATTTCAATAGATGACTAAAACACCGATGAGGATTCACGTACTATATACTATGACGGAAAAATTGTTTTCGAGGGACGAAGGCAGAAACATAGAGAGCGGACCCATAACAGCTTTTCATGTGTTTACAACTAAAATTTTTTTCGGTTATATATAGATTTTCGGTTCACGATGCACTTTTTTTCTTAAAATGTCTTCATATTTGTGGCGTTATCCAAATAATCGTCCTGTTCATACAGCCCAGGTGGACTCTAAAACTGTCGTAATGTGAATTTCAATATGTGGCATTGGTATACTTTTTCACGTAATCAGTTCAGATGACAGGCGACTATCATAGTACATATTGAAAGAACTAAAATTGGAATATTATCATGATAGCAATGGCAATGAGGGACACTCTGAAATATTTCAACTTTTAGCAGCAATAGTCAAAAACCCTATCATTTGAAGTTGTTCCTCGTTTCCTTTGTTAGCAATACTAGAATATTTCACTTTTGAATTTTTTCGGGTAGACTGATCGGATTTTCGGATATGCTTCGCTCTTTATTGGTTTACTTTATGTCTGGATACTCCTTCGCCATACATTATTTGTCTTCCAAATGAATTCAGTTTGCTTTTATAGCAGTCGTTTATTTTATTCTACCCTCCCCGGCGACGCTGGGCTTCGTTAAAACGCTAGATATTTTAGGCCAAGAATGAAGCACACCATGGAAGACAGCACAATCATTAATTGAGGAGAATTTCAAGTATTCGAGTCCTCATTTGGTTCGAGACGGATGCACATTCAAAAATTATACTGAAAAATAATGCTATTAAAAATTTTTAGTGATATCATCGTTGTGACAGTTTTCTGATGGTCTGACGAGTCTACGTGTTTATACTTTGAAACTATGGAAAAGGATGTACTACCATAATTGAACGACGTCAAGACATCAAAAAATCAGAAAAACGAAGTTGTTAAAATGTCCATTTGAGTACTTTTAATTCAGATAGCACTATTGGGATTGAAGCGTAAATGGTTCAATCCCAATGCGGGAAAAGTTAAATATTTTCATTAAATACTCATAATCATCGTCACTTCTATTCTTTTGACCGAATATTATGTTCGAAGTGTATTGGTTTATTATCTTCATGGAATATTCGTTTTATTCTTTTGAGTGGATATTGTGCTTGAAAATAGAGCCTTTTGAATAATAATTATTGATTCATTTGAATTAGAGAAAACTGGGACTTGTTCAGAATAACTTGTGTATGTAATCGACGAAGTAATTGCTCGATAGATCGGCACCTAAATTGAGAAGTTCTAACATTTTAATTAGACGTGGTTTGAGAAAATTTCTGACTTTTATCTCTTATGTCTGCCGAAGACTTTACGATGCCAATAACGGTAAGGTATGGGAGAAATAATGTCCTTATATTTGCAATATACATTCACGCTTATGTTTATTAGAATTTAGTAACAAGTCAAACTGCAACATGGCTCCGCATACTTGGACTTCGTCCTCGTGTTTCACGAGTAATATTATACAGAAGACATATAACGCATCTACAACCAGCTACAGTACTACGATTTTCAACTATATCGTGAAGTTTGTCGACGCGAGAATAGCCCAACAGCAGTTTGGAACCATTCGCAGATAATTATGATCCAGGGTTCTCTGAACCGCTCTCGTTCTCTGTTTTCTTATCCCAGCCTCTGCTTGTTCCTTCATCTCTTTTTGTCAGTTCGTCTGTATTTCTATGTCTATCTTGCTCTCAGTATACAGACTTGCTGTTTGTTACATTACGAGCGAGAGAAATTCTTGACGTTGCCAGATGGTAAACGGAAACAAGGAAGCCAGGAATTGTACTGTTCCTTATGGACGAGAAATTCTTAAGAAAACGTCATAAAAGTTAAGACGTTGTACGATGGGTACAATGATACTTGTCCCATGCACAACGAAAGATTTTGCTTGTCGTATGCAAACGAGCACTCAGCGCTACTCCAACGATAAATTCGTTATGACTGAAATATTAATAATATCTCGTTTTTTATGCATAGTAGTTTCAGGAGGATGACCCAGAAATAACTCCTATACATCTGCCCAAAACGCAGAAACTCGGATTCTTCGTATCTTGTTGATTCTTGTCGTATCCAACTAATTTATATTATGCTGTGTATGTTATTATATTCATTATAATGAATATTTTTTATCTATCCTAATGAATACTGTAAACGTGATAATTCTCACAGTGATAAATCGTCGAGTAGTTTCTTTTAATAACTTATCATAACTTCATAAGTATACGTTCGAATAACCGTATTTGAAATTATATGCCAAATATTCGGGCTATTTGGACTTTGACAGCGAGCTCTGAGGGCTCGAATTTTGAATTTAAAATTGAATTTGAATTTGAATTTGAATTTTGAATTTGAATTTGAATTTGAATTTGAATTTTGAATTTGAATTTTGAATTTGAATTTGAATTTTGAATTTGAATTTGAATTTGAATTTGAATTTTGAATTTGAATTTAAATTTGAATTTGAATTTGAATTTGAATTTAAATTTAAATTTGAATTTGAATTTGAATTTTGATTTTGAATTTGAATTTGAATTTGAATTTTGAATTTGAATTAAAATTTGAATTTGAATTTGAATTTTGAATTTGAATTTGAATTTGAATTTGAATTTTGAATTTGAATTTGAATTTGAATATGAATTTGAATTTGAATTTTGATTTTGAATTTGAATTTGAATTTTGATTTTGAATTTGAATTTGAATTTGAATTTTGAATTTGAATTTGAATTTTGAATTTGAATTTGAATTTGAATTTGAATTTTGAGGCAGCTACTGAAGGTCAATACTGCTAACGTCGTTAGACGACCCCTAACAAACCCGGTCAATGTTGTCCGAAAGATTTTCATCGCAAGTGTTTAGTTTTCGAGATATTAAAATGACAAATTTAAAATCAGTCAACCTGTGTAGAGGCGAGTACATAGACATCCGATCATCATTTTATTTCACCCTACAGAAGTATATACAGTTAAAGGTTTTAGCTGTACAATTCAATTAAAATTAATTCAAGAGGCTGAAGGACACACCGCGATTCCCTCTTACTCCGAGTATAATTATCGTAACAAGTAAATCAATAATTATTGAGAAATAATTATGTCGGCTGCGAGTCGGCTATTGAATTAAATGACAATGAGAAATATCATTTACAGTTACGAGTCAATAGTTTATTTAGACTTAGTAAATATTTAATTAACATACATATCAGAATTGAAAAATCGAACACAAAAGTGCGGATCAACCTCATTCTCGTGAGTGAGAAAAAAATATTCTAGTACTTGCAGTTATATCTTGATAATAATGGAAATATTTTTCTTTTCTAAATTATATTTCAGTCGTATCTTCCGTATCGTAAATGAAGTTTTTCTATTCGAATAAGACTTTTCATTCGCGTAATATAAAATGAGATGATGTATAGAAATTTTGTGGTTTATCGCAAAGTCTCGTTCCATATTATGGTGTAATTCAATTAAGGTATACACATAATGTTAGTTTACGTCTTACAATAAAATGCTAGCGCATATACATCATACTTAAAGTTTTTTATTCCTAAGTAAAATGATGTAAGGAAATCAAAAATTTACTGTGTGTTAAGTATTCACCTAAGGTATTACATCTAAAGAGAATATTAATTTGAAATAATAAAAGAGACTCGTAGTAACCGCAAAAGGTAAACGTAGGAACAGTTGGAAATATAAAAAAAAATTCTCCAATTTATAATAAAAATTTGGTTATATATATAAACAGCCGATGAAATCCAATTTCTCAAGTATCTCAGTTATTTTACTTCCTCATTCACTATTCCTGTTCACCTCCAATTGTTGCGTGCAGAGCAGCATAATTTAATTTAGAATTTATATTTCTCACTCTTTCGTAAATTTAATGCTAAAGAATCTGTTGAGCCCATAGTGGTGCGTCAGGTACGGCAAATTCTGCGATACCTGATGGCCATAACAAGGGTCTATAAGCGCTTTGTGGGAATGCGAATGCACATATTTTGTATAGACCAAAACAAGCAACTGCAAAATTTTTTATATCTATCGTTTGATGTCCTTTTTATTATTTAGTAAATATCCGGAAGTGCGGCTTTTCCCAAAAATTTTTGAGAAAAGCTACACTTCCGAATATTTACCTGTTATTTTCTTACATTTTCTCGTCAAAACGCTCTCCAGGCATCAAAAACTTATTTTGTTATTTGGCGAATTTAAGTTTTCGTATTGTGTTAAATTGAGTGCACAGATTCATAGTTGAAAAAAATTTTTTTTTTTAAGTGTTAACCACCGATAAGTTTCAAACGACTCTTTCATCGCGTAATATTAATTTGGCGCATGGATTCCCGTTAGCGTCTGGTCCTTTAAATAAAAAAGAGATGAGGGAGTGACATACGGGACAGCAATGGATTTCGTAAAATTTGGACGCGTGTATACACGAGTGGCTAAGCCATGTCTGTCCTTTCAGCTCTTCTGCCTTAACAATAACTGTAATTTGTTTGAGTTGGAAGTTTTAGATCTACAGAATGTTGTATTTGGACTATGTTGGAAACATAGACCGTCGTAATGATTGCAAATGTTGCTGCGTGCACTACCTCTCGAATGGGCAATCACCATAGCTGAGTATAGTTTATTGTTACCGAGTTTTGTAATTCGTATTAGTTCATACAGTCGTGGAGCTTGTTATTCGCAAAAGGACTGTTAGATAATAGGAGATGAGCGTGAGTTCCCTCGTTACCACACTGTAGACTTTTCGATGTTAACCCACTACGTCCGGCAGAGTGGTTAGTACACTCTAGGCGCTCGAGCGTATAAAATGTGAATAATCCACTTAGCTCCGTTCCGTTATAACCAAGCAAAAAGAGAGAGACACAGAGAGGGAAATATAGAGAGACTATGCGTAATGCGCTCTTTATTAACGTCAGTATATATTCGGTACTGAAGGTATCCCTTTTGTTCTTTTCTCATGTTACTCTATTAAGGAAGTATTACATTCATCTCTGAGCAATAACCAAGCTCCAAACTTCCTCGGTATGAATTCTCCATTCCTTTATAATTTAATTTTCAATATTGGCACCGTTTTTATTGTCCACATGCGGATACTGTAGTTTCACGAGTTGATCGATTATTGTCATAAACATTTTTCAAATATCGATAAAATTTTCGAGTATTCGTAACAAGTACGATAAATAACTCTAGAATAATAGATGTGTTCTTTTAAAAATTAAATGATATTTGGGAAGCAAAACGTGAATTATTCATTAGGATAGTTTAGAACATACGATGTGCAAATACC
Source organism: Venturia canescens (assembly GCF_019457755.1). Taxonomy (NCBI): domain Eukaryota; kingdom Metazoa; phylum Arthropoda; class Insecta; order Hymenoptera; family Ichneumonidae; genus Venturia; species Venturia canescens. Next base: position 36,837,216 of record NC_057421.1, read on the forward strand.
TGAGAGCGGTACACGAACGTCACTGATTGATGAGTCACAAGGTCATTTAAAGCCTGTGGGAAGCTTACGAAAACTAACGAAGATGGCAAATGCTTAAAATCGATTTCAAATATCCTATATGAACTGCCTTTCGTATATATGCTATACTATAACATCGCATAACAACCGTAAGGATAATCCAAGATTATTCCCTTGAATGATGGAATCGGAAAGGAAAGCTGCTCCAATGCTCGTTTCCAGTACCCAGATCATTCATCGCTCTCTAGCTCTCTCTCTCTCTTTCATTCTCTCTGCTACCTCTTTGTCATGTGCTTCGACTATAATCCATATACCATGGAAAGCCGGTACAGACGAAGAGGCTAACGCTTTCGTCTTCAGCCGACTCCAGAAATTCTAATAATTCTCGGCTGACTATCTCTTGCCATCGTCGTTATCATTTTATAAGCATCCTAGGCGTTTTAGACCCCGTTCAAACCCGTACCGTATATATAAAAATAGCCGAAACCCTCATAGGGATAATCCAATTAAACTTTACCGCCTATGGTTCCTTACAGAATTACTTTTTTTTCCATATTTAAATGGTATTCACACTGGACTGTAGCGATAAAGTTTAAATGGACTTCGAGTGTAAATTGAAGATTAAATTTCGAACGGCTTTCAGCACAGATTAAAAAGCGTACGGGAGTTCATTGATGCGATGAAAATTATAACCTGAATATTAGAGTGCTCGGTGCTTAGTGTTTCAAATGTTTCCTTGATTATTTTTAATTGTTCTGCACAAATTAGAGGATAGAATCGAGATTTCACGCAAAGCATAATAATCAGCGATTTATATTCAATCAGCAATAGAGAAAAAAACGTGTTTTAGTGATTTTTTTCTATGGAAACCTTGTTCAGAGTTGTCTTACCAGGGAAAAAATCAATTGTACTACTATGAATTTTTTATTTCCATAGTACTGTTTACAGAGCTATATTATCAAACTGATACCCAAATATTATGTTAAATATATAATGAATAATATGTAAATATACAATTTTCATGATTCACCATAAAATCAGTTAACTTATGAGTTCCAAATTAATATCTTTATTCTAATTAATATTATTATATGATGTGAGAAACTCATCAAACCAATTCAAAAAGTCTAAAAAGATTTAATTCCATTGAAACAAAAATTTCTGTATATTATCGGGATGTGTTTGTAATCATACATACCTTAATAATACTCAGCAATACTTACTTTTTAATTAATCAGTGAGTTCGTAGACTGTCGGATATAATCATTGATACCTTTGGGAGTGTATAAAACATAGATAGCAGCGATTTGGAGTACCAAACAAAGATGACATTCGCAATATCGCGCATTCAAACATCAATATTGGACTTCTCAATCGCTCGAGCGATGGTCTATTGTAGTATGGATCCTGCTGATTCTACAGTAACGCATTGGTGTGTTTAGCCTCTACGACTTCTCAATGATCGATATTAAGAAAAAAAGTCCATCATATGAGCTTCATATGTTCGGTCTTGTTCATACAAGTCTTCCGAACATTTAAAAAGAAACGATTAAGCAGATGGGCACATAAAAAAATTTAGGTTCTCTTGGAACGATGAAAATTTCCATTGCTATTAGCGGCTCGCGAGAGTATACTGTTCTTTCGATTAAGCTATTTCTAAGTTTATCAGTGAATAATTTGCAATCCGTAGATAAATTGCTTCGACTATAATGAAAACCATAGTCAATTTGATCAAAGTTCAACTGTATATGATGTCTTTGTGAGTACCTCGCTACGCGAGTGTTCGAGAATTTTAATCAATAAAGAGCGGGCGAGAAAGACAAACGAGAATGCGGCGTTTTTGAATACGAAAATAGTAAAATATGCATTCAATAATAATTCTCCGAAACTTGATTTACAATAGTACAGAAAAATCTGCTGTAATTGCGTATTTTTGTTTCTTTTCGTTATTATGTTTATACTCTGATAAATTTTGTAATAAGTGAGGCATTCTTTTGTCTTCTCCCCATGTAAAAATTAAAAACTTTCATTTAATTATTAAATGAAGTGATTAAAACAAAATATCAAATTTTCACTTAGAAAACAATAAGCTAGAGATAAAGATAAAATTTACATCAGAAATTTATAAATAGAGCGAATCCGAACTATTCCGGCCCTCCTTATATAAAATAAAAGAAATTCTAACCAAAAATCTCGAAACCCAACGTAATTGAATGATTCCGGCCTTCTTGGATAGAAAAAAGATGTAAATGAGGTTAGGTTCTAGTGTGAAAAGGATAGGAAGGTTGTATCTTATTATTTATTATTTCCTAAGTGTTCATTGCGTATGCGAGTTGTGTATCAGAATTTGAGACTGTCTGATGGAGCTTTCGCACTCGGCCTTTTATACGCGTTGAAACAGAAAGAATAGTAATAATAATAATTTTCTGGAATTTGACCAGTTTTATGATTCGTTCCACAGGTTTAAGCTAGCACCCGGGATTCCCCATCTGAATTCGTTTATTGCTACATGTTAGTCAGTACGTGTAATACTTAATGTATCACCCAAGTTATATTCAAATCGAATACATTACTTTGAATGAATAAATAACAGATAGACAGCAACAAACAGAGCGTCGTGCGTTCACAGATACAAATAAGATGTGTGTGTTTTTTTCAATCCGTGCGTGAATTCAGCAAAATTTCTTTTCCATTTCTTTGAATTAAAAGACGAAAAATATTATTTGTCCTGGATCCCGGAAAAAAAACCCAAAAGTTTCCAATTTACTACCTCTAATTAGATAGCTCAGATTTCCATCAAATTAGAGGATTGTTAATGTCTTTTGAATACATCCTTGCCCTGGCAGTGACCCATGGGGCAAACGAAGCTTACGACACAAAAACATAGTGAAATCATAACAATATAAGTAAATTATAATAACTATGGCGCATAGCTTAAAACGTACTTAATAGCAAAAATAAATTATATAATAAAATAATAGCAAAATGAATAATGTAAAGTAACGCAAGATTAATGACGCATAATCGAAATCAAAATAACACACAATGAAAATGAAATACAAACACAAAATATAACAAAATAACGCAAAAATAGAATACAAAATCAGAATAAAATCAATAATACTAAATATGACAAAAAATAACTCAAAATGCTGATTAAAGCCAGAGAGAGAGAGAGAGAGAGAGAGAGAGAGAGAGAGAGAGAGAGAGAGAGAGAGAGACGTGGAAAAGCGAATATACAATATGACATGAGAAAGGGACTGGTAGCAAACTGGGTCGAACAATTCTCTCCCATGTAATAAACGGTTGAATCTATCCAGGGTTCGATGTAGCGTAAAGTAGCCCGAAGCGGAAACCAAAAGTTTGTCAGTGCGCTTTCCGTCGGTCGACACTGATCGGTATCGTATGCTTAAATACATCGAAGCTTTTCTACACAAATCTGGTTTATAGAGAGGCTGAACAGAAGAGATAGAGAGAGCGGAGAGAGGAAAAGGTGCGGCCATGTGGCTAACCTTACACCCTCAGGCCTTCTGGAATTTCAATCAGAAGACTGGAAGTACTCTTGAGAGGATGTTTTAGTTGTACGATTAACGAGTGAATCACAGTATACACATGCATATTAATATTCGTATATATCTGAAGTTTTAAGTAATAAATATAATAAACGTTTTTTATCATATTTTTCCAAAATGCAGTATGTGGGAAGGAAGTGGAATTGTTACTGTTATACATCAACTCAAGCTGCAACTTTCTTAGCTAACCTCACAGCGATAAAAATGGGATTGAGTTATATGCTTATGTTGTAGAGTTTTCTTTCACCTGGTCTGGTAAAACAAACAGAATCAATTGGAATCTTAATTACCAGTAAAAAGAAAAATCAATGAAAGGTTCATTTGAAATATTGAATTATAAAGTGTTTATACAAGCAAATATAACCTCGGAATAGACCTGTGCAAAGCAATTTTCTCATTATTTTGTGTCAAAGGTTCAACTGAGTTTTGGTTACTTCAAGTAGTCGGCTCATAAATTAAAACAGTCTCAATAGAGATTTGTGAGCGAAAATTACCCAGACTACTTAAGTAACGAAAATAATGCACAATTCTCAAATGTAACCAAACTTGGAATCAGTCAGTTCATTAGCGAATTGATTCTCAAATAGGCGAAATGGATGAAAGTATTTCATTGACTCAGTGACAATTAAATGCCATGTCTGAAGAGCGAAACGAACTCTACTCAAGGCTCGACAGACAGTCATGATGTCAGAATATGTTGAGATCGATAGTTATATTAATATGTCATGATGTAAACAGGTTACCTGGATTATTTTGGATAAATGAATCGGCTCCAATAATAGATTTTGATGATAAACTTCTGATCTTTTGTTAAATTCAATAATTAGAACAATCAAAACCTCACTGAGCCAATGGTGATTTTTATTTTCTTCAAAACAATTTTAATTAACAAAGATCAAACTTTTTCTCGGGAAAAAACAGACAGAACTAAAACAAAACTAAAACATTTTCAACACGAATAGAAAAAATAAAGAAAATACAAACTCATTTCTCTTTTTCTATGTTTTCAATCAAAACTCGCCATCCACATTCACCTTCTTTTAACAGCTTATAACACGAAGAACAATATTCGTGCAATTAGAAGGCAAATTATTATCAAATCAGAAATTGGATATCGTGGTGAGGTCCCGTAGTGACTGCATTTTAAATAATTAGAATTTCTTTCCAATCGGAAAAATGTACATATAGATATCAATGTAAAAATGCACCTTGTACAGCAATTGAGTTCTTTCAGGATCAGAAATTAGTGTTTTATTAGAAATTTTCATTTAACTTTTTTTCCATTTTTTTCAATTTTTTTGTCATCCGTTATACCTGGCTAAGTAAGTTCATGGCTATATCAGAACATATTTTACTGTCGTCTGACTAGATAGTTAAAAGGAAAAGATTTTATCGAACAGAGAGGCGGAACTTTGCAGCATATTAATACTGCCATTATATCCACGACTTTGGGAAACTCGTAGATCTTGTCAAATTCGAACACTCGCGACGTCCTACTTTCGATAGGGTACACATACGTATATACAGTAATCAAGTGGATTCGTCTTAAGTTCGCCGGTAAAAAGTCTTCGATGGCCGCCAGATCTCGCAGGGAGTGTTCCAAGATTTCCTAAGTTCTTGCGATTCGTAACGCTTGAACGAACTAGAAATGCCGTTTGGTCGATCGATATGGCGGGATAGGAAGTCAGGAATGAACGGAGAAATGAGGTGAATCTTTTCTTAAACCCTGTTGCCATGCCAACTCTTGCGCAATTTCATGAACAAAAACTATCATAACGAGATTTGCATTGAACCTCTGAAGCTCAAAATCCCAAGACGGTAGGTATAGATTGCCGCTTTAGATCATTTTTATGCTACATATCGCAACGCGCCGAGGGGAAATATCTCAATACTGCAATCAATATTACTTGTTTTCACCTATGTTGAGCATACATTGTGGTTAATGAGGAAAAAACGAATGCCAGAAGTAGTCCGTTGCACTTTCTGACCCGTTGCTTTGGTTATCTTCAGCAGTCAATATTTATACACCCCGAGCCTGCTGCAAGAGGTCTCTTAAATGTTCTGGCTGGCTGCAGTTGCTGCTGTAAAAGTGAGACAAAAGCTCTCTGCGCATGATATATATGCCAAGGTATATCGTGAGCCTGCATACACTCCACATGCCATCATTCCCTTTCTCTACCGTTACGTTTCATCATCTCTCTCTCTCTCTCATTCCACCCCCCCCCCCCCGTCTCTTTGTGTCTCCTTTCCTCTCATTTTCTCCTGCTGACTATTCGTTTCTCTCTCCCCTCTTTTCCTTTATCACTCTATATCTCTGTTTCTCTCCGTCTTTCTCCATCCTTCCATCTTCTCATATTTCTGACAACACGATAAAGCAGTACTAGAGATAGGTTGAAGGGCATAGGGTTGTTGAAAGTCTCGGGAACTCCTTAAGTGTTCTTCGTCTTTGCGGAAGATTCGTGCGGTTCGTAACTTGGATCGTCTCTCAAGATCGAACATAGAGCAAAGATTTTGCATGACGCTGAGACAGGTCGGTGATCGTCACCAAATCTTTGCAAGAAGTTTCCACTACATGTCTGTCGTCTTCTCTTCTTTACCTTTCTTTCAAGAGGAATTTTCCGATGACGCAGCATAAGATAATTATTTCTTGGCAATATGTGGGCAAGGACCCTCTATGTGTAGATGTTCTAATAAAAAAAAATTAAGAGATACTACTTAATATTTTATTTGAAGATAGGCTCAGTAGACGAGGCTCATATGAAAGAGGAGAAAAACGAAAAGCCAGATCATGGCAATAAGAAGAGATTTAATTATGTCGAAAATGAACTTTACCTTCGAGTTGTGATGAGAGTTATTAAGTTGGCAAGTGAGTTGCTATAGGAAAGCATCCATCATTTGCATAATATCAAGGAAATCCATGTCAAGAAGTTTATCGAGAGCTTATATTTTAAGAAATGAAATTTGTTGTAATAACATAAATCTTTTTATCCAAACGATTCAATCTTCGGTATTGACGTGGGATTATACTCGGATTTTATCCGACGTTGGAGCTTGCTTCAAAAACTCTCTGCCTCCCTGCACATATATGTATGTATATACATTATATATAATACATGCTTCTACAGAAAGCACTTCAATCCGTTCGGAACGTCACATCGGTCCAACTTTCTGAAATCTGTTTTCCTTCTCCCATGTTTCGACTGCTGTGCTCCATATCTCGCTGTAGTTCGTTCACAGTCGAATATGTGTTTATATATAGATATAGGTATAGGTATAAGATGTAAACAAATGTGACACATTACGAGTATGGTCCAGAAGGACACGCTTGTTTTATGCAAATTAGATTTGACAGTTTGAATCAGAAAATTTAGATAACAAAATATCGTCAGCTTCGGCATTTTGAACGGACCAGGGTCTCCACGAATACATCTGTATCGAGTACACATCTCTAACCTCAAGAATAGGTGAATACTTCATCCGGCGATTCCCCTCGTGCTCAGCGTACTGGGTCTCGCCTACACATACTATATTACATTTCCACATCCCTCATACGTTATTCTATACATAGCCCAACAAAAATGCATACATACATACATCTGAGCAGATATACTGACACACAGTTACAACTCATGGTGGATCAAGAATCCGCGAAACTACTTGAAATTCACTATGTGAAATACTCTAGCTAGCTCACCGTTCCGAAATGTTTCCCTTTCTGCCTGAAAAAGTCTTCGCGTGTGTGAACATGTTCACCAGAACAACTTGAAAGAATCCTTCCCTTTTTCCAAGGCTTAATATTACGAGATATCAAATTGGAAACTTGATTTTCCCATCTTTCTTTTTATCTTTCTTTTGCTCTTTTGCTGTGAGCTCCCGCTGTTCTAGGCACAAAACCAAAAGTTTCTCATGAAATATATAGTTTTATGAAAAATGGCAGCAGTTCATAGGTGTACATTAAAATACGAACTTTTGGGCTGGTGTGTTCCATACCCGCGTATGAAATCAGCGATGGTTATCCAAGCGTGAGATCTTTGTTCACTTAACTCAGCGAAGAATAATGTTGTGGAACCCGATCTAAAATAAAAAAAATACCGATCCGAAAAACCTGATCCATAGTGAAAAACGCCGAGGCCCGATTCGACCGTTTTTCACGATGGCAAACAACGACCGACTGAGCGCGTTGTTGTTGATAGGTTGTGGTCATTTTGGTTAGCGATGCAGAGGCCTGCAATAAGCCACAGCGAGCGAGAAATCTATTAAATAAACCGTTTAAAGAAAAAAAGGGACATTCTAGCAGAAGTCGCTAGACATTTTTAAGCGATCCCAGATATTTTGAAGTATTGACTAATATCATCCTTCGAAAGTATAAAATAGGTCAGTGAATAAAATGGCAGATATATAACTCGTAGAAGTATTTTTAACATGTCGGCGTTGAAAAATGCGTTTTTTTCGTAGTTTCTCCCCAATGAACGGTCCTGAATCCGTGTTTATTGATTCCTACAGCGTTGATACTTATGGCCTGATGTGAATATACGAATATCTGAGTATAATGATGCCTACGGACCCTCCCAGAGCGATCTAGTTGACACTAAACGAGAATATTGGGCTATTCACATCTTTTTTGAAGTTATCGAAAAAATAGTACACAGGATCTAAATTTTAACCTCGAGTATCGATTCAGCAGCTTAAAATACGTAGGAAAAGTAAAGCCGTATCCGCCGCACAGCCAAATTTTTTATTTTGTGTACCTGTGTAATTCAATTTTTTATCTTTCCGTTTGTAAAATAAATCGGTAAAGCATAAAAATAGCATTTTCACGTATCTCGCGGTCGAGATTACATGATACCGACGAATTTTCATCCTGTAGTCCTCGGTCCATTCTAATATATTTTCCGATTTATTGTTGCACGGGGGGTATCTAAGCGTTTCGACGACGTCCATAGCCCATGGACAGTAAATTACTTAACCTCGTGGGTGCTCAGGATATCGGAGAGATTTGGTGACACTTCGATCCCGTAGTCTTGGGTTCGCATTCTTAACCTAACGTAACATTTCTTCAAATTCTCTTTAATGTTTGCTAGAACCAGGCGATAGATTTTTTCTTGTAAATAAATTGTATTTTCGTAAATTTTGTAGATGTTTCTTGTGCATACTTTTTATTATTATTTCTCTTTTCAAATTACCAACAATGAATCCCGAAGCAGACTTGATTATTTTTGTAAAATTTGGAAATTTTGTAAAATTTTTATATTTCAAAAATTTTTTTATTTTCAAAATTTTTATATTTCAATATAACCGCAAATGCGGTTCAATATAACCGCATTTGCGGTTATATTGCGACAAGTAATCGAATAAAAATTTATTCTTGTATAAAATCAAATACACTTTTGAGTTATCGAATATTAAAAAATTTTCATTATTTAAATTTTGGATTTAGCGTAGACGGCGTAATTGAAAATCAATTTGATTTGAAACTGCGAGCAAAACATAATTTTCGATAATCGACCAACGCGATCGCGAACTTTTAACAAGAAGAAGAAAATTAAATCGGTAAAATAGAAAAACAAATTGTCATGTGAAAATCGCTTTAACCTGAATAAATTTGTTGTGTTTAATTTTACGAAAATTTTAATTCGGCGTTCTCACGATTCTTTCATACCCGCTCCTTAACTTCAAGGTAACTTTAGGGATGATTGTTCTAATCATACAATCGCCTTCCGAGAAAGATGGTATTTATTGTAATTATCTTTTTTGGCGTGAACTGCTCAATGTAGATCGACTTTGATTTGTTTTCAATTCCCTAAAAAGCAGTTTCACACTGGTTCAATCATAGATAAAGCAAAATAACGAACAGACGTATATAAAGGTTGGCGACAGCGCGGAAGGATTTTACAGTCCTGGATTTTACCCTCTCGTTTTTCTCGGAAATCCGCTTGTATTTGGGATTCTGCACGTTTCATTGTATTCCAGTTCCAATGTTGGAAAAAGGTAGTCGTAGACACAACTCCTAAGTTTCCACGCATACATGGCATTGCACATTGAGTGGTTACATGCACGCCAGGAGATAAAATTCCGTCTTGTATTTAATGCATGCAAATTGGCAGGTGGACCTCCGGGGTTGAACCTCTTTGTCACCCCCTGCCACCATTTTCTCGACGTATCCCGATGGGCTCACATATGCATGTTGTGGGATTGTGCTCAAACTACTGCAATTCAACCATTCTATCGTGTAATTCGGAATCTGAGAATTTTCTGGACAAACACTGAGTGTATATCATTTTTATATTTATATTTTCATGCTAGTACATATATATCCATGAAAATATTACCGAGAACGACGAGTGTCGAACAAAATTGTATATACCTGAGCCAATTGGACTGTCTTTTATCCATTCTTTTTTATAGAATTTAAATAACTGCGCATATTTATGCCCATTGTTCGAGTGATATTGTGTACTGTATCTCAACATACGCGTACTCGAATGATGTATATACATGCAAATAAAACTCGGAGATTGGATATAGAAAGTGCTCAGCTAGTTGGTAGCTCTCTCCCGTTCGCATTCCCAGTAGAGATTCTCCACGAATTTACCTCGTTTCCTGTATTTCGTTCGGGTCTGTACGTTAACAACATACTACCATACTATATTTGCGACATTGTTGTAGCGAAGAATGCAGAATAACCGTTGAGGCTGAATGAATTCGTTGTACTCGTGAAGCAGAAAATTTACATGAAAATGAAGCAAAGGGATGAACGCAAAATTTTCTATATAAGTGTATAATAAAGTTTTCACTCATTTTAAAAAGTTCTTTTTTTATATTATTATAATATTGCGAAAGTAAAAGAGGGTGACAGAGGGAAAAAGGAAGAGAGAGAGAGAGAGAGGGAGAGATAAGTACATGAATACATCGCAGCAACGAAGCTGAACTAAAATAGGAGAGGAACACGTAGATGTCAACCGTAATTAAAGGCCATTTACGAAATTCGGGACATTCCATGGACACCGAACTTCATCAAGTTAGTTGGAGCAAATCGAAACAATGGCGAGTTTACTCAAGGGATTCCATACCCTTCGCTCTTGTAACATACCAGAATGAGAAGTGTGCTTTCGAATCATATGTGTACTTTGGCTTGTACCGTGTCCTCGTCTCTATTTGATTCGTTTAATAATTATGAAAGACGTTATTAAAGATTGTTCACTTTGTTCCCAGTGTGGCTTTCTAATATGTATTTATACATTTGAAAGTACATTGCTAAGAATACAAAAATTCTGATACTCCACACCAACCGTTAGCGTTATTGCGACGGCGTTAACAGATTAAGCCGTTGATTAAATTGGGATATACGATCTCAAGTTTCTTGGTAATCTCTCATGTCACTTCCTGTATCTTGATCCACCAAATTTCTAGATCTCCTTTTGTGTGTGTACAAAGGAACGAGAGTTCGCTATAACTCAACTAAAGTTGAATTCTGGATGTACGATGATAAGTTAAGACGACGAAGAAGCGCGGAGAGTCAGAGACATCGGTGATGTCTTGCGCCCGGGTGAAGTGACAACGAACTAAATCAAACTATCACTGCGGCTTACCCAATTCTGACGTACACTCCGTAAACATACCTTCCCTTCGAGACTTAATACGGTGGGAACAAACGAATACGGAACTCCGAACCCTAGATATCCGTCGTATCATGGTTAACCCTCGATGACGAGAAAACTAGTAACAAGATACGATCCTACTGTTAACTATAAGTTTTCATTTCATAAATTCATACATATTCCAGTATATAATCTCAAAAATCAATTATGAAAAGTACCAGTTCATCCTCCTGTTCAATGATTAGTTGGTAGTGTAATCCGAGTTGAAATGCTTCTTAATAAAACTTGACAATTTGCGAATAGCAATTGTCGAATAGCACAGTAAAATATTACGACTGCAGTATTCGAATATAACAAACATCAGTGTCGAAATATTTGAACATTTATTATTTTTCAGCCATTAAAAATCGTGCTATCAGTGAATAGAACTAATTTGGTGATGAAATTCAATTCTCGAACGAGTAACGTATCAGCAACTTTCTGTCGATTATTCTTTTCTTTGTGTGTCCTTTTTTTAATTCTAACAGCTGAGCATGCGTCAGTCAATGGTTCAAAACGTTAATTAGCTGCGGAGAGATGATAAAGATAGCCGTACGGGGATAAGTTCGAATTTCAACCGGATTGCTATCATTATCCATACTACTACGTGCAAGGGGACACACAAGTAAAAAGCTCGCAGGACGGATCGCCCGTGGCCATTGTTCACGGGACGATGGGTCTGCATCCGGCGAGATGCTTGGAATTACCCAGGAAGCACACCACAGCTCCACGACGGATTTCCGGTACCGGACTAGGCCATACTTGTGCTCAACTGCGAGAGTTAAATTTCGAGAGTTTCAAAACTCGTAAAAGTTGAAGAGCTCCTCAACAAGCTGCCAGTAGTGCAGACGTATCACATAAACCTATCGCGACTTCAACATCGTGACGTGAACTTTTCACAGTTACAAAATCGGATCGGGCAAACAGCAGGCATATTATACTAGGCTTTGTATGATGTGCCGTTTAGGTGCGACATGGTCTTAAGGAATTATCGAATTCGACAATGAACGAAGCTCATTTCATTTGAATTAACTCAATTACCTAAATGTCAACTTTAAATGAGTTCAACCAGTCTACGCTGAATAGCCGCTTAAATATTTTTTCATTGTAATGTAAAGTACAGTTGTTGCTACTCAATTCGAGAGTGGGCCATGTTTATATTACTTTTATTATCCTTGTTATTATTGTCGCAATGAGATTCCTTTTCAGACATAGTTTTCTCTTTTAGCCACGTCCTGAATACTGTACCAGACATGCTTACTTTCTATGCTATCTTCCACACCACAGAAACAATCTCTAGGGTATCCTCGAGTCTAATAACCCGTAGAAACAAGTACGTATATATGTACGTTTGGACGAACAAGTTTTGCGATAAAATTCCCCTCGGTGAACTTCATAACCAAAAGAGAATTGAGAATGCTCCACCGCTTGTTAATTCCATTTTTTTTTTTACTTTCAATTTTCTTTCTTTTATTTTCTTTCGGCTTTTGATTACGTTCCTTTGTCAGTACAATATCTTAACCTCGAGGCTCATAATGGATGCACATACTGTTTGCCTCATAACCGAGTAGAATTGATCAAGAAAAATTTTACACTAAATCAAAAAACTTACTAAAATTCGTTTACTCTTGAATTTGACTCTCTTGTTTATCGTTAATGATCGAACGGGTCTTAATCCTTCAAGAAATGAATTTTTTGGGTCTCAATGAAAATTATACGTCAGAAATGTAATCGGAGTAGGGGGATAATATATCTGCTGTCTGAACAGTCCCAACCGACTGCCAATAAAGCATACGCTATTAATATGTCAAAAAATTTATTCCGATTTCAATAAAATTTTCTTCGCCGTGCTCAACAAAACAAACAGCTCTCATTCAATGAGTTTTGGTTCCATGCAATAAATACACATTTTTTTGTATTTAGGGTGACGAGATTTTTGTTTCTTTTAAAAAATCAGGAAAACCATATGACATAATTAACAGCTTGAACGAATTAAGGGGGATCGGCTATCACGCAAAGATAAAGATACGGACTTGAAATTTTTATGAGTTATAAACAAAGACTATACGCAGCTATTCCCGAAGTTTGAGCAACATTGACCGTTTCGTTCGTTCGTAATAAATTCCCGAAGTTGTCCATTTTACTGTATGAAACACGTCCCCTTATGGAGGCAATCGACGGAAGTTCAGAAATCACAATTTTGACACTCTCACAGTAAAGTTAGGTAATCCAAAAATCGAATTTCGGTAGATGAGATATAACGAATGTTGTAAAAAATCGAGAGATACCGATTGACCGTCTCAATTAATTACAACATAACAACAAAGTTTCACTTCGCCCAATAATTGTCGGAGAGAGAAATAGTGGGGGCTCAGTAAGCCGCGCGGGACATGAGCTAGACAAAGACAGCCTTATGCGCACGCGCAGGCCCGCGTGGCTCACGGAAGCCAGCCTAACAGCTGATGCGACTCCCAAGTCGTTGAGAATTTAACTATTCATTTTATTTCGACTAAATTAATTATTTATCAAGAAGTTGGGACATTATAAGCAATCGTAATTGATAATATGAATGTTCAACATAAATCAGGATAACCGTGAATAACTTTAATTTAAGCTCTTTTTTGACTTCAGAGAAATAGCCGATCCCCCTTAAACAAGAAGTAATTAATAATTCCCATAATACTTGTGATTGAACCGCGAACTGTTGAACTTCATTAGCCTCATGGATCTTATCGTAATTACGAAAACATTAATTATCGACACGTCCCACGCTCTATAAATTTTCATAATAACATTGATTCCTATTTGGAAATAAATAGACAATCTTGGGGCTTCTCTAGGAAAAAATATTAGACGTTCCCATTGTTGACATGTACAAGGACAGTATTGGAATCAAAAATCAACAATAAGTTTGTTGAATATTGAACTAATTAGGGAAAGAGTTTCCAATCCGATGTCAAAGTGATGATATTTCGTTCCGTCTGCACGAGAATGCTGATGTCTCTAGCTGAAAGTGGAAGTTACAAAATCAGTTACAAAAAAGTTTGCAACGTTGGAGTCCAACGAAATGATCTAAAAAAATTCTCCAACAATTCCAGTAGTTATCCAATTTCGTTCCTTGCCGAATTTGCAATTCGTCGTTTTTCAACCTACACCGATGCTTTGTGAAATAAAAAATTGGTGAATTACAAATATCTTTTTTTTCGTTCATTTCGTTGGACTCCAACGTTGCAAACTTCAGCGTCGTCAAAATCACATCATGAAGCGCGATAATAGTCATCTTCTAATCAAATTTGATTCCGTTCGAATAAGACAAGAAATAATAGTTTCAAAGACGTAGAATTGATGAATTAATAGGTTAGATGAAGTAAAAACATATAAGTATACCTCTGAAACGTCAATTTTCAGAAGAATGTCAAACCTTTATTTTTCGCAATATGATTATTCGGCATTTTTCGACGTCAGAATATCCGTGGTTTGAACGTGTTAAGTTTCAAAATGGCTAAAGCCTTGCGTGAATCTGGCTCACCTGTGCGCGAAAAAGGGAACGAAAGAGGCGATATCAGACGCTCACGAATTCTCGAGCTGACGCCATAAGATGCAAGGTATAATGGATAGAGATAGAAGTAGTGATGTAGGCTCCTGGACGATGTTACTAGCAGCGACTGAGAAGGACGAAGCATACATATAAATCGAGTAACTTAAGCCGGTATAATGGACTATCGATTTCGTGGCAGAGCAGAAACGCCGCTAGCACACGAACAGCTAAAGGCATGGCAAAAGGGGTGGTTCTCTACTACATCTGTAGGTATACAAACATATATATGAATCAGCTACGACGTTTACACACTACCGAAGCTTCTCTCGTGAGAGCGTCGTTCGACTCGCCCCCGAGCGTTTATTTACTGGAAAATTAACCGTAAGTCGAGGTTCCGTGCCTGGACGGATTAGAAAGAATTGCTTTTCGTAATAGTGTCGAAGGCACTCCCCTTGCTTGGTTCATCGTATACTACGAAGTTCGACTATCCGTTCCAGAGCTTTCTATATTAATAGTTAAAATCAGCCCATTATCTAAAAGCTTTATAAAAAATTATTACACTTTCATTAGTTATCAACATAATATAATGCCTGTCAAAAACCTTTATAATTTA
This sequence comes from Venturia canescens, assembly GCF_019457755.1. Lineage (NCBI taxonomy): Eukaryota > Metazoa > Arthropoda > Insecta > Hymenoptera > Ichneumonidae > Venturia > Venturia canescens. Next base: position 36,852,594 of record NC_057421.1, read on the forward strand.
ATAGTTCCTAATATAATTGATCCGAAAACAAGATAAGCATTGATCATCTGGGTTGTTATTTTCGTTAAACTGATATTTTTTTTACTGTGTTTCATATCTGAAATTTCTATTCTACCATGTTGCCTAGACAAGGGATTCGTCATAATTTAAAATGGTGCCTGTAGCAGACAGAAGACTCATCATCAGTAACTAATCATTTTTAGTGGAACGACGCTAGAAAAAAATATAAACAATTTTTCATTTTTTCAATATTCTGCAAAAAACCTATGATCGTTATTCATTTATAATGTTGAAACCACAAAAAATCAAGAGACTCGGTATAGTCTCGGAACAAGTACATGACAGCCCTGTCGTCTGTTGGCCCGAGGCTCGCTGAGACTATACATTCTCTGAATAAACCGATTCGCGGTGGTGGGGGTAAAATTGGCATGTTATTTTCTCGAATTACCGAGCTCAGTAAAGCGACTATTGGTTTGGACACTAATTTTTAAAATCCCTTTTGAATGAGCCCAAAATCAACACGATCAATGGCGTAATTGCTGAGAAAAAACTTTGCACGGGCTCAAGTTTATGCAAAAGTTACTAACACATACGGGTTCGACGTGTGCGTATACGCGTTCGACGCAGCTAGTGGTAGTAGAGTTATATCTCAACGCATTCCGATTGGCTCACCGATCTCCGCTCATTCCAGCTGACCGACCATGTTCAGACTTCATTAACATACATACAAGGTGTCCCATGGGAATGTGTGAAAACCAAACGAATGATCCCCACCCTGTCGACCCTCTTAGAGGCCCTACATTTTACAAGTATATACCTGAGGTTTGTTAGTTTCATTCTAGCTGCGATAGAAAGCGAACGGCGTTAGTGAAAACGAGTGAGCTTACCATCGAAAAAAAGTTTTTTCTCATTGAGTGCTTCTACGCAAGAGGAAAAATTTACAGTGGCATTTAGAGGTTTCCGTACTAAGTAAGTTCGGAACTAAAAGAGTTTCAAGCGAAACTATTCTTAGAAGGTAAGAATCACTTTTTTTATATTGATTTTTCTATAACACTCGATAAATAATTTTTTTCTCGAAGTTTCCGCAAATTCTAATATTGTTCTTTTTTACAGAGAAATTGATAATTTATACAATACGGAACTCTGCAGAACCGTAGAAAAGATATTTACCAGGCCCTTCAGTCTCGGTAACTACGGGAGACGATCGATGAAGTTGAAAAATATTTTAAAGAAAATCCACATTCTTCGATTCGCAAGGCTGAAAAAGCTTTGAAACTGAGTCAATCAACTGTGCACAGGATTCCACATTATTTTCTAAGAATGCACCCTTACGAAATAACCACGCATCAGTTGTTAAGTAAAGATATAAAAGAAAAGAGAAAAGAGGTCTGCAACACGATTATGCAAATGTTCGAAAATTAAGAATTGGGTGAAAAAGCAATCTTTTTTGTGACGAAGCGCATTTCTGGATGAGAATGGTTACGTCAACAAACAAAATTATTGTTTTTGGGGCTCGCAAAATCCTACAGTCGTAATGGCAACGTCTCTTCATCCCCGAAAAGTGACCGTGTAGACAACCGTATCAATGAAAGGTACCTACCTGTATTTCTTTGAATCTACTGTTACCGGAGAGGCATACAAAGGAATGTTACAGACAAAGTTATTTCCTTATGCGAAGAAAAGAGGTCTCGTTAAATTTTTTTATTTTATGCAAGACGGAGCAGCTCCTCATAGCACACAAGAAGTTTTTGAGTCTATCAATAAAGTTTATGGTGATCGAGTTATTGGTCTAGGGTATCCACGCTTTGCTAAAGGAACAGGATTAGAGTGGCTACCTTATTCGCCAGATCTCAATCCCTGTGATTTCTTTTTGTGGGGCTACATTAAAGATCATTGCTATGGAAATTACCCAAAAACAATAGATGATTTAATTAAAGAAATTAAGAAAATCGTCAATGGCATTTCAAACGATACATTAGAACATGTTTTTGATGGTTTTAAAAAGTGTTTGAATATTTATGCCAAGTCAAATGGTTCTCATTTCGAAAATATATATCATTAATATCTCACATTCTTTACTGTATTTTTTAATTAATAGTTTGTACTGATAGTTCTTCGTTAATATAATAAAATAGACGTGAAATTAAAATGATGACTTTCCTTTGTTAAAAAACATTTAAATTTTCCCAGTCCCTTCGTTACTTAAAAAATAATGATTCATTAGTTTTCACATATTCTTATGCGACACCCTGTATATCTGTATCTATATATTATACAACCATCTATCAGTTTTTGATGGTACATATAAACAACCGTAGTTTCGACATAACGAAGTGCGGTATAAATTTTAAAAAATGTTCGTCATCTACTGAAGTGCATAATATCTATATAATTTATTAAAAATGGTGGTGTGGTGTCATAATATTAAGAAACCTAAACGTCTGGTGACTTCGACGTAAAAATTCGACGGTGTAAACGAAACTCTTCGCGTTTCCTTTGAGTTAATCAAGAAACTCGGTTGAGTCTCGGGACAAGTACATTGACAGCCCTGTCGTCTGTTCCTATTAATTTACAACACGCCGAGGGGCGATAAATATTGCACGTACTTTCCGCGTATAACCAACAAAATGAAACATAACCTGTGTGTGGGATCCAAGAACAAGTAGCAAATTGAACACATTCAGGACACACTACCAATATGAAAACGCTCGTTGTTAACAAGAAAAGTTGTCAATGTTTGTCGGCGAATTCGAACGGCACGAAAAAACTCTGCCACTAAGCTGTCGCAGCAATGATATCGAGTTGTAGGGATAAAAGAGTATCCTGATTGTCACATTTTGTCAAGAACCTCCATCGACGATGGCTCTGGATGAAACGAGTATTTGAGTCCCAACTAACAAAACGACTATCGATAAATGGGTAAGTTTAATGCACTCATTCATTCTAAATTCAGAATCCATGACCATCATACGGGGTCTCAGTGATTCTAATAAATCTTCGCAAACAATCTTTGTTTTGTTGTAAATTTACATGTTCAAGCTGTTTCTGCATCAATATGTAATTAGATTTTGTTCATTACAGTAGTTGTTTCATCATTCAGACCGTACAATACAGATTATATAATTCATTGACTGTTACTTCTTTCCAGAGTATGACTCAAAAAGGTTAGTAATGCGGTGGAGATTATTGTGTCGATAGCACGCATGAGGGAGATAGTGGTCTTGCAGCCTGTAACAGAACCAACATCAAGGATATAAGGAAGACCGGTCATAAGGCTTTATCATATGTTAAACTACAGGTGGCACGTTTTGTCAGGCACAGCTTTCCTTATGATGTTTTAAAAGCTTATAAATTCGAGGACCTTGGACCCATTGATTTCAATCAAGAAATCAAAATACTTATAGCTCGACGGTGTTCTTACCATCCTGGTTCAACGTGGATCTGGAAACTGAGGTTTGTTTCTTTACATTAATACTTTCAATGCGTTAGAAGATTTACAGAATAAGAAAACGTAATTATTCAGGAATTTATAAAACTTTTGCAAGATTTCCGTTTAAAAAATTTGAGGCGGAGTCATGTGATTGTCATGTATTTCCATGTTTTTCTCTATCATAAATGACGATTGTGATTTGAGATTGAAACTTTATAATGGACCAGACAAGTACTTTTAATACATATTCAAACATAATTTGTACCGATCCAATCGACGTCGAATTTTGTGAATAATACCAGAGGATCTTGAAAGTCTGAGAACAATCGGTTTTCTTATAAGTTTGTGCCACAATATAATAACAAGTGACTTTACCTTTGATGTGATTTTTTTTGTATTTAAACGCTTCTTAGAACAATTTCATAATGTTAAAATTCAGAGTTACTAATAGAATACTTGTCCTCCGATTGATATAATAAATTTTAGTGCTGCATGTAACTCAAATGATAACTTTTTTGATTCATTAGAACTTTCTCAAGTTCCTGATAGTTCCCGTAGGAATGGATATTTTGAATTATCATTAAATACTTGGCCTCGAATTTTGATCTCAGATAACCCAATCCTCCAGAATCGCATAGAGACCATGAAGAAACATTTGAGTTCCTGTCGAGTATTTTTACACCGAATCTACCTCAGATATTGTAGTTAAAGAATGCTATCATAGAGTTGAAATACCAATAAATAAGCCTTTCAAATTTCAAAAGTCGATGTTTTTTCCTCGCCACTAAAAAATCGCGAAAAAATTCCAAAGAATCCAGCTACTCCACGAGGTGACCCCCTTTAAAGAAGAGACTAAAAACTCAAAGATATAAGAAGTTGAGCGATGCTCTAGCTCTCTCTTTCTCTCTCCCTTCCTCTGGATTTAATTAATCCATTGAGTAGATGAAAGTGGAATTATAATGGACGGTGGTTTGATTGCTGCAAACCTTATTTATCTGTTTTACAAACGAATCAACGTTGAAAGCTCTCGAAATTGGATCCTCCTCTATAGCTCGATCTTCAATTTGTCGGATGAAAAATTTCCTTAAGGAGTTTCGTACAGGCGATACAATGTTGCCATGCTAAACCATGCTAAAAACATAAAAAATTTCGAAAAGTTCAGAATTTTATAAAATTTGGTGAACATATTCTTTAATGCCAAATTTGACAATACAAATTTTTTAAGATTTTTCTTCTGTACAGTTATCGAGTAATTGATCACTAAAGTTCACGTGTATAAGCATAGCGTTTCCATATATATAGATATACATTCCGGGCATAAGAAATCTGCTTTAATGCGTAATTACTCGATAACTAAGTAGAAGAAAATTTTGAAAAAATTTTTGTCTTCACACTCGATGTTGAAGAACATTATCACCAAATTTGATCATTTTCTTAATATTTAGACTTCTGTACCGAAATTCCTTAAGCAATTTTTTAGTCTATTGACATTAGATGTCATCAACGAATTGTTTGGTCCCGTAGAATTTGAAGATTGCAGTCATGAAATATTCGCGTCACTGTAAAACGTGTTGAGACTCATTCGATCAATCATACGATTCAGAATATTCTCCTGGCTTTCCGGAAAGCTTGAAACCTGCTTGACTCGTTCGTGCTTCTGAATATAAAGATAAATTTTACTCATTAGAGTGACTGTGCACAGTTCATACCACTCGGTATAACAAAGCTGATTCAAAGAGGAGGAGGGAAAAAATCCTCGGTGGAAATCGCTGTTTCTTTTCTCAGTATATTGCCAATTTTATTTGAATCATTGATACACCTGGCATTCAGAAACCCAACGTCCACTCGATTCAGTGCATCCTGAATATACCCTATCGCCCGACGGGCACGCTCTAATTGATTTCCCGTTCCAATTAGACTCCGCAGAGATTACAAAAAAAAAAAAAACGAGCAACCCACACACAGACCTCGACAGCGGTTCGTACGGTACTGCCACTAGTATATTTATATTAGATAGGTCGAAGTCTCAAATGGGATATTTTAACACATGCTTTCTTTTGATCTCTCGCATTTCTCGCTTTTTCTATCTGAATTCCGTCTTCCTAATCCGGTCTCATTTTCATGGAATTCTCCTTCCGAGATACAATTCTTATTCCACGGCTATATAATGTAGTATGGAAAACGAAAAATAAATTTAATCATTGGATATATTTGTCTGAGATATAACGCGAAAAAATTACGATGTTAAATCAAATGAATTAATCGTAATTGAGGTTGACGCGGATAAGAAATCCCAATTTTTTCAAAATCAGGAAAAAATAATAAGAAACAATTGAACAATAAAAGACGCTTACGAATTAATCATTTAATCAATTTCAAGATGTATTTGATGGCGCCTAGCTGAAATTAAACAATTCAGTCGACACATTTTTTACAGTTTTTCTACAGTTTTTTTTCATACCGGACGTCTTTTGCGAGCTATAAACAAAACATTGAACACTCCGTTATATTAAAACGGAGAATGGATTGAACGTTTGCGATAAAGTGATTGCGAATACGAACACCAGGTATATGCATAGAAGTTGTCGGTATCACAGACCTTTCTCTCCATGGTCTTTTGTGCTAGGGATATAATGAGGACATTCGTATGTGCATTAGGAAGTACCCGCGTACAGCTACATGAGGGTCACTTTTCAGTGAACCCAATATTGTATACTCACACACGCATACAACAGAAAACCGAACACTGATATATGCAGCTTCCTTCTGTGCAGGTACGTATAAACTACAGCTGCATTTCGAGAGACGCAATACACAAAATCCCGATGAAAGAGGTTACACACCAGCAAAACAGATGCCAGAGAGATCGTTCAGGGTGAAAGAGCGTAAAGTATTGTATACTCATGAGATATAGGTTTCTGCTTTTTCTCCTACCGTTCCGAATCCTAATCTTTGAGCTTTCCGAAAAACGTGGATAGCTTCTCGAGACTTGCTTTCCCATCGTCGGAGCCCTCATTCCTCCGTTCCCTTCGATCCCAAACCTCACTCTATTTCTTTTTCTTGACTCCTTCTTCTCTCTGTTTTATATTTTTTCGCCATGAATATATGTTTCAACAAATCTAAATATACTTATTTATGTGTATTAGGGTAATGAAAATTTTTTTTTTTCGATGTCGCGACAAAAATATTTAGCCTTTAGTTAAGAGTTGATTATATTGCGACGTCTCGTTCTCGATGATCGCGTAGTAGCGAAAAGTCTCTAGAACTTTTTTTACGGGTACTACGTCATTTGGAAAACGTTAATTTTTTAGCTTCATTTTTTTCGTTTTCAACTGAACTACGTTCTGCGATAAAAATTTTTTAGCTGGAAATGAAACACTGAAACTTTTTTCCATCTTGAAGTTTTATTAAAAACCCCATCGTTATCGAGTTAAGAGAATTAATGTACTTGAGGTTCCACTAAAAAATCGATGGAAAAAAATTGTGAAAATTTTTTTTTTCATTTCCATTGGCTGAAACAATCGCAGACGCAACTTTTTCACTTTAGAAACATCCTATGAACTCTAATAGTAGTCTTGGTACGCGGCAATGTTCAAAATTCGTCTTTTTTTACTAAAAACGAGATAATTCTACGAAAAAAAATTGTATTAACCTTTAAGGGACGGGTCTGGTCGAAATATCAACCACTAGTTTGGTTGGGCATTTCACTTGAAAAATTCATCAGCATTGTGCAAGCATTTCGTGTAAAAACAATGTAGGTTTCAACGCAAAAATCCCTGTCCCTGAAAGATTAGTTTTCGAGATATTCAAAAATCAATCTTGGAAAATTCGTATAATTGTAAAGTTCGGAATTTTGCATAACTTCTGAAAAAAAAATTTCAACTTTTTCCCTTTGGCAGGACTTTGTTTCATAATAAAAGAAAACTTCTGACATAAAATCATTCAATTAAGAAAGGGTTAGTTCCAACCATTTGTCGATTCGACATGGAATTACCCATATAAATGTTTTTCTTCAACTTACGATGGAAGACCAACACTTAAGAGGGTTCATTCAGAACCCATACTCTTGCTCCAAGAATATATATCCTGCCGAACTATACTGAGATTAAGTCCGCGGAGTCTAATCAGCTGAATTGACTGCAATGTACCACCCTTATCTGTGTCCTTCATTTGCCCTTCGTTGAGAACGGGAGCTTAAGTGAACGAGCACAAGCTACCACCAATCTTTCTTTCCATCCCTTGGTGGTATCCGTCGAAAAATGACCTGCGGAATCTCTCCAATGCACTGCCATTCGCTCCAATAGGAATTTATGAATCATCTAAAATTAGATTCTTCTCAATTTACATACAGAAGTTCGATTATTTTCTCTTAAATGTATAGATATAAATAAATGATCAGGATCGAAATTCAGATTGAATGACTTTAGACTTTATCGTAGACAATTAAAATTTCACTTCCTCATAAATGACATATGAGTATTAGTCGCGGAGAGGGTGGATCTCCCGGTAAATTAATTGATTTTGCAGATATAGATTTTAATCTTCATGATTCTTGGTTCTTTCGCAATGCTTCCTCCGGTCTGCTTTCCATTTGAAACTAATGTTAGGCTTATACGTTCTACTCTAGATGGACCATATTAATCTACTCGGTACAAAACGAAGTAGGAATGGTTAGAAAAAATCACTTACCCGCGTTGTTACTGGCGAAATTTAGATCCTTACCTGCAATTAGAGAAAATTTAACACATAAATATACATTACTGCTATCGCATAGTTGCTGTATGTTATTATGCTAAGTTACTAGAACCGAACAAATTCTCTCGCAATAAGTGTGATTAGTCTCGCAATAATGAGACATTCAGTTAAGATAGTTCTGTATGTACACGTACGAGCTAAAAGTTTGAGCCGCGGCGTACAATGAAATCCAATGTTTATACGGCGCTGCCAGCAACACGGTTTTGTCAAAGCTTGTACACTCTGCTTGTCCTACACAATCACGTTTTATGCACGAATTCTTACACATATAGAGAGTGGTGCTGTAATCGTGGCAACAACGCCATTCTCTAGTATTACTATAGCGTCGAGCTTCGAAATGTCAGTATTTCCAGAAATCTTATTATTTATTCATCATCATCGAAAAAGTTAAAAAGTGTTCAAATGGCAATTCAATAGAGAAACGTGGTCGAACATTTGAGAAAAAAGCTTTCATATTGTTTTGTATCACGCCTATCAGTTCGCCGCACCTCACACTGTTGCCACGTCGTCACAGCTGGCCATGCGCCCGTTCCGCGTCATGTAAAATTAACACAATTCATCAGTTGATATTTTGAAAACTAGATTGGTCAAGAATTCTCGGTTTTATTAAAATATGAATCCCACAATAGTAGTGAATACATGACTGGTTTTATTTTGAAGTCGTAAGATCGATCCGTTTAGCGGAGGTTAATAAAAAATGTAAACAAACTGTTATCCAGTGATGTGTTAAGTGTAGGCATCACGTACAAAATGACCCATTTTCAACCGCGAATATCTCGAAAACAAGAAGGTGAATAGATTTGAAACTTCGACAGTCGGTCCATGAAGGTTATTATTACACCATATTTGAATTTCAGCCGGTTCTTAAGATATATATCAACAAAAATACAGAACTACCTTAATTGCATTATCTTCCCCGATGTATAATATAAAAATTGATGTGACTGATCGTTACGGGAAAATATTGTGAGTCTTTTAGTTAAATATATTAAAACAGGATATTCAAGATTTCTAATTTTCCAGTCATTCAAAATAAGTTTCAATCGATTTTCATAATACTCCCTGATCTATACAAGATTTTAACCTCTCCTTACTACCGATTTTCGTTTGTTTTTAAGCATCCACTGAAAATTTTCTAAACATCCTGATCTGAGAAAATTCAGTTCCTTGAAAAGTAGGATATTCGGCAAGGAATGGCTTATTTCTTCGCACGACAAATCGCTTTCCATTGATCTCCGAAAAACTCGTCTATCTCAAGCGAAGGACGGATATCAACGACCCCTTATCGAGAGTTTCTCTCGATGCACAAAACGGGGTTTAAGACTGTTTTTCGGCATTCGAGATTCTGACAGTGGAGGAAGCGATATAAAAATCGGTGCACGACCAATTTCGGAGACAGTTCCTTCGACCTAAAAGACCACTTCGGATCTCCTGAATAGATTTAAGCAATACACTCTGCTCTCTGGAAAATATGAAATCTTTTCTTCCTCATTTACCCTTCGGATGCCTGGAGTACCGGAGGAGTTTGGCGACGTTCTCATTCCGTGGTCCAGGGTCCAACCTTTAAATTTTCCGATTTTTTTCGTTGCCCGAGATATTGGAGCGGTTCAGTGATGTTTCAATCCTATAGTCTGGGGTTTACATCCTAAACTGCGTGGCGAATGGGTATCGACGGCATTCGGCGACATTTGCAGCCCAAAGCCTGAGACACGTTCTCACATTTTTTTTTTTTACTTTTTTATGTTGCATTGAGCAGAGCTAAATGATTAATCATAATTTTTTTTTAATTATTAAATTCACCTTTAATTGACATTTAATCTGCATTGGTTGGGTCAAAAACAAATTAATTTATTCAGAAAAAGTATAGTCCCGAAGAGAGCCTCGGGCCAGTAGACGGCAGGGTTGTCAATGTACTTGTCCCGAGACTCTGCCGAGTCTCTTGATGGAGAAAACGAGGCCAAAAATTCTAGAGAAAAGTACTAAGAATATAGTATCTCGGGGACCGTATATAACTGGATTGCAACATTAATTTGAACAGCAGTAATGAGAACTGTTCTATCCACCATAGTGAAAAAATCAATGCTCGTACCTTTTATTCAAAAGACTCAAAAGTCTTTTTCTCTATAAGCATAGTGAAAAATATTTTTTCAGTCACTTCAAATGTTTATATTGTAAAGTATGCTCGGACAACCCTAAAAAAAAACTATATGCATGGTAAAATGTCACACGTATTCGGTGTATATTCGTGTATTTATCATAGAATTTACTATGCTGACAATCAAAATTTGTGATTTACAATACAGTTCTACTTATCAGTAAGTGCTAGTCTGACATGATGAATAACACTCGAAAACAAAACAAAATATAGTTCTCGCACGTGCATCACTTTTCGCTATCCACATAAAGCTGTTTACAATTCGAGGAACGAAAAATTGCAAAATTCAAAAAATACTATGCTGTTTGCAATCGGTGCCTAAATACTTTTAAAATTCTTGAAAAATAATATATTTCTCGCTATACAAAACGAATCCGTTTTCTCCGTGTTGAAAGGAAGTGAAATTTCGATTATTCAAAAGCTATTACAAACCAAAAGTAGTAATCAAAAATAAAAAAACCAATCTTTGAATAATTTATTAAATAAAAAGTGAACATACACATCCAAGAGGCAGTGGCATGAGTTCGAGTTTGTGTAGCGTCTAAAACGATAAAACAAGAAAATTGTAAAAAGCAGAAAAAACTCTTGGATTTCGAAGAAATAAAATTTATATTTAAGGGGTTAGTGTGACCAGGACATCGTTAAACATGGGTCAATTTCGTTTATTAATTTTTAAGTCACATAAAAACTTGATTCAATCGTTGAAAATTAGTTTTCGAAACACAGGAGACACAATTTGGGTATTTTTTATGCACAAAGTGGCAAACCTTAATTTATAAAATATAGGCGTACGGGAAAATAAAAATAAAGCGTAAACACAGTGAATTAAATAAAAACGGAAAAATTCTTTATCGTTAAAATAAGTCATTTTTGAAATTCATTTATTGAATGTCACACAGAAAATTGCACCGTTTCTTCGAGTCTTTCGTGTTTTCTCGTACCTGATTCGTTAAACAACGCGGACAAATAAAAACAAAAACAAAATTTTTGAAATAATTGGTCATGCGACCGCGATAGAAGCGCATTTTGTAAATTAAGCCAAAACAAATTATCGTGTAAAAATCAATCTAAACGGAATAAATTTAATTTTTCAAAATGTTGAAAACACGAATTCCGCGTTCTAACGTTCCTTTCATATCTGCTCCCTTTTATTAAGGTAGTTCGAACTGATACGTGGCGATGCTCGGCCAGGTCGGCAAGAGCGTTACGTTACAATATATATAAAAAGAAAAGGTGCAAATTAGTAGATACATGCGAAAGCGTGTGAACTATTGGATCGTGAAATTACGCGAAATTGAATTAGTTTTTTACATTGGATCTTATGAAAAAGCATTGGAAAACGCAAAAAGCATTGAAAAACTACCGTTAAAAAAATCGCTTTTTGATAAAACGAACACAAATACATGAACCAAGTGTCAAGATAACTCTAGCGAAATTCATAGCGATTTAACCGTACCGAATATCTGCAATATACAAAAGAAAATTAATAAACGATGTTAAATTTATCTCCCTTTCTCTCTCTCTCTCTTCTGGCGGAAATAGCTCTACAAGCGTAGCAACATCGTATCGATCAACGCGCTCTCGTTTTACTTGCGACTTACACTTACAGATTGCCCTCGAGCTCAGGCCGAGTAGGGTAGCCAACACTTAAAAACGGAAACTATAACTTGCATTGCTTCTGTCAAAGTAACTATTGTGTAATATTTACAAAAATTATGAATTCGATACAAAATCGATGTCACTGGGAGAGGCTTGTCGGTCGTATGACCATTTTTTTTCATCACACCGAGGCCGCAGTTTCATCTAGAGACGCGGCAGCGTCTTGACGCCAACTAGGAAAAATTTGTTGGCAGAGCGAGTCAAGACAGACCGTATATATCTTTACTCGATATTGGTAAATTTCCCCTTACACGTAAAGTTGAAGTGGGACCGCTATTTGTTGGGAATTTGTCGGATTAAAAAAATGACAGTGCCATATGATAATGTGATTTATGCGCTTCCTATGATGGAATTTTTTTTTTCTGTGACATTGGGAAAGGGGTTGAAATGCAGTTGTAAGAATTAGAGTGCCATTTCAAGATCGAAAATTTTCTTCATCAATATATGTCTATTCTCCGGCCCCCTTCCACGGGAGAAAGTTTTGCCCTTGCGAGAAATTCTCGGAATTTGAACTCGAATCCCCTTGCGCAGAATTCATGGAATTCGAATGAACATATCAACACATTTATTTACGGGGGTCCAGGGCGCGGAGCTCCTGGCGGGGGGGGGGGGGGGGTCAGGGAGCCCCCGAGAGTGACGAATAAAATTTTAATTTAATCATCCGAAATATCGAATCGCGAATTCATCCAAAGATGCATATTCCCCCCCCCCCCTTTACTCTGTCCACTACAACGTGACCCCGTGGAACCGTGAAATACCACAAGAAAACGCGAAAATCAGCAAAAATATAAAAACGCGCATACAGAACGACTCCACAGGTTTTGAAAGTCCATGATACGACAGACCGTTCCAATCTGAAATTCCACATCACCGAGAGAGAGAAAGAGAGAGAGGTGTAATAGTTAAAGAATCATTGATTTGTTTACTCAATTTCATAATATAGAAACGCGGTAGTGTTTTGACACCAAGTATTAAAAATAATTTTTTTTTTCAATTTGTAACTTATTAGTGGAAAAATTACGCCAACTATTAAAAAGTCGTAACCTTGTTTATAATAATATTTATTACATTTTTTCCTTTAATTATTTATTTTGTTTCTTTACAAAAATAAAATCATATCAATTCAATCAGGCTAAGTACAAAGGATGTTTGTTTTTATTTTTTTCTATAAAAATATAGAAAAAAATCAAGCTTTTGAACAAAAACTTTGCGTGTATGGTTTTTTGAAATCGCTGAGTCTGCACAATAATTTCGAAGAATAAACTCTTCATAGGCCTGTGTCAGCAGTGACTTTATTGAGCTTTATATTTCATTAAAATTAACATTAAATTCAGAATAATAAAAGTAAATGTCAAAATAGTAAAAACGAATGTAACCGAATTCATTTTAAGGAAGTTGAGGCCGTACAATCATTTTTTTTACCCAAAAGTTATGACCTGTACCTTTCAATAGTTAGGCCAATTTACAGTTTGGCAATGTTGCATACACCTTAAAGAAAAGTTGGGGAAAAAAAAGACGAAAAACTGGTGAAAGCTCAGTCGAAAACACGAACGGTGACGATCCTAGCCTCAAAAAACTGCAGGGAAAACAGATTATTATTAATATAATCTCAGCAAATCTCCTAATAAATCTGAAAAAATTGACATTATTCAGCAAGCCTTGCTCATATTGCCCAAAAAATTTCATATTTTCAGCATCATTTTTAACGGAGATATCACTGAATGTGTCTTGATTTTCATAAGTTTGCATTTTGTTTGGCCCAAATTGTTATTGATTTTTCTCAGTAACGACGCTCCTTAACTGTCTGAAAATTTAACTGTTTTTTTTGCACTTCACTTTATAAGATGCAATCGGTTTAAAAGCGATGACATCATTTTCTTTCTAATGCCTCAACTTCCTTAATGCGTGTAATAGACTGATAAATGTAATATTTGGTAAATAGAAGTTTGAATATCCAAATAAAATTAATAAACTTATTTTAACCCGCATGGTATTTAGCCCTTAGATTTCGAAAATCATAGACACGAGACTAGATGCATCTATATAATTAAATTCAACTTTCCTTCAATTTGCCTCTGATACAGGATGATGGAGAACGTGCTTATCGAATTCATTTTAAATAGGAGCAAGAGCAACAAAAAAGACGTAAAGTAGGAAAATTTGAGAAACTGGTTTGCCTGGCCTACTTGGGTATATTTTGGAAAACCATGCACGCCAAGTTTTTGTTTAAAAGATTGATTTGTTTACTAAATTTTTAAAGGAAAAAATAAATACAAACATCACTTATACTTAGCTTGATTGATTTGATATGATTTTATTTTCGTAAAGAAACAAAATAAATAATTAACGGAAAAAATGTAATAAATATTATTATAAACAAGGTTGCGACTTTTTATTACTTGGCGTAATTTTTCCACTTTTAAACAGTTTTTATTTTGATGTGTGTTTTCGTTCAATAGATTATACCGCTGTCTCGGTCAAATATTCCACCAGGACTCCTAGTGATTATGCATCTTTTCTCAAAAACACTGATCGATATTTTTATTGTCATTCTATCTCTCTAAAAACTTCGTATATAATTTTTGGGAAAAATCTCAGAATGAAATAATCACCAAAAGACGGAACGTTTCTGCAAACATTGTTGCATTGAGAAAAAAAAGTATGACGTCGACGTGAATAAAGAAAGAAGATTCACTGAGCATTCAACAATAAGCCACCTTAATGATGGCTCCGAGAGTAGCGATTTCTTTTTCAATAGGTTAGATAGCGCAGCAGTAACAGCTAGTAGAGAAAAGTCGATAGAAAAGATCGCAGGAATTGAAGAAAACAGAATAAACAGCCGTCAGGCATTCCCCTCTGCATCGACGTTACTGTCTCAGATCCCAATGTCCTTCCGAATTTTCTATCACCAGACTTCTTTTCACCTTTTCTACTTTTCGTTTTTCCGTTTTCCTTCCATTCTTTTTCCCTCGTTCGTTCATACTACTTTTGACCACTCGATGGCCCAAGACCAGTTCAAGCTGTCTTCTCAGGCTGATTTTAACTCTAACCGGCTTCAACTTGACGCCATTTACGGTTAAGGAGCTCCTCTCGTTGCTCCAAGTTATATGTCTATACATATAAATGAATATATATATATATGTATGTGAGACATTCCACATCAAATCAGACGGTTTGAAGGATTTTTTTTTTTTTTTTAATCCCGACTGCAAAAAAAGACAGAAGGACCAAAAAGACGGAAGTTATGCATTTCACTGTGATCAGTTGATAGGGGGGGGGGGGGGGGGGGTATTTCTTTGAAGCAACTCTTCTCTGGAGCGGTCACACTTGTCTTGACCAATTTTTGCTTGTGTTTTCTATGTGTTTGTTCTCAGAAATAGTTTGTCAAAAACTAAATGAACTTGGTTAGAAAACTATTTCACTATAGAAAACTATATAAACACAACTATAGAAAACACCATTCAGAAAAAAAATTTCTTATTTTTGTATTTTGCAATATCGTAGTGTTACAATATATTATAGTTATAGATATACGCAAACAATGCGGTGGTAAGTTGCTCAGTGTCGAGTTGACACCTTGCCGGTTTTCCTTATAAAAAAAATGAGAAACTTTAAAAAGTGTGAAATAAAATATATGTTGGGATTTCCGTCGGAAGGGACTCCAGTCAAATGATTAAAAGATGCAAAGATATCTCCCGACGAAAATCCCACCAACTGTTTTATTTCAGACTTTTTAAAGTTGACTACTATTTTCTTGCGGAGGAATTTTTCAATGAAGAGTTTTCATTTACTCAATTTTCCGATACATTCTGGTACCCTTAAATAAAACAGCTGTTTTGTTAAATTTCGAGATATTTTTCACAGAATATCGTCAAGGCGTCAAGGCTACAAAAATGTCATCGGTCAATAAGAATAGAGGATTCATGGCAACAGACCAAACAGACCAATTTGTTCGGCATTCGAGATTCTGACGATATAAAAATCGGTGCACGACCAATTCCGGAGGCAGTTCCAGAGTTGAAATCGCCCTTGAAAAGTGCTCAAATTAGTGTCTGGTATCACGTATCAACTATATACAAAGTTTATATCACAGGGCGAGCCGATATATCGGCTTTCCGGTCCTCTATAAGTAAAATTTTCCGATTTTTTTGTTGTTCGCGATATTGGAGTGATTCAGCGATGTTGCAGTCCCATAGCTGGTGGACATAAAATGACCCCACCTCGTAGATGCTCAGAGTATCGAAGAGATTCGGCGACATTTCGATCCCATACTAATGCAAATACATTAAACCTCGTAACGTCCCCGAATCGTCTTTAAAATTCGATTTATTACAAACATAATAAACGGAACGTGAGTTTTAATGAAATGGATCTAAGCCGGTGAGCGTAAATCATTTTTGACACTTCGAAAAAATAAATACTAATAAACTAATGTTTGAGAGTGAATGAGAACAAACTTCATTATTAGACTCTACTCTCACTTGCTAACCTAGTTAATAACCCACCTTCAAAACTTATACAATTGTGAAATATTGAACTTCAGATAAAAAAAACACAAAATATACGAAATCGACATGAAAATATTGAGCCCCATCGTATTTAGCGTAGGTACATGTTCCGCGGAGCAGAAAACTGCATAACACAGTATACGTTGCGAATGAAATGAATCGACAAGTGACTGGTAGTCATTCCGACAGGTGTCAACAAATTTAGCCATTTATTCGACCGTGCAACCAGTAACAATTGAGCGTTCCGTCGTGCTCGAGTTCAACCACCAATTTGTCCAATAAATTGAATTGATGAGAATGGGACCGTTCACACTTAAAACATACAAACGTCTGTGCGAAGTTGGAGACATCGTCACTAGCGAATCAAGGGTATGTCGAGGAGTTGTAAGACGCGACGAAGTCTCTTGAGAACTTGTGATTTGGAAAAAAAAAGCTGAAGGAATAGGTAGTTGGAAGACATTGCGCATTAGGAAAGTGATGAAATTGTGGCGCTGCGAGAGCAAGGAAACAATTCCATTCTTCAACAAAAGATTTTTATCAATAACTTCTGTCAAGATTTTCATATTCTACGGGTAGGAAACTTCTATAAGGATTGTCTCTGCAGAAAAAAGCTTTGCATCTGCGAGTACATTTCTAGAAGTACTGTCTAGAAATGTCTAGAAGTATTGTCTCCCAAATTCTATATTTTATATGTTGTAACGACTTTTCTTGTAAGTCGCACAAAGTACTCACTATCGATAATTTCTGGGCGCCATCTTGCAAGATTTCGTAAACAAATTTTATTCAAAATTATTGAGAATGAGTTTTTCCAATTTTTCCGGTCGTAGCTGTAAGTAATAGTCAAATTGGTAGAGGGACGAGGTCTTAGACATTGATAAAAGTTTCAAACTGAATTTCCAGAATATTTTCCAGAATTACAAAAATAAAAGTTTATTAAATTAGATTCGATACAATTTTGATGAAAAATTCAAGTGTTCCGGAAAGCAGTTGGTGACAGTAATGCAAGGGTTATTTTCAATATATCAATAATTTAAGTTGCTTATAATTTGAACTGATAACTTTGACTGTCGGATTTCAACAAACGTATGTCAATAACTTACAATCTATGGACTTCGCGGAGCTAGAAAAAGACGAATTCCTCTCGGCAATTCTTGAATACTACAATGTGAAAAGCTGTTGTGTTTTTACTGTGCAAAACGTGGGAACTTATTCTCCCAAACGCGAACATTACCCCGAAACGATATGGCTCTTTTACGGTAATTTCTCATAACGAAATAGCAAGCTCTTTTTCAATGAAAAACACAAAATATTCACGAAAATGGAAAGCGAAACGATAGCTCACCGCTCCGGATTCAGTACGGGAAACTCCGGACAAGGACCACGGAATATTCCCTCGAAATTTCGGTGATCCTGAATTCTTGACGGGGTCGGCGACGGCTCGATAGAAAGCGTTGAGTCAAAGTTGCGCTCTAAAACGAAAGTCTCCCTTGATTACGGGGTCGCGCTTTTATACTTTTGGGTCCTAGCCTCCCACCCTTTGCCTACTCGCAGAATCTAGATTCTTCTCGAAATTTCGCTTCAACTTGAATTTCCTTCAATTCCCAATTTCGCTAATCGTTTCGATGATGGTCGTTGACCGCTGCGAGCCGAGATATTCCGAAGATCCCCGATGCCATTCGACGCATCGCGGGGTGAGACGCTTCGAGCTAGCGACCCTTGTTTGATGTTCAACGATGAGAATATTGACGACCTTGACGTCTATGCCTTCCCTTTCTCTCGTTCGCTCCATAAAATAAAATAATCAAAAATAAAATTACATTAAGGAGAGTGGCTAGACTCGTCAAAATGATAAGAAATTGATCAAATTTGGTGATAATGTTCTTCAACATCAAGTGCGAAGACACCATTTTTTTCAAAATTTTCTTCTGCTTAGTTATCGAGTAATTACGCATTAAAGCAGATTTCTTATGCCCGGAATGTATACCTATATATATGGAAACGCTATGCTTATAGACTTGAACTTTAGTGATCAATTACTCGATAACTGTACAGAAGAAAAATCTTAAAAAATTTGTATTGACAAATTTGGCCCTAAAGAATATGTTCACCAAATTTTATTTTATTCTTATCATTTTGAAATTTTTAATGTATTTAATATGGTTTAGCATGGCAACATTGTATCGTCGGTAGCCATCCTCCTTAACGCTGAATTCTCCAAAAAAAAGAGATGTTCATTTTTATCTTGTTACAATGTATATTTTTCGATACTCGTATTTTTCGCTAAACAAAAATATAAGTATTAATGAGACAATAATCAATATAAATGTTTTCAACATTTCCATGACAAAAGCTGCTATTTATTTTTCTAAAAATATGCATGAAATATCAGTGGAACAATATAACCGTTATCTAAGCTGTGTCACAGACGACGAGTTAATTGTTCCGACTAGTCTGCTATTCGGAAGGTAATGAGTAAAACTCGACTTTTTTCCAAGAGTGATACCGCGAGTAAGAGCAGAAATGAAAAGAGATAGGAAGGAGTTGATGACGCACGGTATGTTTCATATCGGTTTGGCCTTTCTATTTTCTTCTTGTGCTCCGCTCCCTCATCGTCCGTTGTGCGTTGAAGTAGAGTGAGAGGTGAAAATGAATTTTATTATTTTTCGCGTGATTGTCTGAATGGGTGGAACACGCCGGCTGGAGATTGGGAGTAACGTGGTTGACGGCACCTCGTGTGCGAAAGGGTCCTCGAAATCCGACGACGTTAAAAGGATAATGCAGAAGTTTAAAAAATGTGTGGAGGAAGCATAGAAAATCAAAGAAAAGAGATGGCAAAACGAGAGAAGGGAAGGAAAGAAGGTCGAAAAAAGGGAGAATGAGGAATCGAAATGAACAGGAAGTGAAACTGATGTGGTGAAAAAATACAAAAGCTCAATGAAAAAAAAGTGTGACGGTTCAGAAAAGAGGAACAATAAGTGACAAAAAAGTAGACGCGTGAAAACGAGCTGCTGAAAAGGTGTGAAGTTAAAACGTCCAGGCATTATCTGAAAATATATAATACATCAACCACGTTTAAGTATGGACGTGAAATATATGCATACGTAGAGAATTTTTACCGGTATAACTACCAGAAATCATTACATATGTTTTTTCAAAGTATATAATGTAATGTCGGACGTACATAGTATTTTCTAAAATAGTATATAGGTGCCGATATCGTGGGACTCGAATGACAAGATGTCTATGGATGAGCAGACATAGGCAAGAGCCTCGTACAAATTCCTACAGACATTTTTGTATCTACGAATTCACGGAATACTATATTGACATACGAATATACGTACAATAATACGATATAGTATCAAACTATCTCCGTGATATAGTTGAGCGACTCGATGAAAAATTGAATGTCTTTCGCGTCCATTGTTCGCAGCATCGATCGTCTGACTGCTGGAGTTCAACAAGGTTTTAGTTAGGGGGAAAAAATGTCGAGATGGATAAAACGAAGAGCGAGGAGACGTCGAAAAGCGTGCGATAAAGTAGCTAAGTGAAACTTGGACGGTGAAGGAGCACTTTTTTGTGCTTGCTCTTCTGAGAAAAAACAATATCTCCACGTTGTCCGAAACTTTCGATGGGCAACTGCACAGTAATTCGTAATAATATGATCGCTTCGCCAATTAAATTTACATTCTCACATATTTTTTATCAAATTGAAAAATACTTTTTCATTATCAAGCCAATTAGAAATGAAGCCTTTTTTACAAA
Organism: Venturia canescens; assembly: GCF_019457755.1. Lineage (NCBI taxonomy): Eukaryota > Metazoa > Arthropoda > Insecta > Hymenoptera > Ichneumonidae > Venturia > Venturia canescens. The sequence continues at coordinate 36,872,866 of NC_057421.1, forward strand.
CTTTCCAATTTCAACTGATTAAGTAACGGGCATAAAATGCACTTTCGTTTCACATTCTTCCTTTTATCAATCGAGTCTCGATGAAGAAGAAAAAATTATAAATGTCGGTATATGTCTCTCGCGAAAACCGTAGTATTTCAGAAATTGAACCCTTCTCCGATTGAGCTACTTGAATCTCTCTGCAGATTCGATTACATTGACTTCTACCTCTTTATATTCTTTGTGCTGCTGGGATCTCTCGCAGGAATTTCTCGAGAACGGGAAGCAAAAAAAAAGTATTTTTTTCATCAATCCATACCACTAGCTCCTCGTTTCATAGTTTCCAAACCAATGGAGAATTGCAAGCTCGCGAATATGACAGTTTTCAACACTGGCAAATATATATCTATGGATATTCGTGTTACTCTGTATATAACATAATATATTACCATGGACCGGCATTAGTATTTTTCGTCTTGGGAAAAAGATAGATTTTGCGATCGGTTTGTAATCGTATTCGGTTCATTCCAAGGCTTGATGTCATTTTGATTCTGGTACGATTCACTTTCTGCTTCATTGCCGAAGCTGTTTTTTATTTCGTTTCCTGTTGGGCTGCTTCATTTCACGTTCGCCCGACTTTCATTCCCTAACCAATATTCCTCGGCGCCGTTCCTTATTCTTTCATCGCACGAATTCATGGACGTCGTTTCAATTTCTAAATATTCTCGGTATTAAAGGTTTGGTGACTAGAAAATATATTGTAAAATCGCGCTGTTTCGATCGCGCGAAACAGTCTTGCGCAGTCGAATCACCCTAGCGACGATGCCTAGCTTTCCGCAGGAGCGGCGAGGGGAGAAAATTGTGCTTGGACGACGCAACGAGAATGCACGCTTTACGCAGCAGGACATTAAACACCGTTTCAGTGAATCTAATGAGATTGACGATAACATGTATACTGTTAAACGATCACAAAAACAGTACCGGTTCTAGATTCTCGGATTGTTAACAATTTATGTTTTTACCCGTATGATATAGAAACAGCTCGACATCCTTCCAGGTATACTCCTAGCACAGTCAAAACTCATATACGCAAACCCGATAGAGCGAGACTAAGGCTGATTTTACGCTTTATTCGTTGTTAAAAAATGATTAACTCTTAAGTGATTGTATTCGTATAAACGGAGGTTTTTATGCTTTTAGGCTTTTTCCAAAAGAGCAAAGAAATTATCAACCGTGTTTACGGCTCAATCCATTGAGCCGAACGACATTCGATCTAACAATAAATATTTTCTTCGAGAATCCGAAGCTCCATATTTCCATCTATCAAAAACTTACACCGATATATATGGCTAAAACTACTGATTTTTTTCTCACGTTTTCGGTTGGGATTCTTTTAAAATACCGCTTCTCCCTCTCTTTTTTCAATATATTGTAACAACGCGGTTCAGCCTTTCGATCAGTATAGTTGGAATCCTGACGAAACCCACATCGGTGTTATGTTCGACTGTTTTCTGTATATGTCAATGGATGGACGAAAAAAGAATAAAAAAAGTAACAACTTTCAGAAGCACTGAAACGGCCCTCGGGGATCGAAAGATTCCTCGTCGCGCCAATTTTCATCCACTTTTCCATCCAACACAAGAAACGAGACTCGCCACAGAACAGAAAAGTCGATTTTACTCGCACAGAGACTGTAACGGATTTTCTCTCCCTCCCATTCACCATCACGGTCTTCAATTTGCTTGGTCTCTTGGTTTCGTATGTTCGCCAGGATTTTAGAATAAATCGTCGCACCCTATACGCATGCAAATTCATCTTTTATTAAGTTAGGAAGGTTATAGAGAAGTATACAACGTGATTTAACATTTCACCTCTGAAGTAATTTGATTTTGGCATGATATTCGTATATCTTTTTTCAAATATCGTCGACCTATATCACCTAAAAATTGGAAAAAAATTTCGGTAAAATTTCTCAGTCGGCCTATTTACAAAATACTTTTTTTATTACTAGCAGTCAATATATATAAAAGAAAAGCTCGAGTGACAGAAAGCTTTGGCTCGATGGTCCAAAAAATTCGACCTTGGAATACCTCTGATCGTGGCGATGATAGTTCGACCCTGCTGGGAAACAAGATGACCGGAAGTTGGTTGAAGGAAAATAGTGAAAAGGGTCGTCGACCTCGTCGATCTCTCACGCTGTTGAACAGAAGGAGAATAGCGACACTCCCACTGCTAGCAAAATATAGGTACGTGCTCGGGTGAAGGTAATAATTCGCGGTTTTTGCCGGTCACCAGAGCGGACTAGGACCCGCAAGTTCACCATCATGCTGAGCCGAGAAAAGCACCATCGTGCGCGCAGTGCGACCGGTGGAAACGTTTAGATAAAAAATTGTTACGACTCCCAGGGCTCTTCATCTCCGGGCTATGGAACGAAGAACGAATGGCAAAACTGCTCCGTAGAAATATATATATCTTTCTTGTTCCGTATTTTCTTTTTTTCACCCATCTTTCAAATTATTTGTCGCCGTTGGGCTAGGAGAATTTTACACGTAGGAAATGGACTTTGATATTCAGGGATGACTTGAAGTTAGTATATCTTTGGAAAAAAGTTATACGCGTAGCAGTAATCAGGAAAATAGAAGCTGCTCGAAGGACCTTTTCAAAAAACTATACTGAACCGACGTGATGCTAGTTACAGCGTTTTTTTTTATGACAACAGTCTTATAGGAACTATATATAAGAAGTATTTGTTGTGTCGACTCTGTAAATTGTAATGGGAATTTATTTTCTTTTTTTTGAAGAAATCGGTTTCTTTTCGAGTCATTACTTTTTATAGGGAAAAATAAATTTGATGCATTCATGCGCCTTTTTATCGTCTATACCAATCGGATTCATGATGTTAATCATGATCGATAATACACTTTGAGAATACTTTATTTCTCGTATTCTTTTTGTTCCCTTTCGAGTCATTACTTTTTATAGGGAAAAATAAATTTGATGCATTCATGCGCCTTTTTATCGTCTATTCCAATCGGATTCATGATGTTAATCATGAACGATAATACACTTTGAGAATACTTTATTTCTCGTATTCTTTTTGTTATACTGAGTCGGATCCTCCGTTTTATCCACGTTTCGCCATATAATCGTTTTACTTCGATAAATCGTTTTCTTCAAGGGGAATTTCTCTTGTGGATCGTGGAAACTTCGTAGCAGGAGAAACTTTGAAACTATGTTATAGCATGAGAAAGCGGAAGAGAAGGATCCCGGATTGTTCATCTGAATAGCAAACCGAGACGAGTGAGAATGCATCCACGGGCAATCGAGCGTTATCGATTTGTTTGTATCTGCGAATATTTGACTAACGACTCTATCAAGTCTAATAGCAGAGGCATTCGGAGTTTGAAATATAGCTATATGTTGTCACCACTAGCCCCCGTGCCGTTTTGTAACGTTAATTGTGAAAATAATTAGTGCTCGATGCCGGTGAAATTCGTTCGATAGACAAATTCTCGTTTGAAATGGTAAGGTATACAAAGTGACCCGCCATTGTACTTGTGGAGGGGGAATGGTCGGGGGAGGTCCTCCCGCTGCAACCCCGATGAAAAAATAACAGTGGTCACCCCTCCCTCCTTCCTCTGATTTTTTTTATATCAAAGTTATAATTCGATTCAAAGGTACACGGAGAGACTTTTATGCGAATATTTCGGATGAATTTGCTAGAAAAATTTGCTATGTTTTATAGCAGCGCTGTTCTATATCGCTATTCTATTACATTTCACCAAAGTGCATAGTAATTTTGTTGCCGAAAGCAGTTCTTTCAAATTTTACTATGTACGACAGGCAAAATTTAGGTCTGCGACATTCTTACATCGAACGATGTATCGATATCTGAATGTCACTCGTGTCTTTGGCGAAATGTTAAAAATTGGTGAATTGAACTGGACGAATTACTTGAAACTTTACTATGTGCCACTGGTTAATTTTCATGTTTGTACTCGCAACGCCTCAAATAATTGGTGGGCGCATGAATTTTGCTATGTTATTGAGCAAAATTCAATGCGGTAAAAGGGAAAATACGAAACTATGCAATTTTTCGTGTAGCACAGAGGAACGACTGCTATGTTATCTCCTAAATTTTCATCAAATCATTTCATTATTTACTATGTTTTTGATGAAAATTCGTTCGGTGTTAATTTTTGATATAGTACAACGCATTATTTACTATGAACTGTGGTAATGATTCCCCAAACTTTTGCATTATTTGACACACTCTGTAGCGATTATTATTATAATATCGATGTGGTCAGACGTTAATATAAAAACATAGTAATTTTTGCTATAAAAGTCTCTCCGTGTATATAATTATACGAAGTGACCTACTCGTGGTGGGGGGAAGAGAGAAGCCTCTAAAAGATACACGCGCGCGCGCACACACACACACACACACACACACACACACACACACACACTGAAAGTGCTCTGAATCCACCCAATGATTCCGTACACGCGTTGGAAGATGTTCAAGATCCACTCGACGATTCCACACAGACATCAACGGGTGGGGGTCGAAACAGCGAACGATCAAAATAGCGAACAGGCATTCTGTATATCTATATATGCATATATAGATATACCCCCACCCGACATCAGCCCACCCGAAGATTTCGCACACATCGTGCGTGTGTGTCCTGAACATCTTTCGTTGTGTGTATGGAATCATTGGATGGATTCGGAACACTTTTGATGTGTGTGTGTGTGTGTGTGTGTGCGCGCGCGCGTGTGCGTGTGCGTGTGTGTGTGTGTGAGTGAGTGAGTGTGTGGAACCGTCGGGTGAGTTCAGAAAATTTTTGATGTGTGAGCGGAATCGTTGAGTGGGTTCAGAGTACTTTCGATGTGTGTTCAGACCAGATGCGTGAATGGGGGGGAAGGACCTTTCCCTCGCCATACGTAAGAGAAGTCAACTTGTATAATTAGAACTTAAACATAAAAAATCAGAGCAGGGACGGTTGACCGCCGCCATTTTTCATCGGGGTTGTGGTCAGGACCCTCCTCCCACCATTCCCCTTATCGCCCCCCCCCCCAAATATGGAGGGTCACTTTGTATACCTTTAGCTCTTTCAGTGCAACGCTCCTTTCGTATCGACATAGTAGAGATCTCATTGGTATGGACTCATGTGTTCTATCAGCGTTAAATTTTTAATCATTTCTGCTCGGATCACCTATGGCATCGGTCACTCAAAGGAATTTTTTTTATTTGACACAGTTTTTTATCATATATCGTCGATAGGCCCGTGAATTCGATAAAGATAAAAAACTTGAAATTTTCGCAGTTTTACACAGAATACACTAACCCTTCGATTATTATGATTTTTTATGATTTCTAATCGTTACACAGAGTGGTTGTTTTTCATTGGCAATCTCACTATCTCTTTTTATTATATCCAGGATAATAAACTTATTTTAACATTGTCATCGATAAACGTGCTTCTCGTCATTCCTCGTTGAACACCAAAAGAAAGTAAAAAAAAAGCAAGTACCATTTTAGAAAGTGGTTTTATTCATATCCGATTTTTTCAATAATTTTTGTTCATTTTTCTAATGGTGAAATCCTCCAGAGATTTTTTTATGTCTAAAGCTGGTTTTATGAAATATAGTCTGCAAGTTTTATTACAAAGTTCTACTCCATTTCCAAGAAATACAGAAGACCATTTCATTATTTCGATTTTCATAAACTGACTTGTTATCATATCTTCACGTTACCCTCGAATAATTCCATTCATTTCGTCATAACCTTTTATTTTCCACAGAATCCACAGATAATCATGCATAATCCGCACATTTAATATATCTAACAGAATTTTGATGAAATTCTATACCGCTTGATTTTTCTTCAACGCGGTTGTTGCTTGTAGAGTGTCTTTTCTCTTATTTTTCGCTTTTCAACCCTTTCCCGAAGTCAGTAAACGGCGAATAATCGTCCGTGGAAGTGGGTGTCGCTGGAAGGGTTGATCCTTTTGTTAACCTACGAACAATGCGCGCACCAGCGGTCTTTTCCGCGTCTGACCGCAGCCCGAGCGTTACTACTTGGAAATTTTCCGGTTCACACACGACCATGCCTGAGCACAGAGAGGCGGATACACTTCTGAAAAGCTTTTCTGGCGATGCTCGTTTTCCGTATGCGGTTTAACCGCGAACTTGTATCCTCCCTGAGAAATGGCTGCGAAACCGTTATCGTGTGCAGTGTAATCGTGCACGGATTTAAAAAAAAAAAAAAAATACAAAAAAAGTGTTTAGTGGAAGTTTAGGATAGTCCATTGGTTCCGATGATGGACAAAAAAATTTTCGATTTTCGTTGCTGCACTCAAATAACCATATTATTTCCAGCAAAGCTGTTCTTAATGTCTGACCTTTTCAGAACACTGGTTATAAACATTTTTTTCTCATTCAGTTTTAGCAAAACAGAATGATGTAAATTTTCATGATTTTTTTTCTCGAAAGTCTCAATTTAACAAAGAAATGTTACGGAACAAAGTGTTGAAAATCACCTAAACAATACGTGTGATTTTTTTCAAAAATTTTCTAGCTATTTTTGTATTTTTCAATTTTGACAATTTTTTGAAAAATTTTGAAGAAATTCACACATTTCTTTTGGATGATTCTAAACATTTTTCGTTATATAAAATTTTTTTGTAAAGTTGAAACTTTTTGAGAAGAAAATTATGAACCTACTTATTATGCGATGGAAAATAAATTTCCATTTTTCGAGGGTAAGAGGTTTGGAAATTTTTTCCGTGTAGCAACATGTTTGTAAAATAATTTCTGACAATTTTAAGATTTTCCAAACGTATTGAGGCCCACAGTAAAATCGTGACCACAAACGCAGAATAATTCCATGTATTTTAAACGGAAAACTTCAACCCCCGTGGTCGAGGGTTAAGCATTGTTTTAATAATCTAAAAAAATTACAGCATTACTTTTCATGTATTTTAAACCGATTTAGGGGGCGGAAAGGGTAAAATAAATTTTGACCCCAAATAACGACCACCTTAATGTATATATGTCGAGTACTAGCTAGATCGCCTCACCAATGATTACTATCTTAAAGTTAGTATTATAAATATGTTATAAAAGTCAATCATCAGACAAGGTGAAAGTTGGATGCGGATAAAGGGAACGCACTCCATATAACCGGAAACACCCATACTACGTGAGTTTGACTTCGCAATAATGTGCCCCATTTCACCTTTAACATGTTCAGTGTTTTTTTTTTTTTTTTTTTTTTGGAAAAACTCATGGGAACACCGAATTCATTTCCGTACTTCAGCGTCCATTGAGCAATATGCGTGTACGATGTACAACTGAATTCTCGTATGAGTGAGCGAGTGCGAGTGTGAGCTTTAGAATAAATTACTATTCCACCGGGAGTAGAAGAGAATATAATGAATAATGCCACATAAATATGCTCCCATGTGAATGAGCGGGAACAATTTACGAAGAGGTTTAACGAACGATTTGTTGTTATTGACATCGACTCTTGAATAATGTAAACTTTTAGTCGCTTTCTTATCTGTGAGTATTTTACTTTAGCTCAGGTACTCAACTATAAAGTAAATTAAAGGTGACCTCGGAGAATGAAGAAAAAATAGTCGAAAATTACTATCACTCTGTAATTTTTACAATAAATCATATAAAGGAACGATAATTAAATGCGTTTGGGTATGATTCAATATTTCATTCCGAGTTCTTAGATCACTTTTAAGTTATTAGAATTTGTATATCTACTTCTCTTCGATATGATACAGTTTCTGCGCCTTATTATGGAACGAGTCTGTACCGTGGAGTAGAACCTTGTACGTTTATTTACATAATTCAAGCCCTATTATCAGGAGCATCGAATCTTGGTTACAGAAAACAAAGGAAATGAATTATTTTTCAATTATTTTTAGTACACGAGATAGTTTGCAAGTGATCAATTTCCCAACGAAAAATACAGCTCACCTCCTTTGGCATACCCACTGAATTGAATATTCTGAATTGTCTGCTGATAGATTGAAATTAAATTGAGAATAAATGGGAATAAAAAACAATCGTTATTGGCTCATTTGAATATCTCGGGATCTGCGACTCTAGCGCACCAACCCTTATCCCAAGGCCCTTGATTATACTTTCTATATGCGTTAAGTTCACGCTCGCTTCATCCTTTCAATGCCATATCGATAATATCTTTTCCAGACGAATTATTTTATTTCCATTGCCCGGACATATTACGTTTGCGTATTATATCCGAGGAACATCTGCGAACCGTCGTATGCATTCGTGGTAATAATTTCAACTCATCACATTATCATTTCTCGTCAAATTTTCTTTCAACGATACGAAGTATAAAATCGAGTAAGTTATTCAAATAATTCGATCAATGAGAGGAGAAGCCGCTGTCTCATCTCTGTCAGCCCCGTTTTTTTTTACGTCATTGTGAAAGATATTATCATACGTATATGTTATAAAATTAGAAACCTCGAATCACAAAAAAAATATTTTTATGCCAATCAAAGTATAAAACAGAAAGGTGCAGAAGAAAATAATTTACTAATCAGTTTTCAAAACAATATCGAAACAGTTTTTGATCTTAATATAAATTTTCTGGACGATCGGAAGACCAAAACCCGCAAGGAAAGCTCATTTTATAGGTATATTATTTGGAATTTGTAAAATTTTAATCTCAAGAAGATTTTCATTCCTCGAGTAGTACGAAGCATTACTTTTTTCGTTTATTTGCATCCTCTTCGTGTTGCGTAAAGTTTATTTTTGTACACACATCATAAGGAGGATGAATCTTGACAAATTTTCAGTGATCTCAGGGGAATCTTGGCGTTAGAAAATCGAGGTTCGTGAAAATTGATTCTAGAGAGCGAGAGAGCGAGAGAGAGAGAATATAGTGTGAGGACGAGGATGAGAAGAAGGGAGAAGAAATGGGCCGCATGTGTGTGTGGCCTTGTTTACTTGCACCGACTAAACGGTATACGGGATATAAGCGGTGATACCTTTATCGCACCCCTAATCTTCGGGGGTCGTAAGCCCAATATTCTGTGGGTTGCCATGTGGCAGTGAAGGTTTTCCCTGAAATCCCTGTGCGGTTTAGCACTAGTAGGTTTCGACTACGATGTATCATATAGCGTTGTTCATGTGCTAAATCTGCGTGTCAGTTTTGCACATTTTCGAGTTCTATTTATCTTTATAAGAAAAAAAATATTTAGCAATCAATAGAGCAGTATTCAGCTAGACAAAATTCATTCATTGTGAAGACCTTGATACGTAATTCTATCAAAAAGTTAAGTTTCAGCTTCTGTGAGCTTTGAGTCAGAATGATTCTTGTATAGTAGGGAAAAATCACGCATAAACAATGCATCAGTAAAATCTATCAAAACGATAGAACAGTCAAATGAAATTTTCAATGAGTGCCAAACAAAAAGGAACCGGAAAACATAGCCAGAAGGGAGCTCGTTTTTTCTCTCGTCATTATTTGTTATACCGGGAAGTGAATTTCGACGTGATCACGTCACCAACTCTGATGACTTTCAAATTAATTACGGGTACGGGTTACACAGAAACGAAATGCACAAATACGCCCTCGCTGTAACGTTCTCGTATATATCGATATACGTGCTTGTCGGAGTGACTGATAATTATAAAGTAGTTTAATTAAAAACGTGACCAGTGTGTATTCGATGCACATAGTTCAGTGACGTTGCGAAACACGAGCAGGGGCGATAATTATACGAGAGCGAACGCGGAACGCCGAATTTTACCGGCATATTTTCCCTGACTAGAGAACATCACGGTTCCCGCCGGTCTCTGCAACGACCTCTTCCCTCTCTCGCCAGTACCGCAGTCGGTAATACATAATTTATCTTCCGTATACGAGCTCTGGGCTAACTCCACCCTTAACTCCTTTTACCACTACGCTCTCCATTGAACGGTTGGACATTACAACACATAGTGGCTGTCCAACGTCGACGAGTCCTATTATATGAACGTTGAATAGCACGAAATTGCCAAAAATAGCTGGAATCCGTTCCGGTCGTTCATGCACCATTACGAATACTATAAATGCGTTCGCTAGACCAAGCGAACCGTTATCTATTGCATTGCATATGTACATGTGTATACAGTTCCTACGTAAATACGATATAACTGTTATTGTCATTCAGTTCTGATTCGTCCCTCAGTGAAAATACAGAAAATTGGATTGCGAATCGTTCGTCGTCAACGTTGTTGTCGTTGTTGTTCCACCACGTAAAATTAGTTTCAACGGCATCAATGTTCGCAAAACGAATATTCTGATTTGAATTTTTTAAATCGCGACAAACTTTGTGCCAGTGGTGCCTTTTGTTTGTATTTCAAATGTGTGTTGCCTAACGAGCGATGAAAGAACTCGTTATTCCCAATAATTTGAACCAATCAAAAACCACGTGTCCATTAGAATCTATATCTATTATTATTTCATAACTAAGATCGATAATTTTCTTTCACACCTCCGTAAGATTCTTGAGGATGTCTCAAAAAGTAGGTTTAACGTTACTTTCCGAATTTCGAGGAGTTATTCTACCAAATCTTCAAAGCCCCAAAGAACTGTCTTTAAGATACCTAATCGGCTTCGCGATGATACCGCGTCTCTAGATGACATTATCGTCAATACCAGTAAAAAAATGAACACTACTCATATTTTTTAAATGCAATACTTCAAAAGCATGATAAAAGTTTCATTATAGAAAACTTGTAACATATTCTGTATTCACAATCCACCTTCTCGATGGGATACAACCATCATACAAGTTGACATCATTATATTTATACACGACCGTGATGAACTACGTAATACTAGGATTGTCACGTGCTCTCTTATAACTCGCGCATTGTGCACACTCGAAAACTTCGGAAATAATTACAGAAACCCCTCGGCAATTGAGTCGGATAGTAGCTCACTGGTTAGCTTTTTAGTCTAATAGGGGCTGCTTCAGACGAACAAGTATCTCACGTTCTTTCTCTCTCATTTAAACCATCGCCCATCCACACTCCACTACTCACCCCTATTAATGGGAAAAGTTTGTTTTTATCTTTTAAATGCTTCCCGCAACACCGCTAGTTTCAGACTTCCAACTTTACTTTAGTGCTTTCCATGTAAGCAAAAATGTGTAGTCACACACAGCCAGTTAATTTAATGTTATTGCCAAGGTGAGTTACAAAAAATCTAAAAACAGGGGATATAAATGCAGTGTTATAATTACAACAGTTCACAGCCTGCCAACAGTTGCGTCAAAAAAAAACGTTAAAGTTCAGGAAATTAAACATTCGGAGACCAGTTTACTAAATCTCATATGCTCTCAGGTAAATCGAACGTCAGCTACGTCGCGGAAGCGAATGTTTTTGTGCAGGTGTGCATGAGCATGTATAGGTCAAAATCTTCGTGAAAAGATGGTGGAATGTCATAAATTAACAAATTATAGGAATATATATTCTGGATTGTTAACCATGAAAAATTGTCTTTTATCTTGTGTGTGATATCAACAAAAAAGTTTACGCTTACACCACTTCAAATAATGGATTGTAGATGATTCTGTTAGAGTCATTATAGAGATTCAACAAAGTGGCAGTTGGGTAACATCGAAATAAGCCATAACTCAGAGTCCTTTGCCAGGTCTCAACGATTATCCTAATCGTAAGACTCTACCTTTACTCATCCTCTCTTGCTCTTTACTTCGTACAGTGTAACCGCCAGGCACTGTTAATTAATCTTCTCGATTTCATCCGCAAGATGATCCTCGTCGAGAGATGCACTGCTTCCTCATCTCGAATCCCGTTTCTCCCGAGCTCTCCCCACACCGCTACTTTTCTGGCGATTATTTAGTCTTTCCACTGGATAATTAATAACATGTGACCTAACGAGGGCTTTCGACAAAATTTTCAATTCAAGTGTTCCTCATAAATATACACTCAAAATTCAAATCCTTGAAGTGGACCCACCCTTGAAATGGTACGTCATAGAAGTGCGTAACAACAGGAAAAATGCATTTTCAATAGTCCAATCATCTCAATTTGGAGTATTTAAAAAAAACAACATAATGCTATGAATATAGGTTGTGGACCATATGATCAGAACCAATTCTGACGGTTATGGACGAGACAATGTATCATGTGTAGTTTTGCAGTTAGAATTAAATTCACATAGCAAGGAATCCCACAACTGGTCTTATCATCCACCGGTTGGTTATAATGGACTGCGTTCCAGATGACAAGCATTTGGGTTTTATATATATAGACTTTTTCTCCAAAAGTAGATTATAAAATAAGACGATTCCCCAAATTTATAATTAATTCATGCAATCTGAGGTGGCTGTAATTTTTGAAATTGTTATAAAGTACATTTTTTAGCCATTTTCATGATTTTCTCATGCGAACTCTATGAGGCTTAAAGACTCGTATGAAGCGGCATTTTTCTTCTTCAATCTTCCATTTATGAGAAAAAAATCGTTTTTCACTCCAAACAAAATCCTCTTTTCTTAAATTATTATGGCTCAAATTCATCATCTAGGTATATTCTGTCACTGCAATACGAATATTTATGCGGTATTCTTTGTAAGACTGACAGACTTTTTTCCCTGATCCCCCCCCCCCCTATTTTGGTTAATTATGTTTTTTATATGATTATATTAAGTCTATAAGACACCTTGACAGTTTTTTCGATTTGTCTGAACAGCCATTTTTGAACGAAAAATCCGAAAAACGCCCCTTCTTAAGAATCTGAAAAAGTTCCCAAAAACCGGTGATTATATGCCAAACATTTTAAGCTTTCGCTCATAATTGAACTATGATTTTTTCTGTATGTTTATGGGCTATTAATGTTGAAAAATTCCGAAAAAAAACGAGAAACACGAAAAAGCGAGAGCATCGGCAACGTTATCCAGACTATTTAAAAGAAAATTTAAATAATAATAGTTTATATTAAATTTATGAATAAGTTATGAAAAATTATGAACAAACATTCTCTGACAGACTAAATTTAAGATAAACATAAATTTTTCGGCAATCTTTTCCAATAAGACCATTAAATCCGCTGAAATGTACTGAAAACGGTTAAATTTGCGATAAATTCAAATTCAACCTCTGATAACCTTTGAACTATTGGGTTTAACGAAAAATCATTGCCGTGAAATTTTTACAGTTCTTAAATACTTCATACAAAGACATACCCCGTTTCCAGAATTTTATTATCTTTTGCGATTTAGGGCTCAATATCCTGAATTCATCAGCGGAAATAATTTGTCACGTCATTAAACTGAGTACAAGTATTCACTTCCATGGCATGTGATTGCACACACCCTACGTTTTTTTATGTTCTCATTTTAACTTAATTGATACAAAATTAGAGTAAATTTATTATGTGGAATTCAAAATGTCACTAATAATGTCATAAACGTGAAAAAAATGTGAAGAACTGAAACATTTCAAAAATTCACAGCTCACTAACCGGTCAGAACTCATTCTAAAAATTTGCAGTGTTTTTTGGGTATAGAATGAGGCAGAAAAAATTACCAGGTGTTTGAGAACAGAAATTTTTCAGGAATCAAGTAGTTTTGAGAGGCAGTGTATAAAAAGGAACGTGGTAATATATAAATATTCATATATGTAGTGATAGAATATATCTAGATGAAAAATTTGAACCGTCTTAAAGCCGTCTACTTGAAAAATTATCGCTGCGGCAACGTTTAAAAAATACGGGGAAAATTTTGTAAAATCAATAATTTAAGATAAGGGTGCTAATTCAACCGGATTTTTGTTTCGAGTAAAAAACTGTTTTTTTTTCATATAAGTGGAAGATTGAAGAAGAAAAATGCCGCTTCGTACGAGTCTTTAAGCCTCATAGACTTCGCATGAAAAAACCATGTAAATGGCTAAAAAATGTACTTTATAACAATTTCAAAAACTACAGCCATCCTAGATTACATGAATTGACTTTAAATTTGGGGAATCGTCTTTTTTTTATACCCTGCTTTTTGGAAAAAACTCGCCAGCAAAATCGCTGACCCAAGCGCGCAGACTGCGGTCAAAAAGTAATAGGTCTACCCATATATATTCGTTAACTTGACCATCGTTATATCAATATGGACTAACGAGCCATTGGTGAACGCAATCGGTATTTTGTATGATTGAGCCATACAATGAACGAGAAACGATCGTATCAACGACGAGTTAACAAAATCCTTATGGGGCTCGCGTCATAAGATGGCAGGATAGTAAAATTTTCAATAGTCGAGAATCATTCCAGACGCCCGGTATCTCAACTTTTATTGAGGCGCTGTTGATCAAGGAACATCTCTTGTAGAAAAACATCCCTTAAGGAATACTTCAGGACACTTGGAAAGTAGGCAAGTACACTCTTGGGCGTGTGATCATCATTGAGCAAGTAAAAACTAGAACATTTTCTCGAGAACCTATACACGCACATGTAAGATAATTCTTGTAAATACCTATATATGTAACCCTTATTGCGGTATGGTAATTCGTGCCACGATGTACACCGCAAGCCTATGAAGGTAAGAGTTGCATTCGCATATCAGGCTTAACATGTATTAACATACGTAAGGCGCTGTCTTCTGTTTTCCACAGCGGAAAGGAAGTGTGAAGAGGAGAAGAAGGCCATGGAGCTATAACAGGCAGAGCCACACCAGCTGTACATTATAAAGTCTAATACAATGTACTTATGGCACGGGTGAACTTAACACCGGAGCGAGCACCGGAAACGTGCCGCACGTTGTAAATTAATTGCTGTGCAAGAGGCCCATCTCTCTAGCTATCCTTATACCTCTGGTCCTCGTCAAGGCAATGCATGGAATACAGAGTGGAAAGATGTTGCAAGCTCGGAAGGGTACTAACTATACCAGAATACTGTTTCGGCCATACAAATATTTCATAAGTGCATATGAAGAAAACGAGTACGCGTGGTACACGTGTTTAATATATAAATATACACATATTTCTACCTTTTTACGAAATCTTTAATACTATCTGTATTATAAGTGAGGTAATGCCAGCTATCGGCCAGCTTGCCAACAAATGAACTTGAACCTCCACAACGGAAATCGTATCGAGAAGTTAAGAGTCAGTTTCGTGCACCGTCAATGTGGGAATGTATATAAACATAGAAAGTATCTGTTCAGGCTCGAGTTACCGTTACCGTCATTCTTTTCTGACGGCAGTACGTAGAAGACGAAGGGTAAACGAAGGTCAGGTATTTCGAAAAAATTATGAACGGAACAAGGAAGACATTTTCATAAGAAATTATAATGGCACGTAATTAAATAGATGTTATTTGTGATTGACGATGAATTTTTTCTTAAACTATACCTATGAAAAACCGTACGACCTTACAAGCTCCATAATCCCGATACTTTTACGATAGTTGTGACGTGATTACTTTTGGTATTCACAGGACATCGTGTTTGTATGAGGGGTAGGTGGTAATAGAAAGTGGGGTAACACTATCACGGAAAAAACCTCTCAGTGGAAATCGTGTGAGCGAGAATCTCGATATTGCTGGTGGCTCGAAATCCCATCGGTAAAGGAAGAGTTACACATACGAAGTTTGTGTGAAATGTCGTTACGGGGAATGCGCCGCTGTGACGAAATATAAAAGTAACGTATGTGAGGAACTTCCATGAAAGTAGTTGAAGTGGAGCAGGATATTCGAACTGAAGACCATGATGA
Organism: Venturia canescens; assembly: GCF_019457755.1. Classification (NCBI taxonomy): domain Eukaryota; kingdom Metazoa; phylum Arthropoda; class Insecta; order Hymenoptera; family Ichneumonidae; genus Venturia; species Venturia canescens. The sequence continues at coordinate 36,888,610 of NC_057421.1, forward strand.
GAACGAGACAACGCAAAGGTGTGTATACATATGGATAAATGAAGGCGGTCCAGAGAAAGAATGGGTCAGAACGAACGGGAGTTAAACTCTACAAAAAAACGAAGATTAACCTTTTGTCTAGTAGTCCGCTCGGGTCTCCCTTTGTTCGAGTTGAGCACTCTGTCGCAACACCCTGGTTTTGTCCATGAACCCCACCGTTCAACCAACTTTGCCTGCTGCCCTCCTCCCTTCTACTCGCCGCTACCACCACCTTTCTTTTTCACGCAGTTTACATATAGCCATGTTTTCATCCTTACACTCAGGCAGCTATGGCTAACTTACATTCACATGTCCGATAGTGCACCTAACACGAAATTTCGAACACGGAACTTTTCTGTTCTCATAGTGGATCTTGACTCGGATACATCTACAAACCCTGTTTTAAAGTTAAATCCTGTCGCGACTTTTCGCACAAAGCCTCTCTTTTTCCTTACTCTCTAGTCTCACATCCACTTCTATTCAGTATATCCTTACTCATGTTCAAAGAAAATTTATTTTTACTATGGTTACGTTATTTTTTTTATTATTAATTTGATATTTCGTCTAGCGTATTCTACGTATTTATAAAAATACTAAACATTACTAATCTCTATGTACGTACTCGATGTATTACAGTATAATTGAAGTTCCTCAGTTCGTTGTGTTGAGTCAAAGATTAGTAGTTAATTGTACGCAGTATCGAGGGTATTTGTAAAGATAAATCAATACATGAGTCGTAAAAAATGAAATGTTCCCCTCTGAGTCAAGTCCAATTCAACGGGATGACTAAAGCAATTTCGCAATGTTGAAATATTGGATGTTACCTTCGTGGCTAATCATCGGACGATCATTAGAGCTTTTGCAGACAGCTGAGAGAGGCAGAAAGGTATGAAAAACTCAGCTTGCCAAGTAACCAATTTCAGTCATGCCAGTGATCCCACAGAAGTGGAAACCCCTGGAGATTACTCAGCAAATGAGCTCTTTTATGGTCTGAAATCATCGTACGCCACTGTTACTTTACTCCCTGTAGCACATCCTCTCAAAAGCTTGCTTTTTACCACTACTTCCGTCAAAGCTTATAAGTAAACTTGATCATTTTTCCATTTGATCAAGAGTTCCTACCGAATTGAAAGATATTAATGTAAATTTTGAAATCAATTTACGAAATATTCAATTCTCAATATAATACAATTAATATTTTATTACATGTCAAAAAAAAATTGATAGCGGTTATGTAGGCATCTCGAATTACTTCCTTTCTCTTTTCTTTCACTGTACACCTTCGGTCGGAAAGCATCGTACTGAAATAAAGTTCACGCTAAGTTATAGCGTTGGGAAAACTAGCTCTATTTATGCGAAAGTAGGAGAACGGTAAGAATAAAAAAAACAAGATACAGGTGAGAGCCCAAAAGAGACGTGAAAGGAGTGGTAGAATTTAGTGTGCGGTCATCACCATTGGTATAGATTTTTGGTCCGAGCTTCCCATCACAAGAATTCCACTACTACGTAAAGTCCGATACATTCCACTTAGGACTAACTCGGGCCAAGGAAAACCACTGTGATATCCACGGGAAATTCATCGCCTGACGTTTGCTCGAAATAATCCGAGATGGTATGTTATCATACAAAGTATTTTTACCAGCTTGAACGAAGATCGTAGTGAGATTGATGTAGTATACAACTGCTGCATAACGTTCAAATGCGTACTCGTAAAATCTATCTCTGCCTGACAGCTATAAATATAATCTTGGCCATTATCCCTCAAACGGTCGACCCTTTCATTTGTTATTTTTTCCTTCGAATATTCACCTCGCCACTCCAAATTTGCTAAACCACAACGTGGTTTCGATTCTCAAGCATCCCCTAGAATTTTCGCATGAATTCGTGGGTGCGTCAACGAAGAAGATTCATGATGACCGAGCGACTTCCGGAATACGAATCGACATTGACGCGTTTTACGCTCACGAGCCACATTCGTTTTCGGGTGCAAGTTACATACAAAACACACCAGCTTTCAAAGGATGGTAGAGTTGAATCGGGAAAAAACTAACAAACAAGCAAACCACCGGCAAGGTCCATCGTGTAGAAGTTGTAGAATGAAAAAAAAACGAAAAAAAACAACCAGAGTGAAATACGGCCTAGAAAACCGAACGGTCTTCATAAATCCAGCACGTAAATCAGTCTTTATGGAGTTCTCCCTACCTTCCTGAATTGGACGCTGGAAGTTATTTGAAACGCTACGCGGCAACGACCACCGGAAGTGCACCGAGTCGTCTGCCATCGCTGTTCTCTACCAGTGTTTGTTCCTGTTCACCCTCTTACTTGTGTGCCTTCTCAATCTGCCTTCATGTATATAACGATGTTTTTTTTTTCCTCGTATATTATAACGACTCCTTTCGGATCAAATCGAATCAAATGATCGACCAGTTGAAACGAATTTTCAAATCGATTTGCCAAACTTTATTCCGGATGTGTTTCATTGAATCTTACACAGAAATCTATTGGATTAAAAACAAAATACAGATGTGTGGTCCGGGAGATAACTTGTCAGTTCGGAGTAAAAAAATGAAAGTGAGCTTTATATTGAATGTGAGACTGAAACATTAGAAAATCTAACCTACAAACTATTATAATAATAATATGATATATAGAAAGGAAGAAAGAAACTAAAATCAAGTAGCGTGTTAGAGGTTCGATTATCATGCACAATTACAAAGCATGACGACGTATTACAGGGATATATGTTTTCAGATCTTTTTTCGCATAATTTCGATGCATGTAACTTAGATTTTGTAGCCTTATCCACGTGGTCCGAATATAATTATCGAAAGAATTTTACTCGTAAGGCTCGCTGTAAAGTGCTATCGCTGATTGCTCCGGTTCTCGTTCTCTCCTTCGCATCGTTCCATTCAAAGCATTTTGGTTTCATTCCGAAGCGCTTCAAATTATCTCAGAATCTTCACGTACGACGTCAAGGTCTTCGAGTTTAAATATGGACACGGTTTGTGTTTTTATTTATTAACCCCCTCATTGGTGAGCCCGTCATACGGCGGGCTGTCGAAAAAAATGTGTTATATAGGAAAATTCTTCAAACTTCAAAACCAAAGTCCATATCGGGGGTTACCTGGATCGCTGATTACGATTCCGCCCTCCAAATTTCCAAATTTCCAAATATGGCGGACGATAAATTAAAATCATTCGATGAAGCGAAATCTGGTACTCGGAGGTTTCGGGGTCGCTGATTACAAATCTGCACTCAAAATTACATAAAAACGCATGAGTCTTCACTTACATTTTATCTAACAGAAATATCCACATCAATTTTGAACCATTTTTACTAGTAAAAAGGTTAATTTTTTAAATTTCGGATCCACCATTTTGCATTTCCAAATTTTAAGTGCACATTTATAATCAGCGACCCCAAAAATCCCCCGAGTATCAACTTTCGCTTTCATTTAACGATTTTTTGTATTTTCGGTCCGCCATATTGGATCCGCCATGTTGAATCCCGAAATTTCTACTGCATAATCATATAATCAGCGACCCCGAAAACCCCCGAGTTTCAAAAACTATTGCACCGACAAAAAAACGCCTTTGCAGTTTTGCTTAAAATTGCGTTCCGAACACGCCAGTAATGGGTTTTCCACTAATTCTGAATCACCCTGTATAGTAAGCAAAATATCGTCTACTCGAAATGGTCACTCCATTCTCAAATGGTCTGTCAGTGAAGGGGTTAAGGCACGTAATGATGGTTAAATGAAATGTAGCATGAGAGAGAAAAAGTTTCTATTACCGTAGCGATATGTGAATATAAATATAATGAATACGATTGCAGCATACGAGATATGAGAAAGATACGGGAAATAGAAGGAATCGCTGGAAATACATCCCGATCGAGTCAGGGACGAAAACAGTACGGAAATCCAGAGTTAGGGAAGTTTGGTTCTACCTATACACTTCTGTACCGTGGAACGATTCATCATCGATTAAACGGACGTAATGCGGCATTGTTGGCGGGAAGTGCCGCCATGGCTATATAGGGCGCAGAGAGATAGGTTAGATATATATTTGCGGGAGGTCATGCCGGGATGCAAGTGAAATCGGGGTATTGAGTCGCAATCAAGCGTGCACGTAGACTCGACTCGGGCACGGTTTTACCTCTTTTCCATGGGTACTGTTACAGCTATCGATATGCTGCAGGGCCATCCGAGCCACGAACCGATACCGAGTGCATCGCCTCCCTCGTCGCGATTGGTGAGCAGTGAGCACAGAGGAAATATAGAGTCTATGTGCGTCGTTAGATCCCAAAGGACATGTACTATCATGTACAGTCATTTCTATCGTAGACCTAGCTCTCGTATGTGCGGAAACCCTATGCTCATTTTCGAGCTACAATCAGCTACATATCCGTGTATTCATTCAAAGTCAACGACGATTAGACAATATATGCTGGCATATTAACGAAATATCGTTCGTCCTTCGTTCACGAATGCTTGTATATTGAAGGATGATTTGGGTGGTTTCGACTTCAACTGGATCGGATCCTGTCGTGGCTCTTGATTAAGAGGCTATATGTCAGCGTTTGAATGTAATGTTAACGGATCGCAAATATACTGTAACGTAACGCTCTTCTCGTTCTGGCCCGAACGTCTCTACGCATCGGTTCGAGCTACTTTCATATTAACGACCAGGTATGGAAGAGACGTAAGAATGCAGAATTTGAATTTTGAAAAATTAAACAAACTCAAATTATTCGAATTTAAAACGATTTTACACACGACCATTTGTTTCTTATTATTTTTGTTAAAAAATTCGCGTTCGCGTTTGTCGATCATCGATGATGATATTTCGCACTCGTTTATGAGAAAAATCGATTTTTACTTACGCGTTTTACGTTCGGTTTTAAATTTTGATAACGTAAATTCGAAATCATTTGATAATTCGAGAGTGTTTTTGATTTTATACAACAAAAATTATTATGTAATTATTCGTCGTGATATAACTTTAAATCCGTATCACGACCTGTTGAATTATTTAAAATTTACAAAAATTACAATTAAATCCAACACGGGCTTTGTTTGCTGAAAATTGAATTAAAAAATAATAATAATTTTACACAAGAAAAAAATATAAAATTTACAAAAATACAATTCATATACAAGAAAAATCTTCCCTGATTCTAGCAAGTATAAAAAAGAATAAAAAAAGTTAGGTTAGAAGGAGGGTGGATGGCGACGATATGTTGCAATGCTGAACCATGTTAAAAATATTAAGAATTTCAAAATGATAAGAATTTAATAAAACTTGGTGAATGTATTCTTCAAAAATATATAACTCGATATAATTTTTTTTTCTAATTTTTCTACCACATAGCTCTCGAGTAATTGAACACTAAAGTTCACGTGTATAAGCATAGAGTTTACATATGTACAGTCATACATCTCGTACATAAGAACTTCGATTTAACACTCAATTATTCGATAACCATGTGATAAAAAAATTTGAAAAAATAGTATATTACGTCCCTAGGCCCGAAAGTTGAATTCGCCTCGGCCTTCATATTGCACATGCCAGGGCATCCAACATTTGGGCCGTGGGTTGTATACTATTTTTCTTGATCCCGTAGCCGAAAGTACGTTCAATAATTACTAGCAATCATGAGGGGGGGAGGGGGGCGCCCGAGGCGAAGCCAAGGTTTTGCTGGTCGGGGCGGGCATTAAAAACATAAGCAAAAAGTAAAAAAACACACACGAAAATATCACACAATAATACAACAATATTATTAGAACAAATAAACAATTCGCTGATAAATGTCTGATTTAAAGTCCCATGATAGTTAACAATTTCTATGTGAATATTTCCCGCTATACTATTTATATGAATATGTGCTGCTTTCCTATGAACCTGGAATCTGGAAATACAACACTATTCCGGACGACCACATTCATTTTATTAGTCCGGTTACATTATTTTCTGTTTTTGTATCTGGACGAACAAATATGTTATTCGTCCAAATGTATGTTATTCGTCCGGGTTCATGGCAGTACAGCGCATAACATGAATGATGAAAGCTACGCTATACGCGCCTGCTTGAAGCAAATAATGATGCTTGGCAACGAATAAACAAAATCATGGCAACGAATACAGGCTTCACATTCATATATCGAAATGTGTTTTTCTGTCCTCTGGGCCAAAGTTGCCGCATTCCACCTGCGTCGGACAGAAAAATCGTATACACACCTCGGGCAGGAAAAAGTAAAGCCTCAGATCACATGTTTGTCAGCCTCGGCTTCGCCTCGGCCGACAATTACATGGTGATCTGAGACTTTCCTTATTTTCCTGCCCTAGGTGTGTAATATACTATTTTTAAGAAAGGATCACCGGCCGCAAAAATATCGTCAGAGCGCACTGAAGTTAGCCGAGTCAGCCGGCCACGAAAAATGCTCTTCCCGGGCTGAAATGCGGCCGGAAAGTGCGTACTTTTGGCTAGGGGAGCAAGAAAAATTGTATTTGTATACTTGATGCCTAAGAATGTTATCACCAAATTTTATCAAATCCTGATTATTTTGATTTCGTGATCTACCCTCCTGAAGGATGCAAACCCCAAGCTATGGAATCAAAATGTCGAAGAATTTCTCTGATACCGTGACCATCTGCGAGGTTAGGTAATTTATTGCCCACGGGCTATGATATTGGAACATCGCCGAATCGCTCTGATACCCCGTGGAACAATAAATCGGAAAATAGATTAGAATAGATCCTGGAATACGGGATGAGAACCTCGCCGAACCCTTCCAATATCTTAGGCATCCAAGAAAAATTAGGATGGATTACATTGTTTGTTAGGATGAGGTAGAATGTTTGAGGTCAATCTTATTTTGCTCTGAGTCAAGGAACTGCGGAAGGACTAACTCACGAATCAGCTGTGCACGGAATTTTATACCCCGCTCGGTTGTGACTTTTAGCGTTTGAGAGTCGAATGCCGAAAAATAATCTCGAACCCCAATCTGCGCACGTTTTTAATTTCTGATTTTCTACTGATTCTGCGCTCGCGTTCTTGATCATGATTCGTTCGCCACTATTACGTAATTCCGACCGCAATATGCGTGAAAGTGTTTTTTATGTTTTACAGATTTATTTTACACCAAAAAGATCAAAATTAAACAGTATCAAGTATTTGATAATTTTCCGAGAAGTTTTATTCAACAACAAAAACCACATAATAAGAATTTCGATCGATCGAAATAATGCGCTCGCGCGTATGCGTTTTATTCTCGAACATTCAACTTTCGCATATGCTCCAAAGTCCATTTTTAGTTAATTGATTCCCCAATTTTTCGAATAAATTTGAGGTAGTTCTGTACTTTTGTTGAAATCTTAAGAATCGGCTGAAATTTAAATATTGTGTAAGATAGCCTTCACGGACCGACTGTCAAAATTTCAAATCGATTCACCTTCTAGTTTTCGAGATATTCGCGATTAAAAATGGGTTTTCTACGGGATGCCTATACTTAACATATCACTGGATAGCAGTTTGTTTACATTTTATATTACCTCTGCTAAACAGATCTTACGACTTTAAAATAAAACCAGTCGTGTATTCACTACTACTGTTGTTCACTACTACTGAGAGAGAGAAAGAGAGAGAGAGAGAGACTCGCGTACGAACGAAAACGTGTGTTAATTCGGTGGCCAGAGCCTTGATTCTTACGTTTGATCTATAAGTAGGAAATTTATAAGATATCACGGCGTCTATCCATAGATATATATAAATCGATCACATGTGTGCAGTGCATACATATATTGTTTAGTACATGTGAGACACACGGATGTGGTTCGTAAATCTCGAGCACCGTGGTCTCGAGGGAACTATGTCTCAGTCACACACCGACCCCGACCGGGAAGACTTAAAGCGTTCTAGATGGCACAACCCCTCCGTTTGCCTTTGCCCCTTGAGCTATTCCCAGACTGCTCTCGACCACTCGTCAATCCTTTCTCTCTTTCTTCTTCGTTGATGCTCTTCTTCGCCGCGTTCATCTCTCACAGTTCTCTTTGCAGTTTTGAGCTAAGTTAATGCTCCTCTAATCCGGTTATTCAAACACTCGTGTGCGAAACTCAGTTGAAATTGGAAAAAAGTTTTGAAAAAAGGGTCAGGGAAAAATCAGGACATTTTGGTAAACGAAAAAAGAGGAGTATTACTTGCGAGCCCCTTGGGACGTTATTCAACTTTTGTGGAGTATCTCTTTGATTGCATTAATGCGTATATTTATATTTATATATATTGTAACGTAACGTCCTCCTGAACGACCCGAATCGAGACGAACCGAACATAACCTCGAAACATCGCGACGCGGCGCGATGTTTTGATCGAACACGAACAACGACCGGCGGCCGTACTGGAGGGCAATACAAAGGCCCGATACAAGGGGTGGAGCACGATACTAGCGGCGCCGCGTATTAAAAACTCGAACTACAATATTTTTTTCTTTTGTTAATTAAAATTCAATGCGATCTCAGAAAATATTGTAACTAGGCTCAAATGAAGCGGAAAATTATAATGAATCGAAGAAAAATAATTGCGACATAAAATTTTGTAGTAGAATCCTGAAAATAATAAAATAAAACTGTGCTTTACTGCGCATGCGTAGATCGAATGTTCTCGAACCAGCCGCGACCCAAACAATAATTTTTCGACCACATTAAATCCTTTTTAATTGAACTTTATTATGAGATAAAACGTTTGTAAAAATTGTTAAATAATTAATTGAGTAAAATTTTGATTTTTTCATTGTAAAATAATTCTGTAAATCATAAAAGCGATATTTCGCGCATCACATGATAATTCTCTCGGCCAATGGCGAGGTACGAATCATGGCAACGAGCCAATATATAGCGAGTCCCGTTATGAAAAGATACGTAGAACCGATCCGAAAACCGAAAATTCGGCGTTTGATAATTTTATGATGGGGAACTGGGTATACGAAGCGCTGCGCGACTTATTCGGCAGGCAGTCCTTCCTCAAAATTCTGACTCGGAACAAAAAGGGCTGACCTCAAACATTCTTCCTGATTTTGGCAAGCAACCTAACCTATCCTAATTTTTCCTGGATGCCTGTAATCTCGGAGCGATTCGGTGACGTTTCAATCCCAGAGCCTGGGGTTTGTTCCTTAACTTAACCTATTTTTATTCCTTCTTTTGCTTGCTAGAATCAGGAATGGTTTTTTTTGTAAATTAACTTGTGAATTTGTAAATTCTGTAATTTTTTTTGATTACAATTTTTTAAATTCAAACTTGATACAACTGAGCCCGAGTCAGATTTCATTTTTATTTTTGTAAATCTCGTAAATTCCTCAACATCATCGATAATTCAAGAGGTCGCGGTACGAATTTGAGATTATATCGCTTTAAATTAATAATAATAATAATAATAATTTTTTTTATTGTACAAAATCAAAAAACTTTGAATTATCGAAATCTTTTTATTTTTTATTTTGAAAATGAGCGAAAAACGCGTAAATTGAAAATTGATCAATTCGAAAACGGCAAGCGCAATTAAAATTTCCCCAATTGGCGAACGCACTCACAATAACAAATCAAAAAAACCAATGATCCTGTAAAATCAATCAAAATTGAATAAATCGGAATTGTTAAAATTTTCAAAATCAAAATTTCGCGTTCTCACGTTTCTTTCACACCTGCTCCTTTTCTTTAAGATAGCTCGAACCGACGCGTGGGGGCGGTCAGGCCCGAGGTCGGCAAGAGCGTTACGTTACAATATCTTATCTTAGTTTTTTTCTTTTTTCTGTTTTAAATTATATTTCGTGTTTCGTTCGAGATGATTAACTTGTAGTACGCCTTCTCTCGTATGATGTCACCACTAGATTGAAAGCTAGCAGACTTAATCTCTTTGAAAACACACCTCTTTTCATACTTTTTTGAATTGGAAGACCCAAATCGACTCTATTAAAAATGTTTTACTACAATTAACTAAAATCGGAGCTACCATAGTTCTCCATAAGCTCATAAGCTAGTTTTTTAAAATGCTCCTATTTAGATTTTTAGCGATTTATATAACTTATACCACTTCTTATCAGTAATACTTCTTGTTTGATCCGTCATGGAAACATGTTTATTTTATATTACTGATGTTATGTCTCATACTATATTTTATTACGCATTTCTATATATTTCATAGTTTACCTTCTGTTAGACTTTATCTTTACCATATTGTTACGCATTAGGGTGGTCGTTATTTGGGTCACATGTGAATTTTGCATGTCCCCTCGTAAAAACACAATCAAGGTGTATAAAAAATAAGGTATGCAAATTTTTAAGACGCCCGGAAAATTTTAAACTGTGCCTCTAGAGGCTTGAATTTTGAAGGCAAAAATACATGTATTTTGTCATGCTCTCACTCCATCGTTTTTCCTACGTTTAATATTGGCGAGAAAAATCTAAAACTCAGCACATATATTGCGAATATTATAAGGTATGAAATTTATTTTTTTTAGATTTTTCCAGCAACTATTATTATAATTACCAGCTACTATTACCAGCTATTATTACAATTACTTATTTTTTACTTTTTAAGTCATTCCCGTCAACCGTTGCTGGTTGTGTCTGTTGCTATTTTAATAAAAGTTTCGACTATATCTATAAAATTCCTTACCTAAAAGTTCAATTTTTGTGAAAGCCCTGGAAATTCCCTAGAACTAAATTTGAATTTCAAATTTAAACAAAAAGATAATTTCAAATAAATGAAATAAATTATTGTAATTAAAGATTCAACTCTTATGGACAATAAAATTACATGTGTTATATTTTTATACATCGAATTATGAAAAATCATCGAATTTCGAATCGTACGAAAAATTAACTATAAAATACCATTTGGTAATATATTTCCACGTAAACGTTTGACGGACCTCTTACTTGGAGCTGGTATCTTGATTTTCTTTACAATGAGTTTGTTACAGGTGATCTAGAGGTATTGAATGTAAACAATGTTTAAAGCGGTCCGTCAAACGCTTACGTGGAAATATATTACCAAATGGTATTTTATAGTTAATTTTTCATACGATTTATTTCATTTATTATTTTTTTGTTTAAATTTAAAATTCAAATTTAGTTCTAGGGAATTTCCAGAGCTTTTACAAAAATTGAACTTTTATGTACGGAATTTTATAGAAATAGTCGAAAATTTTATTAAAATAGCAACAGACACAACCAGCAATGGTCGACATGAATAACTTAAAAAGTCAAAAATAAGGTTATCTGTGTAACGCTGCTAATTATAATAATAGTTGTTGGAAAAAACTAAAAAAAAATAAATTTCAAAACTTATAATATACACAATATATGTGCTGAGTTTTAGATTTTTCTCACCAATATTAAACGTAGGAGAAATGATTGAGTGAGAGCATGACAAAATACATGTATTTTTGCCTTCACAATTCAAACCTCTAGGGGCACAGTTTAAAATTTTCCGGGTATCATAAAAATTCTCACACCTCATTTGTTATACACCTTGATTGTGTTTTTACAAGGGGACTTGAGAAATTCACATGTGACCCAAATAACGACCACCCTATTACGCATGCATATAACTCTTCTTTGGTTTTTAGCCCTAAGGACATTGTCCAGGACAAATATACATTCAATCAATCAATCAATCTTAAGTCCCAAAAATGATTCCACCTTCTTGTTTCCCGAATTTTGCGAAAATAAATTATAGGACAAGGTGGTCACTCCCTTAAATTGCGATAAAAATCTATTATTGCCAACTCTCATTAACGGGCTATATACAGTTTCAAGGCCGAAAAAGTCGTTTTTCACGATTTTTTTCTGGGAAAGGGCTTCGTTTGAGTAAACGGAAAATTATTAGGCAGTGTAGAGGCATTCATTAGCTTCAAATCGAAATTTTTTGGCAATAGAAATATTCATTTATATTGTTCGTGTAGAAGATCTCCTGGAGGCCCTCGAAAAACAGGCGTCCGGCGGTGAGCACGATATCTCGGGTTTAGGTTATCTGAAACGAAAAAACCAAAAAGATTCTTTTAGGGAATAGATGAATGCAGGTAATGAACGAAGAAAAAATTGAAATTTTCATTTTTGAGAGAATGGTGGCTTCGGAAAGTGGAGACTTTGATTTTTCACTTATTTTTTCATGTTTAATCGTTACAAAAATATAGAAATAATTATCAGAAATCTTATTCCTTCGGTCATTACGTGAAAAATATATCTTAGAAGATTATGTCCAAATTTCAAACCTATCTGTTCAGCCGTTTTCCAGAAATCGTGCTCACCGACTTTAAAAACACCGTTTTGAGAAAAACGCGTTTGAAGTTTCAACATTGGTTCACATATTTTTGGAAGCTTTTTCTGTCAACTTACATAGAGTCATCTGATCCAGGGCCATATGATGAATCTTTCTCGTCGTCAGCAGTGTCCAAAATCCGCAAATGTTGACGTCTGCGAGCTATTCCTCCCTCGGGCGTGCTCTCGTGCGCTCTCAAACAGGGCATTCTGATGCGCTCCGCATCCTCTTTTTGACGTAAACATGGGTATTGGGCCCAATTGACAATCCCAATGCTACATTTTACTCCCAAGGAAACGATAGACCCTCGACGTTATTGTTTTTTCTCCGAACACAACGAAATGGATCAACTCAAGTATCGCGCGCCAAAACAATAGCTGCTACTCTCCTTTCTCGAGCGCTCGCTTTGTTATCGCACTCCGAGCGTCCTTACAAATATGCGTGTATTTCGAAGAATATTTGCTGGATCGTTATAAAATTTTGAGGGAGTATTCTCATATAAAAAAAAATCGATTTTTCGAAACTTTTTTTATGTACTTGTATTTTCAAAAATAGTTTCCGGATTGATTTGAAATTTTCAGAGAATATAGTTAGGGAATATAGTTAATTGTTGATACATGCCAAAAATGCAATAAAAAAATCGATTTTTTGAAATTTCTAACCGTATATAACCCCTTACAGATGCTGTAATTTATTGCTCCCGCATAAAACATTGAAGACTACGATGAAACTAAAATAATATAGGGATGGGACCCTCCCGCGGATGGGACGACAAAAAAAATCAAATTCTCGATATATTTTCCCCAATTTATTTCTCATGCTCAAAATGGATATCAACTCCACTTCATTGAAGATTGAGTGATCCGTTCGACTATTGTTGGGCCCTAAAATTCTTTGTCCTTCCTTTTTTCCCCAAATCTAGCTGAATAATTATTTTGGGGCAAAGTAGCTACCTTTTTCCATCCGTCGTATCGCACAAATTTAGTGAGCAGAATACAAAAGACCACCGCAAAAGAAAAATTCTCGTCTGCAAAGTACATTGCTTGTATTTTTTCTGATCAACTTTATTCGTATCTGTCCGAAGACTGGATTTACTGCGAAATACGCGTTAAATGGGCTCACACCTTATGCACAGATGTTGATGAAGATTTCCTCACTCGTTAATGCGATTTTTGTCAATCAAAATGAAATAGAAATTTATCAGTAATTCGCATAAAGATATTCATCTTCTGTCTTGAATAGCTACAAGTACCTCGAAAAACAAAAAATTCTTACTGGCCCTATGCCCCAGAAATTGGAATTCCGTGTGTGGTCACTTTGCCCCAGAATTCGAAAAAACTCCAAAAAAGTGGGTAGCCACTTTGCTCCATATTCCCTTACTTTTAAAGCCTGACACTATGCGAGGTGGTTTCCGCGACAAACCGTTGCTATTAAGGCACCAATCCATAACCAGACCCACCCCTCTGCAATACGTGCTAGCAGCAGTGTGGTTCTTGCTTTTTTAAAAATTCTCATCGTATGCGGTCCATTTTGTCATCTTAGTGAAAAATAAATTCAAATTTACTTCAATACAAACGGTTCTAGTGATTGATATGAATTCAAATACCTGCCGCCATCAAATATTGCAAAAAGAGGAAGTTGAATTCAAACGTAAATAGGTGCACCGTATTATTGAAAATCAATGCAATATTGAATAAACGCTCTGGCGTTTCTGACCGATTTCTTAACCCATTGAACTGTCTTAACAGCTGTTCAATTTTTTTTATCACAACGGTTCTTATGAAAACCGGTCGATATACAAATATATTTGAATGAATCTGATGATGTCGCAATTCTATCTTTAGTCTTGTTTCATCAAAAGTTTCTACCATGCTTCAAGAAACCATGTATAAAAGATTTATATGAACATTAAAAAAAAAACTAATGGGATAAAACTGGAGATTTGTCGCCTTCTTAAAAATGAATAGAAAGGTTTAAATTTGTCGGATATTTGGTTCGCCCATTTACCAACTGACATGTGGTACGTCACATTCTCATCCTCAGCAATGTAACCCCTTCGTTTTGGTCTCAGCCGCTATGTTGCGCGTTTGAGCACGTTGGAGCTAGGAGGGTGGTTGGTTCCGCTATCGCTCCCGATGTAAAATTTATGACCGGAGAAATAAATTCACTATCGGAAACTTGAAAGTCTCGTCGATGTGGAATGAGATGAGAGAAACTAGAGATGACTATACATTCATCGGTGCCATGTGCACCAATTCTCCCGTCGTATGTCCACTCTATTTACTGTAGTTCTTTTGACACATTTTTAACAATTTAGCTGTCGCTCTGAATTATGTTAACTGCTAAAGTGCCTAGCAATAATAACTCTTTCGACTTTGTTATTTTCAATCACCGCTACAGTTTCATTGAATTTTCTCCCAAGGGGTCGGTTGAAAATAAATAAATGCAATTACCTAGTGGCTCAAATTCAAAATTTTAATTCCATCCAGTGCGATTAGAAGTGCGGTACGCATGACTACATTTCATTCCAAATAGACGCAAACTATATTCCATCTTATCTGATTCGGATGCTCCGATAATATTGTGGTTTGCATCGATTAATGGAAATGAAATATCAGTTCAACAAGTTTATCCCCGGTGTATCGTCTATTGACGATATCCTAACCTTCCTTTTACAGAGAGTTAGGTGATTGATATGAATAAATTGAATAAAACAGTGGAATTACTTTGCAGAAAAATAACAACAACTATTTTATTTGGTATATAGTACAAACTGCTCCAATGTGGACAGCTTGAAGTTCCTTATGACTCTGATTTACAAAATGCTTAAAAATAAGGAAAGAAGAAAAGTACCCCTTCTTACCAACTAACAAAAAATTTTGATTGGCTACTGTAATAAGAAGAGAGGAGGAGGCAAAATCTATGTTCAAAAAATGTAAAAACTACAGAATACTCAAATTCTTTGCGTAGATTGCCGAAACGAGACATACCGACTTTCGCGGAGCTTGACGATGCTAATAACAAAAAAAAAAGGAAAAAACGTTTATGATGTGGATACGTGAAAATTCCTACTTTAAAAAATCTTCTATTTCCAACTGCCCCAAGTGGACACCACATGTCAGCCATAGACCCTCTGTCCGCCCAGCCCTTTACCTGCGCTGAGCCTAGTAGTGCCACCCCCCGCTCCAGTATATCTTATATAGTAAAAATATAAAAATATAAAAAAGCGGCGCGTATCATTGGCATTGCAACACCCGGATATATGTTTCAGGGCATACCATTTTTGAACAAGGCATCGTCAGGTGGCCTCGATAAGCGTCCTAACAAGGCACGGTAACCTGACAGTAACTTGAAAAGGCGCCTAAGAAATTTTCTCGGCGGGTTATTACTTTTATTACTGTGTTTTTTTTAAACTTGTTTCTTATATTCGATTCACATATATATAATATATATATTGTATATATATTGTCAAATAATGTGATAAAATTGTATAAATATCACATAAGTTTGAAATATCTATATTTTCAATGATAGTAACTATTTCACGCCCTATTTTGAGCCGATAGATCAATTGATTGAATGAAAAAAAAAAAAACACTTCAATTTTCGATAAAAGTGCTATTTTTTTAAAAAGTATGTTCTTAGCCGAATAATGAAATTTTACAGATTTCCAATGGAAAAAAAATGTTCTAAAAGGCCACTTAGCCCGATGACGAACTGAAACCCTACCGAGTCAGTGGGAGATCGAGTTTTCAATTCATAGTGAAATGTTTTCCGTTAATATATGAGAAACGGTTGTATCTTGGTTAGCGGCTCTCGTACGCCACAACTCTTGATTTTACGGAAAAAAATAGTAAGCATATAATTTGTAAGGAATTTTCTCTAGTTTAATCTGTTCCATAACTATTTTCACCGTACAACGGAGATATAGCCAAAAAACTCTTTTTAAGTTTCATTTTTCCAGTATGGCAGTGCGAGTGGGAAAGATATGAGGTGGCAAAGTGTAAATTCAAAAAGATCAGGACGAAATCTATGAAGTAAGCAATTTTCATAACTCCCGGAAAACTTTTCAAGTAACCTCCTTTTATACCACCAAACGACTAGACTAAAGGTAGTACGGACTAAATTCAGAAATAACTTCTTGAATAAGTGAATTCGTTAGCAATTTCGTGAAATTCCGGTGGATCAGGCCAGCTATAATAAATACACCGCGATTGAGTTTTTTTCACAAACGGGAGTACCTATAGTTTATCGCACGTTTGCAGATTTTTGATAAATATATCTAATTGCAAAAAATGGGTGGTCCGTATTGCAAAAACAGTTTATTAGATTGAATACTACCGCAGCAAAACTACACGATACTAAATTTGTTTACTGGAAACCCATACGCGGATGATTCTGCAATACGGTGGGTAAATATTAATACAATATGGTTTGGGAATTTTTCTTTGAATTTTCTTGTATGCTTTAGAAGGGTTAGAAAATTGTTTGATTTTTGGATAAAAATGATGGCATTTGTTGTAAAATATTCTTAAAAGTGAACGAGGAAAAACTTACCCTCGACTACGGGATGACGTGGCTTGTAAGACATGTCTGGAATAGAAAAAGGATTAGTGATTAGTATAATTAGTTCATAGATCCCTTTGTACATGAGTTATTTCGAGCCTCATATATATTTCTCATTTTTTCATCTACATTGTACTTTGAAAAAATTTTCTTTCGTGATTAGTAATCTGATAAAATCAAAATTCGTTAGACCGAGCAGCTTGCTACTGCAAACTCAAAGACTATGATTTATTATTTGGTTTTGTTTCCTATTACCGGTGGAAATTTTTATACCTTAAATATCTCGGTAATTATTATCGACGTCGCGAAAAAATGTTCTAGACAAAAATTGTACGGGGCGAAGGGGATCATCATCAAATCCGACCAATTTTTGTTTCATTTCTGTAGAGACGCCGACGTACAGTGAAGGTCACCTTCACCTTTTTAAATGGAACGATACATTTTTTTTAATCATCTTGTAGAGCATTCGCAAACTGCATAAAAAACACTGAGGAGTTAAAGTCGTTCAAGATAATTTTCATGATCAGTATCGATGAAAATAAAATCGATATCAAAAATATTTTCAATTATCCATTCTATTTTAATAGACGTTCAAAACCTCGATACATTTTTTAAAGCGGTAAATAAATTCTTGCTGCACATTTTCAAGTTGTTCTGGAGTAATTGATCTACAATCACGTAGAACCTTTTGTCACATGTTTTCTAGTGTTGTGAGAACATCCTCATAAACTTTATGTTTTAAATGTCTTGCACTTCGACTTATTCAACTTGAAGAAATTTTGCTTATACTGTTTTAATGCCCAGTTACTGAAGACACGTCATTTTTCAAAATCGTTATCATCCAGTGCTTGATGTAACGAACCATGGTATGGATAGAATTTTTTGGGATTAAAAATTCACCAAACGCTTGTAATGGACAAGATGGACTCGGATCTAATTCATCGACAACTAATATGTGGATTTGCTTGTACTACATCCAAAACTGCGATTTCAGCTTCTTCATTTGATTTACATTTAATAAGATTTCTTTTCTGTAAAGTGACACTACCTGATTCGATAAATAATTTTATTATGCTTTCAAAATTTCGTCTGGAAGGAATGTGACGATCAGGATATCTTTCTGCATATAACCGTTGTGTGCGTTAAGTTCCTTCCCGCTCTTTATAGAATAAGACCATTCCATCTTTTTCTGTTATAGTATACATCATAGATATCGCACTGATATCGATACTGTAGCTTGTTATACTGATGCTGATTGTAAAGCGATAACCGCCGGCTAAGATTAACACTTCGATAATAATGGTTGTGTTTTACCCGATAGAATGAGAATGCGTAGAAGGCGAACGTCTGTGTACAAGCACCAGGGACAATTAAACCGTACACTGTTCCAATGAAATTAAAATTTAAATAAAATGTAAATTTAAAAATCTTTTTGGTACCGATTCGATTTGCATCGATACTGATCTTAAATTACCTCGAACGACTTTGGCCTCCGAGTGTTTTTTATGCAGTTTGCGATACTCTATAGGATAGTTGAAAAATAAATGTACCGTTCCATTTAAAAAGTGGATGTGATTTTCACTGTGCGTCAGTGCCTCCATCGGAATAAAGAAAATTGTCGCATTTGATGACTCCTTTCGCACCGTACAACGTTCGACTGGAACATTTTTTCGTGGTATCGATAATTACTAAGATATTTAAGGTGGTTAAGTTGGGTGAAATACCCTGTATATTGAAGTTTCTAACAATCCAGGAAATCAAACAATCTGACGAGATGTAATACATAGTAGAATGAACTGAGTACAATTTATAAAAACCGATAAATCTATCCATATTTCTAATGATACCGACAGACCCCCACCACCAATCAAGTCACAAACGATTGCATTGCCGAAAAAAAATAACTCGTGCAATTTTTTTTTTCTCCGATACCATATGAGACTTGATGGTTCGAAAATTAACGTGTCTACTAGAGAACCGTACACGATTCCCAATTCACCGAATTAATGAAAAAGCCAGAATAATCCTAAGATATCTAGTAGGGAGCGAAGCAGTGTATAAGAATTGAAGCAGTGGGTGGGAGATTAATAAGACATCAGAGTACGCCAATGTAAGCCGTTGAAACTTGGAATAATTATCCCCAGCCGAGGGGGCGGCCCTTGATGCAGCTATGACCGAATTCTCCGTCTAATGAAGAGACTCGCTCACCTGCAAAGGGGGTTGAGAATGGGGATCCGTAAGCGGCGAAGGGTAGAAGGTAGAGATGAGAACGGACGTGCATGACGTGGAAAATAATTGGAAGTTTTGCGGGGTGGAAGGGGCGCGAGGTGGGTGGACGTGAGAGAGTAAACGGTGGATGATGATGGTAGTGTTATAGTTGGAGGTTGGTTGCTAGTAGTGGAAGAGAATTGAGTTAAAAAGAGGGGGTTAGAGCGTCAGACTTTTGGTACTTCTTTCTTCCTTCTCTCTTGCTCTTTCTACAGCATAGGAAGGTGGCAAAAGGCGAAAGGACTAGCCTTTCTCCCTGCTTGCTCATTTGCCATACCATACCGCACACTTTCATCGCTCTCAATCTCTTTGCTCTCGCTCGGTTAATGCAACGATGCAAGCCTGTTACATATACTTGTATATATAAGACTTTTCGCTCGACCAGGCCGTTCCTAAGCAAGCTTTAGAACTTTCAACGTAATCAACTTCTCCGGAGAGTGATGCTTGAAAATAGATGGTGCTGTTTTTTGTGCCCATGGCCGATCCATGGACTAGCACCGATACAGAATCGCATTTGTTCAATCTTTTACCTCTCCTTGATATTATATATGCATCTTTGTATATCCCCTTACACCATCTTGCCATTACTGTTCACTTTTCAAATGTCACTTTTTTGTTCTTTTTTAGATTCTCCCGGAGCTTTTGCTGAAGTGCCTTTAATGACAGGCTCGATTAATTGCAGTTCCTGCTTGCATCACTTTTCTTCATTCAATTTTCTGATCCACCTTTTTGTCCTTTAGCCTCTCCGTCATTTTCATGCCATCGACACTTTCTATGTCATTAAACTTGGCGTAAATATTCTATCGAAGGAATGGGAGTAGCAGACTATTTATCAGGACGATTGACGTATTAGTATTTCGCCTGGTGTAATGGAATATATGAGTTAATGTGATATTGGCACTAATTTTTTTGAGATTGATTCATATGAGTCGCATTAGTCAATGAATGGATAGGTAAAATGTTGTTCTATATTATAAATTCGCTTAAATGTAGCGAAGGTGTATTTACAAACGCTTAGAATTGAATTGTAAGAAGAATAGACGTCGGCGAAATTCCATATACTGCCCGGTGCAAATTTGAAGAACAGTGAATGGACGCAGGTTCATGTAAATATGTATGGGATTCTCAGGATACTTCAAACCACTTGGTGCTACCAATGTTACGATATGTATGCAAGGGACCTTTTCTAGCAAAATTCGTACATGCTGATATGACGACGATATACCCTTCTACGTAGAGTCACGAGCCACCTAGAAACCACTCTTGACCCTTCCTACTATCTATGCCACGTGGCAGCCATGTGCCATCATTTCGACCCTTCAACCCTTCACTCATGGGTTGCAAACTCACGTTTTGCCATTCGGGAGATACCAAGCAGATCAGACCTTTCACCATAAAAAGCGAGTGAATTAGCAACAAAATCTAACAACTAAACTGAACTAGATTACATAAGAATGACAGAATCTCAACAGAAATCCAGAAACCGTCAACGTTAGAGAAATAGAAGACATAAAAAAAACTGGCGAAAGACACATTTGCGTTTATGAATGATGGATATAATCGACTTCAAAAAATGATATTTCGAGAATTTACGAGATTTATGAAGATTCATCGGAAGAATTGAGCTTAACTAATCATTATGTCCTGAGAAGAAAAGTCTTACGTTTTTTCTTTCAAAATTCGATGCTATTCATATATTTCAGTCAAAACGTTTTGTCAACCATTCAACTCAGAGATTGAAATCAAATAAGAAAAATTGTACTGTTAACAGCTCAGAATGAAAGTTCTTCACAAGTAGTCCTCGAAGTAATGTCCTCGTCATATTGGAGCTTTCACTTTTATTTTCAGTAGGTTCGTAGATATGTAAGAATGATTAACTTAATAATCGCAGAGAGCTTGCTTATGAGATCGATCGCAATCATTATACCGACAAATTTCTCGGAATTTTACAGAAAGCGATAATGATTTCCTTTGCATGATTTTTAAGTATGGTCCTTCTTTCTTAACCAATTTCAGTAATGATTCATATCTATGATCCACTTTAACACGTCGTGTAAAAAGAAAACCGCAATAAAAACTCCACATCGTACTTTATGAATGAACACCAAATAAGAACTCGTAAAAGCCTATGAAGCAAAACCCGCACGTGCAAGTATTCAACGGGATCATTGAATTCCATGAGACCCTTCCCAGTACCAGATTAGCCCTGATTTCTTTCATAGACTTAGAGTGGAATTCGAGACGAGAAATAAGTAAAAATATTGTAGTAGGGACTGCGGCGAGGAGGATTTTTCTGGAATAAGAAAAAAGTTGTCAGTAGCGAAGAGAGGGCTTATTCTCATTAGAGTTCCATCGTGGTTGCGCTTACACTCCATCTTACACCATCCCATCCTATGTTCAAGTTCTTTCACACTGGACTGACCACATCTACGTGCTGTGAATGTGAGTTTTTTTCTTGTGCCAGAAGCTGGTAAAGTAAATCGAATTCCTTATTGGAAACATTAATTTCTTTGTTGCGTGTCCTGAGTAGAAAATGAAATGGATAGAACACGCAAATTTAAATTTATACGTCTATTTACGTACTCCGATAATGCTTCCTATCAATCACCATTCACGATATTAATCTCTCACATTGTCATGTGTAAGAACGGAATGTTCACTACAACAACTCGTCTCTTGAAATGGATCCTTACTTCTAAATACTCGAAAAAACCCATATAAAGCAACCAAGCTCATAAAAAGATACCCCACATTTTGCGAGTATAGTGCCAACAAAAATCTTTTACTTTTCAATCAATTTCCAAGTCTGATTCTATAGGCATTGGAAAATTTAGGAAGTAATTGAAATGCATTATGGGATTCTGAAAAGAACAAAAAATTTGTCATTTTTTAAATCTAATGATTCGTTACTCAATGGTGGGTAAATAAATATCTGCTGAATCAATCGCGTTCTTTTACAAAGTACTCTAAGTACAAAAAAATAGTACATTATAACACTAGGACGAAAAAGTTTTTCGTACGCGTGTTATACGAAATTTTATATTATGAGGTTCGGAAATGGGGGTTTTGTGTACGCGAAGCGTACGCAAAAGCGTCCATTTACGTACCGCGTGATATAAACAATCTTGTTATGCGTTCAATGTATTCAAAACTCAGATTTAGAAGAACAAATCAACGCTGTAGCGACAGCTGAGTAATTCATTTTTGATCGACTTTTATTTATTATACTAGTAATATAAATTTGGGCCCGAAATCGTGCCCATGCAGGAGAGACATTTCAGGGTCAAGAGATGCTAGAAAATAAAACGACGAGTTCAGGTGAAACTGTTCCGACAGGAGGTTATATTATTTTTCTTGCTCCCCTAGCCGAAAGCCACTTTCTGGGCGCATTTCAGGCCAGGAAGAGCATTTTTCGTGGCCGGCTGACTCGGCTAACTTCAGTGCTCTCAAAGACATTTCGATATATGAATGTGAAGCCTGTATTCGTTGCCATGATTTTGTTTATTCATTGCCAAGCATCATTATTTGCTTCAAGCGGGCGGGTATAGCGTGTAGTTTTCATCATTCATGTTATGCGCTATACTGCCATGAACCCGGACGAATAATATACATTTGTTCGTCCAGATGCGAAAACAGAAAATAATGTAACCGAACTAATAAAATGAATATGGTCGTCCGAAATAACGTTGTATTTCCAGATTCCAGGTTCATAGGGAAGCACATATTCATATGAATTGTCAAGTATAGCGGGAGATATTCATATTTAGAAATTGTTAACTATCATGGGACTTTAAATGAGACATTTATCAACGAATTATTTATTTGTACTAATAATATTGTTGTATTATTGTGTGTGTTGTTTTACTTTTTGTTTGTTTTTAACCCCTCCCCCCACGATTGCTAATAATTATTGATCGTACTTTCGGGTATGTGTAACGAACTGTTTAGCAGATGCTACATTTTAAAATGTAAGAATTCCGCGCGTTAGGAAATCCCTCTCTCAATTTTTGAGGATCGTCGCTCGCGCATGACCAATTGATCCTCATCGGCGGTCCTCGCAAATTATCGCTCGAACTCGCTCTCTTTCGTTCCGGGGAATTCATCGCGACAAGACCTCCGAAATCGCTCCATCGCCAACGAGACGATAACTTACAAGTCGCTACATGACCAGGAAATTCGGAATGGCCATCCGAATCCCGAGACCATTATTCGATCTGTGAGGTGTCCCCAGAACATTTAGAAAGAGCCAACGTGGGAGTCAAATACGAGAGATAAGCGATTATTCTTACTAATATTGTCGATCTATATATATATATACTTATCGCATTATTTAATCATAATCTCGCCATATTCTTAAAAACAACTACTTCGCAATTGTCTTTATATACATGTGGGACGGAATGTGTGTGTGACGAAAATATATCTATATATACATATGTACAGACGAAAAGAATTTTCTTCGTATTTTATTTTCATGCACAAAAATAAAATATAACATATGGGACCAAGAAAAATAGTATACAACCCACGGCCCAAATGTTGGATACCCTGGCATGTGCGACATGAAATCCAACTTTCAGGCCTAGGGTCGTAATATACTATATATATTAGTTCATAATTTATATATTAGACAGATAATACATTTTAGTTACTGTTGCATAGTGTCTTCTTGTCACTCTTTCCTTAAACCGAGGCTCTTGGAAACTAGAACTGCCATCTTGGTAGCCCAAGAAATTTTACAAAACGCAATGAAAAAGGGGTTTGTCCCGCATTGCTAACAAATTGTGCCAAAAAGCACCAAGTTGTTTTACTCTAAAGTTTCGATCGTATGTATATAACCATGACTGTTGGATAATCGAGGGTGAGACTCAACTGAGGTGCATTCGTTTATTTCGTATAATCGAATAATTACAGTGGTTTAGCCGAAGCTAAACTCAAATTTCTGAGCGAGAATATTCAGGAAGCAAATCAGCTATGTACTCATAGTCATATATTGAGCGTTTGCGTAATCCCTTAGAAGATTGATTGCGACCCAGGCTCAGATGATGGGGTATATTAATCAGATGTAATTTGTTTTGAAATTGCCGAGGACAATCTAAACTTTTTGCTTCTGTCAAATAAGTCTTTAGACCGTTCTTGTGTGACTCTGACAGGTTACACTCAAATTTCGACAGCAAATGTGTTGCGAAATTGAACATGTCCCTTTAGCGCTAACTGGTAAGATAAGCTTTTTTAAATTACACACTATATTATCTCTGCTGAAGGATGTTTTTTTTTTTTTTTTTGGAAGATTGATAATGAATAATCCGAATCATTAGGGCACAAACTCAAATGTTTTACGTCCACTGGGTAGTATGAATCACTAAAACATATTTTATAAGCGCTTCACTTGAAATCTAAATTTTAATGAGCACGGGAATTACATATAAATAGTATCGATTTAAAAAAGAGAAAAAAATGGTTAGTTTCTCAAATAGAACTCCAAATGTAATATCTCGTATTTCACAATAGTTTCCTCTCATTCAACATCGAATGACAAATTATAGCTCAGTTTATACTCAGATTTCAACCGGGAGATTTGGTAAATATGAGAAAGTTATTATCACTATTACCAGCAGCACGTAATAATGTAATAGTACCCGACTTAACCAGCTGCAATTTTCTAGGAAGCAGCACACGCAGTAAGACGAAGAAGAAATAATGTTTTCTGGAGGAATCTTCTTCGCCGTCTAAACGATGGTGTTGGCCGACGGTGTGGAAAATTCAAGGCAATGGCGTGGGTGGCCTGGCATAGCTAGCTGGCAAACTGGTAGGTAGGTTCTGACGCAAAATTAGGAACTCTTGCGGGACAAGTAGCCGAGCAGAACCGTCTCGGCAGAATCCACACACAATACCTGTACATATATGTATACACTTAAATGGAGATAAATACATAGATATAGTGCTACCCAAGAAAGTACTGGTGCTACGAATGAGAATTTAGTATGTAAGGCACGTGTTCACATCTGCCTTTATGAACGGTTCCCTGCGATTCTCCTTTTCGTCCTCATTCTCGTATAGAAAAGAGAGCACCACATGCCGAAGCATCTGCAGTCTCAGTTGGGGAGGTTTTCAGAATGGAGAGTATACACAAGGAACCATAAACTTCAGCGATGTTAGAGTATAGCAGGTCTGATTCAACGTTTGAACATTACGAGAATCGAATAGATTATTTATGGATGCAAAGCTTTCCTTGGACACACTTCATTGGACTGCCAACGATATGAGTTGCTGGCCAATACCATGGCGATTAATTTTTAGTTTGTAACAAACAAACGACTGAAATTACGTTCTGGTTGAATGTCAAAATTCCTCTGCTATTGAAGCCAGCTAATGAGGGAGTGCAAGAGACAATTAACTTGCAAGGGAAAATCAAAAAGGATAAAATACGTGCGGTGTTGGGAAGACGAAAAGAATAGGAAAAGACCACAAATAAGTGCAAACTGGATAGATGAGAGACTCGTGCGAAATTGGATCTTCAGGTAACGGTTTAATTGCTAGAAGGTACTCGACACCTCAAACCAGAAGAGCAGAACGTAACTAGGTTTTTGCCGTTACGGTTACGCCTAACACACTTTCACAGTTTCCTTCTTCTTTTCTTCCTCCCTCACCTTCTCTGGCTTTTTTTGGCACTGTTTCTTTCTCTGTTTCTCATTCTTTCTACGATATACCATATTTTCCTTTTTACGAGTTTACTTACTGTGAACCTCTCACTCTTTTACCTTCTCATATATCCTAACAACTTGCTCATTCATCTACTTTCGCTCTCCCTTCCATATAAATGGAAAATACTGTACACGACGT
This sequence comes from Venturia canescens, assembly GCF_019457755.1. Taxonomy (NCBI): domain Eukaryota; kingdom Metazoa; phylum Arthropoda; class Insecta; order Hymenoptera; family Ichneumonidae; genus Venturia; species Venturia canescens. Next base: position 36,914,621 of record NC_057421.1, read on the forward strand.
TGGCAGTAGCTCTAGAATTTGTGGCACGTTAGTTTACCTCCCCACGGAGCTGGTGAACGCTTCGTGTGTACACTCCGCAATGTCGTCTCTGCGTGCTATGGCAATTCATTCATGCTTTTTCTTGTCGAAGGAACTGACAACCATCCGATGTAAATGCATGAGCGAATTTCAACGTGGCTCTACAATTAATTGTTCTCCTTTTAAATTTTCATTCCGGTGAAAATGAATATTGCTATAATAATCGTTCTTTCCACAAAAGAATAAATACGAATGATTTCTGAAAACTGTGAAAGCATCGTTCATAAAAAGGTGAAAAAATATTTAATTTGCGGAGAACTTACAAAACAGATGATGGATAAAAAGTTGAGAAAATTCTATTAAAAAAAATTTTAAAAATAGCAATTTCTTCAGAAGCATTTAAACGGCGAAAATGATAAGGAGCTTACTCACTGTTATTTTAGACTAGCAGACTATGGTAATTAAAATTCAAGTGAGGTGCAGGATTGCTTTTTCGTTCCTGTTTCTCATATTTGGTTATTAAATTTTTGCGATCGATTGAATTTAACTGCGGTGCAAGACAAAAGAATACGAGTACTTACTTACGGTGTATTATCTACAAATAAAGAACATGAAGTTGACTTTCTCAAAGGAAACTTGATGCGAAGCGGATCGTATGATTCTCCTATGTAATTTCCTCCACAGCCTTGTCATACACCTTGAAGAAGCTCCATGCGGATTTCGGAAAGTATAAATTTCCGCTTCTCACGGTGTTCGACGTAGATAAAGGGCAACGACTAATCGGAGTTCAGTGGTGCGCAGAATTCGTTTGTCTGAATATATATATATATATATATATATATATATTCCTCACTCTCTCAACCCTTCACCAAGAGCTTGAACCGGAAGCAAAGTGAAATTTTCCAAATAAATTATTCTCCGTTAATTAAACCATCGTTGAGAAGAATGGGATCCTTAGCCATGCGTCTGTGAAGCCGAATGAAATCTACATCATTCGTGGAAAAGAGAGTGAGTAGCGAGGTTAGTTTTAGTGGCGCTTTTTGATAAGAAACCGGGAAAGTAGCGGAAATTCCCAAGTGAGAAGAATTGAGGAAGTCTAAAAAAAAAAATTTGTTGGCAAACGATTGAGCGTAGCGGCTAATAGAGTAAAGGTTTTTAGGGTAAAATACTTAAAAAAGTAGAGAGGTAACACGCGTGTAGCCAGCAAAAGAAAAATGAAGAAGCTAAAAATTGGGAGTAAGGAAAGTGAGAAGAATGAGAGATCTTGGCTTGGTCGACAACCGGAGAAAAACGGTTGTGAGTGAGAGATGAAAAGGGGTAAGGGGCGAAGCTATACACTGTCGAACAGGGGTGAAAGGCTTGGGATTGCTCGACGGAGACTTCCTTCGCCGGCAGGGTTCACCGCCCCGAGATTAATGTTAACTTCACTTCAGAGTTAATAAGTCTAACACCGATAAATCCCTGGAACTTCTACTCTCTTTTTCCCCCTCTTGCCCTTTTTCTTTTCTCTTCCGTGTAATGGCGAAGAAGAGAGACATCCTTGGGGCGCAACTGACAAGGCCAAAGTCTCGGGCTCAACGGACTACGGTATTCGATCTTTGCCCCTTTCTAAAAGACCACAGACGTCTCACGTCTTCATAGACTCTAACCCTCACTGTTCTATATTACAGATTTGCTTCCCTCATATTATCGGGTTACTTTTTCTTCCCGGTATTAAAACTGGTTAATAGCGGAAAGATACGTAAAAATTCTATCTTCCGCTGATCTCCGATGAATTTGTTTCAGATATCAACTCAAACAGCTTTGTGTCAGGTTGTTCAACAAAATTTTTAATATAGAATTATCTAATGATAACGAAAACACGTATTGGGAAGAATATAAGAAAAATGATACCAGTATACGTAGGCGTAGATACATAGGAATAAATATATTGTTAGAACATCCAAATAGATTTTAGGGAAATCCGGTAAACGAGAAGGCTGACACGACGTCAACGTCACCACTCTCGAAATAGATCGAAAGAGGGCTCTCTCTAGTCTTTTGCTGGTTGGTGTTCGTGTGCCAGAGCACTTCTCCAGCAAACTCTAAACGGACCACAGTGAAGCTGATCTGACCAGAGTTCGGTGGATTCGGGGACGACGCGGTAAATGTGTTGTCCTGACTCACGGTCGCATGGACAATATCGAGGCTGATTGCTGGCCGTGCGGGCGCAAAACTTTACCCGAAAATAAAGCGACGAATACGCTCGGATGCGCCAGTCGATGTCAATGCCAAATTCAGCCACTGGGAATGGTCGAGTACTGCGCGAAAACGCTTCAGCCTCACCCTTCGCGATAGCTTTTCGTTTTTTTTTTTTTTTTTTAATATGGCAGCTCGCCACGGTGGCCATGTGTAGCGATATAGATTTTATTGTATCCGAAGAGAATTATCGGGAATCCACGAGAGTTTCAATGTGAATGGACTATCTGCATTTTTCGATTTTGTCCACGAAATATAGTTTTATGAAAGTTAATAACGAATACCATTTCGCCAGTTTTATCAAGCGCACAAACCCATGACGTTTTTATGAGAACGTCTCCGCAAATGAATCATATTTTTAACATTTTATACCTGACACCACAAAAATTTGCAGTAATGATCCCCTTCTTAAAAGTTGGTGGCCAACGGGGCGCATTCTTAATGTTTTATTCGTATTTTAATTAGTCTGCCAAATTGGACAAGGAAGAAGCTTTCAGTGAGTAATCCGAGATAGCATATCAGATTACACCTTTGGCTTATACAGAATGGTACGTGAATTAATATATCCAGTAGATATAACCTCAATGAAAGACTCCGATAGTGCTCAAAGACACGTTCTCAACCCCAAAGATCACATCAGCAAAGACGCCAGTGCCAAGAAAAGAGAGAAAGAGGAGATACGACCGTGCTACGTTTTACCGTTCTCTGATGGAAGTGAAGCTGTATTTTTGTCATATTCAAATGGGATAATATGTAAGCGTGAAAACGTAATGTCGATCAAATAGATGTAGATTCCATACTTCAAGAATTTTATGAATAAGAAAATCGGACGTTTTATATTCTGGGCGAGTTATATAATAGGAAAAGCAAGAAAAAAGTTCTAAAATGTGAAAGGTTGGCAAGATAGAGCGAAAATCTGCACAGATGTATCAGGGGTCGGGACTTTTTTTATTCTACTTAGTATCTTGTTTTAACGCAACGCTGCAAAATATTCGAAACGATATTCAATACATGATTGCTATATATGTATATGGATATCTAGCGGTAAAACGCATATTCTACGAATGGGGTGTAAAACTTTCACGTATGTCTAATGTGCGTACAAGTTTTATAACCTTATGTATATCTCTATATGATATACAAAGAGTTCTAAGGCATGACTTGCATTTTTTTGCTGATGGCTGAACTTTGAAATCTATATGGTTGACAACTTCGTCCAAGAAAAAAGTGAACTGTTATTTGTTGACAAAAAGTGACAGTAAATGAAATGTAGATAATTATTTCATCATTCCTCAAATTTGGTGATAAGCAGTCAGAAAAACGATATATCCAATGACTATGCGATGAAAAAGTCCAATCTTGAACAAAAAGTTCTCGCAACAGACAATCCGAATGGAAGATCTTTTGACAGAGTTTCCTAGCACCAGTGGACACTATGACGGATTGAACAGAAATAATGATGGAAGATATCGAATCAGTTCATTATATTTTGTTGTCAAACGTAGACCTAAAATATTAAGGTGTACTATTAAGACTGAAAAAGTTGGCTCCCCTTTCGTTGTGATCTTTCCTCTTATGCTAGCTACAAGCAATATATTTTTGGTCCCCGAATGAGACAGATCCTTTTACGAATCTTTCTTCCTCAACACTTTTCTTTAAGGTATATTTCTCTACTCCTATTTCGTCCTTACGCTTGGGCGCATTATAAACCTACAACTGTTCAAACTCTTGGTCGTTGGCGGTGGTCCGTTTTTCTTTCCTACTCTTTCGTTGTCTTAGCTCTTCTATGCGGGGCATCATCTCACTCACTCCCTGGTTCTCTTTACGGACGGAACACATTGTAATTCCAGCCGAACAGTTTCGCTAGTAGCAAGTCCCTACGTGACCGGCATGTCAAATTTGACACATAAAACTGCAGGAGAGACAGTTACGCCAACGGGTTAACGTATCGCTCGTACGTGTCTCCACAATGTCCTACCGCGATATAACATCAGAGCTCGTGATGTCCGTCGTTTTGTTACTGGTTTCTCCTGTTTGTTGGCTTTCTCGTTGTCTCCGCTGGTTAAGCTCAACTCTGTCGGCGGGCTAACGCGTCAGGACACGGGACACACCCATAAATAATTGCTATCGAGACTCATTTACGAAAGATCAGTTCCAGAACGTTTCGGTGTGTATATATATCATTGGAACAGATAACAGCTTTTCCTACGGAAGATGTTCCCAGTAAATACGTGCTTGGACAGAAAAACGAATGCAGTCCTCTTCAGTCTTCGAGGAAATTACTGACAGAATGCCCGGTCAACTCAAGAAAGTTTGCGAAAAACCGACAGGTTGAAGAAGACAAATTCGTCTTTGTGTCAAATTTACCGAAGAAATTACTAACACCCTTTAGTGATCCCTAATGAGTCTGCACGTTGTCCTAATTATGGATGAAGTTTTTTTACCCTCGACCCTTCTAAGATGTGTCACTTTTTTCAATAGAGAGAGAGAGAGAGAGAGAGAGAGAGAGAGAGAGAGAGAGAGAGAGAGAGAGAGAGAGAGAGAGAGAGAGAGAGAGAGAGAGAGAGAGAGAGAGAATAAATCATGGCATACAGAATGATGTGATATGGCATATTGTGTAATTATAGCTAATGAATACACTTTTTGTGACTCGTACTTTCCAGACTGAATTTTTCATCTAAAGAGAATCTCTGCTCGATTGTTTTATATTCGATCATAATCAATTTGAATTTCATTAACTGAGGATTTAAAGTAATCGTGCTCGATACTCCGCGCTTGTCGAATAGATTGTATTTTTGAGAGTAATTAAAAAAAAATCACCTCAAAAAGAAACCTTCGCAACTACAAACAAATTATGGGAGCACAGCTCCTTCCTTATAAAATATTATTGCATGAATAATTGAAAATAACTTAACCACTGTTATGTACTTACAATTAAAGGAGAGAAGTACCCCAGCAACGAAGACAAATATCACGACTAGAAGAATAAGAAAAAGCAGAAGAATTGTAGGTCGACACCAAGGGCTTCGTGGAACTTCGGTCTGCCTGCTATCTTTAGTTCTCTTTTGGTCGACAACCGTCGATTCACCGCTGACATTAACGACAACACCTTTGTAAGTATACTGCGGTGTTTTTTTGTCAGCCAAAAAGCCATGATCGTCTTCAGGATCAGAGTAAACGCCGTATGCTTCGAAATTGTTTTTTCTATAACCATTCGTCTTCTCCGATGATCCAGCAGCCGCAGTACCCGTTGTGGAATCACGATTTTCCTGATTCTGCTTTCGTGAATAAACCGATGAGCTCTGTTGTTTGTGTCCAAAGTTTGAGCTCATTTCACCAATTTTCAGGGTTTGCTCATAGGACTTGGAGGAAGGTGGATCTTGGTATCGGGCAACAGGCTCATACTTAGACTTTTCGTAACTCTTGGACGTTGTTAAATCATACTTTGAATCGGATGATTCGAAACCTTTCAAGCTTTTCGCACCGGTATCGTAACTGGAATCATCATATTTTGGATCAAACGATCGACCACCAGAGTTTGGATTGGAATCATAGTTGGCATCATACGCTTTGCTTCCTGATGATTCGTATCTTGGTAGTGTCCCATACACCTTACCGATCGAATGATACTTGCTGTCATATTTTCGGCTACCGCCAACGTCCTGCTGTTGGTTAGAAAAGGAGCCAAGTTCGTAGGAGGAATCTCTGGTCTTTATTCCAGATTCGTAACCTTTCGTACCTAGCGTTTCGTAGCCCTTAGCAGTTATGACAGGCTCGTAAATCTTAGAAGAGGTATGATGGTGTGCCGTTTCAGGCTTCTTTGGCTCTAGTTTAAGCGTCTCCTCAGCATAACGAGCAGCGTACTCGTAATCCGTAAGATCTCGAGAATACCTCCTACCATCTTCCTGTATATCCGACGTGTAACCTCGTAATTTGGTAGCATCGGTTCTTTCATACGGAACGTCAAGGTCCGATTCTTGATAACTTCTTTCCGTTCGCCTATCGTACCTCAGATGTCCTTCTTCATGATATATCCTAGGGTTATCGTATCTCTCGAGATTTTCACGGTCGTAGTTTCCGGCAAAATGCGTCTTCCGATCGAAACTGCAAGATGAGTATCCTTGCCTTGATTCATTTCCATAATCGCCACCACCCGGACTTGAATAATTGTTCGATAAATTTTGTCCGTCCTGGAAGCTGATCTTCGACTCATATTCCAGGTAACGGGAGGACCTTCGCTCGCTACCATAGTCCATCGAGCCCTCAACCACGTTCGGTAATTTGCTGCTTAAATTTTCACCTGTTACGGCCAATGTTGCCTGATGACAGATCTCAGCATGCTCAACCAAATTTGGCAGCCGCGCCAAGCTCGACGAGCTACCTGGTGTATTCTCTGTAAGATCCAGCTTCAGTCCGTTTACTGTCTTTCGCATTTTCTCCAATTAGCATGATCACACGGGATCTTTTGAGGTCGGTTCAACGGATCGAAATTTTACTTGTGCATCTCGAATTCATTACTATTACCGTGCAATTCTGATAAATATCCCGGATGTCGTACAGCGATCTCGCTCTTCGGAGAGGCTTAGTTAGTAGATGTTAGGGTTACGGTGTTTGTTTTTACCAGTAGAAGACATCTCTGCGGAATAAACAGAGAATAAAATGGTGTTAGTATTTTTAGTAGGGATGAAAGATGAAGGTATTAATAACTGCATGCTTTCACAGAGCAAGAGTAATTTTTCCTCTAGGCTTAGAAGACAGTAAATATCAGAGTGCGAAACTTTAAGGCAACTTTTTTTTTACCCATCGTGCCCGAAAGTCTTTAATAAATGTTCGAAAACAAAAACTTTCTTTGTAGCAAATTTGTTTATCTATAAAGTTGTCATTTAAATCTCTTCTCCACATTTAATAACTTGGGCGTCACAACAGTTGAAGTATAAATTTTCATTTAAAATTCACTTTTAATAATGATACCGAGAATAGTGTTGAATTTACGGACGTGGTTCAATGAACTTTATTGTAGAATATCAAGTTTCCCACGAAAAACCACCCAGAAAATATAGCTACATGAAAACTAGCAGAGCGGTACCAATAATAATGAAGACAACAGTTTTTCTCGATGCTATTAAATAAGAAACCGTCAATTTCAATTCGTGACCGCTAAATATTATTTGACAACGGTACCCTTTCGCGAGGCTTCGTTTTTGGACATTTGCTAAAGACTATCGGGCACGATGGGTAAAAAAAAGTTGCTCTAAAACGATGCACCCCAGTAAATATATGCGTTTGAGAATGACGTATAAGAGCAAGAACGTGTCAACTAAATTATGCTACGGATGATCATCAATTTATTTTCGATGAACATAGATCATAGTTAGGCATCATTAACAGCATTGTTGATAGCGTTATACCATGAACGAATTAACCAGCAATTAATTAGGTCGGAGATGACTAATTTAGCTTAGTTAAAATATTCATGTCATAACTGAACGGAATTCAGATGGCTTATATCGTTAATCAATATTGAACATAGCTGTATGAGATAAAGTTGAATAAATAATATCCTAGTGCTTCAGATGACTACATGTGACCCATCACCAAGCGATATGGCAATGATGCTCATGATTCTCTAATAATTTTTTTTCTAGACCGAAACTTCAAACTATTGTGCAATCCAAGCTTAGATTGACTTGCACCAAAAGTAAATGCAACGTGGTTCAGTAACATGAAGTGGTTTACACCGAGTTATCAAATCAATGCATGGCTACGGTCCCACTAGCGTGAAGTCGTACCATGTGGAGAACGGGCGAACAGTCGTCAACCAATACGATACCGCAATTCACCATTTTCTTTATTCCTTTTTTATTCTGTATCATGCAACCCTAATGGTTGAGCCTGGTATTATCTCCCCTGATTTATCGATCTTAGTCGTGGCCAGCACGCAGCATTTAAACGACACTTCATTCAAATTTTTAGTGATAATGTTGCTCGCAATGATAACATGTGAGCAAAGTTGGTTACAGTCTCAGAAATATTGGACTCGATACTCCATCTCTGGTTAGTTTACAACTAAATGTCTTAAATTTCTCCAGAACGATTTATATTTTCCTCATTGTGATAAATAACTTTTTATTTCATAGTAAAATGGAATCTTGCCATTTAAAATATTATGTTAACTGGATGATTAGCAACGAATTCCTAACTCTACATGTGGCAAATAACTCTACTTGGGTGGCAAATATTTACGCGATAAAGTGCACTGTATAGTTTTATGAACGTTGGATCCATGAAAAAGACATGCAAAACTTAAAAAAATGTCATGGCTTCATTTTTACTGGATCTGTTTTTTGTTATGGTTCCAATGTGGTAAGTTGATTTGAACAGGGTACTTGTCACTTTTTATACGTATTACGAAATCATGAAAATATTCAAATTTTAGTGGAAGAAGATTGGAGATAAACACATTATCGACATCGAGCTAGTGGTATTTTAGAATTTCATTCTTCCGCGTTAAATTTCATTATCGAAGGTCTACAGGCGCTGCGGAGCTTGCAACAATAGCGTTGCCTACTATAAAACAGGTGCAACGAACTCTACAGCTGCTCTAACCTTCGAAATTAGTCATGTTTGGCCATTATTACAGAGATGCCAGTGGCCAGCGCACTCAACTAAAGGTTGAAAACTATTTTCTGCGGACGTCAAGCGCACAAGCGTGAATAGTTAAAACTTTTCAGTGAGAAATTCCTATTGCGATCTATACCCCTTTCTGCTATCCCCTCCGGTTTCTCGCGAACTTCTCGGACTCTCGTTGGAATCGTATTAGTCCGTTGGCCCGCGGGAACATAACTGTTCTATCCCGGACATCCCATATTGACATACCGCAAATAAATTTGGGCTTTTTCATCGAATATAAGACATTTCATATGAATTCATGAGTTTTTTGTCGAAAAGCCGTGATCAACTATGATTATTTTATTTTCGTGAAAAATACATTTGAAAATCTGCGTTTATGCATTTTCCTACGCCGGTGATATTTTCAATTATGCAGCCAGTTGAATCTTCTTATTTTATTCGTTCAACTTTCTTTCGTTTTTGTTTTCATTTTACTATGGTTACTCATTTTTGAATATTTAACCTCTAGAGAACCGGAAAGCCGATATATCGGCTCGTCCTGTGATATGAACTTTGTATATAGTTGATACGTGACACCAGACACTAATTTGGGCACTGTTCAGAAGTGATTTTAACTTTCAAATCCCAGCCGTCTAAAGGTTATGACTTGTAAAACTTAGAAGCTTAGTATGGGGCTGTACACATTTATTTTATTTCATTTCCAGAAAATACAAGGAAAAAATGAATGGAAATAGCTTTGAAATTTCCATAGCCAACAGCGTTTCCACTTCCTACATTATCTTATCCGAAGGCGAGCTCACAGGACCCTCAGAACAACGATGGCGTTGCATAGCCATGCACATTGGTCGAATATTTGCGTCTATGAGAAAATTGGAAAATGGGAATCGATGTTTTTATCTACCCGATAATGAAATTAAATACTTGAAATTGTTGGAAATATTTAGTAGAAAATTCTTGCTTTCAAAAATCTGTGAGAAAGAATCTGTGTGATTTTTCTTTTAAAAATACAATTATATCAAGCGAATGTATCATGGATAATTGAAAAAAATCTCATGCAATTTATTTTGAGTTATAAGCGTTGGAAACGGAAAAAATTTCGTTACTCTTCTTCCGCGAAGACTTGATTTTTTCGTAAACTGATTTAACAGTGTAGCGACAGTCTGTTATATACGTGTTTGACAATTTGGCACACTGCAGCAAGGATAAGCAACGAGCAGCTGTCCCAAGCTAGTAGGTTCTCTCTTTAGCCGTTTTATACATTTCCATTTTCCGCGAGTATAACGTTCAGGAAGAGGGAGAGAGTGCGAAAAAATAGAAGATATTTCCTATTCTCTCTGATTCTCCTGAGTCGCTTTCATCGCTGTTTTTTCACCTATGGCACTCTTTCGCTCTCACCCTCATCCAACGCCCAACTTTTGCGCGGTTCGTTCTATCTTTCTCTAAGTTCGCATCAACAACAGCCACTCCTTCTCTTTCTATCCCTCAACTCCCTCTTCCGCTTTCTACCAGATCCTCGTCCGGGGTGCATAAAAACTTTTGAATTATTTATGTTTTCCCGTGTGGCGGGCCCGCAGTCGCAATGCGGGATGCAAATGCATCTCCTTTTTTACGCCCCCTTTGAATGTTTAATGTTAAAAGAGGAGGGATGACCATCACCCATTCCCGCTTCGGTTCACCCATACCCCTAACTGAGAACGTGGCAACCTGCTAGTACTGTAAGGGAGTCAGACAAGGAACTGTTTATACTTGTACAAACTAACGGGAACAACGCGAGCGACACTGTCCCAAGTCTAGATGGTATAAAAGCAGACATGGGAGGGATGCTCCACGGGCGATAAGAAGAAATCAACGAAAATCACGGTATGAGAAATCGAAAAAATGTATCATGAACGACGAATGATAGGAGTTTCGTATTTAAGAGCATGCAGTAAATTCTGCTATCGTCTGTTCCTATTTCCCCCTCCCCCCCTCCCCATTTGACCAGTATAGGTAGAGACCACGATTAAAAGCGAAGCGCGTTTGCTCGTGAGCTTTTTCAGAAAGGAAGTTTAGGAGCATGAATGATTCATCAGGACACTTCCGAGCCATTGAGAAAGCCGTAAACAAAAAAAAATCACACGACTAATATTATAGCACCAACCATTCCAATAATCAACGACAACCTGGGTAATGGTTCCTTTTCAAGCTTTTCCGTAAAAATGAATCTGAATAAGAAAGTACGTTCAATAAGTCTTTTCGTATTATCAATTCAGATTGTTCCCCTTCCTGATCAGAGGTTCAAATTGCTTGGAACAGTTTGTACTGTATGTAACGGGGAAATAGATAACTTCTATTTGAAGTAATAGCTAATGCTGTATATTCATTTGAAAGTGAGAATAAGCCACCGACTTCCCTCTAATATGAATTTAACATTCCATTGGACGGTTGTACCATCCAATACCAACCGTGAGAAAGTCGAATATACCAAGGATATCTGTGTGACCGTTGATATAGGATCAGTTTATGCAAGAACGAACGATAGTTGAGATAGTTGAACCACATTGGTCGACTTGGTTTAACAATTGATTGCACGAGAGTTATTTTCCTCAACAAAGTCGGAGGACCAAGAGCTATGAAGTAAAACGCATGCGCATGTACCAGAATGTTTGACTCGGCACGAGAATTGCTATCATTACCTGAAACGTGAAAATCTCTGCGTGTTAAATTCCTTATTCGAATTCCTCGACCTCGCCACAATTGGGTATGACTCTACCTGAGGGTACAAGTAGTATACATAGATAGAATACATCTTACGGACGAGAATTCACTAGCACTGAAAAGCTTTCGGATTACAATCAACGCAGATCCGTTCGTCAACGAGTTTCATTAGAGCTCAGTGTGACGAAAAACATGGTGAAAAATCAGATTCGGTATCACTTAGAAATTCAAATATCTTTCATATTTACAATTCCCGATTGCGCGCAAGGCAAAAAAAACGAGAGTCATGCGCTTCACTGCAGTCAACTGATAGGGAGGATTTTTTTGAAGCAACTTTTCTCTAGAACGGTCACACTTGTCTTGACCAATTTTTGCTTGTGTTTTCCATGTGTGACGGACAGTGTTCTTAGACATAGTTTGTTAAAATCTATAGTGAACCCGCTTAGAAAATTAATATTTATGTTCAAACTTATTTTGATATATCGAAGATGAGCATATAAGGTAGTGCTCGATTATCGACAACTTCATACGGTTGTACGCTGTTACTTTCACTTCGAGCTGTTGTTTTCAAGGTAGGGTTCTAACTCAACAGCGGCCAAATGGCCAAGCGTGTCAACTCTGCCTTATATATATTGTAGATATACGCGAACAATGCTGTGGTGAGTTGCTCGGTGTTAAATTGACACCCTGTCGATTTTCCTCATCAAAAAAAGATGAACTTTAAAAAGTGTGAAATAAAAAAATGTTTTAAAAAAATATAAAAACTCTCGTCTGAAAAACTTTTCCATTGAGAAAATAGTAGTAAACTTCAAAAAGTCTGTCGGTAGTTTTTATCTTTTTTTAAAACATTTTTCATATTTGATAGACAATAAAACAACAAAATTACATTGTATCTCCGTACCCGTGCGATGATCGAATTAAACATCGACCAGAGGTCAATCTTAGAGCAGAAAATTCTCGACTGCTCAATTTGTAGGAACTTCAAGATAGCGGTTCAACAATTAGAATAAATACATTGGTAAATCGATTTTGTATGCAATCGAAAGAATGTGGAACTAGTGATCAAAAATATAGTAGACTTAAAAATAAGAAGACTTGACTTATTATCGGTCTATTTTTTTCATGAGAAATACGTTTTCTTCGACGTTGGTGCAGCTTCGATTATAGTCTAGAGAAGGGATGAATCTTCAAAGCAAGATTATACGGAAACCCAGGTGAACGTCGGTTAATGGGATTGTCGGGATTATAGAAGTAATGTAGAAAGAGAGACGGAGAGGTAGTTAGAAAGTAAGAGAAAGAGAGCGAGAGAAGTAGAGAGAGAGAGAGAGAGAGAGAGTTGCATAGAGGGTTGCTATCAGTACAGTGTGTCACCGCGTGTTCTGATAAGGCATCCCGGTATGTTGCGCCGAGTTTAGTGTATATATACCCCGGATGTTTTCCCGACGATGCCACCGCTCTGTATACCCCTCGCAAGTTGGGCACTCAACCCCTTAGTAAAGGAAAGACTGAGTACGCCCCCACGCTTTCTCTTTCTCCCCTGCTTCGATCGTAGTACTGGTAGAAGCTCAACGTTAAGCACGTACGGGGTGTCCACCAATTACGTACAGTACGCCGGAGACCTTTGCAAGCTACCGGCAAAAGCTTCTACTCCCCTTCGATCCAGCCTGTAAACACGCTCTATCTCAATCTCAATTCCACTACTACTCGAGCTCTCATCAATTGCTTGTACTTCGATCGACTACCCCCCAAACCCACGATTTTCCGATAGTTGGAAAAAAGTAAAGAAAATAAAATAAAAAACTAGAATAGCAGGATATACCAGAACGACCAGAATCAAGCTGCACAATGTCTATAAGTACGCTCACAATTGTACCTTGTCAAAGGGTTCTCGTACGCTTTATCATCAAGTGACTTACACTCGTTGAGTATTGATCATGTTTTTTTACAGCCCTTTTTGAATTTTGCTCTACTTCGCTTCATCCATTCGTTACCACATCTTCCGCCCCTTTTAATTTATAGAGCTAACAAATGATCAAGAACGCCAGAAGAATCAGACCGGAAGCGATTGATGACTTTTGCGATCTAGAGATGATGTCAACTTTCCTGGATTATTAGATAATTGGCAAAATTTGACAATGTTGCGCTTTAATTTGTAAATACATATAATTAAAAAGAATGCTAATTCCTGTGTGGGATAAGGTTCCTTCAATTTGAATTATGAAAACACACGATTTTTGGATAATAATGAAAGGTTTGCACATCGAGGAACGTGGAATGAAAAGATACAAAGATTTTACGCAATTTTTTGCAATAACATATCGAGATGGAAATAAATGATGACGAGATATGCCTCCGATTAGCCGAATATTTGGTAATAATGCGGACAACTGTATATCTCTCGATTCAGTGGAACAGAGTTTGTGACAAGGGTTTAGCGGAGAGTTCGAGAGGTTTCCAAGTCCCACGACGCGTTACGAGGATGCTCTTGCGTTCTCGCTAATCGAGGTAATATATTCACGGGGATGATTATCTGATCGTGCCGCTCTGGCGAATCTCTCGATGTTCACATACCCATTCCGAAAGCCTGAAAACCTAAAAGGCGTAACAACGACAACTCGATGCGTTAAACGCAGTTCGTTATAGCATTATGCTTACCAGAAACCGATTTATTATTTACCGAATCTGTATATTTCTAGGTAATCCTGAAGCATCGAAATTCTCCAACCGGAGAGATACATTACAGCAGTGTGATATCACGATTCATAGAGATCTCTTCACGCACAAAGTTAGAGAAACCTTTAACAAATGTTAGTTCCAAATGTAGTATTGTACGATCGTATTATTACAGCTGTTTAACCCTATTGAATATTGCTAAGATGCTACATTATTATCATTTCGTTATGCCGCGTTTTCTGTCATTCGTTAGTTATTGACAGTAATTTCATTTTATTGAAAAATTTGGAAAACTTCTCAAATACGTGATTATTCGTTACATGTTGTAACACCATACATAAATTGTTTTTATAATATATTAATAAAATGATGTATTATTGATAGCTAGTTTAACTGACGAAAAGGTCAAAATCACTCGACACGAATAATTATGAATTTGATCAGTTAAACTAAATATGAATAATTAACCCTCCATGGTCACTAGGGGTCAAAATGACCCAAAGTACAACTTTAATATAAACATTATGAATTATTGGCGCCTGAGGAAGCTGGTTTCTAAAGCTATGATTTCTTTTTAGTGTCAAATGGTTTTTCCTTAAACATGGCCTCATTGCTAATTTTTTTTCGCCATTTTGAAAATTGGATAAAATTTCTTTCCCATTATATTCTTATTGGAAAAGGTTCTAACTAATATCTTGAATTTTTATGTGTCGTTCGGAACGATACTGGCAATGCGGCAAACGTTTAAACATGACTGGGGTGATCCTACTCCGTGTGACCATGCGTTTTTCCTAGAACGTGTGACCACGGAAGGTTAACGGATGAACGGAAACGTACAGTAATAGAATGATGAAAAATTTCAGATCCTAAAAATTATAGATCGGAATATTTTCAGTGCACACAAAGAGCACAGTTCAACTACATTTTTACATTTATTGATTTACATGTATTTATGCAACAATTTATATGTGTATACTTATTAAGACAAACACGTAGGTGTGTAAAAGACGGGACCTAACCTTTAACAACTGGCAAACACATAACACGGCATCGTTATCCCGAAAATTCGTTTTTCTCACCATGAGAAAGAACGTAAAGTCGATCTGGGAAGCGAGATTGCAGCTTCGAGAGTCGTAAAGTATCATCGGAACTCTTAAATTATGGCCTCGTGTTTCCGTAGCACGGGCTCACTAACCCCTACATGATTCTCGACCCACTGAAAACATTATATATTACGTGCCCAAAGAAGTACGAGAAAAAGTATATTTCAGATGGTTCTCCCAGTTAAAAGTTCATTTTGTCGTTGTGGTCGCGATAACCTGCAATGGTGCGTACATCCGAGTTTTCGATTGATTTCTTTTTATTTATTTTAATAGGACGTGATCAAATGCATACAATAATTGGTATTGATTCATTTCAAAGAAATATATGGGTCATTCGATGTCAAATCAAACACTATTGCACCTAATCCCTTTTGATTTGGCTAAAACTTGGTAATTTTGTTTCACTTCACTATAGATATTTCTAAAAATTTTTTCAAACTTTTACGCAACCCAATGTGACAGGAGAATAAAATTTCCTCGGAATCAACGCTCGATTAAAACTGCTCGAGTTTATATACTGAACTTGTGTCGTCACATATGTGTTGTCCCTAATATTGAACGTTTTTAATGTAAAATAACGCCTAATAATTGACTTTTTTTTAATATAAATAACGCATAATATTAGGCGTTATTTATAATAATTTCATGAAATCTCACGTTCATCGAGTCAGTTGGCCATATTAGAAAGAAATCGTCTTTAGCGGCGTGAAACGAAACTACTTCTTGTAAGTATAGTCTGAATCTGTTTTTCATTTGAGTCAATTAGTGTTTCTAAATGAAAATGGTTCATTTTTTCTTAATATACGATAATAATGGAATGGAAAATCATCGCTATCATCACGGATCCTGTAGTATTATACGTTAAAGCGATGATTTATTCCTGCACCGTAATAACTCTCTAACAAAATCGGCGACTAATAATATTACGTTTGGTACGATCGCAATGCGCACAATATAAATTCATAATAACAGGTGGAAATTTGATACTCACCGTGTATCGTTAATTCCATTACACGCGTATACGATACAACGGAATCAGTTTATTATTCTAGAAAATGTTAACTTCGGCACGTTAAAATTCAACTGTAGAATCAATTGGAATTCTTACATTATTTTCGTGCTGCTTTTTAAAAATATAATAACGATTGTATCGAGGAGGAAATACAGCAACTACCGCTCGATAATACAGCTCGATAGACATAAGCATAAATTCTGGGAGGCAAAATACTGGCATATTAGCTTCTAAACAATAGTATATACGTATTATTCAAAGCATTTAACTCCAATAATGCGCTAAGAGAACAATACGAGGCATTGCATTTCAGGTAGTGGATAGAGTGGCGTACGTTATACGCGTTAACCTCGCTCATAGGTAGACTGAAACTGTACTTCCTTCGATCCATGGATTGCTGGGTCACATGTGCGATACTCCGCTCAGTGCTGCACATGCCGGAGAGTGCATGTTCGCTCCCCCTTATACATATCCCTCAAGCTTCTCTGCTCATAATACAATTGAAATAATGCAGGTAGTTATAGTCTAATGTAAGCATAACCACCTCCACAACTACATTATTCTAACATTCATGCTCAAATCTTCGTGAAGTTGAAATCGTAAAAAAGTCCAAAAATAGCATGAACTTTATACAACTGCTTACTAATAAATGGAATGGATGACTTATATCATGCGCAGATCGTGCAAACTACAATTCTGGGCGTTGGAGTACATGAGAGTATGGTGTTTTATTACGGTGACATCGACCTTGTATTTGAAACTTGTAAAAAATATTTAATATTAATGTCATCTATTCGATGACATCCAGAGTAAACATTAATTTTCAAATACAGAAGCAAGAATGACGACGGGGATTTTCGACTACGATGTCATCAATTAATAGTAGATACATTAGGATGCATCATTTTAGGGCAACTTTGTTTTTATCCATCGTGCCCGAAAGTCTTTAGTTAACGTCCAAAAACGTAGCCTCGCGAAAGGGCCGGAAGGTTGATTTAGCGGTCACGAATTGAAATTAAAGTTTCCTATTTGATTAGCATCGAAAATACTGTTGTGCTCATTATTATTGGTACCGCTCGGCTAGTTTTCATGTAGCAATATTTTCTGGGGAATTTTTCGTGGAAATCTTGATATTCTACAATAAAATCCATTGAACAACGTCCATGAATTCAATATTATTCTCGGCATCATGATTAAAAGTGAATTTTACCTAATTAATTTCTTGTTTTTGGATTCGACACAGAAAAACTAGCTTTTAGACACCACTAGAAAGTACTCACCAAAAATGAGCTCCTAATATTGAAGGGAAGATTCTCCTCATCACGGTTTTTTATTTTTATTTCAGTCTCATATAAAAATAACCATATTTCATCTTGAATCGATTGTTGAGTCAATCCCTGTCACATATTTTTGTAGAAAATTAAACGCTCAACAAAAAAAATGCTCTTACACTTTTTTCACTAAACTAACCGTTTACCGGATACTCGGGGTTAAAGGTTGAAGAATTTATTGAAAATTTTCATTTTTCATTTTTAGTTTGGTCACTTGCTGAAAAATAATTATTGTCAAATAAATACAGCATATTTCTATAAGAAATTGAACGCTCTACAAAAAAGGTCTGTGCGTTTAATCGATTACTCTGTCCGTTTAGCAAATATTCATCTTCAAATCACAATGCGTTCCCATTTTGACAGTTTTTTAATAACTATTTTAAATTTACCCGTACATATTATGAATTTTGAGAATGTTCATAATAATTTGCGTTTATGTGGCCGCAATTCGGGTCACTTTTTTTCGGAAATTCCTCTGTGGAAACATCATCAACATTATTTTTTGCCATAATTTTGGAAAATTTTGATTTTCTGTCAACGATTGTTCGAATAAATTGTTAAACCAAATTAATTTTGCAAAACTACTAACAAATTCGTATTCAGCAACCCAAAAAACCTTGGACATCGTATGTAATTTATGTATCAACTCTAAAATACTCGTTCTCATCACAAAATTTGAATACCTTGAAAATTTAACATTTTATTTTAGTTATTTTACCGTTTATTTACAATGGCGAGCCTAGGGGGAGAAAAACTAAGCACACACTACGAAAGTACAAACATCGAGGACACAGTTTATGCACTTGATCATTGTATGAACAGTATGATAAGGCTTTCGAATCGTGGATTTAAAAAAAAATGGATCTTAAAAATTACTACTTTTTTGCTTTATTTTGAAAAAAAATTTGATAAAAAAGGGTTTAACCAAACTTTAATGACACTATTGAAAAGAGCGACCTCATAAATAGTCGACAAGGTAGCTAAAATCGTGTAGTAAGTCGTCGAAGATTTTCAAAAAACGTATCCAAACATTGACAGAGGGACTTGATTTGAACCACTTCATCGATGAAATCTCACGTAATTTCAGGTTTTGATGAGTTGTTGATTACGGCTCGAACTTTGTCTAAATGCATCAAAGTAATGTTTAAAAGTGATTCCATTAACCATGATAAAAGTACAAAAAAAATAAAAAATATGGTTATTTTTGTAACGGTTAAAATCATGAAAATAATCTTCGGAAAAGTCTGATGAAAAAATTCCCTTTCGTACCCTTCAATATAAACATCAAGTGTGCTAATTTCAGATTTTTATCGTCAATATTATGCGAGGTAGAAAATAATTAAGTAACAAGTTCAATAAATACACGTTTTTTGCGTTTAAAAATTAAAATCTTTAGGGACACCCGTTTAAATTGTTCTAGCGCTTTTAAATTTGGTACACTTTTTTTTTATTCATGTTAATGATGTTTCCACAGAGGAATTTCCAAAAAAAGTGAGCCGAATTGCGGCCAATCTAAGGAATATGTTTAATAAAGTTTACAGACCATATTCTAAAACATGGAAATTATTCCAATTAGACAAAAAAACGTGTATGAAATTTACTTTAACTCTCTCTCTCTCTCTCTCTCTAACTTAGAAAGGGTTGAATGTACGATTTCATAAGACCTTCTGCTGTAGCAAATTTGTTTACAAAGTGTTGTCTACAAAGTTGTCAATTGAATGTTTTCTATACATTTAATAACTCAGGCTTCCCAACTATTTAAAATAAGTATAAATTTTCATATAACATTCACTTTTCGTAATGATTGCGAGAATAATATTGAATTTACGGACATGATTCAATGAACTTTATTTCAGAACATCAAGTTTCCCACGAAAATCCATCCAAAAAATATAGCTACATGAAAATTAGCAGAACGGTACCAATAATAATAAGAACAACAGTTTTGTTAGCCCTAATTAAATAGGAAACTTTCAATTTCGATTCGCGACTGCTAAGTATTCTTTAGCAAAGGAACCCTTTCACGACGCTTCGTTTTTGGACATTAAAGCACGATGGGTAAAAAAAAAGTTGCCTTAAAATGACGCTAAGATACATTCTTTCCGACCTCGGGTCTGAATCCCTTCGAGCTGAAATTGCTAGTTCTTTTCGGGCTGATATAGGTTCCGCTTAAATAAATTTTTTACATTAAATATGTATACAGATGGTTTTCTGGAAAAAATGCTAACGCATTAACCTGTATATCCAAATAACCGTTAAAAAAAGAAAGTATCGGATCAAAATCTTTCGGTCAACAGTAGGAAAAAATAATAGCCGGTCCGAAAGCCCATTGGGAAATCGGAACTGGGATCGTAATAAAATTCGTGCGGAAATAAATTTTACGATTCGATCAGCATCAAGAGGATGGATCAGACGACGAAATGATCGGACGCCTTCTCCCCTTTTTAATGGTACTGTAGAACTTGCTAGAAGCTACTGCATACCATTGCTAGACGTCGCGGCGCACATCTTCCTCCAAATTTCAACGCGCTGGGCGCATTAGAAACTTTATGAAAGACGGGTATAAACAATTTTAATTGTTTAAACCCCTCGCAGTATAAACAATCTCAATTGTTTCAAAGTGTTCTCTCCAGTGGGAAAAACCACTGGGTTCTCGCTTGAAAAAGCGGCGTAAAAAATAAATAATTGATATTGTTCGTCAGAAAGAAAAACGACTGTTCTCCTATAAATCTCCAACGATTTTCATCGTTAGGTTGTTCAATAAGAATTGGAATCTCCAGCGGTAATAAACCACTAGGTTCTCCCTTCAATAAAATGTGTAAATGAAGATACCGTCAATTTTTGACGTGAAAAGTAACGCGAAATGATGAAAATGTGGAAACTAAAACTGACGATAGATTATTGGAGGAAATCTGTACACTTATTGATGGTATTGATGGTACTTATAAAAAAAAAAAAAAAAAAACTAGAACCTCAAATGATGGGTTTCTTGGGCTGTCTTTCCTATCCTATACAAAATAACAATGTAATATTGTACATGATATGTGGCACCGTATAGTCAATGTGTATGATGATAAAAAAAAATTATACGATCTAGAAATACATCGAGAAAATCTGAGAAGAGGGATCCGACGCGACAAAATTCATCCGAGGCTAAATTTTATGACTCTATTCGTCAAGTATAAGGGTTGGTGTGTAGAAGAGCAAGAAAATAACTAGGGTGTTGAACACAAAAATGTTTTACGGTGAAACAAATGTAGAGATCTTGAAAAATTTATATAGTTCATGCCAGCCAATAAGAGAGAGGGTCACGTCAGCGAGAAGTTCTTCACCCCGATTACGATATTCACCCTCGTTTTATCAGATCGTACAATTTTTAGGGTTGCGTAGCTGATTTCCTTATAAAAGTATTACGATTTTGGTGAAAGATCGTGATGGCTTCGATCTAGTATCTACCCTAGGTAAAACAGAAAAGTCAAACATTGGTTCGGGAGTTTTGGGAAAATAACAATAGAGTCTCTGGATTGTAACTACGGCTATATAAAAAATTTTCAAAACGAACGCCTAGCATTCGGAGAAAATTCTAGAGTTTTCATCCTCGTTTTATTTTTTGTTTTTATTGTTTCTTTTGTGTCTTTTTTTTTGTCTGACGAGCGAGAGAGAGACCAACCCCTGAATGAAACACTCTAGCGAATCCAAGAGAACGAAACAATAATTTGGGGTAAAAAAAAAGGTAAAGGAAAAGAATGAATCAACAGAAGAAAGCGAAGCAGAACAAATAAAGAGATGAGAGAAACTACAACTGAAAAGAAATCAGTACAATGAGCGAGAGAACGAAAGAGAGAGAGAGAGAGAAAAGGGGAGTATATGGGCAAACATTAAACATACAATAAGGAAATTACAGTCGTATGTATACCATGACAAATCATGATTCAGTATAGTAGAATAAGAGAAATTTATTGATGCATAAACGTGATGATTGTTTGAGAAAGTGGAAAATAAAAGCAAACTGCAAACATTTTGGTAGTCATTCTTGCATATTCAGTGGCCAGCAGATGATGAAGGTCCGTCTGTACTTTATTCATATAGATCGCTAGCTTTTATCTTTAGAAACATTCATTATGCTGTAATAGTTTTATTTAAATTACGTTTAGGTTGTATCGGTAAAAGTAGTGGAGCAGAGTACTGTCAAAGCCTCGACGGCCGCAGTATGCACAGCTCTAATTCATTGCCACTTTTATCTCTTTTATGTTAGCTTCCTCCCTCCATTAGAACTTCCCACATTTATCTGCAAAATTTCACAACCTACTTTTTTTCAATGGGCACAGGGTGGCTTAACCAGAGGCCGTTGAAGCCCGAAGGGAAAATCGCGAAAGATCGTTCTTTTTGACGGTTTGGTCCTCACTCTTTCGTGATTCAAACAATGAGACTGCGCACTACAAATTGCCTGAGGTGATGAAGAAAAACGAGGATTTCAATGAATTGAGGAACTGAGCTTGCATTGTACGCAAAGCAAGAGATTCACTAAGTTTTTTCCTTCAACAAAACGAAAATCAAATGCCCAAAACCAACTGTTTATTTTACTAAATTCATACTGCGAGCTGTGCGTTATCGTGCAACAAGTTCACGTATTGTTGAAAAAAATTGTAATTCCATGGGTGCAACGTAGTGGAGGAATTTGAAATGTTTCACATGGTATATCACATATATATTTTGATAAAAAATTGCTCTAGTCCAGAAACACAATTGATTCCAACGAGCGCTTAATCAAGATTAAGGCAGCTTTCCATTGTTCCCGTACCATGCGTAATTCTCTAGAATGATGTTGAAAAAAAAAGTGATCAAAACGAAATTCGAAGTAGAGACAAAATGGAGGAGAACATATAGCTATGGTCCGAAATATTAACGAGATAGGTATAATATATTTCGTGAGATAAGGGATATCTCTTGTAGAAAATGTCGGAAGAAGTAATGAGCCTCCATTGCAGTGTCGCACGTCGCATCAACCTTTCTCCTGCCCTTTAATAAATCCATAGGAGTTCTAATGCAATTGCATCCTGCAATGCTTTCTGCACTGGAGTGAAAGAATGTCTAAATGCAAAAATTCAAACCATTATATTTTCAAATATCCATTTCCAAACTTATTTTTACTGTTATTAATGGCGATTTCTCACCTTCAAATTTCATACATGCTCCTATATACCTGTATTCTCATTCACCTTGACACAGTATATGTACATTGAGAGTCAAGTATAGGCAGAGGATTTATACCGTCAATTCATAAAATTAGTGCCCCGAACCGGTCCCTCGAGGATTGCAAGCAGTCGCAATGAGGGTGAGTCAGGGCGGCTAGCGTGCATGCGAAGAGCAGAGCCAGCCTCCTGCCTTTCTAGCGAGCGTGGAGTGAGTAACGATAATTGCTCAGCGTAAAAAGCCCTCACCAATCGTACACAGACTAATTTGATCGGCAAACGGTTCATCGGTGCAAGTTTGTGAATCTATGTCTATGCGTTATATAATGAAATATTTGAACGTGTGTGCATGGCCAAATTTTCCCCATCCCCCATTTCGTTAAGGCATTTTGTCTTCGCTCTCCCGTTATTCTCCCTTTTCCGTTCACGCCAATAGTCGCACATGCGACAATAAAGATGGCAATAGCTAGGGGAAGGTGTCGGAGTTAAATCCTCCCGAGACTAACTCGTCTCCTCATGGTACCTCGAAATCTCAAGGTTTGTGATTAACGTCTGCTGAAACCCTAAAGCATACAGCAGTTTAGCGCGCTTTTCTCCTGGGAGGAGCCTTATTTCCATTCTCGAGGAACGTAAATTCACGTCTGAAATGGGCTCTGTAAGGAAAGAGAATGATAGATACAGAAAAAAAGGGAGATGAAGAAAGAACGATCGGTAAAGACGAAGAGGAATAGAGAAAGTGAGTGGAAGGGAAGAAGGAGAATGGGGTGATAAGTGGGGGAGGAAGAGCGACTGGCAAAGTTGCCAAGAGAAATTCAGAATACACTCATACTCGGCTTTTGCCAATGGTACGTTCGGTAGGTATAAGGAGAAAGGCAGGCGGCGCCTATGTGTCACAGTCTCAGGGACGACGTTAAAATGTGTTTGTGCCCTGGTCACTGGAGCTCGAAAGGTCTGCCACTCTGGTATCACCGAGTGAATGACGATAGCTCTACAACGAACACCTTCTTTCTCTCAATATCTCTGTTTTTCTTTGGGCCTTTTCCTTAAGATCTACGTTTTGCTGCTTTTAGTAGCATATATAGATATAATCACAAGTAACACATACGAAAATACATCTGTATTTGTATAAAATACTGATAGTGAGGTAAAAATAACAAAAGGAATTTCTGACGCTTTCAAAAACAAATATCTTTTGTAATCATCACAGGAAGTTGACACACGACCGCTCTCAGTCGCAATGTCTGCCAGCCATAAGAAAATTATGTATGTAACGTGACTCGAATATTTCACAATCAATTCTGGAAACAAACAATAGTAAAAAGCTGCGAATGAAAATCTTGATGAAATTTCTAGGAACAACCACGGTTACTGTTCAGGAACAACCACGGTTACTGTTCAAGAATATACCCTGAGTTTATGTTGAACCGGTAGATGAATCCAAAATTTCTAAGATCTTTGGATGCTAATGACCCAATATTCGTTTTAGACATCATATTTCATCGTCGTATATGAAATAAACTTTGATTTTTTACTCTTTCTTGAAATTTGACGCATTAGTGAAATCGTAAAAATGTAACCCAGGCTAGTGAAGGTTTTCGATGTTGTTGTGACGAAGGCGTGAAAAAGAGTTCGTACGAGACACGACATGTTCACAATGTAATGGAACTATGCATGTGTATAAAACACACGGAGAATCATCTATAGCTTTGAATGAGATCTCTCGTAACATTTTTACAATCAATAAACGCCTTCCTAAAAATGGGTGACCACGTACCCGTGCGAGCCGGAAAGCTCCTACTCTCACGAACCGGAACACTCCACGACAAAGGGGTTGAAATCACCGTCACTATAGACGACTATACTATACTATTTGAACTGTTACTACGTGAGCGGCGAATATAATATCCATATACTCAACATATATACAGTGAGCGACAAAAGTATTCGTACAGAGGACATTTGGTTTAATATATCCTCTGTACGAATATTTTCGTCGCTCACTGTAAGTGCTAACTCAAATTCTATAGATACCATATTGGTGTCTCGAATAAGATCAGCAGGATCGACATCAATACCAAAAGATAATTCCGTGTAAAAGAAAAATTGATCTTACGTATTGAATACCCAAAATAAGTTATACAAATTTAAAAAGCTCAATACTCCATATAAATAACAAACATACCGATCGATAGTTGAACTTATCATGGGACTTATCAGATGCATTTCTCTTCGAAAGTTCGATTTTTGCTTTGTAGCACTTATTGAACGTTCAATAAAGTGCCTTCCACATCAGATTATTATTCGATCTCCGGGAAAGGGGGGTATGAAAATCCGAAAGTTTGATCATAAAGAGAAAGTCGAAGAAATTCAGAGAGTATGGATTGTAGAAGCACTTTGTAACGATACGTTCATATGCTCGAAATGGCTGCCCCCCGCAAGGAAAATTTTATTAGAGACAGGAAAGTAGCCAACAGAGCGATGAAGAGAGATAGAGTGAGATAATTAAATAATCTGAGTTTTAATGGATCCCTTGCTGGTAATGTAGATTTCGCGCTAGGAGGGGCTTATAGTTTCAAAGTCTACATGTGTGTATATGTGTGTATCGAGCTTTTTATGTATCGTCAGAAAAATGTGGAAGGTAAAGTTTGAGCTAAAATTTATTAAATGCTGATTAGAATGGAATAAAATTGGAAGATGGAAGTTGTCTAAACTGGCTTTGTCATATTCTCCGCAATGTAGAATAGTATGAAGTTTGCATGAAGTCCTGGTTCAATAAGAATATTTTGATAGTGATTGGACATGGCACCTGCATCAAATTTGAGCACAGTATCGTACTTTCAGTTGTAGAAAAAGCAGAAAGCTCATTTTTCTAGATCATGCTTCCGCGTATTATCGATTCTCATAAACTAAGGCAACGCCTCGATTCGTCTACTTCATAAAGATATGAACCCGACGCGATAATGGGTTCTTTCAATGCTACTTCAGTTATTCAAAGTGGTGAAACCATATATTTATCTTGAGTGAATTGATTTCGATTAATGTATAGATCTTTTTGAGGGGCTATGTATAAATTTTAACAGAAGGCTTAGATGAATTTGATTGATCCATACATGCACTATACTTGGAAATCGCAGATAAATGTTTATATAAAAATATGATTCTAAAACTATCGAATTTCGGCAATGATTTACACTGTGCTATCTTTGTACAGATACTGTTTAAATATCTAACGCCTAGTTTCGTGAAATGATTTTGGGATAAATAAAACGAGTGTATAGAAGTGAACATTGTCCGGAATATAAAGTCTATTGAGAATAGTTTCTCGCAGACTCGTTTCTCTATGGAGACCATTTATCCAATAAAATATTCAGTCCATGTGTACGTATGGGGAGCTCTCGTGAGGAGAATACGGGTGAGGGGGGGGGGGGGGGGAGGGAGGCATATTTCTTTGCCAGAAAGCGTTACAGGAATATGTATATGCTACAGATATCGTGGCGACTATAAAAAGATGATTCTATAACAGAGGAATTTTATATGAGCATGGTCAATCGACCTGATAAGAGGAAAAACGGAGGAGTTATTTTAGCTTGATTTAATAGTAGTTGCAAATGGAGAAGAGAAAGTATGGATATCACAAGTTGGTTGCCGTCGTTCGTCATGCTTTTTTACTATCACGTTTTTATCAAGTTCTTTTTATTTTTTTCCAACATCAGTTCAGCGCATCTTATGTTTGTAGGCATAGAAAAAATGAGATAAAAAAGTTCTACAATCGAAGCCGATGGAAAAAAATAAGTAAAATACCACGACAAGGTGAAACATTGTGACCACTGAAGTAGAACATAAGCAATACGGCTGTATTCATTGTTTACTCTTATTCCCGCAGTGTGATGTAAAATTAATAGAAAAATATCGTACTTTATTATTTTTTCATAAACTTTCTGATGCACGTATGGTAAAAAAAGTAAGCTCGGAATATTATTTTGTTATTCACATTCACCCATACTCAGTGAATACTCAATCAATAACTAAAATAAATAAAAATACATAAAATAATAACAAAAACAATCAAACGCCGAAGTGATTTCATATCAATATTCATAGTATAGAAGCCGTGAAATATTTTAGTCAGTTAAGATTTCTTGCACGCGCCCATTACATTTATGTACTACATACACGTATGTAAATTATCGCTCCATATTCATGCCGTTTGATGCACTTTCCAATCTCGCATTCGCAATCGCACGAGCATGGGTAACATTTTCCACCTGCTTCAAATACTTGGGGTGCTTGCAATTTATGTATCGAGTGTTTTCAACGCGTTTTCTAATCTTACACTAAAGTTGATAAAAATAGCAAATTTGAGAAAAAATCAAAGGATAAAACGAAATATGGAAATGAATGACGCTGCGATTGCCGCTAGATTTTATTTGAGCGGGGTTCAATGAGATGCCGTTAAAGCTCGAAAAAATGAATAGGTTTCCTATGTCATCAGAGTCATTCTCTCTTCCCGCCGTCATTCTTCATAATCATCCTTATACTCGGGCTATTGTAAACATCGTAAAATTAAATCATTAG
Source organism: Venturia canescens (assembly GCF_019457755.1). Lineage (NCBI taxonomy): Eukaryota > Metazoa > Arthropoda > Insecta > Hymenoptera > Ichneumonidae > Venturia > Venturia canescens. The sequence goes on from NC_057421.1 coordinate 36,942,090, forward strand.
TCCCGCGAAAATTCGGTGCTCCGTCTACCGCCCATTAGAGAAAATTGATAAGACGGGCTTGTCACCGGACAGGTAAAAATCGGAAAAGAGGGGCGGTAACGCACCGCGTAACAAGGATCGATCTCGTTAGATTTTCACGAAGTATCGAGCGGGTAAGACGTACGATCTAGAGAATGTATAACACCGTATGAGTTTTATCCCTTCATCGTTCGTTTTTTGTTTAGTGAGCTCTCGTTCAGAATATTGGCTGCCTGGAATTATTGTCGTTTTGGCTAATTTCGAATTCTTTTGAAAACAGGAGAAATGAATCACGATCGATCCCGTAAAATAAATAAAAACTTGAGAAAACGCGGTCATGGTGGCGACTTCGCGACGGGTTGATTTAGCCGGCAAAATAATCTTTTTACTCGTGTTCCGATCTCGTAAGATTGATCTCCCGAGATACATTGTTATTTAAAATAAAACCGGTTACGTGGCCGTACACGGAAATGTCAAAATTTTTGTTGTTCGTAGCTGATAATTGTCCTTGAAGATTCTCGAGAAGTAGTCGGGAACGAGTGTGTGGAAAAGTGAGTGAGAAGGAGAGAGTGGATCGGGATTTCTGATGTGTGCGACGGGTGGTAGCTCGGCCGGGCTACGGAATATCGGAGGCTCGATGATTTTAATCACTCCCGATAAACTTTAAAAGTTCCATCTCTATTAATTCCATCTTTAATAAATTTCTTACCACGCGTAGAACCGTGACAGAAAATAACGAGCTTCGTATAGATTGTAGCGAGTGTAGGCTCCCGAACGAGTGTATGGAGTGTGAGTTCGCGACTTTTTCCCGTCTTTCGAATCTTCGTTTCGTAGTTCTTCCAATAGTAAAAATTCTCATCGTGAGTGACTCATGTAATTTTGACGTTTGTTTGTTAAAGCGTGCAAATAATAATTAAACATTCGCCATTTAATTGTGTTTTGTCCGTTATTCGCCGGTTCATCCCACTCTTCCTGCTCTATGCTAAGCCGGCAAATTCGAGGGCAAAATATCACTTTATCCTCCGATTTTACTGTGTCGCTTCGGTGACTGGCGCCCACGGGAATCAAGAGACTCGGTAGAGTCTCGGGACAAGTACATTGACAGCCCTGTCGTCTGCTGGCCTGAGGCTCTTGCCGGGATAAGATCTTTTTTCTAAATTATAAAGCTGTATGAGCGGAAGAATTTGATTTTGTGACGAGTCGAGAAAATTTTGGTTATAATATTGTAACGTAACGCTCTTGCCGACCTGGCTTGAACATCGCCACACGTCGGTTCGAGCTACTTTAATGAAAAGGAAATTTTGTTGCGTCCGCCGTTTATGAATAGGTCAAATTTTAATCACCCGATTTCGCTCGTTATCAAAATGGAAATAAAAAAAAAATTACGATAATTCAAAAGGGTTTTAATTTTATACAATAAAAAAGATATATTATTAATTTGACACGATATAACCTAAATTCGTACCATGACCTCTTGAATTATCGAAGAACTTACAAGATTTACAAAATTTACAAAGATCTCGGTTTTATTTAACTCGGACGATTTTAATTGCAATTTCGAATTTAAAAAATTATAATCAAGAAAAATTTACAGAATTTGCAAATTTACATATTAATTTACAAAAAAAAATCATTTCTGATTCTAGCAAAGCAGAAAAATAACAAAAAGTGAGGTTAGGAGAAGGATGCGGACCCCAGACTATGGGATCGATACGTCGCCAAGTCTCACCAATATCCTGAGAATTCGCGAGGTTTGATAATTGATTGTCCACGGACCACGGGATGAGAACGTCGCCGAACCCCTCCAATGTCCCGTGCAACAATAATTCGGAAAATTTTGAGGTTAGGAGTGAATCCTGGACTACGGGATCGATACGTCCCCGAGTCTCACCAATATCCCAGGAATCCAAGGAAAATGGGTTAGGTTTTATAGGTTAGGGTTGCTAGTATCAGGGAGAATAGTTGAGGTCAGCCTTATTAGTTCCGAGTCAGAAATTTGAGGAAGGACTGCCTCCTGAATGAGTCGCGCAGCGCTTTTTATACCTCCTTCCTCACCACAAAATCATCAAATGCCGAAAATCTCAGTTTTAGGTCGGTTTTGCGCATCTTTTTGTAACGCTCTATTTGATTGGCCCGTTGCCATGATCCATGCTTTACCATTGGTTGAGCGGATTATCGTACGATGCTCGAAAGTTCGTTTTTATCATTTGCAGAATTATTTTACAATAAAAACATGAAAATTTGACTTAATTATTTAATAATTTTTTTTTTTTATAATTTGGTCGAAAAAATGTTGTTTGCGTCGCGGCTTGTTCGAGAACATTCGATTTACGCATGTCCTGTAAAGCGCATTTTTATTTTATTAACTTTCCGAATTTATTTCCAAAATTTTATGACGGAATTATTATTCCTCGATTCTTTATAATTTTCCGCTTCTTTTGAGCCTAGTTACATTATTTTCTGAGATCGCGTTTATTTTAAATTAACGAAACAAAAAAATGTTTTAGTTCGAGTTTTTAATACGTGGAGCCGCTAGTGTCGCGTTCCACCGCTTGTTTCGAGTTTTTGTATTGCCCATCAGTACGGCCGCCGCCGGCCAACAGTGACGCGGGACGCGGTCCGCCGGTCGTTGTATGCGCTCGGTAAAAACATCGCGCCGTGTCGCGATGTATTTCGAGGTTAGATTCAAGTTTGAGTCGAGTCTAGTCGTTCGGGAAGCGTTACGCTACAATATATTGTTGAAGAAAATTTTCGATCGTGAAATTGCACACTCTAATTTTTACAACTTGTGAGCTCATCGCATTCTCTTTGAATTTGTCGGTCCGAAAAATGACGAACTTGGATGGACGTTAGTTCATCAATGATCTGGAAGGAGTGGGGAATTCGGCGCCCTAGGTCTTCTATGGTCGATATCTAAGCACGCTCGCCGAGACCATCAGTAACAACACAAGCTTTTTCTCTTACACTACGAGATCTCAAAACGACTCGATTTCATTGAAGTCCCAATTCATCACGGCCCGCTGGGCATTGTCAATTTTTCCTGCCGAACATCCACGGGGATGAGATTCCGTTTTTCTATCTTTTGGACTCCGTCGCACCCGGACTGATCAAGGGCAAGAATACCGACGAAGAACGGACATTTTTCAAGATTAATACGTCAGCACTGTGAACGTATCAACTCTCTCTCTCTTTCTCTTCGCGTCGTACAAGCGGGTATGGAAGCGTGCACGCGTGCGAGCGTGTCTGTGAGTAAAAGTGTGTAATTTTCTTTATGTAAAATTAAATCAAGGTTATCGAGATACCGTTTATTGACTCTGATCGATCTCGAATTGAATTAATATCTATATATTGTGACAATTTTTATTTTTCGAATTGTCTCAAATAAAGATTTCCGAGTGTAATGACCGAGGAAAAGGATACCCGTCCCGCTCGCTCTGTACTTCAACCATACACGACCACGCAAATCTTTTATAGGGCAAAAATAAAGAAATTGTCAAGAGAAATTAAGCTTTGTAATATTTTTTTTTCTCTATTATTTTCATGCGAGCCGTCTCGAAAGTCAGGAAGGAAAATTCAAATATAAGAGAGAAACAACACTCACAACGTCTGTGTATGTCGAGCAGAACTCGTACGCAAAACATGGTCACATACACAACACACAGACACACCAGCTCACGTTAAACCGTCGTGGAATGCTTTCGAAGGTTCGAGAATATCCAAAATTCGAAATTACTGGAAGCTAACAATGCCATACACCGAGGTTTCAGGGGAGTCCCGTCAGAAGGGGCGTCGAACCCGTCTATTAAATTTATATTATTATATCTGGCGAAAATGCCGAAAACCATCGAGAAACTCCTCTCCGCCGTCAAATAACATAATCATCGTTTTATACGGGCCAGGGGTATTATCTAAACATCCAAAGAATTAATTAATGGTTCCCGCCGGTTCCCGCGAAATTGTGGGGCCCCGTCTAACGCCCATTATTAAATTTAGAGTGACGTACCTGTTACCTAACGTACGGGAGGCTGGAGGGGAGGTAGGGCCAAAGATGTACTGCGTCGATCGATCTAGCCAGATTTTCGTGAAGTATCGATTGGGCCGGACGGAATATCGAGAGCTATAGTGTGATCTGTGAGTTCACCCTTTCTTTCAACGACTTGCCGTCTTTGAACTCTCGTGAATTTTCCCGTTTTCATTGTTAACGTGTCGAGTTTCATAATCGACGTACTGAGGAAATTTAACCGATTAAATTATTCTGTCAAAAGAGCCGATAATTATTCGAGAAATATGGTCACGGCGACGGCTTCGCCTCGCGATTTATATCCAAGCTCGGAGTTGTGTAAATTTTCCATTCGTAGCCGCGTTTTCGTCTTGCGAAGTGGGTCTCTTTCTTTTTTTTTTCTTCTCCTTTTGTTGTTTTGAGACTAAAGTGATTGAAGATTAAAATTATAGCTTGTGTGGTCGTGCGCGAAAATCTCCGTGTCGTGATAGTTGTGCGAGAATTCGTGGGAAAAAAGTCGTGAATATTTGAGTGAGCTTGAGTGAGATAGAGTGAGTGGATCGGGTTCGCTTACGCGTGCGAGGGGAGAACAGCTCGGCCGAGTAACCGATTAGCGGGGCTCGGTGATTTCTTTTGATCCCGTAAATCGTTAATACATCGTAATTTTTCCATCTAAGAATTCCTGACCACAAGTAGCTCTGTGACAGGACAAAACGAGCTCGATATTAAATTATAAAGTGTGTAGGATCCCGATCGTGTGTGAATGTGATTCGCGACGCTTTCCCCCGAATTGCGTGATAGTCCCGTTAAAATTCTCACCAGCGATATAAAAATTTGTTAAGTAAATAGACGAATAAACGAAGTGTTCAACTAATTTTTAAATTGTAACGACAAATTGTGAGTTGAGATTCCAAGTTATTCTTCCTTTCGTCCACCCCCATCCAGCTGCCAGCCAAGCCGGACAACAGTTTCTCTTTCTCTTTTTCGTCGAGTCGCTCAGCGACTGGCGCCCACGGAATTTATCCCGAAATAAGAAATCGACGGAAAAAAGGGTAGAGAGTTTTGTGACAGAATTTGGAAATATAAAAATTTCGGTCACAATATATATATCCATATCCAATAAAATGACCTAATGTTCTCCTTCTATTTTGTTCTGATTCCAGAATTGATTTTTCGCCCCAACATTTCTTGTTCATGATTATAAAGTCCTTATTGAATCCTCGACATTAAGCATAACTTATAAACTGTATTTTAACCCTTTTCCTAATGTCACAGCAAACAAATTTTTCCATCACAGGAAGCGCATAAATCACATTATTATGCGGCTTTGTCATTTTTTTCATCCGACAAATTTCCAACAAATGGCGGCCACTTCGAGTTCACGAGTGAGGGGAAATCGACCAATCTCAAGTAAAGATACACGGGCCATCTTGATTCGCTTTGCTTACATTTTTTTTTAATACTTGGCGTCAAGACGCTGCCGTGTTTCCAGATATACATTGTGACGTGACATTTTGTCCCGTCACACCCGTATGAATACGTGTCGATCAGCGGACCAGCTCAGTTCTGACATCGCGCGTCGTCTCGCCTATTAGACTCGGATGGAGACTTAGCAACTTTAGTTTTTTTTAGCTAATTTTAGTTTATTTCATTGAAATGATTAGTAATTACTTTCAGAAACGCCAAAAATTACATGTTGTAAAGGGAAAGACAGTGCCTACCAACTACCTATCGTACCTTTATCTCTTTCATCTATGGCGTTTGACTTCAAGTCTGTCTTTTCAAGTTTGATTGACTTTGAGATTTCGTAACTAACTTTTCTTTTCTATCTACCGGTCTCAAGTAGGAGAGAAGCGTTTGTGTGCTACCTTTTCGAACGTTTTTGCGGGCTGATTTCTCGTCGGCATTTTGGGAACTGAGCTCCGGATTACCGAGCGGAAGTTCAGAAGATTACACTGGTGTTTGGCCTTTTTGAACTTCTTCCGTGACCTTTTCACCGGCGCAACCGAGAGTGCCGCCTCGTCTACCGTCGTCTGCTCGAGCACTAAAGTCCGCTAACTACGGCGCCTCGTCCAGTGATGTTCTGGATATTCTCCGGAGTTGGGGTGCAGTATTTTGCCCGGTGGCGTTCGTTGTGGGCCCACGAAGAATTGAATAGACGCCTGAAATAGTGAGGGAGGCTTCCCCCTAGCTCTACGGACGGGAAAGTGTGCAAGCTGCGATCGAAACACCGATCGTTGGCGGGATCTTTGTTCGCGGAATCGTCGGTTTAACTGGCGTTAGCTTTTTTCAGAATCAATTTTAATATATTCTTTGTAAGAAGCGCGATGCGTCGAATGGCAAAATTAGTTTGCGCCTAGGGTGTGAGAGCGCGACCCATTGCGGGGGACCGTAGGTAGAGAAAGAAATTCTGAAATTACGCGCTAGCTCACGTGCTAGTCCATCTTTATCTGAGCGGTGGCAAAGTCAGTACCTACGTTTGGGCTTTATGTTTCTGGATCTCTTCGGTAAGCTCGCTTCTCATTTTTCTCTTCGCGGACATTCTCGTGTTTCCTTTTCCTTTTGTTGGATTATCTTTCTGTTTTTTGGGGATCAAATCCCTGTATTTATCATGGAGATTTCGCCTGTTAAGATTGTTTAGAAGCAAATCACGCCTTAGGAAAAAAATTTGAAATTTTTACAGTGCATAGTCGAACATTGGAACTATGTCTCTATAAAATTTCAAATCAATTTGGAGCTTATTTTTGAAGAAAAAAAATCACAAAGTTCTGTACTTCTTAACGGGCGACTGCAATCTCTAATGGACGGAGCCATGCGCTATCTCAGTAATCTTAAGATAAAACTGATCGTGCCATTAAACTTTAGTTGAAAAACTAACGGAATATTCCCTGAAGTTTTTCGCTTCAATCAAGACCAAGATTATTAGCCTCTGGAGATTTTCTTCAGAGAAATTGTAACTTATGTTTCAAAATCGCGTAAAAATTTACTCAAAGGGGCCGAGAATATGACAGGCATGACAACGTTGGACTCTCAAGACAGAGAGAAGGAGCGGAAGGACTAAGCGAGAGTGGATATCGAATCTGTGCGCAAAATTTGAAAAATTAATAGCACGCATGACGCTTTAACCTAGAATAATTATCATTAAATATATATTGAAAAATAAATTAAATTTATTTTGATTATGTTTTTGTAATCAATTATGATCACTCAAATCAATCATATAAAACATTTCACCGCTGTGTAAATTTTCGAGGTTATGTTACCATATGTTTACACCAGCTGACAACAAATTTTAGGCCTACGTTACGGAAACTGGCGATAAAAGAGGCCCTAACGTTGCCGCGATTTCTTCCGATTTCAAAATCTTCCGTTGTCGAAATGTTTAACTATTTAAGATTAAACAAACATGAGATGTGATGATAACATTGATAAAATCCTTATCTTACGCAAATTTAAATCATAGCTGACTAGTTAAAATAAAAAACTAATAGATCGAGAGCCTACGGGGCGTAAAAAAAAATAACTACGGCGCCCAATGTATCCCCACTTTGATCCATTCCCACCCTGCTTCTAAACAACCTTAATAATTCGTCGAAGAGAATACAAAGAAAAAGAGACGAAAGAACATTAGCTCTTCGTACATTTCCAGCGATTTTTCTAATTGGCGGGCAGCTCAATATGAATTGAACTCCAGCGGGAAAAATCACTGGGTTCTGGCTTGAAGAAGCGGTGTAAATAAATGAACAATTGATACTGTTTATAAGGAAGAATAATCGTTCTCCTATAGACCTCCAATGATTTTCTTCATACCTCGGTCGAAAGTTCAACATTCCTGGATTGGTAAAAAAAAACACGCTCGCTGTGACAGCGGGCGTAAAATTTTTTTTCAGCCCTCCGGGCGGAAAGTGGCAACTTTCGGCCCGCTGCGCGGGCCGAAGTTGCCGCATTCCGCCTGCGTCGGACAGAAAAATCGTATACACTCCACGGGAGTGAAATTAGACCACCTCAAACCGCGTGCTTATCACCCTCGCCTTCGGCTCGGGCGACAATTCTGCCCGCGGTTTGAAGTAGTCTATTTTCCCTCCCTAGGTGTGTAATATACTAATTCTTCATACCTCGGTCGAAGGTACGCACTTTCGGCCCCGATTTCAGGGCCGAAAGTTCAACATTCCTGCATTGGTAAAAAAGAACACGCTCGCTGTGACAGCGGGCGCAAAAATTTTTCTCTGCACACCTCAGTCGAAAGATAACATTTCTGCGCTGTCAAAACTGCACGCGCTTCATTTGTCTCGGCGGGAGCAAAAACTTTTTTCTTGCTCCCCTAGCCGAAAGTACGCACTTTCCGGCCGCATTTCAGGCCGGGAAGAGCATTTTTCGTGGCCGGCTAACTCGGCTAACTTCAGTGCGCTCTGACGATATTTTTGCGGCCGGTGATCCTTTCATTTCGATATATGAATGTGAAGCCTGTATTCGTTGCCATGATTTTGTTTATTCGTTGCCAAGCATCATTATTATTTGCTTCAAGCGGGCGCGTATAGCGTAGCTTTTATCATTCATGTTATGCGCTATACTGCCATGAACCCGGACGAATAACATACAATTGTTCGTTCAGGTGAGAAAACAGAAAATAATGTAACGGAACTAATAAAATGAATATGGTCGTCCCGAATAATGTTGTATTTCCAGATTCCAGGTTCATAGGAAAGCACATATTCATATAAATTGTCAAGTATAGTGGGAAATATTCATATATAGAAATTGTTAACTATCATGGGACTTTAAATCAGACATGTATCAAAGAATTATTTATTTGTACTAATAATATTGTTGTATCATTGTGTGATATTTTGTGTGTGTGTTTTTTGACTTTTTGTTTATGTTTTTAATGCCCGCCCCGACCAGCAAAACCTCGGCTTCGCCTCGGTCCTGCAAAAGTCGGGCGGGCGCCCCCCCCCCCCCCCCCCCACTCCCCCCCTCGCGATTGCTAGTAATTATTGAACGTACTTTCGGCTACGGGATCAAGAAAAATAGTATACAACCCACGGCCCAAATGTTGGATGCCCTGGCATGTGCAACTTTCGGGCCTAGGGTCGTAATATACTATTTCTGCATTCCGAAAGGTTTGACGTAATTATTTTTTTTACTTTTGACGTTTGAACCGATATTGCTTACGTGTTTTTTGAAAGGTTGTGTCTAGTCATCCGCAAACCGTACGAATAAGGTTATGTTATTCATTCGGAAATATGTTATGGAAATGCCATATTATTTCCAAGCACTATTATCAAAACAGTACAAATCCGAACGAATAACATACATTTATCCTTCCAGATGAAATCAATGTGAAAGCCAAAAATAAAGTGACCAGACTAATAAAATTAATATAGTCGTTCGGAATAATGATTTATTTTCAGGTTCATAGGAATGCAAATATTCATATTAATTATCTTTGCTAATATCTTGTTTTTTTTATGCCTGCCCCCCCCTGCCCTTCTTTTTTGAAGCCGGTGTATAGTCGATCACTTTTTCAACCAAAATTTCAAAATGGAAATTCGTCGACAATTTTACATTGATTTCAATGCAACAAGGCTTAAAATCTTCGTTCCGAATTTGCTCTTCGACTGACAGGCCAAAATTTCGATCCGTTTATTCCTTTCGGAATAATTATAAGATTACTCCGATAGTAATGGAAAAAAAAAAATTTTCACCACACATGCGCAGAAAGTTCAACTTTCCGAAATCGGAAGGTTGAATTTTCGGTGTATGTGTGGTGAAAAATAATATACACTCCACGGGAGTGTCACACCTCACCTTCTGCTCGGGTGACAATTCTGCCCGCGGTTTGAAATAGTCTACTTTCCCTGGTGTGTAATATACTATTATCGAATTTCTCAAAATCGCTCTGTCAGACGATTCGTGCTATACTATTGTGTACGCAGTTCAATTTTTATGAAAATCAGTTGAGCAGTATCAACGAATTTTACAATCAAAAATTCGATACCGGCGAAGCGACTGATCCATCCTTTTAATCGTTGAATTTGAACTCTTATACACGACAACTCTAAAAAAACCATACTACATACGTACCTACGTCTCATAACATTGTCAAAAATGATAAGAATTTAATGAAAATTGTTCGGAAAGATTCCATAAATGTTCGGGAAAAAGTTTTCCAAAAAGCGAAACATTTCGTCTGCATAATTATTTAGAAACGATCTCGCGTAAACGCGTCAAGGGTGTCAGCTAAAGAAAACCGAATTGGGCGCTTGCAATATTTCAACATCAATAATCATTTATTTCCATGTATAAGCAAGCATAAACTTACCCCTCTTACTGTCTGTCCCGCGAGGTGTGTAACCACCCTCCTTAAGCGCTCTTTGACCGAATCGAAATGCCTCGTTGGCGGTTGCAAAGAAGTTTCTTATGTATTTATAATGAATTACTGCGCTCGTATTGAAAACTTCTAATGCCGAATACATAAAGTGCAGATAGCATGATAGAGCTGATAGGTCAATTTTTTTATTGAAAAAAGATTCAATTTTCAAAAAAAAAATTTTTTTTTCAATTTTGAGATTTTTAAGCATGTTTTCAGCCGAATAACAAAATTTCGCATTCAAAAAAAATTGGTCTTCATTTTCGGAGGGTGGGGGTCCGTTTTCCCGACTATTCCACTTTGCCCTACTCTCTCATATTCAACAAAGAAAGTGCATTTTATGTTTGCATATCGTTTCATGACTTTTTTAGAGTTTTTCCATGATGAATTTCCTCAAAATAGTAAAAAACATGGAAAAGTCATTTGATGGACTGCTAAATATATATATTTTATTTTAATCTCAAATTTTAGGAAAGTCACTTTTTTATATGTACTAACATCCCTCTTCAGCCCACAAAAAAAAATCGATTTTTTTTGGAGCACCCTAATGGTCATAGAGCTCGCACTGAAGCCATGTCCGGCTTAGCTACTAGCTCAAAAGAACTGGACTTGAAAGCACCGCTCGGAACTCGTTGTTCCTGCGGGATTATCAAACGAAATTCTACAGACGTTGATGAAAACGCCTCCGTGGGATTAGAAAAAGTATATATTTACCTCGTGTCTTTAACAAACTCCTGCATGTTTTTACAAACGTAGGTACGAGATGGATGTGTGCACATAATGAGAAAAGGGTAATACTGAAAAAAAATTAAAGAATTGGGTAACCGAGAATTCTATTGGAACGACAGAGAGTGGTGTGATCAACACGGAGGAAAAATGAATGGAAAACAAGAAAGGTGAAGGAAGAAAGAGAAAAGCACCTCATAGAAAGTTAACACGCGGTAATTTCGAAAAATATCCATGAGTTTTATTTCAGGTAGAAAGCAGTTCTCTCCAATAAATTGAGAGTATTAAAAACACAGGGGAAAGTTCACAAAAGGCGGAAAGTATGATGAAGGCAAAGGCAGCTTTTCTCCCATGACCATTTAACAGCGTCAATTATCTTGCTCATCATCCCCCGTGAGAAAAAATATGCACACAATTGATTGCATGCACTTTGCATGGTTCAAATAATACATCAATCGAAGAGATAGAGCCAAACATTTGACTAAAGCAGGGTGACCGTTGGCTAGTATCTGAAATGGAAGCCTCGAGAGGATTGTCACAGCATGGAGAATATTGAATGAAGCGAGAAATAAAGGGACCGGGAGTAGGAATGAACAAGAGCCGCACGAGATAACCTAATGTCTGCTCGTATTAGCATCAGCAGCTTGATGAAGGGTAACAGGCGGAACCATAATATATAGACATGGAGGGATACTAAAATCTGTACTTATCTATACACCATTTATACATGACTGTAGAGGTACAAGGAATGATGTATGTTGCGTTTTCGTGTGGTAACCTGTTTACTTTCTGCCCTAGACTAATGTTTCGATTAATCTATCTCTCAATTACCTATTTAATGTATCTACAGATGTGTTTATATTACAGCCGAACCCTGTAACTGTGGACTTTCGTTATGCATCAAGTAGGGTATCTCTGTCATTCTATTTCGGCCAAGTACTCGATGAACGCCGGTATGACTATTTACTCCTCATTATTCCTTTTTCTTAATTCCTTTCAAAATTCTTCGCTAAGAGCAAGTCAGCACTTTTTCATCATCTCTATTTTTTATACTTAGTCTCACTGCTATTGATTTTCCCTTTACAGACAAGACTGCCACAGCGGAGCTGCAGGTGAAAAAAAAAATATGGTGAAATGAAAAACGCACTGCTAAGCATGTATTTCGAGCAACATATTAATATCCAGCAGTTATTTACTACGACGTCGACTATGTTGAAATATGAACATCCATTAATGAGTCAATCGAACAAATAAATCTCAGTGAAGCTAGGAAATGAAGAAAATTGTATGTTTTCTACTGTCTAGCAATTGTGAACTTCGTACCTTACGGAGGTTTTACAAAATATTTTAGTCGAATATAATATTATTGTAGCAAAGATTTCAGCGATACAGGACAAATTCCTGAATGATGAAAGTTAATGGAAATACTGAGCATTGTAGGGTGAAGTGGAAATATCCAAGTAATAATAGATCATCGAGCAATATAAAACATTCATTCAATTTTTCTCGTTCAGTGAGATGGTTCAAGTTTGGGGAGATATATAAATTGGAAATTTGAAAAATGTCGTTACCGAGAACATTTTCAAACAAACTGCTACCAAATAGTCATAATACTCTAATAGCATCACGTTACTGGAACGTACCGTGATGTCTTTATAATGTAGAAATGGATTTCAATAAAAAAACATTCGAGCACGTATGCACATGCATTGCTCAAACCCGATTAGGGAAACCAGGTTTTCTCAAGCGATGTCTGTGACATACGTATTTTCTTTATGCTTCGCAGAATTGACTATTTTAGACGAAGATTATCCTTGAAGAAACTTTCTTTCGTCTTGACGTCGGATCCAATCGTTGACAATAACCAGATATGTTTACTCAAAATATATGGGCATTTATACCAGACTTCATGCTACAGACTCATGATACCTGAGCATTGGTTCAATTTATTTTTATAAACTTTCAAGCAACCGTGCAAAATGCGAGTATGATAGGATATATTATTATTTCCGATCCAAAGAAAAAATTATGCACACCCGAATATAAATAGTGGAAACATAACGTAAGACATAATTATTCAAGTTTATTTTTGATTGTAATATGATATGATGTCTTATTGTGAGAATCTCCATGTACTTTATAAATGAAATCTAGAGTCTTTTTTAGCTAGATAAAAGAGAACTTTTGTATTTGGTCCATAAATTCCATACGTTTTTTCGACAGTCTCATATATTTTGGGTGTGCAGATTAATCGATACTGTAATATCGCTGAAACAAGGGAATACGTTGGAAGTCAATTCGTGTATTATGCAAACAGTGACGATTTGATGAGAAATCCTACAGTTTGATTTGCGATGCGATAACCACTGTTTTCTGACAGTTCTGTCGCTCTTCAGTCATACTGCGTTATTGTCACTACCGGGGAATACCAAATCTCGGATTCCTATCGCTCTCGATGCTCTCACGTTACTGATAAAGACGAATCGATTTGCAACTAGTAGCACGTCACTGTCCTCACCACCGTTTCATTCTCTATACTTGAATATATATCATATACGTTTGACTATATACATACATAGATTCCCATCTATGTACGTAGATGTAACACACAGCCACATGGGATCCTAGTTGACGTTTCGTCTTCAACGTACTCGATCAATACTTGGTTGTGCAAAGTATTCGGTAATAGAATGAATTTATTTGAATAGTAAAATAAACGTTTCTTGAAATTGTGTAACTTCTAAAAGATTTTTTTTTCAGCTGAAACTAACTCTCAAGCACATTTTTTTCGAATAATTTATTTGTTTTTTTCTGGAATTATAATTATTGTTAAAAACAGCATTTAATTATGACGTCTATATTTCATTCATTTTTACTTAATAAGAAACCTTAGGAAAAAAGGTTGGGACAAGTACGTTGATGCATGGCCCCTTGTTTCCTGACCATATCACGAAAAATGATAAAAAATTCGATAAAAAAATTATGAAACCATCTGTAAATAATTTCAACAGAGCAATTCGAAAAAAAATCACAAATCATGAAAAAATATCATATTAAAAAAATTACATAAAAAATTATAAAATGATAAAAAAGAATCGTGTGGAAGGCTACATGGTTTATATTCCACATTTATCCAGATCATTTCATATCGCAGAACGATAATTTATTGCTCAATCAAGTGTTTCAAATATATAAAGAGAGAGAGAGAGAGAGAGAGAGAGAGAGAGAGAGAGAGAGAGAGAGAGAGGAAGAGAAGGAGGGAGGTAGAAAAAGATATAGAGGGAATGATTGATTTTATTATGCGAACGCGAAAATCTGATAAACCCTATGGCCAACCCTCACTTGGCCCTGACTTTGAACTAGCGTTACCTATCAGCAGTACTAAATGTACGATCGTTAACCAGCGCGGACCCAGTGCCGGGGAAAGGGAAACGTTCAGGATGATAAGCTCGGAACACGCAGACCCTTAACATGCCCCAATCACCCCACCAGAGCTTGATCGTAGTTTTAATCCGGATATATATTTTTGATATGGGGGAAAGCTACTGTGTTGATAAACCTGAGGATATGAAAGCGAGTAACATTTATTCTCGGTTTCGAAAATAAAGCCCAGTTAATCTGTCGTACAAATGCATAAGTGAATAAGTGCTCTTCCATCTGCTGGATAACCTATTCGTAATTCCATTAATTGACTTTTAATCATATATTGTTATAATACTAAAATATATGTTCATTCGGAACACTTGGAACAACCAGGGAAAATTTCATCGCGCACCCAGAATCACTGTTGCTAAGATTATATCTAAGAAACTCAATGAACTGCGTGATTCAATTGGGAATCCGTTACCTGTATGGTTGTAATCTACTATCGTTCCTTGATACAATGGTCATTACAAGATTAAATGTTTAGCTCCAGATATATTGGCCGATTGCGTGAAGAGAAACCTTGATGATAAAAAAGCGTGATAAATAGCAATTTTAGAGGGTTATTAGCGTTACTCTAACGTCGTATCTTATATCAGACGATGATTTTTTATTTCGTTTGACCACTCACGATCCATTAATACTACAAAGTGGTTGATTTTTCATTTTTAGTATCGATGGAATCAAAACGTATTTTTCATTATCAAACAGTCAACAATTAGGAGTCTGAATACAAGTTTCGCAAATCGAGTAGTCTCTCAGTCGATTTGTTCGGCCAATCCCCGTTTTCTACCGACCAATCTAGACCTTCGGGGTCCCTTTCATATTTTCAAACTCCTTATCATTTTTTTATTTCACTTTGAGAGTAATATTCACAGTTACATCTTCCAGATGTCCTTGTGTACGTTATTCGTACACATATAGGCCTGACGAAATGATGGAAATTCTGTATCATCACAAGCATCTAAAACTCAACGGATGTGTGAATCTTGGTTGACAAATACAGCAGTCGGGAAAATGCTGACGATCACTCATTGAAATACTGTCTTCACACCAAGCCGAATAAAGTAGAAGACGACGAGCGATCAACACAATCGGCTTATTTCTCGACAATAACATCATTTTCCTTACGTTAGTTAATATTAGATAAAAACGAGGCAGTTGTGCTACCATAATTTTCAGGTTGAATCACGATTCCCAGCTGTCACTGGGTTCATACTTGTTCAGAGATAACTCAATAGGTTAACGTCAGAAAGCATGACAATTGAATTATATTTAGAAATCACGAAAGAGCGAATCACACGGTCTGACCATCCAAGCGTCTGACCTACTATCGACTTTAACCACTTGGAGCGGACAAATTCATTTCCACATGAATACGTTTCTCACCTGGCATTAAAGATTAAATACAGATCCTGTATATATCAACGAACCATATAGTATCGCTGATCATATTTGCCGATTCAAGGATTTACCGATACCGGCATAAAAAGCTGTCAATTTGATTCGATTCCCGAAAGCAGTCACGTCTCAAGAGTAAAGTTATTCAAAAATTAAGGAAAGTTGTCTCACTGAGCTCAACTTTACACTTTTACATTCGTTCTTAAAATTTGTTGTCGGATGAACTTGCTTTGGATAATTTACTAAGATGCCGAAACACGGTATTATAACGGTATTCCTGTATTGTGTTTAATAAATAATTAAAGTTTGCAATAGACATGACTGGTGACATGAATTTTCCCTTTATAAAATTCCTCAATTATTATATTTCCGTAAACCTCACAATTTATGTGTAAATGGCATGTTATTGGATGAATTGATGAAATTTTAACATGCCCGTAGGACTGTATTGGATAAAAAATTATCAATGAATTATGTACATGTGTTACAGAATGTAACGATGACATCGATCATTCGATGACCTCTATGGGCACGGATGCATGGGGTTTAAAATATATTATTTATGATTCATAAGTGTCATCGTGTACGTCCGGTTCATATATTCGAGTGTATTAATGATGGTGTCAACGAACTGCGAACAAATCAGTGATTTGATCACCCAGCGTGCGGTTTTGAACTCTCTTGTGGTAAACAGTGTATCGATCAATACAAACCGAATGCAAGAGATAGTTCCGTAATTTTTTATCCACAGACAAAATATCCGCGATATAATAAACGTAGATAAAAGAACCGGGGACAGAACAACCGCTACCACTGCACATACAGCATAATCATCATTGTCATTATCAATATTAAGGAGGCTTCGAATCGATTTTATCGATTTAGAACGATAGCATATTCGAGAATCGTGGAATCGGTAGAATCATTTAACGCGTGGAAATGATAGGGTGAATGTTTAACATCTCGAGATGTCTGCGTGAATTATATGGAAACATAAACTATACATATTTCTATCATTAGTCAACAATATATAGGTGGCAATAAATAATTGACTAATGTTAATTTATTTGTGAATTAAAATAAATTATCAACCATTTTTGTATATATCTTGTGTAATTTATCCATGCATGTTGTGAGTTTCACTTTTATTCCATATACTTACATGTATAGTCAAATTTATAATTTTCTTTGATCACACTCGTCACGTCATAATTAACTTACTCAAATAATAGTTATTCAAATTCGTGAACAATTTCAAAGTTCTTTTTTTAACGTCTTTCATTTCTTTCATAATTTTCGATTTTTTTTATTCATTCCCATACCTCAGACTCTCAAACAAACAATGTTTGTCAAAGATGCAATAAAGAAAACTTATGTCGTTTTTTTTTATACGGTGAATCCTACGTTGGCTGTTGCCCGGGGGCTGGGGATGGGATCAATCGGCGATGAAATGGAGAAACGATTGGAGCTCGTACTATATGATTGGCCAGTCGACGTTAGAAATAATCCTGAGACTCCTGAATAATTGTTATTGACGATCCAGGGCGATGATGCGATTGATGAGAGGGCAATTCCCCTTCTCTCTTTATTTACTCTCTTATATTAATGAAATGTGGCAGTTATTTTGTCGCGGATATTTTATCCGCTGATCAAACTTCGTGCCACGCAAGAGATAGTTGCACTATCTTCGCGCACTGCAAATATATTGAAACATTTTGTTATTTGGGCGGTGTTTAATTGCCCAAATTTCGATCTATAGTGACGCAACCATGCGAAGTGCAATGCCTTGGTATGTTATCTCCGTATTTGTACTTGTACGGATAAACGTTTTGTCAACATATCGAACGGGCTAAGTGCAACGCCTTGATATTTGATGTGAAAGCTTTGCAAAATCGAGGGTTAATACTCCATTATTTCTTCAGTTTGATACCATTTTGGTAGGAGTAAGAAGGATAATCGGAAGGTTGGGAGCCTTTTAGGCGATGCTTCGCTGACGCGAGAGCGTTTCATTCGTAGCTCTCTGGCTGATTTATGCCAGACCAGACATCGTGCCAGAAAATAAGCCTGTTCCATTACAACATACATTATAACAAGATTTTCCTAAGAAGGTAAGATTTTTTCTTCTTCGCTCCCTCGCCTCGTCTTCTCGTGCAACCTTCCCGCCATGAAGATAGACTGGGTGCCAGGTCCGAAGTTTCGCTGAATTACTCGATTTAATTTTGGCCACCCTCAAAGATCTTGAATGTCTGAGGTGCACGAGAGACACAAGTGACCTCAGAGGATACGATCCGGTTACTCGACTCAAACTGAGAAAATATCAATACACGACAATAACAAAAAATAAGATACCCGGCACAAAACGAAATTCATGAAACATCTCATAATTTATTCGATAAGACCAAATTTACAAATACGTAGCTAATTGCGATGATTATTTTAAACGGAAACATAATTAAGCAGTTTCGGTACATGTTAATAAATATTAAGAAATTTACGAAATACCGAGGGACATCGTTTGTCTGCGTCAAAACAGAGAAAGGCCTCGATACGCTGCTCCAAACAAGACTAATCACGCAGACAGGTCCTTGATGTTCGGCGCTTTCCTCACCACTAGGCCCATACACCGCAGCGTTCACACGCTAGACGCGAACTGGAGCGCACTTGTTCACGCCTCGCGTTTTCGCAACGTTTCCAAAATTTGTAACGCGTCAGGGAATAATTCCCCTTGTGCTAGTTACGCATTAACAAAGCCTATTAATTCCTTATCTTTCTTTCTCTCTCTCTCTCTCTCTCTCTCTCGGCTTTCCGATCCATTCACGACCCTTCTCCGAATTAATGACCGCGATTAATGATGTCTGAAAAAGCAGAGGGTAGGCCGCCGTTATGACCGCAGGCGTCTCATGAAGTCACGGTGAGCCCACTCAATAATCCACTAGGAAGTGCAGGACGTTTTCTTTAAGAAACTTTCTCGACTCCACCGAAGGAGGCACAGTATTGCAGGGGACCGTGGTATCCGAATCTACGGTTTCCGGATACGGCGCAACTCTCGGTTGCTACGGCGGGAAATCGTTCAACGAATGGCCTATGCCAGCGTGTCTTATCAGCCATTTGTACAACAAGAATGATGTTCGATGCTCGTGGATTGAATGGGAAAACGAGGTCCTTGCAGACGAAAATGGCTCGGGGAAAAAAAGGTAAAGGCAACAACAAAAGAACTGCTCGTGAAGCCAGTTGTGGCGGAGGCAACACTAAATCTCATTTAGCAAAATAAAATGCTTCAAATTAAATGGAAGCAAATTTCTCTCTCTTCCTGCGAGACGTAGATCACGGTATGTTACTAAAAGTAACTCAAGATTACTCAAGGTAATGGTCGCTTCGCAGGTAATGCAGGTATGCAGACAAGATCTTAACACTAAATTATAATTATGCAACGAAAAGTCTCAGTCCGATCATCGCCCAACGGGTCGATTTGACGGCAAACATGGGCCGTAAAGCCGGTCCACTGGTTGGCGCGATTCGTGCGAGTAGCGGGGAAAAATGTCACGTCACAACCCTCGAAAAACGTCTCCACAACGAGAGTATGCGAATACTTGGAAAGTATCGCTACCATGGTTGAGTGATCGTGATGATAACTGGATGATAATTTTGTTTCATTGGAGTAGCGATGACGCCTCAAGATTTGCGAAAGTCCAATCTGTCCATCAAGTATTCGATAATATTTCCTACATCGTCATATATTCATGACGGAATAAATGATTTTATTTCAAGAAAATCGGGAATGCATGGTTACCCAAAAAATCCACGGTTGCAGGAACATTAGCTATGAAAAAATTTATGGAATCGTTTGAAGAAAACTTGTGCTAGATAAATTTGTGTTGATATAATTGAGATGGAGGAATAATTTCCTCTTGGAATTTACAAGGGTGATTCATGATGCTCAGATAAGTCTGCTCCTTTGCAAAGGAACAGAATATTCTGGTACCACGGGGAAGTCTAAGAGCTAGTAGCAAGAAGAATCTCCGGGGATTCGTTCAGAGATATGTTTCACTATGTGGAATTTCTGGAGTTTCCAATGTATGTACGTGAAGCTCAATGTATATACGTGAAGCTCAATATATAAAGCGTCATTATTGAAGAACTTGTTACAATCGTCTGGTCGTATAACAGTATTCTCCGTCAGTATTGGGAAAAGTACATAAGAAGTAAGTGAATATTAGGTGAACGCATCCTTGAAACTTTGTATGAGACCATACAAGAGGACAGTGAATAAGAGAAAGGTGTGTGTCTTCGGGATAATCGAACCTGGAAAAGGGTATCAAAGGTTCTCAGCATTCTCAATAACATCTTTCTCTGGATGCAGTATCCAGAGAAAGTGATAACGGTATTCAATATATTCTTTCTCTATCTATATTAATGTACTTTCTTACTTTTCTATATTTTCGTCACCAGTTTAACATGAAAAAAAAAAAAAAAAAAAAAAAAAATAAGCGTACGTATAAAATATTTGTACACGGACAGGTATGTCATAATAATTGAAAGTACAAAAAAAAGCATCTATTATTCCAATAATATTCGTAGGTGCGCAATCTCGAAAATGGAATCTGTTTGG
Source organism: Venturia canescens (assembly GCF_019457755.1). Classification (NCBI taxonomy): domain Eukaryota; kingdom Metazoa; phylum Arthropoda; class Insecta; order Hymenoptera; family Ichneumonidae; genus Venturia; species Venturia canescens. The sequence goes on from NC_057421.1 coordinate 36,962,637, forward strand.
AATTAATTAACGAAGATCAATCTATAAGATTGCTTTTTTAAGGGTTACATCTAGTTAGCGGTCGAAAAAAGACGTGTTTTTGTTTTGTTTCGAACTGTTTTTTTTTTTTTTGTTGTGAAGGGTACATTTTTGATTATGTTTCAAAATTTTTTTTTGTAAAAAAGTCACAAATATAACAGATATAATATATCCCGAACCGCTGTTAAAAAAAGACCTTCCGCAGTGACCACTGTAACTTTTCCACCGATCATGCATTTGCAATAAAAAACCAAATAAATTAATTTTTGTATTGTATTGTCAAGTCTTCGATCGAAGGATTTGAGAAATTATCAATTTTTGAAAAAATGGTCGCGACGATCGAAAGTAAAAGTCTAGATTTCCACGCACCACACATCTGAGAAAATTAATCAAAATAGTCAAAAGAACCTTTTTTTCGAGGGGGAGTCCACTCTACCCCATACATATATTTTTTTTTAATAGAATATGAGAAATAAGTGTGAAAAATCAATTTTTTAATACAGCAATAGTTGAGAGCACGTATGTAAACCGACACTAGCTTAACTGCTTATGGTGTCGCCTTGCGTTCTTCTAAGGGTACCATGAAGTTATCTAAACGAGATAAAATTGTTTAAATATCACATGTGTTGAAAATATCCATATTTTTAATGATAATGATTATTTCACGGCTTATCTTGAGCTGATCATTCAATTTATTGATCGAAAAAAAATTGAATTTTCAAAAATACATTTTCAGCCCTCCGGGCGGAAAGTGGCAACTTTCGGCCCGCTGCGCGGGCCGAAGTTGCCGCATTCCGCCTGCGTCGGACAGAAAAATCGTATACACTCCACGGGAGTGAAATTAGACCACCTCAAACCGCGTGCTTATCACCCTCGCCTTCGGCTCGGGTGACAATTCTGCCCGCGGTTTGAAGTAGTCTATTTTCCCTCCCTAGGTGTGTAATATACTATTTTTTTCCCTCCAATTTTGAGTCTTTGAAGCATGTTTTCAGACGAATAACGAAATTTTGTAGACTTCCAATGAAGAAAAAAATGTTTTAAATTTTCAGGGGAGTATTTCGCTTTGCCCGCCTGTTCTGCTTTGCCCTACTCTCCTCTATATTTGCATGCATGTATGCAAAAGTGATGTGCTCCAAGATGTGGTACAGGATGTACAAGTTACCAAACAATCAACACTAATGTGGTTAAATCTTGTGCTCACCACGACAAGACCAACTGAGTCTCCACAGAAGCAATGACTTTTCGACGATTGTACTCAATGTACTAGGCGTTGTCCATCCACGAACTTTCCACTGCAGCTTCTGGATTTCTACACTGACCGCCGCCAGGCAAAAGATTCCGAATCGTTTGACTTTTAGATTGTATAGGGAGCCGCTGGTCTCGAGCTTCGAACAGTAGTCGATTCAAGTATACAAATATAAGTATACATGTACATACATATATGACATCTAGAGTCGTGGCAGCAACTCTGAGACAAGTACATTTATATATTATGACGAAAATTTCGAAAATCTCGCTCTCTCTCTTCCTGAGTTCGTCTCACGGGTGACATTGTTCCGCATCTCCGTACACCGAAAAAGCTCACAAGTTACGTCACAAACGATCGTTTACAATTATTTTCTTAATTATATTTTTTGTCAAACGATCAACGAAAACTGAACACGTGTCGGTGGTTGGACTGCGACATGGTTGGAAAGAATGTGACATGAGTGTGTTTGCGATAATCTCTGTGTTTGCGAACCGAAGTGAATGCAGAACTCAAAGGCTAAAACATTGAAAATCATGTGACAGGAAGCTGGATTTGAACATTCTCCGTCCTCCGTCGTTCGGCAATTGTATCCAAACGTAGCTGCTTTAAACTACGCAGTTACGCTGATATGCGTCGAGTATTAGTGAGGGCTTGAACTGGATGGATTTTATCGAAACCTACTAGCGCCTGTGCGTTGATCAGTGGTGGAACAAATCGATAATTGGAGGGGTTTACTGTCCTCCGATTGGTATCATAAATGTCAGTACTGCACGTAACATATCGTTAGATAGTAACTTTTTTCATTCATGAGAACATTTTTAAGTTTCTGATGCGTCCCGTTGGAATAAATATTCCGAATTATTATTGAATACTTTGCCTTGAATTGATATAATTTTGAATGCTACACGTAATTTGGATTGTAACTTTTTCAATTAATTTATGGGTGGAATAAGTGGGAAAGAATGGGACATCGGTTTTCAAAATATTTATTTTTGTATATGTTTTTTCCTGATTTGTAAATTTGTTTCTCAATGTCGTGCTGAAATAATTTTTAGTAGGGTTTATAATTTTTTTAATACAATTTCTTTTTACACTTTTTATATGTATAATGTGACAATGTGGAATATTTTATTACGTGTTTCGTTGCTTTACTGAATTGTAGACCATTTATATTATTTGATGATACTCCATTTCACCATTTCTTATAATGGTTCTTATCAAAATAACCAGTATCGCTATAAATAATTAGACCGGAACTGGGTAGTGAGAAACATAGGATGTAGTCTCAAATTAGGATTATGTGTATTCATGTGTATTCAGACAACTCCAGGATGGGAAACAGCAGCTAGCAGCTAAGAGAAACCTCCCCTCGGGAACTCTCAGATTAAGGTCATTTCTCAGGAGAGGCCATCAGAAGAAGATGAGCGCAGAGGGATGGTGAGAATGGACTCAGGAAAAACAGCTAAAGAAATACCCAAGTGAAGTCGGCGATAAGAGAGAGGTGGAAAAAAACGAGGAGAAGAAATAGAAATAGATGGATGGACGGAAGAAAAGAGTGAGATTTTGTGGATTAGATTATTCATGAGTCTCCGTCTTGATTCGGGCTGATTTCCGATTCGATTGTACGCCATGTTCCAATTTCGCGGCCTTCCTTCCTTGATCCGCAGTATCAATTTGAAATTAGCCAGGATGCTCTTCCAAGCGTTAGAGCCAATTTTGCAATCTCAATCTTCCGTTATCCCATCTTGGGAACACTTAGATAGCAAATGCATGACTTATTAAGATACAACTAACCTCTGAGACCGGCTAGCACCCATTCGATATTCAACTCGTACTATACATAGGCTACCCTATGGATTACTAATTGGAGGTGTGATTTTAGAAATCACCAACGTTCAATTATTCCTATAGGTCATCAGTTCTCAATTTTCTAGCACACATCGATAGTATTTGATCCTTCCATGAAAATAATCAAATGATAAGTGATTTCTACATGGTGGTAATTCTAATATCATTATAATTCGTTCTCAGTATCACATACTCAGATTCCCATAAAATAGTCCATATTCAAAATTTTTTTGAAAAACACGATTTTTTTTTTCATAAAACTCTATTTGCTGGTTAGCTTTTAAATTGCGTAAAAGAAGGATTAATTTGCAGCTAATGAATGCGATATCTTTCAAGCAAGTGTAAAAATGAATTGCAACTTGCACAAAATATCGTTGAAACAGTTTGGAATGTGACGTGTGACATTTTTGTCACACATCTTTGTCAATGAAGTGTGACAGAGTGTAATTGTGACCGTGGAAGCGCCATGAATGACCACACTTCCTGTGTATGGAATTATGCTGCGGCTGGTTGGACATGCGTCCGATATGTGACGTCGAAAGTCGCTGACATACCGTTATAGAATAAGCACTGGATGACCAGAAACTCACTTGTTATAATCAAACAGCAGCCATCTCTTTGTTTATTGTTTAGCGTTCCTGTTCTACTTAATAACTCACGCAACTGTAAATATTCACTTTGAGCCAGTTGATGCCAACCATACGGAATAACGCTCTAAATAATGGAATAAAATTGTAATCCTTATACAATAGAAAAGGATTGCAATAAAAATTTTCTAATTGTATTTCGAACCTCTTCTGATAGATCACGTTGTAGTTCCCTCTGTCATGACCAAAATCTTCACACATTTAATAGCTAACTAAGAGATTTTTTCTCTTAGCAACGTTATGTTTGGTCTATTACCCCAACAACTATTGTTATATAATTTCATTCTTCTTCCGGGTGCCGAAAGAACCACACGCTAATAAAAAAATCAGTAAAAACGTGTGATACCAGTGATAATTCAAGAGGAAAAGACAACAAGAAGCGATTAGAAGAAAGGATCAAGAATTTAGAAAGATTTATTTCCGCCAAAAGACATCGGAAAAAGAAAAGGAGTAAGTGAGTAATTTCCCTTTTTCTATTTAGATACGTTGATCCATCGTTGCCATTCATCCGTGTTCATCCCCGAGTTCTTCGTGTAGGCTCTAACCTACACGAAGATGAGATATTCTTCAGACTTCGGAAGAATTCGTTTTCTCAAACACTCTAAGGCTCAAACCTAGAAAATGTTTGGCTCAATGGACTCGTATGCTTGAAAGGCTATAACCTTGAAAGCGTTATTGATATTTTAATATACTCTAGTAGGTTCTAACCTCTAGAGTTCGCACGTTAACGTGCGAGGAAGATGAGCGGAATTACAACGAATTCGTCATTACAAGACGAAGTTACGTATCCGAGTCAACGGAGGAGAGAGGACGACGAGTAAGGAGTTGATACGATGCAGATACTCCATCAGACACTTCGATTGTTGAGGTTACAGAAGAAGATGCGCAATATCTCTGTGATGATTCTCAAAATCTGGACAGACAACGGACACTATAGACGAGTCACAAAGGGAAAAACAAAATACTGAAGAATCGATGATCGAACCTGAAGTGCTCGAAATTATGGAAAAACGTTTTGATGAAGATCGGACTTTGGACGAGGACATGGCGAAAAAGATGGTAATTCAATGGGAAGAAATACTGAAGAAGGAATTACTTCCAGAGGAAAAAGAAAAAATTATTAAAAAGTATCCACCCCCAAAAAATGCTATCTGTATTGATCAAAGGATTTAAAAATAGTTAAAGTAACACCAGCAAATTTGAGAAACTCAAAAAACGGGAAAATCCCGCTCCACCGATCAGCGGGAAAGTATTATCAGCGATTGGCAAAATCGAGCGGAAAGAAGGTACCGTTCGTAGCGAAAAACAACATGTCGAGGTAAAGAGACAATCGTCGAAGGGACAATTGGAGCAACAAGACGGACAACCGTTCTTATCGAAAGCGCTAGAAAGTGAGGTGAGAAGGATAGCTGGCAATTTAAAGAATTTTAAAAAGGAGTGACAAAACATTACATCCGGTAGTAGGATTCTAAGTTAGATCGAAGGTTATAAGATCCCTTTCTTAAAAAAACCTCAACAAATTTTTTCTTCAAACCAATGCTCTTTTTCAAGTAACGAGAAATTAATTTTAAATGAATTGATTCAGAAAGGAATTATTGAAAGATGTAAAGCGGTTTCTGGTCAATTTCTGTCTTAAGATTTTTGTGGTCACAAAAAAGAACAGAAGTCATCGTCTAGTCCTTAACCTTAAAAAATTAAATATATTCGTTCACACTGAACATTTCAAGTTGGAAGATCGGAGAACTGCTGTGAGTTTAATGAAGAAAGATTGTTTTATAGCAACCATAGATCTGGAGGATGCATATTATGCAATTCCTGTTGCAGTGAGCGATAGAAAATATTTAAGATTTCGTTTTGAAGGCAAACTTTTTGAGTTTACGTGCCTTCCTTTTGGACTAGCTTCGGCGTCGTACGTTTTTACAAAAATTTTAAAATCTTTAGCAACGATCTTACGTATCAGAGGTTATACCTCGGCAATTTATCTAGATGATTTTTTGATTTTTGGACAATCGTTCGTAGCGTGTGAAGAAAAGGTCGAATGACAATGGATTTAATTGAAAAATTAGGCTTCATAGTTAATCGTGAAAAGTCTCAACTTGTTCCTGCAGAGCGTTGCAAATATTTGGGGTTTTGCTTTGATACAGAATATATGATTTTGGAATTACCGGAGGATAAAAAACGAAAAGTGAAAAGAATGATAATGAAATTCCAACGGGCCAGGAAGTGTAAAATTCGAGACTTCGCACGATTTGTAGGCACAATAGTAGCCTGTTGTCCAGCACTCTCTTATGGTTTTGTCTACACGATATTTAACTCTTTTAAGGAATAAGGGCTGTTTCGAAAGTGAGATAATTATATCGGAAGAACTTCAGACAGAGTTTGATTGGTAAAGGAATGCAATACGTAAACCTCAAATGCCAATTAAAACCCCGAAATTTCGACTTGAGATTCAGAGTGATGCTTCAACGTCTGGTTGGGAAGCAGTATGTGCATGGTAATAAAAAGGTTCATGGTTTTTGGACTTCAGAAGAAAAAAAATCTCATATAAATTTTTTAGAATTAACTGCAGCTTTTTTTGCGATTAAATGTTTTGCCGGTCATATGTGATCGGCAAATTTTTATTAAGAATAGACAATACAACGACGATAGCTTATATTAATCGAATGGGAGGTACGCCCCTTATTAACCTAAGTTCACTAGCGAGATCCATTTGGGAGTGGTGCGAAAAAAGAATGATATTCTTAACCATTAGTTCGAAAGAAAATGCAAAGGCAGATTTTGAGTCGAGACGATTGGAGGAAGAAATGGAATACGAATTAGCGGATTGGGCGTTTAAAGAAATAGTTTAAAAATTTGGTTTTCTAGATATAGATTTGTTTGCATCTCGAGTAATTGCTTAATGTCAAAAATATTTTTCGTGGACTCGTGATTCAGAATGCATCGCTATCGATGCATTTACAGTACCGCTATACCTTCGACCGCTATAATTCCTAAAGTTTTAAGAAAAATTGAAGAAGAGAAAATAATAGTCATTGTTGTGGTCCCCAAGTGGCCAGTCCAACCATAGTATCTCCAATTCCCGGGCATTCCAAATAAGACAAGTTCTGGAAGAAGCTTTAGATATCAGAACAGCATCACTTCGTCCTTCATCGATAAGACAATATGGAAGTGAGTTAAAAAAAATGGTGGAAATTTTGTGAGCTGCGCGAAATCGATCCGTATAATACGTCAGTCGAGAGCGTAATAATATCTATTCTTACGGAAGAGTTTACGAAAGGTGCTTCTTATGGAACTCTCAATTGTTTGCGTTCGGCGATTTCTTTGATAGCGGGTCCTCATGTAGGTACAAATCATTGTATTTAGCATTTTTTCAAAGGCGTTTACGATTATAAACGATTATTATAAATACGATTATACAGGGGACCCAAAATCTGTTTTAGACTATATAAGTTCTTTAGATAAAAATGAAAATTTATCATTGGAAATTTTGGGGGAAAAACTCGTAACACTTCTTGCGTTAGTTACTAGTCATCGAGTTCCGATCTTTTCATTGATAAAGTGGAAATTTATTGAAAAGAATAAGGATGAAGTATTAATTCGTATCGTAGATAAAATAAAAACATCAGGAATTAACAAAGTTCAGCCGTTGCTAAGATTAGCGAGATATCGGGCTGATGAGAAGATATGCGTCATAAATGCGTTGGAAGTATACATAGAACAGACAAAGAAATTAAAAAATGATTGTGAAAATCTGTTTATTAAGAGAAAAAAGCCACATAGTGAAATTTCATCGCAAACGCTCGCTAAATGGATAAAAAATATGCTGGACAAGAGTGGCATCGATATGAATATTTTTTCGGTGCATATAATACGCCTCATGCGTCATCTTCCGCTGCAAAAAGAAAAGGTGTTAATATTGATAATATTAAAAAAAGCAGCAGGATGGACGGAAACATCAAAGACGTTTGAAAGATTTTATGATTTACCTACTATTTCGAATAGTACAAGTTTCGTGGAAGCGGTTATAGGAGATTAGTTTATGTTCAATTGCAATGTTACAAAAATATATGTTACGTAATGTAATTATGTTACAACAATTCATAAATACATGAATTTTTCATTTAGTTTTTTGCCTATTTAGTTGGTACACTTCGCTGTAAACATTTACAACGTGATCTATCGGAAGAGGCTCGAAGTGCAATTAAACGATCAAAAGAACTAACCTGTAAGAAAGTTCGATCGTAATTGTATTAGATGCCTCTTCCGATAGATCGAAATCCACCCTATAATAAATACGAAAGATAAGTATTTACCCTGGTCATCGAAAAGATGACTACCCAAGATTATGGCAACACTTTAAAATAATGAAAGCAAATAACAACAGTTGTTGGGGTAACAGCCCAAACATAACGTTGCTAAGAGAAAAAATCTCTTAGTTAGCTATTAAATGTGTGGAGATTTTGGTCATGACAGAGGGAACTGCAACGTGATCTATCGGAAGAGGCATCTCATACAATTACGATCGAACTTCCTTACAGGTAAGTTCGTTTGATCGTTTAAATGGTTTTAACGGTAAGCATGAAATATTTTTGGATACGTAAGAATGAGTTGATTTTATGGGTGTTTTCCACAAAACTAATACGATTCAATAAATCAAATTTAACTTTTTATTACATTTCGCATACGCTCACATAAAAAAAATTAATTTTCGAAGTTAATATTTTGACATTTTGAAAAGATTGAATGTACATCTATGTCATTTTAATGCATATATGAGGCAGATAGAGAGCACTGAAAAGAATATCAAACGCAATAGAAAACTGAAAAAAGATCAGAGAGATGAGTTGTTCGTTCCGAATGAAAATGCAAAGGATTCCTGTTAAAGATATACGCTGAAGTGAGGGTAGTAAGAGGCGTTTTGTGGTACAGAGGATTCAGAAAAAAGAGAAAGAAAGAAGGAGCTTGTTCACAAAGGCAATCCCGTCACGGGTTACCGCGCTCACGTGAAGGATTCTCGAATCTTTGCACAGTTCTCGGCTGTGTCAAGCTCTTCTGCCTCTTATACTGACTCTGGGCCAAATACATGCATATCCATATCGTGTGTATTCATACGGCCGGAAGCAACAGAGCATAAGCGAAGAAAACGGAGGGAAGAGGGATTTACTGCTCTCGTAACTAGAGGGCAAAGTATGTGCTCTGTTGCTAGCATCGAGGCAGATGAACGAGACGATGAACGTAATGGTTGCTTCGAGACAAGTTGACGTTCACAGCCGTGCTATCTTCCCCTTGATTACAAGCAGTGGAACATTTTGTACGATGTTGCAGAGATCACACCTGTATGGGGTGATATTGACTTCGTCAGAATAAATCCATTATTTCAACTTACTCGTCACATGAATTGCGACCGGTTTAGCCAAATTTTTTTAGTCCTTGTAAGATTAATAATATAGGTACTATACAGCAATGTATTTTCTCACAGATTTTCAATTATATACTTATGCTCTTGCCTATAGTACGTCTTCAAATTAACACGCATGCCGTGGTGAGATGATATAAGATTTTTTTGATTTATGACATGATTATAAGATGATTTTGGAGAAGCGAAGATTTACGATGTAGTAATAGGAAATGAATGAGAAGATGATGTGAATCTGAATGGGTGTTGCAGAGGGATGTGATAATGACAAGAAAAATCGAACGAAATCAATACATTCATATTCCAGATAGAAAAGAAACAAATTGCTCAATAGAAATGAAGAAATTCTCTTAGATAGACCGCGGATGACTGGAAAATACAACGTGAATTGTTGGAGCGGAGAGTATAAAAATAAATAAATAAATAACGACGACATGGGAGGAAGAGAGGCAAGAAAAAGGGTGAAGGGTGCAAAAAAAAGGAGAAGAAAACATATTGCGCTCCGACGAATGAACGAGTGTTAGATGTAGGGAGACACATGGATGTGAGGGTGAATGAGACATTGAGAGGGTGCAAAAAGAAATAAGCGAAGAAGAATGAAGATAAGAGCGTGGGGATGCTCCGGTCTAATGCTCATATAGTATATACCACACTAAAATTCTGCATATGAAGAAACAAAAACGACTAAAAGCGTTAGAATGTGAGAGCAAGAGAGATAAAGAAAACATAGGTCGAGGGTGAAACTTCGATGTCAGTCGTGTCTGACGAGAAGAGCACGCTTTTGCAATAATGAACCGCTCCTCTCTTGTCTTTCTTTCTTGTCTCCCCGTTGCTACTAAAAATACGAAGACAACGGCGACGACAATGACGAGAAAAAAACACTTGTGAAAAACACGTATACGACACGTATATGATAGGGAGGACTTGTATGTTAACGTTACTCAGCAAATACGAAACAGGATAACAAAAACTGAGTAACTGAGCCGAATGAGGTGACATTGTTCCTTACGCTAGTGTACATATTTTTTAATTTTTTTTGTCGATACAAGTACGTTCTGCACCTAGTTACAATTTAAGAAAATCATTGGTTCCTAATCTATTTCATTTCTTTCACAATGTACCCCTAGGTCTATTAAATATTTTATTATACATGTTGTACTTTGTAGGAATTTTTAAGTAGAAGTATAACCAAACCAATACAATTCTCATATTTTTCAATGTAAAAAGCTGGAAGCATATATTTTAATCTTCGAAACAAAAATTCCTTTCTCGCATATTGTAGTGAGCAGGAAATAAAAGCAATGAAAAATATATTGGCACCACTTGAATCAGTGCTCTGTTTATATCCGGTAAATAAGTGAATTAATGCATGTTGTAAAATAAATGAAGAAATTCTCAGGACTCTGACATACTTGAAAAGAAAATTTCTGTTACTGTTTTATCATGAGCGCAAAATTCATTCGACACTAAAGCTCACGAATATTCGTGGACTAAGTAAGGTTTACCGATGATATGCGACTTCGGGTTAGCGTAATTGCTAGCAGTCGTTGATCGTACTGGAAAAGCTCTGCTCTGTGAAATTTCAGACACCTGATGTAAATACATAGATATGCATTTATACCATGGAACACGCAACTTGTGAAGTACAAGAGTCCCTTTAAATTTTGTCGAGCGTGGGAAAATGGAAGCTCCGGAACAAAGGAGAACCGCGGAGAGGAACACGCACGATCCGTGTCATCGGATTTCCAGCGAGTATTGTACTAACAAGCGAAATTTTTAGTTGATGTGCTGATTCAGAGGATCGACCTTCACTTTGAAATACGCTTTTGTAAATTATTAAGAATTTGATAATGTAGACGTTATTACGAGCTGTAAATATTTTTAATGCAAAAGCAATGCATGTAGCGGAAACCTACTAAATCTCACCGTTATTGCAATCGTTTCATCTAAACATCATTCAAGCGGATTAGCGGACTGTTATTATTTTATTGAAGTTACATGGGTTATACGTTATAACGGAAAACTTTACAAACCCTTGAAGATAAATTAAATAATTAATAAGTAACACGTAAATGAAGTAACATTCAATTTATTAGATAATAAACTTTCACATAGCGATCAATTCTGTTTGGCTCCAATATACACATTAACGTTCCGAAAACTTAACGATTAATTTTGTATTTCTTTTTAACTTTACGAATTGAAAGAAAAGTGTACAAAAATTGTAAAGTTTTCATTTCGTTGTGAAATTTTTCCACACTGATAAAATCCAATTCTATTTTCATTTTTATGAATCTTCTCCACATTATCAATTTATTTTATTTATATGCGGACTCATCATTCATAACCTCGAATAAAACAAGTGTAATTATTGGCGAAGGTAAGTCGATATTGTCCTGACAGCTGGATATATAATGCCACACATTTATTTAAGTGCACGTGTATTACATAGAAATAAAACGATAGATAGTATGAACTGACATCCCACAGAAACTTTCCTTCAGGAAAATGAACGTGGGTGAGGTCGGAATTCGCTGACTTTTCGAATCTTGGCTTTTTCCGACTTTGGGAAGCCTATATCCGTATGAGATTTGAGATATATCTATACAGACAGGCTCAGATTCACCGCGGTCAAAAGGTTGAATCGGGACTAGCCATCAGCCGTGACCTCCGTGCTATTCAAATCTGTTGTCTCTTAGGAACACGCAGGGTACAATCAAGTCAATTATTTTGGTTGACCTTACCGCATCTGCCATCAACATATAAAGCTACCGGTCGAAAGGTCAAGGCGAAAAAAATATTGGCATTTATCGCAGTTTTCCGGATCTAAATTTATATTTTCGTCGGGAAGTTTGGACGTCGCAAATTGTCAACTCCATCGCAAAACTATTTCCCACATGGAAGTTTTGTACATGAGAAAAACTGTACTTATTGAAAGTTTATACGAGTGGATAACCATTTATATTTTTTCTCGACACAATTATAAATGATCATTCAAATAAAATCACCACATGGAAGTATTATGTGATAAAAGTCATACTCGAGTAGGAGAAAAATATTCGAAAAAATATGCATTCAATGGTCAAGCAAAAAAAAATGGAATTTAAAAGATATGAAAATAGATCGTTCGGTATGTTCTTCAAGAAGAGGGTAAACGGATGGCTCGTGGTAATATAAATCCTGAAAACTGAGCGAAAGTTTTTGTGGCGTGTCACGCTTACGAACGGTTCCAAAACTATGCTGAACTCTTTCTCATTAATTTGTAACAGTGTAACGAGTAGCTCCGATAAAAATAGAATAGTAATCTTCCGCTTGATGAAAAATTTACGGTATGCAGATGTCGTATAACTCTTTGGACGGACACGATAAATTTTAAGCTCAATAGATCTGCGAAGGGGTAACATCACAAAATATTTTCATGCCACGAAATACGTCGCTGAGTGCATGAGGTGAATAATATTTCGTCAAGGTTTTATTTTTAGTAAAAATGGTGCCTGTTTTTTGAAAAATATGGAAGAATTTTGATAGAAGAACAAAATCCTATAATATAATTCGCACTACGCATGTTAAAGATAAAATAATTTTGGCAAGGGAGAATTATCCGTGACATCCGTTCCTCAGTAAAGACTCAACGAGACGAACGGAAGAGCAAAGCAAACCAGGGAGTACAGAGAGAAGACGACGTGGTCTTGAGCGCAAAGGAATCTCTATATATGGTTCAACGTGAACTAGGCTCCAAGCTTAATGAGGTACAGAGATAGATAGTAAGAGAAAGATTGAGAAGGAGAGCAACAGAGAGAGAGAGAGAGAGAGAACGAGCGTTGTGGATGGGTGAGATACTTCTAGTCTTGGGTGTCGTGATGAGAGATGGAAAATGCGAGGAAATGTTGGAAGGGAACGCACAGGAACTCGGAAGAACTCTTGGGACATCTAGAGGCAAGTACTTGCCGAAAGAGGATGCTGCAGTGCACAACATACGATTGCTGGCTAGCAGCCTCTCATGTATTTCGTACGTGAGAGAAGAGGGTACTGATGAGTTAGCAACGAGAATAAACAGTGTCATGTACTCAGTTTTAAACCAAGAAACAATATTATTTTAGCTCGCATAGAGGGATGATATTTTATACTGCACTTCGCATCATTTCACGAATGATACGATCACAAATTGTTATTTCCTCAAAGAATTCAATTGAAAAGAATTATATTGATCCGTTGTTTTTCGGAACGGAGAACGGAGGAAAATTTCGTATTCGTCGTCACGACACAGTTTTAACTTACGTCTTTTTCTCCTGAATTGATATTGGGCCCAATCATTAAGGCCTGTGCACAGTGTAAACGTTGGAATCTTAGATGTCAACAAAAAAGATGATTTTGAGTAAACGGGGTTTATTCCAAGAGCAATAAATTTTTTTCTTTACACCTCGGTCGAAAGTATGTATTCCCGGCATCGATTTTAAAGCCGAAAGTCAAAGATTTATGTTCTGTCAAAACTATACGCGCGCTATTTGTCACAGCGGAAACAAAATTTTTTTTGTGCGTTCCAGAAGGTTTGACGTGATTATTTTTTTGACGTTTGACGTTTGAATCGACATTGCCTACACATTTTTTGAAAGTCTGTGACTAGTTATTGGGAAACCGTGCGAATAATGTTATATTATTCATCGGGAAATATGTTCTGGAAATGTCCTATTATTTCCAAGCATTATTATCAAAACAGCACTAGATTGCTACAAATCCGAACGAATAACTTACGATTATCCTTCCAGATGAAATCAATACGAAGGCAAAAAAAAGAGCATGTGAGCGTTAAGCACTCTTTTTGATTACTTAACATTCGAATTTTCACTTGAAACTTGAGATAGAAATTCCTTGGGGTGTAAACTAATGATTTATAAAAAAAAAATTTCAAAATTTTGCACTCTTCATAGGCCTTAAAAAATAAAATAAAAACTGTAAATCGTTACTAGTAAAGGGTGATCTCGAAAAAAAAAATTTTCAGAAAAGGGAAAAACTTCGTTATTTTTATGCTACTGCCAGGACATTCGATGCAATGGATTTTCTTTTCGCAAGCTTTTATGTTTGAGTCAAAGCTGTAGGAAAGCACGTAGTTGGTTCTCTTCCCCCCCCCCCCCCCCCCCGCTATCTCGCTCTCTCCGTTTCATTCCCTCGTGGCTTCGGATGGACTATGTATCCGTCTTGCTATGACGGAACCGACGGCTCTGCATACAAGACATGTCCATTTAGATGTTTCCTCTTTCACCCTCTTACGAGAGCCTAGCGTCCTCTCCTCTACTCCGCGTCGTGAACCCCTCGTGCATATAGTCAGAACACCCCACACTTCCCACTCTTCCCTTCTCGTTCCTCTTACTCCGTGTGTCATGTATAGATATCTACCCTTATATGTACAATATGAAGAAAGTAGTACGAGTGTACGTATCCGAGCAAACGATATTTATATATGTATAACAGTATGAACCAAGATACATCCATTCCTGCAGAAAAACAGTGGATATACTACTAGATATGTACGATATCTTATGTATAAAACATTTGATATAATTTTCGACCACTCTTCGCCTTTTTGTTCCTCAGAATGGGTTAGCCTATGTAAATATACATTGAAAATCATTCGTGATTCTTTTTATGTCTTCTAGTAATAGTTATTTTCATCTAAAAACATTCGCCTACGTAAATCAGTGAAAAATATATTCTGTTCGTTCTTTTGCCCTGTATAATATTGGGATAATCGCTGAAGATATTATTGTTCTATCATGCAAGCGATTTGTGAGCAAGAACGTCTCGAAACTAAAAAAATCATCCATTTTTTGGCCTGCTAAGACAAATCTAGACCGAGAAAACATGCACAGATGCGGTAACATACAATAGTAAAAGATTTGAGCAATGCATGCATAAAAGAATTACTTTCGCTGGAAAAACTGGAATGACAAGCAACCAAATCTATGGGCTCCATAAATAGAACTCGAAGGTTTTTGTTGATTTCCCTTACACGTTTAATTTTTTTACGTTTTTCAATGGTTTTTTGGGGGATTCTATGGTTTCCAGAGCACCCAGTTTTGATCGTTGATTCTTGATATTTCGACTAAAATATTGAGAATTCGAAGATTAAAAAAAAATTGCCGTTGTGATTTCGTTAAGGAAATACGAGCACTATTAGCAATAGATGAAAGATGGCTAAAATGCTCTCTCGTAAAAGCGAAATCTTTCTTCTGTTACTAATAATAGATATCGGCCAGGCAAGGTTTCAAAAAAATCACTTTTGAACTGCCTCGAAAACGTAAAGTAATTGATCGGTTTGATTCATACACAACTTGACACTTGTAGATATAGACTTTTTTCTGAATAAAACGATTCACGGTAGTGGGGGTAAAATTGGCATGTTCTTTCATTGAATTATGAAACTCCAGAGTCATTTGAAGCCTTGGAAAATTGAACTGGAAATTGATTAAGAAATTATTTTTCGATTGAGCCTAAATCCAGCACGATTGGTCGCGTTATTGCTGAGAAAAAAACTTTAAACGGGCTTAAGATTATGCGCAAGTTACTAACACATTCGTGGATTAATGTATCTGTTAAATACTACCCCGAAACATTAAATAATATTATGTAATCGTCTATATTGTGCAATATTATTGAAGATGTATGGAGGAGATTACGAAATCTTCCGCGCCTCGATTTAACGATTAATTTTGAATATGTGTCGGTTCGGCGTTTTTAAGGAGTTATGCCGAATCCTCTTTAGCATTCTGCCATGCTGCGAAGCATTTTTACTATTTGTTACATGCTCAACGATCCCATGTACTCGTGTAAAGAAGTTTAAAATTCGCCCAACAAAATTTTTTAAAAGAATTCCGTTACTAATCCCCCAACTCCCTGCTAGGGGACCTAATATCCTCTAACTAACAGTATCCATAACTTCTTAGGGACGCCGAAACGCAAGATATTGCAATCTCCCCGTCGGGTAAATGTACAGAAGTGCGGTTTTTCCCAAAAATGGCGATAACAATTTTTTTGCTCTCATCAGTTAATAGCCATCCGAAGTCGAAAGAGTTTCATAGGATCCAGTTTTTTTAAGCAAAAGATCGGACGTGAGATTTTTTAATTTTTCGATTTTCTAAGCACTATAGCCATCAGTTTTGGCATTGCAGGTATGATTATACATTTAAATACAAACAATTGACTTACACACTCAAAGATATTGCGAACCCACTGGACGGTTCCGCATACATATCCAAAGGTGTTCCGAACCCAGCCAACAATTTCTGCACGTCCAACGATTCCTCACCCACATCCTCACCCATATTTCGAGGAATTTAAAAACTCCATAACCCATGGATTTAATGAAAAATTTCAGCCTACCCTGACGAAATACTTTATTCACATTATTACATAAGAACAGATCACAAAAAAAAATATGTGAAAATGTGGAATTTTTAAATTTCTTTTGTTATTAATAAAAAAAAATCATGGTAAAATTTCAGCCTCCGCCAACTTAATATTGCTTGTTAATATGTTTTCCATTTATAAAAAACATTAAAAAAAAAAATCAGCCCGAGTACAGGTGGAACCCCACTTCTGCATAATTATCGTATTTTGAGTCAAATATATGATGGCTGCATCGTCAGAATAAGGGATCGCGAGTATTATAATAATGCTTAATTTTTTTCAAACCCCCCTTTTACCGCCTTAAAAGCCGAATTTTTTATTTTTATCACTCTTGAAAAAAATCTTATTTCGGGCCAAATGTAAAGGCTGCATGGTCAAAATTTGACAGTCTCAAGACCTCTGGTTCAAAATGAATAGAGGAACAAAAATTTTAATATTAAGCGATATTTGAGTCCCACTACTTATACTTTATGCAAAATTATATGACTAATTAATTTTTGAAATGCTTACGTGAGAATGTCGACCTGACAGCTTTCGATCATATCATTATCACTTATGAAGCGAAGCATTTGTTTCGTTTTCACTTTGAAAAAGATTACATTAACTTAAAAACAATATGATCCGCAGTACCGCAATATGAACATAAAAATTGTATACAGTCGAATTCTTCTCATTTGGCATATTTTTAAGTTTGATCTTTCTATGTGACCGACCGGTGACTTCCGTTTTTCTCTCATTTTTTCTTCATCTCAGTGCACATATTTTTCAAATCCACCAAACCGTGGAACGAAAAAATGGAGTCTATGGTGTCTTCAATAGAGAATGGCCATACGTTGAAGCTAGCATAGCGCACAGACTTGCAAAGCCACCGAGAAAGGATCATGCTCGAGTAAGTGATTCTAAAGTGCATTATAAAAGTAGACCATGTTAGGTAGATGTATATGTTGAATATATATATGCAACGAATGCGTACTCGGAGCATATATTTCCACGTTAAAAAAGGCTCGATGGGGATTTTCCAATGCATAATGCCTCTTCGTTTTACAATGAAAGTCGAATAACTCTGCCAGTAAAACAAAAAATAGACAGTTTTTCTCCGAACTTTTACGAGCGTATACGAAACATATCTGGGGCAGTTCGAAAGACGTAGAGGCGTATTATATTTTATTATTACTGTATTATGATCATTAAAAGTTATACAAAAGACTTGAAGTTCAAATTATATTCTAATTTTGATGCATTCTTCTATAGGTAACTTATTCCTACGGAAATAAAATTGCATGGGCGATGATCCGAACATAATTACGTTACATTTTCGAGGAAAGACCTATTATACTCGAACAATTTTAATAACTTCTGTACTTGCTACTTGTTCAGAATGTCAGGGATAGATTTAATGAAAATACATAAACTTTATAATGTGAATCAAAAGCCGAGACTAAGAGGTAACAGAACGCTGATCTTTGAATTTCCTAGAAATTGAGCATTTAGCTGGGAATAGTACGAAAGGAGGACTCTCGTAAGTATAGTTACTATTTACCATGGAGCAAAAAAGAAGGGGTGTGTCTTGATGTGTATGGAAAATGAATTAATAACGCAAGTATTGTACCGAGGATGAGATCCTTTTGGTACATCGCCGGGTTCATTCGATACATCGATCAAGCTAGTCATGGTATTTCAGAATTGAACATATGAGTTCTTTCTGCTTTAGTCATATTTTCGAAATTTTAGCCACAGTGCGCAATAAGATAAAACGAGGGAGCGACTGAGAGAGAGGGAGATACAAAAAAATAACAAGACGAATGCAAAGAGAAAGCAAAGGAGAATTCAAAGATGAGAAAGAGAGCTAAAAAGGGACGAAGCAAAGGTAGTCAAAAAAAACGATGGTAGCAGCTACTCGAGAGGAAGAGAACTTGGCAAGACGTATGAGAAAAAGTACGGGAAAAAGGAAAGGAAGACGAGAATAAGAGAGAAACAGAATCGAAAGGTAGAAAAGAAAACAAGTTTTATCATGGCTCTTCTTTGAATATAGCGTTCATTCTTAATGGTACCTTAACGTTCTCGAGCAAAGGTTCAGTTTAGAGACAAAAAGTATATTCAACGCGTACTTGGAGAGAATACGTGAAAATAAGAGAGAAAGCCAATAAAACCTGTATGAACTTTTTTATTCGAGCGTCGAGAAAAAGATTCATAAATGAGCAGGAAAATTATATAACAGAGCACCAAATGCAGTTGAAAATATGGTGCAATTCGAATTCATTATTAGTTGAAATGATGAAAAAATTTATTACATATCAAAATTGGTGCCTGAAATTAGAAAAATTCAATCTTATTATTTCTTGCTCGAGACAATGCATGGTAACTAAAAATGCTTCCTGACTGAAATTTGTGCGAATTCAAAAATTATATATGAATATATTAGCCGAACAAATTTCCTCCGGAATCAATGGAAAAGTTAATTTAATGAATATATGAAAGTAAATGACATAATCTCAATGAAATAAAAAAAAGATTGCTGTTGTCAATTAAAAAACAAATAATTAATATCTCTTCAACGCATTAAGCTACGAAGTTCGAAGAGGTTCGCAATCAAAAGAAAAAAAAATGAAAAGTACCTCAATTTATAATATTCTCTGAAATACTATAGTTAATTAATTATTGAAGAAACAAATTTTGAAAATTTTCGAAACCAATTGGAAACGCTATCGCTCCGGTAAAGAGTCTCTGGCAACAACTCGTCATAAAATAATGTACTTATCTCTGAGTCGCTGCCGCGACTCTAGATGATAAATATATCGAAATCAAGATGCGGGAAAGAATTCAAAATGTTAAATGAGAAATAAAAATCGATTCTCATATTATTCATTAGGTACTACGAGGGTTCTGATCGTTCTTCACAGACTTTTGTGAAATTATTTAGCGTTAGAAACTATGTTCGACGCAATAGTTTATTTCATTGAACTTCAAGTTGATTTTTTTCGATAGTATTACAACGAAATTTTTTGAAAATGTATACTATAGAATAATCTAGAAATATCGTATGGAAATATGAAAAAAAAATTCAAGTACCATGAATTCAGATTTCCTTTCTTTCTAACTTAGTTAGTGGTTTCGAAAAATTAGATATGTATTGAAATCCGTAAAATAAATAAAAAATTGACGTCAATACATTCGGTATCTGTGTCGTTGTCCACGATTACGGATTTGATACAATTTGAAAATAAAACTTCCTTCAGAACTAATCTCGAAATGACTTATGCTCAGAAAGGGAACGTGGGAGTTTTTGAATAACACACGAATTCGTGTTGATCTTATTTCGAATTCGTATTTGTGTGCGTATGCGTGCGTGCGTGAAAGTCGTCACGAGTGCACAAAGTCTTTTACTCGTAAAACGCCTCTTAATTTTTGTCAGTACTCGATTGATATTCGAATTGTGTCGTTCTTGATGAAATTAAGTCGATCTTTATATTCGCTGTAACGTACCCTTAAAAACCCAGGATTCGTTCTTTCATTCGTGTTTCAAGACAGTGCGTATGAAAAATCGAAAAAATTATAAAAAGAAAAAGAAAGGTCGTTGCGAGAAGAATTTTCCAAAGTAGACCACACGGTCAGAGCACACTTCAGTCGACAATTACCTTCAGCGTTAATTAGAATTATAAGGCAACCTTAGACTTGAGGGAGCGACTTGATGGTGACCTGGGCCGATCCAAGTAATGTGTATCCGTATAATACGTGTATGCGAAGGTGTAACTGGGTCTCTGAAAGTTAAAAAGCTACAAGAGCTTCGGTACCACGCGACTAGACGTCGCGTATAATACACGTACATCCGCTATGTTCCAGAAGCCGTCTCTCCACCCACTTTCATCGTTCCTTATAGCCGCATGCCTCAAGGCTTTCGCTGTGTATTCCTCGCAAAGCTCGAGCTCGCGTGCGCGTTATCAAAAGCCGTGGCATAAAGTAGAAGAGGTCTCACGGGCGAAACACTAAATTATAAATAAAAAATTATTTTACATAGCCACGACTCTCACGGCCGGGTCGTATACCTCGGCTCGTAAACACCTAACCCTTTTCT
This sequence comes from Venturia canescens, assembly GCF_019457755.1. Classification (NCBI taxonomy): domain Eukaryota; kingdom Metazoa; phylum Arthropoda; class Insecta; order Hymenoptera; family Ichneumonidae; genus Venturia; species Venturia canescens. Next base: position 36,983,291 of record NC_057421.1, read on the forward strand.
ATCCAAACCCTCTTTCCAATCTTCTTAAACACCCTCGTTTCAACCTCGATTCCTCATCGATCTCCCTCCCCCATACACATATGAATTTATGAATCGTATCGTTTTTTTCTGTTCTATCACGCACGATGGGATATGAGAGAAGATTCGGGAAAGTAAGGTGTACGAGTCTCTCAAGATCCCATGAGTTTATGTCCCCCTTAAACAGTTCACACATATTATCCAACGTAGCAGCAAAATGTATTTGACTACATACATGACCATACACTGTTCTGCTTCCATGCTTATTCTTCTTTTCATATCCCTAGATTGATAGAAATTATATTCATTTCGTTATGCGTACATACATAAAGTTTATAGAGTCAGTGACACCGTATCGTGGAGGCGTTGGTTACCACTCGCTTTTGCCGTTTGCGTGGTAAGGCTGCACAAGTGCTACTTTAATATAACTTATGGACCTAGTGAATTCTCATGATTATAATTATATGCTCGTAAGAATAAACCCTGACTTTGGCTTATGCAAAGTTGCTGATGGAAACAATTAATGGCAACAGCTGCTTACATCAAAACTGCTTACTGAATCGACATTAATACGAGGTTCAATAGGGGAATAACCGAAAAACCTTATTACGCCTGCTAGTTTTATGTTTTTCTTCTAAATATAAAATAGATATTTAATGACCTAATTCGTGATGCCCGTAGTAATAGTTACCGTTATAGGTGTTTTAGTAACCACTGCTATAAGATAGTCCTTAAGCTGTACGCAAACCGAAGTTCGAGTACCTTGGTCTCGCTATCTATTACATCCGAACTTCGCTTTAACGTTGATTGCAATACGTTTTATACTGGTACGTGATGAACACACGTCCGTAAAATATATACACAGCACGTTTGGAATAAAGCGACACTATACTAAGTATCGACGAGCCGATTCCGGAGTTTTAGTAGTGCCTGTTTAATAGGAGCTTTCACGATAATGGGGGAGGAGAAAGGAATAATGCCGTTGAAGATATCTCAACGCGATACGGTATGGATCTCTTGCGAGGACGGGTGACTCTCAAAGACTTCTTGAAACTTCGATTACCACAGCAGTGTGTATCCAAAGTATTAAAGCTGTAAGTTTTGCCAGTTCATACAAATTTCCTTTTCACAGGATTTTAATCACGTCTTATGATTCGTAAACAGATGGCATGCACTTGGTTTAAATAATAATGAAATAATTCCTTTCCCAGTGGCTTTTCCGTGATCTGATTGTAATAAATTTATTCCATTATTGCAACATTACAATTTTCGGAGTGTAACGATAGAAAGGCTATACGGTAAAAATGAACATATGATCGGGCATTATTGCATTCAAACTCAGAACGGATTTTTCAGCCGGCATCAATCACACTATGTCGTAATACTATTCAAGTGTTTGAACCGCATGAAAAATAGTCCGATCGGCTAAAGTGTCCACCCTAGCCTGTCAAATATGTATATCGCCTTTTATTTACAAATAGGATCGGAATAATTAACGATCGGTGGTATAAGGCAACATACAAACCTCCAGACATTATGGCGATCAAAAAAAATCTATCTACGTGAAGTGCTTCCAGTAGTTTGCCACACAGACATGAACTATTTGTCACAAAGTTTACGTTCAATCTGATAAGACTTTCTACGAGATTATATATAATTAATCGAGTTCTTTTTCTGCCTTGTACATGAAAAACGACAATGGAGAAGCAAAGAATAGTATATTAACCGTTTTTATACATAGGGAATGCGTGTTGAACTACGATTTACATATACATGTTCGTGAGAGAGCGTTCGATCGTAACCCACATGCAACAAACAAAACTGTGATAAGAGAGGGAGGGAGCAGGGGGCATTAAAAAGGAAAATATCGACAATTATTCCGGTTATCCACGGTGGTACAATAAATGAAATGCTGTAGCATATTGTTCTTCACTTGGAATTGAATTTAATGCAATGTAGCATCCCTGCAGCAAAACAGATTCGAATAACTTCGATTGGCAAGTGCAAAACAAACAAAAGTTCAACTGTGTGTCGAATTCTCACAATTATTTTCTACGATTAAGAATTCTATAAAAACAAATAGCACGAAATGCCGATATGATGCAATTAATCACGTAGAGTAATATGCGTTGAAGTTTTTCTAACCGTCTTCTAGAAAGTGGCATCTTCTTAAAAAAAAAGCATCAGTCCCCGTTAATTACATCAGAGCCACGCGTCAAATCCAACGTAAAGCGTTAAAAAGAAAACGGAAGAAAATTTGAGATCCAGAAAACTCAAAATTATGAACGTTCTTTTCTATAGAGCTTCATTAATGAAAAAAGCCCAAAATATGTGGGATCAATCAACTCAATTACTTCTTTGGTGGTCCAGCCTTCGATCTGAATGGACGATTTACAAGAAAGCTTAGGGCTCTCGATTCAGAATTTCATGATTTCGAGATCGAGTTTACTCAGGCCATATTTTATAATCTCTCATCGTTGGTGGACCGCTCCTCACAATCCTTGCAGGACCAATGAGCTCGGCCATTACATTGAGGGTGCGTTCGACTCGAACGGTTTCGCGCTCAAAGCTTGAAACTATGATAGGACGTTATTACAATAGCTTTAGCTTTGAGCGGCTTCCAGAGCTGAGAGAACTCGAGCCGTACCCACTCTGAGTCTGACTGACATGAGTCGAGGACGCTAACTGCCTCTGTACGGCCAACCATATTCTCTCTCTTGTGAAGGGGTAGTTTTAGATGAAGCACTGACCGAGTATTCTTTCATCATCTCTCTTTGCGTACGCTTTTTTCTCCGCTGATGCTGTGGCCCAAATGGAAAATCGATGAGAATTATGAGATATGCTCATTTCACATTTTTCGAACGTATATATTTTTTTGAATATTCTTCAAAGTAATTTTGATGCTCACGCTTCTTTGATCAAAATAACGACCAACATGGTTTTTCTTGATGAGATGAAAATTAACGATCCGTTCGAAATAGTGAATTTTATATTTTCATATCTCATGGCAATGCACAATATACAATGGGGAAGATGATTCTCGTATGCACCAGTCGAAACTAGATATTTGATAAAAATGATCGACCGAAAACGAATATGAAAAGTTTTAGCCAATGTTAAATCTTGTAAAAACTGTATACGGATCTATATAGAAACTTTTATATACACGTAAATAGATGTATATATTACATAGCGTAGGAAGACAGTGTGAATAATATATTTTTCTCCCGGGGTAAACGCGTTCTTTACCAAGCTGTATCGTCGTCTAGAATCCTTCCAGTCTTTTCTCTTTCCCCGCGGAAAGTCCCTGGGAACACCCTTTTTGGCATCGGTTGCTACCACCACGCTTCTCTGACCCCAAGGGAATATCCTCAAGACAACGTTCGTGCAGCTCTTTGAAGCTGTACAAGGAAAAGCAACTTCTCCACCAAACTTTTTTCTAACTTGTCCCACGCATTTCTTTTCCACAGATCCCATATATATACCTTTGTATATATGTATATAAACCCAGGCATATATGTTTACATACATTGACATAGATGCACATACACAAAGATTCTTCTTGCGAATGTCGAAGAAAGATACGAGATTAGAAAAACGCCTGGTTTTTCCTAAACCGTGTGGCATGCTTTTTGACCTACACAAGGTCATTTACTTAATCTTCGTTCTTAGATTCCATGTAAATGTGAATGAAATCTGCCAAATACGCTCAATATGTATAAGTGAAACCAACAGATATTTTAGGCGAAATATTCCATTTGAGTAACTTGCTGCAATGGAATGCTTTTTAAAATTCCTTTCATTGCATTATTACAATTGCACGTATATAACATATCTAATCAGTGCATAATTAATTCATGATGATTATATTATCTCATAATGACACAAATTCACCAAGTGAATACTTGATCGAATTTTATAAGTAAAATATATATTATATAATTAATTAATCGAATTTCTAAAGTTGCCTTGCCCGGTAGAAAATTTTTCGATTGATTGATATACTCATTATTACAATGATGAGTCTTTCCCATGATGTATATTCCGTATGTCCCATGCCTTTTTCTTAATAATATGACAATCACGAAGCGGCGTCAACGTCTTAAAATCGACTTCCGGTCCAGACGAATGTGCACGATATGAAAGAAAATGAACCCGCCTGTGCTAAAAATACAGGGTCACATGAAAGGGTAGCAGAGCTCGAGGGCTCAGAACCACTTGTTAAGGAAGGTGTGTAGTTCTGTCGAGACCGGTGGCGTAGACCATCGTCAAGCACGAAATCGCTCTCAAGGAGGGCGCGCCGTGCAGCCTTGCGTGCCGACCTAATAGAATTGGAAAAGACGCGCGAAATCCCATTTGAACATCCCGTCGTCCCATTTGCTTTCCATTACCCAAATATCTATAACTATATAAACAACGAATCGGCTACACAGGTTCGGAAGAAATCTTGCGTCATCGCCATCCTTTTTTCATGCTCTCTCCCCTTTGATGCAGAGATCATTGATACTACTATTCTCTTTCACTTAAGGAGGGTGGCTACCGACGATACAATGTTGCCATGCTAAACCATGTTAAATACATTAAAAATTTCAAAATGATAAGAATTTAATAAAATTTGGTGAACATATTCTTTAGGGCCAAATTTGACAGTACAAATTTTTTAAGATTTTTCTTCTGTACAGTTATCGAGTAATTGATCACTAAAGTTCAAGTGTATAAGCATAGCGTTTCCATATATATAGGTATACATTCCGGGCATGAGAAATCGGCTTTAATCCGTAATTACTCGATAACTAAGCAGAAAAAAATTTTGAAAAAAATTGTGTCTTCGCACTTGATGTTGAAGAACATTATCACCAAATTTGATCAAATTCTTATCAATTTGACGAACGTAGCCACCCTCCTTAATGCTCTTCGAATGGAAGTGATCCATACTTCAAAATCTGAGACATCAACAACTTTATCACGCGGACTCTAACTTATATAGCTAGACTCTCTAGAAACAGTTTGGCCATGTAATATAGAATACATATAAACATAGAAGTAGACTCGAAGAAAATAGTGGAAATCAATCAATCCTTTTCGAGATTGATGTGGAAGTAATCGATGCATGAAACTGGACATTCAGCAATCATTTCGGTATACGCGCGTATGCTTAAAAATCACTTGCATAAATGACTGACCGTTCAGCGTATAACCGTTTTATTTTTTTTGTACCATCTTTTCATCTGCTTTCAGGCTCGAAGCTTTCGTTGAAGAAAGTAGAGTCCGGGGAATCACAAAGGCAGGGACATTCTGAACCGTGTGTAGTTCGAGATTCGAGAGTCCAGGTGGGACTTTTCGTTCTTCTTCAGCTTACACTGGTCGTTTAGGTGTACAGAAGGGCCCCAGAGTGGCCCTCCCTGTCATTTCCAACAGTGCCTAGACACACAAAGCTGTAACGGCGACAAAGACGACGACCTCAGCGACTCCGACGGCGCCATTAACGGGAGAAGCTAGCAGCGGTTCGTCCTCTCAAGTTGTAAAATTGTACGACCTACCGGAAAATCCACTACGACTTTGAAGAGACTTCTTACTCGCTCGTACACCATCAAACCTCTATTATGATGCTGCACCATCTCGCTCTCTCTCTCTCTCTCTCTCTAACTATCTAACTCGCTTTCCTTTTGATATACAAAAATACACTCATTTTCTGCTACCTTTTCAACTTTTTCTAACGTTGAATTTTTCAAGAAACTCGGTACAGCTTGACCCACCATGAATCGAAAATACTTAATAATGATGGAGACACATAAATCCAGCAATTATTTCATAACACTAGTAATGAAAGCAATTTGACCATACACCAAACTGGAATGATTTTCCGAGGAAAGAGAGTTACCACTCCCACTCATGTTTTCTTCATTCATTTCCGCAGTGCGAAATGAATTTTCAATATATGCTTCCATTTAAATTGAATGCAAACATTCCCTCATCATTAGACGATGAGAGCGCTGTTATTAATTAACTGAATCGTTTCGATCAACCTCAACGCGGTTTACTCATTTTGTAACCCCGACAATGCTAGCCCCTATTTGTGGCCGATGAACAATATTGGTTATGTCATTTATTCAAACTGGTAGCTGCATCAATTGTTATCATAGAACTATTATTTACTCGTAGTTCATCACATCCGCATTTGTGTTACTCAGCATTCGTCTGCGATTGCATGGTACGTGATATCCGAAACAATAAAAATAATAAATTAATTCACAATATCTGATTAATAAAAAAAGTTGACTCTCATTCGGTAACCGCTTTCGTTTCGGATAGTACTAATTAATACTTAAAACTCGGTGAAAAATACAGCCGCCGATACAGGCCGGGGTTTCCACAGTTTCCTTTGATCATCGTGTATAAGTGGCATACAGTATACAGTACATCAAAAAAGAATGGAACAGTGAAATGAGAGGAAAAGTGGGGCTAAGATGATGGAATGGGCTCTTAAAAGTTCAAAAGTGTATACAGAAATACAATAAAAATAAAAATAAAGTAGACACCACATCGTTTTCGTAAGCTTGGTCAGAACTGTACGCTTTTCAGTAGTCATATTTGCGGACATTAAACAAGTATGCAAACACAAGATTTCTAAGATAAATTTGCACTCAACGAGAAAAAGGCTCCATCTAGTTGTGTAAGCTATGCAAATACATACGAAATACTGTACATATTAGGTCTGATGCTATAGATGTGCCAGTATAGCGCACCCGTGCAGAAAAAAGTGCTTGGCTTCTTGTTGCATCCAAAATAAACGGTGGAAATCCTTGAAGGATACGGTTGGCAATCGTTGTCGAACGGAGACGAGCAAACACGTTCTCAAGTTCGGCAAACGCCTCTGCTTTGGAAAACCAGGTAAAATGTAGTAGATATAAATATATATACAAGATGAATACTTTCTTTCGAACAGTCCATTTTCAATCCTCGTTGAGACAGCGGCGCGGATAGAAACAAATTCACGGAAGGAACGTCTACGTAATGTTGGCAAGCAGTGTCACCCTGTAAGCATTGCTTCTATACAACACAGTAAAATATATATCTGTTCAGGAATTGGCGAGGCTTCGGCGAAAGCTTGATTGCGATTGAGTTCACGCTCCGCCGCTGACATCGCTAGTCCCGAGCTACAGAAATTTTGGGACTACATTATCATAAGTTGATTGTTCTTATGGAATCGAGGCGTCGCAAAACGCACGCGCGAAGTACGTTGTCATTAATCACTTTCATTAATCGATCAGTATTTGATCCGGCCGTACAGCATGCTAGGCTGACGTGCTTTTTCGGCACTTAAATTCCTTTTCCGCAAAATCACCGGCAATCTTCGGTTTACGGAACAAATATTGTGCTCAGTAGATTCGGGATACTTTCTATACTTCATTGTATCTTACTTTTCGGGAACTCACAAGTCAGGATTCTTCATATTTTTCGGGATACATTCGTGGAATGTATTCCGTTAAACTCATCGAACGCTTGTTTGACGACGACGGGGTCATTCTCACCTCTCATCTTTTTTCGGGCAATTTTCAGGATCTACATTCACTGTCGGGACTCTATTTCATTGTTTTATCCCATCGACAACGATCGAATAGAAGTATCTTTTACTTTTACCGGCTCCCTCACCAGGTCCTAACGCAACAATACCCGTGTACATAATTCTGTGTACTACGAGCAGCATAGACAAAACGAAAGAGATTGCCAATTAAAAAATTAAAATCCGAGAGTGTACGTACACAAAAATAATTCAAAAGAACGAGGACCAAATCTGAATTTTTACTTTTTGATCATTCCACCACTTACTTCTGCGTGAAAGGGAAGCAAATAATTTTATTCGTAATGTGTAGCATGGTAGAAAAACATGGAAAAACAAAATGAATATGAGAAAAAATAAAAAAGAGAGAGAGAGAAAGAATGATGATGATTAATTTATTATGGCCTAGTCACAGACTTTGGGGAAAAAAAGAACGAACTATTAATATAATAAGTAGTAGCAATACAGATTGCAGTAATAGTTTAGTGTAGAATATAATTATATAACTACAATATTATGCTCTCAAACAGAGATATAAACATATAGTAATCACAAATACTGAAGACACGCAGTGCGTTTATAAAAGCCGAAAAGAAAAAATGAAATATACGTTAGAGTTATATTTCGAGTGTAAATACGAGTTCGAGATTATTTTTCAAGAATAATCAAATTATCGATGATAATTTGAAACAACGCATGAAGAAACAACGAAAAAACGCATGAAGAAAATTGAAAGGTTTATCCGATATGAGCTACTCTTTCAGATGCTGTATGCGCGCTTGTTAAATCATTCTCTGAACGAATGATAACAGAAGGCTGCTTGTCCGCCGTCTTGGCAAATATCTTGGGGTTTGAATGCTGTGCATACTTGAAGCATAATTTCGCTCTACGAAAAACTTGTATGTTCGTTGCGGAAGAAATACGTTAACCAAAGTTTTTCCAGAACTAGCCTTAGCAAAAATCTCATTAATTTGTAGATCTCGCTTTATTTTTTTAGCCTTAATTACGGTATCTCTAACCGCCGATGAAGAGAGAGAGAGAGAGAGAGAGAGAGAGAGAGAGAGAGAGAGAGAGAGACAAACAACGAAAAAGACTTGCTGTCTGATACGGAGTTATTAAATTAATTTTTTCACTCGATTTTCCGAACAGAAAGAATGTGTGAGGATAAATCACTGATTCGGAAGGCATTGAAAAATCGGCAAACAATATCACCGGAAGGATAATTTATATCAGCAGAAAGACCTTGATATTGAGATATCATTCGTTGGACTATTATAGACTTCAAGTTGGGACTTCAGATAAAAAATTTCACCACGCAATTCAACATTGGTTCGTTTCAAGTCAATGATTTCAGTTGAATTTTGAGCCACCTTTTCGACAATCTTGGGGATATCTATCAGGAGAGCATTAATCTCTCTAATCGCCTCTTGTTGTTCTTTCATGAATTCGTTTACATTAGTTTCAAACATAGCAGTAGTTTCTAACTGTTCAGCAGAAAATTGGGAAAAATTTTCATCAGTTTTACGTAGCACTGCAGCGATAGATTCAAGAGAGACATAACACGAGCTTTCAGATATTATTTCGTTTAGTTTTTGGGATTTCCCCAAAGTTGCTGTAACAGTATCAGGAACACTATATAGACATCTTGGTACGAAGTCAGGTAGTTCGATAGAAAACACTTGTTGGATAGATGTACTATTACTATGGAAATTTTCCAAGGACTGATGACAACAGTTCGTTTACGCACTCCTGTGATATGATAAACGTCCACCTTAACGATCGAATTGGAAGGTCCCAGTTTTTCGCACGATTACAAGAGAGGCGCACAGTGCAAATGACGAGCAGGTATTCGGTCAGAGAAGTCACTCTATTATCCAGTATATAGATGAACGATTAGGTTCAATATCTATCACTGATAGATGTAGAGGTGTGTTGACAGACATGATGAGTGCGTTATTGTAGAACGCGCGCATGCGTAGAAGATAAAACCGGTGAATAATGTCGGAAGAAAAACGTAAGGACCAAAAACAAGTTTGCGAAAAACCCACAAATAAGCACCATGAGTTGAAAATCCGTTCGTTTTTAATTATCCCGTGGGTTTTAAGCAATATACTGTGCGTGCTAATTTGCAGAAGAAAACGCCCGAAGGCAAAAAGTGGCAGAATCATGTCGAATGTAGGAGTGTGAAAAGTACTTATACTATATCACAACAGTAGGAGTTAAAGCCCGCGACGTGTATTGCACACGCCCGGAGTTCAATGTCCTTAATGATCACGTTGCACCTTTGGCCACCGCTCGACACCTTGCGATTAATGACGAGTAGGTGTCATTAATTATCATCGACCGAAATCATGAAGAATAGAATCGATTTTAAACTCATGAAATCAAGATATTTTCACAAAATTTACACTAATATGACTCTCACTGATAAAATATATATTTTCACGGTTTTTCAGACATTTGAGAGAGAGAGAGAAAGTTTATGTCCTGCTTTCTAAACAGTGCTTTCTAAACAGTGAAAAATAACTTGTTCCTTGCAATTTATGATATTTGAATAGGTAATCTACCAAGAGATACCAGGTAAACAACAACTTTTTAATTCTTTCCCGCGGCCTAAAACAGCTCTGCTTGTGTCAAATAAATTATTGCTTTCGATTTCAATTTTTATATTCAATATTAGTCGAAATACTTGTTTTGTAATTTTCATTTGGAAACAGTTTTCACAAATTCAATAAAATATTGTACCTCAACCCTGCGTGGGCATACCAAAAAGATTTTCACGACGGTACTTTTGTTTTACGCATTGACGTGAGTTTTCATCATTTATGCGCATCCAGAATAATATTCGCATATAAAAATAGTGAGCGTGCTTTAGACCACACAACTTAAGTAAAACTTTTTTTTTCTGAAGAAAAGATCCCCAAAAGCAGAGCTTACCAAAAAATTATTTCGAACGACGTATCGCGTTTGCAGATTTTCCATAAGAATAACCTAGGAAACTTTTGAGACCTCTGATTATCGTATCATAACTCTCTAGGAAAAAATCAAACAAAAACCACAAGAAAATTTTTTTATAGAAAATCGATTCCCCTACAAAAAAAAGTCCCTATAAATAATTAGCTCGGAGCAACAGTTTTGGTGCTATCACCGTTTGAAGTTGAATCGAAAAAAAAAATTTCATTAACTGTAAAGATCAAATTTTTCATTTCACGAACAAACATCTTGATGGTTTTTCGTAGAGGATTACTTCCTCTATTAAAAAAATGCTACAATTATTATTATTCAAAAATTTTTATAAAATCACTTATTTTTATTTTTTCGTGCTTGTTTTTCATATAGTTCGTGTAACGCTACTGAACTCAGAACTCACACACGCTTTACCGAGATGTATATATACATTTCATGAACTGGCAATGAGAAAAAGAGAGAAAAAATAAGACGACAGGGCTGTCAATGTACTTGTCCCGAGTCTCTACCGAGTCTCTTGATACGCGCGTAATTTCTATCACGTGCTCCTATAGGGCTTCTATCAACGTTCGTATAACGCAGGATAACTCACTAACACTGCGTAAATGAGAGAAAGAGAGAAAGTAAATGTGCGTGCGCACCACCATCTCTGATTGAATATAAGAGTGGGGATGTTTTCGTTTGCCTCGCCCAATCACACGAGCCCATGGCGATGAGCGTGATAGAGAACAGAAATGTACATGCGCATGCGCAATCACACTCTTCGTAGGACTGCTGTAACGCTCCTGTAACACTTACGTAACATTTTCACCAGTTTACTCCCCAAGCTGAGCGCGCCTATAGAAGTTTTACTTCAAAAAGTCTCGAGACTCTGCACTACGTAATAGTTGGTGCAAACATTTATTCCTTTTTACTTTGTTACATTTTTCGATCGAATTCTTTTTTTTGTGTAACAACCCGTGCACACGCACACACACACACAAATAGATCCTTCCGTGCCATCGATGGATTATCGTCATTCGTCGTTCATAAGAACATAATATTTGTTTATAGTTTAGTATCAATGATGAGAATAGGTATGTCAGTCATTGAGCTCAAGAATTGCGAGATATCTCCCTCGTAGCCCCTTCCCTTATTATTATTTTTTTTATTATTGTTTTCTGAGTGGCGAACAAATGGAAAAGAGATTTTTTTATAAAATTAAATTCACGATTAATTATTTTACTTTCAATATAAGACGAAAAGAGCCTCACTTTTAAAAATTGTATAAAATCGAAAAGCAAAATCGTTTTTCTGTTTAACTGCAAAATTATTGTGAAAAGTAAAAACTAATAACGCACTTTATCATTTTTTTATCGAGTCATAAAAGAAAAATTATTTTGTTTAAAAGCGATCGCAAAACTATGTAATATCGAAAATTGACATTTTTTTTATGCGACAACGAAACAACACGTGATTCAAACTGGAATCTTCTTCATTTTCGTAAATAGAAACTCGAAAAATCATTTTTGAATCAAAATTTTTTGTTACTTTCAAAGTTTAAAAATACCGCATTTTCGTTTTTCTTCCGTATCCGCTCTTTATTTAAATAAAAAGTTCGAATTCACGAGTGACAGTGTGCACTAGCACAAACGTTCCGTTACAGTATAGTTGGTCATGATAATTAAATATTCGGAAAACCTCTGTAATGGCTTTCATCGCGTATATTTATCGTACTTCGGAGCGAACGTTTAACTCAGGTCCCAGGCATTTTGTTGAATGATTTTCAGACTTGAGGCAGATGCACTCGACCGAATAATCATTCGGAACTATGAAACGTTATCGTACGCTTTGAGGAGCCAATTTGCTGGAAGTGCGCGCGTGCATTAAGGCAATTTGTGCAAAATGGGTGAGGGACGGGGAGGGGGGCTGAGCTTTGGAGGAAGAGAGATTAACTCACTGTTGCTGGTAATGATCCAGGGCAATAGCGGTTACACAATAAAAACCTAGAATTGGATCCGTGATATTTTGTGAATCCCTTGTTTCATTAATTGCGAACAGTAAATTTTCCGGTAACGTGACAAAAATCTATTGATCAGAAATACAATATCAATTTAATCTCATGAACGGCTCTCATGATTACAAATCAACGTTTATGAGAACCGAAAACTGAAAAAATAATCTCTTCTAGGCAATATCCTCTTTTCGTATACTCGAATAATAGAATAAAAATATTCTAGGTTTTATTAAATTTTGTCAAAGAGCTTACGAAAAATATTGACTAATGTGTAGATTCGGCATGGCAAAGTATGGAAAATACAAATCTTACCAAAACATCGATAAAAGCTTCAAATATGATAATTCGAAATAATTCAGATTATTTTTCGACTCAGGTGAAAAAGTTTTGAGATGCAGCTTCGCTGAAGGATTCGAAGCGACGATGTACGCCGCGGAAAGAAATCGTCCTCTCGCGACGAGCTACAAGACGTGCGTCAATGAAAAAGTCGTCCCTCGAAGATAAAAGGTATATAACATATATGTGTGTGTTCCCATATTTTTTAACGTACATGGCTTATATTCTTTAAAACGTTTATAGATATAGTATACATTTAGAGTTTGAGAAGGGACCGTAGAATCGTTCTTATACACCTGGTGTATACCTTTGAGAATTTCGTGTATTATGCAGACCGGATTCTCGCGGTCTTTCGAAGCCGTTCAAGCCAAAAGATGATCGAGCGGTATGGGGGATGGAGGCACACAGGCGTTTCCGGACCGCCGTATATGCCATACGTTAGAGACGCCACTTTGGCTGCGCTTTGGGGTTAGTCTCATAAGTTTTGCATGAGCATTATGCGCAAAATGCGAAAGAAAAATATGGGCTGCGAGTGTATACGAATGAAAGTATGTATGTGTGTCTATATAAACGGTTGAGAGCCTTTTCAGACGGTTCTGGCAGAAATTCGACGGAGCTATGAAAATTACACAGTGAGTTCCCGCCCTTCGTTCGTTCCTATTTTTAACCGTGGTAAACCGCGCGTAGTATTTCACGAAATGGAAGGGAGCACAAAATATCCCTTAATCGAAAATCTATTCTATATCCCAATAAGTATGAAGGTATTCATGAGACTCGATGCAGTACGTGCCTTAAACGGACGAGAACGTTTCTTCGCACGTATACCATCTTTTGGAAAAACACTTGGAGAGAAACTTAATGTAAAACGAATAAATCCGTAAGAATCCAATTAATGCTGACTAATTGAATTTCTGGATAAATTTGGAATTTGTTCAAATGAAAGGAAAATTGCTGTAGAAACAAGATATAAAATGTTTATTCACGATAACCTCAGCAATAATATATGAATAATTTATCAACAGCTATCGACCGCGTTCTACGATACTTCCTGCTGAATGATTCGGAGCGCACGGGCGTACACGAACCTTTTTATTTTTTTTATACTAATTTTTGAAATGCATATTTTGAAGAGACCGTTGACTCCATAACCCGAAGAGCATAAAGGCCCGTCCTCGTTTGTGCAGTTTAACGATCCTCGATAAGACTTTTTTACTATTAAATGGTTGCACTTTGTCCTTACTACATACATTTAAATTTGCATTCTCCAAGTGTACATATAAATATACGGCTAAATACATAGGAGTATATTTATGTAGCACCGTTTTCGACGTTTACATGCATACAATTCGTCACAGAATGAAAGCAGTTTTTGAAAGAAAGAACGGGTGCAGCACACCGTGGCAAGATGGTAATTGGATAAGCTAATTAACTTTTGAAACGCAACTTTGTCATGCTCTTAAATGGTGCTCGGACAAGCTTGTTTCTATTTTTTCATTGCCATTTTTTCTGCTCCCTTCCACGTATAAGCCGGTCTACAGATGCTCTACGAAGCGCTCTATAGAAGAGCTTGCAGGTTTACACCGAGTGCATGAGCATTTTCGTTTTTTCTTCTCGATCCAGATTCGCTTCTCCGGTGAAGAAGGCTTGTCGTTGTCGTGGAGCTGGCTCCCTCCGCGAGCGAAAAGAGACAAGCCACAACTCCTGAGGCTCTCAACTATCCCGTTTTCACAGTAGTCGTAGTTAGTGTGAGAAGAGATGTAAAAAGCATTTAGGGAAAAAAAACATAAAAGCCTCTCTGCGCCTCATCTTAATTGAGACTGCGAAAGAGAAGGAGAAAGGAAACTAGTGAATCCTGAGAGCAGGCCCGCCGCCACTCGATGAAACCGACCGAGATGGCGGAGGCAATTCTCATCAAAACTGAATTTCCACGGCTGGTCTCGCTTTAATTGAGAGCACAAGGATGTTTTTTTTTCGCTACGGCAGATGCAACGATCGATGCCGTATAATTATCTATGGACAAGCCACGAAGAAGTTACTATTCACGACTGATTACATATTCTCGTTATTTATTTTTTTTGTTTTCTGTTTCCACTGAGGTAATCGACAAAGCAATGAGAGAGATCGTTAGTGGATGTTATGTAAACATTTAAAAGTAGCAGTACCCATTCTAAAGCTTAATCCATGTTCAATTGCATTGTGTTCACTGATTAGTGAACGATTCATCAACAATTTAGATGATGAATTTTCCTACTCATTGCCTTTTAGTTTTGCAACAAAATTAGCATGAATGTATTGAATGATGGGCTGTTTACTTTCCTGCTTAATGAAAAAGAAAAACGAATATTTCCCGTGAGGCATTTTTCGCATAGTGGTTTATCGTGTGGAACAATAATTCTGCTGGATATAATTGAATCATTCGAGTAAAATAGTGGGAAATGATTCAGAACTGGTGGTTGGACCATTTTTTAAGTATTCAGAAAATCCAATGGATTATTATCATTGGTTTCGAGATAGGTTATATTTGACTAATTATAACCGTTTTAATGAAATCATATTGACCGTCTCGAGAACAACAGCAATAACATGACGACGAGGTTTCGTGAATTCTTTTCATGTAACAATGTATTTTGAAAATACATTGAGATGCTATTGAATGAAGAGTCTCAATGACGCATGACGTATTTGTACGATGGGCGGATAACAGTTTTATAAACATGGAATGCACAATCTGGAATTTACTTGTTACTACGTACGAGATCCGGAAGATAAATATGACTTGTAATTTATACAATCATAAATTGTAAACCATATAATTTTTGCTCATAGTATTGTGGGCTTTCAATATTCCAATTGTAATGGAAAAAAGGAGCGTATGGTTAAACGACTCGAAAGAGATAAGATCGGTGTTCAGAACCTTGAAATACGTCACGACCTGCGATTCGTTACACTGAATATCGTAAGACAGTCTTTAATAGCAACTGTAATATATCCTTGAAAACTCAAAGCTACATGCCTTTTTTCTGGTTGGTCTACAAAAATGCATGAAAAATAATAATAATAATAATAAAAATCAGGGATCGATATAAAAATCGTCAGTTTCTTCAATTGAGCCATTATTCACACTTCTCTTTGAATTTTTAACAAACATGATCGCTTTTCCGGAAAGCGAGAAAAATCGTGCTCGGGAGCGTTGCAGTAGTTGATCCCAGCGCTCGATCAGCCGCGAACGGATTTCTCGGGGGTTTTCTCCTGGTATTCGAATCGAGGGAAAGAGGGCATAGTAGAGTAGACGACGCTCATATATCCATATATAAAAGTAAAGTATTCGCCGATATGTCGATATATGTGTGCGTACAAGTACAGCCGCAGGGTCCACGAGGAGAAAAAAAAGTAAAGTAAAGTGGAGCAAGAGAAAGGGTAGACGTGAAAAGGTCCTCTCTTTTTCCAACATTTTTCAGTGGGACTCGAGAAAAATGGGTCCGAAAAAACGGTTCCTCGTCGCTTCCCGGAACCGTTTTTTTTCCTCCCCTATCCTTCGCTATATCAAACCAGCCGTTTCACCTCATTCCACTCTCTCGTGGGCGTGAATACGATTCGAGTTCTAGCAAACAAAAGGTCGTAATCAGGATTGTTTTTTCCACTGAATTACTCGGGTTACGCCTCTTTTCAATTGAAATCTGATGTACATCAAAATACATGTACACATATAAATATACGCACATATAATGCCATGAGCGGATGTGTGTGACCTGTCCACTGCGCGTGTCCTTTTTTCCCTTGTTTTTTCTCCCCTTTTTTTGACGATTTGTCGGTTGGTCGAAAAACGAAAGAAAAAAAAAACCAAATCTGGCGGGATGAGGAGAAAAAAAGAACTCGACGAGCCGGTGGTGCTCGCGTCGATAATTCACGTGAGCACCGGTATTCTCGTGGCCTATGCCAGCTTGCCTGCTTTGTTCCTATACATGCAGCTACAACCCCTCCCACGAATCCCTCTCACGCAAAATGAAATTGCTCCTTCCATCTCTCTGCAAGCCTCCACTGTTCGTTCCGTTCGCAGTGTCTCGGTATATAGTCGAACTATCCAACACTAGGGTGTGTTCTCTTCCCTCTAACCAGCGTGGAAATCATATACATGCGACCATCCCCCCCCCCCCCCCGCCCGCCCTTCCTTCCGGCTCCCGCCCCCGCCTGTCTCCGGTGGCTAATTAAATTTCGCGACTCCAGTGTGCCCAACTTTATGATCCGCGGGATTATGCGGGGGGGAAAGAGAGATGTGAAGAGTACAAGAGCGGCGAGGGAGGGGAAGGCGGCGATGCTACCACTGAGAATCCTTAACATTGCAACGAGCTTTTAACGCGCGAGTTTAACTCTCACGACCAACACTGCTCCTACGCTCACGACAGTCGGCTCCGTCACGTCCTACATTAACCTAACTATGACCTAATGAACTACAGCTCTCAGATGTCCTCGTCGTACAGTCTTCCAGAAGGGGAACTCGATGCAATTACTCTCTATGTATTCGAGTGATGCACTTTCCTATAATGAAGACGAAAGGATAGTAGCTTGCATGTTCGCACGATTATCATCCATTCGCGCCTTTTTCCTCCCGTAAATAATGTCAATTTATTATTATTTGCGAGCTTTTTTTCTTCAACTCCCTTCAGGATTGATATTTTTGAGCAACATTTTTTCAACGATGGTACAAATCTTACCCTTACCACCCTTACCGCACCGTACAGAGGTTCAAGAGAAGTAACGATTGGATTTTACGTTGTAGATGTTTAAGAAAAAGTATAGCAATTCGCTACTCCCGTCAAGTTTATTTAGGATCACGTCGAAAAAATGCATGCATCAATCGCAATTTCAATTCAGTAATATCTCATTTTTCTGTTATATTTTAATGTAGAATAAAGCTTCCATAATTTTTTCTATTCTTAAAATATTTCATCATTAAATAAATTCGTCATGCCCATCGCCGGTCCCTGGTGAAAATTTTTAACGTATTCACACGAATTATATGCCGCCAGGAAAATGGCAAAAGTTCATCGTGTGGAAGCAACGCGAAATCATATATTTACGACGATATATGTCGAAAGAATATGTGGATATGTAATATCTTGGACAGAAAAAATATAGTGGGTGGTGAAAAAAAAGGGAGAAACCCATGAGATGCGGCCGAGAGGGTAAAGGAAAACCCCCAAAGTGAAAGAGAGTCACGTTAAACTTATGTATAACATGCGATACGCGAGGTTGGAATAAAAGTTGGAAATAAGTATGCACGGTGAAGTTAACACTCTTATAATTATAGTTGGTGCAATGGTCGTAGAGGCTTTATCCTCCCATCTCATCCTGGCCAGGGAAAGCCCTTTCTCTTTTTCTTTCTTTCCCTTTCCCTTTCCATTGCTCAACAGTGCGGCGTCTAACAGCTTGTGCTCATTCCGTTCACCATCTCACTCTAACACCAGGACGACCGACACGACCGCTATACCGAGGCGTACTCTAATTGCCAATGAAAAAGCTCTCGAGCTTGCTCGCGCCTCCCGGCGGATATTCTACTTCGCAAAATTCATAAGCAAGATATTAGCACGGTCGGGACGAGAGTACCGTAGAAATTTCCTATTTGCTCTGTATACCGCGTTAAAACCACGGAAAAGATATAGTTCTCCGGCCATAATCTCCGCGTGTATATTAAAATTTAAGTATTACGTCTGTTCTTTCGTTTGATTTAAATTGCGTAAGGTTGGCTCAGATATAAAATATTCGGCTAACATTATATTAAGCTATCCTGTAAACATTGAGAATGGATAAATAATTCGTCACGTTCGCTAGCTTTGTGTCAGTTAGAATGAACTTCCTTGTTGCTTCCTGTTAACATTTTCGCTCAAGGTGAGTCTAACTCTGTAAGCTTTCATTGAACAATTCATATACTAATTCGAGTTTGTTCATACAGGGTTACAAGGATGATGGTTCAAAATTTCGTTCTCCTTTTAATTAAACTCGTACCACATTCTCTTTCCAGTTTTCACTATGCGTATGGAGCTTTGTCAAGTGAAAGCAGTCATTCTTTTGTGCTGCTCCTCTAGTACCTACTGTTATTCCATGGTACATCGAGTAGAACCATGCAATACACCAGTGCCGAGAATTTCAGTCGCCGATACGAGTACAGTCTGAATAGGCTTTAAAAAAGTGAGCTTTGATATTTAACTGGTATAGTAGTGCCTGGTGCACAGAGATAGACCGATTTGTACGGACGAAACGAAAGTCCACCAGCAGGACGGAGCGTTGTTCACCTATCGCAGTTTCAGTATCTACTAGTGGCGCGAATAAAGCTCACGCCAGGCGGATTTTCGCCGACGAAATTCCGACGAGTACCGAGTTTCTCAACTCCCTCTGCTGTTCACTGTACCGCATTTTATACGGTATTTTATCGTTTTTATTGTTTTTTATTTTTTCACAATCCCCGCATTTTTTAACGATCGAATCCCAGTGTAACGTTTTTCTACTTTTTTTTTTCAAAGCTCAGTTGATTCTGTCCCCGTTGCGAAACTTTCAAATTGCAAATATTCTCGAGTATGCAAACTCAAATAATGTACCCACAAAATTCTTCTAATATCGGTGACGGATGCATATGTAGAGAGTCCGTTTTTATTTCGTAATATATATATATATAATCCGTATTCAACATTTTTTTCTGATTCGGTGAGAAATATCTGTTGCTTAAAGTTAATCAGTAATCGAAACGTCAATATACGAATAACTAAAGACCATGCACAGATTTGATAATCTGCAGAAAAATCTGACTTTTTTATCATAGAAAAATATTCAAAAATGACTGTAAAAAAAATTCATGGGGCTTACCGAATATTTAAGCAAGGAGATAATTATTAAAAATTGGGCATTTTAGGAGCAACAAATGGACCGTGACTTTTGAATAAAATTTAAGAGATCGTAAATTCTGGAGATAAAAGAAGTAAAGTCATCTACGTATTCGTTGAACATTTTCCTTTCTACCGGCGTTATAAAAATGTTAGGTCACCGAAACTTTAAGAATGAAATCATAAATTAATTACGATTATCGCTCATGATTTGTCGTTGAATACTAGGTCTGATACCACCACGGCAATACCGCCTGATCAGCTGTTTTATGTCGGTGTATATCGTGTTTAGGTTTGACGTGCTTACATTAGTATAAGTCATTCCACGGTCGTGTATACCTTCTCTCTAGATATAAAATAATAAAAAAAATTGTTTTTTTTTCTTTTTTTTAATATTTCATACAAATATTGAAATCACAAAAATTTTTGCAATCACAAATAATGTTGCAACCTCAATGTGACCTCAAATCTCGAAATAAGTTTATTCACATTTTATATAGAGTAACACATGTGACAGTGAAAGAGCATCGGTTTTACGGCAATGTAGATATCTCTTCACCAACAACAACGTTGCCAGATCAAAAAGCTAACTAGTCAAATTTTTACTAATAACTATACGTTTTCTATATAATTGATAATTGCAATGGACTAATTAATAAGTTATGTTAATTTTTAAATTTATAAATTTTTGAAAAGATAATGGCACTAATTCTTTATGATGAAAAAAATATCAGTTGTCCAACGCTAATGTGGTGTGCATGATCTAATTTAAAAAAACGTTAGTGCTATGACGATATTTATCTTTTGAGATCTTATTAACTAGAAAAATGAGAAAGCACATGATCTCGGTCGAACGGAAGAGGAGAAAACTGCAATGTAACGAAGCTATGTAGGAGAAAGCGTCAACCGAAAGGGAAGTCTAACCGTGTAGCTCGACGATTTAAACAACACACGGGCACACACGCGCGTGCGTGCCCGTGTGTGCGTGTGGATTCCCATATTATGTAGTATAGAAACTGCTGAAATTTTTGTCTCAGTACATCACTCGTGCTCTCACGTTCACGTTTTTCGTAACGTGAACTTAACTTCGTATTGCTGAACCGTCCTTTTCAAGCTTTTTTACAAGCTACTGTTCTCTTTCATCATGGCTCTCGCGCTCCTGCACATTTTTATTGCCGTTTTCAATTTTTCTCTCCGAACAACGGTTTAGACTTTAATCTCAAGCTCGCTCGAGCGTGTGGACGTGATAAGCCTGTCGTGAAAAAACGATGAAAGGTACATTTTGACGTTAGTATTATTATTATTATTACTTCGAAGTAAAAAAGCATATATACCGAATGAAAAACGGAAAGAATATTTAATAAGAGTTTATTCTAGTACATAAAATTTCATCCGAAAAACTTAAGTGTAAGTTTGTGCCACAAGGTAGAAAATACAATTTCGTTTTTCACATAATATTTTCTTGGCGCTAAATAATCAAATTTGTTGAATTCAACGGGGTTTGGAATCGATACCTGAATTTCAACCGGTTTTTTTTTCAAAGTCAAGCGAAGAAATATCGATTTGCTTATTTTACTACACTTTCTTTCTCGTACACGGGGGAAGGAGGATTTATTGTTAGAAACATATTGTATATCGATATATTAGAATTGTAAGTTAATCGGGAAGACGGCACGGAGGAAGCATGATTAAGATGATAATGACTCAATTTTAGTTCTCGTTATACGTACACAAACGTAAACATTCGTGTCTACATCTACCTCTATACATACACGTACAACAAATCCGTATACGGGGCTTCATTACGAGCTGGAACACGGCGTGCCTGGGTGCCTCAAAGTTTCTACTCCAATCAGACCTTTATCTCTCCGTAGTCATCGTTGCAATGGGGCGAAGGCAGTTGGGGGTGTACGGGCTGAAAAGGTGATAGAGGATAGAGCAGGGAGCTTTTCCAATCGATTCTGTCGATATATCGAGCCAAACTTTCGCCTATAACGGGTGAGCAACGAGTCGGGGATGAAAAAGGGGTCTGACGGGGTTAGTTTCTCGGGAAATTGACTCGGGATCAGGAGCATCCAGTCGGCTCGTCGACTCGACTCAACACCCCGAGGATAACTCTGCTCTCCCCTCCTTTTCGCGCTCTGTCTTTTTCATCTCACCAATCTTTGAAAATTCGATTTTCTCCCGTCTCGAACTATCGAAGCGAAAATATCTCGACACTGATATCTCAACTCTGAGCCTTACACCCTCACTCGTTTCTTTCTGAAAATTGCCAATAAAAATACGTCATTCTCCGCTATCTCTTATTATTCTTCCACCCCCCCCCCTCCGCGCCCCACTCCAGGCTCGCCGCTCCCCTTTTACCTGGTCTACGAACAGTCTCCGTCTCCGCAATATTCTTTATTGACTTATTGACCAGAGTGGTTCACAATTTCCTTCATATCATAGAAAATGGTTAAAAGCGACTCGGCGAGGATAAATTATTACGAAGTATTCACAAAGAAATCTTATTTTTTATCAGTCACCGATTATCCTATATTCGTGAACGAGTTCCCATTGAAAGCTAGTTTTCCACGCGAAGACTTATACCGACAAAAACATCTGACTCTGTAGTACGTGGAAACGATTGGATGTCACGATTACCTTTCAAATTAATAGAAAATGAAGTAATTATATGAACAAAGAATGTCTTGAACCAATAGAAGAGTTAGTGAAAAACTTTGAAAAAATATGAATTTTTAAGAAGTAAGATTTGAAAAATAGTAAAGCTTATGGAGAAAAATCGTTGTATTTTGTTAAATGAAAAATGCTCCAATTGGAAGCAGAAGAAGAAAACGATAGAGTGAGCATATGGAATATGGTTCTTCACACGCATACAATGCAATGTTGCAATATGCACGAAGCTCTTTCATTTTTCTCTCGCGAGGCTGGTAATGTCGGCAAAATGGGGAAAATCGTACAAACTGGACGAAAGTATACGCCCGGAATTTCTATATTTGTGTTCGTTAAGTTGAGCTATCTCGTCGTCTCATGAAATCGGAAATTATCGGTGCGTATACACGAAGATCAGGAAAAAATAGCTGACCCGAGATTTCAAGCAAAACGGAAGAAATACGAGCCCGACTCGTGAATGAGATATCGAACCTCTAATTAAATTTAACAAGAAAAACTTGAGAAGAAATCATGAAATTTTGAAAACTCACACTTTTTTTTCTATATCCGCGCGAAACCGAAGCAGAAGTGGAACATCTGAGCCAGAAATGAAATGGAAAAATGTTGAAGGAGAAATGCATGTATACTCCCAGGTAAAATTGAATCCCATTGAAATTTGAATACGCTTTTTTCCTGAGCTGGGAAAATGAGATGATGGAAAACCTGCTTCCATCAAACTATTGCAATACGAAATGTAGAACTCTTAGTATTTTTTCTCATGAAAATCTGGACGATTGCTTTAACAAATATTGCATCATGCAAAAATAAAGTTACGTATAAATCGTTATTCAACGTATTTTTTTTCGTTAAATTTCGTGTTTTAATTACTCAGTCTTGATATGACCCTCTTCGGAAAATGGAAAGTTTAGAATAGTATATAGACAGTTTGCAAAGTCCACAAACACTTGGCTACAATACAGCTTCGCGCAGTATGCGAAAGTCTGTTGTGGACATAGCGGAAGGGTACTCAGGGATGGCTTAACTTCGCTTTTCTGTATAACGACGTCGCGATAAATATTTACCTGTCATCCTGCTACGTCGACGTGTCCTCCGTATTCGTCTTCTTTTTTTCTTATTTTGAATTAACGCATATATTTCAGGTTCATACTGTTATCCATTAAGTTTATCAACGCATATATGCACATGTATTAGTTTTTTAAGGGATACTTATTGCATTATCATAAATTTCACGTGAAACTGTATTCTGTCGTAACATCACTTTCACACGTCTTGCATCTGAATAAAAGAGGTAAATCCATTGGAATAAAACGTATCAAATCAACTCGATCATACGAGTCACAACACAACAACACTTACATTTTACAACGTTAAATTTGTCCTAAACTAAGCTCGTTTCGATAGAAAATCGACCTCAGTTGCCTCGTAGAACTTTGATATTTAAATAATCGATCAGCTACGAACGCTCTCGGTCTCAGTCTTTGTATAATCATTCAAACGACACTCTTTTCTCTCCGTTCGTCTTATTGCTTTTTGTATGGTTAGTTGTTCACAATTTTTAGATATGACGACGATGAGGAATCACAGGGCGTTGCGAAACACAAAAAGTGATATGTTATATCGTGTCCACAAATAATGCAGAATATGTCAAAAGATATGTGTCAATTGTTTGTACCGTAGTTTTTAGAGGACTTTAATAAATTGGTGGGCTCTGCTTTTTTACAGGGCCTTTTCATTTCCTACGGATACAGAAGTCTCACGATCGATATGCTGTATTGTGTGACCCACAATGTGATAGAGTCGACGTCCGTTTAAACCAAGCCCTCGAGGCCAAGGGCTTTTTTTCTTGTTCTTACATATACATGAATTTATATCGACTTTATATATTATTAAAGTTGAGCATCAATTGGACTTTTAGGTTTTGTTTAGTTGTGATTTCCACATTATCGTGTTTATCGCGTGAAAATACCTTTTGCCAATTATTTTGTTTTAATTTATGAAAACGATTGCAATATCACGAAGGCGGCAGGAATGAACGATTGATGAATCCGCTATGAAATCTCAGCTCAGACTGATTCGATCATTTGGAGTTGCGACCAATAGTGTCATTCTTCTCGTCGGTGCAACAAGATTCCGAATGCCTTCAATTTTTTCCCGAACAAAAACTTTAGCCATGGAAGAAAAACGTTGCGAAGAGTAAAAAAACAGGAATAAGAATCGACCGAAATATTTTCACCGATAATACGATTTATCGTGAACTGCCGCCTTCAGAAGAACACATATACCGGTGCCAATTTTCACTCTATGGCCAATCAACTCGAAGCCACGGTAGTTTGGTATTCACTTTCTCCATCTCGTTTTCTTGGTCTCAAGACCGTTTTCTCGGCTACTCTACATGGTACGTACGTTGTACAACGAGACTTCGAGCCATGAATTTTCCCTGCAATCTCTCTGAGAACCGAGTCCCTGAATTTTTTATCTTGCCAACGATACAATTACGTGGGTTCCAAGGGATGCGCAGTTTTTTCAGTGCAACGCCGACGTTCGAAGCACTCCGAGAGTATGAGCTCGTTCATTAAAAAGGAAAATATCGATACACGAACGTCTCTTCAGTCGCTACGAATTTCGAGAAATTTGATCGATTTTTATTCGAAAACCCGCCCGGGAATGAAAATCGAAACATTACTCACTATAACACATGTTTAGATTACACTTTGCCATCAATGTGCATTAAAATTTTGACAAGTCGATGTTTTTTCTTAATGCGGATGCACTCATCGAAGCGACCTATTTAGTCAAAAAATGGAGACACATGAAACTATAGAGAAGCGTGTATTTATTATTTTCCATTGTTTCCAATGATAAAATCCATCACGAGAAGGTGGCGATAACGAGAGAAAAAAACGCGCGCGTCAACCCGTGATATTGTGACACCGGTTTGTGGGCACGGATTGGTAAAAAGGACGCGGGATGCGCGAAGGCACGGCACGCGAGTTCGCCGGCCGACTGAACCTCGGTACCGACTGGTAGCCCAACACCGGCCTCACGAAGCTGGAACCGCGTCTTCGTTCAACTAGTTCCCTATCTCCCTCAGTCACGAGAGGGTAGTTTCCACTACGCTCCTTCTCCCTCCTCCACCTCACCATCGCTAACGTTCAACTACCCTCCCGTCTCGTACAACTATAGACATAGAGGTACACAGGCATAGAACAGGGTTATTCGTATACACGTCGGCTGGGAGTGGAACTAGCTGCGACGAAACTTGGCGAGAGGGATGGAAAATGCGCCTGCGCTTTCCCCTTCTTTCTTTTACCCTGCGTGGTAGTTCTATCGTACCAGAATTGTCGCAAATTTTCTACTTCCTCTTGGGCACAGTGCTTCCTATATCTTTATTTGTGTGTCTTAAACGATAAATCGCTTAAAAATAGACGATGTGTATTTCGAAAAGATTCCCGGATGCCGAAACTATTTTTTATGCAAATTCACGCGGAAGAGCTTTAAAAGACTCGACAGTAATACGATCATAGTCTTATTTTCAAGTGAATGCAATCCAAATAAGTATTTCCGAGAATTGCATAATTTGGAAAGAAATACTCAAATCTGCAACTTCCTCATAGTTTACATAATAACGCAATGTTTTCAGGATTATTCAGCCGATCCGATCGGTGTTTATAATTAAATCCGTTCTACAAATGTATCGTCCTGAAATTGCCTAACAATTCGCCCGCGCGCGTGTGTGTTCGACTTTACGAGTTTATTGGTCATGTACATTAGCTGGCAAAACCACGAATCTTTTATCCCATCAACCGCAACCCTATGGATCCTTTGCTCGTGAACAATAACAATAATCCAGAAGATACGCTTACGCACAAATACAGAGTTACATAACCAACCATATATAGTTGTCCTTATATATGTATATAAATCTATGTACACGTACAGATATGTACGTATAGAAGAGGAGTGTATCGAACGAGCAAAATCGGTGAGGTGCGACCGACCGAGCGATCAGTTTAGCTCCGACCAAATTGCCAATATTATCAGTTATCGGATTATTACCGTAAATTGTTCGGTGCTTGCCTTTACCAAGAACAGAGCTTGATATATTATATATATGTGTGTGTGTGTGTGTGTGTATATATATTATATCTTCACAAGGGATGCCCCGAAACGGTTCCGACACCTCTTTCGCACAGCACGAATTTTGGAGCCTCAATTTTAGGTACAACAGCTTGTTTATATGTGGGTCATACCACATAAGCGTATCCCTTGGAGGATCTTTTTGTCGCTTGATCCTTCATTTAACCATCTACGGAAACTCAGACGCTTCGATAATTTTTTATTATTCCGTATAACACAACAAATGAAATTGTATAATGAAATACAAAAGTTGTCTTTTCAACACTCTTTCCGTAGAAAATATATATCAGATCATCGATAAAAATCTTCTTGTACCATTTGACGAAAGTTGAAATAAAAATATCAGTGAGATGAGGATTCATAAAGGAGATGTTAAAAAGTAATCTTGTGACCGCGCGCACGAATTGCGTATAAACGATGTTCATTCATGATTTGTACCGTCTATTAAATGATTTTTTCCAAAAATTCATGCATCGATTTACCTATGTCATAATCTTGTGAGGAAAATGTATCCTATAAACGCCATCTTCTTAGCTTCGTTATCCAAAGTTATGTATCCTACAAAAAAATCTACGATCAAATTGAATATTTTTAGAATGGTATTTGTGTCATTGCTTCTATGCATTTTTCATATACATATGAGAAATTTGATCTGCTGGAACCTCTGTGTGCGTCGAAATTCGTACACATCCTAAACTATCCCGGCCCCTGCCCATTACCCGCCTCGCCGGTTTGTTCGCGCTATCTCTCTTTTGCCCCGTCGACTCGATATAAGCAGCAACATTCTGCGACCAGGTGCGCGACTATTCCCGTAAGCATACAGTAAATTTTAACTTAGTCGAACTCTATACACCATCCTCGTCGTATTCGCCGTCGTCGTTGAAACGCGAATGCAGGTGGAATGAGGTTTCATGAGGGTCTCTCCTGCTTACTTATACACTTGTTTGCTGAAGGGAAAAACTTATAGAGAGAGAGAGAGAGAGAGAGAGAGAGCAAGATGAAAAAATAAGACACTAAGTACAAGTGAACGATCAAGGTGAGAAGTTTCCCAGCGATCATTATATGCGCTGAGCTTCGAATAGATCGGTATCGGTAAATGTAAATACACTTGAGTAACATCATTTGTCTTCCACTACAAAGGGTAAAGTCTACGATTATAAATATATACTGCGTGTTATCCGCGTGCTGTAGCATGATCTTATGAATTGCTATATAATTTCACAGCTTCTTTCTACCTCTAATCATGTCATGAATTTGAGAAAAGTTCAACGGAGAAAAAAATTTCAACATATTTACCAAGTACAGAAAATGCAAACAAGGTTTATCGATTAACTAAATGAACAAGAATTTTTTAACCAGATATCTTGTTATTCAATAGAAATAAGTTTCATCAAAGCGTCGCTGATCCAGAACAATTTTATCTTATATTGTTAACTTTTATCTGATAGATACAGCGCTGCCTATTGGTCTTGAAAATAGTAAAACCATTTCAATTTGACGTAACATATTATTTCCAAAAGTTTTTCTATCGAATTGTACGAATACATAGTATACATATATACAATTTTGTAGAATATTTTCTGGCATGCCCGTATTTACGAGACGCGAAAGAATGGAAAGAAAAGATTCTCGTCGCGTACTCGCAATATCAGCAGCAAATATGTACCATGAGAGCATGAGCTCACGTGCACAGCGCTTTGGTTGCACATTTATTCCAAGTCTGAGGAAGCTCGAGCATGTCCGATATTCAGCCGGATTTGTGATTACGAGGATAAAAATGGAGAAGAGTCGAGGCTAGGCTCGATGCAGCCTTCGAAGAATATAGCTAATGCACAATCACAGTGAAACGCGTAAGGAATGGGAAATTCATCTGTGTATACGTAAAACAGAAATTGCTTTGGAAAGATGAGAACAACAATGAAAAAGAAATAACGAACGGTAAGATGTCATAAACTGGAGCAGCGATTGAGCCTCTCTCTAAATGACGCATACAAAAAACATGTGAAAACAGAAATTCTAGCTGGATACTAAATTATTAGTCTAGACATTTGGTCACGTAAGAAATATAAAAAAATGCATTATGCCTAAATCATACACTATTTTCTAATGGGTGTCAATGGGATAGGAGCTCTCCAGTGAAAAATGGAATCGCTCCCATGTCAAGAATTTATATTTCAAATATATGTAGCATTGTACATAGGAAAAGTATATAAAAATATAAAAATATATATTTTTTTTAACTTTCATACATACAAATGTATGGAATCGTGTATTCATTTTATAGATGATTTTGCCGATTTCAGTATATTAATCATGGATTGCATGTTATTAAATGATATATTTTTTTTATGTATTAAGTATACATTTTTTATAAATACGAAATACATTTTTTTCAATTTTGTATTTGAATGTTTTTTACGTAAAAAGTACTATAATAAAATCGATCGGAAATAGGTTCTTTATATGAAACATATATTTCTTTGTATTAAAATTACATTTTCATTGCACTGAACAAGTATTTATCATATACAAAAAATGTACCATTAATATATGGAAAAATATATGTTTTTGATGCGTTTACATGCTAGTTTAAGGTTACATATTAACGTCTTAACTTTATCTAAAAATCTTAGAAATTGTCATATCTATTTATCAAAAATGTATATTTCATATAAAAAAATATATCATTATTAAAAATACAATATATGATTAATGTACTGAAAATACATGATTCATATATTTGTATCCATGAAAGTTTTGAAAAAATATATTTTTTGTACATGCGAAATATACTTTTCGTACAATACTACATATATTTTAGATGTACATTTTTTTCATGGGGGTATGGTCAGGCGGGGATGATTCAAAGGTAGAATGCGGGACTGCGGGAATGCGGGGGGGAGAAATGTTGATATCAAGCTCTCACCGAATCTTAAAGGATTAACAGTCAAACGTACCTCGAGGTATTCTTGAGGATACGACTTGACTTTTCGCACTCTTATTACCGCTTCACTGCCCTAAGCAAACAGACTTTTTCAACTAAATCGCTCTCTTTCTCTCTCGTTTGTCTATATATGCGCTCGCTTCCACTGGTCCTCTTTTCTTTCAGGCTGGCGTCATACGCGAATAAAACTTCTCATAAGTTAACCAATAGAAAGAAAACCTAGATCATTTGAGCTACAACTTTTCACCCACAATACGAATCACTACAAAGTCACATTTTTAATCACTTCATTTTTATCTTCCGGTCTAGTCGTGAATGATAAATGAAACTCTCATATAGGAGTACAAATAACAAATAGTGAAAACTTTTATTATTATTTTGGTTTGGTCGGGTATATGATCCTATATGAACAATTTAGTTAATAAAAATATAAGGTGACGGATTAATACGGAATCCTTAATTTTTTTAAGAAATGATAAAAAGCCTTGAACGCCTTGTAATCAGTCTTTCTTAGTCTCAAATCTTTCGCGACCAACTGCCAAGCCTTATCATTAGTATATTTCTATACTGATTCATCTTAAGCCTCTCGTCTCGATAAACGCATACATGAACGAACGGTATCAAGGAAATTCACATACAAGCAGGCATGTGAATTGCCTTATACTTGCTCATCCATGGGATCCCAAGAGGACGCGCACCGTAGGGAAGCCAAAGAGGACATGAGGGAGACGCAAGCGTCTGCCTTACTGCGATAATATGTTAATCAGCCACTTACGATGTTAATTAATGAGCAGAGGCAGCGTGCCGGGGTCGATCGTCGTATTAATTCGAGAAATTCTTGATCCTACTCTCCCCATGTACTCCACCTTACCTTATCTACCTACTCGAGCCGTGTTTGCCTCGACGTCTGGAAATTTTACGTTGAAACACAATTTTCATCTTTCAACGCTGAAAATCACCATTACAAACTGCGATGTTGAGAAACGTATAAGAAAAACATGTTAATTGAATATGTCGTATAAAACAATACTATTCCGCTTCATCATGAATAATTATTATTGGAACAGGAATGAAATTTTGAGATTTAGCTTCGAGTTGAGATCATCGAGCTGATTACAATTTCCCTCAATTTTCTGCTTAATAAGATATGATGCAGAACGGAATTTTGCAGCCTCTCTGCTGACCGGCATCACGGCTAGATCACTGCTGCGGTTTCATCTATTAAATGGGTCACCACCAACTTTATTACACGTTTGAATACTAGTGATAAATTTCTGCTGTGAGAACTCGATCGATTGTAATAAACGCCTGAGTATCCCTAATGACTACTGACCCCTCGTAAAAACCTCCTGATATAAATGCACAGTTGAGTTTATAGAGAATTTCAACATTGATATATGTATAGACGAGGCATTTAACGAGCTCGAGTTTATCGAGGATTTCATGCAGTACACAGAATGTTTCAAAGGACGTTATCAACGGGCATCTACGCAGCAATTCAATTTTCCTTCTACTTGCCCGACCGATCGCTCACGTGTCCATCGAATAATTTGTCCGACGAAAGTCCATCACTTTATTCGCATTACGGATACTCATACAATCGTGAATGGGGCAGATAGTCATTTACGATCGTGAGGTTTGAATCGGAGGTCACAGGAAAGTGCTTCAGGATACACGAACTAATCGATTGAGATAAGCTATTGTCTTTCATCGCAGTCGATCCACCAAAAATGTCTGATCAAAAAATTATAATCAGGTAGAAAAATAATATATTCAGCTCTGTTACTGTAATAATGATACAGTTGCAATCGCGTTCATCAGTATCAAAAATGTTCCCGTTGATACTATTTTGAACAAAATTTATAGCAAAATTTGTCTATTACCCAAACTCCCAACTTCATTTTTTTTGTCATGTGAATTATAAAAGCTTTGCGTACCTCAATGTTTTCCAGATCATAATAAGCAATTTAAATATCGATTATATTTCTCCCTTCTCCCCTTCGTCGTTCTTGAATCATGGGAATAAGTGCACAAACAATCACTATTGAAAATAATATACAATCTGGGTAATCAGAAACTAAATTATTCGCAAAAACTTTTTTTACCCCTACTTTTCACATGATAATTTTTTTTCTCTTATTTTCGTTCTTATGCGTAGTTTATTATCTTGGTCTACGGTGAACCACAGTGTTGAATTCACAAAGCAAGTAAGATGAAAATGTAATGTACAAAATAGCTCTTAAAACAGTGGAACCAAGGTTTATGCACTCAGAAAAACATTCCCAATGACAAAGACTATGAGATTGAA
Source organism: Venturia canescens (assembly GCF_019457755.1). Taxonomy (NCBI): domain Eukaryota; kingdom Metazoa; phylum Arthropoda; class Insecta; order Hymenoptera; family Ichneumonidae; genus Venturia; species Venturia canescens. The sequence goes on from NC_057421.1 coordinate 37,015,106, forward strand.
AGCAGACTCCTCTGGGTCCGTAAAATCTCTTATTTCGTTCCCCGTACTTTCAACCCAAACAAAAACCAAAACAAAAAACAGAACGAATTGCGGGTGATTTTTATTCATCTACTACCCAACTAAAGTACCTTGCAGGTTATTCTTCACTGTTTTTGTCTTGCTTTAGTTTTCCATTTATATATATACTTCCACATGAAGGGCATTGCGTGCCACGTGGATCACTTTTTTCGTTCACGTAGGGCACCATAAATGTAATTTTTTTCGAAATAATTTTTTTTTTTTTTCAACCGCAATCATCTTTTTGAGACATAGGACGTATCGAATTTATTTTTTGAAATGTTCGTTTTTTATGGAACTATTTTTAGACAAATATGGAAAAAAATTATTAGTGAATATTTCTCATTTTTCATATATTCCGAAGATATGAAAATGATAGAAAATTGATAAATTGTAAGATTAGTCCAGTCATGTGTAGATTTGGTGCTATATTTTTTAAATGTTTTCAGTGAATTTCATTTCGATTTCACAGTAGTATTATTCAAAATTATAATTTGATTATACAAAGCATCTTAAATTCCTTATTCTGTTCGCGATAAGCAATCATTTTGTTGAATCATGAAAAATAATGTTATTTGGAGAATATGATCGGTAGTAAGTTCTTTGAATTAGAGAAAAAGAATGTGATTTGCTAGAAAGAATAAGATCAGACTACAGTTGGCACGGGTTTGATATGTCGCTTTGGTGATCGCTCAGGTCAAAGCAGCCTTATGTAAAGCCTTGGATAAGAATGAATACTTATTGTAAATCGCAAGTTCGTGAACCGATCATTGAGCAAGTTTCCCTGTGCCCCCAATTGTTACATCATATGTACAACATATAATATTTTCTTCAATCTACAGCGTCTATGAGTAGCTCTTTTGACAAGGAAAGTCCCATATACAGATGTTCCTCAACTGCCATACCCATACATCTGCCAAGGATTCGTTCAAGCTCGTTCTTTTTCTTTTTTCGTATCTTTGAACGTTTACCATGGAAAAGAAACTTCGAACGGAACAGCTCTGCTCGTCTCTGTGGAGCAACGACTGAACGGCAACCGAGGAAAAGTTATGTGAGCATTCGTGGGATGAAAAAAAACGAGATAAAAGCTCAAGAAGAATACAAACTAGCAGTGGATGTTTTGGAGAGCGACAGAACCAGGTGACAACGCAATTTTCTGGCGTTACCGCGGCCTTAGATTTTGATGCGCGCGCACGCCTCTATGTGTGCGTGTGTGTGTGCGCGCGCGCGTGTGTGAAGCTATATAGATATCATATTTATATGCTATGCAAAAGCAAGAAGACCGAGAAGGTATGGAGAGATTGTCTTTCGTGAAGCGCTTAAAATTTGCACTTTTATGCGCTGATGGCAAGCACATATAGACTCGAATAAAGTTAAACCCAACAACGATACTTCAAACGGTACGATGAAGAAACGGAAAGTCAGTTTTCAACTCCGAAAGTTCAAGTTTTACGTTCAGGCTTTGACGTTTTCTGAAGCATCTTTGGTTTGACAATCGCGTTGACTAAATTCCGAAAACTATGAAGCTGCGATATGTCACTAATGCTTCATACATATGGGGCGTTCCACGCCAAGTCAGACACTTTTCAAATTCGCATTTTTTATTTGGTTCATTTTCTTTTCTCAGGAAGAACTCCCTCACACGAACTCACTTGATTTATTTCGAATTTTTATCTCAACATTTTTGTCATCTACGAATTTTTTAAAAATATTCCATTTTTTTATCTGAATGTATATAACTTAGTGAAAAATCAATCGAAACTAATGCATCGGGGGGTCAAAATTTTTGTTTTGGAATGGCCTTTCGTTTGATAATACGTCAAAGCTTATCAACGAACTAATTCAAGCAATTATATCCGTTTTAAGTCAGAATTTTTTTTGTTCACCGTGTTAGTCCCCCTGAATTTTCTTCAAATTTTGTATAAAAAAAGTTTATTTTTTTGATGAATTTTAAGCCTAGTTACATCGTGAGAAAATGCTCCGTTCTATTTTTTTATAATTATAATAATAGCTTCATCTCCAATTATGTACAAAAGCGTTCATAAATTAATTAAAGCAAATGCATGAAAGTCTTAAAACTCGTGATTTGGAAAAAATTTTTACTTAAACATACGCGAAAAATTATTAAAAAATTATTTTTCAATAACTTTTTTCAGAATAAAAAAATATTGAAAAAGTCGCTTCGATTTCTTTTATAATTTTTCGTAAATCTGTAATCACTACCATTATATAATATTTATCAGTTCCATTGTATATAAAGAATTGTTATGATGATTCTCCCAGCTCCAAAAGCTGAAATAAAAGAAATTTAGTCGTGGAAAAAATTAAGCAACCCCATGTGTATTGCGAAACCGATATTTTCATTTTCTTTCATGTTTAAAAATTTTACACAGACGGAATTTGTCTGGTCGCAAAAATAGTTTCACCTTTAACGCACCATCTCCGGCTGGAATCACACTATGCAATCTTTGGGTTCCATCAATCGCCAAAAAATTGAAGCATCAAAGAATCGTGAAAAATGAGAACGACATAACGCTCGAAAACAATAACATATAAATCCTTGACCGCTACAGAGGACAAGTTGTTATGCCTGTATATTTATGGATAACAGGCCACTGTTCCGATAACCACGTATGGCAGTCATAACACGAGTTCGAGCCACGTTTTAAACAACTTCAAAGATTTATCTCGCGAAAATTAAATATTGATGAATATTGAATGAATAAATTGATAGTTCAATAAAATGTTACAACCGATAAAACTAAAAGCATAAAATAAATAATTCGAAAGAAATGTTAAAAACCACTAGGCTGAAACCCAACTTAGTTTTAAGATATGAATTCTTGACAGATAAAATTATAAAATCGTTATATTTTTTTTTTCGAAAAAAATTATGAAAACATAATTTTTCAATAGTTCATCACGTATGTTTAAGTGAAAGTGCTTTTCAAATCATGAATTTTTAGCCTTTCATGCATTCACTTTATTTAATTTATGATCGCCTTATTGCACTTCATTGGAGATGAAACTATTATTATAATTATAAAAAAATAGAACGGAGCAATTTCACACGATGTAACTAGGCTTAAAATTCATCAAAAAAATAAATCTTTTTCATAAAAAATTACAAAGAAAATCCAGGGGAACTAACACAGTGAACAAAAAAAAATTCTGACTTAAAACGGACATAATTGCTTGAATCAATTCGTTGATAATCTTTGACGTATTATCAAACGAAAGGCCATTCTAAAATAAAAATTTTGACCCCCCGATGTATTAGTTTCGATTGATTTTTCACTAAGTTATATACATTCAAATAAAAAAATGCAATATTTTAAAAAAATTCGTAACTGATAAAAATGTTGAGATAAAAATTCGAAATAAATCAAGTGAGTTCGTGTGAGGGAGTTCTTCTTGAGAAAAGAAAATGAACTAAATAAATATTGCGAATTTGAAAAGTGTCCGACTTGGCGTGGAACGCCCCATATACATCATCTCAAAACAGACGTTCCTTTGTTATGCAACTTTTTCAAAGTGAAATCTATTCCCCTCGATTTCTTATCAATTATAGATGGATCGCAATCTAACTAAATGGAACAATTTCCTATTACATAGATCATCGAAGAAAGACTGGACTCGATCTCTAAGAATTAATCGAATTCTGCCTTCATTGATAATCATTTTATTTCTTGGCCATTTGGAAATAGCCCGCAAACATGTTCCAGCGCTTGTTACATCGGAATTTATCATTCACCTGTTATAGGTTATATGAGTTGCAAGAACAAGAATTGAAGCCTACTCTTAGGGTCGTATACGAACTTTACGGTATACGAGGCAAAAGGATTTGTCGCATATGCGAGACGTACGTACGTGCGATGTAGCCTGACATGAGATATTGTAGAGCGCTTTTATATACGTTATACGGCTAGAATGAGAAAGGGTGCGACAGCTAAGAAGGGGTAGGTTGATGCACGCATAATTGACGATTGTACCCTCTGCGCTCTGCTCCTCTCGAAACGGTATAATATATCACGGATGCTTGAGGGTACGAATACACGTGCGACGATGAGCCAAGAAACTCGGGATCTCTGTATGCATAATGGGTGCATATTCTTCCCTGATTATCACCGTCGTATAGACTTGATTAAATTTCTTAGACCTCTTTTATGCCCTCATGTACACCTAACATCATTGAGAAAGGATTTTTTATCCTACGGAAAATGTCTCAATTTCCAATTCGCAACAAAGTGCATGATAAAAAAATAGGAAATAAAAATGTTAAAACGAATGAGGACAAGTAAAAAAAAATCATCGAAAAAGGCTTTCACTAGAACAGAGATCGACATTTTCTGTTCATTGGTTTAATTCCACTTTTGTTGCAGTATTTCAAATGCTTTTACTTATTCTTATTTCAAACATCATGTTGCTGAACTTAGGGTTGTCGAAATTCTAATGAATGTAAAAGGACAAATTGTCCAATTTTAGTGATACTAATCTTGTGCCTAGATTTATTTTTATAATGTTCTGTGTTTGCATTTTTGGTGGTTGTAATTCCATATTTTTCTGCTTTTGTAATTTTTTTTATTCCTGATTCGATGTGCTTCGCAACTTCTGCATTAGTCTTACAGTCATTGAGTTCCAGGTCACATTTTCCACGTATACATGTTTACAAGTCCATGATTTTACAGGTTCGGCTTAACTCGTCAATTTCATTAAAAATAGTTTTTTTTATAACTTCTCATAATGAACTGCTCTCTTGAGGAGAAGGATCAAACTACTTCTCATTCGTCATTAGAATTTCTGGTACGATCTAGTTCTTCGGATGACATGTTTGTTGAGAGATTTTTATACTAATGTTTTATTGGAAGGGTTTTATTTCGGGGTTTCGTTTTTCATTGCAATAAAAGCGTAAGCAGTTTTTTTCTAAGTGAATTGGTTTTTTGAATAGTTTTTGTAAACATAATTTTTTTTCTTACAATGGTTTTTCATATCTTCTGTTGAATCAAATTTTAACAAGAGCCATTGTGCAGCGAGCCGCTGGAGTCGGGTATTCTTGGAATGACTGCACAAAGGGCACAAATATATTTGTCTCTAGTTTTTTCACAGTATTCATCGTACATTTTAGGTTTTTGAAAGTCACTCGAAGTCACTGTTGGCTTTTGGGATACGGCGGAATGTCAATCTTGTCACTAAAAACGCTGGAAGTAAAAGTATGTGCGTTAATGGCCTCGAGGATGGAGTAGTCTCAATTTGATGTAAATAAAAATTGGTTAGAAACAGGTAGTGAACTTTTTACTGAAAAAAAATTATTACTTCGATTAATTATTATGAGTCAAAGCATTCGAAATACCATTCAAAAACATTTCGATAAATTCAGAAAAGTTTGCTTTTATGATATTTAATAATACTGTCGGCTGTTTTCTTGTTGCACGTCAACAGGCGTCCATGCAGTTCCTTGGAATTGGAAAAAACTTTATGTATCATTAGAAAATGAGTGAGTAAAATTAGTTGTTGACGAAATTTTTAATAGGTTTTCGATATTTCTCTATCCAATCGATATGTAAAAGAATAAACATTTTTTCTTCCATTTCGAAACTTATGAAATCTTTTCCGCTGCACAAATATGGAATTCGAATATGTGCTTTTTTAAACTATCGGAATTTTGTTACGAAACGTAGCATTCGCAAAGAAATCAAATTTTTATACGTATTTTTGGTTCCTATACATATGACTTCGAAGTTATTTATAAGGATTCTGAGGAACTGAGAAAATATGTAAGAATCTTTACTGTTTTCGTAAATTGCTTTTTTTGCATATTACATAATTCCTATTGAAATAATTCGCAAGGCGATATCGATGTTGGGATCGAGGCAAAAGTATAAACGAGCAAAGGATGAAGCTTAGAGAGCTCTCATTTGCCGTGGCCGTACACCATAAGACTTCGGGACGTTGATCAGGCTTCGCGCCGTGTACATTCCTGTTAGATACAGAGAAAAGGAGAAGGGTGAATAAGCAAAAGAAAGACCGAAGAAGAGAAGCAATTGGAGGAAGAGGAGAAAGCGGCAAGGCAGAAGGCAGCGGACGGGTTAGACGCTCAGCGTACGGAGTTAGATAAGGATCGATTCAATTACCCATTCAATTACCCGCGTGAGGATTCGTGATGGGCCAAAGCCACGAAGCCAAGTTGCTCGGACAAAGTGAGAGGTGAGAGGAAGTACCGCGGATTCGATCTCATTCCACCCTATTGAATACAAGCCCCAATTCGGTTCTTGCGCGCGTATAAAGCGAATGAGATGACACTTTGGTCGATGAACGTTATATATAGTATATATACGAGGTTGATAAGAGAACGAGCGATGGTCGTATAGAGAAAACCGAAAATTCGTCCCTATGGAACGTGCTGTAAAATGACGCAATATAGCCTGAGAACTATGAATCTTTGGGAACATATTGTTGCTTTCCTAAAAAAATTGTTTTCATATAATAATAATATGGCATGAAAATGAGAAATCATAATACAATAAAATACTCATTCGAAGCCATCATAAAATAAAGCGGTTATTCGAGCATTGTTCAGCTCAACAAAACGCAAGACACTCGACGCTGGAGGAAATCGTTAATCGTGACAGGAATTACGAAGGTAATAGCGTTGAGAATCCCCGTTTCAACGAGCCAGCATTCGTATAACCTCTAGAATCGCGATGTGAAACCAACGATAAACCGTAAATCATATCCAAACAACAATAACGATGCGCCTCCCGTGTGTTCATACACAAATTGCGAACTAGCTTTCAGCCTGATCTCAGGTTGTACCTCTTTGTCCGTAAGTCTACCTAGTTGCTCAACGAGCGAGACACTCGACTGTCTCGAGTACACGAAGCCTCTTGTCACGCGTCCGTTCACGGGAGTTACACCAACCACCCTGTTTCACACTCCTACGCAAATGCACGACCTATCTTACCCCCTTTTCTAGATGAGTCTCCTCAGATGACCCTGGTTCAAGAGGGTTTCTGGAGAGTTTACTGTGTACAACTACTCCCATTGCCGCAAACAACCCTACGGCCACTAGTAGCTAAGAGAATTATGTTGTAACGTTGTTTCAACCTTCTTAGAGGCTTAACCAATGAGTCCTGGCGCAAAAAGCTCCGGTAAGGAAAGTTTTACTCGAGTATATTTAGATATTCCATTTCTGAACGAGTCAGCGAACTCAAACTCATTTTTTATGACCTGAAAATGACTTCATAAAATGACTGATTCAATTACTTGGAAACATTTGAATAGTTCACGTAATTTTCAATTAGCTGTGCCGTTGTTTCAAAAACAAGTCAACTAAATACCCCATTTTATTTCATCAATGAACAAAATTTGATTCTCATGAAGGATTTTGGCAACGAGTAGAGATTTCGTATCTTAAAGTCGGCCCATTCTATTCGAAAGGAATTAGTTCATACTGGTCAATGACTAGTTCCCGAGGTTTCCCTCCGCATAAAATGCGTACACACGTTGATGACTTGATGAAACACGTGTATGCTGTGTGCGAGGAATGGGAAATAGCGAGAGAAGCGATTCTGCGTAATTACTCCGCTGGGCTTGAAACTATGTAAACCATCGGAGAGTGGAAGAGAGAAGTAGTTACGAGACTGTCGGTAGACATCCAAAATGTTACACCTCGTGTCTCATCGAAATCGTGGGCAACGCGTCGAACCCGTGTCATGAGCGAAATACAATAGAGATAGAGCTACGAGTTATACAGAGAACCGTCGAGGCCTGGATGATGTTCTGTAGGGCCGAACGAACCTTCCCACAGTTACCACCTATCCTACGTAGCACCAATTCCAGCGAATAATGTGTAATGCAGAACGGATACAAGAGTTTACCTCAGTCCTATTGTCGTACCCGTAACGTAAATTCCATGAATATTATATCATACCCAAACCTTCGTGTAAGTTACCAACAAAAGCAACATTGAGCTGCAATTCTACTGTAGATTCCATGATGTCAACCAATGTCATCACAGAAAATATCTGCTAGATTATGCAAAATTCATCACAATCAAACCCTAAGGGGTGGAAACATTTGCGTTCCTTTGGTCAAATTAAATCGCAAAACGAAAATATATGGAATAAAGTAGGTATATATAAGAATTACAGAATTTCTTGCAGTGTTGAGCCATTTGGATGAGGACTCGAATTAGTTAGCTTCAGCTGCGGAGCTCATAGGGAAATCAATGTTATTGAAACGCATTATGCTTTGCATGCATATTAGCAGCAATACAATATCAAAACTGAGAACTAATGAGTCAATAATCTTAATGCGATGAATGCCACGGACTAACGTCAATAACGAGGATCTGGATCTGGGGCTTCATTCGACCACCTGGAGAATGTGTTTATTATACTCGTCTATTACTCAGCAATGTAGTAGACTGAATGACGAGGGGCTTACTAGCAGAGAACCTAATTGCCCACATTACTTGGTTTGATACGATTGCAAACAAACACCGTTAGGGTGCGAACACTAAAATAGCAGGAGCATGTGCTAGTGATAGAAACATCGAAATGGAAATCGAGTGACCTGCTTGGTGAACGCCGGTGGATATTGATTCGCTACGGAGACCTTCGAGAGGGCAACGTTCCAGTAGCTCCGGCGAATTATGCGCGATATGGCTATCGACGTGCGTCACCGAGGCTTACCTCGGCTCTACGTTCATGAATTCTATGCTCCCGCGTACCATCGACGTTCGCGAGGATAGGCAATGCCATCGCGACATCTCTGTGAGTAACTTTGACCATCGCAAACCAAGAGTATGTGTGGACATTTCGTACTGCGGACACGATAAAAGGCGAGGTGACCAGCTGCATTCCCCATTCTCGAGAACATTGTTGAGTGTGTGCAATACCCCTACCCGACGCTGGTGCATGTACGCTCAGGATATATACGGGGTGAACCTGTACGTAAACCACGATGAACCCGCAGGGTGCAACGTTCCTCACGTACCAACTGAGCCACCAAAGGCCACTTCATCGTTCCTTCCTCTGGAACATGTGTCGTTATAAGGTTAGCCGTGTGTGGTATACGACAGAGGAACCTGCAGGGATTGTCGACGCTCTCTCATGTAGCTACCTCTCTTTCTCCGATTCTCTCTTTCTCTCTATCTATCTTTCTCTTGGAACGCGTTCGGAGTGTATACTCGTGTGTTTTCATCTCAATATAGGCTTGTCCGTGTTTGCGGCGCGGTTCGTCCGCGCTTCGCAATTAGCCTTTGTCGCGAATGTGCAACGAACGGATCGCTACCGCTAGCGACGGTGTGCAGGGATCACAGGGTTGGGTAAAGCGGAGAAAGCTCGTAACGGTGGGAAAACCAGAATATAGCTTCGTGCAACCCTTCGCCCATCGCCCTTTCGTTTCGTACAATAGTACGGTGATGTGTAGAAAGTTGCACTCTCGGATCCTATGCACACATCCTCATCAAACCGTAGCTGGCGTATCGCGGCATGCACAGCTATATAAACGGTAGGTGGGTACGTACAAGGGGAAAAATAATTGCAAACTTTGCCAGGCACAGCATGAAGCGAACCTCACTCAACATGTGAAGCTGGTTACCACCTTCAACTTTTTTCACCAACGTGACTATAGTTGAGTCTCTTTGTAACACCCCCGTGCAAATTACAGGGGTGCATTTTGTCCCTCTGTATTCCTTGAACGTTCACAATGATGGAGGCGTTAGGATTTTAAGTCTGTAGAAGATTTGGTAGTTTTAAAAGCTAGAATATATCGTACTATGCAAAAAAATCTGACACCATTTAAGTTTATTCGCTAACCGTCCGAATGAAGTTTGCGTTTTTAGGCCTTCCCATTCAATAATGATTATCACTCCAGATTATTATCGTATAAAATTATTATGTAATCTTTTTTACTGATTTAAATACTCCACTTTCCCTACCCGGTTTGCCTCCCGAAACACTAGCAAAACCTTACCTCGCGTTTAGTCCTGGCGTAGTATTCAATTCCGAGAATGCAATTACTAGACATCGATTTATATTTATTGAATTTGAATATGAGGTGACGTGACATTTTTCCCCGCCACTCGTACGAATCGTGTCGACCAGTGGACCGGGTTTACGGCCCATTTTTGACGCCTTTTCGACCCGTCGGGTGTTGCTCGGAACACGACTCACCGATGCGTAAATATAATTTGAAGTTTTAAACACCACCTACAGTACCGACTCGACAGATTTTAGCTACCTTTAGTTACCTACTACCTACTTTGTCAAGAAAAGAGAGAGAATTTAGATGATTTATTTTGAGTTCACCTGACGTTTTAATTTCAGTAATTTCATGTAATTTGAAATATTTGATGTTGCCTTTCACCGTTTGGATTTGCACCCCGTTTCTGTTATAGCGATGTTTTTCTGTTGCTCAACCCAATCTCGTTCTTGAGAGGCACTCCTCTCACGTCGTATCCGAGGACCGAATATCACTCGCGACCTGTGGACGGCTGAAAGGGCACGCTGGCATAGGCCGCTATAGCAACCGAGAGTTGCACCGTTCGCAAAACCGTGAATTCGGGTGTCGGCGCCTCGTTCGATGGTATCCGGGGGAGATTCCTGGGGTGGAGGGGCTGAAATTTCCTGGTGGATTATCGTGGTGGGCCCACCGTGAACCCATTGGCTACTGGGTCACGAGGGAGGCTTCCCCTTTACCCTTCAGGGATCCCCGCTGGACCCCCAAGAGGAAAGGGACCCGAATCACGGTAATCTAGTCGGGAAGTGTGTTTCGAGTGGACGGGAGAGGCGAGATCAACAGAAAAAGTAATTCAGCTGAGTATCGCATAAAAAGTGTGACGAACATTCTCGAACGCACTTAGTATTTTGAAATTACCGCGAAAGCGTGAGCTACGAGCCCGTGCTCTAGTTCACGCCTAGCGTGTGAGCGCTGCGGTGCATGGGCCTAGAGGTGGGGATAGTGCCGAATATCGAGGACCGCTCTTTCGCACAATTAATCTTCTTCCGATTACCTCACCGGCATACCACCAACACCTCCCGAATATCGAGGCTCTTTGTCTTTTTCTTGCGCGACGAGCTGGCTCCTCGGTAAGTCCTTTTCTCTTTCTCCCCGAATGACTGGTGCAGTTGAGCATTTCTGTTGAGTTTTTCGGAATTTAGTTCCGGTTTATTTGTCGTTATATGGCGTTTCGGGGGACACGTGTGTCGAAGTATCGAGCGAGATTGCGGCCGATACTTCCCGTGTCTCCACCCTTTTGTAGTTTTGCGGCTCAACTCTACCAGTCAATTCGATATTAATTTGGGTCCATTTAGCATTGTTTTATCTGACAAAAATTATATTGTGAATTATTTGTTCGAGTATGAATTTTGTGTGGAATCGCTAGATCTTACGTGCAATAGATTTCGAGTTAGTTTTATCTCTCTCTCCCTGCACGTGTCGAGGGCTCTATAGCAAGCGCGTTCGTTCGCGCGATGTTTTCGTCGCCTCTCTCTCGCTCTCGTTGTCGTGTTTCGGGCTGTACGGTGGTCAGCAACGGGTCTATTTTTCAGTATTTTTCGACCATTTCTTTTGTATCACGTATTATTTCTCATACAGTTTGTAATCTTCCTTTCATTTTTCGCCTGACTTATTTCATATTACCTATGTCGCCTTTTATTTGGTCAATTATTGTATTTTCTGTTATCTTGCGTATTTTTGATTGTCTTCTGCCTTCGTGTATTATTCCGGATTGTGGAGCTTCGGCGTTACCTTTCGCATGGCCGAAATTCCAAGTTTTATTGCGATCGAAATATTGTATGGGGAATTACCTGGTGTCGATTATTATTATTATTATTATTACCTATTACCTTTAACTACCTTGCGAACTCGAGTAGGCCGAGTATGGAAATTCTTATTTACCTGTCGGCGCGTACTGCCAATGCGAACTCGCAAAGAGAAATTATTGTTTATCTCTGAATTCTTACTTTGTTAAATTCCATTGATGCGATCAAACCTTTTGTTTTGTATAATTTGTTACTTTAAATTCAATTGTGAATGAATGACGCATCCTGTTCTGAATCTTATCTTTTGTGTGAATTATTTTGTTTTGTGGTGAAATTATTACTTTCCCTCAAGGATTCCCCCTCTACCTTTAGTATCTCAGATGAGCTGAGTAGCCGGACCGTCCTCGGTCATTCGTTTCCCTCGTGCACTCTGGACTATACTTTTGCGTTATGTTACCATCCAGAGAATAAGCAAAAAACAAGTCGAGTAATTCGGCGGTACTTTGTACCTGGCACCCAGTTTATTCTCGTAGCCGGAGAGTTGCACGAGAAGGGGCGAATGAGCTGAGAAGGGACAGATACAAAGTGAGGATCCAATAAATAAAGCATAAGATGCGAGATCGAAGCCATTGAATTTGCATGGAAACGAATGAGACTGAAATGAATGGAAAATGAAAATTATTTTATAACTCGCTGTAATTCAAACGGATCGGGAGACTCGATTATCAACTAAGCAATGAGTGTTTTCAACCACGAATTGAAAAAAATACCTTAGATTAAACTTTGAACTTTTTTGAATTGTCTTATAGAAGAAAAACCAGAAATTATTTGTGAAAATGATACAAATAAAAGGTACTTGTTCTTCTCGCAAATAGAGATTAACCTACCATCGCGTCGCCCTCAAACCTAATCTAAAGACGTGGCAGAGTCTTGACACCAAGGATTAAAAACGCAAGTCAAAACGAGCAGCGTATCTATCTTCTATCTAGAGTCGCTTCCGCGACTCTGAGATAAGTACATTTATGTTATGTTGAGTCACTTCCAGATAGTCTGTACAGGAGCACTAGTGTTTTTTATTTGTTTTCAATAACTTTCGAAATTTATTTCTATAATATATATATATACATAGATTTTTATATATACATAGATAGCCCATTTTTCCTTACTTGTGAAGTTGAAGTAGTCGCCATTTGTTGAAGAATTGATCGGAAGTCGGAAGAAACAAATGAAAGTCTCATAAGATTATAAACGAAAGTTGAAAAAAACGTTGTAAAAGTATTTGAACATAATTTTAGTGTTTTGAAAGTTCATAAATACAACATTTTCCGCTACCATCCCAGCGATCTTTCAAGTTTCTAATTTTTTAAAATTTCGACAAAAATATTGAAAAAATTCTCATAGATAGAAAATTTAAAAGGCATAAGAAAGGTGATGGATCAGTCGGTATTTGCAGATCGAAATTTCGAAAACTGATTTCTGCCGCACTGTTCAACCGATTGTGTTGAAATTTGAACTGTGAATACACAGCCACAAATGGGCTGACATGAGGATTTTTGAAATTTTGATTTTTTTTTTGCATTTTGTATTACCATCTGAATAATTATAGAATAATTCAGTAAATAGGGGAGACCGGGGTAAAACAGGATACCCGAAAAACGAGAGAATTTTTTTGTTTTTTTTTCAATTTTTATACTTGTCCGAAAAGAAAATGCAACATATTTTTTCCAAAATATCTTGTTTTTTCTGGGTTTTGATTTTTTTTTAATTTGTTTTTTTCAAATTCTCTTTTTTTTACATCACTTCCAAAGTGAAAACGTTTTTGCACAGATATACAAAAAGTATTTGTATATCTGGGAATACTGCTTCGCAGATATGTTTACGGACCATCATGTGTGGTTACACACATGATTTTCCGCACAATTTTGGCACTGAATCCACGATTCAGTGGATAAAGAATACAAATTTTTACAAAATAAACATTAGCAATCTTCGTTATTATTCATATCGCCAGTCTTTTTTTTTTGCATCGATCCGTTAGATTTTCGGAATTTTGAGTCTTCTAATTTCTCACAGTTCGGAATTTCAACCCAGCCCCGCTGAGAGCGCTCGAAATGCATTCGAGTTACCGTTATAAGCGCTGAGCGCGCTCAGAGGGTGTGTTCGGCGTACGTTAGAGCGTTGTAAGCGCTGAGATCGCTTTCAATGCTTACGGTGGTAAGTCGGAAGCACGGTTACGGGTGCAAAATGCACACAATGTGCATTGAATTAAAATCATAGTAAAAAAAAATTTCATGAGTTTTTGAGGGGTACCCCGTTTTGCTTCGGAATTATTATTATTATTTTTTTTAATTGAAAAGAATTCTAGTGCATTTCTTCGTTTTTGTGAGTAAAAAATAGACAGAGTTTTCCAAACTTCAGAAAAGTTCAATATTTCCTTAGGTATTCCGTTTTGCCCCGGTCTCCTCTATCTATCAAATCGTAATTTGGCGAATGTCAGCCAAACAGAAATAAAATACACACATTTTGAGCCTTGTTGCATGAAAATCGATCATGAAATAAAGGAGTAAAGAGCTTTTAAAAATTTATTGAAAAAAATTATCGACATTGGTTTATCGAAATGTGCGCGACCATCAGTTTCTGGAAAGACAAACGAAGAAGCATAAGAAAAAGTGACGTTTAGTATACGTCATAGATTTGACAGAAAGTCTTCTTGTGCAGTTTAGTGCTGTGGAAAAAATGTAGTGCTGAAGAATAGAGGACAAAATATACAGAGGCTTTAATATGCTCGATGTCTAAAGGTACATGGGTGGATACGTCGAAGCCCTGGCCTGCGAGCGTGTGGATATCGAAATTTTGGAGAAGATTGGACGAAAGGGAGCAAAAATAACTGGAGAAAAAAACTGCGAACGCGCGAAGATGCGAAATTTTCAATAATTTTGGTAAATTTTCTTATTTTTCAATTTGACTGTTTATCGATGTCTACCTTGTTTATCTGCTGGCGAGTTCAATTCTCATTGAACAACTGATCGATGAAAATCGTTAGAGATTTTCGGAAAGAACTGACGTTCTCCCGGATAAACAATATGAATTGTTTATCGAATTCTACCTCTTCTTCGAACGAGAACCCGGCAGTCTTCAGTGCTGGAGAATTCAATACTTATTGAACAACCCATCGATGAAAATCGTTGGAGATATTCAGAAAAAAATAACGTTTTTCCAGATAAATAATATGAATTGTTTATCCAATTCTACTGCTTTTTCGAGCGAGAACCCGTCAGTCTTCACTGCAGGAAAGTTCAGTACTCATTGAACAACCCATCGATGAAAAACGTTGGAGATATTCGGAACGAAAATGGTTCCTTCGTATAAACAATATAAATTGTTTATTCCATTTCACCGCTTTTTTAAGCGAGCAGCAGTTTTTACTGCTCATCCATCGGGTTCTTCGTTGAAACCTGATGGAAACCTCGCGCCGCGACATCCGTCGGTAGTCTGCAATAGCTTATTTCGAGTTTTGCAGTACCGACAGTGGAGAGGAGAGGGCGACGACACATGTTATCGTGAGATCCATCACTTTAAGGACGTATGTAAAAAATATCGTGTCAAATTTTGCATGAATTTGAAATATTTAATAGAGTTGATCACGCTGCATCGATTGAAAAAAAGAAAAAGGTACTCAGCCGATGGTTAAAAATAAATATTTAAGAATTAAAGCCACATTTAAATCCGTGTCATTTGTACCGGAAGTTGACAAATTCGAACTAAAATGATAAAAAAGTGTATGAATTGTTGGCAACGCACGGCCACAAAAAAAATTTTTAGAAACTTCAAAGTTTTATCGATTTTTCCACGTAAAAAAAACCCACTGTTTCCGATGTTGTGGAGATATTTGGGGTTAACTTTTGACGTTTCAGCGGCGTTCTGTAGTTAGTACGTTCGCCATATTGAACATGTAATTTGATTGGCTCGTTTGTGCTTGACCACAGTTATCAAATTGGATAGTAATTTTATTAAAAATCGTAAATTATGATTCAAAATGACATAGTTTTTTTTATTAAAAATTATAAAATGCAAACAGAAATGATTCGCCATTGACATTTTAACATAAGACATAACCTTAAAAAATAAATAGCTGTACTGAAGAATTGACCTTATATACATCCTTAATACTTTGATGTAAACCCCATGGCTTTCGAGTTAAGGGGTTTCAGTTGACAGTTTCGATTGGAAACGACTGGACGAAAATTCGGAAGAAATTTCAGTCGATTCAGAACGATTTTATGCACATTTTTCCGTTTTGACAATTTCATTTAAGTTTCAAAATTTTCGAATTTGGCCGTACTTTCTAAAATTGATCTTTTTTAAGCAAATATATAATAACTTGACGAAAACAAATCTCATGAAACTTTTTTAAAAGCAAAATTAAGTAATTTTGAAAGCGAAATGTTATGAAAAAATTTAGAGGGAAAAATTTCCACAAGTCATGTGTCCAATTTTACACGACTAAAAAAACATCAGAAAACAGTCATTTTCAAAAATGCGTATCAGATCCAAAAAATATCATAAAAATATTTGGAAAGAGGGATATGAGGGCATATTTGTCTTTTGACCTGCAGTGTATATAGTATGTTTACTTTGTGTTCCCCTCCTACAAGAGAATGTCTCTCATGCGGAATAATTCAAAAAATGAAACGAGTATACGAATATGGTTGGCATATAGAATTCAAACGCGGGCAACAGTGGCTGCAGGGGAGGAGGGAGCAGAGTTGCCGCAAGTGATGATTAAAATTTTAATCTAATTATCACAAGTATTAAATTCGTCAAATTTTTGTTTGAAAGCTTAAAATTTTTTTTACAAATCTTTCAAAAAACTATAAAAAGAATTATCACTTGTACATGACTTGATTGAAATAATATCATTATATTTTTGTAAATAAACAGAATGAATAATTAATAGAAGAAACAGAATCAATATTATTATATGCGGCTTTTTAATACTTGGCGTTATTTTTTCTACTTATAAAAAGTTTTTACTGGAGGCATAAATGTGACAAGTTTCGTTAGGAAATCTAGTAACCACAAATTCCTAATATTCAACGTAGACTTTCTTCTTCTAAGATAATGATACGATCTTTAACCTGAAATCGATGGTTTCCAAGCTTAATTTTACAATGCAAATAAACTAAATATCGGTTAACAAAAGACATAAGAACTTCATCGCAATATAGAATGAGATTCCCTGACATGATATTTCATTAACTTTTTGTATATTTATTTAATTGCAATCGAAAACTCTCTTGCATTGCAGTAACAAACAGTTAACCGATGCCATGCTCACTATTGCAGAGAGCCCGTTGTTACACATTACATCCGATGACATATATATCGTTGAGTGTATGTTTCCGTGAACTGGGGAGAGGCGGGGGCTGGATTGTGCTGATAAAGGACTTAGTGTAAATCGTAAGCCTCTCTCTCTCTCTCTCTTGAACTACCGCGAATGGACGACAGCTCAACGTACGAAAGCACTGATACTGTACATTCCCACCTCAGATTCTGTTCCGTCAGACTGTGTAATTATCACCAGGAATATGGATAGGTTTAACGATACGACAAATGGTCAAGATTCATTGGGACGATCTTTGAAAAACAACGTACCGACTACTGTTGCGTGCAGAGCAACATAATTTAAAATAAAATTTTTTACTCATTACTTTTCAGTAAATGAAATTGTCAATAATTTGTCAAGCCACAGCGATCCATTAGGCACGCCGGGTTCTTTCATACTTGATGGCCTTAAACAAAGGCCTATAAAGCCCCTCATGGGAATGCCCATGCCGAAATTTTTTGTAGCCCGAAATAAAGAACGGCAAAATATTTTGTATTTACGATTTTTGCCTGGTTCTTTGAACAACTCAAAAACCTTTCAATATTGAAAAAAAACTCTTCCGTGAGAAGATTTCGAAGCCTCATTTTTGGATTTTTTCCTAGTTTTAAACCAATCGTCAATCGCCTTAATTTCAAAAGAACATGGAAGTCTTGCCTCCCAAATCTCCAATTACTAAAACAGTCTAGCGACAAATTTTAAAGTATTCACTTCGCTCTTCAAACGCTGTCAATATCTTTGTAAAAACGTTGTCTTATTGTGTTACATTGAATGTAGAAATCCATAGATGAAAAAATACAAATTTATCTAAAGTGTTAACCAATGATAAAGTTCAAACAACTGTACTAATCGAGAGATAGATTGGAACCCAGTTACTTTTTGCAGTGGTCCAAAATCGAAACACTTTTTTTTAGTAATTTAAATGTTCCTAGTATACGTAGATTCATCGTCAAAAGATGTCGACAAATTTTCTTATTCAGATTGATCACTGTGAATGACATCTATAACTGGAAGTCATACATCACTCACGATTGAAAAACCTGCGTGCTTACAGCTCATAGGTTCATTTTCCCTGGGCAAATCGACGGACAATAAGTCGGGAATGACTCGAGCGACAACCATATTCCCAAAGGCAAAAGTGTCTGAGAAGAGAAGAGTAGAAAATACGCAAGAGAAACTGTCTCATTCATAAAATGGACGTATTTTCACTGTAAAATTTTAGCTCGTTTGTATTTTAACCGTCACTATCGCTTCATAAAACTTTTCAATCTGTCAGGGTCTGCTTTCTCGATTTTATCCAGTTTTTCACATGGAAAAGAAAATTTATCGTACCAAAAAATGATGACCATCATTACGCATGTAAAGGCAAAGACAGGTATTGTGGCCAGGCTTGACAGGTCCACGTCTATGACACGGAGAAAAAGAAATGGCATATAATATTTTTTATCAATTTGCAAACGTGACCGTAAAAGCCGCAAAAAGTTTGGGTACCTTTCAAGATAACAGTCTTTTTTGCTCATGCCCCTCTCTCTCTCTCTCTCTTTCTATCTCTATCTCACTACCCAGTGGCTTCCAAAGAAAAATTCAACAGAAGCTCAAGTTCTTTACCAACGTTATTTCCCTCAAAAATTTTCACTGACTGAAACGTCACTATTGGTCCATGCGGACTGAAAGAACATTCCTGCCGCTTTTGAAGACTGGTGAATGGTTTCTTTTCGAAAATTTTTAATATAAATCTCATGCTTTGCCATATCTTCGAATCATCCTCGCACTTACACACACCACGGTTCTGTTGAAGCAGCAACATTCGCATTTTCCATATATCCCTGAAAAAAAGTTGTCTGGGGTCCGAAAGTATTGCCTATCTACCCTTCGTGACATACATGCATCTTCGTCCTTTTATAGCTCACCCTCTGAACCTTACTGTGGACCTTGTGTTACTTACTTTATTCATCCCTTTTGCACCGGCAGTTCCCTTCTTCGTTCCATCTTCCATTCACCATACACATCGTACTCTTGACTTGCCGTAGATTTATATTTATATTTCCGTTCGTCTGTTCTTGGTAGGCGTGGTAGATCAAAACGTATGGAAGACCGAAGTGGTTTCTTTCGCTTGAAAGGGTGCGTCTGACCAAATGGAATTTTTCCACTTTATTTTATAGTGCTCAGTGTGTACCGGAAAATATCAAATTCCACCGGACCGCAGAACCCCTTTCCATTCGGATTCCGCCTTTACCTTCTTTTTTATCCCTTTAGGTATCGTCTTTTGTCGATTCGTCGGATATATCTATTGAGCGTGCATTGTTCTTGCTGATGCAAAAATGTTAAACATTTTGTCAACAAACACTGTAGTTACCTCAACTGAATAACAAACCAAAATACATCCACCACTCACGAGCTGATTTAAATCTATTATTTTTCAATTTATTTAGTAGTATTTTAAAAGCTTTTTTCAAAGACGTTTTATTCTAAATCAGCGTAAGAAGAAATCTTGTAAGACCCAATTTGAACACTGATATCATTACTTTTGAAGCATTTCACAAATACAGCGCATCTCCTATATTGTTGAGCATTTTTCATTGTGACGGGGTAGAGAATGGAGAATAAAAGGACAAGAGAGTTGTGAAGTAGAACACGAGATGGTAGCGGCGTAACTGCTCTCGGCATAACGCGATTACGTGGAACCTTGCAGCAGCCCAGACGTCTTTCGGTATGTGTGCAAATGCGTGCATGTACTATAGAAAATTTATGACGCGCCAAATAGGGATCGATATCCCAGTCGAGAGATCGGAAGGGTACGAATAAATTTGTCGGAAGCCGTACGACTCCGGGTTTTCTTCATGGATCCGTTTCCGCTCGATTCAATCCGCATACAGCACTGTATCGTACAAAACGTGGATATTCAATGGAAGATCGACATTTAAAAGGTTCAAAAATTCTTCCCTCAAACTCATGTGTCTTACATTTGTTGACTACAACAAATATACTATCGATATTGACTATGAAATTATTTTCCAACTGAATTTTCGAAAGCTTTTTTTCATATAGTTATCAAAATCAATACGAAATCACAGACACATTGAGCGTTGAAAGCGTTGCAGCTAATGGGACATAAAAGGGAAGTTTACGAGTGAGCAGAGGGTTTTTCGTGGAAGTAAATAATGATGTTATTATAGTATCGTTGGATCAGCACCTATTAGTTTTTCATAGTTGAAATAACACACTTTTCTGTGTTATTTCGTGCAAAAACCTTATATTTACTTTTTTGAACTACTTAACATTTGATGAAAAGTTCCAATGAATCACCCAATTTCTTTAAATCGTTACAATTATTCATCGATGATGAGAGGAAAGTTGTTTATGATTTACTAATGATGAATTTGTGAAAAATCTGGATTAACGAATGTAATAATCAGAATTGTTTGCTACTGTATAGAATAGCAACGGTAATTATAAATAAGTGAAGCATCTCACGTTTTCGTCGTCCTGCAAAATGTTCAGCCAATTCACTAGAGTTTTATGATTATGAAATCGTTTACGTTTATTAGTTGAACGTGTAGTTTCTTGGAGATGGGGCAAAGTATTGGACCGAGTGGACGGAGTTAAAACGAAGCTTGATTAGGCTGCGGCAACTAGTTTCAATGGATCGTACAGGAAAGGGAGAAAGTCTCATACCCCTCACCTTCCACGAGCATCACCAACTTGAACCATATTAAATTGCGCTTGAGACAAGCACGCGTCCATGGGTCTCGTGAGACGGCACTTTCTACTCCCTGTTTTACGGAGAAAGCGAGTTCCCTTTGGTGAAGGGAGAGATCCCTTCTGAACTCTCTGCAGCAAGCCGATGTGTTCACAAAATGGCACTCTAGTAGTTGGCGGATTCGGTGAAGTTCGACCAAGTCACACAAGTGCTAAGGTGCGGTATCAGACGCCGACGTCAGAGGGCACTAGACGCGGAAGCATTGCTATATTCATAAGGCAAAAGGCGATAGAAGCAACGCGATATATAGCTGGATGATGGTGAGAGCAAGTGCACGACCTCTTAGGAATTTAATATACGCGTGTGCCATATAGAACATGCGAAGATGAAGGTAGTGAGTGAATAACCGTTGTGAAACCAACTAAGAATAGTATGACTCTCAACATCCCATTCGGTCTTCATCGTTGTTGCAATGAAAAATTATAGTTGCACAAAAATGACATGCCTATGCTCTCATTCGTCATAATATTGATTTCGAATATGCATTTTATAATTGACAAGATAATAGAAATCAACATGAGGAATCATTGGTAGGAGGTCATGTATAGAAATTAAGTGGTCGGAGCCGAAACCTTTTTAGACTTATTTAGCTCGACGTTCTTCTAGGCAAGAACGGAAAAAAAATCCACAAACATATTAACAACTTGAACAAATAGAAATACAATCGGTTTGTATAATAACCACATTTGGTGTGGTAGTGATCGATATCCATACAGACGTAAAAGATAGGAAAATATATTGCAGTGCATGAGAATTATAATGTGTTTCCTATCGCCCTTGTTAGATTATTTTAATAAAGACGACGGTACATCAATGAGTAATGCAATTTTATAAAGAGAATCAGCAGTCTAACGGAAATTCGAAAAGATTCATTGTGTAGTTTCTATGGTCACATATGTATGTATTATGCTATAATACATATACATATTAGGGCGATTCAGAAAAAAAATTTTTTTTTTTGTTTTCGATTGCAAATAGTCTTAAAAGTTTCTTGTTGGTGTAAAAAGACTCCAGTTAAAATTTGAGCCCTTGATATTAATATTTAGATAGTCCGCATCGCACTTTTCTATTTCCCATAAGAATAACATTGGAAATTTCTTTTTTACACATTCTGATATTTACTGCAAGCCCATTGTGCGTCATATAAAAAATCTCTTCACTTATTCTTGTAGAAAATCGCACGCTCTATAAAAAAGGTCTCTTAAGATTTTTCGTTAAACTTAATAGTTTAAAATTTATTAGAGGTCAAAGTTCAATCTATCACAAATTTGACCGTTTTCAGTACATTATAGCGGATTTTATGGTTTTATTGGAAAAGATTGGCGAAAAATTTGTGTTTATCTTAAATTTAGTCTGTTAGAAAATATTTGTTCATAATTTTTTGTAATAATAAGGCCAGCGAAACTCTGATAAAAAAAATTAAAAATAACGTTCAGTATTTGATGAAAATCATATTTTGAAAAAACAATACACACTGAGGAACACCAATATCTATTTTTACAAAAATCAACAAACTAAACTACTTCATCCACAACTCCACCGAGTAGAAAAATAGTTATATTACCGATATAGGGTCTAAAAGTTATTAGAGTTCAAAGTTCAATTTATCGCAAATTTAACCGTTTTCAGTACAGTACAGCAAAAACTTCATGGTCCTCGAATTTTAGTCTCTTACACGTTCATGAAGAATTTTTTACAGTAATCCAAAAAAATCGAATAGTTTAGAAAAATTTATTAGTAGAAATTTATAAAATTTTTTATGTAAAAAAAATCTCGTTAAGTAAAGTACTGTATTTAATTGTTCTCGTTTTCTTCTAGTCTCCGTACATGTTTTCAAAATTATTATGGTTAAAATCAATTTTGAAAAAAAGTTGAGCAATCGAGTTGTCTCATACATATATCAATGTGCCGATAAAAAAAAACTTTTAAACTTAACGAAAAATCATAATAGACCTTTTTTGTAGAGTGTGCAATTTTCTACAAGAATAAGTGAAGACATTTTTTATATGGCATACGATGGGCTTGCAGTAAAGATCAAAATGTGCAAAACAGAAATTTCCAATATTATTCTTATGGAAAATAGAAAAGTGCGATGCGGAATATCTAAACATTAATATTAAGGACTCAATTTTTAACTCGAGTCTTTTTACACCAACAAGAAACTTTTAAGCCTGTTTGCAATAGAAAACAAAAAAAATTTTTTTTTAATCGCCCTAATACATATACATATACATACACATTAGGGTGTGTCGAAAAAAATCCATATTTTTTTCCCGGCTTCACAAGCATTTTTCTTCTCATTATGCCAAACGATGGAGCTAGCCGAAAGGACAGCTCGAGATGAAATTATTTCGGCCAGCCCACCGCATACTTCAATTTTCCATGAGAATAACACGTAAAAAAAAATTTCGGTGATTATTACTCCATATCATACGTAAAAAAAATTTCCCAGATATTCTACTTACGTATTTTTATAGAGAATTGAATTTCCTACAAATAAATTCCGTAGAGTCATTTGCCTAAGAACCAACCGTTCAACGGTTACAGCAGTTTGAAGTTTTTAACGTCACCCACCCAGATTTCGCATGTATCAATTACTATTTTCGAGGTCACTCCTTTTCAGGTATTACTACGGTAAATTCATTACCACGTATTCAATACCGGCACTTGCGATTTTTTTTGAGCATCCTTGTTGATACGACATTTTTAAAAGGCTCCAAACAAAGGTAATACCGTCACCACCTTCTTTTTGGGCATATAATCGTTAAAAGTTTCAATCAAACGCTTACATGTTGTGAAGAAACTGGTAATATCGATAGCTGCAAGACTGAGTTTTTCCAATATCTCTACATCATATAATGCACCATGGAAATTTGCATTAGTTTTTACATTTTAAATATCCTCGGCTAATCTTTCTAGCTTGAACATTCCTGGTTCTTTTCGCTCGGAGTATATTTTTTTTTTAAGAACTAAACATGTTGCATCGAATGTAGCATTGTGAGCAACAAGTAAACAGGGTTTTTTTTAAATAGTTTTAAGAACTAATGGAAAGCAATAAGAGTATCTCTGATTGGAATGGAATCGACTTTTCGACTATGCAAATACAATTCTCCTGCAACATTTTTCATTTCAGTCACTGCAGATGCTCTCGCGTCTACAGGCTGAGTTGGGTTTATATAAATACAAAATGTGGAACTCCCAGGCTTAGCTGCAATTTGCAATATATATCTGCGGAGTGGGATAACCCAGAAGTTTCAAGATCGAAATAAACTATACTGTAATTTTCGGAGATTAATTTTAAATGTATATTTTCGGACGGGTCACAGTAACTTTTATAGACGATGTCCGTGTCCAATTGTAAACCGCAATTCGACTTGTACTGTATGCCTTCCGCTCTCTCACTATTTTTTAGCAATTCAGTATTTAGTATTTATTATTTATATTTATTAGTATTTATATATTTATATTTATTATTAATTTAGTATTTAGTATGTAATTTTTAGCTTATCTACGCGCAATTGTTCGTGTGCAGCTTTTGTATGAGGCAATTTTGATCGAACCGTTCGAGCTTCTCCGTATTAATCCTTTCTTTTCGTTAATTCAGCTGTGTAGATACCTGGTATCATTTGTGTTTTTTTTTCTCACATTACACACATATGTTTCACCTTCGTTACACAAGCCGCGTAGCGATAATCGCATGATTCGCTCAGAGAAAAACAATCGCATCTACGTGCCCTCCGAGCCATCATAGAGTTCAAGCTCTCGTTAGTTTGACTAGACGCACGAACTGCAAATTTCAAAGCGTTGTCGGCATATTTACTCAACAACTTTATCGATTGTTCGTATAACTATTTTTTAATTGAACTCGGTGTTTGCCATTTTTTTTTAAAGCTGCGTTCACACCACTCTCCACAGTTTTCATGAGAACCAAAAAAAATGATTAGGCAACTTGCGTAACGCAGCTGCAAGATCGGAGGTCTTACCTTCGTTCTACGTACAGCAATACGCAAAGCAAATTTTGAAATGCTCGATGACATGCTTGCCTCTGAGTTCAGAAAAATGAGAACGCAGTGAGTAGAGCTCGTTAGAGAAATTTTTTGTCGAACGATTGGAGTCGACCCGCTTGAATACATGCTCTGATCTTTCTTACCGTATTCCTGCTATTGTCGAACTATCTTCATCCCCGATAACAACGCGAACATTAAGCTCTACCTCCTTAAGATTACTGCTGTGATTCACTAATTGAGCTCCTACAGACGCTTCTATGGCCCTTCCATCGTAATTTTTCCTACAATCAGGATCTTCCTTAGGATATCCTAGATCATATTTTTGCATTTTCGATTGCGTGTTGTGAAACTAAGACGTCATAAATCGACATATTTGCGTATATAAGAGTGCGGCAGGGCTCGCACTGGCTTTTCTTTTACACTCTCGTTTTTTCTTTTAATACTTGACGTCGAGCTGCTACCGCGTCTCTTGATCTAAAATTTTATTGCCGAGTTGCCCGATTATTGCACTGTATCCGTTCAAACTATCGTAGCTGTGTCCATTGCCACGCTTACTCCAGCCCATGTCATAAGATACGATTATATTTACAACATGACTCAAAGCACTATCAAAATCTGGTCTATTATTGTCATCGATCCTAGGGCACATAAACTCTGCGAGAGGGTAAATTTCGTCGGATATCTCCTGTGGTCTAGAAAAATTAAGCATAAAGGAAAATAATCATACTGTAGTACGAGGAATAGCTGAGGACCACTTTTCATCACGAACCACTTTTCAATTAAAACGTTTTTTATTTCATAAACATTAAAAATAGTTTACATTTGTATTTATCTTCTCAACCTAGACTTTTTATTGGAAAGTGAGGAGTTCAAGGCGTGGTATAATCTCCATAAATTAATTCGTTTATTTATACAGCAAATGTGATATGTAACGTATGCCATAGAGATAAAAAAACCAGACGAATCGCGGTCCAATTAACAAAAATAATGTATTAATTTCATGATGTCGGCATTATTGATTGATGAGCATAACAAAAATTGTCCAAACTCGAGTATAGATACACTGCCTATCTTGATTGCCTTTCTAATACTTGGCGTCAAGACTCTGCCACGTCTCTAGATTTACGTATGATTATATCGAAATTTCACATAAAAACAATATTTCATTCTAATCCTGAAATACCATTGTTTGTTATGCAACAATTCTATTAATATATTTTTCATTAAATGAAGCTTATTTATGCCAAAAGAAAGAATGAAATGTTTTGCCACAATGACAGAGAGCTTAAAATTTATCACGCAGCTTATGTATAAGCTCTACGACTAAACGTCGTTCTTCTGCTGCTGCCCTTTGGCAACTATCCTTTGCAGCTTCTCCAATAATCGGATCGATTTCACGTTCGTATCGTTTGAATGCCTCCTCACTCATGACCGGCATATCGATGCACATTGTAATTTTTCTCAATGCACTGCAGCCTGCTCCCGAGTGAACAGCGCCTACGAATTTATAGTTTGAGGTTAGAATTTAAAATTAGATTTTCATATCAGTCAATAAAATTGAAAACTCTCACTTTATATTTATGAAATTAGTTGAAAAAAAAAATATACATCTTTAGAGGCAGATCAAAATTATGTGGAATAATAACATACCGAGTACTACTGCAGTGTTTGCATCATAATAGCGGTGACCGTCGTAGAAGTGACACTTGCTAGAGTGGCTTCTTGTTTCTGCAGAGCAAGTATCACACTTCAGGGTCCAAATGTAATGAAAACCCATAGTTTTTCTGCGATGATATGCTTGAATGCCAATTGTTTATTACAATTACTGCATATCATATTTTTTTCGACTTCATCGGGATCAATCAATCGCATGTCCTCGGCTCTTCGACAACTTTCATATCCGGTTTTTTTTTATTCCGGTCAATTATTTTTTTCTGTCAGCAACCACAGTCTTCTTTTTCAAACTTTCCTTTATAACAGATTAAATTTTCTGTATTTACTTTCAACATCACTGCACTTTTGTTTTCTAAGAAAATCTTACGACACGCATCGAACTCTGGTATACACAGGATAATGGCGTCAGTAGGTAGACTCGTAGCAGCTGACGCTGCGATGTTGCCACGATCAGCCTATGCACGATGCGCCTATCGGTACAGAGATGAACGCATATGAGTATATGAGTACCAGATCAAAAGTAGACGCTGAATTACACAGAACGAGCATGATAAATTTACATTTTTCTAAAAAAATATAATACTAGGCATTTGAAATAATCATGCATGCATCAATACATAAGGTTGAACCGATTGGAATTGAATCTATTCGAGAATTGTGGTAATCTAAAAATAGTGCGAGTTGCTGACATTTGGAACTTTCCGGTCGGTAGTTATATCTTAATAGTGCTGTTTAAATTGGACTGAAACCTATTGTTAAATATAGTTTTTCTAAAATGGCTTCTAGGATCATTATCTAGGCAAAAATATCGGGTCCATACTGTTCTCATTTATTTGAGAACGTGAGAGAGAGAGAGAGAGAGAATACTGAAATTTATTTTCCGTGTTTACAATTGAATTTACAATTGAATTGATTAACTTCTTATAATTACATGTTGGCGTAATGCCGAACCGTTTGAGCGCTGTAAGCGCACACGTTGGTGTAATGCCTAACCGTTTAAAGTCTAAAACTGCTACTTTGTTTGCTTAATTTACAAAAAATATACGAAAACATAAGTTTCAGCCCAATTTAAACAACACCATTGCAGAGAGCGACCTCGAAAATAGAAATTGATACATGCGAAATCTGGCTGGGTGACGTTAGAAACTTCAAACAGCTGTAATCGTTGAATGATTGGTTCTAGGCAAATGACTCTACAGATTTTATTTGTAGGGAATTCAATTTTTTACAAAAATATGTAAGTAGAATATCTGTGAAATTTTTTTTACGTATGAGATGGAGCAATAATCACCGAAGTTTTTTTTTCACGTGTTCTTCTCATAGAAAATTGAAGTATGCGGTGGGCCAGCCGAAATAATTTCACTTCGAGCTGTCTTTTCGGCTAGTTTTATCGTTTGGCATAATGAGAAGAAAAATGCTTGTGCAGCGGGGAAAAAATATCGATTTTTTCGACACACCTTTATATACACGTATACATAAAAAGCATATATCGACAAAGAAAAATGAACGTTGATTTTGAGGCAAATATGTAAACGTCTATGAGAAACTGTCTATGTAGAAATTGCGATCGTTATATAGCAACAAGGCAGAAGCCAACGACGAGAAATACACAGAGAGCATTCACGCCCGTGAGTATGGAGCAGGCCACGCGGCGAATATACACAACCCGTTGCTCTAATCTAGGGTTAAGCCACGTTGGGTTAAGTTAGACGGGACCCAACCGGTATTAGCCGCACCGGAGAGACGGGTTACACCCTACTCTTCCGTCCGAGACCAGCAAACTTTACTCGAGTCTCCGCTTCCACTATCAATATACACGTAGCACGACCTTTCTCGCTCGCTTCTCTCGTCCGATATGTCTTTCGTTTGTTATTCCCTTCTTCCTCACTCAAATAGCCAGTTCTCGCCACCGGTGCGGCGCAAGACCTATATGTATGAGCATATAGTTCTTACTGTGCTTGACGGGACTAGCCTGAACGACCCCGCGGTGACCCGCAGTACACTCACCAACCAGCTCTAACATAGTACCTCTCTTTCTTCTGAGCTGGTTATTCCTCGGCCTTACGTGCTGTGCCTGAGATAACTCGACTAACGTTTTCTCCCCAAAGCTGTTGGCCTTCCTACTAACACCTCTCACGACCGCGTGCTTCGTTCCGCTGCACACGTGCGACGCATAATTTTCGGCAGGAAAATCACACACGGTTTGAAAAGCGCTCTCGATCTTTAAAGTTGCATTGCCGCCGGCTTTTACCGCCGGAGGCGATGCATGTCGGAATATAGATTATCCGACATTGATGCAGAATCAAGGAAAACTCTTCCAAATTATGCATAAAGACAGCTTGTGTTAGCTCAACTCTGAATTCTCCATGTCACCATAATTTATCGAGCTTCCGATTCTGAATTAGTTGGATAGCAGTTAAATTGTAGATATTTTCCTCGTCATTTTTATCAAATAAAAAAGATACACGGTTAATAAACCAAAACACTTTCGTTAATGACAATACATGACCATTCAGAGCTACTTCAATAACCTCGCGTGATCAGACATGTTTGACTCGTTTTTGCTACGTAGATCAAATTCGGTTCTACGTCTCGGTTCTAAATCCCGTTTTTCTTGACATTTCTTGTATGTGTCGTAGCTACTTAGGATGAATGACGAATATTCTGATAAACGCATCAAAAGATGTTATGAAATCTTTGAAAGGTTTGTAGAGAAAAAGTGACGCGGAGCGTAAGAGAACAAAATGCTAGAAAAGTCTAAGCATCGTGCTAGGATGAATCAATTCATGCATTATTTTCGATATTTGGTAGAGCTTCCGCTAGTATACTCATCGCCCGTGTATTGATTGAGCCTTGCAACAGCGCCATCGTTCCTAACACAGCACCAAGGGACCGGAAAGAATACTGTCCGTGCGATCGCGATAATATAATACATGGAACTTGTTCCGTACAACTCCCGTATCTGTATTGCATCGTCTATTGAAGTGTGACTACATACTTATTTGCACCGTCAAGAACGACTATAATACCGTCTATCTCATTATAATTAATCTTACCAAATAAGTATTGCATGGTCGCGTTCTCATTCATTGTGTCGCGCAAGTACGATCATGCACCGATGCTCTACGCTTGAACTCACCTAAAACAAAAAAAGAGAACATACATTATATAGATTCATTGCTGTCAAATTTTGTATTATATCATTTCTACTGAATGTCATTGAATAAATGTAAACGTTCAGTCACGAAGTGGTTCCGCCAAGATACAAACCTGAGACTGATGTGAGAGGAATAGGGCGGAGAAAGTGAGAAAAACTCGGTGTTTTCAAGCTCCCACAGAATATACATAACAAATAAATCAAATGTAAAGGAGATGATAAATCGACGAGGGTGAAGACCCCCGAAGTATATGGTTGCAATGAAACGCGATCAATCACCCAATAGACCTACGAATTTTCCGTGCCCACATTTTACTCGGAACTGCTCTTCAAAGTATGTCCTCGAAAACGGAGATCTACCAACAAAGGGGTGGGGGTCGAAACAGCGAACGATCAAAATCCCGTTTCGACCCCCACCCCAACAAAGGTCTCATGAAGCACTAATCCACGACTAAACTCATTTACCGAGTACCATTGGGAAGAAGTGATTTGGACTCTTCGATAAGTTATTCAATGAGGAATTATTGGTTCGGGTGACTTAGCAAGTCACTAGCAAAAGCCACTTTCCGGATGGAAAAAATTCTATAGAAGACATCAAACGCTCGGCCGATTGAGTGATCGTTTCATCATATTAACGGTTGTGCCTCTAAATTTTCGTCGATCTTCTAATTTTATTGAACAAAAAAACCGGAAGCATTACGTTTAATGCACACATAGGGAAACTACAGAATAGGTTGGATAGACGAAGAGCAAAAGGGGTCATAAGGACTTCCGCATAGGTGAGCGCAGCAGGATAAATCCGCAAGAGCCAGGTTTTCCGTTGCGCTGCCAAAGTATAACTTTTAATTCGCGTGCCCCACGCAAACCAATCTGTGTCGTGCGCACTATACTATTACTCCTGATAAGCCAAAGTAATTTATTTACCGTGTGGAAGGGAATGCCATCACGCAAGGCTCGAGTACATTGGCTTTTTCAAAGATCCCCCACGGAGAAAGAGGACGACGAGTCCACCCGTCGCGTTCGCGTCCCATTCCGGATTCTTTTTGTATTTCCACATCTCATTTTGCATTTTGTTTTTATTCCCAATATCTTTCTATAATTTGTTTCGAAAGACATTGTTCTGCATGATTTTCCAATAGTACGCATTGCAGGCGCATCCGTATAAGCATCCAATTTTCAACCTTCATGTAGATCGGCTTTCATAATCAACAAAAATTGTGGCATTCCTTAACCTATACTAAATAGTTAAGCGGGGTAATAATGTTTTTAAACTTCAACGATACTGAATATAATTTCTTGAATCAATCTCCATCGAATTAAGGGTTAATTAGACCTAGCTTTGTGAACTTCATAATTTATTCGCCTTCGAAGAAATTGGGAAAGATAAGAAATAGAGCCAATGGAATAGGGTATTGAAAAAAACACCCGTACATACGCGTAGTAAGTCCACCAAGATAAATTATGATTCTACTCATACAAAGATTTGAAAATTTATCAATCTATAAAGGTAAATACTTTTTTTTACCTATTTTTTTTATTTTTCCTACGTATGAACTTGCAGTCTTCTGTAAGCCAATCTTATAACTTCAACTCAACTCCCCAAAGTTTCAGATTTCCTAATTTTTTTGCTAATGGAAGATTCGATCGCCACGCATGAATTGGCCTCACGTTAATTTTAGTTTTTTCTAATGCACGAATTAATCACATTTGTACGAAAAGAAAGGGAAACTCTCGAAAATTCGGCCGCTATACCATATATAGCTTCAATCAAATAGCGACATCAGAGTTTCGCATTAGTCTGCTTCCGTTTGAGGATCGATGTGCATGCTGGTTAACCAGTCACCGAATTAAATATTGGTCTCGTCTGAGACTAATTCACTCTATAGATCGACAAAAGCATATATTGATCACACATTCTTCAGTATTGACAATGAAGTTTTTTCATCGTCCACCTAACGATAAAAAATTTTGATAAGTTTTCCTAATTATTGTTCTATGTAGGATCTCAAAATATTTTTTGGGCTCTTCAATGGTGCCCTTAGGGGCTTTAGAAGCCTTTTTAAAGGCTTCTAAAAACCCTTTAAAAAACTCAAACCGGCTCAACATCAACCAAGTGTAGCACAGGTTGGCCAATGTTGAGCCCATTGGAAAATTTTTTCCTAGGTAAATCGTCTTGAGCTTATCTGGATAAGTGTTATCTCGAAAACGGTAATAAATTTCATATGAGAACACGGAGATAAAAGAATGAACAACTGAACTAAGAATGATCAGTCAACTATACTTGACGTTATGATAAGACTATTGTTTGCATCGACGGTACACTTGATTAATGTGAATTATTTATCTACCGATCATTACAATTCAAAACTCGCTACGCCACAATCAAAATGATTGTAAACAACTGAACCGATACTCGTCTTACATCATTTAGATAAACCTAAACTTCTTTACTTCAGAAATACTCCATTCCGAAATTGAAGCAATAGGTCGTTCTCCCGAAATGCTTATTTTTCTTGAACAAAACGATTCTGATAATAATGAGAATGACAGGTCATAATTCTTGCTCTAGCCTAGGCAATTGTGCAAATAGAACACCAATAAATTTTTCTAACAGAGGCGAATTTAAATGATCGATAATGTGCTTTTGGGTGATATAAAAAGCAGAAGATAGAGACTCTCTTCACAAGTTCTTAGGAGTTCACAACCGTCCGATCTTTAATCTAATCTCAAGTTTGAATACACGATGGAGGGACTTCGCAACTTCGCCATTTGGTTACTCGTCTTCGGACTCGTTGGGGTTTACTCTCAGCACTATGAGAAACCTGTTGTCGACGATTTGGAAATTCAAAATTATTATTCCGGCAATCATGAAGTAAGTAGTGCTTGAATTAATTCAAAAATAATCATGAAAAAACGACTTGAGAATTTTTGTTTATTATTTACAACATCGCCGCTTATTTATCGATGTACTTTTTGTTAAGTGTAAAAAAAGGATGAAAAAAACTTGCTACAAAGAATTAACAATAAGCGAGAGAAACAGTAGTGCAAAACTGCTCGAAAGAAAGACAAATTTTTATCGGGAGTTTCGAATAATTCTTATGATTCTGTAAAAATAGTGAAAAATATTGACCTTCGGAACAAAAACGATAGAATTGCTTATGCTTTTTATTATTGATCTGCAATGGAGTAACGTTGTTTTTTGCTTGGTGAAAATAATAAATAACAACCGAGAATTCAAAATAATAAAAGCAGGGCTCGTTTCCTTTTCCTATTTAATTGACTTTACTGTACCGAAACTGACAATTTTTTTTTATTAACTCCTATAATACGTTGCAATCCAAGCTGAAGAAACTCGACTAAAAGTAATTCAATTTGAGCAACTTGTTTTAGTTGAATTTTCTATGAATCTTATGAAAAGTGATTATGAACGAACGACGATGTTTCGGAGAGGAGTTGGAATTTGGTTTGTTTATGTATTTTCTACTTAGAAATTGAATTTGAAAAGAATTGTTTAACTAAATATAAACGACTTTTATCGATACCTGACAACATTTATTTCTGATTAACTGCAGGATTTAGTCAAATTCGAAAACAATATTCCGCAAGATGCCGATTATCATACGCTTAAAAGATCGAGAAGGGGAGAATCAAATCGTAAAGCTCCCATACCGCCACCACGACCAACTCCATCTGACCTGGCACAAGCACACAGAGATAGGGCTCAACCAGTCAATGCCAACGGCAATAGAGATGCTACCGCTGCTGCTAGAGCTAGAGCCAACGCTGCGAATATGAGGGGCAGGCAATAAGATAGCGATATAAGATACCGCTATAATTGTAAATGTTTCATTTCATACTTGGTGCGATACTAAAACGCCGTTACTCTACTCTTCAAGCTAAGATGTAAACGAGTACAATCTTTATCCCTTCAACACCGTTACTACTTGGTCAATACTGATATATTGTACTAGTAAAAATTTTTAAAGAAACATTAAACTAACATCATCGCGATATGTCATTATTTCTTTTTGTCTTTTGGAAACCTGACTTCGTGAACCACGCCAATATTCACCGTTGCAAAGGATAAATTTGTACTTCTGTAGTATTCCAAAGCGTTTGCAGAACCGGTATGCCACCTATCAATAATAAGTTGATTGATAAGTGGCTTGGAACTTTTGCACGCCATTGTATATATATAACGTAAGCTGAGTCCAGAAGTCAGATCCGAAAAGTTGACATTTCCATGTCATTCTAGCTGGTTTACTTTGAACTGAAGATAAGAAAGGGCGAATAATAGAGAAAACTATCATCGAATTGGGTGATGGATGATCATGGGGATAGATCGGGCTTTGGTTTCAGCTTGGTACCGTGACATTATGGATGGGGTCCAAGGAACCAGGCCATACGAGACGCACACACGTCATATGCGCCGGAAAGTCTAAGCGATAATATGACGCTCGTTGTATAATTTTAGTTTCATATGTATAGGACGGATACCCATACTGTGCTAAAGATAAGTCTCTATCTGAGTAGAACACGGAGAGGAATATCAGAGCTGGTTGAGTGAGTTGAGTGATCGATGGACGTCAATCGTGGACCAAGTTTACTAAAAACATACATCCACTTTCAAATAGCATATCGGGAGGAATATTCGAAATTTTCTTGGTTGCAATATAATAAAACTTTCAAGTGGTAACCACGTGATAAATAAATTACGATCTTTTGGGCAAAACTGGTAGATCCATAGATATTCCATGCCTGTCACGAAAGAAATTCCATTCAATCAAAGGAAATCCAGCAGGGCACAATAAGTTTGTCTTATTGAATACCGTTATCCGTTAAAGAATAAATAATTAATATTACGGTAATAAATGCAAATAGTACCATAAAATGTGGAGATAACGAAACACGATGGAAGAATTCTGTAACTACTAATCATGGAGATAGAAGTAAAAAAATGGCGATTGCGGTTCAGCTTATCCGACGTACAAGTTGTGAACATTCCACGAATGCACCGTGTGAATAAAAAATCCTCGATATCCGGTTGAAATCTATATAATACTCCATATACAGATGTATATAGATATATACGCAGGCGCGCGCGTGCACACACCCACATAGTGCGCAGAATACGTGACCCGTACGATTCTACCAGACCGCAAAGTGGTATCACAGGCAGCTACATTATCGCAAGGCGAGAACTACACGATGAACAGTGAATAACCCACGTAAGTCGCAAGAGTTGGGTGAGCCGGCTCGACTCCTTGTCGCTCGCTCATCTTGTATTGCATGCATAGCCCATGGCATAAAGCAAAGGCGCCGAGCGAAAAAGAGAGAGTGTACAGTAAAGAACTCATCTCGACACGCCCTCGCAAGTCGATAAGAACGCGACGAGATGTTTTCTCGCTAGGAACGCAGCGGATTTCTCCGAGTCTGCCAGCAACCCAAAAGGTATCCAAAAGAAATAAGTGGAAGAGAGAAAAGGTCTCTGCATCGCTACGAGAGAGGATCCTACGGCTCATCCTCGTAAATATAAAACGACTGGCCTGCTGCACACCTTTCGAACGATAACCGGCGGATCTGGTTTCGTATGATGACGTTTCTCACGTTCAGAGGCCATGATGCTCTAGGAGAATCGTCTCTCTGCTTCTTCCCATCCTTCTCTCACTATAATCACCAATGAAATAGTCGCCTTTCGCCCATGCGCAAAAGCAAAACGACCGTGAAAGACGACCGTGGCGAAGTAAAAACTGTATAATCTGTTCATGAAGGGACGTTGTAGATCCCACCATTATCTCCCATTGCAACGATGATAAGCAAGGGCCCCTTATATTGATAGCTTTTCATAGGCTTTTAAATGGCAATTTACGTTTTACGTAACTATAAGAGGTAACACGAGATTTATTACGTAATATTATAAGATAGTATCTATGAAAAAATAGCTTGAAATAGAGCCCGTTTTACTCATGGATGATCAACCACTGCTGGACATATTAGCAGTGATCATTTTTTTCGACCGATCCCTGAAAGTTTTGATTGTACACTTAACAAAATTGAAAGATCGAATTACGTATTCGGGTGAAACTCTCTTGCTCTTGCTATTCGCAATCCCTCATCTATGTCAATAAATTAACTTTATTTCGAGTGCAGGATTGAAGTAAAGTTGAATCTTCGAGGGAAAGGCTTCTGCATCTTATGTATATCTAAACGGCTACATTCGGAAAAATAATAAGTTTACGAGTTTGAAACGAGCCAAACGATGTCGTGAATTACGATCCCGAAAAGTGGCACTTTTTTATCGACTATAAACATTCTCTCCGGCAATCGCAGTTGAAAAAGTCTCTTATTTTTATCGACGACCGTATATTTTATCGGGCTGCAGCGAAACGAAAACAAAAGTCTCATATGAAACGAAACCACTCGAGATGTTTCACTGATTTTGGCCAACGTAACGGTCAATTCAAAACCGCGACCGTAAAAATGTCGATTTAAGATGGCATTTTTGCGGATCCCTCTGCCATCCACGGCGCCTCAAGAGATCAGTTCGAGTATCCATGATTCTTTCCCAACCCTCGCTTATTCCATTTTCTACATTTTTATACCGATCAATAAGTGCAATCTATGCCCATAGACAGAAAAAAGCGACCATTGGAAGCCGTTTCGTTTCCTCAACGGGGCGTCTGAACCCAAGGGATTCCAGTCGTGCATATGTACCCTCCTCTCCTCCCCCTCGTGATATCGGTTATTCTACCTATCCGATAAATATATCCCTGATTTTTATTTATGACTCGTTAAATTATAAATTATCGAATCGATGGCCCAAGCACGTTTGTTAGGGGCGTTTTGCAGGACCAAAATCAGCATGACAACACACTACTCTGATGCATAAAACTACCACGTTCAAGGGACCGAGTGTGTAATATCTTATTTACACACATATATCGACGTGGACATAAATATAGCACGATTAGATACCACACCTTAAACGGTATACACGATAAAATACTTATATTTTTGGAATCGTATTCTCGCTGCGGCTTCGTTAAAGGATTCTTCATGAAACGATAACCAAGTAGAGTCCCGCGCATTGCACGCGGCTCCGATGATGAGAGATTGGAAGATCTCGTTAAGATCTTTGGCGTGCTACGCGATAATCCAATCTCTATCTACGAGGCTCGTGCGTTCTTTCGACGCTTACCTAATTGGGTAATGAATATATGTATATACATACAAAACACTGCCACGTCTCTCGATTTCGCTGCTCTCCTCTTATCATCATCATAGGATGAGATCCTCGTCTGCTTCTTCCAAAATAACCGCGAAAGATCAAAACTGCCGATTTTTAAAGCGTTTATTCCCATGATTTTAATCAACTCAAAACACGTCCGATTATATTTATATATACGAACGTACGTGTATAGCTTCTGAATTTCAAAGCAATGCTCATAATACTAAAACATGATAGCTCATTATGTACATTGCATAGAAACTCTTTGACACAAACACTTTTTGACAAAATTCGAAGAATCTCTTTCAAGCGACAACCATCTTTTGGAGATTCATTTCTGCGTGGTAATATTTTGTTTGAGTGACAATATTTTTCGTATAATTATCTGTTCAGGATTGTGTAATAAATTTATAATAAATATAATTTAGTATTTTTATTTTAAAAGTTTGTCCTGAACTTCCGGCACATTTACGAATCTATTGATCCTACCCCTTAAAAGTGAAATAAGTCTTAGAACGAGTCTGATGTTAGCGATTCACTGCAAGACCTTTTATAACCCTCCATGAATTTGTCCCAGAGCGCAACAGGCGGTCTAGCTTTGAATGGGTGTACTCGCTATAAACAAGCAGTCGGTATATACTGTGTACAATATAACGTATGTGCTTATAACACATAATATCTTTGCCTACATTATCGGAGCCCAAATTCGCGACGATGTTTTACACCATTCCGGTTGAATCTCTCAATATCGTTTGTCGTCTGCGCTTTATGATCCGATTATTCATGAGGTGTGCGAAAAATCTTCTACTCTTAAAACTTCATCTGCGCATATGTAAAAACAAAAACGATTGGGATTTCGTTGAGAATTTTATCATAAGTAAAGGACAACACCTGTTATTTTACCAAATAATTTCGAACGAAATTTGAAAAATGTCTCCTCCAATTGAAATTTCATGATCAGAGATATTTTAGAAACGTCCATCCGTTAATTTTTGACCGTTCACTTTGTCCTCACCTTCATTCTCATACATATAAAAATCCCCATTCGTTCCTTACTTTCTCGAAATCGCGCTGGAGGCGCCGCAGCTGTGTTCTCCTTCGCTATCCAATAATGACGGTATATAAGTTCGGAGTGCACGGTGCTTCATCATTGCAGGACGTTCGGAAGCTAGCGGGAGAGCACCCGTATAGTTTCCGGTTAACATGCGCACGCGCGCGTGCATACTCACGCACACACAAGTACATAGTATACAGGGCACAAAATATAACAGCCATCGTAGACTTTAGCATACTTTTGCGTACGAGATGTCCTCCCAACGATACCAAAAGATTGCAGAGCAATGCGACGAGGATTGAGCTATAGAATTTATTCTCGCATCGTTGATAAGATACATTGAAAAGTGACGGTCAATCTAATGCATTACAACGAAAAAAGTTTGAAGTAGGGCGAGCGTGTACCAATAGGTGTATAGACTCGTGTATTATCGCTCGATACTTTTCACTCCCACCTTTCCTTATCAGTAACCTCGATTGGAAATCTTCAATTGATTATTATTCCATCCGCAAGGCATAAAAGATAAAAACGGATAGACGTCTTGAGAATTTCCGAATCGATATTCGCAAACTCCGGCAACTATTCGACCAACCTGTATATATACAGGTATTGCGCGCACGGATGGATAAATCGATTACACCAAGCCAATGGGGTAATTCATACATGTAGCCATGTACAGATATATATGTATTACGTGCACTTTTACTAACTATAAGTAGCGGAAGGCTCGCGTTCGGCGATCGTTTATCTGCTCAGAGTATATGGTGTACAGTCGTAAAACGTTCTTAGTAATAATCGGTCGAACTCTCTCGCAGAACTTGGCGCACAATGTTTTAGCACTTGTGGCACAGGTAGCTTCGACTCGAAAAGGCAACCGCACGTATGAAAAACTAGGATAAGATGGGAGATAGAGTATCTTCTACGTACACGCAAACCAGGTAATATAAGTGCTTGCATTGGCACTCTAGAGCAATTGTACACTTGCACTCTTCCCCATTTTGCTACACCGCCATGTGCATGTAATGTAGATAGCTTTGAAGATATGATTTTGCAACGCCAAGTACTTCCGCGGCGGCGAAAACGTTTAGAGAAATGGTAAAACGAGGTTTTGAATGTATTACGATTCGTGAATCGTAACCTAAATTTACCAATCCGGGAACAGACCTTTACTAAAATTTTATTGTCCAGTTATTATTTGGACAAAGATCTTATTGTTTTTGAAATATAAGGAAGCGATGCAAGCTCTTAATATCATCGTATTAAATCATTTCGTACAAACAACTCCCTTCGTGTGCGGTCCAAATAAAGTATATTCCAGTAACCTCTCGACCCTCATCAGCGAGATCCTTCTCATATTTGCGAAACACACCCCCATGCCGCATTCATACACGTTATTATACGCGTCTCATGACGCTAAATCATAAAACAGTGGGCAGCACGCGTCTAATTATCGTTGTACCACCCCACGGACGCTTACGAGAACTTTTTATTACTTGTGTCCTGGTGGCCGACTGACGTTCGGCTAGGTATATGTCCAAGCGCATGCAAATCGTCGTAATATTTTTCCTCGGACTTAGAATATTTGTATAAATTAACTCTTTCGTCATGCGTTCCGCGGTTCGTATGGTGTGAATGGTTCCTATGGTCGAATAGCATGTAGTATGTATATAATATAACAATTAAGTATCTTCAAGCGATTATCAGAGGTAAGATATTTTTGTCAACTGCTTCGAGTGGCTCTCATTACATCTGAATTTTCATTATTGATTTTTATTCCAAGAAATGAGATTAATGTCCGCATAAGATAACCAGATACAAATGACGTGTGCCGTAAATAACAAAAACAATCAATAGCATCGCGGGGCCGGCCAGCCAGCACGCGATGTCCTTGATGTAGCCATGCAGCCATGTAGTATTCTTATTGCTCAAGGGTTATAAAGATCGCTACTGCTTCACACAATGATTGATATCCAGAGTGCCAATACCAAATGATCGGTCCTCTCAGAGAAATAGAAGGTATTCGTTTCTATGAGCTAGCTAGTGTGGGTGGACGTGCGGTATCTACAGATGTACCTACCGGGGATTGCTTCCGTACTGTTGGTAGCTGCTCCGGCATAAGGCAGCGTAAAACTATACTGCAAGTTACTACTGCTTCTTGAGGTACACGTAACCATTGCTCTTATATATGCCACTCCGAGCCTTCTCCCTGCTTTTGATTTATGAACTCGTTGGTTCTCGAGAGCTTCCAATACAAACGCGTGACATACATAGAAATTCTCATATACTCCTCCTATAAATAGATCTTGGCCAAAAACAATAAGCAGTTTCATTATACTGTCTCAACTAGATAAAAAATTCGCGAATTTCCATGAAATTAAACAAGATTTTTCTATTGAAAAATATATTGAAAAATATATTTTCATAGAGATCACGGCGAATTAAAGCAACCGAATTATTTTCATCGTTATCACATTTTTGTACTATATTGCACAATATTGGATATCGATTATTGAGCAATGCTCCTTTATGTAATGCGTTGAAGAAATTTTTCATATAAATTTTAAGAGATGGTGAAAATTTGAGAGTAAAAGATGGTTGAATCGTAACGAGGTTTTGAAATTTTTTTGTAAGACCATAGCAGAGGGCTGTGTATTGGTGAATAAATGTGAAGTTAAATATGAAACTTTGGGTAATAATTACCTTCAAAAATATTTAGATTTTTAGAATTAAGAAATGAATTGTATATACCTGCAAGGTGAAAAAAGCATGGAGAAACAGCATTTGAGACATAGTTGTGACAACAATAAAACTTCACAACGTCATACCATATGAATGTCGTAATATCGGTTTCTTGGGCTTAAATTCCCAACAGCCTTTGCGAAGCGCGTGTGCTTTCAGTACGGAACTATATATTTGTAAAGACTGTTTGAATTACCATGTCCCATTAGATCATCAGGAGTGAGTACGAATTGAGCAGTCTCCCACTAAATGAGGATATATTAAGGATGTGCTGGATGTGCTGATAAGAGAAAATATGAGTGAGT
This sequence comes from Venturia canescens, assembly GCF_019457755.1. Lineage (NCBI taxonomy): Eukaryota > Metazoa > Arthropoda > Insecta > Hymenoptera > Ichneumonidae > Venturia > Venturia canescens. The sequence goes on from NC_057421.1 coordinate 37,056,238, forward strand.
GAAAGCGCGAAAGCGCGTGGCCATTAGCAACTCTCGGTAATTAGAATTTCAGAGGTGGTCAAGTTGCCGGGGCTCGCGAGAAAAATTGTCAGAGAATGAAATGAAAAGGATGAAAAATAAGAGTGTACGATGATACGATATTTGTACACATAAAATAATTAAAAGCTGTGCTCCCATGTAACTGAAGAAGGCGGCGGATATGTGGAGTTATCAACATTACTCTTTGGTAGCATTTGCAGCACCTGCAGATTCGTATCACACTCCCCATGGGCAAGGGAAGAAATACATACATGTATAGATCGCATGCTAAACTTTACGATACTCGGGGATCTTCACCTTTCTCTTCTTCCTTGATAATAAGGATATTTTGCATACATTAACGACTAATGGAGGGCAATAACAGTGTATCGCCGTAGCGTTATTTGGGCGGCTTTTGTCGGCGAGTTCACCTAATGAACCAAAAAATAATATGCCGAAATAAAACATTCAAAAAATGAAAAGTGAAAAATTGTAGTTTACCTGAGAAATCAAAAGAATTATTTATATAATTCACTATTCGAATCATGAATACTAATAGGTTTGACGATTCGTTTCGAATATTGACCAATCTGAACATTAAATTCGACGGGTTTTCTAAAATTAGTACAAGAATCGTGAGAACAAGGGGTTAAGGGTAAACACATAATGCTTGCTTTGTGGAAGTGGCTGAAGAGCAGAGTATGGCGAAGACTCCGCACACTTTGCCACTCGAGAAGGCCCTTAAACTTTCCCTCTCCTTTCCGACGCTTGATTTCTCGTGTGAGCCGCCTTTTATCGTTGAATTCTTTCACGCATAATGTGCTTGCACTTTACGCCCAAAAACGTGTGCGATATCCTTCCAACATGGGAAGCGACGAATAAAACAAAAAAAGAACTGACCATAAAAAGAACGAGATGAATACCGAAGCCAGAATTCGCGTGAAATTGCCGACAAGATACGAGGCCAAGCAGCTCAAGAGTGCAAACACCTTAGAATTCATTTTCCCAATCCAGAAAGCCACCGAAAGATTAGCAAATCACCTTGCACGCAAAGCCACCGAAAAAATATGCGAGCAAGCAAAGTTTCGAGGAATAATAAAACAGGAATTTACCGAAAACCAGATTCCACGCAGAGTAGCTAGAATGAGTAGTGCCGAAAGCGTGCCAGGTACGTATTATATTCGCCACTGAAATTTCGTCCCAATCAAGTCATTGAACGCGATGGCAATAAAGACATCAAAATTCTGGAACACGACAACGATATCTCGAGTTCTCGTGTACAAGCACCGCGTTAATACGTCTTAAAATATTACCGCTTATAAGATAATGTGTACGCGGTAGAGATATTCCTTCTTTTTCACTACCATCATTTATTCCGCATCACAATAACCAGCTCGTGCGAGACTTTCACTATAAATCCGAGCGAAGAATTCGTCGTCAACACGCCGCCAATTCGTGTGTACACACGTGTCTTACTCTTCTTTTATCTTTTACATGCCTTTGAATCCTCAAGTAAAATAGTTTCCCATCCGACTAACGATGTATGGACGAGAATATGAGGCTCAGCGGCGAGAGGGCCTCCATATTTGTTTGCATAGTATCGTAAGTGATAGAAAATATATGATGGAATCATTAGTCAACGGATCCCCTTAGTATTTCTTCAAAGTATCTCATCAGATTCCTCGTACGCGTGAATCACGAAAAAAAATACTTGCGCGTTTTCAGTTCCCGCATAAATACGATGACCCATTGGGTACTTCATCGCGTGTTTCCTTGCTCATACGTTGAGCAATCGAAGTAGTAACTATAGTTTCTCAAAGTTCATTTTCGCCGAACTAACTTTGCTGAAATTGAATAGTGAAAAATCGTTTCGAGTAAAAATTGAACAAAAAAAAATCGAAATTCAAAAAAATATAAACGAAACATTTTCCCACGATGGGACCAGCGGCAGAAATTCTTAAATTTATCAAAGGTTTTTGAAAATTTTTTGAAAAAAATCAAAATAGGTTGTCAGCTTGAAAAAAGATATGTTTTGCTTCAAATGGAAAAAAACATGCAAGGTAATCGTTGTTGCCCTTGTTGTGTTTTTTTTTCGGAAGTGCTTTCATAAATGATAAAATTTAAAAAAAAACATCGCATTAGGTGCATTTTCGAAAGAATTATGAGTATTTAAATATCGGTATGGGTGGTTTTTGAATAAACAATTTATGGGGAAAGGGCGGGCAAAAAAAATTGAAAAAATTTGAGAGAGTTTCTCACATAATGTAAATTATATAAGAAAAAAATTTAATGAAATCGAAGGAGGTTGAGTCAGAAAGTGGCCCATTTGGCGTGGACTGTTCCATATTTTTCTTTATATAAATAAAATAATTTTTTATAAGTAAATTGACTTAGAAATGCTTTTTATAGCATATATAATTCAATTTTTAAAAAATGTACTGCTATTTATGTGGTAAATATGTCTTCGATTCAATATAACTATACTGAAAACTGCGTAGAACAGCACTGCATCATATATTTTTTAATATCCAAAGCACCCGAAATTATTGTGATTTTCGGCAGGCTGTGAAAAGTGATGGAAGTTTAGACCCAGAAATTCCTCAAAAGTCCTCACCTAAATTTTTATGAACATTGGAGTTGATAAAAATCCGTAGTGCAGGGTCAAAGTTAGCGAATTTTCGTAAAATTTCGAAAATGAGTAACTTCGAAACGATATCTCTCTAGGCCTCTCCATGCAATCCAAATTTTTGACATAACTCGCTTGAAGAAAAACGAAAAAAATGAGCCATATTAGAAGTCAATTATTGACCTGTCGAAAAAACATCGACTGGTATAACATTGAATTGTGGGTGGTCCAATCATCGACTCTTCGTTATACATGGTTCTGTTCGCTAATCCGCATGTTCAATGTGACAAGTTCCTCGCTGAAATATACGAATTCTAGTCAGCGAGTGCCGAATGGTGGTATTTTCTCTTTTGAATTGAGAATTCGGAGGACTCGACGTAACTATTTTATATACTGGCACAAGTGACATCTCGACAAAACAGAGTGTATAAAATTGTTTTACTTTCTTCTTTTTTTCGAATTTCTTTCGTCTTTTCAGGTGAGAGACGCGATCATAGAATTCTCAAATTGAGGGCTATTAGGGCTCATAAGGGACACTTAATCCCCACCGGGGTCCACCATTTTTAACCTGGTTCCTCGCGTTTCGTTCACAGCATAAAAGAGAAAATAAGAGTCGACGGTGGGCCATTAGTCATGACCGAGCATGTGTATCTATATAGCGTCATAGCAGAGCCTGCTATACGTAAATTTTTATGACACCACGTATACGTATACGTAAACCTGTTCCATTCGTTCGCGCCCTCGCTGCTACAACTATACCATGACACTATATATATGTATATATATAGCACCGCTATAAATGGTCATTCTTTATTTTTCATTCGTATCTTTCGTTGCCGAGCCGCCTGTCAATGTCGTAATTGAAAAGAATCCAGTACAAACCAACGAGATATTGACAATCACGATATTCTCGTTCTCGATAAATACTGCTCTCGGATTCGACGAATACAGCTTCAACTATAAATTTGTCGTATGAAACGTTTGTTCGCAATTTCATCGAACTTTATCGCCAATTTAATTTTATCGTTTTATTGATTTTGATTGTTTTGTCAAGTTTCTCCTAAAAGTTTCATTTCCATTCGCACCTCGAAAAAAATCCGGCCAGTGGTAATATGCAGTCTTAACAATTGATAAGTATGAACAATGGCCCAATGTTGACCTCTTGCAATTTCAATCGGTAAAGGGTTCAATGTCGAATACTTCGATATCTATAAGTATACTGACTCAATCGAATAGCCAAAAGATAAGATAACAGCAACCACAATCTACGTGACAACCGCGTCAACCATTTTATTGATGAAACTATACGCATTTAAAGTTCTTGGAGAAGGTTCCACAATATTTGCAAAGATGTCTTTGCAAATTTTTGCAAGAGGGTAAAAATATTGCAAGAGCATTAAACCATGCACTAACAAATGCACAGTAACACTATGTTCTATGTACTTGAGCATACATGGAAATATTCGGTAATCATTAAAGATCCGGTTGGTCCAGAAAAACGTGTGATTTTTAAGTTCAAAGCGACTTCGAAGTTAACTGAGTAAACAGATACTCGATCACGAAACGATATTCGACTCTTGAGTGAGGGAAAAATCTTGCTGAACGACATGACGAACGGCCAACTCCCAGAGAGTACTCGAGTGCATTCTTTATTATCGTTGCTTTTCTCAATATAATATCCATGTCGTTCGTCTTTCAATCGCCTGTCTTACTCATGTAGTATGTAGTACACGAAGCGAAGAAAAAGATAAAACGAAAAGAAAGAAGGAGAAGGAAGGACAGTGCTGGGGACTAACAGCAGCGGGGTGGTGACAGGGGCAGCAGCGAGTGACATTCGTGGCAAGGAATTTCACTCGAGGCGTCAAACGTCTTATTCAAATGCGGAATAAACGTCTCGTCCACGAAATTCAAAAAGGAATAATAAGGTCACACATATTTTTTTTTTCAGTGAAATGAAATAAGGGATATCAGCGTGAATAAACGAGACGGTTTCATAACATCAGCTTGAAATAACAATTTTGTTTTAGCACGAGAGCAGTGAGTAGCGGCGTGTAAGTCGACATTCCGAAACTTATTTCGTTAACTTTCTTCGAAAAGCTTGAAAAAATGATAACTATTTACATTAAAATTAAACGTGTAACAAAGCATGTCCATTGAAGAACATAAATCACTTCATATTTTTATATATTCACGTAAACTTTTTGAAATAATGAGTCAATGATCGAAGTATATTATTTTCTGAAATGTAATCGTTTATTTTCCATCATATGAGCAATGCTTCGTGATGTTGACCGATCAGTGTAGTAAAAAGGATGAAATGTGCATAAGAGGAAATGCAGCAGCCAAAGGTGCATAATCTAGTGAATCCGTGCTCTTGACACGTGGATGGACTCGAATATATATTGCTTTTCCCAAGGGCTATAGTAATTTTGAATCCTCTAGAAAAGAGGCTTGAATATCTGACAGCAAAGTCAGATCTTAATTACACCAGGAGATAAGCGAAAGCCGTGCATGTTCGCGGTGGTTATTCTCTATGGGTTTTCTTTGTAAGAACTTTTAACGCTGGTTTTATATATGCAGCTCCCAACTACTAGCATATATATTCGAACACTATCGAAGATGCGTGAACACTATCATTACCTGAAGAAATATTAAGAAATTACCATAAGTATGTATTCTCTTGTGCAAGAATTTGTCTCAAATACACTAACACAAGTTCTCTGGAGGCGTTACACAAAACATTTCACTATTTCCCGCCCTACTACAGTCTTTCTTATTCTTATTCTTATTTCTTATTATTGATCTATTCCATTTTTATTCTTTTTCGACTCCTAATCGCTGAAAATCGCTTTGAAAATAAATATTCCAAATATTCAGGAGCATTAATTCTTTTTATTTTTCTTTTTGGTGGTTCACGCTACTTCATTGGCAAATAAAAAGTACATACTTCTCGTTCTTGGGCACAAAATTTTTTTGTATCGTAAATAATCGTTCGTAAAAGCGATCATTACAAGAAACGTGATTAATTTCAGTAGCAGCCATTGATTTCATGTTGCATTTTTCTACCAGATCATTAAAAATCGGGAATCGTTATAAAATTTATCCCATTTCAATTCTACATTTGTTTTTGTTGTATTGTTGGTTTAATGACTTTTACAATATTTGTCCAGCAATAGCAAATTCAGCGTGTCTCTCGCGTCGCAAAATCTTCTGCTTTATCGTTGGTTTTTTTTCACCAAGATGAATAAGAATAAAACCGCTATGTTCAATATACGACGTGTCTTGTGGCTCGGCAGCGAAAGCGCGCATCACGTACACTTAAGACAGGCAGAGCGATTCTTCTCGTGAACACACTTCTGTCGTTCGTTCGGAACGGGATCTACCACACGCTTAATTGCTGCTTCTCATTTACATAGAGGCATCTTCTCCAGGGGCCGTCGGTAGCTCTTGATGCCACTGGCAATACCGTATGGAGTTAAACAGGCTTTTATAAAATATATAAAATATTTTTGTCTATAAAGAGTACTAATTATTATGGTTAGTACTCATGCATTTTTTCGTCATGTTATTTATGAATTGTTTCAAGCTGTTCCAGAGTATACTGAAGCTATACTTGATGGATAAAATATTCCAATGATATATTTATCGATTCATGTATTTTCGAAACTTTCATTATTATTTCTTGTGGCGTCGAGTGGTTTTCGACTTCTGGTGGTCGATATTATAAAAACCAATGTTTCCAAGTAGATTGTGAAAAACTTTAAACTTGCCTGCTTGGAATGGAAATAAAATGATGTATCACCCTTTTATCTCATTTCCGTAGCGGTATGCATTTGATCCATGATCGATGCGAAATCAAGTAGCTTAGTAAATTTGCCCTAGGCTAAAACAGCTTCAGACGCGACTGCTTAAGTACCTCGCAAATCTTTCTTCCGATGTATATCATTATCTGATCAGCTTTATGGAATTTGTAATATACATACAACAGGCCTTTATTAGTGAAAAAGATCGAGACCAGAAGTCAAGGATATGGTATAAGTGGATCCGTTCATTTTATTGTAAAAGAATTTACGAGGCAAATTCCAATGCCGAAAGATTCCGAACAAAAGAGAAGAAAACGGATAAAAATATACAATTGATGCCTGCAGTTACGGAACCACAGAATATACTCGTAAAAAAAAAAATTACTCAGTTTGAGTTCACGCTCATCTGTGCGGCCAATAAAAAATGAAAGAAGCAAAAAAGAAAAGACTCAAATAATTATTTTGGCATCCAAAATTTCGAAGAGATTTTTAAGCTGAATTAATAATTTCACGGGATGAAAATTTTATCAAATTTCTGCATTGATTTTCACCTCTTTGCTCATACACTTTCGAGGGAAGATTGAGAGGCGTGTAGCAGATTTACATGGCCGATCAATCCGATAAGATCAAACTAGGTAGATACGTGAGGCGTGATTGTATTCATCGTGGATATTTTAAAAACTTAACGTCGATTTTTATTCTTCTACAGGCACGAATATAAATTATCACATAAATACACTTTTTAATGCCAAAATACTCGTGAAAAGCTAATAGAAAATATGTTTCTGTAACTTAAGCAGCAATTACGATGAATGAACGTGACCGTCAATATATTAATGTTAATGAAGATGCATTTTTCGATCGAATTAATGAAGTTCAGTTTATCGAAAAGTATCACTTCAATATCGTCATGTATTTTCGAAGACTCAGTCATGTGTATTCATTCGAATAGAATGCGTTCTGTTTAGTAGCTAGACCACATTAATACATTGCACTATATTTTCGGTTCGGAACCAATTTCGAGTCTCTGTACTGACCCATCCCAATATACAAATCTACATCCACATTCGTCTCTGTTTTCAAGTAATTATTTTAACAACCGTCCTCCGCCTCAGCGCATACTTCTTTGACCGCGAACATGACTCATTTGCATCATGTAATTGTCTTGATTATACCAGAGAGCGATATTCAAATAGCCGTTGATAATCATCATGAACGTGCCTTCGTGAGATGTCTGACTGTCCTCGTTATTCAGTAATGATATTCGATGGAAAAAAACACATTATGTTAACAAAAACATTGCACTAAACTATCCGAATATTGTATCCGTTTGTCGAGATTTTACGTGCACGAATAACTGGATGTCAATATAAGCAAACCTTCTATCTACCAAACAAGGAGACAATCAATTAACAAATTTTTAACGGCAATTTCAAGTGATGAAATTGTATGAATTCACGAGTACTGAACGGTATTTTTTGCAGCTGCGGAAATTCACGTGAAAATTCAATAATTTCACCCAGTATGAGATAGAGAGAAGACAGAGTTTGAAAACTTTGTGAATTTTACAATACCAGTTACACTCAGTAAAAAACTGTTGGTCAGGTAGTAAAGCTCGTGACTCTTTCGACGTGTTTTATTCCCCGACCGGTCTATCGATCGAACTGAAAAGGAAGCACATTCTGGGATAAGCATTGGCGTTGATGAAGGTTTTAAACATTTACGAGTGCTACGTTGAAGTAGAGAGATATAGTCCGACGAAATCACCAACTTTGCAACTATTTGTAATAAAGTTCAATGAAAGGTCATAGGGGGTAAGCATAGCAAAATTGCCCCTGAGGAATATTTAATTGCCACTTCAAGGATATGTAGGTACTAATGATATATGTACCTTAGGGTGGTCCTTATTTGAGGTTGACATTTTTTTTTTCAAATTCCCCCCCTGGTTCGATTCCAAATCATTAAAAAAGACACCACGAAAAAGCTGGAGTCAGTGGGATGATGGGAAATGGTACCGGCAAGTCCGAATCGATTGAAAAAAAGGCATTTTATATAAAAGTGATGTTTTTCTGCTGGGGCCGGTTATTTATCATTTTATTCGAATCTTTCTTCCTTTTTTAATCTCTGCGTGTTTTACTATTATAGTCTCTGCGGCATAGAGTCCAACTATCACACTTCCCTGGGAAAGCCGATGCCGTTCCGAATATCATGTCTCGTGGCACAGCGTCCAGCTAACACGATATTCTTCCTGATATCTTTTAAGTTTTCTCAGCATAGCCCAAGCCACCTTAACTACAAATTCTATCCTCAAGTATTAATCTTCTCAAATAATAATTATTCTTTAATAACTTTCATATAAAATGCTGATATAGATCATCCGATGGTTCAGGAATTGCATCTTATTCCGAATTATTCATCAAAACTCTTTCGGCGTTGCGTTCGACTTTCTTTTGACAAACAAATTCTCAAAACAGTTCTTTTATTCCGTGTCTCTCAACATAGCGCCTGACTATCACATTATAAAAAAATTCCTCAGATGTAAGAATTCACATCAAAACACCGACAAACTGATATAAGCCTACGAAACAAGATTACTTCTTCTCATTGGCCCTCAAAAAAGGCTGTTCCTGAGCAATGGATCCCAAAAACGACAGATATATATAAATTCAGTAATAGCATGCAAATAGAACCGTTTACCTCCAGGTCATGAAGAAAATATCAGAGGAAGTAACGATCTAGAAATTTTAGAAAATATAATTCTCTCGACGAATAGAAAAACGATAGAAAAGTTGTGTATTATCGAAATTCAGGAGCAAAGAATAAAAAATCATGTGATGATTTATTCCTGGGCATACGGGAAAATATTGTAGTTCGAATTTTCAACGACTATATGTTAAATAAATACTTGAATGGTTGTTCTTAATGACGATTGACAAGGGTTTCGAGTACACTTAGATGACTCGACGTGATTTATACATAAAAAAAGAATAGCAGCCAAAGACAAAGCAAACACGAATTTGACTGAAGTAGAAACAACGACCAGGCTTGCCGGCACCCTTTCCCATCATCCCACTGACCACAGCTTTGTTATGGTGTCTTTTTTAGTGGTTTAGAATCGAACCAGGGGGGGAATTTGAGAAAAAAGATTTCAACCCCAAATAAGGACCACCCTAATGTACCTACATTTTGAAATTTTCAGATCTCTAACACAATGCGTTGTCGAGAAGATGAAAAAATACTAAAAAATGAAAAAAAAAAAAATTTTTTGGGAATGGCTCAATTGATCTCAATAAAATTTAAAAATATTATAGGGGAACAGCAGCCTACAGTTCTTCGTTCATGTGCATAATCACAGCTATACCTTGATATTCTCTTGCATCTTGTTGTATTCGGTTTGTATTTTATGAAACACCTATATTTCTTTCTGCTCATGTGACGTGACTGAATTGATATTTTTAAAATGTTAGTCTTATCTTTGATATAATGAATATTCAAATTGCCCGATTCATTGTCTGATTTCTCTAATTCTTGACTAATAATCATTTCAGAGTCATTCTGAGAAGCATTTCCAACGATTTTTTCGACTTTTTTTAAATATTCTATCATTAGACAAGTAGCACATATGACATCCCCAATGTTAATATCAGTGTCGAATAACGGTGAGAACTCGTCGATGTTTTCTTTAGATGACACAAACTTGTGATTGCCCTTTTTTTCTTAAATAAGCAAAACAAATACGATACTGAATAGTGATAGTTTTGGACGATCACATTTTTGAGGCAATTGGAAGCAATTAACAGAAAACTTTATAGCACTTGATGTATCAGAATTTTATCGAGAGGAGTAGTGTTAAACTTGTTACGGCATATCGAAGAATTTTTTATTAAATTGCGAATCGTGGATTTTCATGCACTGTGTGGCACGTCTGCTATCTTTGTCTTGAAACAGTGTCATTTCGCGACTTGATAATCGGCCTCAGCACTACTTTTGCGACTTGGCTTCAACAGTACAAGTCGCTTTTTCATTACCATTATTACTGGTATTTGTGGCTTTCTTTATACTCACGTGTGGGCAATATCCTTTGTTAATTAAACTTCATTGCTTATTCAAAAAATTATTTATAGATTGTTATTTCTATCATAGGTGCGGACCAATTATTACGATCATTAAAAGTAGCAAAAGTGTAAAACCATTCTAAATAAATGCCATCTTATGGGCATACCAAGAACTGAAAAAAGGTGATGCTATTTTTTCAAACATGAAAACATACATTAACATTTAATTGTATAAAAACTTTCGTTGCTTATTTTTTGAATGAATCAAGGTAAGCAAGTCATGATTGAATTTTTTTAACACCTTTTAATAAAAAAAAATTAAAAGCTTTGTTGACTCAAACTTTAAAAGTTTTTATAAAGTAATGATCCATAACCATGAAAAAACAGAAAATTCACACTAAAATACGATTAATATTTTTTTTAGTAGAGGAAAGGAAGCTAATTTGGAATATACAAAAAAACGTGTATAATGCTATCCCAAATTAGCTGCACTTACTCTATGGCACACCACTTTGAATCGATCGAAAAAATATATATTATAGAAAATGGTACGAATCTTCTAAAAAAAATTATTTCGTAATTTTGCTCAAATCATATCATACTGAAAAAAATATTTTTAGATTTTTTTTTCACTGAATAATGAAATCTTACACGGCTGTAAATTTGTCCTGAGACCGTTTATATATGCCCCTATAAAACATTTAATTTTCATTAAGATCGATTGAGCCATTCCTGAGGAAAATTTCTTATTCTATTTTTCAGTATTTTTTTATTTTCTCGACGACGCGTTGAGTTAGAGATCCGAAACTTTCCGAGATCTCGGTATATCATTAGTACCTACATATCCTTGAAGTGGCAATTAAATATTAGGGGCAATTTTGTCATGCTTACCCTTTATGCCCTTTTTTCTTTCCAGGCGCACACTCGTTTCGAGGCGTGATAATAGTTTAGACGTCATATCAACGCGTACAAAGAAAACTCACAATTTTTAGCGTTCCTCACTATATATGCAGATTTGACCTTAAAAAAATTCGTATCAGCAAATTTTTCACCGCATTTTCAAAACAATGCTTTACGTGGTAGAATAATCCGAACGCAAATTCATTTTTTCACACATTCATAAATGTACATTCCACGTGTGAGCATCGATTTAAATGAAAACGACATATCGCGTATATAAGCCGATTTTACGGCCCACTAGGATTTCACCTTCACCCATTTTGAAATTTACACACGTAGGTATAGGTATCCACCCTAGTGGAATTTCGATAATTGCTAGATCGTTAAGACAAGGCGCACCACCGTGTTTGCTCACCATAACTATAAAACGAACCTTCCAAAGCGAAATCAACATTCCTAAAGAATGATCCGAATCGTGAAACTTTTAATATCTAGGATAACGCGGGTCTTATTTTTCCATTTACATGAACTCGACTCTGGTAATCCTTCCATTTCGCATATTAATTGTAGCCTCCAGTTTGTCATGCTCTAAAGTATTTTTGGCGGTTCTTCTGCCAAAAAAAAACGTTCCGATGTTTTTCCCCTCAGTTTTCTTCGCACACGAAATCATTGAGTGCTGACGAATTCCGTCTGAAAAACGCGACGAAGAACACACACGCATAGAACTCAGTGGATGGGGAGTACATTATGTTGAACAACTAAATTGTCGAATGATCGAATGATGATAAGAAATGACTATTTGATAATGAAGAGATTCTCAGCGTCTCCCTCGCCATTTATTAGCGCAGTTGAGAACGATTTTCTGATGGCGGTAAGACAACCCTGGTTCTCTCCTGCTTTGACACTATTCGGATATCCCTCGTTATTGCAGCTTCAGTAGTTGCCGCTTCCAGCTCCGGGTTCAATTTCGGAGCATCGATCAAAGTGCAATTTTCAAGAATCGGATTTTTTTTACAAAATTTTCAATAGATCGTTTGGCGTAAACCACTTTTTTAAAACCTCCAACCAACGCTCGGGGATGCCTTTGTGCATTGCTTGCCTTATGATTTTTTCCCATGCGATACGCTTTTCCGTAACCTTCAATACTTCTTCGACAGAACCTCTGTATCATTAATTCCTCCTGTTGTACTTTGATCGCCTGCTACAATGGAAAATCGATTCTTTCGTCGCAGAATAATATCATTCGTGACTACCCGTACACCAGTGTTTGCTGTGTCTCGCTTTGTCAAGAGATCACTCGAAGTTTCTTCCATTTACTCAAAATTTTGTATTCGATCGTAATTTCCTACAATCAAAACGTTCCACATGATTCATTCGGATTATATGTAATCCAATGACAGGCTGCAGCCTGAATATGTGTTATTAGCATAATGATGCGTAACAACACATTTGTGTGGCATAATTTTTGTTTATAGCAACCGTTATTTCCAAAAACGTTCTTTGACTGAGCTACAGTTCTCCTGATAGCTCTATACAAAGATTGACAGAATGCCCGTATCGTCTTTATCGTATTCGATTCCAGCAGTAACCTACAACACAGATTAAGCCCCAGAATACTTACTGGCATCATTTATACGCTTGTCATTGCTATGCGGCAAACTGCATTCCGACGATGCTGAGCTATATTTTCTGGAATTTCTCTTCTTTTTCGGCTTCTTTGAGCAGAGTTTTCTTTCCAAGTGCCTCAGTCGATCTTCAAGATTTTTTTCATGGTTTTCCTTATCTAAATTTCTATGTTTTTTCGTTGCAAAATAATTCTGAAAAACATAAAAAGCGGTAGTCTGCGCATCGTATGATAATTCTCTCAACCAATGCTTGAACGTGAATCATGGCAGCGGGCCAATCTAGAACGACGTTCCAAAAACATGCGCAGAACCGATCTACACTTGAGATTTTCGGCGTTTGATAATTTTATGGTGGGGAAACAGGTATAAAAGGCCGGGTGTCAGCTCGACCCAGCCCAGAGCTACTCTCTACTGTGTCAACTATGCCGCGCAACTCGCTATTGTTCAACTCTCCAAGCGTAGTAATTGTAACCTGTGCAAACTGCCCAGCCGTGTCAACAACACCTGGCTGTATCTGGAGCTTTGTACCTGGACTATCGACGATAGTCCAGATACAAAGATGTCAATAAAATTGGAAACAAGTTTGCTGATGCTGCGATACTCGCTTAGCACAGGAAAGCAAAGGATAAAATTCCAAATCCTCCTGACCGATCAAAAGTTGTGAACATGTACCAGAGACTTTAAAAATGCAACTAAACGGTCGGAAAATCCAAGAAAACCATCTCCATCAGAACCATCAAAACAAAACTTGTGTATGATATCTCTAGTAACAATGAAACGACCACGAACAAGCGCACAAGAAACAAAGAACGCCGAGTCCGATTATTAGATGACGAAGATGACGATGGAAAAGATGAAGAAATGAAACAGCTCAACGAGTATCGCAGCATCAGCAAACTTTGTTGTAACATTTTTCTTAGACGAGTGAGTTCTTGTTTCAACATAATTCGAATCGCTGATGGCTAACAACTGCTGAGACGCTGCGACTGTATCACCAGGACTTGTTTCCAATTTTACTGACATCTTTGTATCTGGACTATCGTCGATAGTCCAGATACAAAGCTTCAGATACAACTAGGTTCTGTTGAGACGGCTGGGCACTTTGCACAGGGTACAGTTGTTACGCTTGGAAAGTTAAACAATAACGAGTTGCGCGGCACAGTTGACACAGTAGCGAGTAGCTCTGGGTCGAGCTGACACCCTGCCGTATAAAAAGCCCTGCGCGACTCATTCGGCAAGCAGTCCTTCCTTAAACTTCTGACTCGGAGCAATTCAAGGCTGACTTCAAACATTCTTCCTGATTTTGGTAAGCAACCTAACCTATCCTAATTTTTCCTTGGATGCCTGGATTCTCGAAGCGATTCGGCGACATTTCAATCCCATAATCCAGGGTCCACACCTAACCTCTAAATTTTCCAAACTTCCCGTTGCACGGAGTTCTCGCAGCGATTCGGCGACGTCTCGATCCCATAACACGTGGACGGCAGGTTACCTTTAACCTTGCAGATGCTCAGACTCTCGGAGAGATTCGGCGACGTTTCGACCCCATAGCCTGGGGTTTGTTCCTTGACCTAACTTAATTTTTTTAATTCTTCTTTTGCTTGCTAGAATCAGGGATGATCTTTCTTCTAAATAATTTATATTTCTGTAAATTATATTTTAAATTCAAACTTGATACAACTAAGCCCGAGTCAGACAAAATTTTTTTATTTTATAAATCTTGTAAATTTTCGATAATTCAGCAGGTCGCGGTACGAATTCGAGATTATATCGCTTCTTATTAATAATTTTTTTTGTATAATATCAAAACCCTTTTGAATTATCAAGATTTTTTCTATTTTTTTTTAAACGAGCGAAAATCACGTAATTTAAAATTGATTAATTCGAAACGGCAAGCGAAACAAAATTTCTCACAATCGGCGAGCGCAATCGCGAATATTTCACGACAATAAATCAAAAACGAATTTATCCTGTAAAATCGATCAAAATTAAATAAATCCGAATTGTTAAATTTTTCAAAAATCAAAATTCCGCGTTCTCACGTTTTTTTCATACCTGCTCCTTTTCTTTAAGGTAGCTCGAACCGACGCGTGGCGGCGTTCAGGCCGGGTCGGCAAGAGCGTTACATTACAAAATATATTTCCATTATTTTATGTTCTCATCGAAAATCACTCCGACAAAAATGAGAGCATAGAAAAGCAATATGAAATTGATGATCTTATTCGCACAATGAGGATGAATTCATTCTATTAGAGCGAATACCGTAATTGAATTTCTTCAGTTCTCATTCGAAATCGAGTGTGCAGTGTGTACATGTACATATATGATATGAATGCAATACAAAGTAACTGCCGTGTGGAGCTTGTACTCGATTAATGAGTGACGTTACAGTAGACGTCTAAAACAGTTACGGAGCAAAGGATATCGTTATTTTATTCGGCGTTAACTGCATAGCACTCGTTGATTTTTCTTTATCTCGAGATAGTGACAAAAGTACCGATACCATTTAATAAATTAATAAGTTGATACGCATTCATTATAATGCTCGACGGCTGTGACCGGATACGCGATAACGTCGTCCTTGAATTTATATCGAAATGTAACAAATCTAACTACTACTAGCGTGCATGCTCATAGTCATTCATGTATGGTCGGTATTATACAGTGAAGTACTCAAATTCTCTATTTCGTTACATGCGCCCTCGTAACTATTCGATTAATTCGCATCTGCGACGTTCAGTGCAAGCTTAAGTCCTCGTAAACTCGTTGGATTCGCCATACACGCTAGTATAAAGCACTCTACAGTCATGTATGCTGGTAAAACGTATACTTGTAAGATATACGTGGGCAAGTATGGCAGTATGGCATTACTGTCCTTTTCCATTAACGACAGCGCATCGAATCCCTTACTGGACGTGTCGCACGTACACCTACTACTCACTATATTGTTTCGTATACGATCATTCAAAAAAAATATTGTTTCGTTTATAGAATATCTGAGTAATTACAATAAATGGTAGTTATTCTGGAATACAGGTGGCGTCTTGAAAATATTAACCCTCTCAGACTGAGACCTATTTCGCGTTAACGGAAAATGATTTCCTTCATAATTTTATTTCAAAATACTTTCTAGTTTCCAAATCCATTATGACATTTCAGTTTTTTTGTTGGGAAATATGAATTTTTGAATGTTCGCTGTGCGCAGCACCGGGTCCTTGGGAAGCAAAATCAGGAAAATTTACGAGTGAATCTAGCACCGAATACCTTAAATATATCATATTAGCTTCCCTTTGAAAGGAAATAACGTTTGGAATACGAAAAAAAATGTGTACTCACTTTTCTTTTGCGATAACTAATGCACCTGTTCACACAACGCCAAGTCAACATGAAACGCCGACTTTATATTGATATTTCGATGGGTTAAAGCATTTTATCTCTTGGTTTAGGAGTATCTATAATGCAATCTAACCTTGCTTGATGGAAATAGGCAGTTAGAACCTCGACCTTACTGACCGATGCAGTTTTATTGGGCCTGGAAGCGCGTGTTGCGTAGAAGTAACATACGGTCCGAGAGGGTTAACAAAATAAAACGTTTGTCCTCTCAAAAACCGTGTAATGGTTGCGCAGTATAAAATAAAAGGAACTTACATCTGCATTCGAAGAGGAATTCGGAGGGCAGCCCTCGTTAATCACATTTCTAAATCGAAATGAACAAACAAGTTTTCAGTTATTCTGAAGTACATTAATTCGATATAGAAATTAATCATTCGTTTTGTAAAAAATGATTAAAAGTGAAATATTTACGATGTTGAATTAACGTTGCTGCAGCTTTAGTTCTGAGCGGTTTCAACAAATTTCTGCCTTATTTTTCTTTGGTTCTTCCACTTGAGCCTTTTTCATTTCATTTAGTCATCTTTAAGACAATTTAGAGTAACCAGTTGAAGTAATAGCAGATAATCATGCAGAAAGTACCGTGCGTACGAAAAAGTTCGCCTCGATACTTCATATCTTGCTCATCTTTCTTCTATCCAATTTTTCTCTTATTGAAAACTATTGGATTATGGAAGCAGGTTTTGAAATAAATGGCACAAAGTTTAAGCAGAGCAATTATATATTTTATTCAATGAACTTTACTCTAAGAGATCTATCGATTAACTGAGCGTTGCAGTGGTCGAAAAAGTGACTCTGACTCTAACGACAAAGGGCCTCGTGTCGACCTCTTTCTTGATCTGTATATTCGTTATATAAACAAACTTATAGGACTGCGAGCACGCTCTCATGTGTATTGTTTAATATCAAGTTTTATTACTATGCTGATGGATTATTTTTGCTCATATTCCAATAAAAACCTTGACTTCTTATCACATTTATAACTGGTTTCATGATTTTAGTGAAAACGTATGGACTTGTCGATAAGCCAAATGATAG
Source organism: Venturia canescens (assembly GCF_019457755.1). Classification (NCBI taxonomy): domain Eukaryota; kingdom Metazoa; phylum Arthropoda; class Insecta; order Hymenoptera; family Ichneumonidae; genus Venturia; species Venturia canescens. The sequence continues at coordinate 37,073,693 of NC_057421.1, forward strand.
ACATTTTAATTAATACATTTTTCCGTTAAAAAGGAATCGTAGATATTTATGATATTTTTTGTGTACATGTACCAAAAAGTATGCGTCTCTAAGGTCAAGCAATGCCATAAATACATTTGGCGTGATTAAGTTTTTTATTGACCTAACATCCTCCATTTTAAAATGAAGAGCTTTAATAAACCTGTTCAACTTTTGTAAGTTTAGTAGTATGAAGCGATTTGAACCGTCAGGTTTTGGTACCAGAAAAATGGGGGATAGAAACTGACCGACGCATTCCTCACATCTTTCAATCGCATTTTTCTCTAGGAATTTTTGGATTTCAATTTCTAATAACTCTGGTTCTTCAGGTTTCCATATTCGTTGTTCAGAAGGCCGAAATTGTACTGGAGTCTCTTCAAACGGAATTTTATATCTTTTTACGCAAGTTATTATAATTCAGTCGTTCGTTATTTTTTGCCATTAGTCGATAAAAACGCTCAGCCTTCCTGCTATGTTTCTTACCTCTCTTATTTCTTTAACGATTCCTTCGTCATGGAGCGATTTTTGGGCCCTTCCAGTTTTTCTGATTTTGAGTTCGATAGGAAGATTTGTTCTCTGGAACCTTGATATTCTGGCATACGGTTTCGATCGTCTTAACCTCCTTAATCTGTTCCGCTAAGTTATGCCCATAAAGCCATTCGTCAGAATGATTTGCCTCCACTACTGACTTCACGCTTTTTTTCATTATTGGAGTAATGAACGACTTTCTTCCTACAGACTGCTGATGAAAAATTTCATTCAATAGATTTCCACTATCGGAAAGAAGCTCGATGAGTTTCATCTGGTCGACCTCTTCAACGGAACAGTCGACTATCAACGTTATAGCTGCGCCAAGTGATACTATGGCTGTACCCACACATTCTTGGGTTTGAACAAAGTGTTTGTCTCTTTTCTTGGCAATTTCTGTCATTACAGCTCCGATTTCTAAGATTAGTTTAGGAGGTTCGGCATATAAGTCGCCTTTGCGAAGTATTTTTTCGTCAGGCTTTTGACATCGTCCTCGGACAACCCCTCCTTCATCCAAGTCTGCCAGCGATTTTTAATCTCTGGATGAAGTTTGATTCCTTCGTCTTTCGTCGCATTTGGGTAATTTCCCAAAAGGTTATTTCATCGTCTATAATGATGTCATTTGAATTCTCTTCGAGGCCTTCTTTGATTTGAGACGAACCATCTACTGAGTCTTGCTCGCAATTCTCATCGTTATCCCCACTCTGTGTGTTTAGCGCGTGACTGTCATACTCCTTATTGGAATCGATCTTCTGAAATACAATTTTTCTTTTTGAGTTCGTAAAGAATTACTATTATGTGCTCGTATAGAGCTTTGATGAACTTGTTTTTCTATTCCCCTTATTGGGTGACAAGATTCGTGTGAAACCTGTCCACTGTTTTTCGTGTGGAAATAGCAGTATAACGAAAAATTTTAATGTAGTTCGTGTGGAACCTGTCAATACTCCCTGAATTCAGATGGAAAAATTATATTTTTTATACTATACCTGAGCCTTCATCCATAGAAGATTTTTCATCTTTACTTTTTACGTGTTTCTGCCCCATAAAATCTGTGACTAGCTTTGTTAGGTTATGTATCTGTAATTGAATTTTTTGCAGTTCTGCATCAGTTCTGGCGTCTGCCCTCTTTCGCTTTCGTGAAGGGGATCGAGAGTGCTTTCTCTTCTTCTCCTTTCCCATTGTTTTATGTGTTGAGGTCATTATTTTCCTGATTAGTCACTACATGAAGCTACTCTTTTGTGCGAATTGGTTGAGCACAACGAAACGATATGAGGAAACGGAGCATGCAGCGCCATCATCGGATATAGGCCACTACTAAAAGCGGAAAATTTAAAACTCTAAAGTTGTGATAATTGAGCATAGCTGACGTTACTACTAGTAATCATCGAGAACGAGACGTCACAGTATAAATTTTCATCAGCTCTGTTTCCAAAATTGTATCATCAGACTTGTAGATGATTATTATCATTGTTATCATGCTATTTTATCAATCATTGGATATTTTTTGCTTTCGAGAATATAAGTAAAACAACCGAAGACAAGAGTAACAAAGAAGCGCAAGGGATTACAAACATATAAAGCAAAAAAGTAAACGCATTATCTGGAGAAACATTCAGAAAAAGGCTTAATTATCTAGTCAAAGGGTTTACGCATTAATCTGCAAAGAAAATGAAAATAAATCTTGCAGCTGAGTACTTACAGGCTGTGGTGATATGATCCATTACTGATATGAATTTAAAGAGAACTCTTCAAAGACTCACAACCATGGGATGGAATCAAATCATTTGAAATGTCATTTTGTAAAGATTTTCTGGTAAACCTTTTTCCAAAATAAAACAGTAATTGAATGTTTCTGACAGCAGAATCTTGACATAATATCTCCAAAACCAACGAAATGTGGAAGAGGTCTGTCACTGCACCATCAATTCTTATTTGTCATTTATTCATGGTACCCTATCAAATCAGAGCAATGCCAGGCACAGTAAAACCGTTCTGTGTCTATTGGCATTGATGGTTACGCTTGGTAGTAATTTACCTGAAGAATTATTGGCTCATCTTTCATTTCACTCAAATTTTGGAGACTTTGTCGCAATGGTTTAAATCCACGCGTTCCCAAAGTCTCAAAACTTGTTACGGACCAGCAAAGATTTTGTTGATGCCAAATAAATAAAGGTAATCAAGAAATGTTCGCTTTCTCATCATTTTCAATCATTCACTTTTTAATAAATTATCATCAGAATATTAACCGCAAGGTCGATAAATTCGTTCAACGTTGTTTCAATAATCAAATAAGTATAATAGTAGAAATGAAAACGAAAATTTAATTAAAATTCTACAGGCAATTGATTTCTGAGGTAATATTCAAGTTTCAATCCAATTTTTTGACGTCGATAGATTACAGCGGAAACGAGCACAATTTCCTGATAACGCTTTTGCCTTTACATCGATACGGAGTGATTTTACACGATCACAGTTTGGGTACATCTGCTCGGAAGAACAATCAATAGGTGAACACGGTTTTACAGTGCCTCAAGCACCCCATGGAAATATCTAAAGCCTTCGGACCTCACAATAAAAATTCTCATCACTTATCCAGATCTTGTGAAACAACCTCAACTGTCTATACGGAGCCAATCCTTGTGAGCCAGGGACTTCAAATGAGTCGATACTGGCATTAAGATTCTTGGGTCACTTGTTAGAATCAGAAAATCCGGAATATTGTTCAAAATCTTATTTATCAGAACTTTCGAGTTCACAATTACTTAATTTTGTATGGAAAAAAAATTCAAACAAAAAAAATAATGAAGCAAAAAATTGAAACAAACAAAAAATTTTGCCGTTGTGCTTGGCGATTTTTTTTTAGCTCACATTATCCAATTTATCTGTATTTCGCGAAATCGAAAGCACAATAAAACGCCCAGTGCAATAAAAAAATTATCAATTTTTTTTGTTTGTAATTTAAAAAAAAAATGTTGTGATCCTAATTTTTTTGGTCACAATTTGTTTTCATAATGTTTTGTGTTTGTATTTTCTGTGGTTTTAATTTTTTGCGTCCAATTTTTCAGCTTTGTAATTATTTTTGTTCGTAATCCGATATGCTTGGCAAATTCTGCATTTATTTGACAACGTTCCGTTTCTTGAATTAAAAGTTTTACAACCATTAATTCCCATGATTTTTCAAGTGATTGCCCAAAAGGCATAAATGTACTCGTTTCTAGTTTTTTACAGCATTCATGCTGTTTTTTAGGCTTTGTACATTAGTGCAACACAGTACTAATTTCGTCATTAATTCATAATTCTGATGCCTTCATGAATAAGAATAATCCTTATATGGGTATATCGTATGCTCTTTGAGTGCCTCGGGCAATAAAAAGTGTTGGTGCCGAGCAGGAAAATAAAGTCTTCTGTGAAAAAGATGCTAGCGAGGATGGATGTTACAGTTTTTCTGTGAAGCAGGCTTTAGTATTAGAGCAGAAAAGGTATTTTGCTACTGTGCCACGAAAAAGCTGTCTTTATGATTTTTATATCAATATATCCCTTCATGAAATTAACAAAAGAGTATAGCCGAGTCATATTTATATAGTTGTCCTTTTTAAAGAAAAATTCAATCGACATCCATGAAGCTTTCTTACATTTGGGAGACTTACCTGACGTATGGAACTTTACTACTCAGGAAGCCCATTCTTCAAAAGGATCAACTAGAAAATATGACATTATATTCGAGACTCGTTTCCGAATAATTACTACTACGTAGTACCACTATGAGGTACATGCTTTTGCCACAAACTCCAGCCCCAAAAAAAATGCCTCCTCGCCACCACCCGGACCTCATTCTGTCATATGTTGTTTTGTGCACGAAGAAGCCAAATAGAAATAAGCTTTTGAGTGTATTTGAGTAGTTAAAAACGATTTTTAGTTACAAAGAAAATTGAAATAGTGAAGTGGGGAAAAAGAAAAAGAAAATAAATAAATAAACAATTGATATTGTTTATAAGAAAGAGCGATCGTTCTCCTATAGATCTCCAACGATTTTTATCGTTGGGTAATTCAATAAGAATCAAAATCTCCATCGGACCGCTGGGTTCTCGCTTGAAGAAGCGGTGTAAATAAATAAACAATTGATATTGTTTGTAAAAAAGAACGATCGTTCTTCTGTAGATCTGCAACGATTTTCATCGTTGGGTAGTTCAATCAAAATTTAAATCTCCAGTGATAATAAACCACTGGGTTCTCACTTCAATAAGCGGTATGAACATACCGTCAATTTGTATTGTTGTGTACTTACGTACAAGAATACAAAATATGTACGATTCAAAAAATATACATTTTTTCGACCGCTTCTCACATTTCAACGTTGTGAGGTTAACCATTATACACTACTGGAAACAATCAAAGGAACAAGACATTTTCGTCGATTTTTTCTCAATATTTGAAAAGCTGTATCTCAGTCAAAAATAGTAATATGACGATAAATAAAAAAGCATTTTGAAGCTTTGTTCTTTGACTTTGAAGATATCCAGTCATTCTTTACTCTTAAATTACGGATACTGAGAAATTTCATGAAATACCTCGAGAGGAAAAATTTGCAAGTTTTTAATTTTTTTCACTAGTGTGCACAGTCTTGAAAAAATTTTTGCAACCCGAATCAATACAAACGTCGGGTAGCTTGTTCATTTACCTTCAATTTCGTTTTTTAGAATTCTCCGTGCGATATTTTTCTCGAAATATTGATGGTTGAATAAAAAAAGACATTTTCGTATTGAATCATCGATATCTCACCGAAAAACCACCGCACAGGAATTCCAAGATGGTTTTGGAAACTTGAATGAACGCACTATAAAATGCTTACCCTATTGACGAGGAAATTTCTATTGTTTCATTCTCAATATTCGTTTGAAAAAAGAGTGAAAAAATGTTTTTTTAGAGCTGTTCAGAAAATCGACTGCAAATTTATGAATATCAATGAAATCACTCATGTGAAGCATAACTTTTAGAGCTCGACGTATCCACAATAACTCTACCAATTTGTAAGTTGATTGGGTGAACCGTTTTTCTGTCCTGAGAGATCAAAGTTTTGCAAAAAATTAAAGGAACACGATTACTGGGCCTAAAAATGACTCAAGCATTATTAAAATGAAAAAGACGACTTTTCGTTGACTTTTTCTACAACTTCATCAAATATCGCCCAAATTAAAAATACGAAGAAAGGAAAAAAAACCAAAATTTCCAAAAAAATTCGATTTTTTTTTCAAGTTTCCGTACAATTGAAAATGCACGTTTGGCCCAATTTTCAAACGATATTAGTTCTTGTTGTCACTACCGCCGGCATTTGCGTTACCCAAAGCGTACCGTGGGAGAACGTGTCAAACCCTGACGAGATAATCCTTACGAGATTTTTAAGGATGTTTATCTTTTCCTGGTTGTCGATGGCATGTTTTGGTTTCCCAGTGCTGAACATAAGCAAAAGATACGACCGATACACCAACGCTCAACCTACCAAATTTACATAAAAATCATGTATTGATTGCGTCCAATTGTTTTTTACGAGTGAAACTTGAAAAAAAATATCTAAATTTTTTTGGAAATTTTTGTTTTTTTTCCTTTCTGCGTATTTAAAATTTGGGCGATATTTGATGAAGTTGTTGAAAAAGTCAACGAAAAGTCGTCTTTTTCATTTTAATAATGCTTGTGTCATTTTTAGGCCCAGCGATCGTGTTCCTTTGATTTTTTGCAAAACTTTGATCTCTCGGGACAGAAAAATGGTTCACCCAATCAACTTACAAATTGGTAGAGTTATTGTGGATACATCGAGCTCTAAAAGTTATGCTTCACTTGAGTGATTTCATTGATATATCGATGATTAAATACGAAAATGTCTTTTTTTATGCAACCATCAATATCTCGAGGAAAAAAAATCGTACGGAGAATTCTAAAAAACGAAATTGAAGGTAAATGAACAAGCTACCCGATGCTTGTATTGATTCGGGTTGTAAAAATTTTTTCAAGACTGTGCACACTAGTGAAAAAAATAAAAAACTTGCAAATTTTTCCTCTCGAGGTATTTCATGAAATTTCTCAGTATCCGTAATTTAAGAGTAAAAAATGACTGGATATCTTCAAAGTCAAAGAACAAAGCTTCAAAATGCTTTTTTATTTATCGTCATATGACTATTTTTGACTGAGATACAGCTTTTCAAAAATTGGGAAAAAATCGACGGAAATTTCTTGTTCCTTTAATTGTTTCCAGTAGTGTATTATGTTTATTGTCCGCACTGTTTGCACACATAATTATTCCTACAAATTCCTGTTCAATGCTCGTTACGTTTCCGCACAACACAACCCTTTTCTCCGTAATCTACAATGCGAGCAACATCCCGATTTTTTTCAAGTAATAAAACCTGGAAATTTATGCTTGCCGCACGAGCTCGCAGTTTCGGCTGTCAAACGATTCAGGATTATCTTCGTGAAAGGAAGGCAATCGATAATTGAGAATACGATGATCGCGCAGTAAGACGGAGTTCCGGTTAACCAAAATTTGACGAAATCGGTGTATAGTCAATCACTTCTTTCAACCAAAATTTCAAAATGGAAATTTGTAGTCAATTTTACATAGATTTCAATGCAACAAGGCTTAAAATCTTCGTTCCAAATTTGCGCTCCGACTGACAGGCCGAAATTTCGATCCGTTCATTTCATTTGGAATAATTATAAGATTACTTCCATGGTTATGGAAAAAAAAAATTATTTATCGAATTTCTCAAAATCGCTCTGTCAGACGATTTGTGCTATACCATTGTGTACGCAATTCAATTTTTATGGAAATCGGTTGAGCAGTGTCAACGAATTTTGCAATAAAAAATTTGATACCAGCGAAGCGACTGATTCATTCTCTTAAGTGTATCGTTAAAGTTGTAATAAAGAGTAAAAAATCAAATTGTGATGAATGAATATTTGAAGAAGTCCGAGCTAAACATCTATGAGAACGGGACTCAAAACCTACTGTAAAATTATCATAACTCAAAGGAGGTCAAAAGTCTATATCGTAAAATTTTCCACAACAACTAACAAAATGCAATGATATGACAAAAAACATCAATTAACTTTTCGTAAATCAAAAGACTCGGTCTTCTGATTTCTTCAGTCTGGTGGTCAGGAATTCGTTTTTTTTCGAGTAAAAGATTGATTCTTACGGATGCCTGGAGACATTAATACGATGCAGGAGTAACACGTTATAAAGTATAAAGCGATATATAATCACGACAAGAGCAATGAAGCGAACCGTGGTGCTCATGTTCCGAAAGGTTCATTGGAACATTGGCACGACGCGAAACGCGGCACAAAATGCTCGTACAACTCATAATCGTTTGCTGGCGCCGGACCATTTTAAAATGTGTAACCCGCACAGTAAAGTATACAGTTGCAAATGTATAATGACTCAACGTATGTATACGTATATGTAAAGGTGACATAAAAAAGTGAATGTGTATGTTCGCAAAGATATATTTTATTAGTATGCATATAATGGTGTATACAGTAGACGGCAAATTGGAACGCATGCATTTAATCGCTCATGGTGGACAACACCAGAATATGCAGTTATGTGCATGTAGTGCGAAAAGCGATCTAACGCCTCAAGAAGGTACTGGTATAGAGCGGCAGGTTACCAAGCGTCTCGAATCGTTGAATCTCTTATCACATGCGTAGAAAAAAAATGCAACTGAGTGACGGTACAGAAATCGGAGCTTTGCCAGAATAGAATAAAGTAACCGGAATTTTGAGAATTGAGATTGAACCTATAAAGTAATTGAAGAGAGAAAGAATTTAAAAAGTGACAGAAGGGAAATATGACTAATGACTCGGAACCGAGCAATTGCAAAAAAAATTGCAGTTCACTCGAACAACAAATATAACACGGGACAAAATGAGCATCGATCTCTTGGTCAGATTGTAGCGGAAGGAGTTGACATGAGAATATGAATGGCGTGTAATGTAGGTGCGGTGTTACTAAACAAAAAATAAGAGTGCAAACGATGAAAATGGTAGTGAGAAAACGAGCATTGGTTTCAACGGCGATGTCGATGTTAGCTTGCGTTTTAATGATTAGCTGCGAGCCTTTCGGTACTTCCCAACCGCGCTATTTTCTTCAACTCAAATATCGGGACTGAGAATGAATATCAATCATGATTGCAACCGGTATAATTTCCTGAAGTCAATGATGTACGAGTCAAATGCGATGAAAAATAGAAAAATAAAACGGACGTAGTATCTCAGCTTGGAATTTACGAAAAATTTAGAGAATCGAGTCGCTAAGAATAAAATTCATGCCATAGAACGGTCGTTTTTGGCTTTGACAAACACGAACATTATCCAATGGACTGTGGGTGCATGACTAGTTTTATCGCAACTGTTTACCATGGAGACTGTCATGTTTACGACTAATCAAGCATTGTTATTTAAACTGTCATTAGTTTCAAAGAGTTTTGAGGACTTTAAATTCATTGCGCACCAATTACAAGTGAATTTCTATTCACTTGTAATTGTAGCAATGATTGACATAAAGAAAAGCATAATGATTGAAATTTGGAAAGCTTGCGAATCATTAAGATTTAACACCTTCTCGGAGCCCTTTGCTGTTTGCCAGTCAAAGATAATAATATGCAAATAGCGTTAATAATGGACTATTCGCGATATCGATGACGGATCGAAATAACGAAACAAAAGCACATTGGGCAAAATGTTTAAGCACCAAATAACTGCAATGTTGATGTACCTGATGAGTATTTCGCATTCCAATCCCCTTCTCAAGTCCCCGGTCCCTCTGTTCGTCGAACCACCCTCTGCGAACACTAAATGCTCGGCGCACTGTGAAATTATTCCTCTACAGGACTGATCTAACTAAACCGTAAATGGGCATGCTGTGATTTTAAATAGCTGTCATTTTCTGTATGGTATTCGTTGCCATGCCTCATCGTGAGCTCATTGGTGAATGTTAAACTTCATTTTAAAAATTCATTGGCCCTCGGAAACCAACGCTAATGAAATAGCGAATCCTGATCATGTTTCATGCACATCAATGCAATTAACACATTCAAAATGCAAAAGAAATAAACTGTAGAGGATAAAGCAACATCCGAAAACTACAAAATCACCGCGACACAAGACATCAACATCCTTCATCGTACTCCCTTGATATTGCATTTTTTTTTTTTAGGTCCGTGTTTCAGAAGCAGGATTGACGACCGACGGTTATTAATGATTTTTTTTCGATCCTACAGAACAGAGCAATCTATAGCAATAATCGAAAAACATTGGTCAAAAATTAGCTGTATCAGAAAGCCGTTTGTCATACAAGGGATAAGTAGGTGATTAAGTCTTTTTATGCATCATATGACGTTTAAAATCTGAACATATTATGCTCAACGCTCGAATACTAAGATGTCTAAAGAAAAAATGCACTCGTCAAAATCTTGTCTATTTTGACTATGAAAAAAGAATTCTGCGCGAAGTGAAGTGAAAGGCGACGTCACGTAGTTGTCGACTTTTAAAATGTGACGCGTTGGTTACACACGGTTAAAAATTATCGACTCTTGCAAGAATCAATTGTCAAAAGTACAGTGCTCGTTCGTTTTCTAACGAAGAGGATGTACTAATAAGAAAAACTAAGATAAGAGAACTCTTTGACATGAACTACGTCAACGCAACAGGGTTCCCTTGGTTCCTCACTGTAGTAATTCTTATAAACTCAGACTCAATCACTTGATTCCTCTACAAAGACATGAACCTTTTTATCTTTTCACATTAAGGTGATGGATCAGTCGGTATATGCAGATCGAAATTTCAAAAGTTGATTTCTGCCGCACCGTTCAGCCGATTGTGCAAATGCCGAACTGTGAATACAGTATTGTGCCAAAATTGGGCTGACATGAGAGTTTTTTGAAATTTTGATTTTTTTTTGCATTTCATATTACCGTCTGAGTAATTGTGGAATAACTCAGTAAATATCCATCGAATCGCAATTTAGCGAATGTCAGCCCAACGGTAATAAAAAAACACACATTTTGAGCTTTATTGCATTGGATGCAATAAAATTTATTGAAAAAAATTATCGACATTGATTTATCGAAATGTGCACGACCATCAGTTTCTGAAAAGACAAACGAAGAAGCATAAGAGAAAGTGACGTTTAATATACGTCATAGATTTGACAGAAAGTCTTCTTGCACAGTATAGTGCTGTGGAAAAAATGTAGTGCTGAAGAATAAAGGATAAAATATACAGAGGAACGTGCTCGATGTCGAAAGGTACATCGGTGGACACGTTGAAGCCCTGGACTCGCCTCGAGCATGTGGATATCGAAATTTTGGAGAAGATAGAGCGAAAGGAAGCAAAAATAACTGGAGAAAAAAACAGCGAACGAGCAGCAGTTTTTACTGCTCATCCATCGAGTTCTTCGTTGAAACCTGATGGAAGCCTCGCGCCGCGACATCTGTCGGTTCTGCAGGAGCTCATTTCGAGTTCTGCAATACCGACAGAAGAGGGGAGGGTGCGGCGACACATGTTATCGTGTGATCCATCACCTTAAGGCAGTACAATCCCTGGAAGAACGTTTATGTATAGCTGCGATGCTTCTGCTTCTTTAGAATCGCTTAAGAGAAACTTCAAAGAGGTGGAACACACAGATATAGAAAACGGGACTTGGTGTCATAAAGAGGAATGCTTTTCGTTGCTTCATTTGCCTTCTCATACACTGGTGCATACGCACACACAAACACAAACGTTGATCGAAATATACACTGAGTCCCAGGATCTATCTGATCGATAACGATCAATGGTCATCGTTGTACAGAATTCCTCCCCCCCCCCCCTCCCATTTTTTCTGTTTTTCTCCTCATCGTCCAAAGTGCCATTAATATGATCTATGCCCCAGCTCCTATGACTACCGATCAGAACAGATCCAATCTACTCTTCCTTGATTTCATGTTATTCATTTTTTTGCTTTCTTTTAAGGCCTCTTGCCGTCGTTTCAATTTTTAACATTCTCTTTGCCATTCTACTCGGGTTATAAGAATCTTTGGTGCGAATCATCGCCAGACCTCTTTACACTCTTTATTACAAGCAGAAGAAGATAGGTGACTTCGCGTCCGAAGGACTTTTGCCGACAATGTCGCGGCCGCTGCTCCCTTACTTACATATAGATTGCCTTTACCTCGAAGTTTCTTATGCCGCACACCAGAAATGTATTACAGATCGTACCATGCGTCAGCAAGCCACCGGAGAAGCAGCCAAGTCTGTCCCTTCTCACTTGCTTCTTTCCGATCGTCATGGATAGGAAACAAAAATTGCATTTGCATACCAGATATACATACACGCTTCGTAACACAGAAACGCATGCGTCGTCAACATTCCTTCATCGAACGCCTACCAGTACGATGATTATATAGTTGTCCTTAAGTCTTCGGCTGTTAAGTCATTTTAAGACCCATTGAACCCTTTTTCTTATTGCAAAATAAAATGTACATGGGCAGATCCATTACTTTTCGACCGTAGCCTCCACGCTTGGGTTAGTGATTGACTGCAAATTTTTTCCCAAAAAGTAGGTTATAAAAGAGACTACCCCTCACATTTGAAGTGAATTCATGAAATTTTGATGACTAGAATTTTATGAAACTTTTAAAGTCAATTTTTTAGCCATTTTTACGATTTTTTTATGCGAAGAAGCGTAATTTTTCTTCTTCAATCTTCCATTTTAGAGAAAATATAACTTTTCACTCCAAACGAAAATCCGGTTTTTCTTAGACTAGGGTATACCAGCGCGCGCTGAAGCGCGCAAGAAAAGCTTATAACCACTCGCGTATACACAACTGTCAAATTGACAATACATAATTGTCAAACTGACATCAGGACTCTGTATTTGAGAGCCCCAGCGACCAATTACAGTACGAATAAAACGACAACAATACCCTCCGTTGGTGACCAATTTTGAGTGTTACTCACCGACTTTTTAGAAGGGGATTACTATTTTTACAAAATTTCTCGTATTTTTGAAATGCTGCCGGAGCAATAATGGATGAATTTCCGAATACTAATTAGGTTAATTTAGCGTACCCCAGAATATGAGATAAAAACGTCGCCGAATTTCTCCGATACCCTGAGCACCTGGAGATGATATAATTTATTGTTCACGGGCTATGGGATTGAAACATTGCCAGATCGCTCTGATACCCCGTACAACAATAAATTGCAAAAGTAAGGTTATGATAAATGGATCCTGGCCTATGGGATAAGAATGTCGCTGAACCCCTCCGATACTCAAGGAATCCAGATTCTACATCATACTTCAGAAGGGTTTCTTCAGAAGAATCGCTTGTAAAAAGAGCCGTACTGTATGGCTTTGCCGTTCGCACTCATAGAGAGGTCCACTCTATTGTCCGGTGCAAGCGTCAATATACGGTAGGCTCGAAAACACAAGTACGTTGTGTGAGCATGTGTGCGTTTGTTTTCGTTTTCCATAGCATGCACCAGCACGTTACGTGAGACACGCGTGCACACAACACACTCTAATGAGTGCGACAGAGATGTATGCATATCCCTCCATCCTTCTTTATATCCCAGTGGTGCTCGATAAGCCAAATTTTGTCTTAAAAATCATTTTTCTCACTTATTTTTTATTATCGGAAATTAATAGGGTGCCTTCTTACGTATTTTTATCGTCCGAAAACGATGGTACAAGTATTTTTTCAATCAGTATGATAGTTTTCGAGTTGTAAGCGTTTTAAACTTTTAACCCTTATTTTCTCAATGTTGCCGGGGGTTGATCCCAAAATAATTTATACCATTCGATTCAGCGTCATCAAATTAGTCTTAGATCAAGTTTGCAGATTTCCCCTTGAAAGTTTCCCCATTCCTGCATTTTGACTGGATTATTATAACTATTGGTTTAGAATACAAATAATTCAATCCACAATAATTATAATATTATTGTAAACCAAGCAATAATTTCAACAGAAATTGCACATAAACACGACAGCGATCGGTCTAGCCAGCCGATCCAAAGCCCGAGGTCTGACCTCGATAAAAACGACTTCAAAAGTCTATAGGAGTCGAGAAACATCTCCTCTTTATTATTAAGGTAAGAATCGCGCGATTCTATGGTCAAATGACTATTTATTAATCGTCGAAATAAAATAGGTTATAAGAAAGGTTTTCTGTATTGAATAAATATTAGGGCAATTTAAACTGTATTCGTATAAATTTATACAAGATCATATTTAATAATTTATGATTAGAAATATCTTATGATTGCTTATTTGACTCGGTTTTTCAATGTATACATATATATTAGGGTGGTCGTTATTTGGGTCACATGTGAATTTCTCAAGTCTCCTCGTAAAAACACAATAAAGGTGTATAAAAAATGAGGTATGCAAATTTTCAAGACGCCCGGAAAATTTTAAACTGTGCCTCTAGAGGTTTGAATTTTGAAGGCAAAAGTACATGTATTTCGTCATGCTCTCACTCAATCGTTTCTCCTACGTTTAATATTGGTGAGAAAAATCTAAAAGTCAGCACATATATTGTGTATATTATGAGGTGAGGAATTTATTTTTTTTTAGATTTTTCCAACAACCATTATTATAATGTATTATGATTATATACTATTATTATTATATAATATATAATTATAATTATAATTAAATATGCAAATAAAAAATGCGAATTTGAAAAGTGTCTGACTTAGCGTGGCTGACGCCCCATATATATCGGTTCTCTTCTCACCTGACAATCGAAAGATATATCCTAGCCTCCAAACTCGCCGGCCATCACGAAAAGTATACATATATTTCCTTTTAATACTTGGCGTCGAGACGCTACCGCGTCTCTTGATATATACATTCTTAACGTTGCCAGGTATATCGAGCCACTTCATGGCAGTCGATCTCCTGCCATTTTCTGAGTTTTCATCGAGATTATTTTAAAAATTCTCTTCGAATGAGTCGATCAAGACTGCGACGAGGATCACGATTTCGACACACCACGACACAACAAAAGAGGGGGGAGTTTCGAACCCGACGAAAATCCAAAAATTGACCCATCGAAGGTCAATAAATCAAAGGAAAAAATAACTTCCGGTGGTCGCTGAACGCACCTGAGAGCAGGGGACGCCGTTCACTTCGTGTGCACTTGCCATCAGCAAAAGGTGAAGCTAAGAACATCACAACACCCTTGGAAGCTTGGTCCCTATTATTTACTCAAGAGATGCTCGAAATGATTGTTCAGCATACCAATGAAGAAATCGATCGAAAACGTGAAGCAAACGCAACAAATACTCATTCGTATACTAAAAACACTGATATAGTCGAGCTGAAGGCTTTCATCGAATTGTTTACTTTACCTGTGTGGAAAAGAACAATCACACAAATTTCGAAGATCTGTGGAGCCCTGAGTTCGGGTATAACTTGTACAAAGCTGCTATAACAGAACGTCGATTTCAGTACCTTTTGAAAAATCTTCGGTACGATGACAAGAATACGCAAAATACAAGAAGAGAAGAACACGCTTTAGCCCCCATAAAAGATCTGTGGGATTTGTTCATTGCAAATTGCAAGAAATACTATTCGCCATCTTCTAATTGTACGATCGACGAACAACTTCTCGAATTCCGTGGCCGTTTTTGTGCGAAAGTATACATTGCTAATAAATCGGATAAATATGGAATAAAAATTGTCACCCGCAACGACGCCCGAACGTCGTACCTGCTAAACGCTGAACCTTATGATGAAAATGTGAAGAAAGCCCCAGGAGAAACGGTGCCGAGGTATTATATCAAGAAATTAACAGAGTCGATCCACCATTCTCAACGCAACGTCATCTGCGACAACTAGTTTATGTCCGTGATGATTGTTCAAGAGATGAAGAAAAATTACTTCTTGATAATGGTTGGCACATTGCGAAAAAACAAGCCCGAAATACCATATCGACGTTTACACAATCAGCTGCTGCCGGCACAGTGCGGTACGCCTATGCCGATGGAATGACGCTACTTTCTTACTGCCCGAAAAAAAAAATAAGGTAGTTTTGCTATTATCCAGCTTGCACATAGCCGACCGAATCGATCAAAAAATCGGCAAGCCAGAAATCATAGGTTTTTACAACTTTACCAAAAATGGAACGGACACGTTCGACGAGCTATGTAAAAATTATACGAGAAACCGAATCACTAAACGATGGCCCATGCGCTTATTTTTTGGGATGCTGGATCAGGCAAGAGTGAACAGCGCAATACTATATAATTTGCGAGAATCCAATCCCATGTTGGCTCATTGCGATTTTATTAAACAATTGGCTCGAGGTTTGTTGAAGCCACATTTAGAAGCTCGTCTACAAAAACCCTCTTTACAGAGAAATGTTAGGAACCTCCTTAGCAATATTCTCGGAGTTAATGAGCGTGAACCCTTTACGACGGGGAAACTACAAAAACGAAAAAGGTGTTCTGTTTGTAGTAGGAAAGAGAACAAAAAAAAACACTGTACTGTTGCGTTTTGTGCGAAACACCGGTTTGCAAGGACCATCGCATACATTTTTGTAATAATTGCGCGGTATAATTTACTTTTTGTAACGAAAAATTATCTTTTTGTTCATTTTATGACATGCATGAATTCATAAAATATCCCCCATTTTCAGGTACTTAAATGATTCAACTTTTTGGAAGGCGCGTAAAGAATACTACAGCTGTTTTAAAGCTCATAGTCTAGACACTCCGATAAGTGACCCAAATTTTTTTCAGATTTTTTGAAAGCCTAGAAAACGTTGTAAACTCGACTGTTCCCTAAAATACACCGTGTTCACACCGTGAAACGGAAAATATAGTGTTCACACGGCGGGTTAGAGAACATTCAAAAATATTTTTTAATCGCTCGTTTGAAAATGAGAATTTTAAAAGATTTGATATTTCAAAAGTGTTACTGAGTTTATACAAGAAATATTTATTTGATTAAATTGTCATGATATGACCTTAAATTCGTACCGCGGCCTTTTGAATTATCAAAGAATTTACAAAATTTGCAAATTTTACAAAAACTATAATTAATTTGACTCCGGCTTCTATATTTTCAATGTTGAATTTAAAAATTATTCACACAAGAAAAATTTACAAAATTTACAAACAAACAGTTTCTATTCGCAAAAAAAATCATCCCTGATTTGATCAAAACAAAGAAAAAAAAAAATTAGGTTATGTTAAGGATGCGAACCTCAGACTATGTGATCGATACGTCGTTGAGTCTCACCAATATCCTGAGCATCTGAGAGGTTAGGTAATTTATTGTCCACGAACCACGGAACAAGAACGTCGCCGAACCCCTCCAATGTCCCGTGCAACAATAATTCGGAGATTTTTAGGTTAGGAAATGAACCTTGGACTACGGACTGCAATCCCGGAGGAGAGGTAGGTTATGTTCTTTGCTAAGATCAGGAAGAGTATTTGAGCTCGGCTTTATTTGTTCCGAGTCCGAAATTTGAGGAAGGACTGCTTCCCGAATCAGTCGCGCACGGTCGTGACTTTTGGTGTTTGAAGAGTCAAATGCCGAATTTGAATATCAGACCTGCGTATGTTTTACTGCTTTTTTTCCGTTTTTGTGTTTTCCAATTTTTTTTTTATAACAAAATGGTCGAAATTAATTAGCATCAATTAATTATTTAACAATTTTTAGATTAATTAACTTTAACAACAAAATCGAAATTATAAGAATTTAGATTGATTAAAAAAATGTTGTTCGTGTCGCGATTTTTTCTCAAACATTCAATCTACACGTGCGCTGTAAAGCGCAGTTTTGTTTAGCTCATTTTCCGAATTCATTCACGAAATTTAGTAACGAAACCAGTTTTAATTGATTCCTCGGATTCTTTCGATTATTTTGAGCCTAATTATAATATTGACAATTAGTCCAGTCATTTGATAGTTTTACCTGGAAAGTTTTCGGGGAGTGTTAAAAATTGGCGATTTTATAAATTTTGACCTTCTTTTTCCAAATTTTCACTTTGCCATTTGGTATCTTTACCGCTCGCACCGGAAACTATCTACCCGTTATCGAACTGAGACCCTACCTAACAGTGGAAGACCCGATTTTCAATGTACGGTGAAATATTCTCGCGTTAATATACGAAAAACGAGTGTTGGTGTAAAAGTACCTCGGTTTGCGACTCTCGTACGCCGAATTTATTGACTGCGAAAAAAATGGTCATTACATAAATTGTAGGAAATTTCCTCTAGTTTATTTTGTTACATAACTAGTTTTACTGTAAAATGAATCGGAAATGAGAGATTGCCAAAAAATAAAATAGTAAATTAGCGGCGGGAGCGGCAAAGATACGAGGTAGCAAAGTGAAAATTTGAAAAGAGGAGGCCAACATTTATATAGTCACTAATTTTCAAAACTCCCGGAAAAATTTCCGGGTAAAGCCCTTTTTGAGTCCCAAATGACTGGACTAAATGATTGCGTTGATTTTTAATTTACAAAGCAAAAAGAACGTTTTTCGATGTATGGGATCGCTTTTCTACCAGTTGGCGTCGCTAGTGCGCCCCCCGGCTTATTTCGGGCCTTTGTATCGCTCGTAACATCGCGTCGCGTCGCGATGTATTTTGGGGTTATGTTCGGTCGCGTGTTACGCCACAGTATAGATAATCTGTATGGCACCAGATTTTTACTAGTGTCCCTAGATAATAAAACAAATAAACATACAACATATGAGCAAAAAGATATTCAACTTTTAGATGAAATTAAAACAATAAATAATAATTAATATCTTTTCAATGCGGTAACCTACATAGTTTTAAGAGATCACGGTCCATAGAGAAAAAAAATGAATGTACGCGAACGTGCTGTATCCTCTGAATGATCATAATAACTTTATTATCGAAGAAAAAAATGTCAAAAATAGTTGAAAATGGGATAGCTCCTGTAGAGGGTCTTTGGTTGCGAGCTCACTTTCATCAATGTGCTTGTTTCCGAGTCGCTACCGCAACTCTACATTAGAAATAATATCTTCGGTTTCAAGTGTACGAAACAGAATTCCATCTACACAAAGAAAAATATTGGAGTACAGATTACGTAGAATTGTTTAATCAAATCATTTAAAATGGAACTAAAAAGTACAATTGAACAGAGCCATCGGTTTCTGGATATATTCTTACATGAGTACGTGTCAATATAAAAAGGCAATACATGAACGCACAGTAATGCAGTGAAATATACGATATATCCAAGTGAAAGAGTGTCCAGAATTCTCGACGGCATTCCAACCTACACACGTGAGCAAACGGCCTCTCGGAATAGGTACATATACCTAACATTATACACGATTTCATTCTCGAGAAAAACGACAACGCGGTCTTTTCGAGCTACCAAAAATACCACCCAAGGTGGCGACCACGATTTTCATTGGGTTGCTCGCTTCATTGGCACGACGACGTGTCGTTGCGTCGTTGGAGCGATCGACCGTATTACACTGTACGCAGTATAACGAGAAACAACGCCGGTGTGCTTCCTATACATGCTGCATCTCTCACGGACTTATTATATATTGCTTGTTGTTGCGGGCGGGCGGGCGGGCTCATATCGAAACGAGCGCGTCTCCTAATACGAAATTTACGAGGAATCCGTAATGACTCGTGATGCGAGAGGTCCACCAGGGACTTTTTATACGAGCAAGAGCAGTATTGAGAAGGAGAAGAAAAAGAGTCAGTCGTTGAGCCGCCTACACAAACCAACCACAAATACTCAAAGTGTATTCTCTCTTTCTTCTTTTTCTCTTCATGCTCTTTTCGCTCCTTTTTATTCAGCTGCAAAAGAGTCAGAAAAGGTCTGCAAAGAAAAAGAAATGGCTGGGAGAAAAAAAGCGAGAGAATAAGAGTGAGAGAGACCGTTGGCACACGATGGGCCAGCACTCGACCATTGAAAATGGGGGGCTGGACCAACGGCATTAGATACGGCGATGGAAAGATGAATTGATTCCGATTGTGTTCGAGCCCTTTTCTGCTTCTGGTTTGTGGACCGTATAATTTTGACTGTCAAAATATCCTGGTCCTTAGCCCGCTTGATTTCTATATATCGAATGCGGAAAAATATCTGCGCAGAACCTTCAAGTTGAAGGCTTGATGAGGGAACAAGATTTCATTAAGAGACATTAATAAAAATGCCTATATGCAACAATTCGAGTTTAACAGTGATTCGAAGAAAAAATAATCATATTTCCATGCAGCGATCGTGACAATGGATAATGTGCACCGAACATTCTTATAACGAAACCGGACGACCGGCCATTCCGGAGTCAAGGACCATTAAGTCATTTCGTTGAATTGGAAAGAAACACAATAAACTATTCGTTCCCGTGAATTTATTTGCGGGAACGTTTCTCTAGCATAATTTAAAATTTGGAAAAGGTGCGGCTCGAGAATGACTCAAACAGATTTGAAAATGATTTCTCGACGTGTCAGGAAAAAAAAGGAAACTGATCGGAATATTCGTAAAAATAATATATATTACTGGGAGCTCAAGGGGAGCGATGAGTTCTCAGATCTGTTGCTCGTTTTTTCTTCTTTTTCCAACAGAGTCCCGTCGAAATTTGTCGCTACTCACTCTCTACTACGACCATACGCCATTTATAGTTTCAGACGTATGCATACACGCACGGATATATACAAATGGTATCCATATTATACTACACCCCCACCATTATTTCTCATCCCCGAGCTGTCATCCGTTCTGATCCCACCCAACCGACGAAAGCTAGCTCGGTATATAATACGCAGCGAAAATATTCGTCGGGGTCGATGTAATTAATGACCGCGTTGCTATACGAAAGGGGGATAGAATAAGACGCCGCCACCCATGGATCTTCGGGGGAATACGCATACAACGCGCGTGTAGCCTCGCTCCCTTGTCCGTTTTCTCGGCTGCAGATCGCTCGATTGTTCGCCGACACTCGCCCAACGAAACCGCAGAAGTAATTATTATTTCGAAGAAGCATACATACATATTATGCATCATTAGCGGACTACTCGATGAGTCCTTTGTGTTTAGACAGCTTCGAAAAATGTTGCCTGATCGCGTGAGACGTTAAAAAAAGGGCAGGATCGATAGAGACAATCGGATATGTACTACAATAATGTGTAATTCCACATTGTCAGTCTCTTCGACAAGATCGACAAATTGATGAATTGATGAATTGAATTGTTAAAAGAAATTATCATTTTTCATAGCTCAAAAAATATGAGAAACGCTGTGCATACATAATTAATGAATAACACCAGTGAATTGCAAAGTCATATATGGGAATTGAGATATCTTGAATTAGAATCATCGCGAGAGGGTCGCTTACGGAGTACGCATCATGAGACTGAGACGATCGATTCGACGGAGAAAAAAGGTCAAACAGGGTAACACATGCATGGATAACATTCTTCCGATCTTATTGGAGATAACTTGCAGATTCAAATGAAAATATTTTCTAGAAGTATCCAGCTTTGGTCCGGAGCTGTCTTTTACAATGAATAATGCGACGATCAATTCTGAAAAGCAAGACGCAAACCAATTAGGCGAGTATACAAGACAGGGAAGAAGTTGAAAATGGAGTTGAATCGGTTCAGGACTTGAGCATCGATTCGCCAAACAAACGACTCAGTTATTTCATGTCTCGTTTCCTTATCTCTCGCACTCTCTCATTTTGAGCAATTTTTTTTTATTCGTCGAACTCTTTTGATTGTTTTTTTATTTCGTCGAAATGGCTTGCTCACTTACGATGTTTTGCATTGAAAAAACAGTGCAAAACAGCGAGGAGAAAAATGAACGGACAAAAGAGAAAAATAATATGAGATTCACAGGAGGAAAAATCTGACGATAAAAAGACGAATGCATTCAATGATGCGAGGGGAATGAAAAAAGAGAAGCATGGATATGCGGCGAGATAAAAAAGTCAAGGGAGTTTTAGAGCCAATATGACGCTGGCGAGCAACCGTGAAAGGGCGTGATGGGGTGTGGTCAAATTTGTGAGGGGTTGCTTTGACTCGCATTTATATTTCATAAATTATATTCCTGACCTTGGTGCGGCACGCAATAGGACTCCCAGGCTCACCGCTCTTTTTCCTACTCTTTCGCTCTTTCGTGATCATACACACAAAAACTTTTGGTCGTGACGGCACACCCTTAACGAATTTGAATGTGGCGCTTGCACACATTCGTTTTACAAAAAAAAAAAAAGTGGTCCCTAAAGACATCTTTAAAGTGTCTCCGGAGGTCTAAATTGACCCTTCATCCATTTTGATCTCACGAGAAACGCGGCAGGTATTTTCTAATATATTTTTCCAAGCCGTTATAGAAAAGGTTCTAAAAACGAACTTAAATTTAAAAAAAAAATGCCGTTCAATTCAATGCCGTTGCTATAAATTCAACCAAACGATCAGATAGAAAAATTTACAACGATGTACAGCACGAATGTTCATCATTCAAATCGAATTCACTATCACTACTGATTAATAGGGCGAGGCGAAAATAGATCCGAGAAAATAAAGTTTCGGAGGAAACAGAGGAAACGAAGCAAAGTGAAAAAAAAAAAACATTCTTCAAGACCGCAGGGATGCTGGTTTTACACAAATTTATTTTCTATAAATTACCAAAGCACACGACAAGCCCCGAAGGCTGTTCCTTCCAACAAAACTTTTTGGACCATGAATATCGATGGGCGTCCACCCACAGCGCAACGTAAATTTAAATGAGCCAACACCCTATCGGACTTTTAGGAGCATTTAAGTGTTTCGAGAGAATCCTTTAAACGAATAAACACTTTAAGAGCGTCAATGAAAAAGAAAATACCTGAACACCCCAACTTCCATATCTGGCTCTGAGATCTCTTGAAATCTCACACGGTCGTTTTAAGACACTCACTGGCTTACGGTGTTCGATCCTTATTCGAACCTTTCCTTGGACGATGACAAAAGTCCGTGTTGAGTTGAACTATTGCCCGGACCTGACGCCTCGTTAAATTCTGGGTACATCGACATTGAAGACACTGTTTCATAGATTGTACGCCTGATCGACATCATGACGAATGGAAATCTTTAATTTTTTATTTAAAATCAACGAAAAATTAAGTTTTCATAAGATTAAAGCCGGCATCAACTCAATGAAAATTCTTGACTCTATATAAAATATTGAATATTTTGATATTCGAGATTTTCATTACGGAAGACCTTCCAGGAATTTCAATTTTTACATTTTTTTTTTTGCTTTAAAAATTCATTTACAACCTAAAGAATATATTTTCAATGTTTTCCTGGCATTGTAGATTAAGCTTGCGTAACTATAAATTGCTTTTATTTTACAAGAACGAAAACTTTAATCGCGTTTTTTTTAAACATTGTTTTTCCGCACTGTCCAATATGACTTGAAAATTAATTAGGCTATCAACTTGAAGTTTTCAACAATAGGGTGGACCAAAAAATCGACTATTTTCCTTAACCTTTGTTACCATGCAAATATCATTAAAGATGACAAAGAAAAAATTCTTTAAAAGTTTGAGCTCTTCATTAGTGTTAAGAGGTGCCTTTTTATGATTTTTCATTTCCCGTTTGAATAAAACAAGGAAAAAGTTTTATAAAATTAAAATATTTATAATTTAAAAACACACCAGTGTACCGTAAAAAGCAATACATGTTCTTGCAGATAATGAAACGATCTACAGAAAAGGTCTTTTATGGTTTCTCGATAAATTCACTAGTCCAAAAGTTATTTAAGGTCAACCGCAAATAGACATTAAAAAAAGACACAAAAAAGCGGTTTGTACTTTGAGCGGAACCCATTTATCTCTGTGCATTTTGACTCCCTGAACCCGAATTCGGGATCAGATAGGTCAATATACCACCAAAATTTTGAGTGAATTCCCAAAAATCGCACAAAAAAGGCGAAAAAAGGTAAAGAGGCATCTCTTTACGCTACATATACAGGGTGAGGCACTAACTATTGCCACCTTAAATATCTCGGTAATTATCGACGTTACAAAAAAATATTTCAGACAAAAGTTTGATGGTGCGAAAGGGGTCATCAAATGCGACCATTTTTTTTCATTTCAGTGGAGGCGCTGACGCATGGTGAAGTTCACCTCCACTTTTTTAAAGGATACGATACATTTTTTTTCAACTTTCTTGTAGAGCATGGCGAACTGCATAAAAAACATCCGGGGGTCAAAGTTGTTCAAGGTCATTCAAGATCAAAAAGTGACATGAACTTTATTTTTATGTGAAATGAACTTTCTTTACATAAGGTGCGTAGAATACAGATTGCGTAGAATTTCTTATCACTTCGGCACTGACCAAATCACATGCTCGAACAATTCTCTCTCGCATATCGTGCAAAATTTGACAGTAATTTGGCCGTAATCTTACCATTCCTATTAGCGTTGTCTTGTATGTAAACAACGGTACCTTTGTTTGATAAATACGCTGTATTTACTAAATACGGCGTACAAGTGTTTCAATTAACACACATTCGCATCACATTACATTCAAGACAACGATAGTAAGAATGGTAAGACTAGTATCAGTACATCAAGCGAATGTGAATGGTGTATTCCTTTGAAGAACAAACCGATATGCTTCTAATTTACGGAGAATGTCAGAAAAATGCAGTGAGAGCTAGAGACTTATACGCTGAAAGATATCCCGAACGTCTTCATTCTACACGCCGTACATTTCAAATTTTGTGCAATAAATTGAGAACAACTGGGTCCTTAGCCCATCGGAAAACTAACCGACAAAAGCGAGTTTCTAACGAAGAAACGGAAATTGGTGTTCTTGCTACTGTGATTCGAGATCCTTGTGTTGGTTCGCGTCAAATTTCGGGGGAATCTGGTGTAAGCCAGAGAAGTGTTTTACGTATTCTGCATCGCCATAAATATCATCCTTACCACATTAGTCTCCACCAAGAATTAACTGGTATGGATTTCGTGAATCGCATTGAATTCTGCCGATGGGCTCAACACCAGATTCAGAGACATGACTCATTTATTAATCGGATTTTATTTACTGATGAGGCGACATTTACGAATCATGGAAATATTAATTTGCATAACATGCATTTTTGGGCAACTGAAAATCCATATTGGCTCCGGCAAGTTGCACACCAGAGACCGTGGGCGGTGAATGTATGGTGTGGGATTATTGAGGACAGAATTGTAGGCCCTTATTTCATCGAAGGGAATCTTAATGGTAGGAAGTACACCACATTCCTTCAAGAATCATTAGGTCCGTTATTGGAAGAAGTACCTTTAGAAACTAGGAACAGAATGTGGTATCAGCACGATGGGTGTCCGGCACATTTTTCGCTGATAGCTAGAAATGAGTTGCAACGGAGATTTCCAAATCGATGGATTGGACGCGGAGGAGGTGTATCGTGGCCGGCTCGTTCACCAGACTTGACGCCTCTGGATTTTTTCTTGTGGAGATACTTGAAAGATCTTGTTTACAAAGAACGTCCAACTACGCCTGATGATATGCAAGAGAGAATTGTTCGGGCATGTGATTCGATCAGTGCCGAAGTGATAATAAGTGCATTGATTCCAATGGCAATCACTTTGAACACCTTATGTAAAGTAAGTTCATTTCACATAAAAATAAAGTTCATGTCACTTTTTGATCTTGAATGACCTTGAACAACTTTGACCCCCGGATGTTTTTTATGCAGTGCGCCATGCTCTACAAGAAAGTTGAAAAAAAAATGTATCGTACCCTTTAAAAAAGTGGAGGTGAACTTCACCGTGCATCAGCGCCTCCACTGAAATGAAAAAAAATGGTCGCATTTGATGACCCCTTTCGCACCATCAAACTTTTGTCTGAAATATTTTTTTGTAACGTCGGTAATTACCGAGATATTTAAGGTGGCAACAGTTAGTGCCTCACCCTGTATATAGATACGCTAACGAAAAAGATTAAAGGATCGAACAAATTTTCCTAAATTTTAGTAATTTTTCAGAATGCTGTATCGCAGTGAAAAATGGTCGTATCAATATTTAAAGAAAAGCATTTCGAAGCTTAATGTTTCTAGTTTCAAGATTGTGTAACAAAAAATAACGCTACTCGTTCTGCGCAATTTCGAGAAGTAGTGTGAGAAAAAAAAATTGAACATTTTTATGTTTTTTTTAGCTTTACCCAATGCACACCATGTGGAGGCTACACAGTCGAATTTACGCATGTTACACCCGTTTGTGTGGGTGCGTACGTACGTGCTTGCGTGCGTGTATCCGTGTTAGACCGGGAGATGGTGACAGAAAAATCCAAGCCATTTCAGACCCGTATGGCGGCCCTTAAGAAGGTCGATTTAGGTAATCGGAGATACGACAATAAATCCTAGAGTTCGCCATTTCTGACGACATAGTTTATTCGTTCTGCAATAAGACCCCAATCGCGAACCCTAGGATTATCATTTTCGTGCCTCGGATCACCTGAATCGACTTTCTAAGGACCGCCATATCTGTCTGAGATGACTTGAATTTTTCTATCAGCATCTTCCGGCTTATGCGTGCTGGCGCGCGCGCGCGCGCGTGTGTGTATGTGTGTGTGTGTGTGTGTGTGTGTGTGTGTGTGTGTGTGTGTGTGTGTGTGTGTGTGTGTGTGTGTGTGTGTGTGTGTGTGTGTGTGTGTGCGTGTGTGTGTGTGTGTGTGTGTGTGTGTGTGTGTGTGTGTGTGTGTGTGTGTGTGTGTGCGCGCGTGCGTGTGTGTGTGTGTGTGTGTGTGTGGGCGTGCAAACAAACCCTTACATGTGCTACGCACTGGGTAACGCTAATACCGACGGTACTAAAAATCAAAATTCTTCCAAGTGTTGAAAGCTTCAACAAAACAAAAAAAAATTTTTTTGAAAGGAAAAATTTCGGAATTTTTTGTGTAAAGTTCTACTGTATCTGTGGAAAAAATGCAGAAAGCTCGAGAATTTTTTTTTTTCTCATTGTAGTCGTGATTATGACGTCCTTGAAGTGAAAAAACATGACACTTTAATTTTTTGAATAGTTTGACCGGTTGCAAGGAGGAAACCGTTCATTAGATCGGAATCCAACTTTGCAACGGTTTTGGGGGTATCTTCAGCTGTAAAAGTCATACTCAACATTGGTCATTTCACGATTATTTTCATTTGAGCTGTTGACTTCCTGAAAAACTACAAATTACCTTTTTTCCTGTTTTTTCAAATTAACGACAAAGATGAAAAAAAGAAATTTTTCGTCAATATCGCAGCGAAAACTCATACAGCATTCATTCCATTTTTTAGAACTCACCTTGAATTTTTTGTGCGACCATTCATTCCCAAAATATCGTCGATCAAAGACAAAAGGGGGCTTTTTCATTTGAAGTTCAACATTTCAGCAAAAAATGGTCCAAGCGAGATTTCAAAAAAATCAAATTGAAACTGAAGAAACAAGCTATTTGATCTATACCACGGCTTAGTTGAAAAAAAAAAATCCAAGTCTTAAAAAAAAAACGATAAAAATTTTCAAATTTTGTTTCTTACAATACTTCTCGAAATTGCGCAGAACGAGTAACTTCACGTCATTTTTTTCACAAGATCTTGAAAGTAAAAACATTAAGCTTCACAATGCTTTTTTTTTAATCTCGATAACGATCATTTTTCACTGCGCTACAGTATTCTGAAAAATCACTAAAAATTAGGAACATTTTTTTGACCCTTTAATTTTTTTCGTTAGTATATTAATATCAAGAGTTCAAACTTTCAGAGAATTTTTCTTTGGCATATTGAACGATATGTTTATGATAACTAGGGGAAAGGAAGATAGTCAATTTTTTCGACCCACCCTATTACACTGATTCTTTAAGGTATTGCCCTTCGGATATAACTAAAAGTTTGTATTAATTATTATTGAAGATGTCGTTTTTAAAAATTTGTTTATAAAAAGTGTAATTGCTTTTGTTTAAATTTTTATTGTTTCGTTAAAAATAGACACACTCAAAGCAAAATAACTTGTTATTTCAATGAAAAATTTTTATCGGTTGAGTTAAGGGACGAATATTCCACAATGCAAATAAAAAATAAAAGAACCCATATTTCTGCAGCTGTAGCGCCGCCATTTGATGTTTTTTCCTTATAAAAAAAAGGTGGGTATACATTTCAACATGTAAAAATTTTAATATGTATTTTCATTCAATGTAATAAATACTCTCAGGTTTTGTAAAAATTATTGAAAAATTTTTTGTCTGCGTAGAGTCTTCCACCCTTATTTCGGGAAAAATATTCGATACATTCTCAAAGAAACATTAAACCTAGCGTGAAACTTAGAGTAATGAACATAGTTTTCTCCGATAAGGGAATAGCAAGTGTGGATGCAGAGAGATCGATTTTTCTTACGTTATCGAACAAACTTGACGCTAGACTGATTCTTTCGTATCGCAACATTGGTATACTAAATATCAAAGTCCCTTGGCGTTACCACTTTCCATCTAACGGTTAGTCGCGTGCACAAGAGGATAACCACGATTAACTTATCGAAGGTGACACTCGAGGACTGTGTCTGACGTATTATAGTGGCAATGTGCTCGGACTTGTACTATATCGCAGGACTTTCTCAGGGGACAAGGCTAACGCACAAATTCATAATGAGAGATCTCCCAGTAACTTTAAGCATGAAAGATTCGCAAGCTGCTATCTATATTGATCCATGGTCACTTAAAATCACTTTAATTTTATTTTCTTGCTCCCCTAGCCGAAAGTACGCACTTTCCGGCCGCATTTCAGGCCGGGAAGAGCATTTTTCGTGGCCGGCTAACTCGGCTAACTTCAGTGCGCTCTGACGATATTTTTGCGGCCGGTGATCCTTTAACATTTCGATATATGAATGTGAAGCCTGTATTCGTTGCCATGATTTTGTTTATTCGTTGCCAAGCATCATTATTATTTGCTTCAAGCGGGCGCGTATAGCGTAGCTTTTATCATTCATGTTATGCGCTATACTGCCATAAACCCGGACGAATAACATACATTTGTTCGTTCAGATGCGAAAACAGAAAATAATGTAACCGAACTTATAAAATGAATATGGTCGTCCGGAATAATGTTGTATTTCCAAATTCCAGGTTCATAGGAAAGCACATATTCATATAAATTGTCAAGTATAGCGGGAAATATTCATATATAAAAATTGTTAACTATCATGGGACTTTGAATCAGACATGTATCAACGAATTATTTATTTGTACTAATAATATTGTTGTATCATTGTGTGATATTTTGTGTGTGTTTTTTTACTTTTTGTTTATGTTTTTAATGCCCGCCCCGACCAGCAAAACCTCGGCTTCGCCTCGGTCCTGCAAAAGTCGGGCGGGCACCCCCCCCCCCCCCCTCCTCGCAATTGCTAGTAATTATTGAACGTACTTTCGGCTACGGGATCAAGAAAAATAGTATACAACCCACGGCCCAAATGTTAGATGCCCTGGCATGTGCTATATGAAGGCCGAGGCGAAGCCGAGGCCTTCATATAGCACATGCCAGGAAATCCAACTTTCGGGCCTAGGGTCGTAATATACTATTTCTTGCTCCCCTAACCGAAAGTACGCACTTTCCGGCCGCATTTCAGGCCGGGAAGAGCATTTTTCGTGGCCGGCTAACTCGGCTAACTTCAGTGCGCTCTGACGATATTTTTGCGGCCGGTGATTCTTTCTTTCGATATATGAATGTGAAGCCGGTGAAGCCTGTATTCGTTGCCATGATTTTGTTTATTCGTTGCCAAGCATCATTATTATTTGCTTCAAGCGGGCGCGTATAGCGTAGCTTTTATCATTCATGTTATGCGCTATACTGCCATGAACCCGGACGAATAACATACATTTGTTCGTTCAGATGGGAAAACAGAAAATAATGTAACCGAACTTATAAAATGAATATGGTCGTCCGGAATAATGTTGTATTTCCAAATTCCAGGTTCATAGGAAAGCACATATTCATATAAATTGTCAAGTATAGCGGGAAATATTCATATATAAAAATTGTTAACTATCATGGGACTTTGAATCAGACATGTATCAACGAATTATTTATTTGTACTAATAATATTGTTGTATCATTGTGTGATATTTTGTGTGTGTTTTTTTACTTTTTGTTTATGTTTTTAATGCCCGCCCCGACCAGCAAAACCTCGGCTTCGCCTCGGTCCTGCAAAAGTCGGGCGGGCACCCCCCCCCCCCCTCCTTGCAATTGCTAGTAATTATTGAACGTACTTTCGGCTACGGGATCAAGAAAAATAGTATACAACCCACGGCCCAAATGTTAGATGCCCTGGCATGTGCGACATGAAGGCCTCGGCCTTCATATAGCACATGCCAGGAAATCCAACTTTCGGGCCTAGGGTCGTAATATACTATTTCTTGCTCCCCTAGCCGAAAGTACGCACTTTCCGGCCGCATTTCAGGCCGGGAAGAGCATTTTTCGAGGCCGGCTGACTCGGCTAACTTCAGTGCGCTCTGACGATATTTTTGCGGCCGGTGGAGGTGAAACCTGTATTCGTTGCCATCATTTTGTTTATTCGTTGCCAAGCATCATTATTTGCTTCAAGCGGGCGCGTATAGCGTAGCTTTCATCATTCATGTTATGCGCTATACTGCCATGAACCGGGACGAATAACATACATTTGTTCGTCCAGATGCAAAAACAGAAAATAATGTGACCGAACTAATAAAATGAATATGGTCGTCCGGAATAATGTTGTATTTCCAGATTCCAGGTTCATAGGAAAGCAGCACATATTCATATAAATTGTCAAGTATAGAGGGAAATATTCATATAGAAATTGTTAACTATCATGGGACTTTAAATCAGATATTTATCAGCGAATTGTTTATTTGTTCTAATAATATTGTTGTATTATTGTGTGATACTTTCGTGTGTGTTTTTTTACTTTTTGTTTATGTTTTTAATGCCCGCCCCGACCAGCAAAACCTCGGCTTCGCCTCGGTCCTGCAAAAGTCGGGCGGGCGCCCCCCCCCCCCCCCCCCCTCACGATTGCTAGTAATTATTGAACGTACTTTCGGCTACGGGATCAAGAAAAATAGTATACAACCCACGGCCCTAATGTTACATGCCAGGAAATCCAACTTTCGGGCCTAGGGTCGTAATATACTATTTTTAACATTTTCAATAGCTGTAACGTTCGTTTCCAAAACAACTCCGATTTATATTAACTGTGTGTTGATTGAAGAATATTGAAATTTTTCCAAAATTCGTTACCCTGTAGGAATCGCTCGTCGTTATAATAATATTTCATTTCACGTGTGATAAGCGAGTAACGCTGCGCCAAACACTCGTCTCTGCAGTATGCAGTCAATGCACGTAGCGATACACTTCCACATACTGGACTGGCTCTGGTGGCCCTGCATCATCCACGGTCAACAGCCGGCAACAAAATCCTCAAGCTGCCGTAGGGTCGTATTACACACAGGAAGCATGCTTTTTATTTGAATTCTTAACACCCGGTACGAAACATTTCTCAGACCTTGAAGAAGCAATAATAAGGACTATGCAATTGAAATGCTGGGACGGCGCTGTTGTAAAAGATCAAACAACGGTCTCAATATGAAAGTTTAACATCTTGTTTGCATGGGGAACCTCGGAGCCTTTTTCACCACTCTTAACATTTTTACTTTTGAGAATGTGTTTTTTTTCGGTTTTGAACCACTGAAGTCTTACGTCAAGAAATGATTCGCGTAATTTGTTGTGTCGTCAAGTGTTGTATCAGTTATCATCGTGGGCTTGCGATTTCATAAACATCGCTGTAATATTCTGTTCCAGTAGGGTCGAAAAAAATTTTAACTTTCAAAAATAGTGAACTTTTCGAGCAAAATAAGAAACCAAACGGAGATTCTGCAGCTCCCCCACCACACGAAATCTTTTCTTGCCTTCTACGATGTAATTGTAAGCTGTAGTTCCATATAGATCCTTCTCTCCCTGTCGATATGACGTCATGTAGAGGTATCATAAAGTATAAAGTTTTCGTAAAGCCCCTACACAACTACAAATGCCTGCCGATACATATATTATTGCCATGTGTTATGGCAATAGGATCTTGTGGAGGTCTTGCGTGTGTTGTTCAACAGAGCTCAGCCAGGCAGCCTTGAAATTGTCATCAGTAAAAATAGTAGTCGCGTAGGAAGAAAACGGTAAAACATTCAACTGTTGACTCGTATACGAATTCATTAGTAGGCTACTAATAATACAACGTGCACCACAGTTGATTTTCACTGGTTAATTTCTATATAGACAAGTTTACGCCGCGGGCTTATAATGAAAAGGACTTTCCTCGATAAGGTGAAATAAAAGCCCGTTAGAAAGTATGTCTCGATTAGTTCGTTTTTTCTGGATGTCTGTGGTCCTGAACGTTTTTTTTTCTTTTTTTCACTCTGAGCCGCAAGCGCAAGCAGTCTCTCACACCGTTCATACGCGAAGGGACCAGTAATTGAAAGCTGTTACGCTTGGTATTTTATGAGTTTATCCTCGAGGCATGCAAAAGTCGATTCTCAAAGTAAAATCACAGTGAACTGGCGCTCACGACTCAAGAAGTGCAGCGAGGCAAGAGGTGTGCGAGGTAATGAGGGAACTCTACTAAAATACGAACCTCCTAATTAAAAAAAAAAAAAAAAAAAAAAAAAAAAAAAATTATCAAAAAGCGACTGGAACGAGCACTAAATTGCAAAAAAAAAAACACTTATGCCTCTCTAGGAATCAATAGGCACACTCGGGGAGTAATATAAAACTCAGCTATTTTGCTAAAGCGGAGCTTCGATCTTAGAAATGTCGAAACTCGTCACGACGAAGTCTTATTTTTTCCAGTAGCATGAATAAATCGGATTAGAAAGTCCAATATTGTAAATGGTTCAAAATTTCTGACTTTGGAAAAAAAACGGTAAATATGGTGAATCGAGACTGCAGCTTAAAACTCCACGAAATTTTTTTTGAGTATTCGTTATCACTAAACAACAGTATAACATATCATTTTAATGAGGGAGAAGATTTCCAGCATCATAAAAAGCATAAAAAATCAACATCCAAAACAGATATCGGAACATAATTACATATCGTTCTACACGGTGTATGAGTGGGATCATTGGACACACGCACGCACGCGCGCGCACATACACACCCTTTGTCTGGGAACCGCACACACATCGAAGGTGCTTCAAACCCGGCCAATGATTAGGCACACACATCAAAAGTGTTCCGAACCCACACGACGATTAGCGTACTTTTTTCGATGTATGTGCGGAATCGTTCGATGGGTTTGGAGTACCTTCGATGTGTGTATGGTTCCCGGACAGGGGTGCGCGCGCGCGTGTGTGTGTCACATATGTACTGTACATTTTACCTTTATACCTGTATTACTTTGTATGGTTGATTTTTAAAATTTTTTATGGTGTAGGAGTTCCTCCCCTTTCTTAAAATTTCATGGGATATCATTTTTTCATGATAAAAAATGTAAAAAAAATCGTGCAGTTTTGAATTGCAGCCCCAATTTGACATATATTTACCACGAGGTTTAAAGAGTTGACTACACAAATTCAATGAATCTGATAAAAAAAACTTTCACCCCATGAATTTTGTATTCGCACCTGTGGCGTGGCCAATTTTTTATCGAGCTGTTCGAGCGCTTAGCGAGGCATGATCGAAGCGATTCAAGGGTCAAAGGGATAATCGAGGTCCGTCAATTATCCTGCGAAGAGGTTTCTCAGTAGCGCTGAGTGCGAATGAACACTCGAGGTCACCGGTGTTATGGCATGAGCGCATTATCGTCTCTCACTTACTCAGACCTTCACGGATCTCTTAACTTTTTACTGTTTTTCTCATAGTGCATAAAAAAATTATCTCATAAACTGCAATCTCCAAAAGGAGTGAGCATTCTTGAGGAACAATCTCTGCCACCAATTTTCATGAAAAATTCGAGTTTTTATCTTTCGGAGTAAAAAATAATAATATTCGCGCCTCTGATGCAATTACGAATCTCTGATAATACCATAAAAACTTTCTACGGCAAATATATATTAAAGAAAAACATGGGCTGAGGTGGAGGAGCCTTTCTAGCAGAGATTCGAACGAGCACTGGGAGACTAATTGACGAAAGGGTATAAAGAGAGCCTGGAGCAGTCAAAGTCACTATAAGGAACGGGCAAAAAATTACAAGAGTAAAACTGAAGAATAAAGAAGAAAAAAGAAAGAAAATCAAGGAAGCCGAAAGAAACTGACTGACAAGGCACCCCCGTAAATATCGAGACACGGGTCGGTATTAATAGGGCCTTTCGAACGCCTCAAGAGCGAATAAATTAGGATGCTCATCATGCGTACTATATATATTACTACCGAAGGGTTTACATATTTTTTCCAAAGCAGGTTTCGCTCCGTTCAAAAAACAAATGTGCCCCATTGTTTCCTGTACTAAAAAACGTTCTGCCTTTGAAAGAGAAAATTCAATTACATAATTGTTTTTCCTTCAACTGGAATTATTGCAACGCGAATAATAAGCATTGCCTTTTTTATATTATATTCAGAGAACGTTGCGGTCACTGTTAGGCCCAGCGTAGGTAAAAGAAATTCAGTAGACATAGCGTTTATTGCCGACATGTAGCATTTGGGAAATCGGGAATTGTTTTGAGTGAGACTTTTCTATACGTATCCTGCTTTCTTTATCGATAGTTTTTCCCCTTTTTTTATGAAAAAACGTATTTCAATCTCGACCAAAGAGGGCTGGTCGCTTTTCGGCAATTGACGCGATGAATTTCGAGTGTTACTTAGTTTTTCTATTTTTTTTTTTTTTTTTGAATATCGGTTTTCACTCCCTTTTTTCCATTATAACAACCAATCAAATTTTTGCGTTTTTTTTGTAGGAAGGGGTACTGGTCCTCTTCCATTAATTTAAAAAACTTTTGTAAAAACAGATTCATAACGAATTTCGAGCTGCTCACATCGGAAAATCTTGTCTAATCTGAATAAATGCGATTGTTGTTATTTTTTATGAAAGTAATTCAACTGTTTTTGATTAATTTATTTTAAACTACCCGCCTAGAAATTTGTTAGGGTTCACCTGTTCATGATGAGGTCATGATCAGGTTTTGAAACGGGCAATCCTATTGTTAAAAGCCTGATGTGGCCGCTATAAGGTTTTCCACAATAATTTCCAAAACAGCCTAATCTAAAATGGCCCTGATCGGGTTCGCCTAGATAAGGCCTTTTTGACCGTTATCTCATTCAGGTCCTGCTCAGGCTCGACTTAATCACGCCATATGTGGAAATCCTTATGAGATTCCAGCTGGAATCTACCACAATACTGCCTTGACAGTACTTGTTCTATTAGGTCCTTCCAAGGCTTGCCTTATGACTGGCACAAACGCGTATTCGAATAGATGGTGAATAAGTTATATTCCATTCGTGTTTTATACGAGATCCGAGTGACAAGTTTCCAAGTGATTTTCAAAGTGAGTTTCCATATATTTGATGAAGTTTTATTCTATTCGTATTTTATAAAAGATCCGAGTGACAAGTTTTCAACTGAAATCAAACAATAAAAAAATTGTATCTGAACATAAGTTGAAATGAATCGAGATGACCAACGTCGGTATAAGGCGCGTATGCGTATGCGAAGATATCGCTCTATGCGTAAATTTTCAAAAGGTATGTACAATTTTAAAGTGATTTGCATTAATTATATGAACGAATTAGAATTGTTGACATTATACAAACGAGCAAAAATTGTGTTGAGAGAATTATTGATACAAATTTGTGATTTTTCTCTTGGAAATTCTAAAATTGTGCCAATCTTAGCACACCAATCATTTTATTTTATTGTTCAATATTTCACAGATTTACATAGCCCGACAAAATTCGCCAGCGACGAGAAGAAATCCGTAAGCGTCAAAGATTTTGATCAAGCTGTTGACAGAGTCATCAACAATGCCAAGGATTGGAACGGAAATCGGGCTATACGCTAAAAAAATGCCCAATAAACGCGTATTTTTAAGAATATAAAATTATACTCTTTATCCACACGTTCCTCAAATTTGACAGTTTATAAAACATAATTATTAAATTATAGGTTACACATGTAAAAATATTCAAAAAAAGACTTATAATTTACATGATTGATTTAATAAAGATTAATAAAATAACGATGTCTTCTAGAAGTCTATGTGCACGAGATTTTCATGTAGGACAACCTGACAGTAGCCTAGTCGAAAACCCTGATCACCGCCCGGTCAGATAACCTGATCAGGGTCTGTAAACGAACGTGAACCGACCCGGACCAGGGCGCCTTATTCGGGCCTGACCAAGCAACCTGGTCACGGCCATTTGTTTCAGGGCGTAACATTTTGGAACAGGGCGTCATCAGGTGGCCTTACAAGCGCCCTACCAAGGCAGCATGGCAGCCTGACAATACCCTGAGGAGGTACCTAGGAAACTTTCTAGGCGGGTATCTAATTCTCCATAGAATGAAGGTTAGGGCATCGTCAAGGAACGATACAGGAATTATACACAATAGAATAAAAAACCAGCAAATTCATTTACCATATAAAAATGTATTAGCTTACTGAATTAAACAATTAAAGTCCAATGTTTTTTCCAGACAACCGCTCGTTTCTCCTTTCACATGATTCTATACCAGTAGATTGAAAATAGAACGGTTTTTTTTTCATTCTGCCTCGTAACACGTATTTGGTTCAGGAATAACGGCAACGCTTACGAAAACAAGACAACTGCGGACGAGCCGAATAGCGATAAATTACAAGTTGAAATGGTTCGTGATAGGCTGGTTAACATTCGGGGGCCCAGGCATTTATAAAGGGGTTACTGTCATTCCTTGAAGACTTCAATGTTATATACAGTTTTTTTATCTTAATATATATTCCGAAACCCTTCTCTGCTAGTAGAAACGTTAAAATTAACAAATAAAAATAATCTATTGAACAAATCAACGACGAACTAGTAGTCAAAGATGAGCATTCGTCGAAACCGACAACTCTTTGAAACCTAGCCCGATAACGTTGAGTCAAATATATTTCATTAAGGTAGCAGGGAAGGCTCTTTAAGTATGTGTCAAAATAAATAAACCACTCGTGCACGC
This sequence comes from Venturia canescens, assembly GCF_019457755.1. NCBI lineage: Eukaryota > Metazoa > Arthropoda > Insecta > Hymenoptera > Ichneumonidae > Venturia > Venturia canescens. The sequence continues at coordinate 37,110,383 of NC_057421.1, forward strand.
TCGTTCAAACAAATTGGACGAAAGCCCCAAAAGAGAATCAGGTTGCACAGAACTGCTTTCGGCGCTTTTTTGCTACGCCCGATATTCCAAAGCGGTGACGGCCTAGTCAAGAGTTTTCGTGAAAAAAAAAAACTATATAAAAAACGATCTCTACATATTAAGCTCCTTGCACGCGATTCACCGTCTCCATTCCAAATAGAATATGCGATGGCTTCATGAAAGTAATCATGTGTGCTGTATGCCACGGAACTTCGCATCGTGGATACGGGCGCGTACGAGATGCATTAATTATTCTCTTCAAATATACTAATCGTCAAATCATAAAACGAATTATTCATCTATAAAGAATTATTAATCTCTGAGAAAAACATTGAGAGAAAATGAAACAGGAAAATTTGGGTGTAGAAATATACAGAAATTAATTTCAATGAAAATCACATGATTTTACAAATGAAATGACCCATTGAACTTTTGATGGATGGATTCAGTAATTTGTTGTATTATGAATATTACAGCATTGAAAAAAAAAAACAGAACACTCATTATCAGATAAATCCTGACTCAACGTTCTATAGCGCTTACCTTTCACCGACACATACGGCTTATGAGAATATAGCAAATAAATGAACTAATTCGGCTGTCAGAGCCAACTGTGAAAACCATAAAAGTTGAAATAACGAAAAGTTCGGGGGATTGGGCTTTTCAGTTACACACTCACCATCGAATGCATACGCACGTTTCGTCGTTTTTTCATCGTAGACATTCTATTTTTACTACGTAAGCTTCGTAAGCTCGAAGTAACAAAAATAGTCGAAATAGCTATGGTGAATTTCGGTGGTTCGAAGGGAGTTTATACAAAATACAACGAGTGCCGCTTCAACGCAGCACAATTGTAGAGATTTTTTCACAGTGGATTGTGTATTGAAAGCCTTTATTCCGGCCTCGAGCATGAGAGGAAGGCATAATGAAAAAAAAGGAAAAACTGAAATATCTGAAAACTTTATTTTTTCCACAATTATTTAATCCGAATGTACGATAAATTGCAGTATTTTCCCGGGAACAGCATCGGATAAAACTTCGCAGAAATAGAAGAGTGCTTAATATTTGTCAGCGAACAATTGCTATTCCATCAATTAATTAAATCGTTATTACGAAAAAAAGAAATAGAAAATTAAGGAGTTTCGGTACAGGCGATACAATGTTGCCATGCTAACCCATGCTAAAAAAATTAAAAAATTCAAAAAGTTCAGAATTTTATAAAATTTGGTGAACATATTCTTTAGTGCCAAATTTGACTATACAAATTTTTTAAGATTTTTCTTCTACACAGTTATCGAGTAATTGATCACTAAAGTTCACGTGTATAAGCATAGCGTTTCCATATATATAGGTATACATTCCGGGCATAAGAAATCTGCTTTAATGCGTAATTACTCGATAACCAAGTAGAAAAAAATTTTGAAAAAATTTGTGTTTTCGCACTTGATGTTGAAGAACATTATCACCAAATTTCATCAATTTCTTAACATTTAGACTTTTGTACCGAAACTCCTTAAGGAAATTTTTGAGAATCAAGGTAGTGTTATCCCGTGCAATTACTATCCTTTACTTTTTTCCAATGATTTATTGCGAGATAATTCTTATCTCTGTGCGTAATCGAAGCTTGCGATCCAAGTTGGTCTATCGTGTTGTTTCTCCTTGTCGCAATTGCGGTCATGCCTCGCTTGATTTCAATCTCACCCAATGAATCCCGATTTAATCCGGTTTTTGTTTTAAAATATATAGTCAAATATAGCAATTAGAGAAACTCGAGAAGGCTTTCAATAACGAATAGCGGGAAAGCTGGTTCAATAATTGTGACTTATTTCTTTTTTTTATATTGAAATTACTTTTACATTGATGTGGAATCTACAAATCTATACGGAAGTAAATGATTTTCTATTTATGCAGATCGGTTTCCTAGAAGATTTCACTGTCATTGGTTGAACGCCCTTGGTGGCGTATACTTCAAGATAATTTCTCACTTATACCAAGTTAAAAAATGCAATCTACTGTCTAAAACTCTTGCAGAAGATAATATTAACCCACTTGATCTACGCAGTAATTTCGTTCGAGATGACTGGTCAGATTTAATAGATAAAAACTACAATAAATAAATGAATTAATAAACTGCTTAATGACGATAAGTAATAATGCAAAGCTCGAAGTAAAATCAGACAAAAAGTCCTCAAGATTGAATATAAGCGAGAAGTGAATCACCAGTCAAAATTCTTCAAATTTCAAACATTCTAGCACACGAGACGAAGTAAAAAAATGATCGTTTACTACGTACAAGTTCAAAGATTACGATTTCGACATGCCAGATTTCGAAGTGGTCTAGTCTCATAAGCACTAAAAATGATAAAATGATCGTTATCCGGTGAATACCAGGTTCTGCAGTTGTCAAACCATCGTCTAACACTCGCGATGAAGGAAAAATAAAATCAAATAGAAAAATAAATTTGAAAAAGTCAGCCACGCAGAGGTGCGTCGATCGTTGTTGAGAACGGCATACCATAAAAGAGAAGGCCCAAGTTTTTGCATGTGTGCAGTCTGGCGGGTTCAATTTTTCAAGGAGCTCGGCTTACAAAGCGTGCATAATGCGAAGTCGCGCAGTCGCTCTCGTGGTCTCGTGCAATCAGAGCCGCCTACCCAGTTACTGCAAAGCTTCAAGGGCCGACCAATAACCCATGAGCAACACAATATTTCTATATATAAACATGGAAATATATAAATGTATACTATATACTAAATATATACATAAGATGGTAAATTGAGCAGGTATAGCAACCCACCCAGCTAATCCTTTAGAGGAAAATTTCCTTGGTCCGTCTTTCGATCTTTCGATCTCTTGACGCGCCCTACCCTATATATAGAACACCGAACACATGTATCACAAGCATCAGACATATATAAACATTTATGTCACGAGCAACCACAACGTCGACGGCCCTCACGACAAATGATGTACCATTTTCAAAGCGTTTGCGAATGGCCGACTCGAAATTCTTTGTTGGCATTCTTAATGGCAATTATGAATACACTCGACGCCTCCAATGAATGATGAATACTGCAGATAATGATGTGTCAGTGCAACCGGTTTACCCGATAACCTTAGTTTTCTTTCAATTTCCAGCTATATTGCCAAAGAATAATAATATTAATAATAATTCGTCAGTACAATTAATCTTGTAAGCTATCTCTTACAAAATTGACAAGAGATTCGTCTGACCAATGTTTTATATCCGAAGATCGTCAAAGTTTCGTTGATCGAAGATCGACACTTTTTGGAGTTGTGATTAGGTTATCATATGTCCCAATAAATTACGATGGATATTACTTTTTTATTTTTGGTTCGACAAAATCATGTTGTTACGTTATCCAGGCTCAGAACGCGTATGATGTTGAAAATGATTAAGAGTGCCTATAACGTGGTACCGTAGTAGAATGATTTCTGTGATTTCACTCAGCAGCCGTCGATCCGGTCGGTCTATGACATTCAATGTTCAGAGAAATAACCGAGCGAGATCCGAAACCCGGTCGGATAGGATGATTGGTGTAAAAGCAATTAATGATTCGATTCAGACCAGATTCGAAATGTATCTGAATGTTAGACTATGCCATAAATCGTTTTGGAAGCTGTAACGATCGGTGAGGCTCGAGTCTCGATACTAAGAAATACGACACCATAGGAAAGCGAAGAAGACTTTAATGTCCGGTACTAGAAATGAATCACGCAAAAAAATAATGAGACATTATATGGACATATCGTATAGCAATAACAATGTCTAGTTAAACCAGATCCAGGTCAATATAGAGCGATAATGCAATCTGAGCAAGCACGCAGTCGAGATAAATCAATCGAAAAATATAAAAATGTATTTGGTTTCAACACCAATATTTCCAATAAACTTGAAAAATCGAAGCAATCGAAGCGAGATGAGGTTTCGATTGTTTTAAAATAATAAGAAACGATTTGTGTTGATTTTGCAAAATTTATTCGAATTTAAAGTCGTAAGAACAATAGAAAAATGAAAAACTTCTCGAATTGTAAATGAACCAGCACAGAAGACGCTCACAAAGGCGCTTATGTCACGAATATTTAACGCAGAGAGCACATCAATTTACATAGTTTAAAGGATCGCTCAATTGATTTGGATTCAATAAAATACCTAGAATCCTTAGCACCAATTGTTAGTGGCTAATAAAGGAAACGAATCAAGAGAAAGAAAACCGAGTCATTTATACGTTGCGTATCCATAGCTCGTTATGAATATAAATAAGTAAGAGAGAGAGAGAGAGAGAGAGATAATGATTATTTATTTGGTAGGATTTATGTACGAACCAGGAGATCTATGGGGATTAAAGGAGAAAACGAGATCGATCTTTTAGACCCGCATATTGCTAAAGATCAAATGATGGTCTCAAGGCAAAGTTACTCTATACAATAAAATATTAATACTACATTCATTTCTATATATCCCGTAGTATTCATACAAAGGACTAATATAAAAAGGTGCATTTACAATCTCTTATTCAACTGCGCGTTCGATACATCTGCTAGAAGATTTAACCTCTTTTGGCCTCAGGTTCCCCGGTCCCGATACTTATCAAACGAAGAGAATCGTGATCTTCATTTCTTTCATACGCCTGCAATACTATATACTACCTACGTAAATACGTCTTGTACAGACTTTGATAATTACACCCTGGAAATCGGCACCGATCGGAATATCGGAGTTCTTTGCCTTGCCGAACAATAACATCACTCTGACACAATAATATTTCACTTCTTAAAATAGCCCAATAAATTTCACACTTTTATATCCATGCGAGCATTCTTTTAATTGGTAATAAGGAGCAGAGAGAGAGAGAGAGAGATGCGAAAAAATAGTACACGGACGAAAATGAAATGACCTCAATAATCAATTCATGAAAATCTATCAAGTAGCGGAAAGTTGTCGCTACCGAGAACAAAATTTCCAAAATTTCTTTTTCTCTAGGAATATTTAATATTACAAAGAGAGTCACGCAACAAAACGCTTCGAATAATAATCAACGATTTTATAAAACAAGTATCAGAACATTATTGGTAATGTGCTTAAACGGCGTTGGCGTATGACAGTTGGAAATGATGTCTCGGAATGAGTGCAATACCAGGGATATAAAAAAATTTATTTAAAAAAGAGAGGGAAAGAACTAATACCATCGCATGTAAGTCGAAAAAAATTAATCACAGCGCACAGCACTAGGATATTGTTCGAATCAATGCAACACAGTTTACAAAAACCGTGTGATGGCTGAAGAACCCGTCACTGCTAATCGTTTGAGCCTTTACGCGACGAGCAACAACGTCTTATGTCCTCTGCAAAGATTCACTAAAATTCATAGGGCCAGAAAACCATAAAGCGCTAAATACAAAAATCTGAATTGATTATTTTCCCCCGATTAATCATTGATAAGATATTCATTGATTGGTAACCCAACTGAATGCCTAACTCTCATTTACGATCTTGTTCTCTCTTATCATGATACATAAGGAAAAAGAAACTTTTCTTCCCCCGAATAATAAACACATAATATCGATCTTCCCTCTAAACTCTACATGTATAAATAAAATTGAGTACTGGCAAAATCATTCGTTCGCTCGTGTCACAAAAAAATAATGCTTGATAAAAAAAAATAGTCTCGAAATGCCCGTCTGAAATACACACCTGGTTACGGGCGATAGAGCTAGCCAGTTATGCAGTTAACTCTCGCAATTCGTTCGTCTCTCTTGCTTTCTGCCACGCTTTCTGGGCGTGTCGGTGTTAGCGAGCTCGTTTTGCTGTACACGGGGGTTATGATACTCCGATTCTACGCACACGGTACGTAGATGCATACAAGTGAAATAACACCAGCATGAGACAACTCTACGACAACACCGGTGTCGCGTGGGCCGAACTATATTATACCCCAAGATACTGCGGCCCGGTTTCGCGTGAGACTCAAAACACTTCGTCGACGGATGAAAGCCGAGAAGGATGTATGTGAAATTCCACGGTACTTGAATCACCTTACTTTTAGCGACGGTCAAAAAAATTATCCAAAGTAACATTGGAATAATTCTGCAAATTATTACAGCGCTTAATAAAAATGATGAAAAATTGCTTAAACCCATGGATGTTCCTAGTTTTAAGGAGTCTCTAGAGACTATCGGTGGATAAACTTCTGAAAGCCCAAAACCGAATTTTGCGATGAAATTTGGCATACACCTTCTATTGAGCAATACAAGAGTCCCCTTAAAAGGATTTTTGGCGACTCGCAATATTTTCCAAAATACTGAATTCTTCCTGAATAATTGAAACACGCTCTGATATACCTACACGGAGAGAAAAAAATAGTAAGAATTACTATGCTGCCATGGTATTGGGCTTCTATATCGCCCATTTTGAAGGTTTTTACCAAAAATATTGTAATTTCAAAGTCAATTCTGAATGAAAATTTTTTAATTCCGTATTTTGATGTGACAAAGATTTAAACTGTGCTATTTTTTCCTAACATAGTTCACCAAGGAAACGTTGTCAAATTTATGTTGACTGGATGATGAACTGTCAAGTATAATTATTATGCCGTTTTGCTATACTTAATACCGTTTTCACAATTGAAATTTACAGTTGAACATAGTAACATTTGAGGAGCTCGAACACAAGAATCGATCATACGCCAAAGTCTTTCGAAATTTACTATGGTAAATAACAGAATTTCATTCGCGATTGTATACGACAATATATCGGTATACATGTGTACCGATGTATTTATTTTGACATCACTCATCAATTTTCAACGAGTCGCTTCACAAAAAATGACTATGTATGTTCGTAAGAATTAATAAATATTACCGATATAGAACTCTACTTCTATGGCACCATAGTAGTTTTTAGTGAAATTTTCTCTCCGTGTATATATATCTCTTGCCACGCGCTATTGCTGCTTTCACAGGCACTTCAGTTTACCCTCACACTCGCGCGTTGCTACCCCCACTCTTTACATGCCACTACTCCTCTTCCATCAATCTTTTGATTATTGTTATCAAAGTTATTTAAAAAATAAAACATTTGTTCAAATGTTAAACTGTTAGGTCTCGGATTTTATAAAGGAAAAAAATCCCAGGTTTTGGTTACAGCAAAATTTGAATTTTATATGTGACTGAAGTATCTTATTATTTCATTAAATTTTTTCTCAAGTAGATTTTTTAAAAGGAAAAAAACCGGGTTTGGTTACAATAAGTTTTGGATCTTATATAAAATTCAAACCTTGCTGTAACCAAATCTTGGGGTTTTTTCCTTTAAAATCCAGAAAATACCTGGTTTGAACGATGCCATAATTTTTAAGATTGAACTCTATAAAATTCAAACTCCAACTCCTAAGTCATAATCTAAAAATCCGCCACTAGCAGAGTGGGGATACTGACCGAGCGAGACGAACGATATAGATATACTCGCTCGTGTTTAAAAAGCAAGTTTAACATTTAATATCTCGGTAAATATTGCGAGTCGCCAAAAATCCTTTTAAGCGGACTCTTGTATTGCTTAATAGAAGAATAGAAGCTGGTACTTGATAATAATATTTTGGAAATCACATTGAAAATTTAGGAAGAAACCGATTCATTTTTTTTTTTTTTTTTTTCAAGCGATACGGAGCATTTATCAAGTTTTCAGACAAGCGCATTCCAGCACGGTTCAACAACTGCACGCACACACTGAACAATCGCGCGATCCCTAGAACTCCGACAAACGAAGGCGCGCATATTAGCTCTTGTCCCGGTGACAGTGGATTCGCACGGACCGGTAGAGTAGTTATGTCGTATGCTGAGCGACGAAACGAATGGAGTTGGCAGGTCGAGAGAACGCCCATTACATCGAGCGAACAAACGCACCGAGAATCACGCAAGAAATACTTCAGAGCCAGACAGGCTGTGACAGAGAAGCAGGAGCTCTCTTTGCCGAGCGAGAGGATGGAAGGCATTAAAAAGTACGTTGCAACCGAGCTCGGAAACGCATATGTATTTTTCTACGTACATTCGTTTTCCTCTCTTTCTCTCAGAACACGCGCCACTTCGCTAGATCTACGTGGTCGTTTGGGTAAATGCGTGGGCGCTGTCCAAAGAGTATGCGACTTAAGAAAAAGAGAAAGAGTCGTGTGTGGTTGCTGTAATATCCAGATGCTGTGTGTCACCATATGTCCTCTTGCAGCCTCTCCCTCTCACTGTCTCTCTCTCTCTCTCTCTCTCCCTCCCTCCCCCCGGCATTTTTCTTCATTCTAGTTGAGCGAAACACTGATTGTAAGAATGCTGAAGGCACAGATTTTATTTTGCTTTCGAAAAGCAAGCTAGCTTGGTTCTATAAAATAAAAAGACAATTTGGAAGTATCTTGATCCACGTCAGCAATATCAGGTGTATGCAGATCGAACGAGTCCCTCGACTTCTCGATCTCTTCTCGATTTTGCGACCGAGAGATTCCTCTTATTTGTAAATAATTTAGATAAAGTCTTTCCAAGGGGAATAGTGTAATTTAAAAAGCCATTATGTTTGATAACGTCACACATCTTACTAATACAGTTGAATAAAAATATTCGTCCTGATTCTACGGGTCTCGCACCTTCGCGGTGTTTTTTACTTGCCGCAGCATTAAAAAAGTAAAATTGAACATGGCTTTCGTGCAGCAGTATGCACTTCTATGAAAATATATAAGCAGATTATCAAAGTTATAAGCATTGCGAATAAACTGAAAAACAAAACACTCGCACTACGATTATTGCACTTCCTATCGACAAGTTACTTCCTCAACAGCCCCCTCGTTCATGGAAGTTGAAACAGATACGAAGAACTTGCTCAAATGCGATCGGAAACAAAAGATCTTCCATCACACTCGCTAATCGGTAACATTGATTGCACAGACTTCTAAGTAATGTAATGAATTCATGCATGAAAACAATCCTATCAAGTCGAAATAAACTTTATCTTGTCACACGACATGAACTAATGGGAAAATCACAAAATTTGTCAGTACACGAAGAGACTCTTATACGAATATTTCAGATGAATAGATAGAAAAATTTGTTATGTTTTGTAGCAGCGCTGTTGTATATCGCCATTCTATTACATTTCACCAAAGTGCATACAGTAACAGGCTAAATTTAGGTCTGCATGTGACATTCTTACATCAAATGATGTATCAATATCTGAATGTCACTCGTGTCTTTGATGAAATGTTAAAAATTGGTAAATTGGACTGGACAAATTGGTGAAATGTCAAAAATGTTTCCATTGTTGAGTCGCACCGTCCAAAAAGAAGTAAATTTTCTTTTCGACAAAGATTTACTTGACAAATACCGCTTATGAACGAAGCGATTGCTTGAAAACGAAAATACGAAGCTATGCAATTTTTCGTATAGCACAGAGAAACGATTGCTATGGTATCTCCTGAATTTTCATCGAATCATTTCATTTTTTACTATGTTTTTAATCAAAATTCGATCGATTTTCATTTTTGATATAGTACAGCGCGTTATTTACTATGGACTGTGGTAATGGTTTCCCAAACTTTTGCATTATTTGACACACTCTGTAGCGATTATTATTGTAATATCGATATGGTTCGACATTACTATAAAAACATAGTAATTATTGCTATAAAAGTCTCTCCGTGTATTATGGTAAACAATTGTCACCATCAAAACTATTGGACGCATTGTCTGAACGGTTTATTTATAAGACTCGAAAGAATGGAATTCTCGTTACTTAATCGATCTTCCACGGTATGATTATGCTTTGAATAACGAACGATTCAATAGTGCAATATTCATCTCGGCAATAAAATATATCTCATGTCTGCCACCGATACTGTCGTAAATAATTCACACGCCCGCTCCTAGTTGATCAACGGAAGAGAAATTAGCTAGCGTTACTAAACGTTATGAGATATTGAAACTAAACGTTCACGCAGGAGTGTTCTGCCTTCGGGGGAAATGATTAAGTGCATACAATATTTTATATGTACATATGCTATAGTTTTACGTAGATATAAATGTTTATGCACGGATTTTGATACGCGCATATATGCAGGTAAGCGCGACGGTCTATTAGCGTTTTAAATGGTTGTTGAACATCTCGTCGTTGACAACGAGTTTCAACGCTGAATCAAAACGACCGAGAATACCACTTTTCTGCAATAGAAGAAAAAAATCTTTGACAGAAAGTGAAAAAAAAGGTATAGCCAATGGAGCTTAAATTATAAGGATCGACGCGATCGTGTCATTTTTCCGGAAGGCCTTTGGATATACCCGGAAGGCATCACTGGATAATCTTATGTACTCGTGGGCCCGTAATCATGATACGTTTATGTGCACAGAGGCGAATAGACACTGCGGTGTCCGGTGTAGCGGAGGCTTGACGACGATTATAGCATCAACGAAAATATCTACTGATGTACCACAACGGAATTGAATAAAAATAGTCTGACGATGGTTTTCCATGTAAAATTAAACGAAAAATACAATTTTCTAATAAGGATTATTTTTCAATAAGCGATCAGCCTTTTTCGTTGATTATATAGCGCCTTTCAAGCCACTTTGTTTATATTAATATAATCCAACGACTGGATCATGCATCTTATGCACATAAATCGGTATAGAAGATCCTTCAAGATACATTAACATGGCAAAACACGAACTGGCTCGGCGCCCTTTTACCCACGTTGTATGTAACTTGATCCATCATAAATGAGCAAACGACATACGGAATCTCGTTACACGCTCTTTATCGTTCGTCCTGCTTATTCGTAATAATTATGGAAAGTTTTCTTCCTAAGGTTTAACTCTCACCCGCTGATAATAATTCAATACAGTTGCTTGATTTCCCATTCAACGCATTCTTTTTTTTTTTTTTATTGCCAACCCTCATACGAGATACTTATCTGCACGTCATAAGGAATGACATATGCGTCATGGGGCTTTGGTGTAACCAATGCATAATTGATGCAGGCACGTTAATGGAAAGAAGTTGAGCAATCTAAAATTTTCTTATCAATGTTTCGTGTTACTTCAACTCCTGTATCGAACGATCTTTTCATAGAATAACGCGTTAAGAAATAACTAGATTAAATGTTGAATCCGGATAGATTTTATTTTGTGCATGATCAAATACGGAATTCTGATGAATGCCCACTATTTTGCGGGTATAAAAATCGTCTAATCCCCCGAATATAAGGTATCGCGAATCGCAAGTTGCCTTCGCCCTTTACAAACTAAGATTCTAAATTATTTCGATCTGTCATTTTCAACCGTTATACTTCTCCTACAACTGTTGTCATAGTAGTGCCAGTTATCAGCCGCGAGCTTATTTATACTGATTATTTGTTCACATAAGAGCCCCGAGCTGGTCGTTTGAATTCGAGAAAGGCGTATCACGGTTTGATGACGAAAGTGCGTCTAAAAATAGGGGATCATACACGACCTTATTTAATTAATTCAATAATGAAGTTTCTTAAAGGATATAAACGCTCACCTCTAACTGCTGCATTGAGTCGATCCAAATTTGCCAAAGTCAATGGTATAGGTCCAAAATTCATCACAATTTTTCCAACATGACGTAGATCACCAAAACCCGAATCTCTGCGGGCCATGAATATTCCAGTATAACTTCGTCGAACGTAAGACGCGCATGTATCGTTGAGCACGAGTTCGAGGGTCGTATTGAGAAATCCTTTTATAGCTCTTTTCACCCTCACTCGAGCCGAATGTCCTCTCCGCAATTCTTTTATTTTACCGGTAAATATGTAATCAGCCTGATGTATCTTGTCGAGAAAAATCGTTTCGTTTTTTATGTCTGCGGTAAGATTGGCACGACAGGCGAGCAATTCGCGCGTCGTCGGTGTTGTCGCAACAGCATGAACACCGAAGATCGACAGAACGAGTAACGACGTTATTATTCTTAAAGTTTTTGCCATCATTGCACCTGTGACAGTCGATGATTTCTCACTCGTAAATTCGTCGCTTGTACGACGCGTCCAGCACCGCGATTTATTCAAACTGATCGGAAAGATATGATCACTTTTCACTTGCTTACGTTCATTCGACGATAACAACATGGCATCAGAGTTATTCCAGTGGGATTGCGTTCCGATTTTCGAAAACACTTTATGCAGAAATTCGATCGAAATAAGCAATTTCGAAGTATCAGCTCAACCAATTTCCGTCGATACCAATTTTTCAAAGATAATATTTGTATATGCCAAGAAAATTTTTTCGAAAATATATTTATCAAGTACTCCTCCAATGTTGAATTTTTATTCTATTCGACTGTGAACAACAAGATCAAGTTCTGTCATACTCAACGTCGTGTATAAAAGTCCAAATATTTTCCGAAATTTTTCCCATCGAGGTTACTCAAGTAATATACATTGAATAGCTCAAATCTCAGAGAAGAAAAAAAAAGTATTCTCGAGTATGCTTGCGGGGCTCGTCGTGCACCGTCCAATTCTCGAGCGACTGTTCAAGTGGGGAAGAATGTGGGATATTTGTACCGACCACTTGACCAACGATTACGAGGGCGGCTTAGCCCGTTATCCGAAGTGGACTCTGGTTGATTTTTTGTCAATATAACAAGAAATCTCGGTTCCAAAGATTTGAGAAATCAAAAAAAAATAGGAGTTCCTGTCGAATGCTAATAGAAGTGCCAGTACGGTTGAAATATTAAATATGGCACATGAATGTTCTGAAAAATTTCGATACGTTTATGAACGTGTTACGCATCGGTGTAATGGAAAAATTTTAAAAATTAAAGAAGAGGGATGACAAGGTGGACCAAGTTACGATGGACCCGGACACTTCTTGTTCGAAGACGACTTCTGATCGAGAGATATCGCTGGAAAGTGCGCCCCGGCGGCTCATACGTATAAATATAGATAGAGTAAGCAAAAGGCGTCAAGACCGCGAGAGAGTCTTCTAAATGGAAACGAGTCCGATCCTTCCCGACTAGAAATTTTGGTAAGGATATCCTGGTTTTGTGTAGGGTCCTGATAAGGTTATCCGAAGTGTGGTATGCCTTATAAGGTCCTCATGATATCCGTGCATGGATAACCTTATTAATGTACACTGAATGATTTCCACAAAAGGTTCATCTATGGTTCTAGTGTGGAGAACCTGCCTGAGGATAACCCGATAATGTTCTCATAAGGATTAAGTGTGGACAGCCTGTGTAAGGTTCACCTGCTAGTTGCCTGAAGAGGTTTAAGCATGGTAAAAAATAACGCAGTAAATAAATGTTGACTGCGTGTGACAAATTTCGAAAAAGATGAAAATAAGTAACTTCTCGAAAGCAATTAAAAAAAAAAATAGAACTATATGTCACTGTAATTGTTACTGGATTTTACGTTAGAATGAGATTAAAATGGGATGAGTTACATGAATCGAAACAACTTATTAAAATTCAATTTTGTATGAATTTATTAAAATATTGTTCAAACATAACGGCTGTGCGATTTGAAAAAACGATGTTAATCATTTTTAATCCATAAACAAAATAGCTATGTTGTCATAGCAAAAATAGCTTGTTGACTTTATAAGTTGCAGAAAATTTTGAAAATTTATTTTGAATAAGGCGCCTTTGTTTGTATAGCATTTGCGAATCCGTGACCCTATAGCTTTATAGCTGATGAACGGTTACTTCGCTATAGCGCTGCTATGATAATAACACGCTTATTCTGACTTAGTTTCGTTGGGTCGTGCCTTGAATCGCTTACGATAATTTTATTCTGGAAAAAATAAATAAAGAGTTTTGTGGTTTTATTCAAATAAGTTCAATTATATTCAAAAATTTTTTATGTAATTTTGAATTTCCCCATATAATGAAAGTGATTAAATAATAGTATATTTCCGTTTCTCGTCACCCGTGGAAAGTTTTCAAGATTGTTAATTCTTGACACGATGATTAAAAGAAAAATATTTGAAGTGAAGATTTTGTTTCGCCACCAAATGTTTATTATGTCGAAAGTTAAATATTATACAGTTTGATTTTAAGTAAATGAACTGAGTGAAAAATGATATAAGTGTACATGAATTTCTGAACAAGAGTTGTTCGTGCGGTACGCTTTAGTTCATATTATGGCTGATGAAAACGAAAATTCACGACGGAGAACTCGAGAGTTGACGCGGTTAAGAGTGAAAAAATATCGTGATATTAACCGTCAAATGCCAAATACTTCTCAGGGATCTGAAGAATTAGGAAATTTCTCACAACAAGATGATCAAGGTGAAGGAAATCGTGAGATTCCCATACAACTTAATAATTTGAATACTGATGACAATAATGATCATCATAACAAAGAGAGTTCTGGTTTAGAAGGTCAAATTTTTGATGTTGTTTGTGATCTCAACGGAGAATTAGAAGAACACAGAAGGAATTACGAAGGATTGGGTGCCGAAGAGGAAGCTGAAATTGATCATGGAGATGAATATTGTGGTGATGATATAAGCGTCGAAGATGATGAGTCTGATAAGGAAACAAGCAGCGATGAAAATGAAGATGAAGAATTTGAGACCATTGAGGAAATACGACGATGGGCTTTGACAAATCCACCGATACCTCATTCTCGTTTAGAGGGATTATTAAACATATTAAGACACAATTATCCGAATTTACCAAAAAGTGCCAAAACATTTCTAGGAACCAACAGTATGAGTTGTGATATTGAGAATTTTGGTGAAAATATAGATGGACAACTTGTTTATTTTGGCATTGCTGAAAATCTCAAGAGCACTGTCAATCCAGCGTTGCATGAAGTCAATTCAATTGAATTACTTTTCAATGTAGACGGATTACCCCTCTTCAAATCAAGTTCTAAACAAATTTGGCCAATTCTTTGTAAAATTTTCAACGATCCTGATGTTTACAAGCCATTTCCAGTATCCATTTGTTGCGGTGATGGAAAACCAGAAAACTTGAATAAATATTTTGAAAAATTTATTGAAGAAATAAACGTACTTCAACGCCATGGATTCTTTATTGATGAAGAACATTTTGACGTCAATATTAAAGCATTCATATGCGACAGACCTGCTCGTTCTATCTTGAAATGTATCATCAATGCCGGAGGATATTATGCATGTGAGCGATGCACAGTACGCGGACGTCGAAAGGATGGCCGTACCATTTATTCAGCAACTGCTGAAGAGCTGCGAACAGATGCTGCTTTCCGGGCTCAAAGTAATAAACACCATCATAATGGGATCAGTCCATTGACTCAAATTGAACCGCCAATTGATTTTATATATCAATTCCTATTGGACCCAATGCACCTCCTTTTTCTCGGTGTGATGAAAAAGCTTTTCGAGTATTGGTTAGATGGTGATTTAAAGACAGTCAGACTAAGTAATATCGACAAAAGACGATTAACTAAATTATTAACAGAACTTCATTTCCAAGTACCAAATGATTTTCAAAGAGCAACAAGATCTCTCTCTCAAATTAAAAAATTCAAAGCAACAGAATTTCAATTTATTTTGTTATATGCTGGTCCTATTATTTTTAAAAAAATACTTCCCAAATATGTTTATAGACATTTTTTATTCCTGCATATTGCATGTCGAATATTATGGTCTAGTGACTTAGCCACTAGTAAATGGAAACATGCAAAATACTTACTGGAGCTATTTGTTTTCTTTGCACCAACAATATACGGAGAAAGATCTCTTATTGGAAATATGCATGGTCTGATTCATTTGGCTGATGATGTTCAGTATATGAATTGTCCAATGTCAAAAATCACTGCTTATCCGTTTGAAAACACATTGGGAAAAATGAAAAAATTGTTGCGGCATGGAAAAAACCCTCTCGCTCAATTGTGTCGCCGCTTGAATGAAATTTCCAAGTACCAAAAAAAGCCAGAAAAACCTAAAACGGTGCAAATATTACGACAATTACGCCCGAACAATTTAGGTGAAGTAAATGTGAAACGGGTACAATTCAAAAACTCAATCATCACGGACAAATACCCAAACAACACAGTTTTATTGGCAAACGATCGTGTTTTCCAAATTGGACGTATATACATTCCCGTGGATGGAAATGTTAATTCTCTTATGATAGAAGGAGAATTCATGCGTAAAAAGAACTCAGTTTATGAACAACCGTGCAGCTCGGAAATATTCAAAATGTGGCGAATTTCGAGAAAAAAAAATGGTAATGCTGCAGTACTTTACCTCAACGAAGTTCAACGAAAAATGGTGCACGTCTGTATTGACAACGTAAATGAAACAAAAATGTACGTTATGCCTTTGCTTCATTAACGCGATTAAACTTCCGTTGTTTCACAGAATGCATTGAAGTGATAAATATGTTACGAAAAAAAAACATTAAAAAAAATCCATAACCGTACTAAACACTGTTTTTTCGATCGATTATTGTGGGTTCTAGATTTGTGAAAGAAAATAATGTTGGAGAAAAAAAAATTACTTTAGTGACCATGTTGATAAACAACTGCTTGTAGAGCAGTGTTGTTACACCAGCGCCACCGTAGCATCGCAACGCACGCGCCGCGCGCCTGTTTACCGCGTTTTCTATACGGGTTCCCGCGTTTTTGGCAGGTATTCCCACGTTTTTGCCGCGTGCTCGCGTGTTTCGTACATCGTTTCATTTACACGTGCGGGTAACACTCGGGTTATTGATAGTGGTTATTTTAATTTGCGGTGTTAATTGTGCGGTGTAAAAACAAAAAAATAACAAAAAGTGTTACAAATAAATATCAGCCACGTGTTTCGTCATTCGAATTGTTTCTCGTTTTTCTCGTCATTAAGAAAAAAAACTGAAAGAGTGACACGATGGAATATAAATATAGGTTAGTGATGTTCATAAGTGATAAAAAAGAAAAGGAAATCGATATTGTTCCTACGTCGTGGCTCGAAAATGATGAAGCTACAGACACATTGTTGTGCAAATTTATGCCGCAACCGTATACGAAAAAAACAATATCCATTCTACACAAAATGTTAAAAAACTGTGAAAAACCACTAGACGAGTGGCCCAGTTTTCCGGTGGATCTCCGAGGAAGAGCTTGTGAGTTTCAATAAGTTTTTTTATTTGATTTAATTGATGGCAAAACATTTTGTGTTAATAATCATTTTTCTAGCTACTTATGAAGAAGCAGAAGAAAAAGCACTTTTACTGGAACAGAAACCGTATGCTTACTCAACAGATAGTGAGAAAAATGCGAAGAAAAAAGCAATTCAGGATAAAAAAAGTTTTAAATTCAAATCTCTTCCATTGAAAGATAGTTTGGTTTTGGAAAAACTGAGTGACATAAGCTTCGACCTCAATGATAATTTGATGCCCATCGAAGGTAAGACTATTTTGTAACAAACAATTTCAAACTTACAATGAGAAAAGATTAAACCTCAATTTGTTTTCACTCTTTGTAGTATTGGAGAAAGAAAAAAGTAAAAATGTAACTCAAGCAACGAAAACTGAAATTCCAAGGAAAAAACCATCTCGACAAAAGCTTTCCGATCCTGTGGAAAGTTCTGAGAAAGAATCTAGCGACAATACTTCATTAGAGAGTTTGAACAATTCTTCTATCGCATCACCAATAAAGCAAAATTCTCAAAAAAGTTCAGGAAAATTTGTCGCTATTAAAAAAAAAGATATACTCTCTGCGAGCACCAGCAAGCATTCCGAGGGCTTGAATTCCTTTCAAACTGATATACATCCTCAAAAATGTTCAACAGCCTTTGGGAATGCCAAGAAAAATTTACCTTCGACTAGTACTAATCAGTGTTTCGAAGGTGAGATAAGACTTTATAAAAATTCCAAACTCATGTAACTACTTTGATCATTATCGCTAACTATATAAACACTATTTTTTCAGATCGGCTGTTCAAATTCTTTGGGGAAAAGCTGAATTCATTGAATTATAAGATTGGCCAAATCCAAGGACAAATACTTGACCTGTCAGCGGCTTTAAATTCCATTCAAAACTCTATCCAGACAATCAAACCAACAAATGATGATATTATTGATTGGAATAAAAACTTCACTGAAGAGGTTCTTGATTTCTCACTTCCATGTCGAAATCATGATGAATTCAATAAACTCAATGAAGAGATAGCAACGAGTGAGCAGTTTCGGAAAAAATTGGTAAATTTTGAAATTTTCTTTCTACTGTGTTTTTGTATAGTTTCTTCAAATGATTTTTGAACTTGCCAAACTTTTAAAAACAGTTTCGACCTTGATTTTCACAGTTTCAAACATATTCTTACAGATACGTCAAATACTATTGTCTATTAATAAGAAAACTGGCCTGCGGAGAAACATGGGTCAAATAATTCGAAAATACATGTCACGCGATTTAGCTCTTTCGTTCACAACATCGAAAGCAGTAACTGGCAAACATGTGTTCAGCGAATCCAAACTATACTTGTGTCTTAAAGGTAAATAACATGGAGTTTTCATATTTAAATTGAGTCTCTGGTTATCGCTCATTATAATAAACAGGCTTTTTGTTTTATTATAGATGCAGTTTCATCAGTTTTCAAAGAGGAAGATGGTGCGAATTTAACAGAACCAACATTTAAAGAATCTGTTCGAATCGTTTTTAACAACGCTAAGGATTGGGACGGCCAAGGAAATATTCGAAAAAAAAATGCGCAAAAAACTTGAACGTCACATTAAAATATCACGAAAGATTTAAACTGTAAGTTTCCAATTGTATTGTTCTTTTTGTCAAAAAAAAATTGGGTTGTATTAATATATAAAATTTAAAGAAAGGAGTTAAGGATATTATTCTCTTACTTCTTTTTTTTACAACTTGGTAATTTGGTTCAAATTTTTCTTGCCCGTGCATACATACGTAGAAATAAAATTTCTTTAATAAAAAGAACAAACAATTAGAAATGTACATTTTAATTGATTTCATGAAAAACAATGAATTACTCTCAGTAATTCATGACAATGATAAGTTACTTTTTTCTTTTTCTACAAGAATAATTAATTTCTTTATTTACCACCAGGAAATAATATATAAAGCTAAAGCTAAAAATAATCAAATTATTTTTTTTTTCATGAAATTCTTTTTTTTATTATATTTTTTTATATTTCTTGGTGTCACAGTACTTTTTCGGCAAAAAAAATGTGGTAAAAAATAAACTAACAGAATAAAACTGATTGAATAAAAAAAGTCTATTAATATATGTAGTACTGATCTTGAAAAAATATATTATAAGATAACCCTGCTTCTCCATAGGTATTTCAAAAGAACCCGATCGGGACCTTAACAAGGATAATGATATTTATTTATATTATAACCTCGTTTTCCGACAAGGATCTCCAAATGAACCTTTTCAGGACCTGATCGGTCTTCCTGATCAGGTCCTTATGTTCCAGAATCGTTACAAGACTTGCTAGGTCCTGATCAGGGTTCCTAGTCCGGACCTGATGCTGAAATCGGGGATACCTGATCAGGACCACCCATAAAATTTCTAGTCGGGTTGGGCAACAGGTTGGCGCCGCAACTCTACCCACGCTTCTTCTCTCTCGCTTTACCGCGAGAGTGAGAGAGAAAGCGACAGACGGATAACATAGAGGCACTACGATTTCCAATCCTCTCCGTTTTACCTAGCACATACACGATACGTACACGATACACAGTCACGTGAACGAGCACAAATACACAAATACACACTGAATAGGCGTTGATCCCTTCGGCGCGACGCCCTGATTCGATCGGTCACTTTTTTTTATCGATTATATATCTGCACTCACTCCCTTGTCACGGGCGAATAAGATGTCTTCGCGCCTTTCCCTGTGGGACCCAACTCGAGGTATCGTACGGTCAGGAATCGTGAGAATATTAAAAAAAAAAAAAAAAAAAAAACGAAAAAACGAAAAAAGAAGAACAAAATTTCTCGCGGGTGTGAGATTGAAAGACTGGAACGAGTCAAGGGAGCGACGACGACTGCAGGAAGTCCAGAACGAGTCCTGTCACCGTTAAGGACATGAATATACATTTATGTTCTGATACTTCTGATGTATGAATTCATATACATATTGGATGCTACACCAGTGAATGCGAGACGCACGATCGAATCGTGACGAATCGTTAAGCCAATCGTTATGCAGAAGCGCTTATTTTTCAACAGCTTCGCGCTCATCCCTCGAAAAATGTGACTTTCCGCTAAACGACCGTAGCTTGGCGAGGCAAGATCCTCATTTGGGATTATCATCGGTAAGAAATTTAATGAACGCTACCTTTTCGTGTTACCATGCATCAGTCACACGCGCCACAAGAATTAATGCGCGCGTGATTAAGAATAGGAAATCACGAAGCCAGGGAAATATACTTCAGTGAGCAATAATTTACTTTCACTGTGCAAGATACACGCGCGAAGAATTTCATTAGGGAGAAGGTAGGAACGTAGTGTAGCAAAAGATAATCCCATGCAGTTATAAACGTCCACCGAATGCCCGATACTTCAGTAAAACTTTACAGACTTTGACAGGTTCACTGCACTTTCCACATTTAATCTTACGTTTTTTGCACCGATAGCCAATTCAAAGAATTGCACTTTTTCACTGTTTCCCGCTAAATTCGAAAACTTCGTTTTGAAAAATATCACGACGCTGACCTTAATTTTTCTTTGATCTTTTCTTTCGGGTTTTGAAAGCTTTTAAAGCAGTTGAAACGCCACTGTCGGAGAAACGCGATTGTGACTTTTTTATGAAGCAGCTGAGCAATGTATAGCTACGACACGAGCACTATAATGTCGTAGCGAAGAAGACCGAAAAAGCAGATGTACCGGTGTTCAACCACAGAGCCAAGTCGTAAAATTTCTTGGGGATGATTGCAATCGCTTTTCCATCCTCTTTCGTTGCAGTGCCAGTACACATACACACGACACACTTAACCTGACGATCATGTATGGAGATGTGTGCAAGAGTATCCAATTGTTATCTTTCACTACACATACACACACGCGCACGCACGCACACACACAACGCGTTCGCGAGAAAGTTCGAATTGAACAGATTTCGTGCTAAGAAAAAAAAACTCCTGGATTCTAAAGTGGTTGTAGACGCGAACGAAATGTCCAGATGACTAAAATCTATCACTTTTATAATGGAATCTTAGATTTTCAATCCCCTGTTGCAAAATAACATTGGAATACAACAGTCCAGAATATTCGAAGCGTCGACAACATGAAGAATTTCTACATAACTTCGGAACCAAACGGTAAATGTCCATGGCCTTCGGTCATTGCTACAAGTCACTTCGAACTCATCGAAAAGTATCAACATTTCGCAATTGCAACGCAAACCTTGCCACTGTCAATTAATCCGTTTGATGTTTGAAAATGTTTACGGTCTGAGGCGAACTGTCATCCTCGCGAAAGGACAGCATGACCGTCGTCGAAAAATTCACGTACAGTTCTTTAAGAATACTGAAAACCAAAGTTCCAAAATATTAATCGAAATAAAGCTGACAGCTAGATCGGTCAAAGCGATCTTTGAAGTGATAGTTTTGAACCCCCGATCATTGGAGATCAACTCTGTCGATACTGCCTTGTTGTTGAAGTAGTAACTTGACACGGATTTACAATCAGTATGGAACGATCGGTCGCACTGTCGATAAACTTTCAGTAAGAAACTAACCCGACGCTCGGTATGAAATACGGCGTGAAATTGGCACGTACAGTGAACAAATAAAAAATCAAGGAATTCCCTTCGCGTTAGGGTACGACTATCGTTCGCGCTTATCCACTGTCTACTGTCGGACATACGACGTCCACTGTCCTCTCAGGGGGGATCGGTACGAGCGCGTGGTCCCGAGAACGCGCTGCCGGGGCAACAGTTAAAGATTGACAAAGACAAAACGATCACGAACGATCGTGGCTAAGAAAGATCGAGAGAGAAAGAAGCAACGGAGGCAGTGGTTGGATGGTGGTGGTTGGTCGCGTGGAGGCACGCGCTGGACCGTACACGGCAAAATGTGGATGCTGGCTGGGACCATAACGTGTAGGCGTGTATACATATACATACATATTTATGTGTATACACACGTGCACGTATATATTTCCTCAGACCTGTGTGCTCGAACGTACGGATGAGGAAGCGAGATGGAGATCAACGTAAACTAAGATCGAACGACTGGCTGCAGCACGAGTCAGAGAGGAACGGAGAAAAAAGCTCGCTTATAAGCGCAACGGGAAAGAAAGCGATGAGGTCGACTTAAGGAAAAGAGAGGGGGCAGCAAGGAAGATATGTAGATGCCAGAATCCAAGGTAGCAGGGTGAAAGAACGAGACAGAACTATAAGATGTTGGTGATGACTCAAGCCGAGAAGGAGAATGCTTTTTCTCGTGAGTGTGTTGTTCTCTCTCTCTCTCTCTCTCTCTCTCTCTCTTTCTCTCTCTCTCTCTCTCTGGTCCTATTCTTCTCTTCAACTTGCGTGTGAGAATGCGTGTGCCAGATGAATCTGTACGGGTAATGGCAGGCAGTAGTCCGACGAAGATGGAAATACAAGAAGTAACTCCCACTATAAACCACTATACGGGGGGAAATGGCTCCTTAGGCGTGCACTCACAAGACCATGAGCATCGACGACACACGTCATGTGCGCGTTCCCAAGTGGCACCCATGTGCAATATCTTTTTACCACAATCCGAATGAACATTTTAGAATAAGGTGTAGTAGTTTTATGAAATATATAATAGAAGCTGAGAATGGGGTGTAAAAGATTTTCTAACGGGTATGATTGGTTTTCAATATTTTAGCCATGAGGGCTAAGATTGATCTCATTGCGACGAGGTTTATCAAAAGCCCTGGTCGATGCTGGTACGATCGGCAATAAATTCTGAACCGTTTGGCCGGTTGACGAGTTGCACACACGCATGGCGCCGCTCAAATAAGACGATCTAATCGATAAGTGCTTAACGAGGAACGGAATATACTCGACTTTATAATTCATGACGATCGATAATGATCCAGGCAAGTCGAATCAAGGACTGCGATCCAAGCACCGTCAGCGGTTTATAACTGAGAATGCCACACACGTTATTCCCTGTATCTATGATCCGTCTTTCTTCCTTTCTTCGTATACCTCGGTGCTTCTCTTGTTTTCTCTCTTCTTTCCTTTTTATCTTCTTTATTCTCGCGCGCCCCTTTTTTCCACACACGCAATCAACGATCCATTACGTTCCCTTATGCACTTATTTCTCTTCAATTCGTTAAAAGTACGTTTCCTTTCTCCGTTCATTGTCCCTCTTTTTACTCACACGTACATCGAGTGAACGCCGGAGTCGTGGCAACGAGCGGGCATGAGGCCATGAAAGATCCATACACCCACATCAAAGAACAGGAGAAAGCCGTACGCACGGTCCTCGCGAGCACTGATGGGATTTACACTTTTAACGAGTTCGAGAAAAGGCTAATGGATCGCAGCCTATCGATCGAGTCCTCGTACCCTTTTTGAATCTTCGGTAGCATTTTCTTCGTCCTTATTTTCCACACTGCAGTGTCTCTCGTTCCATTATATTCCCCATTTCTTGGACAGTCATCCTCGTTCAATGTTCAAATAATTTCATTAATCAATTTCATATGATTCGATAAGAATGGAAAAAGATGTTTGAAAGTTCATATATTATCATTATTTGTTTTTTCACATAGTCATTACTCCGGAGAGCATCACTTTCGACATTGTTCTTCGATTATACACATTTCTCCATTGCTTTCCACACTATTGCACTCCCGTTAATCCTTGCTGGGCATATGCCCGCAAGAGTATTACTTTCCCCCCATGATGCTTTTTGTTCCATTCTCAGCATTCTGAGATTTCGAATGAACTTTGAATATTCCCAACATATCATTGTTTTTTTTTGCCGTTTTTGTCAAAATTTTTCGATCCATCAGTTTACCTCTGTGACTTTTTTTCGAATTCATGATTACTGCCATACTCCCCTAAAAAGTGATCGGACATTGATCCATACTGCAATGACCATACTGAAACAAACTTATTGTCACATGTTTAAGGGAAAGGCGTTGTTTGCAATTGCATTATTAAGAGGGATGTTGAGGAAGCTATTGATGCTAAGTGAGCTTGTTCCCATAATCATAAGTCGCTTATCGCAGTCATTGCTAAGAATACATTACAGAAGATAGATCATCGAAGAACATACGCGTTTTGCGCACGGTCCTTATTTCTGAGAGTCTCACGTAGTATCACGTATTCTATAATATTATCGGTTGATCCGTAGCGAGGATTTCTATATCGCCTGATCTTAGGATGGAGAGATAAGGCGTGGGACGTCTGAGCCCATATGTAGCAATCGCTAATATACGTATATGAATATAATCGAGCTGAAACATTCGAAGAGACTTAACTGAGGTTGTTTAGCATTTCAGGATAGTCAGAATTTTGCCATTTTGTCTATCAGCGATATGAACGAATACATTAATGTATTTCCGTGCGCATATATACGCATAAAAGCACGTGTCAGTTTCTATGTGCTAAGTTGGTCAATACCCTTAGCGCTTTCTCACGTGTGTGTTACGAATATGTGTCTCTTTCAAGAATGTATTTGTCGAGTTTTTCGATGTCTAAGATGCTGGACGGTCAACAATTCTACCGCATGTACAGCTTGTTACGGTAGCATGTCTCCAAGCACTGATAAGCTCCCACATAATCCATACGGTCATGCAACAAATCAGACTCGATGAGCCTCACCGAATTTTTTGGCCATTGAACATCCACTGTTAATTTGAGATCAGCCTGTGCACAGTTGAAAGATTATTGTTTATTTTTTCGTTCCATTTAAGACAATGATGTATTTACAAACATGGAACATCGAATGCTATATTCCAGATAAAATATTTCATGAACTTTAGAAGATGATATTTTATTCCTCAACGTTTGTAGATCAATTTAAATTTATTAACGCTTGATCAAATTTTAAATCAAATTTACAACTTTGTTCCACCATTATATTTTGTTTGTCTTAGTCGGCTCACCCGATCTTACTATGGTAACGCCAATATTTTATAGTAAATATTATTATGATGTGCCCGATAGTTCGAAAGGATGAAAAAACCATGTAAACCGGAAGCGTGATTGTTCGATGCCAGAGGGAAGAACACGAAACGTTCGGCGATGACGTTTCACTGAGGATGCCAAAGAGAATAAATTGTGAGACGAAAGATGCTGTAGCTCTGGGATTCTACAAGTCATCTTGGACAATGCTCGTGTGGGACCAGCTTCCAGATCTTTTTAATAGCCGCGGATACACGTCCGAAAGTAAAAAAATGTTAAATCGAAACCCTCACAAAATGGGACATTCGATGTTAAATCATTGCTGGGATATCGAATCCTGCATCATAAGATAAACCAGAATAATATGAATTTAAAAAAAAACAGCCAGCAAATGAAGTTCGCAGCATTCGAATAACATCGAGGACTTTTTCATCTGTAGATAAGGCTTGCTACTTTTTCGTTGTGACCAATTCCCATTGATTTATGAGACCAAAGCTTTGATTAATTGCGAAGAATCATTGAATTCTTCAGCACAACATTTTATCATTTATGCTTCTACTTTGACTTGCTGAAGATGTTGAAAAATAATACTCGAAAAATCGTGCGTTATTTCCGAACAGTGCTATCAATGTTACTTATTCGCACTTCGCACTGCGGTGGAGAGTACTGAGAAATCCTAATAATGAAAACAAAAGTTCTGCGGTTTTCCTGAGAAAACCCATAATTGAACATTATAACGAAACGCAACTGGATATGCTGGTTTATTTCTAGATTACTTTATCATTCAGAGTGCTGGAAAATCAAGGGTGGTTAATATGACATAAAATGCCCCATATGGAATGCGTGTACAGGGGGACAGAATGAATACCATTTACGATTGCGTTCATGCGAGCGCACAAAGCCGGGCAACTTAAACGTTCGCGTGCACGCTTGTAATGCCGACGTCGTTAAACCTTTATATATTTGTCAAGAGTATTTGAGTAATGTCCGAGGAACGAAGAGATCAAGAACTCGACGCTTTCTTACTCCATTTCATTTTTTCTCACTCATACTTATACATACGCGCGCGAACGCGTGCGCGCTCGCGCATGTGTTTCCGACTTTTCTTTTCAACGATCGCCTCATCTGCTTTGCTTTTCACTGTTAGAGACACCCGTCTAGTCTCGCACTTCAGGTGATCATTTCTATACTAACGACAATTACGTTTTACCAAGTTTCCTTTTCTTCGTCGATTTAATTCGTGAGCAAAACTCTCAGCAATCGTATTGCAATAGTGCGCCATCCTAGAGATGATTGCGCGTCGCGCGCGCTTGAGGCAACCTCGCTTCCCGTATTCGAGGTTGCAGAATACCAGCATTTTCGTTCTATCGTGAATACATTGATTCAATATTAAAATGCATTAACTTCCGATTTGTGACAGTTGATGTAATAATATTCTTCAAATTTATTGACACTTTATTATACTTGACGTCACATCATACCACGTTATTTATCGATTTATGAAAAGAATCTATGAACAACGATACAGCTTGGGCCCGGATTAAGGATCGTGAATATTTAATTTCCCGAGATGACTGCTTTTCGGAAGGGTCAATATTATTGACTTTAACGATATTTAAGTGGGTAGGGTAACACTTTGAAATATTTTGCGTAAAATAAAAAAGAAGAAGTCAAGTACACGCATACACCAGAATTTCGAATAAAATGTAATATCGGAGAAATGAAGGGAGCAACAACTTTTGCCTTGCACACATTCATTTATTATTTTATATCTTTTTTGTTTCCATGACATGATAAATATCGAAAAACAAATGCTTGGCTCTATTCGAACAGCACTCTTTGAGGCTCGATCTCAGATATTATAACGAAGAATCGAAGCTCGAAGCTGACGAACGAGAGGAAGAAACAGCATAAGTGAGAAAAACAGAGAAAGTGAGAGAAAGAAAGAGCTCCTCCTGGAGAGCAGTCTCTTCCCTCTCAATTATAAGGACGTTTCTCCTCGACCGTATTACGGACCGCAATAACTTTTAGTTTCCTTCGGGCTTGGAATGTCCAATGAATATTTATCATAGAGTCGGGCCATTATTCACTGCGTGACGAGAAATTAATAATCGATTTTGCCGGTCAAACTGGAGCGATAAAAATGGTCGGTATGTGTCGTCGGAGAATGAAATATAAATCGTTGAAGAAGCGATCAGAAAGCAAGAAGCGTTCGAAATACCAGACCGAAGAGTATTCGAATAAGAATAAGAAGATTAAAAGGACGAGAGTGAGAAAACGGTAGCACTTACCTTGACGCCCTTCTCTTTTCTGTGGACCCCACGGCTAAGCAACACGTAACGCGGGCGCGTGTCTTCTTTCTCTTTGCCACTAACAGTCCTGTCCAATTGTCTGTGTTCATCTCCTACCCTCATCTATATGTATATTTATGTATGTACGTGTGTTACATTAGTTCTTGTTTATACACACACAAGTTGAAAGCCATCGAAACCCATATAAAGAGTGGCAGGTACCAACAAGGCTAGAACCCGAAACACCCACGCCAACACAGGATGCGGTATACACACTCACGTTGCGCACGATATATTCTTACTCTTTGCAAAGTCGTCGTATATTCGCGAAGCCATACACGAACAGGACGTGAGAAAATTACGGGGAAGCGATCGACTTATAATAATGGCAGCAGATATCACAAAAAGTTTTTCCATTTCTTCCATCATAAAATCATCGTTGGTTAGTCTATGATTTTTTTCGCTCTTCTTCTCTACTGCAACAATGGAAGATCTACAGTTGACACCTTCTGATTAATCTCGATATTGGCAATGCTAAAAATGACGGAGAATTTTAAAGCAATTGTTTGATATTGAAAGGATTTCTATGATGGCTATTCCCTCGTATTTATATTAACGTTTTACATTCTATATGAATATATGAACTATACGTTATAATGAATAATTTATTAATAATTCTTATTCCACTCATGCATGTTCCTTCACCTGCATATTGACTCGCCTTTCGTTTGGAACAACAGGTTTCGAAATTTCGTTTAATTTTACAACTTAGCTTGAGTTTTTATAACAAATACTGTTACAAAAACACGTTTTTCAAAAATCCAATTTGAATATCTCAATTATTTTGAAATTTGATTGCGTCGGTAGACGCAGAAGTAAATTGAAAAATTCCGTGACGTGCGAAATGCTCGGGGCTGTTTGTGGGACCGAGAATATTGCAGTAGGGCAACATATAAACGCGTGTACCAACTTAAATAAGCGCGCATAACTCGATTCACGTCGGCACAGCATTTCAGAAAATCTCCTCTTCGTGATATCATGCCAGGGCGGTAGCAGCCGTGAGAATTTGTAGTCAGAACGATGCTGGTACATCCGAGCAACCCCGCCAAGATGCGTTCTCAAAACTCATATAGGAGATGGTATACTTTGATCTCTCGCATTAAAGGCAGTTTCGCGGTACAGTCAAGACCATGGTTCTTGACGAAGCTTCATATTGACCCCCACCACGCAAAAATGTAAAAGCCTTAATTATATCCTAAAACAAAAAATGATGGAAGCACTATCTAATTGTCGACTTGTGAAGAAAATTTAAAAAATGTCAAACTGTGCGAATAATTTGTGGATGCCATACAACTTTTTGCATCTTAAATCAGAATTTTGTATAATTTGACCAATAAGTATAATTGAAATTAGCTATTAGGTATACAATCTGTATATTCGATAAACTTTTTCCCCTAGATCCATTCTTGTCAGATCTCACAATTTCACATTCGAAAGTATACGTACTTTCGTTCTAAATAAAGATCATTTATATAAAGAACTTTGTTTCCTTAAAAATTGTATCAACGAAAATAGAAAATTGAAAATGCATTGCAAATATCCAGATACATCGTATGTCTATGCGACCGGTATTCCAAATAAGCAGTAAATATAGATATTCTGCAGTCTAAGCTTGACACCATCGACTCTCACATATCTTTTGGAAAGTTATAAAATCTTTGTTTTCTATTTATTTTTACTTTAGGTACACGGCTGATCTGACTGTACCGCCGGAGCCGCCTCAATATAAACGTATAGTCTTCCATCACGGAGTGCAATTTGCATGAACGTATTTCGCATACATTTACACATTTGTGCATGCGTGTGAGAGAATCTTGTGCGTGTACTTAGCATAAGTCTCGAACCTGAGGCGCTCTCTCATCGTATTTCATGCGCTGGCCTGCGTATAACCAATCCAAGCCTTGTGTAAGCATGTTCTTTCCTTCCCTTCTTATATCCCTTTACGTTTCATCCATACAGGGTGATTCTTTCGACCATGGAAAATTCCGGATATGCACAGCCTCCAACTTTTTATAAGTTACATCTTCTTCGTATTTTCATTTTAAAAATCATTCATTAAATAACTTCTGTACCACTCGGAAAAGGGAACAATCCCTAATCCATTATTTACTAAAGATACTTCCAAATATAATTATGTGAGAAGCAAACTTCGAGCGCGTTCGCGAGTAAAATATTGCTCAATGACATTGCATGGAAATACAATATATTTAAAATATGACGAATGTCATCTGACGTGAGGTTTTCCAGATGGATGATAATTTTTTTTATTTTTTTTTATCGTTGACAATATTATTAACGTAATTATTATAAATACGAAATGATGAGTATACGGTCAACATCTTAATGCGTTATTTCTCATAATTCATAACTAGCAAGCGGAGTACTTATACCCCGCTCACTTTATAACGGAGTAATAACGCCGAAATAAAGTCTTTATACAAGCGCAAGCTTATCAGCGTAATTCATTCGTACTCATCCGGCTACCAGCTCGTGCACGTTGTATCGCTCGGAGCGCACATAAGAAGCAACGTGTCGCGTACGGCATATGGCGGGATTACGCGTATTTTATATCCTTCGCACACTCATCCTCGACTGCATCCTCGTCGCTTTTGCGGAAGACGAAGCGCGTTCGTTTACACACTTATTTTTACCGAACAACAGACAAAATTTTTTAATAGACATATACAAATATCAAGAAAGAGTTTACTAAAATTTGGACGAACGAAGCTCGCTGCTTCTATTTCATTGATATGGCGAATAAATAGATAATTTCATAAATTCCCTAACAAATGAGGACGAGCGATACTCAACATTCAATAGTGAAACACTTTAGTTTAAATTCACAACGAGTTCAACGAAATTCTTAAAAATAGGAATTAAACCGATCTAATGCCGATATATATGCGAGTAAACTATTTCATTGCCCGCATGAATTGGAGCTGTTGAGGATGATCTATTGTACGTTCCGGATGAGTGTGTGTTCTACGCTTTTTATTATCTGCACTCTCCGATGGACCTCAACATCTTGTCTACAGTTTTCTCATCGCGTATAGCTTTGCCTTCCACCTAAGCGAGAAATCATGCATGAACAAATATATCTACATCGTCTGTATAGACTTGCGTATACCGATCCCATATAGAGACAACTCATCTCATGCTATCTGCTATCTACTTCATTGCCTGTATACCTATTCGTGACGTGCGCGTACAGTAGAATATGTACATAGTAGTACTACGACGCCTGCTTTTCCACGAGAGACGAAGGCGATATTTCAACACGCTCGTATCACTCGAGTTATAAACTCGGCGGTAAACTCGCGCATCGTTTCGTACTTCGAACTTCGCGCGTCTTATTCAGAGAGCAAGAGAATCTTTGGTATGTTTATATATACATGCAAATATTAGCGATTCGGTACACAGGTATGTATTGCAAGTATTCTGAAGAATTTATATCTCAGGCTGTTTTGCCGATATATTGAAAAGGCCGTGAGTGCTGTGGTTGAAGTTGTTGAAAAAGTGTCTAAAGGAGTGGCATATGGAGAGTCAACAATAAGTTTGCTGACAATTAATCGAAACAAACTTACCGTGGCCATTGTAAATTCAATCCGAAGAAAAATGAAATGTCCGTCACTGTGGAAACCATTTTTGATGCTCAACATCGATTTAATGACTTATTTGTAACGAAAAAATCGTCAACCAGGATGTTTATTTTCTATTTATTTTCGTCATAAATATTTTGACGTCGTGAATCATATGGTGAATGAAATGTTTCAAGAAGAAACAGCATTCTTAGTTGAAGAGGCGCAAGTGCGAATCCGTGCAAATTTTATCCAGACTCCACACGGTGTTTTCGCAATGTCGTTCCTTATCTTTTCTCCGAGATGCTCTTAAGATAATTCGCATGCTCGACAGATATTTCTGAGTGAATAAGGTGAACGAATAAGAGAGGCTGTCGCCACGATGGTGGCCCTGCATTATTATTATTATTACCGTTATCGTTGTTGTTATTGTCGTTTTTTTTCATTATTTGCGAGTGCGAGAACACGAATAAAAAGCTGAGGTATACAAGACTGATAAACGACTGTCCGGAAAATGTCCCAGCTAGGATGAAATACGATCGAGAGAGAAATCACCGGGGCTGACTTAATTTGGGTCGTTAGAAGGACACCACACATTTTCACGTCCTTCTTTCGTGTAATATACCGCGGTCCTTCCCCCTCTTTTGCTCCTTCACTCTCTCCCTCTCTCTCTCTCCTTCTTACCCCTTTACCGCACGGACAATAAGTCATTTTAACGATAAGCGCACGGTGCGCTCGAACAAAAACCTTCGTGGACATATAGCACGTATAATTTATGCGAATGCTAATGCTCTCACTCTCAACGGTGGTCTAACCATCCGAATTCAGGGATAAAATTGTTAAACCCATCGTTCCCGATCTAGTAATCGGATTTATTGATCAGTCCGAGAGTAACGCTTTCAAACATTGTGTTCAACAAACCGATGAAAACAGAAATATAGTTAAACCATCTACAAAAATAAGATTTTGATTGAAACTATAGGCATGCCAAACATTCGGTAAATTCGATCCAAAAAAAACCAACTCGAAAGTTTTTTGTTTCGGGTGTGTAGAGAATCTGAACATTGTATAATCAAATCTCTTCTATGAAGCTTGTATTTAATTAATAAGCCCTTCTTAGTAGCTAATCTCAAGAAGAACGAACGATAAGTAGTGCCGCGGTGTACTGAATCAACAGTCTTCAAGCTTTTAGGTATACGAGCGGAAGAAAAGTGGAGAAGAATTTGCGTGCAAGAAGTACGCGGGGGCACAGTCGAGAGTACATGAGAGTGAGAGAGAGAAGGATAAAGAGAAGGGGTTGTTGTGGCCCCCCGAGGCAGCGAGCATAAATCGTCATGGACAGACAGCATGTTCGACTAATTACAGATCCCTGATTACCGCTCGCCCTCGGTGGGCGCGACTCCTTAAGCCTTACGACTAATAAAGAAAAAATAATATTAATAAACGTTAATATCGCGTCCGGGCAATCTCTCCCCGCAGGGCAAAACGGTGTTTATTAATTTATCGGCCCAAGATCCGATAAGAGGCCGACTATGGACCCCAATTTTTTCCTCTTTTTTTCTTCTCCCCGGTGTCTAATCTGCACCTTTTGTTACTTCCGCTGAGTCAAAAAAGGCCGTACAAAATCCTCTTTCATGTTTCCTAAATCTAATTTGTAAAGTGTCGAATGTATTCTAATGCCTGGCACAGTCAATGAAGCTCCGATGCTCAGTCATCGCATCAAGAAATTTCATTCAAAGAATAAGATTCAAAGGATGACTATGTCTTCGACTCGCGCAGAAGAGAACGGTCAATCATTCTCCAGGACTCGAAGTTTTCTTATGATAAAATATCGTTTTTCTATAAATATTCTCCTATCTCAACCTATAAACTCTCTGTATGTCGAAGATGTCTGGGCTACGAAATAAAATTTTTGTCACGAAGCTCATTTTAAAAAATGTACGAAAACACGTTATTAAGAAAATTAATTGCGCGAGGCAAACCGATCATTATTTTTTTTTCATTACAGCGTGAGGTTCAAAAATTTTAATTTCCAGCATAATATTAAAAAATTCAATTTGTAATTTCACCAAAACTTTTCGGCCACCAACAGCGATGGATTGTTTTGGGTGATTTTCTGTAATGGGCTCATTCAGAAAATGATCATATGTGTCACGTGTTGAACCACGCTCACAAAAAGATACCGAGAGTCTGCCCGAGTCATTTCATATTATTTCCAATAACGCTATTGCGTTGCTGTTTCCTGATACGCCAATCTATGACCGCAAAGGTAACGCTTCTCATCAGAGTCAAGAATTACAGTGATGGAAATATACTTAATTGCAAAGGAACAATTTAGCCTGGGCGCGTGATAAGCTGCAAGGGCATCGAAAGTGGTGTGCGAGTATAAAATCGTTGCTCAAACGATCTCTCGGTTAAATCAACTGGGCGGCTGTAGTAGATTAAGGATTATTAGACGTCCGAGGACTTTGCTGCATGGTTATATATTGAAGTACATAGACCTTCCACTACGTCTGCGGAGAGACTTGCTGGCACATTGGAACGGTCACTTCCGCGTGGGATCTCACGCAGGTAGGACACTCCGAACAAGACGAATAAGATGAAGAAGAGAAAAGGACGAAATAAAGAATAAATCGCTTGAGGCCTCACAGGATGAACAGAAACGAGACGCGTGCAAGCTTTCGTATAACGTGACGTTTTGGTTATACCTACTCACTTTGACTAGAGATTTATTCACAGCATTAGATTCAACTAGAGTCAACGTTCTTTCCACTGGAGATCTCCTTAATGAAGTGTAGCGAAAACCAGCATCTCATCGCGCCGCGGGATAATGTTTTCACGGATAATTAATACACCCTCTTCACGATAGTCCCGGGCGGGCGAGCGCCTCGTTGATGAGCCGAGCTCATCTCCGCAAAGCCGCTTAAACCAGCTTCTGATGAATATACTTATATATAAAATATATTCGATGAAACCTATTCATTAATTATATTCTCTATTAATTCTAGCCAATTATTAAAGACACGAGAGAAATTAATTTGCCGTTGTATAAATAAAAGCAGAGTAATGAAAAATTCGACTATTGAATTGCTGAATAGAAACTAATCGCTATATCATAAAAACTCGTCATAACGGTCAAGTACATCGAATGCACTTGAATCGAAGTTTCTCAGATCACGAAGCACCTAGTAAGTTGGCATGAAAAAATGATTGAGCCTTTCTCCAATAAACATTAAAAATGCCTTTAGTCGACGATCTACGTGAGTATGTCACGATTCAGGGTTCCATCATCTCGAAACTGCTCCAAATTTTTTTATATCATCCTTCCCTACTTATATAAAAGCAATAATTTATTTAAAATGTTATACGCACCCGCACACGCATGTGCAATTATGATCACCAATTATCTGATGAATAATATTTGACATGAGCGGAAACCCCCAAAGAATTTCGAATTTATTAACAAGTTTGGAGATGTCACTGTCCTTATTTTCGTTTATATAAAAAATGTTCGACCGTACTGGAGATCAATATATATAACAAAGTTATAAAGCAAACCCATCACGGTTGCAATTCGATCGATAAATGGGCATGCTTACAAACACAAGAAGAGCCAATAAAAAATTCGAACGATGTGTGTATTCCTGGATAAATTAATGGCTACTCTCAGTGGCAGGTGCAACAAATCGCGAATTACAGATTCCTTACGGCAAATGTAAATCGCTCTATAAATTCACGGC
This sequence comes from Venturia canescens, assembly GCF_019457755.1. Lineage (NCBI taxonomy): Eukaryota > Metazoa > Arthropoda > Insecta > Hymenoptera > Ichneumonidae > Venturia > Venturia canescens. The sequence continues at coordinate 37,145,143 of NC_057421.1, forward strand.
TATGTACTGTTTAGCCAATTAGCAAGGAGGCTAGCAATATCTGCATCTGTGTTGATCGCTGATGCGCGGGTTAAGCCAATAGGACCAAAAAGACAATGTTGTTTTAACACGCGTACGTTACCTCAACCGTCGAGTTTCCTCGTGTACTGATATCGTTACTGTTTGTATTTTGCTCATGGCATCCTCAGTCGCTCGCGCATCTGACGCGCTAAAGCTTAACGAAGATCGTGCCAATACACCACTGTAAACACGAACGTGCACCAACACACGTAACTAACCTCACCTCCGTACCCAACACGCAACAGCGCGGTGGAAAGAATTTTTTTTATTTAATTTTTATTTTTCTCTCAATTTGAACCCCATGACAATGGTAAAAAATTCAACAAGAGGACGAAAGTGCACGTGTCTAGTGACGTGACGAGCATTATCAGTTGCTGATGAAGTATGCAAATTCGTACATCCATCTTCCAAACCGGAAGTTCCATTAGCGCGTAGAAGCGCTGATAAAATATGGACTGGTACATAAATAACAAAACATGTAAGCTTCAATCAGGGACACTTAAAAATCGATTTTTTTTTAATTCACATTTTAATGGAAGATTTATTGATGTTCACTTTATGGAGATTGGAAAAATTTTAAAAATTTTGTAAATCGGACACTTTATAATAAAAGGCTGCACTGCAACATTGTATAAAATAGTGGGAAAATAGTTATTATCTCTGCGTGAGCTCGGTCGAATGAACAGTGAAGAAGTTCTCGGAGGGTTGATACGAAGGGCTTAAAAAATATAATATTTTCAGCCTCTTTGCATGAATCCTTTATACGAATTAAATTAGTTTATCAGAACGATCAATAGCGTTGCAGTGAGTGTATTAAGGATTAACGAAGGACCACCCCAGGAGGATTAGCGAAATCAATATCACGACGTTAGCATCATCATGCTGGGATTTGCAAGTCTGATGGGCGTCAAAACAGAGAGACGTTGAAAGTTCTACCAACGAGTTTAGGAACCGGGGGCCGAACAGTGGATTATCTGTGAGAGGAATGTTAACCGGCGACGGGCGCGTGTCTCGTGCTAAGAGAAGAGCTGCGATAGAGACGACAGCTTCACGCGTGAATACGAAAACCGGTATACTCAAGATAGAGAGCAGCGGCTCTGCTCGCGCGAGCGGGAAGAGCTCCTGATGACGAATCTAGGCGTGTCTAGAGAGATGCGATTACGACATTACGAGTGGTTGGACCAGACGAGACACAACTCGTCCTTTTGAATTAAACGTCCTTGGAATCATCCGAGAAGCAAACGAAATGGAATCGGATGCGCACTATAACCCCACACTTCAATCGACAACTGAAGCATTCAGTTAAAAACGTATTAGTCAATTATATATATGATAATAATTCAAAACAATATGCGCGGAAACGATATACCGGGCCCCAATATCACTACACGGTCTAACGTTTCCATGCTGAATCGTAAAACCTATAACCGAATGGATGTGCACAATGACGCAGGATAAAATTTCTACTCCGAAACTCATTCGGAGGGGGCCATTTCAAAAGCAGCCAGGCATTTTGATCAGCTGCGATAGAAAAGTCCAACGGACCCGATGAGGATATTCTCACAATTCTTTCCATGCGCGTTGGCGGGTTATGGTGTAGATATTTAACATGACGGTAGACATACATAAACTTGCAAAGCGTCTTGCCGTTACGTTCTTCTGGAGCATACGAAAAGACGGACCGACTGTGCGCGACCGATAAGAGAATCAATCGTGTTTGCCAAAAATCATCGTAAATTGGTGCTAACAGACATTCTGACATGGCGTCGAATGCGAACGGGCCTCCAGGAAAAGCTTTTACGCTTCGACGGACCCACACTTTGGTCAATGGTTCGTGGGCCAAAGTGGTAAGTGCTGTTTGGACGAAACATAAAAATGTCAGCAATGGCCACCGCATAGCACCTAACCGCTATGAATGTTTTCGGGCCTCTTATGTATATATGCTCCGCGTATGGTCAAATAACGAGCTATCTGCTGGACTTCCCTTCGAGAGACGAACGGAGAAAGAAAAAACAGACGAGGAAAAAAAGAGGAAAGCTTGATATCCAACAGACTCTCCTCGCGCCTCTCCCGAAGGACGAAGAAAGAAGAATAGCGGAAGATATATGATTGCTGCGCGTGATGCAAAAAGAATAGGAACAACAGCCGAGGGAAATATGTGAACGAAGACGTTCCTCGGGCCCATGCTTACGCGAAATACCAACCGCGACGTTTCCCCGAAGCTTCGTATGCGAATATACGCCATCAAAAGTCTCTTGTTCCTCGTAGCTTTCCTTAGCTGTTGCTTCGTCTTGGCCGCTATCGGTGCATGATTCCTCTTTTATTTTGGTTACCCTAGACCGTCTTTTCCAGACTTTATCGTGCTTCCTTTCCTTCTTTCTTGTATAGAACGATTGCCAACATTAAATTCACTTATCAGACTGTCCTATCTTATATAGAATATTTTCTGTATTGTGTGTTTAATTTTTTTAAAAGTCTTATTGTTGCACGGAGCTTCATCGGATACTGGAACGACCCATAACAATATTGTTACCTATACTTTCCGAATAGAGCATTGTTTGTATCCGGGACCTGCTCCGAGACGTCTCAAATTTATTACTCCAGAGGATGCAAGAATTCTTATCGCGAAAAATAAATTCTAGAACATCATGATGGAGCATGTAAAAATTTAAATTGTGAAGTTTTCCACCCGAGAAAATTCGAGCAAAACCGAACGTCGGAGCAAAGCGTTCAAATTTTATTTTCAAAATGAGACCTGAGGAATCGAAGAACCTTGAAACGGTTGGTATTTATCATTCTAAAGCAGCAGCCCACGAGCACCTCGGCCATAGTAAAAGTAAACTTGAAAACTCCTCTTTACCTTACTGAATGAATAAATATAGTTATAACAATGAAAACACCTAGATATTTAGTCAAAACAATAAATTTTTCGAAAGTAGGAATTAAAACCATGGTGGCAGAGTACCATGCTGCTCGTTATGATGATTCGAGATGAGTAACGGAGTGTAAATAACTAGTGGCAACAGTAAATTTCAACGAAAATGCACTGCATGGAGAGAGTGAATCAGAGAGTTGCGAACTTGAATAAAAAATCTTGTAACATTCAACCTCCAAAGTGAAACTTTTCTCTTATTCAACATTAACACCGTTCACTTACAAAGCGTATAGATTAAAGCGTCGGAATATTCGGTGATCTCAAGGCCAGCTTATCATTTTGACACGAATCACGTGATATATTTTATATTTCCTCGCAATGGACGTTTTTCATACAAATCTTTATATTCTCCATCATCATTCGATCATAGCCTGCTTAGTCGGGTCACCAAAAAAATACATCCGCCTTCCTTTCAATCCTCATCCGCCTGATCTGCAATCCAGATTTCATTAACTTTTAGACGAACGTTAACCTGTATATGGTGGACATTCAATGAGAAGCTAGCAGCACGGATGCGTAAGAATGTTATGGATACATGGTAGTATATTATGTGCATAGCCAAGGTCTATTGGGCTATAAAACATTTTCTAATTTATTTCACGAGCGAGTGCAGCAACTTCGGCAGTAAGACTCGATCTCTCTCGCTCGTTCTTCGTCCCGCTTTATATGTCTCTTTGCTTGTCCTTTGCTCGTTGGTGTATCTCTTTGGGCAGGCAAGGCTATACGTATCCAGAGTTATAGTTGTCTCTACGTCACATGCATACGCGTATGTTATATACATGCAAGCGCGTCTATATTTCTCCCTCTCACTGTGTATACGTACCTACCGCCGATGAGAGAGCTCATCGCATTATCCCGGATAATTTTCTCCGCCAACGAGAGGCGGGCCACCCCACAAAATTCTCACAGCTATATAGCACGATGTACGCGCCTCTCTTACACGCGTAAATCAAATCACCTCGTGCGCATACGTCGCGAGTTCCTTCTCGGGCGGTACGGCTTAGTACAAAATTTACTGGCATCCGCTGGTCGGCTGTGTTCGTAATCGTGAAAGTAAACTCCGACGATCGTTCATCCCATCGAAACGGGGCTAACTTCATCCATCGTTGAAATTTCCCTAAAGAAATAATACTCAGAACAACTCATCTCCTACTGAAAAATCTTTACTCGCAAGAATGGTCGTAATCATCCGACTCATGTTATACTGTAAATATATTTCGAGAAATCATGAAGCTGGTAAGCTGCACAAAAAAAAAAGATTTATTCACGAGTTCCACGTCACTCATCGAGTTCTTTACATTTTTGGGCAACTCTCCAATCGCAACATACGTTTGCTGCCATCGTCAAATTATATACATCAAAATACACGATCGGAGAAGAATGAAAAATTATTGCTTACTTCAATTGAGAATTTTCTGCAAAAGTACCTCTGTGAAAGTGATATTGACAATTAAATCATAAATTTACCTGGAAATACCTGGAGATATAAGCTCTTGAAAAAAAAAATTGACGGATTCGATTAAGGTTGTTCAATACCAAAAGCCGATTTCTGACGAAAGTTTTGAAAAAAATATATGTCGCGCAGATAAATCTAACGAATCGATTAAAAAAAAAAAAAAGTAGTTCTACCGTTTAGTTTTTCAGATATTGCAAGTTAAAGCTTTGTGGTTTCCCTATCCGAACACATGGTAATCGTCAAACAAAAAATGTGAACCGAAATAACTCCAGAACGATTCTTACGATTTTGATTTTAAAAAACACAGTGTTAGAGTATCTTCTGAAGAAAAAATTAAAACAAAAAACATGATCTACCGTCTAATTTTTGAGAAAAAAATGATTGTAATAAAAATCGTATGAGAATTTGAGTGGGAAATTTTCAAGGTTCGCGACAGGACAACGCTGTGAGGTGAGACGGGCAATGATTATCACTATACTTTAGGACACTGCACTCGTCTCAAACAGTTGCCCGTGTACAATGTTGTCACGATTGACGCGCTTCCGAGCGATCGTACGCTCGTATATGTGCATACGGCGTGAAGATGTATTCTAGCAGGGGCGTACGCAAAAGAAAAAATATAAAAATTCCAAAATCACGAGCATTTATGAAATTTTAGTAAAATATCGTAAGCATATATTTTTTATTAATAATAATTAACGATAATTTGAAGGATTTTTGGAGCATATTTCACAACGAATAATGTTCACACAGAAAGGGGGCTGCACCCTATTTTTTATGCGGCCCTTAGCTATCGAACTACGTTAAGGAGGGTGGCTACACTCTCGTCAAAATGATAAGAAATTGATCAAATTTGGTGATAATGTTCTTCAACATCAAGTGGGAAAACAGAATTTTTTTCAAAATTTTCTTCTGCTTAGTTATCGAGTAATTACGCATTAAAGCAGATTTCTTATGCCCGGAATCTATACGTATATATATATATTGTACACTATGCTTATACACTTGAACTTTAGAGATCAATTACTCGATAACTGTACAGAAGAAAAATCTTAAAAAATTAGTATTGTCACATTTGGCCCTAAAGAATATTTTCACCAAATTTTATTAAATTCTTATCATTTTTAAATTTTTAATGTATTTAACATGGTTTAGCATGGCAACATTGTATCGTCGGTAGCCACCCTCCTTAAGACAGTGGGGTAAAAAGTCTCAATTCACGCTGCTAGTTTTCAGAGAGACAGAAGGAAAGGGAGAGTATACAGATATAAAACAATTATGATCGGAATGGAAAAAAGAAACAACATATAATGGACATACGCACAGTAGTGTATTATATAGCAAGTACACCATCGTAGAGAGAAAGCATAGGAATACGTTGATTTCTTATATATATTCACTATATATACGAGCATTTATATTACGAGAGAAGAAACCGCGAAGTTGTAAGGGAACGAAAAAATAGCGAGCAAATATGGGCACGGTTGTTTCTATGTGCGCTTCCCATTAACAACACCCACGCATGATCTTACTGCTGCTGATGCTGCTGCTGCTGCTGCTGCTGTTGATACTCAGGAGCGTTATACACATATATACACTAAAGTGGAACACAGATAGGGTAAAGACGGCGACAGACGAATCGTATATATGGAGACCGCCCGCGTCTGATGAGACGAACCACAAGATACGAGACACCCATATAACTCCTTAAAGATTCTCTAGGAATTTATTCGAGGGATATCATAATACCATAGTCACTTAAATGCAAAAAAATATCAGATTCTCAGCCTCCGCTGAGCAATGAGACGTGCACCTCAAAAAACACCCAAATATGTGGAGATTTTTTAATGAGTTGAAAAAACAATACATCTAATTGGATCTGGATTCATCTGATTGGAAAATTCAGCGATATACATTAATTCAAGTAAACGCAGTCGCAATGTTCATCGAATATTTTTTATTGATATTAGCCATGAAATGAGAATAGTGTGAGAACAAATCCTGTGAGTATGTTGAAAAGTGTATCCAACATTTTTTGAAACAAGCTAGCTAATGCTATTCACACGCATGTCTCATAATTCACGAAAATACATCGAGAGCAATAAAATACACAGTGGAACATCACAGCAGCAGGTAATGTAATGGCAAATGGGGAGAACAATAAAAGCCTGAAACAGATCTTTGAAAATGGGAAGCAAGATATCACTTGATCGTCGCGGTAAAAGGATTCGATTTTGCTCATATATACTATTTTATTAAGGTGATCACGAGAGGCTCTTAACTTTACCATGCGACCACCTGTTAAATTTTCCTTAAAGTACTCTAAATCATCAAGAGTTTTATGACCGGAACACTCGCCTATTGTCACAATGATTTCAAATCGTTCTCACAAAAAAATCGCTAGACTGTAAATCTCAATTCTTTTTTCATTGATGTTGTTTCAATTTTTATCTTCCAATTGCTTTTTGTTGCAACTAAATCGGTTCAGCCAATTGTGAGTACGATGATATATTCCTCGTTCTTATTTGATCTATACCCGAATACGGAACCATACAGAATCACATGCAAATATGGGAAACGAAAATTCGCTTGTCTCGAATTTTTCACGAATCTTGAGGACCTTTTAGTCTCTCGAAGGAGTCCGCAAGTATACGCATGCCGGAATAGAGAGTTCAATGCTGAAGCGTGTAATACATAGAAGAAGGAAGAAAAACTAAAAGGAAAAAAAGAAGAAAGAATTGTTGGGCGTCTCACATCGCGGAGAAAGCGCAGCAGCATCCATTCATATGTGGTATTGCACCGTCAAGCTACATGAACACACACACAAACACACACACACACACACACACACACACACACACACACACACACACACACACACACGCACGCACGCACGCACGCACGCACGCACGCACGCACGCACGCACGCACGCACGCACGCACGCACACACACGATATATTATACTCCGCCTCTGTCGTTACTAAGGTAGCAGGGCTCGGGAAGATGAGAGTCACACTACCCGAGGAATGTATTGTATGTACATATGCAAATCCGAGTACACAATAATATTGTTGTACATGCCGAGGTGCATCCAACGTGATAAAGATCATCACAATGGACCACTATCAATAAAAAAAAATAGAGAATGCCTTCATCCTTCTTGTAAGTGTGTAAAAAATGCGCTCGTATACATAATATGTATATATGAATGTAAAAAAAGTCATGTTGACGTATATATATGTATATGGAAACACACAGTATTTTCGTAGAACGTATACGTACATAGTTTTTAATGGCGAGAGTAAAAAGAAAAAAAACGAAAGGGAGAAAGGTTTAAAATATTTTTGAGCTTGAGCTAAATTATTTCTAGAGGAGAGACTATAGATGGTCTTTCGCGAAATTCGGAAGTACCTTAAGGCTTTTGAAATGCTTTTTATCTTGCTCTTTTGTAACGTACAGGAACGTACAGGGCTCCATGGGAAGTCATACAAAAATATATGTATATTCATATTTCTGTATATGTATATATATGCGAAGAGACGGGCGCGCCAGAACGACAATTTACTTCATACCGTGTTTATAAAACTATATGCGGGGTGTGTACGTTTACGTACTATATAACAATAATATACGATCGCGAAGCGAATAAACAGGAACGTAGTGATCATTGGAACATACGGTGCAATATAACGCACGACAGCAACGCACTTATCCTTTTTTCCTACGTGAAAATCCTCATAAATGTTTTTAAATAAAAACCATTTTAACGAAACGCACCCAACCAGAGGCGCGTATTAAATTGGGTGATATAGCGCTCAATGTATTGTATCGAAACACTGCGTGTGTGCTGTTCTGAGTTATCGAACGACCGCATTGAAATCTCGTGGAACTATTCACAACTTGCATCTCTGCTTCGAGCCATAAAGGGCACACATGAAAATCTATTCGTCGAGGCTAAGTTCTCGTTTACTCCGAAATATGTGCTGATTTTTGCAAAATTTTGAGACCCCATATGTGCTGCTGCGAGACGAGTTATTCGAATAAAGCCATTTTTATTCGTGAAAAATCGAGTCTCACGAAACTCTATGAATTTCCAGTTTCATTAGGAAATCAGTGAATTTTTCATTTATACGAAAAAATAATAGCCTTTAAAGAACTTCGATTCCTCGTTATAGCTTTTTTTCAATTGTGTCGACGTTCACAATGTTTATGTCAATTTCATTTTTATAGCTTCATAAAAATTATTATTTCGTTAATATAGCGATTGCACTTTGCATATCTTGAAAATGTTCTTTCTATAATGTTATATAGGAAAGCAAACACCGTCATGAAGAATCTAAAATTATTTTATAATATTCATTAAATTTGGAAAATGAAACGATACATATATTTATATATTTTCTCCCTTCATTTTCATACTTTCGCGATCAGCTAATCGAAGAAGGAAAGAAATCTCAGCGATATATAATAGCCCATATAGCATCGTGGCTACAGCACGTCTTGTTTTAGTCTCGAAGTAATCAACGACATATTCGTAACGAGTAGAGCAATTATGAGGGGCGTGGCTGACACGTACGTCTCGGACAAGATGCAAGAGTACAATTACTACGTGCATAACGTGTCTTACCACGCCGGCAAGTACTAAATCGTTCGTCATCAAAAAGCGCGACCATTTGACATACCGTACGAACTACTTAACCAGCTCATAATCACTTCGAATAAACACATTAGAGACATGAATAGCGGGTATATGGTTACTTCAGTAAGGATGAAAGAAATTTCTCAAGGTTTAGAAAAAACGAGTTTTCAAATTCAATCTTGATTAAATTGTCGTGCCAATTGCGAGAGAATAAGGGATTCATTCAACACGCTCTCTGCACGCACGGAAATGTCTCCAGATACTCCCTTAATAGTTTTCTACTCTAGTTTCATGTATTATTATTTTATTTTCATTCGCGCTAAAAATTGCACATTTTTTCGCCTTCTGCTTCTAAAACAAGACCTAATGGAGCAATGCCGATGAGTCGAAAAAATTGAAATACGAAGAAAACAAGCGATGGCGAACGACCCGAACGGTCAATTATTAAGAAGGAAACCCCGAAAAAAATCGTTGTGATGAGCTTTTTTCAAAAATACGAAATGTCACCGTTAAAAAAAGCCTCTTTGTTTTATGAGAAAAAAAATAGAAATGAAATGAGGAAACTCGAGTAAAAAACTGTACAGTTAATAGTATCTGAAAGCCGGTTCCGCGTTTGATGGCACTGATCATATATTCGGGTTATATATTTCTCGAAACCTGGTGATTTTAGAGGTATTCTGCTTGACCGACTCGGCTGGTTCGTTCCAAGAGAAATATAGTTGTTGACTCATTAAAAAATGAGAGGTCAGGGACGATAACCGAGGGTGCGTGGCAAATAACTTTGTGTTTAATGGAAAAAGCTGTGCTTAGATACGCGTGTATGAATAACGTATATTCGTAATATTGTCTGCGAAATGGGTGCACACAACTTCGCGACGTAGAAGTACGTTGAAAAGACTTATGTACGTAACGGCGTGTGTATCGTTATAACGTAACTCATCCTGAAGCCCGTTTCGTCCGCGAGGTTGTAACGACGTATCAAACATGCAAATGAACCGACATAATTCGTCGTTTGCGGATAGCAGCAGCGAGCTGAGATTCTTGCCAAGTAAAAGGCAAACGCCTGCAATATTCTCTCTAAGATCGATGAAAGAATTCTATCTCCCTTCTCCATCACTCTTTTTGTCCTTCATATCGAAAACTTACGAGACAGCGTGATCGGTACAATGATTTTTGCTCATGGAAACTCGATTTCAGAAACCCACGTATCGTTGATTTTCGTTCTGATAAAATGCATACAAAAAACGCATGGTAGATTGATATCTAGTGCAATGGATTGTGTTTTATGTGTTTTATTATTCGTACCGTGTCTATAATCTCAGCTATCGTAAACTCTATCCATATATTTAGAAATAACCAGCAATGAAAATCTAGCTGCTTTCCTGACAATCAGACTCCAATGGACGTTGTTGGAATCGATCAATTATATTTCGTATCTCGTTCTTCGAGACTGCATAGTAGCAAAATCTCCTCTTTTCCGTACTATGTCACCACGAGTTTTAGAGTGAGAGAGCGAGGGAGAGAGAAATTTCTCCACTCTCCTCGTGTTGAGAATGTCAAGTGAAGAATGAGAGAAAATTTCTGGACTATATAATTGGGAAAAAGATCAATAATCGAGAAAAAGAAAATAAAAACAACAGGAAAATGTTCGTCCTCTCCCTAAACTCATCAATTTGTCAACAACAATGAAATAGTTACCTCAATGACCTCGACAAAATGAAACCCAATGTGAGAAGAATTGAGAAAACTTACATGGCAAAAACTTGATGCTATACAGGTGAAGACGAATATTCGGAATAATAAAATAGCAGGGAATGGAGAAAAGATTTTGAGAATGAAACTGAAGTAGAATAAAAAATTCTACAAGTCTCAGGAACAAATTCTTTCGTATCACAGACCAGAGAATATCCCGTTCGTAAATAGTTTAGAACGCTTGCTGGTCAGATCAATAACTTGAACAAGAGAAAAATGAAATATCGTATGATATAACGATTCGAAATATGGACGTATCGCATATAAAAAAAATAATACAATTCTCTATCAAAATGTAAATGTACTCTTAGCATTTACTATGCAATTTCGAAAAATGAGACACGGAACAGATAAAAAATTTACTTAGGAAGCAACTTTCGATCTTCATTATGTGGAGTGCCTCGTTCGTGATGATTACATTGCACCAAAAAAAAAATCTATTTTCACTCCCATGTTTGCAATTCAGTATTTTTTACACTTTTTGACACGCTTTGAAAAGTTATAAAGCATTCAGACAAACATGAGAGTAACTTCACTTGATAAATTCGCTCTTCTATTTATTTAACTTTTATTTTCACACTCGATTTCAAGATTTAGCCGCATACTGACGAATGTTTTTGCGTTAATTGTGCGAGTGAACGAAACGGGTATTGAATTGGACCAGATCGACATCTGGAGAAAAAACAACGCAACATTTACAAAATTGACATTGGGTGAGAAATCAAACGGTACAGCTTCCAAAAGCAGCCAAGATGAATGTTGCAGCTCGTCTACAGAGAATACACGTAAAACGTCATATCTGCGTTCATATTCCCATAAGAACTTGCATTGCACGCTCGATCTCGAGACTTCCCCGAGAAAATGCAAATTCTCATCAGATTATTTCGTTCCCCGTCTACAAACTTAATCTTATACGGTGAAACTGACTAGCTTTTATCGGAATCGTTCGTTGAAGGCTCACTTGTAGCAATTGAGTGTTAAGAGGGTCAGCTTCATCTCGCTGTCTCAATACACGGACGTAAACACGGCTCTATTACTTCGCACTTATCTCATTCACGTTCTTTCGTTCCGCGTATCCGATCTCTGAGACTTTTCACACCGACTCTCATATATACTGTATCGGCAGGATGTACACGCGATATATATATACGTATACGCATACGCACGCCCTACACTTTTGCATCTCTCGATGAAACGGCGTGTACAGAGCGCAAACGTTTGCTGTTGCATGCAGTTTTATACGAGAGTAGAAGAAAGAGGAGAAATAAAAAATGAAAGCAGGGCTTGGAAGGGAGAGACGAGGTGCAAGACGATAGCGTAATTGGCTCGTGAAATTATCTGATTCGAACCCACACACGCCCCGGAGCACACGGGGCACCCTTTTCAGTGCCGAACCACCATTACACAGATACATTGGCTGAACGAATCGAGTGCGCTTCTCTCGTTGAAACTGGCCGCGAAACAGGCGCCGATCTCTTTCCATCTCCCGGTTGCTCATTTTTTTGTATTTCGTGTTACAGCAGAGAATCTTTCCAGCTGATCAATGAGCATGCTATACGGCTTCTTTCGAGAGGCTTGAGAAATGATGGCAAGCATTGGTGAAATCTAGAATGTTAATTGTGCATTGATTGTGAGTATATTTGTGATGACAAAAAAAATGTCCCGGTATTCCAACGATTTGAAATACGAATAATTCGATTAATAATTCTCATAAACTTGTTGGTAATCTCGGTAAGCTAATTTCGTATTATAAATGATCTTCAGTGTCTGCCTAATGCTACCTATTCCCGTGAATGATGGCATATAAAAACTGCTCCGAGCATCAATAGATCGGCAGGTCGATCGAATTTACTAACGTTACTTTCTTCGGAGTGATGGTAAAAAAAAACAGTTCACGATAGACGAAAAGACTGTTGTAATGAGGCATTCTCCGCGGTATATTCCGACCAAATCGGACAGTAAGCAGAAAAATATCAAAAAATACAGTTTGATTCGCGTGTCACGAGTGTTACCTCCCACACGCGACAAGGGAAATGGAACCATGCAGAGAAAGCCGCTCGCAGGCGAGCAGGCGGGCGCGCATATACTCTTTTCGACCGAATTTACGGCAGCAAAAGTTCTCGTATGAGGACCCCGTGGGCTCTTCGCTCTCAAGTGTAGAAATCAAACCCGGCAGGTATGTATACATGCGAAAATAAGAACCTCCGTTATCCCAATTTTTTTTCTCTCCATTTTTCTTTCCTTTCTCTCCGCTCGTTTTTTCATGTATCTCATTCGTTTCATTTATTTATTTATTTCCATGAAAATACGGACCAGACTCGTGTTTATATGGCCGATGCTTCGAAACACTTAAGGAGGTTGAAGCGTATCTTATGTTAAAACTATTTTCCAACTTTGCACATTAAAATTTTTTAAACAGAAAGCTTAAGACAATATTAAACTTCTGGCGGGATATGCCGATGATTCACCGTCGTGAAATTAAGATATTTATTGTTGAAGTTTGCAATTTTTTGAAAGCTTCCATAAGAGCCCATGTTTAACCTTGTCATTTTCAACAATGAATATCTCGATTACTAGGCGGTGAAACCTCTCCAAATTTTTCACACATAATTAAGCGCTATTCAAGAAGATTCACGTTAATTTTTAATTCATTAATTTGGAATAATAAAATCTAATGTATTTTTCGTATGATGTCCTATATATATCGCTTCAACTTCCTTAAACCCTTCTGCTCTCTTGCAAATTTTCTGTAGACTTTTATAATCCTATTCGAGTTTACTTCATATTATTTATGATCTTCTTACATAGCGTAACTTTTTATTTATTTTTACCAGGATTCATTTCCATTTAATAATTCAACTCATTAATTCGAAGAATTTTCGAGAAATCGAGTCGAACAAAATGCGATATCGACAAAATGTCAAAGATGGTTTGAATTCCAAGCTGTCATTTTGACGGGATGAATGAACGTTGTTTTTTCCGGATTAATTTAGCCCCACAATGCTCGTGTTTCAAGAACCAATCGGAATCGCGGAAAAGCGATGACAATGAACAGCTAATTCACGCGTCACAACCTTACTTTATAATATAAATCACCGCGCAGTATTATTTCCCTAAACAAACACACTTCGCTTGAAAAAAAATATTCAATTTCATTTTATTTTCAAATATTTGTTCATGCTAAAGAATTTGATTGATTAAATTTTGAGCACGTTCGTTCACTGCTTGCTGTAGTGAAATTCTTTCGACGGTATATTTATTCTTCATATTTCACTCCACTCATCGAAAATAGACTCATACTCATACAAATGGCTGATAAATATTGAAATACTCAATATGAGGAGTGCAAGATTCGCCGAAAGCTCGCATCCTCTCAACTTAAATTAATATTGCATTATGTAGATTTAATGAACGATAATCGAACATTTGTGTACACCACGGTATTGTGACGATATTCCGTATACGGTAGGGCATTATATATAGAAGTCGCAGGATCTCGATCATACAAGCTAGTATATACAGGATGAATCATTTAACGTGACCACCTCGAATAATTTCTAAAATAAGCGTTGTATGAAAAAAATGTTCAGACATAAGTTGCACGGTTTTAAGAGGCACATTATGTGGTACATATGTTGTTTTTATAGGTGGAGACGTTTCGAAGATTTGAAGGTCAACTTCATTTTTTTAAGCGAAATGCTATATTTTTTATATCAAAATATGGTGGAATATCGAATTCTGAGTAAAAAAGTATAGACCTACATTAGCCCTAAACTTAATAGTTAACAAGTTATTTCACTACATTCCTTCCATTTACCTATGATACCTATATGTAAAGACGGAAAATCGTGATGGTATTGATATTAGGATTATCTGAATAATGTAATTCATGTTTTTTTGCAGAAAATGTATTTTAACAAATGTTCGAAGTGATGGCCATTAACCTCGACACATTTCCGAAGACGTAGAACTAATCATTCTCTTGATCTTCGAATAGTTTCTGGTGTGATAGCGGCGCTATCATGATAGTGATGTTGCAATGCCAGTGTTTACAATCATCAGAAACATCTCCGGATATTATTGACATTATTGTTGAAGATCAAGAGAATTATTAGTTGTACGTCTTCGGAAATGTGTGAAGGTTAATGGCCATCACTTCGAACATTTGTTAAAATAAATTTTCTGCAAAAAAACATGAATTGCATTATTCAAATAATCCTATTGTCAATACCATCACGATTTCCCGTCTTTACATAGGTATCATAGAGGTAATGGAAAGAATGTAGTGAAATAACTTGTTAACTATTAGGTTTAGGGCTAATGTAGGTCTATACTTTTTCACTCAGAATTCGATACTTTACCATATTTTTATATAAAAAAATATAGCATTCTACTTAAAAAAACAAAGTTGAACCACATAATGTGCCCCTCGAAACCGTGCAACTTTTGTCTGAACATTTTTTTCATACAACGCTTATTTTAGGAATTATTCGAAGTGGTCACGTTAAATGATTCACCCTGTATATCTACATTGTCGCGATTACATTCTTAGATATAGCTCCATATGGAACATACATATGTCGCTGGCAAAGCAAATAAATATAAAACGCGACTATACGGACGATAAAGACATTGGCGAATGTGCATCGAATCGCTCGCGATATTCGCGATTCGTAAATTTTGTCAGAGCGACAGATACGATCGGAGAGCGCTCTCTGTATACCTGCGTAATTTCTGATGCTGTCCTTCGACTCCTACTATATGCAGTTGGTACGTATAATTCCCGTGCTACTATTGTACACATAATAGCATATTTTATTAATTCTTCGATTGCGCATTTACTCCGTGTATCGGACAAGGATGCAAATAGATCATTTTTTCGCGAAAATAAGCTAGCTTTGATGGATGAGCAAAAAAAGGAAAGAGGAATAAGAAAATACATTTGGAAAAGCGACGACGAGATCAACTTTGTGTGTAGGAGTCAGGAAATAAGATATACTATAGCATCTAGATTTTTCATCTTTTTCAATATATTATGTATGTATTATACATGCATATAAACGTATTTCAAACGCGATATCACATCCAGGATTCACTGTCGTTAATGAGAAAGCAGGAAACTCAAGGGAGTGTCGTCCGAGCCGATCTCATTCCCGTCGTTGTAGCGCATGCATATTTATATGTATACGATAAAGCGGCACAAATTGGCCTCGATCGTCGCTACAAATTCAACGAGTCCCTCCATTCTCGCACACATCTCCGTTAGACGTATATACAAGAAACATGTGGTCATATCGTTTACATACTTCGATACGCAAACGAATATCATTTCGATACTCAATACGAACGAAAAAGGAAAAAATAATAGAGAAATCGAGGTGGAAAAATAATGAAGAAAATTGCTCGAGCATGTATACGCGTAATTATGGGAAATATTTCTCTTCCCATTTCCTTCAACGGAAGATAATAAAATTTATAACGGAATTTTCAATGCTACGTATTTCACCGGAATGAACTGTAGAGTACGAGGTATTCAGTTTCATTGAGTCATTCGATTTAATTATTATTTAACGTTCTTCGAGAGAAAGCTTTTTAGTTTAGTATATAAGAAGAAAATATTAATAATGTACCCGAATTCGACGGCAGTTGACTTTTCAATCGAAAATTCCATATATTTTTCTTAGTTCAACTTGAAATGAAACTTATCATAAGATACGTTACGAATGTTATAAAAGCATAATGAATAAACTTCCACTAATAGCCGTAACCATTGAATACTGTACTTGCGACGTATGTAACTACGTTTGGACGCTGCGAGCAGTAACACGTATAATAAGAGCATGCGCGCATATAAAGATAAGTTGAAAGTCTGGAATTCCATTTATTAGGGGGACGAGCATTAAATCTGGTTTTTGGTTTTAGTAAAAATGTTAACGTTGGAACGTCTGTCTCACGAGGTGGGTCTTTCACGCGCATCGTAAATCGTACGTGGGTGGACGACCCACCGAAAGCGAGAGAAAAAAATACGAACGAGAACATTTTTCAGAGAATCATGATGCCCGGACGAGAATCGATTGGAACGAAAGAAAAAGAAAGAGAGAGAAAGAGAGAGAGAGAGAGAACAGAACTAGAAAGTCCGGACATATTGTGACGAGTTGCGATAGAAGGGACAGACGAGAAGAAACGTGAATGATCGAGCGCCGAAGATATGAAGATACACGTCTTCGAAAAAAGAAGCCTTTCCGCCATGGCTTTTAACACGCGGTCATCCAAAAGGTTTCGTGAGGAAATTATGCACGTATTTTTATTTAAAAAATATGTAAATATTTATTGGAAACTTAATTTTTTAAAATGATCTACTCGCTGGACATCTCAATTGGCATCTCAATGATCCACGGGTATATTTTTCATCTGCTCTTACCTTTCATTTTTGCTTTTTTTCAATAAACTGCGATTTCACCTTTGCAGTGGTTATCTAAATTCTGAAACCAAATTTTTCTGTCGATTCTAGTAAGTAATGCAAGGAATTTATTATTATAGAAATTATTCAGCAATCATTTCGAATCGATGTTTTGCTGTTTTGGACCGAGAAATCACGGACCGCGCGAAATATATATGAATTCTTCTCTCTAACCAACGAAATGAACAACGATGAGTTTATAATATAAATTTACAAACATTTCACAAAGCCCCGAAATGAAATTTTCTCTGCCGGAGTTAATAACAGTAGCGATGCCGGGACCTTGTTTATTCCTATGAAAATTTACAACCCGATGAGTACGAAAACAAAAAATATATGGCGTTTTAAACATTGAAACACGCAAATTCTGACGTTATTTAATATCCATTGGGATATTGAGAAGACACGCTCGTTGATCGGATATCGAAAAATCCTCCCGGCAGCCAAAGAGCTAGAACTCGGGCGCCATAACTCTTGCGTTTACGACGTTGATCGTACGCATATATACGAATACAGTCGTAATACCATGAATCGTTTTGCCTCATTCGGCCTCCTACCTTTTCACTGTTTTTTTCACCCTTTTTACCTTATTTTCACCGAGAACGCTACGGAGTCCGACTTTTTTCATAATTTATTTTTCTTGCCTCCGGTGACAGTTGTTTTTCGCCAGTTCAGCGCGATAACTGGTACTTATTGTGCAGAGATTTGCTATGTCCCGGAAATCATAATCGCACATACGGAGAGGAGAGCGCACGCTTGGAGTAACATATGCACTCGCAGGTAAGCATCGATTATGCCAGCACCTCGTTCCTCTCTCCCCCGAGGTGTCAAACACCTTGTATTCTTTTTCTGTATTCCTTTTTAAGGAGGGTACAATGTTGCCATGCTAAAGCATGTTAAAAATATGAAGAATTTCAAAATGATAAGAATTTCATAAAATTTGGTGAATGTATTCTTTAAAAATATATAAGACAACATAATTTTTTTTAGATTTTTCTAAAACATAGCTCTCGAGTAATTGAACACTAAAGTTCACGTGTATAAGCACAGAGTTTGCATACATACATATTTCTCGTTTGCATATATCTCGTGCAAAAGAACTTCGATTTAATGGTCAATTATTCGATAACCAAGTGGTAAAAAAATTTGAAAAAAAAATTGTATTGGTATACTTGATACCAAAGAATGTTATCACCAAATTTTATCAAATTCTGATTATTTTTATTTCGTGATCCACCCTCCTTAAATATGATTTTTCTTTCGCCATATTTCGTCTTTCACATCGCATTAAAGAGATCACACTTTTAAATCTTGATGCGAAATATCACTGTTATTTATTCCGTCATTATTCTGTTGAATTGCCTATTGAAATATTAGGTTTACCAAAAAGTTTTGTCCTTTTCTTTGTATTTTGTTTTATTCCAAAAACAGACAGAACTTTCCGGTAGAGTTAACATTAACGAATGTTACTGTATGACTGCGTACGAAGAAGACACTCGGTTAGGGAATTGTTTGGTTATTGTGTCGTTCGCATTCGATTCGCTCATCGAAAGGTTCGGAATGTCGTCATCAAAACGCCCATTACGAAAGTGGTGATAATGGTACGCGAAGGTGGTCGAGGCCTCCTTTATTGTTGTTTTTGGAGAATCGTTCTCCTTTTTGGCTCGTGACGTCTTGTCGTTTCTTAAGTGACACATTCGCGGTTAGCCCGCGGCGGCGTATACGGTATACGCTACGCAGGTTCGGGTATACGCAGGTAAGCTTTGAAGGCGTCATTACGTGACGCGAACGACAGCCCACTTAAGTGCCCCATTTATATATCTTGCACATGCGCAAAGTGCATGAGTGCATGTGTGCCTTTGTGCGTGTATATAAAGCTGTGATTACTGAGCTGAGGGATTCGAAGAGTCCCTGTCCGCCGTGGTCACATCCGCACACGTACGAGAATTTATAAGCTAATAATATTGCTACCACGGCAGTAAAGGGCGTTTTGCCTCTTGGCACATACCCGCGAGTAGCGTGAAAATAATCGCGTACAAGTACAAGCTGGGGCAGTGAGAATGGTCGGTCGGGAAGTAGATCGTCATGCAGGAGCTACAACGGCACAAAAACGTGCAGCGCAGATTTTATTGCTTCAACCTTTTTTCGAATCTTTCTTTTAGTCATTCATACTTTCATGGATGTGGAGTGAAGCTATTTCTCGTACTTTTAAGAAGAAGACTCTTTTCTCAATTCTCAACGACGAAATAAAGTTGGCTAATTAATATAATGAATTGCCGTTGTAACCAATATCTATTTTTTTAAATGGACATTCAGCAAAGAGAATTTACTGGAAAAGAATGAAAAAATGGCTTCGATCAATCTTGCTTTGGACGTGTTAGAAATAAATATCTTTTTGAAATATTTTTATTTCTATACGCAGTTTGTGCGAGTCTCAAGAGAGATTCGAATTCTCCACGGTCATCGCGATGTTTGGTGAAGCGTTTGATAAACTGCGTCAAGGCAATTAGGACCCGCCGGGGACGACGAGAAAAGTCCGCGTGCCCGGTCGGGTCTTCTCGGCTCGCAATCGAGGTTCGATAGGGTCCCAATAAATCATTCGCAGTACCCGAGCTGTGCGTGTGCTCGGATCTTTCCGGCCAATATAACAGTAACAAGGCACGTGTGAGAATCACAGAAGCATATCTCAAGACTGTTCGCTTTGTTATTCGCCGTCCACGAGTGGCTTAAAACACGCAAGAATATTTACTTATTCTTCGAATACATTTCTCGTCGAGATAGTATTAACTCGTCGTCCTCTTCCAAATTCCGTTCGATCATTTATTTTATTTATTTCAATAGTCACATTGCCTTTTAGACATTTCAATACCAATATATCTAATAGTTTCACCGAAGAACGAGACTTCGCATTTTCTTTCATTTTCTTCAATATTCTCACCATTAAGTCGATAACTGAGCATTAATCTCATGTGTGCATGTTTTCAACGTTATTTCATTCATATTATGAACCTTTTAAATATTTAATATGTAACTATGTAATTATCTCACTCTTATTCATGTAAAAAAAAACGACATTAGCTTGAATTTGCACATTTTCAACGCGCACGCGCTTCCATAATTTGATTAACCGGTCGATAGTTGCGCTACTTCACCGAACTTCGTTAGTCGCGTGATGAGAGATTCTTTCACAACCATTCCTATGTCACGCTCCCCTATCCAACCGCACCGTCCTATACCTTGAAAAAAAATGTGAGAGAAAATCTCATAGCACGCGACTATCGACGGGTTAATTCCAGTCAGAAAGCTCAGTAAATTTTCATGAGAAATTTCCATCGTGATTGAAGATTGCGTTAATGGCCATCGTGTAAGAAATGTTTATATTAAAGGATTTTTTTCACTCTATGAAAATGGCTCGATCGACCATTCTCCGGTGGAAGTTTTCTCGGATCGCTGATAATAATGCGTTCGTTCGTTATCCGCCTGTAACCGAGGAGGCAATCCTTAATCCGGGAATCTCGAAAATGGAATAATATGTAAAATTCTATAAATAGAGAACAAGATAAATGAATGGAGTGTGAATTTACTGGTCGTAAAACAAACTGATAATATATTTAATTTACTACAATAATAACAGTTCTTAGGCGAATTTTTATGATGTCTATATACCACTCCCCGAAATCTTTGTCCACGAATAAAACATAAAATATGCTGGCTCTTTTTTTCACTGTACATAAGCGCTGTTCGAGTACCTTTTTTTCATTTGGAAGCATCACATTTCTATAAATCTTCGAAAATATAGCCGTTCGGTATAAGCAGCAATTAAAAAAGAAGAAAAAATAAGTAATTTGCATAATCAAGCAATATTTCATTCAACGTAAATGTATAAATGAGTACGTGTTTTAAGTAATATCTCATACCGTATGAAAGGAAGAATTTTATTGCTCGATCGTTAGATCCGCGCCATGGTTTCGGCCAAAAATCTTTTGAAAAATTCTTTTGCAACGTTATATACCGTCATTATCGTTGGCGTTAAGTTCTCTGGTTCTACTCAACGCAATTACGTTGGCATTAGATAAGGGCATTTGATGTTCACTCGGGACCGCGACATTAAAATGCAATGACGAAAAACCGCGGAAGAACTTTGATGCGAGCCGCGACTCAAACCCTTATCGTAATTACGATATGATTATAACAAGAGCAATCAAAATTATGGCGACTAAGCATTAAGCTAATAGCGAAATCGAGGCAAAATAATTGTCAGCTACGTATCACGTCTCGTCCTAACATACCTGTAAAGCATATAAGGACGTTTATGTGTGCATATAGTAACGACGTCAGGATCGAGGGTCGCGTTACACGAGGCAGAAGAGCGCGTGATCCACATGTAAAAGTCCACGGCTCGTACGTTATTCTAGTCGCGTACACGTTCCTGTCGAGAGCCGGAGCACAGGTGAAGATCCGAAAGGTATTTAACAAGAGAGATAACGCTAATTAAACGGAAACCGCGAAAATCAGCGCTTCGTCGTCGTCGTTCGCACGCTTTTGCTCCAGCTCCAACATGGCAATGCAGCTCCCAAATACTGAACTAATCATCAAAAGCTAGGACACTCAAAAAACATTGTACAAACTATTATTTATTCCCATTTTAAAACGATGAAAACGACAGAATAAAAAAATTTTCTTCATTCTTCCGATATTTCCATTGTTCCAGAGCGAATAACTTTTCTTCTTCTTCTTCTTCTTCACAACACACAAAAAACTCAATGAAATATATATATATATAAGATGCCCTATCTCGACCCGATCGTTCATAGAGGATTTAAGATAAAGATATTCGGGAAAGCTAATGAATCTTAGAAAACGAGTAACAAGGACGTGTCTCACCTGCCTGGTACGAGAGACTGATTTATCGTTCAGGCTAAAAAAGATCAAGATCCGACTTCAGTCCATTTGACAATTGGTGCAATCGGAAACTCTCGATTGCCTTTTCTGAAAGCTTTAGTTTGGAGTCAATGGAAAGAGAAAATATACAAATATAAAGAGTTCTATTAGCTCTCTGCTCACTAATTTCGACGACGGATCTTTCAACGAATACCTTTTCTCTTTCTAAAAGAGAAGCAAGGATCCTCAAGGATTCCAACTTGGACACCACATTCATTTATCATCTACATTTCTTCTGCGGGATAAAAGTAATCATCATCAGTATGATCATTATTATCATCCTCATCAACATCATCATCATCATCATCATCATCATCATCATCATCATCAGCACAGCGTTAATCCACGTGAAGTATGCACGCATACTATTGGCTAAGCCGCCGTAGCTTTATAATATTCTGTCTCTCTTTTTCTTTGAACGGCGCGAGCGCGCACGCAAAGCGTGGGCGAGCCACGCGACCGAACGGGTTATCCACGTATCTCTCTTACTCTTCCCTACCAGCACACTCTGTACCCCGGCAAATACCTCTCTGTACTCCTGTCAGGCCCACCGTGAGCTTCACCGAAAGTGATGCGTGGCACGCCGCTCACAGTTGGGTTATACCCTGCCATATAAGCTTGAAACCACAAAACGACCAGAGGCTTTTACTTATTCTTCACCCTCCTTTTCCACTTATTTCTCTTATTTTTCAAATTTATTTCCTCGCGTTCGCCATCTTATTTTTTGGCCCCATCCTCATCGCTTTTCTCCGCTTCTTCTTCTCCTTCATGTATCTTCCTTTTCTTAACTCTCTTTTTGCTGCGCCGCTTAACCATCCCGAAACAACTCACCGAAGCCTCTGAATATTCAAAGTTAGCCAACCAAGACTTTTTGTGTTTAACATGAGAGCCTCCTCAAAGAAAAGGAGTCGGCAGGACCACGTCCCAACCTGCTGCTTCATCCGCATCGAACAAACAAGACTTCAAAGATTCGAGGCCCTAATAATGCGTAAGAATCATTGAAGTTTCAACAAATCGTGCTAAACTTCATTCAAATTATCCAAACGATTCGAGCATTCAAGGTACTATGTTTTGTGACGTAATACCTCATTAAACTGCCTAATTATGTGTAACGCTCACTTACAAGGTCTTTCTCGCATTTTGCGAGACGATGTATATGTGGATACTTCGGAAAAAACACTTTCAGTGACGATTGAGTGCAACGAATCAATTGAAAAAATGAATTTCGTTACAATCAATATTGAAGAAACATTAATAAACGGGTCTCCCTGAAACTATTATAGTTGGCCTGTACGAGTGAAATGTTGTATTCAAATATTCAAACTTATATCATGCAAACATTCAAACGTAACGATACTATGAAATGTTTGGAAATCGTGGGCACTTTCGATATATTATTTATATCCAATAATCAATTCATGACATTTACTGGTAATAAAAATTTTAATCACGCTTCAAATAGTACTCTACAAGAACGATAGCTGAATATCAAAGTCTCGCTGGATGTGTCATCTCCAAATGTTAATGATGAAGATTAAAATGAAAAATAATCCGACCAACGAAAGAAAGAATTCACATGTACTATACACAGGTATACGTATATCTTTCTATGTCCTAAGTATCTCGACATATTACGGTTTAATGGATTATATTAATAATATTTTTCAGAGAGTAGTCGTTCGCTAATGAATCCTCACTGTAGAAAAACTATTTTATGAAATCTTGATTCCTCTAGTGGCAAGGCATTTAAACAGAGATAAGCATATAGATTATCATTTTATATGAGAGATAAAAGATGGAAATTCTATTATATAATAAAATGTCAGTTGGGGGACCCATAAAATGTAATTTCGTTAAACGAGAACCGACCAAATATTTAGCTAATAAGACGTTTTGAGCCTCAAACCGCGCGCAATCATGAAATATTCTTTACCCACTTTCGGCACACCTTTGAAAATAAAAACGCGAAATGTGAGTGCACAATAATATGTATAGAGAGATCAGAAAATATACGGAGGTGAGTAAACCAAATAATCGAATTCAATTGATGACAATTCTATCGTTATGAACACTTAAGAACTGACCGCGTCTCAGGAATTTTTGTCGTTAATCGGAAATGATTTACACATAACATCAATCTGGTCCTTGGTGAAACAGAAAACTTGAATTGCTCGCTGAATTCCGACTTTTGAGTGTGCGAGAAGAATTTTCAGAACGCTCTCATTGTCGTTGTTCTCTTTAGAAAAGAGACGGTAAATGTTGGTTTCACGTTCTACAAAGGTACCGATGTATACGCGATATCTATGACGGAGACTGGCAAACTAGCAGCATTACACTCGTTGTAAGAGGAAAAGAGGGTATTCGAGCCGCTATTAAATGAGAAACCGGAGATTCCTGGACCAGGGTCTTGAGAAGAAATAAAAATCCGTGGAGAGAATGCGAAAACGTGAGAGTTACAAAAATCTACGAGAGCCGATTCCCTCTTTTTTTCTCCGCTCGCTCCTCTCTCCTTCTCTTTCTCCCTCTCTCGTCGTTGCATGCCTGATCTCGCTTCATCTTTCTCTATACTTCTACTACCTTGGTTGCCAGCGTACTTGCCGCCTCTTCGCGTATCAAATAACCATGCCGCCACGTGTTGTCTGAAAGAGTTCCGAACCTCTGCATCTCTACACCTTGTTGACTTTTAATCGTGGACATTAGTTATACTCTCGCAATGGGGGGTGCTTTACTCTTGCGCGCCCCCTCTCGTGAAACTGCCGGGCACGGTAGTGTCGTTCTCAACGGTTTCCCTAGACACGGAAGACCGGTAGCCGAACATGTGCCGCGTACACTTTTTTGGCTGATTATATTTATATATACCAAAGACATTATGAACAAAAACCCTGCTTTATCTTCATCACGTTCTTATAAGCATTAAGAAATTAATGACTTCGATATAGGAACGTGATTCCATTGGTTTCTGTATTATTAGGATGCTCCTTATTTGAGGTTGAATTCTTTTTTTCGAATTCCCCCCCACCCCCCTCCCTCGGTTCGATTCCAAATCACTAAAAAAGCATCACTCCAATCCTTCTTCCTATTACAATCTCTGCGAGCTTTTCTATTATAGTCCCTGGGACATAGAGTCCAACTTCTTTGGAAAAGCCCGCCCTGTTCCGAATTGAAAAAAAAAAAAAAATCTCGCATCGATTTTCGAAAAAGTAACCAACCTGCATAATTAATAAAAATTCAAAATAGCGGTATTTTGGTTTATGATCTCTTACAATGTCTTTACAAATACTTACTTACGCATGTCTTTAAATAAACCATGTAAAATAATTCAATTGAGTAGAAAAAAAAAAAACAAAAAAAAATGCGTAATTCGTTACCAGTAAAAAAAAAATCAATTTTCAGGTGGCAATGATGCCTGCTATATAATTGATATAATTATGTTCTATCGTAGGGTTTTGGAAAGCGTAAAGAATCAACTTCAAGGTACTATGCGTAAATCGCAAAAATATTGAGTCATTTACGAGTGTTTTCACTTTTGCCGAAAAGCAAAATTTCTCCATGTTTATTAAATGGGAAATTTAAGTGAGATTCGCGACCTCTAAGAAATTAGTTAGAGGACTGATTTTTTGACACGATATTTTTTTCATCGAATACTAAAATCTGAAGGGGTAGGAGCGAGGGAAAAAAAATTTTTTTTTTTGAAGCACCCTAACCTAATATAAGATCTCACAGGGAGAATTTGAAGAGATACGATGGTGTGGGTGGCAGAACTGGTAGAAAATGAAAAATACGAAAGTACAAAAAGGAGAAGAAGAAAAGGTGGAGAAGAGAGAGGAAGAGAATGAATGAGAAACGGGGGTTGAGGATGAAGTTTGCTGTCCTCTCTTGTCCCTTTCTTTTTGTCTCTGTCCCTCGCCCGCTTCTTTTTTTTACTCTTTTTCCCTGCTTGCCTGCTCTTCCTTTTACGCCCATTTCGTTCCCTCCATCTCACTCTTTCATATTTCTCTCCTGAGACTCGGCGAAGAAAATCTTTTGGCAACAAAGAAGCTGCTTCTTCTTCGGCCCCAACGAGATACAACTTTGGAAGGCCAGAAATGCGTATGTGAGGTCGTTCCATATGCATGGAAAGTCATATGTATACACCATTTTCATTCTTCAATAACATATATAAGTGTATATCTATAAGAATACTTGGAAAGAATGAAAATTAAATATTTGTATCATCATTTAGAAAAGGCTATACCAATCACAGTTACATACTTTAGCACAAGAATAGTACTCGTATATAAAACACCTTTGAATAAAATAAATGAAAAATTCCAAATAAAGTCAGAAAAAATGAGTTACTCACATAAGTCGGAATAATAAAAATTCACTTTGGATTCCTCGATGGAACTTTTAAAGAATGGCCAATCAACTAAAAAAGAGTTTAAAAAATGAACGCACCCTTTTTATTCTCCTATTGCCCGCTGTAATAAAAAATTATATTTTATTTTTGTGCCCAAAAAAGCAGATGGTGCGTCTGTAATTTTGTGGTTGAGTACGAGATTCGAAGTATTGCACACGACAAAAGGGAGGTCGCAAAGATTATAGATCCTTTCTCAACAGGCTTGCCAGCACCCTCGTTCACAAATTATATCATCCGCCTGTAAAAACAGGATTGCCAGGGAACTGCTGGAATATATATGAATGCAGCCAAATTACACTCAAGCGAGGGAAGAATATTTATTCTCATCCCGTTGTGTATCCTCATAATTGAATTTATCGATAAAACCCCTACTTCTATGCAGACCCTACAGCAACTTCATGAATCCTGGGCTTTAAACATCTGCTCGCTAAAACTTCATTGCAGTTACTGCAACGAGGTAAATATTTGCTGCTATTCGAATTCCTGACACACCGCATATGATACATAATCTAATTTGCAGACACAGCTGAGATAAAAAATTATACGATGCCAAAATAATTAATAAGGAATATACATGAAAAAATCCTCGCTTGACAGAATTTGTTGAAAAGTTAATGTTTCCATTGTGCCCTTTTTTCTTGGCACTTCTTCCATAACCTTGTTGTGAATAAAAGTGTGACATCTATTTCGCATTGAAATGCATGCTGCTTTGAGATGAGAGTAGGTGACGATTGTCTTGACAAACGAAACGATTGAGCTAATATTTCGGTAATCGACATTATTTCCGATCCTTGATCCGATAATACGCGAGGATTCAATTTTTGTTACTGAGCATTAAAAATTTTTACTCGGGCTGTAGCAAGAAGAACATCATTTGTATGTTATTGAAAGATTGATGAGCATGAATAACGATGGACTAATTTCAGTCCTGTTCCGATAGATTTTACATGGAAAGAGATCGATAACGTGAGGTTTGAGCTCGAGGAGAATCTGATGAATGCAACGTGGCGTGATGGTGTTGGCCACATTTACTTTGGTGATGAAATCCAAAATAACTGAAACACAAATTCTTTGATTATACGTATATTTGTATCGAAAGACACGATAGTGGGTCAGCGCCAAGTATTACAAAAAAAACCAGCGTGTAAAAGGAAAGCCAGCGCGAACCCTACCGTACTCTTGCATACAAGAATGTGTAGATATACGCGAGCAATGCGAGGGGTCCAACTGTCCGGTGACATAGTGATACACTGCCGAAATTCCTAAAGATCCGATGTTTTAGACTTGAAAAATAGAAACGTTTCATTATTTGGGGAAGGTTAATTTCCCAAATATCAGAACTTATCTCAGGCGGATTTGCCTGAAGCGGGTAAAACCTTCAGATTTCCCCATGTTGCAATCTCCGAGGAGTCTTGCTCGAACTCGACCTTCAAGAACGAGTACTTTCGTCCGGGGTGTGAAGCATCTAAGCTTCCCTGTGTTACCTTATCGTGACGCAATTGGGCATAGTCTCTCGCAAAAGGCGTACCCCAATCTTCTCGTCTATCGAGGAATAATATGCTCCGTTATGAAGAAATGTTTTAGTACAATTTGGTAGGAATAAGGAAGCTGATTTCTGTGAGACCAGAAATCATGCCAGAGCCAGGGAGCCACGATTCGTTTGCGAATTTCAAATACTTGGAGTGACAAAATTCGAGCCATAATAAATCCTCTATACTGATTCCATATTCCATAACTGTGGCTCCTTTGAGACAAGTACATTTATGTATGATGACTCGCTTCCAGAGAGTCTTTACAGGAGCGAGAGTGTTTTTTAGCTGTTTTGGATAACTTTCAAAATTTTTATATATTCCCAAGATTTGATTGAATCCAACACCGTTGAGATGCAATAGAAACTAGAAGATTGTTTATTATTTTCATAAAAGCTATATGACAGAATCCTAAAACTTTTGAATTTAATTAACAGATGTCAAAGTTGTATTTCTAAACAAATTTTCAGCTCATCCGCTCAAGCTGGTTTTTAAAAATTTTATTTTTTCTACCGATGAAATAGATGAATTTTGAATAACTAGCGATGGAAAGAGAACTCGAAATGGTAATTAGTTTGAGAGAGATCCATTGAATTTTGGCAGATTTATTCGAAGAAGATTTGGGGCGTGTAAAATTTGCATAGATGTTTTAGACCCAATAGTTGTTGAAGACGCAGAAGGTTCTATACTGGACTCCTGATCAACTGTTAATGAATTGATTTTTTCAATAGTTTCGTGATATTTTTCAAAATAAATCGTACATGCATATTCCATTTTTGATATAAGGGCTATTAGCGGGGTGGGAGGATAACGTTAAAATTTTTTTTAAGATGCTCTCGACATGGGTGCTGACATTACTGCTTTTTATGGACCGAGAATCGACAACTCTGTGTAGGTATGAACAAATTTTTCATATTTAACATTGAATTTTTTAGTACACAAAAATTCGAAGCAATTTTCTGACACTTGTCATTTTTTAAGCTGATGAATAGGTTAAATCAAAATCTATTCGTCCGATTATCTTGAAATTTAGTATACTACTTCCTTAAATAATTGATCAAGTATCTACGGGAGTTTTCTTTTATTTTTCATAATTATTAATTTCCTAGTGACAAAAAGACTCATTTTTTAGGCGAAAATCGATGTTTTCAGTTCTAAGAGCCAAAAAAAATTGAAAAATCGAAAAAAATAAAAATCCTTCCGTACATACTTTGGGAAAACAATTATCTTATGATAAAATTTTGACAATTATCTCTATGATAGCATTTCTGCGGCGGATAGATTTTTTACGAAACGTCTCTGAAGGTTTGCTACCACCCGATTAATCATTGATATTTGGGTTTAAAAAATTCAGAAAATATTGATGTTCATTAGGGTGATGCAAAAAAATTCGATATTTTTTTCTTATTGGAGCTCCAACGAAAATCCTTAGTACATCAAAAAAAAAGTAATTTTCCCAAAATTTCAGATTTTTAAAAAATTTTTTGGATAGTGCTCAAGCCACTTTTTGATATTTTCCTGGTTTTTTTCTCAAAAATTGCGAAGCAAAAATTTTTTTTTTGCTTTCATAGCAGAAAGTGTTAGTACTTCATGGAATTATAAATCTAATAAAATTTGTTCACTCTCAAAAAAAATTAAATGGCCACCTCGCATAATTTATTTCTTTTTTTCTGTATATTTAGCTATAAATTATGAGATTAAAAAACGTGTGGCTACAGATAACTATTCTTGTCGTCCTTCCAAAAGAAAGGGTGAATGTACTTTGCATAAAAATAGTTTTTCAAAATTAAATGTTATAACAAATATTTTTGCGTTTTCTCAAGTATTTAATTTCAATTTTCCTGTATTTTTCATAGACATAAACATTCTTATGCACGAAAACTTCCTAGGGCATCGTACAAAAATGATAGCGTGTCAAGCGAATCTCTGTTTTGTCAAATTCAAATTCATTATTTCAAAGTCTGATATTTCACCGCAGAAAACGTTAAAATTTGGGAATTTTATAGATTTCTTGTGCGTTATAAAAATTAATAAAATATTTTGACCGAATTCTGTTAGAAAAAAATGGAGACTAATGGATGCAAAATCGCAAATATTTATCAAAAAGCTTCTAATATCGGTTTCATAATTGTTACTGATAAAAAAAAATTAATTAACAAGATCGAAATAGGCCTATTGCACAAAGTTGCCTCCCTATACAAACTCAAATAGTTTTTGATTATAAACAAAGAGTTCGGAACTAAACATTTTTGCGATTTCGCATTCATAAGCCTACATTTATTTTCCATTAGAATTCAGTCAAAATATTTTACTAATTTTTATAACAAATGGGAAAACTAGAAAATTTCCAAAGTATAACGTCTTCTGCGGTGAAATACATGACTTTGAAAAAGAGAATTTGAATTCGACAAAACACAGCTTTATTTGGTATGTTGTCATTTTTGTACGATGCCCTAGCAAGAAAAAATTTTTCGTCAATAAAAATATATATCTGTATGAAAAATACAAGAAAAATGAAACCAATCGTTTGAGAAAACGCAAAAATATTTGGTATAACATGTAATTTTAAAAAACTATTTTTTTGCAAAGTGCATTCACCCTTTCTTTTGGAAGGACAACAAGAATAGTTATCTGTAGCCACACGTTTTTTAATCTCATAATTTATAGCTAAATATGCAGAAAAAAAGAAATAAATTATGCGAGGTAGCCATTTAATTTTTTTTTGAGAGTGAACAAATTTTATTAGATTTATAATTCCATGGAGTACTAACACTTTCTGCTATGAAAGCAAAAAAAAAAATTTTTGCTTCGCAATTTTTGAGAAAAAAACCAGGAAACTATCGAAAAGTGGCTTGAGCACTATCCAAAAAATTTTTTAAAAATCTGAAATTTTGGGAAAATTACTTTTTTTTTGATGTATTAACGATTTTCGTTGGAGCTCCGAGAAAAAAAAAATATCGATTTTTTTTGCATCACCCTAATGTTCATACATGATATTATGATGTCATAATCAATAAAAAAAAATTGCATTACCTGTACGATCTTAAAATTCTTTAAATTGGGCCTTTTTTCGACAAACTAACGTTACACCCCCCCCCCCCCCCCCCCCCCCCGCCGCCCCTTCCCCTCTCCTAACTCTCGATCTTTAAATTCTCATCTTGATAAAACAATATATATTGCTTCATGCTTGATTCGTAACTTTTCTCACTCTTTCTGAAAAGCTTGAAGTCGTGCTTCAATACGACTGATGTCGAGTTATTGATGTGCAATTCGATTAATTGCGTGCTCGATTTTCATGCTGTCTCCTTCGTGTAATATATCAGAAACAAAATTTCTCGATAATAGTAGATTCGAAAGAAAATATTTTATTGTTTGAATCATATGAATGTAATTTATACCCTAGTATATTGTTAGATATTGACAATACCAAAATAAAAATATAATAACTATAGTAAATATAGTCATTGCCAATGACCATGTGATGATGGTTTTGAAAAAATTCCAACTTATTGAATTTGATTAGATAAAATTGATGTCCTTCAATAGTTTATTATCGAGATATTTCAGATAATCATAAGTTATAATCCAAACAGCTTGTTGATACATAACTCAGATTTTATTCATTATTAAATAAATAAACACTTTTCAAATATTTGAACATATTTTAAAGTTATTTACAACAACTCAATTGATTTTGTGTTGAGTTATAATTCAAACTAATAAAATTGAGATTGAAAAATTTATTTCTTCTTTTCAACGAATCGTTTTTGAAACCGGTATCAAAAGGTCAAGGTGCCCATCACAGCTTCCGTTATTATTCAACGGCAACTTGAAATGGAATAGTCTTTTTATTAAATATTAAACAGAATTCATCAAGAGATTGTCGAAAGTTAAACTTGCCCATTTTTCTTTATATCATATGCTTGGATGTGCAATGTTTCTTTATAAATTACCAATTTTCATCCAAATTTTTTTTTCTTTTCCACTAACAATACAAGTACAACTTATTTTATATATAGGCGCTTCTAACTTAAAGTCTGTCAAATTCCTTACAATATGATTTACAAAGGAGCGCTATCTACCACGGAAGTTACTCTGTGAGAGTTGAGAATTTATCTCAGAAATGAATGAACCACGAGGGAAATAGCCTATCTCCTAAGTCTTTCAGCTTATAGAGCGGATGGACAAGAGAAAACTCTGAGACACTGTAATAACCCGACATGGCTCTTTAAGCTGATTAGTGTCATTCCAGATTTGTACTTCTTTGCAGGTAGTAATTCTGCTATACTTACCGCCTGACGTGCCGGAGACGGTGGGTATAAAATCTTTTAGTTTAACGGAGACCGTGCGATTATTAAATATCAGGGATCGACAATCAATGATGTAACCGCAGGAAAGCAACTTCACCAAGATCAGCTCGCAACACAATGGACGAGTCTTAACCTCAACCAATATAAAACGAGAACGCCTACGAGTAAGGGCTATCGTAAGCTCCAGTCACCAAGTCAATTTCTTCATTCAAAAACGTCTAAATTTTTCTGTGATTTATTATTTCCATCACATTGAACATAATTCGTAACCAAATGTAATCATTTTAAATTTCATCGGTGAATGAAATATATTTAAAAAATGATCTTGCTTCGTAGAAAAGATTTAAATTTGAGAAAAAGCATTGATCAAACATCCATCCAATAAATGATCTGAGCACCGCAATTGCCAAAGTAAAATGAAATATTTCATTTCAAAATATGTGGATGGAAGATCCAATTTTTCAAGTCAATCAACATAGATAGTGAAATTCATGATTTCAATGAGTTTGTGAAGAAGAAGTATTATTGAATGATAACGACGCCGAATTTTATGTGCCATCCATCATTGGTATCCTGAGAGAAAAGATATACGATGTGTATATATAAATATATTTGATATCGGCGATCTTGAACCTGTTCACCAGCCTTACTCGAGATGGGCACACCCATATGAGAGCATCAGTAAATGAATTTTAAATCAATTCTATATATGCTTTACAGGTTCAGAGAAGCATCAAAATTTCGAATCCTTTGGTTAAACGATGTTTCGAGTTATGGGTAAACTTAGCCCAAGAACACGATCTACAGCAACTCATATCAAATCTACGTAAGCACTATAATCAATCTCTATTATCGTTATCAAAGAATTTAGAGATAGTTGATGCATCAATCACGAATATTGCTAACAATAAAATATTCTAATTCTCATAACAGCAAAGTAAATGCGATGTTCCATCTTACTTGTTTCTTTCTTATCTCAATTTTTTTTCCACTCTTTAACACACGTGTGCGCGCGGTTGGTCTGACGAAAAAAATTGCTAATTTTTTTCCTAGCTCCACAAGCATTTTTCTCCGTTATTATATGCCAAACCAAAAGATGTAGCCTAGCCAAAAGAACAGCTCGAAATAAAATTATTTGAACCGGAAAAGAACATTTTTTACTCCATAAGATAACTCAACAGTATTGTTCTGATATTATACCAGTTTTGTTTTCTCCTTGAACTTTGCTTTTCAAAATCGAAACGAGCAGCTTATACCCAGGGTTATATATCTGAAAACGAAAAATATAAATGGAATTTTTTTCCTATTAGTAAAACTTCCTTTTTCGTTAGAACTTGTTCGAATAAATGAATTTTGTAAAAATAATAGCAAGTTTGTAATCGGAGTAGTGAGAGAAAGCCCCCCACCAAACCCCGATGAGAAATGGCGGTGGTCACCCTTTTTGATATTTCATTTCCAAGGTCAAACAATTTATGTAGCGTTTCTTAAATTATCCACTTATTTATCTATCAAAATGAGTAAAAACACACACGCAAACACAAACGCACATGCACAAACAAAAACACACACATTGAATTTCGTGTATACAGCCATGGATGTTTTGAAAAAATATGATTCCAAATACTGTCGAGTGTATCGTTGGGTATATGCAGTTTCATTATATATAGTTGCATCTTGAACATCTTTCGATATGTGTGCGGTTTCGTTGGATGGGTCCGGAACATCTTTCGACGTTGTGTGGAATCATTTGGTGGGCTTGGAACGTTTTTAATGTGTATAAAACCCCAGCGAACAGGTGTGTATGCGCGCGTACATGTCTGTTTCGGGGGAGGGGTGGGGGGGGGGGGGGCTGGGTCATAACCCTAAAAGTTGAGATTTGCAGGTTTTGAATTTCATGAGTACAATTTTAACACTTAATAAAAATACAATTTTATTTAGAGGAGGGGGGGGGGGGGGGTATACCATCGTCTCATTTTGCTGGGGTTGTAATAGGGGGGCTTTCCCCGACCGCTCCATCCATCCCTCCCCCTCAAAAGTTGCACGGTCACGTTGTTCAATTTTACTTAATTTGAATTTTGAGGTATAAAACCAAAGGAGGGGGGGCTGGGTGACCACCGCCGTTTTTCATCAGCGTTGTAGTGGAGGGGCTTCCCCCATCAGTCCCCTCCACAAGTGACGGGAGTCACTTTCTATAGCTTTATTCAAAAAATAATCAAATCCATACTTCGTTAGTTTCAAACATAAAAAAAACTATTCATTTCGTATATTCAACAGGTACTTTATGTTGAATAATTGCATGATAAGACTCCCGAATCACGGAATGAAAAAGAAACGGATCTAGAAAATTGCTACTATCTCTCGCTTTATTTTGCAAAAATATCATGAAAAATAGATTTTAACATGATTGATTAAAAGCAATCGGCTTTGAGGATTTTTTTTGTAGAGAATTTTTATTCACCACGAAAATACATAAGCGAGATATCGTTGACATTTTTTGTACGGATGATATACAACAATATTGACAAAAACTTTTTTTCACGTGTTATTCTATAAGGAAAAACCGAAGAATATAACTTCATCTTTTGGCTTAATATAAAATAAAATATGGAGCCAAAAATAAAATATCGATTGTTTTGACTCAACCTAATATCTAGAGATGCGGCAGCGTCTTGACGCCAAGTATATATTCATATATATGTATATATACAATATACAAACCCACTTCCGAATGTCACGACGCGATAAACGTGCATTGAAAACACGCGTCTTATCGGGACGTGTCTCTTTGAAAGGTCCGATAAAAACTTACAAATTAATTAGAGGGAAGAAAGGTGGAATCTGAATGGTTGCAGACAACCGAGCAAAGATGCGTCTCATCGAATCAGTTTTCTTTTTATTTTGCTTTCCTTTTTTTTTTTATTGCGTCGATCTACTGAACAAGGACGCTTATCCCTGGCGGCAAGGACGCGGAAGATCAATGACGAAGAAGCAACCAACGATTTTTTTATTAACTCGAAGACTCGTTAGTATACTCTAGAGGACGTCGTGCTGTGCTTCGTTAAAGACAAAAACAAGAATGGAAAAAATAGCGAGGAAGAGAAAACAGGGAGAACGAAAAAAGGGTGAAACGTCCGGCGCGCGTTAACCCATCGCTAATTTATTTCAACGACAGTTTGTCTGGCTCCACTTTTCTTTTTTTTCATCGATTTATTGGTAGTTCGCGACCATTCCTTCCAAGCTCTTTTGCTGCTGCAACGAATATCACCCCAGACATATTCCATAACGATCACTTCATTAAGAACGAGCGCATTAAATATATATGCTGGTTACACAACAATGAGAGCCACGCTTGTCATGAAAAATTCTCAAATGAAAGTAGCAATGATTCTCGATTTTTTCTACGGTTATCGAAATCAAGTTTATTTTACATCGTTTGGAATGAATTCGTCTTGAAAAATCAGAAGATGATATTGATGGGTCGAAATGCGGGGAAAAAACTGTGTAGTAAAAAAAATTTTTTTTTCTCTCTACCCTGTTCATCGGTATGATCGTCTGACTGTTAGGCAGTTTGCCTTGGACGGAATTTACCAGATCGAGGAATACTCGAGTGAATAGTTCATTTATGGATTCGATCAAACTCCTCGCATCCACTTGCTGACGTCAAAGTCGAGAATAGGGTCACTATATGCGGATGCACTGACAGCGAGCGTCGTCGTTATTATACCAAAATATGGTGGTCATTCTGGTCGACGGGAAACATTAAATTACCGAAATAATAAATCGATAACGGACCAGTGGATTGAAAAATTATCTCGTGCTCTATCATTAATTGCTGTGACTCTTCAATTGTCAACAGAAAAATCCATCCAACGATACACCACGTTTTAAAATTCTTTTGATGTAGTTCGAGAGCAGGGTTTTTCATCTCAAAAAACACTTGAAATGGTTCCAATCTTCTCACGTGACTTAAGGCTCGGGCAGAGTGAGACGCCAAATAATCGGGCAACGAACTAATGGAGCCGAATTCCAGGTGGGAGACGAAAAATACGTTTTTGACCGCTCTCGAAGAGTCTTTTGTCGCGATGGAGCAAAAACGGTTGCGTGACACGAAGACGTTTTTGCTTGCTCGGTTCCGTGCGAGCATCTTAAAAAAGTCACTCGGGTTACGAAGATCAATCGACCCAACCGACAATCGTCACTTGCATGTATACGTGGACAAATAGTTGCTAAATATGTTTACCGAAGATGTTCCACTCTTGCGTGCCTTGTCCGGCTGTGCGCTCACCTTCATTCGAAATTTTTGTTCCAGACCTAAATTAAGGAGGGTGGCTACGTTCGTCAAATTGATAAGAAATTGATCAAATTTGGCGATAATGTTCTTCAACATCAAGTGCGAAGACACAATTTTTTTCAAAATTTTCTTCTGCTTATTTATCGAGTAATTACGCATTAAAGCAGATTTCTTATGCCCGGAATGTATACCTATATATATGGAAACGCTATGCTTATACACATGAACTTTAGTGATCAATTACTCGATAACTATACAGAAGAAAAATCTTAAAAAATTTGTATTGTCAAATTTAACTCTAAAGAATATGTTCACCAAATTTTATTAAATTCTTATCATTTTGAAATTTTTAATGTATTTTACATGGTTTAGCATGGCAACGTTGTATCGTCCCTAGCCACCCTCCTTAAGTCGATCATGCAGACTCTGTGCTGATTACCAAACTACCGACATATTTACCAAATAGTTTTGACATTTTTCCCATGGAAATATTGAAATGCACGCTTACGTAAGTATTCGATTTAAAAAATTATGAAAGTCAATAAACGGTTAAAAAAAAATGATGAAAAGAAAATATTTAATGAGAATTGTGGATCTTTTCCAAAAGCGTTTTATCGATTAAACCAATGAAATGCATGAACGTGTGTGTCTTTCGTTCAATATGCTTGATTATTATCGATCGATTGGATCGATCCTCGTAACTTATTCTGGTTTAACGCGTTCGAAATGATTCAGAAAATTGAAGTCGATTCGATACAGTTTAATGAATAACCATGCAGTAGGCCGAAATTTAACTAAAATTTCGAGTATTTGCACGAGGCTAATTTATGGATACAGCGAAGGTGAAAATTCTTATAACCTGGGCGTGGCAAATTGCTGCACGCAAGTGTCTCTAATGATGCGAACAAACGAGCGAGTGGTCGCGGGCGTTTGAGCACCAAAGAAGAATATCATGAGATGCAGAGCGAACAAGAATACGAGCAGGCGACGAGGACGAGTCTCCGTAGTAAGAGCGTATGTCGAAGAGTGAGAAACTACACGAGCACAACGACGACGTCTCGTCGTGTGGAAACGAGACAGAATGTAGCGATAAAATCTGAGGTTAGTGCAGGCAAAATTGTCACTGAAACTGCTTTAGTCCGAGAGAAATGATATATAGTACAGTAGAGTGTTAAAAATAAATGAAGGCAGTAAATTGTGGAATGGTATTTATTGGAATAAATACTTGTACCGTGAGATCTCTTTGGCCCTGAAAATAAAGTACAGGAATTTGTTTAAGGGTGTATAACAGGTAATCGAAGAAAGCAAAAAGCCTTACTTTTTTTCATCTTTTCACAGACCGAAGGTATATATTATATTATCGTGCAAAAAATGTATTCCCGTCGGTGAGAATCGTACGACGGAATTGCTTAAATTTTTTCATTTTTCAAGCTCCTCAGTTTCCAATTTTATAGCATTATACGACGACTCTCGTGTCTACTTGAGTCATATAAAGTAGCGTAGTATTTAGCAACATTCGTTCGAAGCTGGTTGTCTTTGCACGGAGCGTTTATACATTGCATGGTCAACAGAACTCTTTTCACTCCAAAACGTCTTTCCTCCACGGAGAACATTTATGACAGGATTGTTCCAATAACTTATTGTTACTTTTTGACTGCAATGATTTCTTGAAAAGCAATGAACTCCTCTGCAACGCTCATTTATTCGTCGTTCTCGCGTCTCGATCTGCTGCGCATTAATCATATACAAGGGAGAATATTTTTCCTCATACCGTGCTATATCGAAGACCGATCCCTTCCTCGTCGCCAACGCGATACTTACACGTGGGCTTTACATGATTCATCGGAAGAGCTCGAAGATACACTTCGAATACTCGATATATCGAAACGGAAAGGAAAAAAGATCTATAATTCAACAATGTAACTCAGTAATTTCATAACATTTCGTTTTTTGTTCTATTATTAACTTATGGGAACTTTTGGGATGGCAAATTAACTTATGGGATGGCAATCGTTGATGGAAACCATGTATAGGTTTACGAATGCGTTTGTAGGTTTTCCTAGATTCTCTATTTTTCCGAAATGCTCAGAAAATTACTTTTATTTTTATATATTTTCGGAATATATTACGAAAACTGCTCCTCAGAATAAGTACTATGAATCAATATATAAAAATTATAAAACCATTTCGGATACTTCGACCGATCAACAATCCACGCGACGAAATTCGAGCTAAATCTCACTAATTCCGACATATTATTCTCGTGGCTTTTTTGACTTGTATTCTGATTCGAACCCAGCTTAAGCGGACACTCAAGATCAAGTACTCGAGTGCCTGGACCGACTGGTTCGTCCTCGTCCATCGATCTCTCTTGAATTAATCATATATATCTTCAACAACGAATGTGGTCACTTGATTTTCTCACCAAGGCTTCGTCTCAATCTTTCTAATAAGCCTCCTCCAACTTTCGTTCTTTTTCCTAGTTTTTTTTTTCAAAATAAGACCTTCGACATGTACCACGCAACAGAAAATAAGAAAAACTTGTGCAAAAGATATTACGTGTTCCAAAAAATTCTCAAACTAATTGAATAACTCATGAGTTTGGTCGATTGCCTAATTATAATCAACAAACATGAACTCTGTAAGTCCAAATTAATAAAAAAAAAAAAAGAAGAAGAAATATAAAATAAAGTACTCCGTTAGTAAATTCTAATCAAGATAAAAACGGAACACGCGGTTCATTATCGACGTTCACATAATGAATTGACCATGTACACAAGGGATTTCAAAGAATAATATCACCTTTCTATATACGTAATGCACAAAGAAAAATATGGTAGAGAATAGGTCAAAGAATCGAGATGAGAGATCCGAGTTTCAACGACCTGAAACGAAAAAATATCAGGTTGGAGGAACGAACGCGAGGGTTTCGCCCACGCAGTCCCTTGACATAACAACTTGTAATATTTATATGTATATATTATATATATAAATATATGTGTGTATATAAGGATATACGGGTATATAAATGCAAGTAAAATGCGTCTCGTACACAATATCTAGGATCCTTGGAGCGAGAGGATAACTTTTACTAAAAATTGAGCGAAAGATATCTGGCAAAAAAACGGTGTAAAAGATGTTCGCTTAGGCTGAAAAAAGCTCTAAATATGATAGCAATGGTAAACCGAAAGTAATTTCAGTCGATGATTCAAGTATATACAGCTTTTTTTTTTGCTATTTCTAATCGATTCTTTTGAGGACCTCTGTACATACGCGATACGTAATGAATAATCCAATCGCACTTTCCAATAATTTGGAAATTTTCAAACATCATTTTTTTTCGATCAGAACACAAAAAAACAGATGAATAAAAATTATGATTAAGAAGTGCGGCAGAGGAGACTGAATCACACGCGCTCGACCCTGCAATCGTTTCACTTTGAGGTGTCAGTATGTGCATGACGAGGACGACTCACGAATGTATGTCTTTATACATACACGAACATAAATACAGCGAAATATTAGATTCCAGGTGGTACAAGAGACGTGCACTTCCTAGAGATTTATAGTTAGTTTGACAAGCTTTCCTCCCCACATCGCACAAAACAGCATTTTTTATTCCAGACGAAATGACCGTTTGTATATAATAAAATGATCCGCTCGAGTCAATAACCGTCGAACGTAAGAGGTTAATGATAAAATCCTCGATAAAATGATCAAACTTTATTCCCGACGTGCTAACAGAACAAGACTAAATCCGAAAGTAACAGCGTACCCGTATAAAAAAGACAAGATAAAGACCTGCATTCGAAAAGGTCTCGAATTTCAACCGATACATACATATATCTCTGTATAAAAATAATCGTGAAGTCCCGCACGACGAAAAATATCCAAAATAAAGTTTAGACCTCTACACGAACAAATATTATATACCTCTGATCCACCAACACCAACCCAAATTCACCGGATGTAAAGCCATTAGGTTTCAGTGGAGAAGAAACCTCTGAAAAACTTTGGTGGTCCACGTAACACACAAAAGGGACAAGGATGGAGCGCGAGATGTGTGTATCTGAAAATCTATAAAATCAGCTGAACTCGATTTTTTATGTAGTACACTTTTCCCTTTAATAACTTCAATGGACAAGCGCGCACGTGGCCGCGTTCATTATAACACTATATAACCAAGACTCTATGTATGGCTATTTTATATATACCAGCCAGTTTTTCTAGACAAATATATCATGTTTGTCAAATTTTTAATAAATTAAAATTTAACCGAACTTACACCAGGCGATTTTGATAAGAATGCTCGTGTAATTTCAATCAATAAATGCTGCTTTCTAATGTATTTTCATTTTCCTTTAATAAAATTTCTGACAAAGCAATTTAAGGATATTTGGTACAGGCTTACAATGTTGCCATACTAAACCATGCTAAAAACATAAAAAATTTCAAAATAATCAGAATTTAATAAAATTTGGTGAACATATTCTTTAGTGCCAAATTTGACAATACAAATTTTTTAAGATTTTTCTTATGTACAGTTATCGAGTAATTGATCACTAAAGTTCACGCGTATAAGCATAACGTTTCCATATATATAGGTATACATTCCGGGCATAAGAAATCTGCTTTAATGCGTAATTACTCATCGATAACTTAGCAGAAGAAAATTTTGAAAAACATTGTGTTTTCGCACTTGATGTTGAAGAACATTATCACCAAATTTGATTAATTTCTAATTATTTAGACTTTTGTACCATACATCGTTAAATAAATCAAGTCATTGACTGCATGCAACGCTTCCTGTACATCAAATAAGGTCTGGATAAAATGTAAGTTTAGGATTGTATAAGGGAACCATTAGAGACAATTTTATAATGAATACATATCGTGAAAATTAGAATTAATATGTGGTTGTTTTAATATTGAAAAACCATTTTATTCCGTTTAGCTGTACTTTTCAGGCACTTTAAAAGACGAAAAATAACTTCATTATGATGACTAAATGTTGGTTTTTTCTTACATGTTTTTCATTTCCGAATAAACGTATGGAATTTTACAAATTAATAAGTATCACGTATTTTCTGACATGTTGTATGTTTATTCAGAATTTTCGAATCACCAATTATTAAAATTCCAATCAAATCCAGTAAAAAAATTGAGAACGGAGATACTACGTTTTAAGTACTCTTTAAGCAACATTAGCCAATCTATTTATAAAATAACCTTTCTTATATATATGCAAGTGTACGAGAATCAAATAAAATAAATGTTTGTAAATCATACTGACTTTAATGGTAATGAACCGTCATTTGAAACATTTAGTGTAGTATTGATATATTATTAAAATATTCTGTAGGTATCACCACATTATCGTCTGAAAAATGAATCCCATGCAGAAAAAATAATAAAAATAATTTTAATAAGAAAATTATTGACAAATTT
The DNA here is from genome assembly GCF_019457755.1 of Venturia canescens. Classification (NCBI taxonomy): domain Eukaryota; kingdom Metazoa; phylum Arthropoda; class Insecta; order Hymenoptera; family Ichneumonidae; genus Venturia; species Venturia canescens. Next base: position 37,187,364 of record NC_057421.1, read on the forward strand.
GGTACATCTGAAATAATATTTTCACCGAAAATAAAACAAGCGACTCCGTCATTGCCCTTCCACTACGGGGATTCTGTTCCATCGATTTCTTACACAATTTAATGTGATATCGACTAGCCAAATTCAATGTCAGGAAATTCTTCTCTTTAAGTCATATTTGAAGATAATGGAAACAAGCGTCTCTCACTTTCAATTCTTTTCGAACTTGCATATTTGTTTGGAAACTGGAATCATGGTTAGGAAATCTGTCGTTGGTTACATATATAGTATTTCCAAGCATCAAAATTATAATCCAACCGAAATATTGTCAGTTAGCTTCTCATGACAGCATATGTGTCAAGTACACTATGCCGTCATTAGTAGACTAACGAAAACTATTAAAGAGTCTTTTGACTCTTTATTTTCCTAATTTTTAGTGATTTTTCAGAATGCTGTAAAACGATGAAAAATGGTCGTATCGAGATTTAAAAAAAAAATCATTTTGAAGCTTAATGTTTCTAGTTTCAAGACTTTGTGGCAAGAAATGACGTGGAGCTACTTGTTCTGCGCAATTTCAAGAAGTAGTGTGAGAAAAAAAATTTGAAAATTTTTTTATGTTTTTCTTCAAGTTCATGAGCTTGGAATTTTTTTTTCAACTAAGCCATAGTATGGATCGCATAACTTGTTTCTTCAGTTTCAATTTGTTATTTTTGTAACCTCGATACGACCATTTTTTGCTGGAATATTGAACTTCATATGAAAAAGAACCCTTTTGTATTTAATCGATGATATTTCGGGAATGAATGGTTGCACAGAAAATTCAAGGGGAGTTTTGAAAACTGGAATGAATGCCCTACAAGGATTCATTGTCATAATGACGGAATATTTTTTTTCAATCCTTGTCGTTAATTTGAAAAAACCCGAAAAAAAAAGTAATTTGTGTAATTTTCAGAAAGTCAACAGCTCAAATGAAAATAATCGTGAAATGACCAATGTTGAGCGTGACTTTTACAGCTAAAGGTACCCCCAAAAACGTCGCAAAATTAGATTCCGATCCAACCAATCGTTTCCTCGTTGCAACCAGTCCAACTTTTTTAAAAAATTGAAGGGTCACGTTTTTTCGCTTTGAACAAGTCATGATTATGACTAAAATGAGAAAAAAAAAATTCTCGAACTTTCTACATTTTTTCCACAGATACCCTGAAATTACACAAAGAAATTCCGAAATTTGTCCTTTCGAAAATTTTTTTTTTGTTTTTTTGAGGCTTCCCTCAAACATTTGAACACTTGGAATATAATTGTGATTTTCGATCAGTGCATTAGCGATACCCAACGCGTACCACGTGGAGGCTGCAGGGTCGAATTTACGTGTGTGTCTGTGTGAGCGCGCGCGCGATCATTTTTCACTGCGATACAGCATTCTGAAAAATCACTAAAAATTAGGAAAATTTTTTTGATCCTTCATTTTTTTCGTTAGTGTATATGTAATCGTTAAAAGTCAAAAGCTATATGTAAATAACGACATATTTAGACGTATTAGAGGCCAATCAGAATACCAATAAAACGACAACAATAAAGCTCGTAAAATTTTATATAGCGCACAGGGATCTTTTTAGTTATAAAATACGTTTCTTTTTTTGCTCTCAACAACAACAAAGGTATCTTCGCCGAAGCAGAAATCTATGTATACGTCGACATCCGATCTTTGATCGCGATATCTAAACGTGAAATGTTGAACTATTTTGATCGTTCGAAAGCAAGCCCCGCGCGATTCAGTCGAGAAAATTGTGAAGAATTTTCTTGCACGGCATTTATTCTTATATATATACCTTCAATCTCACGGAGAGAATCCACACTAAAAAAAATGTGATCGTGCGTGTATAAAGGATAACTTGATTTTTCCACAATCATCAGACGCACGTTTCTTCCCAATAACTTTAAAACCTTGCATACATTAAAGACCAAAGACAATGAATAAAAGCAGATGAAAAAACGAAGAAGAAAGAAAGAGAATGCTGGAAACGCGTGGCCTTGAACGGTCCTCTTATTACCAGAACGTCTTGTCCACTCTCTTCTCTCGTTCTCTGCATCTCTGCGTTTTGCGAGCCTCTCGTAAAAGCGTGCGCGAAGCGTGTGCGTTCTCTCGCGAGAGAAGTACAAAGAATAAGATACACCTATATATTATATAGAAGAGAAAAGAGGGACTCGCGAATGCCGCCTGAATGGGAAGCTCCCTTCGGGTACAGCTACAATTTTATACCTATATGTTGTATCTTTGCATTTAAACTACATATAGACATAATATATACATGTATGCACTGGTCTGGGTACTCACGCGTGAGATGCACGATCGTGGGTGTCGGTCCCACGCGTCTAGGTGGGGCCGAGGCGCTCACACGCCGTTACCATCGTGAGGCATCACTCCTTTGCTGTTGTCTCACTTTCTTTCTTCTCTCTCCCTTTCATCCCTATTCCTCTTCTTTCCTTTTTATCTCCGTCTTCCACTCATTTTTCTCTTCTCTGACCCTTTCTTTCTTTTCTTTCTATCACTTTGTCTCTTTTCCTTCACCTTTCTCACTCTCTCTTGCTAGCCTCACCCCCCCCCCCCCCCTCCCTCCCTGCCCATCATTCCTACAGGAGGTCTTCTCATCCCTGTAGTCGTATAACTCCACAGTTATTATATATGAATGGTAGGTGCAATCGACTTCGTTGCCACAATGAGTAAGATCGAAAAAGTACAAATGAATACTTCCATTCAATCTCTCAAGTGCAACAACACCAATTTCAAAACCCATTAAAAATATCAAATATATGTAGTTCGCACAGATATGCATGGATCCGAATTACCTATGTTATGTGTGTATATACTAGAGTGGTCGCTATTCGGGGTCAAAATTTATTTTACCCTTTCCACCCCCTAAATCGGTTCGGAATACATAAAAAGTAATGCTGTAATTTTTTCAGATTTTTAAAACAATGCTTAACCCCTCGACCACGGGGATTGAAGTTTTCCGTTTAAAATACATAGAGTTTTTCTGCGTTTGTGATCATGATTTTACTGTGAGCCTCAATACGTTTAGAAAACCTTGAAATTTTCAGAAATTACTTTACAAGCATGTTGCTACACGGAAAAAATGTCCAAAACTCCTACCCTCAAAATCTTGAATAGCATCGCCATACTAACACATTAATGCGCAAAACGACAATCATGGACACGCAATTTCACGTATACAGTTTTAACTGAGGAACAAAAGGAAGTTCTTCAAAATCTGTTATAGAAGGTTTTTGAGGGTGCTTTATGAGAATCTGGCATTTATTTTGTAAAATTAACTCGAAATCTTTATTATTTTTGAGTTTTGAATTGAAAAGTCAAGAATTTTTGACGTTTTTTTTCTTTTAAATCGATTTTCGTTATTGTTGCTGCAATTAAATAGCCATGTTATTGCCAGTAAAGGTGTCCTTAATGTCTGACCTTTTCAAAACACTGGTTATGAACTCTTTTTTCTCATTCAGTTTTTTCAAGATGACGGTTCTTGCAAAACAGTATGATGTAAATTTACATGATTTTTTTTCTCAAAAGGCTCAACTTAACAAAGAAATGTTACAAAACAAAAAGTGTTGAGAATTATCTAAACAATACGCGTGATTTTTTTCGAAAATTTTCTAGCTATTTTTGCATTTTTCAATTTTGACAAATTTTAAAATATTTCAAAAATTCTGACAAAATACACACGCATTCTTTGAATGATTCTGAATATTTTTTGTTATATAAAATTTTTTTGTAAAGTTGAAAGTTTTGAGAAAAAAAAAATTGACAGCAAAGCGGAAAGAGTTTTTACCCCAGCGACGTTATTCAAATTAAATTTGTAGGGAAAACGTACGTTTTGAGTACGACGTTACCGTTTTTCGATAACTTTTTTTTTTATAAACAATTTTCCTCTGAGAAATTCACAATAATTGTGATTATTTTCTTCAAATGGTCGTCATTTTTGTTTTTAAACAATTTTTGAAATTTGCTGTCAACGCTGATTCAAGGGACGCCATTTTCAACACACCGTTGTACTAAAAATACCATGCATGAAAAAAATTTTCCAGTACTTCTGAGTATGTAAAGGATTTGTACAAGATTTTATTCAAATCCATCCAAAAAAAAAATTCCAACGTTTGCTCTGTTCATAACTCTTAATAGAGAGGAAGTTGACACTTTTATCTTAAATTTTTTACTGTTTATGGAACAGTATCATTTCAGACATTACTCTAATCGGGTATTTTGAAATGGGATATTCAAGCGGTGTTACGTCACTCTTTGACCTACACTTCGTCATATCAAATTATACGTAATTGACCTTAGACCCAGACAATCACTTTTTTGAATGTAAATCCTACAACGGAGTCAAAGATGAGCTCCATATTTTTTGACGAAGTCAATTTCATCGTTGACGATAATAAGGTTGAATCAGGGACCTGAGATACTCTGGGTTTTTTCATAACGACGAAGATAAAATTCGTTTGAGTGAACATTCAACGTGGCAATATTTAAATACTCTTCGAAACGATTCTGAGAAAGAAATTCCTTCGCCGAATCAAACCCATTTTGTTAAACAATTTTAATTTTCTCAATGGTGAATTATTCTCTTGCACTCAACTCATGAACATTGTTGTTTCAACAAGAATTTACTTAGCTGCACCGAAGCTTCGTTATAGTTCAGTTCGCAGCTTGGTTCAGTATTCACTCATTATTTGTTTTTATCCCAAAATATTTCGGGTGAGCAGTTGGTCCGATGGACAAGGGCTCGGGCTCGCAACTTGCGGGTCTCGGGTTCGAATCCCTCGGCCATAACAATTGAAGAAAAATTTTCAAATGTTTCTGCCGTGATCCCAAGTGGTTGGGACTCCACCTCTAGTGGTGTACATGTGCGGCGGTGTACCTGGGTGTTTACTGCTCAGCGTGCTCGCGCCTCGCACTGTCACAACGAGGGGATCAACCAATTAACGGCTGTATCGGCGCAAGGTTTTCTGCAGTTTCCCTTCGCTCTCGGCAAATGCGATACAGTGGAAGAGTAAATTCGGCTGCAGCCACGATAATGAAAAAAGAGGAAAAAAGTGAAAAGACTCAAAAAAAAAAGTGGAATAAGGGCTAAAAAAAATATTTTGTTGTCCGTTTTTCGCATGAAATATTTTGATTGATAAAAATGGAATAGTTTCGAAAAGATTCTTTTCTCACTACATAAACCCAAGTTTTTATTTTTTGCGCTCAAATTTTTTAATTTCCGTTGCCAGGAGATAAAAAAAAAACAATAAATAATCGATTCCGGTTTTTCACATTATGATCGTTTACGAAAAGTTGCTCGTCGGGACGTTATTTTTATGGAGATACTTTTCGGATTGGGACATCCAAGCAGAGGCGTTAGTGGCGAGATATTTTAGCAGGAGCAACTGTTAAATTCACAACGGTTAATACTTGATCGCAAATCGCAAGGCACGCGAAGCAATACTGAACAATTGAGAAAAACTCGGTATTGATTTGATTGCTGATAATATATCGTGCCAAACAGTGAATTTTTGTTGTTTAACCTGATGTCGGCGGTCCTGCGTTAATACGGTCTGGGAACGATGGAGTTTCGGTGCTTCCGATTTGCCGTGTCGGATCGGACAATCTTCCCATGTATAATATCACTCCGGTTATTTCGTCCTCGATGAAGAACAAGAATGGATGGTCGGCGTTGAACGTTTGCTCTCCCATTTTGTTGCCGATCTGGACCTCTGGGTATCGAGGGAGCAAACATCGTGGAATTTTCATGAGAATTTTACACATTTTTACTCCAATGATTCTTAAGAGTATGGATCAATAATAATATAATAGTTCATTCTAAGAATAACTCGAATTTACATTGGCTCAAAGATTAATCTCGAAGCAGTTTTCGATCTCTAAATTTTCGGATTGACCAGACGATTTACATCCGCACTGTGGTTGGACGGCTTAAGAAAGTTAACGCGAATCTAATGGAAATCGAAAATTCCAACTTTAACGCTTGACATTTTGAAATATGCTAGAAATATACACCATGCGTCTATTCCCGGAATTATTAGAGAATCTACCGTCTAGTTATCGAGAAATCAATTAATAAAAATCATATTTTTTGAAGGGTTATACACAGACTCTTATGACAGGTACACTCCTTGTGTGATGATTTGAATTTAATATAATAGGATCCTCTCAACTTTGAAGAGCCAAAAACGAAAATAAGAAAGTAGAATATTTTTAGAGACCAATGATGTCTTAAAAAACCCTTGTTAACGTTGAAAATAACTTGGGAATGGAAAAAGAAAAAACACTTTTTGAGGTTAACGAGTAATAACGGCATAAACAGCGGAAGTTTCGACAATCCCGTGAGCCAGCTGGTTTAAAATATAGATATGCATACGCATGTAAATAGAAGATGGCCGTTGTCACACTTTGCTTGACGATTTAACTACGAAAGTATTTTAACCGATATCATAATATTCAAAATTTATCGATCTTAACAAATAAGATACATAAAATTTTAATAATTGCGAGAATAAATTTTAATCGTTTTTTTTTATCATCAAGAGAGCAAAAAAGTTCAGTTGCTTTTTTGAATCACAAGTAACGCAAGATCTTCCTTAAGACTGTTTTCCCTCGCTTTTGTGGAACCAATGATTTTTTGGTAAAATTACATGTTTTTAACGAACAAAAATTGTATTTCACTTTTTCAAACTCAAATAAATCAAATTTTCTTTTTATGATTACTAAATAAATTATGATTATTTCAAATCGTTATTCTCTTAGAACCAAGCGCTTGCTCGTGACTGGCCATTTCTGTTGGATCCAGCATGCCATTGGGTTTTTCTGAACAAGTTTTATCTGAACTCTCTCAATTGTCTTTTAAACTGAATTTTTAATTTGTTTTGTTTAATTAAATCTTCCCTCGTATAAAAATTGTGTTGATTGAGGCGTCGAAACTTAAAATGGGTGCAATTATGAAAGAGAAGAGTTTTTCTTTATAAAGCCTTCACGCTAAGCCACGGAGAGTCGCGTCGAGCGGCTAAGTGCGAGCTCGCGTGGCGCGAGGTTCAAATGTCATATTTACACGATTTAAAAGGGAGTGCCGTTTCAGTATATACGTATACTGTGGTACCAGAACAAAAATATATAGGTATATAAAATGTATCATGGCACCAGATTTGTCACTAAATAAAAAACAAATAAACGTCAAACATGTGTGCGAACACCCGACCCATTTTTTGATACAATTAAAAAATAAATAATAATTAACATCTCTTCAACGCGTTAAGTTACAGAGTTCAAAAGGTTCGCAATCGAAAAAAAAAAAAAAACGTCAACTTAGAATATTCTCTGAAATACTATAGTTGATTAATTATTAAAGAAACAAATTTTGAAAATTTTCGAAAACAATTGGAAACTCTGTCGCTCCGGTAAAGTCTCTGGCAGCAACTCGTCATAACATAAATGTACTTGTCTCAGAGTCGCTGCGCCGCGATTCTAGATTCGAGCACGTTGAAGAGGTCGATTCTGTTATTGGCGGTGTTATTACGATAATCTTTCGCGGGGTTCTCCGGATATCACGAATTCATGATCGAAAGAAGAAAACGAGAGACTGGATTTAAAAAATGGACAAAAGTTTCATGCACAAGTACGTTGGTATACTCACGTATGTATACAAGGGTTAAAAAAGAAACGATCGAAGGCGTGAAGGTGTGAGAAACGAGCCGTTCATTCGGCCCCAAAGATCGGTAGGTGATATGCCGATGTGGGCAAAGAAAGCAGAGGCGCGAAATATATATAAGCTACGATCGCGGCTTGAAGCGTCGCGAAGCAGCAGCCAAATGAAGGTGTTGAAACGGGGATTAAAGTTTACGCGAGGTCCACACACGCGCACACACACACAAGTATATGTAGTATATGAAAGTGTGCACGAAGTACTCTTTTCCACGAAAATACGTGAGATAGACTCGCGAGAACTCGGCACTTAGGGCCAATTTAACAACAGGACTCTCAGTCGTGTCGATGATCGAGGTATGCCTGCGGTTATATATAATATATCGACGAAGATGCAATTTTATACACCGTCAAGCTATAGAGAGCAATCCGCACGCGCGTGTCACTCTCGTGAATGAAGAGAGTATTCTCCGCTGTATTTTTTGTACAGAACCTCGCAAAATTCGAATCCACAGAAGTTCATCAAACAAGAAAACAACGATGATGCGAACATCATTCGAAAGTCCAAATTGAGGACTCCCCTCGTAAAATTATACAACCCTGTTATTTGAGGAAAGGGAGTTTTGCATCCAATTTGGAATTTGTACTACATCTTAACAAAAACTTACGTCAAAGCAGGGCGTCTCTAAACCTGTTTTTCCATTCGAAACATTGAGGATTATCGTGTCAGCAATAAATGATCGGCATTATTGAGCTTATTTCTTAACAGACGGTTCAATCACTTCGACGAGATAGTTTATAGCGATGACTGATACGATAACAATATTAATACAGTTTACGATTTTATGACAAGCCAACTTTGTCAAAAATTGGTTTTTCTCACAGAGTGTACGGTGCTTAAAATCAAAGTGTATGTATAGGGGAGACCGGGGCAAAACGGGATACTCGAAAAATGAGAGAAATTTTTTTGTTTTTTTTCAGTGGATAAAGAATACAAATTTTTACAAAATAAACATTGGCAATCTTCGTTATTATTCATATCATTAATTTTAAACTAAATTGCAGAGGGTCCGTTCGAGGTACGTTAGAGCGTTGTAAGCGCTGAGAGCGCTCACAGCGTGCGCTCGACTTACGTTCGAGCGCTGTAAGCGCTGAGATCGCTTTCAACGCTTACAGTGGTAAGTCGGAAGCACTCGGGTTACGGGTGCGAAATGCACCCAAGGTGCATTCAATTAAAATCATAGTAAAAAAAAAATTTCATGAGTCTTTGAAGGATACCCCGTTTTGCCTCGGATTTTTTTTTTTTTTCTAATTGAACAGAATTTCAGTACATTTCTTAGTTTTTGGGAGTAAAAAATAGACAGAGCTTCCTAAACTTCTGAAAAGTTCAATATTTCCTTAGGTATCCCGTTTTGCCCCGGTCCCCCCTATATATTATCGTTGCTTATACTACCATATGGTAGTAACTTTGATATATACCTGTAGACATTGTGAAGGTACATAGGTATCGCACATACACACATAATCGTATGCAAATTATCGAGCGGCATCGCCTTCTCGGCGACGTGTCCCCAAAGTTTCGCCTTCTGAGATTATACACTTCGGGACGAGAAATTTTCACGGGACATTGCACGGACTGCGCCAAGTACTAAAAATATTCCAGGGTGGCAGCTGAGAAGTGATCAAGCGGTGTGCATGTACAGGAAAGATATTTGTACGGTTATTCCATGTCATGATGCACATACCATTCCTCTGCCGCATTTTTTTCACCATTAGCTTCTGTATGGATGTAGCCCATATTATATTATAATAATAACGCGCGACGCTTGTATTGGCTCTTAAGAGGATGGATCAGTCGGTATATCACAACCGTAAGTGCGAGAGAAATAGTTGCAAATTTCGAAATCGAAATTCTTTGACAGTCGATTTTTACCATCGTCCTGCGCAGGCTGATAGAGCCTTTTTTTAATCGGTCAAACTGTATAAAAGAATTTTGATCTCAAAAATTTCAAGTGAGGTTAGTTGACTGATCCATACTCTTAACAGATTAACTTTGAAAAGTTAATCTTTTCTTTTAAAGATTAACTTTGAAAAGTTAATCTTTACTTTTCGAAGTTTTTATATTCACTGATTTTACTTCTTTTTAAGAGGCGTGACAACTATAAAGGAATCGTATTTTCATGCGAGTTGAAACCTTTTACAAGCAATAATGGCGATGATTTTAATTATTCGTTCAGCAAATTAAATTTTTCAATGGAAGAGAGGAAAATTCGTATGCTATGAGATATTATTTTAATTTTCTATTCCTTTTTTTGAAAAGCTCCATTTGTTTATCTGGAAAATTGATTTTTGAAACTATCTTCTTCTTCTTCTCTTTTAATGGATTCCATGTTGGCATAGATACTGTCAATGATTTTCAATGTCCAAGGAGACGTTTTCATGGTATTCAGTGTCTAAGACGACAGCTTTATGGTTATTGGTGTCCAGTGATATTTTGCATGGTCTTCTGTAACCTCAAAACCTCCCTTGTCAATGTAGACAATTAAATCGCCAACCTAGAAATCGAAAACTATAAAAAAATTCTTCTAACCATCGGAAACTATGGAGCCGTCGAAATTGACATCGGAAACCATTAAAAAATTCACCTCAACATCGGGAACTATGGAACTATCGACCGGAATAGCGAAAACTATGAAGCCGTTGACCTAGACCTCAAAAGGCATGAAAAACCATACCTAGACGACGAAAAGTATGGAGCTATCGAAGTAGGCATCGAAAATAACGTTGGAATATACCTAGACATCAAAAACTATGGTGAAATACACGTGGACAACAGAAACCACAGAGAAATATATCTAGACATCAAAAACTATGGAGCCATTGACCTAGACCATGAAAACCATGGAGAAACATATCCAGACATCGGAAACTATGGAATTGTTGACCTAGCATCGAAAACCATGGAGAAACATACCTGGACATCGAAAACTGTGGGGTCGTCGACCTCGACCGCGCGAAAACCATGAAGAAACATACCTAGACCACGAGAATCATTTGAACCCATGAACTTTTAGAAGAGGACTTTTTGCATTCAAGAAAAACATCATTAAATTGCATATTAAACGAAATCTGACAAATTTTGAAGGTTTACATAAATTGATGTTATCATATCATGGAGGTAGTGTCTGTGAAAATAAACAGATCCGAAAAATTGTGAGTCAAAGTCTTGTGAGAAAAGAAAGTTTGATGGCGATAGTACATTGTGTAGTACAAATACTACATACAAGACTAAGAAAGAATATCACGGTGCGCGAGTTTATACTTATTGAATGCAGCAAGAATTTCGAGTAGGAAAGCATGAGAGAATATTCACAGAACCCCTGCAACTTTGTACGATACTTCTCGATATTGATAGTTACACGACCGCAAGGCCAGCCGGGCCTTGTACAAAATTAATTTTATACACGGCAAGAGTACCGATATATTTTAAGCGGTTAGTGCATAAATCAACGATCGAGAATGCATTAGACTTTCTCGGTGTCTCCATCTTCCTCCCTCCCTACACCTCCTCTCGTCATTTTACTTACACGAATATACTTTCACGCGGCTACGATGACGCGTGGAACAGTCCGCAAACTCTTTCCAAATGATCGATTTCGTTGAAATATTTAAATAACAATTCATTCGATAGAAATATATAAAATTTTTCGATTACCAATTCCAAGTTTCATGCGAATCGGTTTGTGAATAGCACGGACAAGTTTGTGGTAAAAAGGAAATAACTTTTGTGTTGAGAGCCATTGGAGAATTTTGTTGGTGAAGATTTTTCAATAAACATTGCCAGAGCAATATACCACTGAACTTTTATGTATCTGAAACCTGGCCCATAAATGGACCCCGCGGTCATGATTATATATTTTTTCATTTATCAAGCATAAAAAAGGGCTTTTTAGAAGCGAAAATTGAAGGTTTCCACGAAGATAAGCGTGCACAAAATATCCAGTACAAATATCACACGCAGCACCAGTGAGAACAATGGAAAGAAATTGGAAGGAAGAAGGGAGACTGCGGGAATGTTGAAAGAACAAGATGGACGGAAAGTATTCTCAAGAGGAACGAAGAGATAGCAGTTGGATGAGAAATCGCGAGAGAGAACAACGAAAGGACAGATTGAAATTTGTGAGAAAGAAGATGAGAGAGAAAAAGAAAGAAGAAACAGAGATAGGGCCTGGACCTCGTGTCGCTCACACCCACGCGCGCGAATTAATATGCCAAGATAAGGGAGCGAGGGTGCGAGTGAATATACGATTAAAAAATCACAATGATTCGAAGCTTCGAGGGCTCCATGGGAAACGAGAGATGAGCCTCAAAAAAAATGGGAACGACGAAGGGCGAGACAACGATCAGAATAACCCTGATTAGCTAACGGAAACCATATTGAAATTCATGCGAAATTTATATATGTGGGAAGTGCTCATGAAACTTCGTGTGTGTTGTTTTTTAAAAATTTAGACTGTAATCAGAAGAACACAATGACAATGCACTTTCGCAGCAATGTGTTTTATAGACTTTAAACTCAACGGCCCTTTTACACTATTGAAATAAATACAATGATCATACACGGGATACATTGTTAACAAGCTCACATCCCAGTATGAATTTATCTGCATGAGACGAATAATTTTTGAGAATCCTCATTTAAATTCCGTTAACCTATAATCAATCGCCGCGTTTTATATTTTTGTGCACGCATGAGAGCATACGCGCATGTGTGTGTTGTTGAAACAGTATTGGTTATTTACTCACTTTCCCGTCCGTTCCAAGTTCTATAAAAACTGCTTTTAATCGTATGAACGTGAACGATAAATAATTATTCGAATAACAAAAAGAACTATAGGAGTTAAATTTGCACACATGGCTCCATAGTTATTCGTGAATCATAAAACATCCTCCGTTTTTTTTAACTTCGCTTCAACATTTTCTCAATAAGATATAAGCTCATTTCCGAAACGTTTCTCATCGAAAACATCAATGGAAAATGCTTCATCAAATAATATTCCACCTCACGAGCTATCGAGTTTTTTTAACAAATTTAATAAACTCTTTTTTATTTATTTTCCTGACCTGCTCATATATAATCAATAGAACCAAAGCTTTTTTGTAATTTATTCATCAAAATCTATTGATCCGTTATCTAATAAGTCGCAAGTGCGATAATTTGTAAAAACAAGACATGACAAAAATGTGCAGAATGATTGGGCTCCATATGGCAGCAAAAAGACGAATCCCTTTCATTCGAAATGTTGCGTCGACGTGGTTGTATCGTCTGAGCTCGTTAGGAACACAACGATCCTTATCGTGGACGAGACAATTTTCTGACGGGTTAACGGAAGAAAGATCAGAGATTCATACACCTTACGTGTTCCAGGTCATACCGAGACGGTGAAGCCGAGATTTATCTCTTTGCATCGCACACATGAGAGTTGAAGAGGTCGAAAGATTCACGATAAGCGTATAATGAGCGCGAAGCAAAAACACTTTGAGATATGATTTTGGTCAAAGAGACCGACAAAAGATTCCGAAAAAACAAAATATTTTAATTACGAATGTCGAAACATTCTTCGGGTTAATCTTCCCTGATTTATACCTGCATCAATGTGCAAATGCAGATATCTGTAATACGTGGATATGTGAAAAATGTAAAATGGATTGGAATAATAGAATGCTCGTTAGTGTCATTGCAATTGAATTCACAATTGACTCCTTTTTCAAATATATTTCTGGAGAATATCCGAGTATGAGTAGAGTCAACTTAGTTTGAAAAAATAAATCTCGTTGACGTATAGCTTGTACAGAGCATTCCAAGTTGAAGCCTCAACTTTTATAATAGGTAAGCTATTTGACAGACCTTTTAACAAAAACTTTTTTAATAATCTCTCACACTCAGAAGGTACGTTTTTCTGGCGTGCAGAAAATATAACGTGATGTCAATATAGCTCTTCATTTCGAAGACGTCAATTGGGCAAACGTGGGCGTTTCTAATGTAACGAAAGTTCGGAAAATTTTCGTTCGGAAAATATAATAATCGAATTGTACACCGGCTTATACGCGAAGGTGGGAATTCCCATTGCTAGAACTCGTTGTCCACGATATCCCATAGAGCCAAAAAAATATCAGATATAAAAAGCAATGAAGAAGATTCGGTCCCTACACACATGTTGAGGGTGGAACACACATGCACACGCACATATAGACTCCCTAGTGCTTTTAGAGCAGAAAAAAGTTGGCTATGTAACGCAAACAAGGGAACAAAACGGTAAAGCTAAACTCCAACCGCTTTCGTGGCTGACATCAAATTTTTATGAAAGAAAGTATCCACGCAAGTGCTACTGCATGATGAAAGGAAAGAGGACTCATCTTTCGGTGAAAAAAAAAAATTCACAAGATTACACGGAGAAGGACGCTCGTGTTTCGCTGTATGTGTATGTTTCACCCGACGTAAAAGACACGAAAAAAGAAAGAAAAGCTTATGATGAAAAGAAGAAAGTGGCTGGAACACGAGCTCGAAAAATTATCCACGTAAAAAGTTTTACCAAGACCTGAAATACTCTGTACTACACATAAACTATGAAAAGGAGACAGACTTGAAAAGAGCCAGGAAAATTTTTGATTCGGAGGAACAAAAATTTTCTCAACCGCATTTTCTTCATGCAAATAACAAGTTTTTTCTATATACTACCTATAACTCTTATTCAAAGTTTCCAATCTTCCACAAACAATGAACATTTAGCAACAAAGTTTCTAGTTCGTTCTTGTTCATTTCATAATCGACAAAAACTTGAATGAAACAAGAAAGCAGAAAAAATCGAATCCGAAGATTCAAACTTGAACCTCGTTCAATAGTTCCTCCTCCCTACATAAACATCGAACTAAACCGTAACTAATGCCTCATATGGCGCCCAGGCATTTTCGAAATTCATCAAAATAGAATTAAGCCAGCAAACCGCCCATAATAATTCACTCGAGTACGTTGGAAGATCACATCGATCGCTTGTGTCCTAAATTTTTATCTCAGGTTGCACTATACCTCAAGTTCCAAAATAATGACACCGTCATTGGCCCCCCGAAAAAAGTGAAAACCCTTGCATCTCTCCAGACTCCGAATCCAAACAATAATGATAATGAAAATTTTTTCATCCAAGTTTTTCATTTTATAACATGGACATATTATTGCTTTGTATGTCTCCGTTTTGTATCTCATTTATATCTTTATATATTGGATTTTTGTAAAATCTCTTGTCATAGACAATGCGCATGTTTCTGGAAAAAAAATGATTCTTTTTTCAACACAACAATGGCGGCTGTAAAAATAGTACGCAAATGATGAATTTATTAAAACAAACTGTACACAAATTAATCGCGAACATAAATATTCGTTTCTCATTTCTCAATTTAATGCACTAACCGCGCGTAATCACTGAGGCCACTTACGATGCCTTTTCCTCCCCACACCGATTAACGAAGGAACTAAAAACGCAATAACATTCTTTTTAAGGAGGGTGGCTACACTCGTCAAAATGATAAGAAATTGATCAAATTTGGTGATAATGTTCTTCAACATCAAGTGCGAAGACACAATTTGTTTCAAAATTTTCTTCTGCTTAGTTATCGAGTAATTACGCATTAAAGCAGATTTCTTATGCCCGGAATGTATACCTATATATATGGAAACGCTATGCTTATACACTTGAACTTTAGTGATCAATTACTCGATAATTGTACAAAAGAAAAATCTTAAAAAATTTGTATTGTCAAATTTGGCCCTAAAGAATATGTTCACCAAATTTGATTAAATTCTTATCATTTTGAAATTTTTAATGTATTTAACATGATTTAGCATGACAACATTGTATCGTCGGTAGCTACCCTCCTTAACATAGCAACAAATAAGAATATCCCATGAGATTCAACGCTCCGTTATATGGCGTGCAATGCGAATTTCAGTAATGCGTGTCAGAAGGCGAAATCACCCCCGCCGTGTTCATATATATATATATGTGCAAATAATTCATTATTTACCCCGCAACTGTACGCGCATCACTTAGTACATGCAGTAAAAAACATGTGTCAAATACGTTAATGCAACTCGAAGCTAATTATAAAATGACGATACGAGCTCTGCGAGCGTATAAACATCGTAAAGTTGCCGAAAAACACGCAACCAATTATCTACCACCCGGTGAGGAAAATTAAAGAAGGTACGAACGCTGCGTGTCCTACGTAAAGCGGCAGCTCTACTTTCAGCTTTCCGGATAAAATGATAATCGACCGCGGATTAAATCAGTTTCAACGCTTATTCCATCCTTGCGAAATGCCAATAACCATAAAAATGTTCTTTAGAAATGTATGGTGAAAATTAAAACCGATGAAAATGTACATACAGTTGAAAATTAGATGAATTTATTATAAATAAATAAAATATATCGATAATATGGTCTGGAAAATACCATTGCACAACATTCATTTCCGCATGGTTAATGAATATTTGTTGTCTTCTTCTTAAATCAATCCATTTCAGTTTTCATTAAAAAATGACCGAAAGAATACGTTCATCCGCAAGTGTGAAATCGACCGTTTGAGGTCTACAAAACCATTGAGGAATGAGGAAAGGGAATGAAAAAAAACTTATGTGTAATGAACGTCGTAATCCAATGGATTGTTCCTTGCATCATATAAATCGAACCTCATCGTACTTATACAATTTATACACTCTACAACATCTAACATCTCTCGTGATGGTGATGCTCTTGTTGTTACTGCAACTCTTGTCTTCCCCTTTATAAATTTTCTTTTCCGCACATGTAATATAAGGGAGCGTAAAGCTCAACAAAATGAGGCACGCTGAAGGTGCTGGATAAGTGTGCGGAAAAAAAAAATTGCAATTTCGGTGTTCTCTCTCGCCGTGCGCACACGCCTGAACCATTAACATTGTTACGCGGGTGGCGGCGGGTCTCGGACGCGAACGTGGTGAGATGTCGGCCAAAAAGATGACCGTATAAGAACTCTCGAGTTTAATTTTAATTTAAAATCGTTGCGCATCCAAGAGCGAGACCACCTACGAACCATACCATTCAAACCCCCGATTCTCGTCTCACTTCGTAAATATTATAATAGAGAAAACAGACGATATAAGCGTACGTGCTACGCCGCGAGAAAACGAGAGAGGAAGATACAGGAAAAAACTAAGAGGAAGAAGGAACGCAGGAAGAAGGCGGATAAATAGAAAAAAGTTTCATAAAATCGAAATATCATAAGAATGCAACCGCAAAAGATGAGACGCAAATATATATGACCATGCACTTGATGACTCAACGCAAATCTTCAATTCATATGAAATCATTGAGATTATTCGTATCTGCCTGTGTCTTTCATGTGCTATTCCCATGTTCAACTCCATTTTGTGATATAAAATTAAAGAGTAAAAAGATCTTGAACGGGAACGGAATATGAAAGGGAGTTTTGAAAATTCGTAGGGCACCAGCACCGAAGTGTAGTAAAGGATAGAATTATAAAAACCCGTAAAGAGTTACAGTGGAATATCGGAAAGTAGAAATAAAAGGAAATACTATTTTGAGAATTTGGTTGATTAGTCCTCTAGGGCCTGCATGGGCCTTTCATCGCGGACGCTTCTCTGTGCTTGACACACGCTCCTGCTTCAATAACTCTCAAGGGAAACCGTAACACGCTCGTCTTCCATCCTTCCCTTCATCGATCCTATTGCCTGCAGAGGGCTTTGAAGCGGACCTTTACATCACTAGAATCAATCTCTCATGTCATCGAGATATATCTCACATAGAGATATGATCGATTACACGTGACTGTTTACAGAGTCTATTGAATCGGTGACAGGCCGATAGAGACCCCCAGGGACGAATAACACGAGATGACTTTTTACTCCATGTGATAGCCCGATACATATCTCTCGTTACATTCGAAACATTACGGGACGGGTTTCATATTAGCAAAAGGAAAACTCTTTTCTACCGTAAATAACGTGTGTGCGCGCGAATAAGGAGTAAATCTGTCTTTTACGAAATAAGGACGAGCTCCAGCTAAGCAATTCTTGCAAATATAGAGTTGTTTTCTTCAGGATCTTTCAAAAAGTTTTACGAGCAGGAGGCAGCTATATTTGCTGTACTCCAACAACGAGCGCATATAACTCAGGATTGCAAAAGGAAAAATAAAATAAAATAACAACCCCTGCTAAGAAACATTGAGACTACTATGAGCAGCACCAGAGGATATCCTGGTGCACGAACGATTCATAGATCACGATCGATTGCTCGCCATCGCATATACAAACGCAGCAAGTATAGCTAACCTCGATAGAACAAACTTCGTCGATAAGATCCAAGGTGCGTACAACAAAAACACAATCAACGCTTTACTTTGGTGTCTTGTAACGGCGAGTTATGAGAAGTATAACCTTCGTTGCAACGTAGTTGGCGGCCTCGCACATCAGGTAGCAGCACGACATCCAGCAATTGCGGAGGCTGTACAGTCCGATCTCTCGGAATCCGCTGCAACTATCTTGATAATAATTTTCATTCCATGGAGAATTTTCGTAAAATAAATGTCGTCAAGGCGTTATGCTGCGATTGATTTATCCTAAAAGAGAGACTCATTTACTCGTTAATGATATCATTCGTTAATAACATCTCCTGAACTCATAAACTTTGAATAGTTTCAACAGTTGCTCAAGCAACAGTGGATGATGAACGTGGCTTGCAGATAAGGCGATTGACGCGAATCGTTAGTCAATCGGTATTTCAGTTGCGTTTGCTTATACAAGGACCGATTATACAACTCGTTTTACAGTACTGCATTTACAGTTGCTGGTCGAGGTAGAACATAGTAGTAAGTGGTCATGTACGAACCACAAGTGAGGGCTGAATCCCTCGAAGTCGGGATAGCCATTGTGGAGACCTCCCACCGGGCACGAACAGCGGCTCCTTGTCATCGCTCACGTTCTCAAAGCATGAGGAAACGGTCGTGTATGCCACCGTGTGCCTCCCGGGCGATGACCACACATATGACCGTGCGATACCTTACTATACGAAGAGTGACGCTGAGATGAGTGTAATTACTTCGTCGTTGAGTACCAATCGCTGTGTGTTAAGAACAGGAAAAGTCCAGTGGAAACTACTTCCATGCGGTGGACACATATTCGCAATCCTTTATAACACTAAATACTTTGACTCGGAACATTTTAAAGAGGTTCATCCCTAAAAGGTAACGAGACATTGATACTTTTTCGAAACTTCTGCGGTCGACTGGTTAACGTACTGCGACTAGGCTGAATTGAATTTCGAGTGAAGAATCGTAGCAGACAAACATAGCAAAATATATTCAGCTGAAATTCGATTGCGTCTCAAAACATGCGAAACAATTGCAAGCAAGCATTTTTCACAATCCTCGCGTCATACGATGACACTGCAGTTGATTATTTACTGTCACATATCTAATACTGCGAAATGTATTCACAAACACACAAAGAAATTACGTTTGAGGACAGATCAATAGCATCGGAATGAATTTTATTTTATTTTTTTTTTCCATTCTGTTCCATTCTCTTCTATGAAGTGGAATAGAAAAACTTCATTTTACACTCAACACTGTACACCTAAATATCTGCTGCGTGCAAAGACTTAGCTGGATTTACGGAACAAGCGAATTTTCAATGTTATAAAAAACCCTCTCGCCCTCGCTTTTATCTCCGAAAGAGAGCATCCGATTCGGAAACATAATTTATGATTCCTCAGAAAATTAATAATTTCAGTCTTTTATTCACGCTCTTTTATGCGAGTCCGTTGTTTCGCCGTTCGAATGCTTTTCTTCATCTGGAAAGGACCAAAAAAACGTGGGGGACATCGACGGCTCTGAATGAAAACAATGATAACGAAAAAAAAGGTTAAAAAATGTAATTTTGAATCAGCACACCGGTGACATTGTGACAGAAGAATAGTTGGTCACCGGCTCGAACGATTCATTGCGAATTCAGTGTCAGTGGACACAATGGCAGCGCATAACACACGTTGAATGACCATGCACCGTCACGCTCTACCATCGCAATCCGAATAAAATCTGTGTGGGTAACCCAACGGCGTAGAAGCTGTATGTAACTTAAACCGTATATATTCACCTATATATGTGTAAATATATATTGCAGTTCATGTACCACGCGGTACCTTTTAAATCGCAATTTTCTACGCGTTTGTTATGTATACATGCAGGAGCGGGGCTGTCGACCCGTTCAGAGACAGAGAAAGAGTGTTAAATCATCCATGTATACCGCAGCCTCTGCTCACGCAACCAGTAACGATAAAATAGATCATTCCGACCGGTTGGTATTGCCGAGTGTGCAAAAAAGAGAGAGAGACAAAGAGAAAGCGCGAGCTTCATCTTTTTTTTTCACTCCACGCGTATCATCATTGTTGTTGTTTTCGTGATTTTGTGTTATCACTATTATTATAATACCGCGATACGCAATTGCTGCATTCGAAACGCATTTCGGGTTTCGTTGACTCGGTTTCAATGTTTCTTTCATTATAAAAAGGCAGCAGGTGATAGAAGTTGAGAATTAATTCGATTGATCAATAACGCGTTACTAAAATAAATAGAGAATCCGATAACTATGACTGATTTTGCGAATGTTTCGCATTTTTCTTCACGCTCTCAGCTTCTGTCGAGTCGTCTCATAGTTGCACAGACCCTTCAGTTATATCATAATATATATGAATTTTTCTATAAAGTTCTCTGAAATTGGGAGACAGAACGGAAATCCGGTTGGTCACACGCACCAAAATCTCCATTGCTGTGTGGAGTCCATCACAACTCTCTCGGCACGAAATCAGTGTGCAGCGCAATGGACGAGCTGCATGGAAGCGCCCATGCTTGCCCACGTGTCGTCCACCCACATCTCTAATACAATGAGCACGAGGATTTATGCAACGGCTCACTTTAATATAAAGGCCAATTTATTTTCCTTGTATTAGTGCGCTTGTAACGACTGCCAATGTACCTGTATAAGATACATATGCATAAATGCATACATGCGTACGTAAACGATTGTACGTATGTATGGGCTTGGCGATACATGTGTACGTGTGTTGGTTCGTACACTGAGTGCAATTTATGCACGATAACTTCTTACAATGGCGAAATTTATCGTGAAAACAATGCCCAAATGGTTGGGGAATTTATGTCCAGCCACCGCGAATCTTTCTTTACACTCACGCTCTGTAACACCGAATGTGTATGTATACAAAGTTCCCACATAAATATATACACTGACGGGTAACTTCTTTTGGAGAAAACCTTTTGAACAATCCGAAATATGAAAAGTGTAACGTTATTTTCGGAGTTTTGGAGATTTCTTCTTTCACCGTAGACAAATCAATAAATCCATATGATCGCCGAAAGATTATTGTTACGCCGATTCTCAAACGTAGGTTCCCTAAGACACCAGAGTGTCCAGCTTTCTAGATATAATCCGAAATCGTGATACAATGAAAGATTCTTCAACTGAAATAACGGCAAGAAATGTACTTTTAGGCTATAAACTAATGAAATATCGTGTGATACAAAAAAATTATTGGATGACGGACGGTTCAGTTCGCATAAATTGTCCCGTGCACATGCATATACGAAAAAAGATATTTGATCCATCCATGCAGCTAGTGAAATCACAAGAGGCATCGCGCATCGATTCCCCAATCAATTTTCGGCAATCTTCCGTTGGGCCATATACGAATACACTTCTTTGTGCAAGAATGACTGTATACACCCTTGCCTTTTGGCGTTTGTATACCAACTGCTTTGGGACCATTACGATGAAAGATGTGTCTTGCTTCGAGGGAACAACGAATATTTATCGCTGACAAAGTACCGTAGCGGGCAACGTTAAAAAAAAAACAAAATGAAAAAAGAACAAAATTTTGATGCGTGCACTCGAGGGATCCAATCGTTACTTCTCTCTGCCAATAACTCTTGCTTGTCTTTATCAAATGTATTTTCAATCATTAACCTTATTGATTTTATTTTTCTCCAAATTGGTGAAATACTAGCTACTCGAACCAGTGTCCCAAGACTTCTGTTCTGGAGAAGCTCATTATAAGTAACCATTATTTTTTTCTATACTGAAAGTGAATGGATTTCTCATCTTTGCAACTTTACTCACTAACTCCCTTTTTTATTCGTTTACATTAGCGGAATGACTTTAAAAATATTGTCACCGACCTAGTTATCTCTCCTCGGAATGGTATACTCACTCAATGAACCTTACGCGGAGACAGAAATTATTCACTATTTGCGGTGAATGATGACCTGCTAATTGGAAAAAAAAAATCTAAAAATTAACGAATCCTGTAAATAATTCTTCCTGTTCCGACGAAATCACATGTATCCGAATACGAAAAACAATGAAAATGGGCACGAATGGCACAGCTTCTTTTGGACGAAGTACGTAAAACCACGATTTGTAGTGGTCCCACCCATACACGTGGGTATCAGCGAGACAATGCTCACAAGTTATAACGATACTTATTAGTTCAATGGTGGGCGATATATACGTACACGCATGAGCTATGAAGTGTGCATGTGTGCGCATGTGCGAGGTAATAACAAAGTTAATTCACAGAGACCTCCCTCGCTCGCACTTCTTTTCACTGCTACTTGTGCATATACGAGCTTTCCTACCATGTAACCCATTGTAAAAGTTGAGGTGACGAGCCATGAAGACAGGCAAGCGGCAGCCGCCTACAGTGCGTGGACAAGGTGCCAACTCTGGCACACTGAAGAAACTAAAATAAAAAATAAGTCAATTTCCCATGATGCCCATTCTCATATGATCCGTACGAAATATTCCGTTGCTCATATCCGAAAATGATGTAATATACTGTGCATTGTTCTAATATATTCTAATATATATTCGAAACATTCAATACACAAATTGCTCTATTCAATGCTGAGATTGTACTGTTCGAAAAAAAATACTCCATTTTCAAATACATGCCAAATCTTTTGATTTTGAACTTTTTTTTGTATTTTGTGTGTCTCTAATCAAGCACGCAATATGAACACTTATGATCTCGATTAAAAACGTCGTGCGTATTAAATTTACTTAACCGGATAACTCCGTCAAGGTATCAAGATTGATATGATGTCATAAACAACTATTCAAAAACACCGAAATCTTTCAAATGCATAAACGAAATTATCTTAGCAGAAAACAATGATGGAAATTGTCGTATTTTTGCTGACTCAAATATTTATCTCCCCTTGGACACATGTGACAAGTCTCCAAATAACCAGCAGCTGCATATTTAACGTGTGTAAAATAAATGTCATATGCCAGCACATATATATATAAAATGTTTGCTTGCCTCAATTGACAATGTGTATTGAAGCTCTTGCCATTCTCATGCCCCGCTGCACAAAGCCGCAAGCAAAAACGGGCCCCAATGTTAGATCAGTGAGTAGTTTGTGCTGCAAACCTTCCTCTTACGTGAAAAAAATATAGTCGAAGAGCCCGTTGAATACATTGATTAATCCAAAACTGACTCTCAACTCATAAAGTTGTGCACATGGTACGCTCGAACATTGTACTGAAACCTCAATTATTGCGGAGCCGGTGGTGTATAAGGACGGGTTTTGTGGGCGACTTGGTCCCACGATGTCATACCCCAAAACCATATTGTTGGGTTTAAGCATATAATCTCTTCCGAATTCTCTTACTTTGAATAGTCCGACATCGTTGAACGACAACGACGACCAGTTCGACCAGTTTTACCTCGCGTGTGTCCTCAGTTAAGACTCCTTAAAAATGTCACCCTCTTCACACATATTATTATTGTTGTGTTTGCCATTACCGATATATTTATTATTATACTTCGAGGGGTTATGTGAAAAAATTTTAATGGAATTGCTCGAAAAAATCATATAGTGGAGTCCCAAGCTGAAATTCACGAGGTTAATCTATACGTTCTTGACCAGAGCGTGAAAATTCGTTTAAACACTGGATATTTTCCTATTTTCCAAGTATTTAGTTCAAAGAACAGATTAAAGTGATGCACGCAAAAGAACCGTCGGTGCGATTTTACAATAAAACGCGCGTATCATCGTGAAGGAGTGCACTATCAAGAGACTCGGTAGAGTCTCAGGACAAGTGCATTGATATTATTGTGCTCGCGGAAACCGTCATGTGAGGACAAGTTATCAAGGACACATAATTATTGAATTAAGGTCAAAATGAGTCTAAACTCCAATACAATACTTATAAAACAAGTTAAGAAAAAAGGTTTCCTTGAAAAAATTACAGAGTCGACGAGTCATGTGCCTCGAGACCAATCTTCGTCTTTCGTAAAAAAGAGTTGAACTGAAACTTTATAATATTAATGAAATCGTGTATGGTATTTCAAAATCTACAGAAAAATCTCATTTTTTTTACACAACATAAAAAAATATTCAAAAATAACTAAAAAGATTCAGGGGAGATTACCCAAGATCGAAGCGAGAAAGCAATTTTAAAAAATTGGACATTGTACTGGTAGCAAATGGACCGTAACTTTCGAATCAAATTTAAGTGTAAACCCAAACAAAATAATATTGCATATTATATCATTCTGAATTGACACAATACAATATAAAAAAAATTTGGAACAATTTTGAGGCGGAGCCCCGATTCGAAACATTTACCCTACCTATATTTCAATGAGATAAAATCACACGATTTTCTCCTTCGCAGGTTCTGCTGAAGAAGGAAATGACGAATCACAGAAAACTGCCGTTAAATCCTACAACTTGAACTTTACGTTCGAGAAGCTTGACCTGCGTAACTGGCAGCCGATTTCTTATGCGTATAATTTTGTATACGAAATTACCGTTTTTTCATTTTCTCGTACGAATTGTCGTTTGATGCTTTCAACTTTTATGGTCATTCCGAAAGCGTGTGAAATGTTATCAACTGATAGCCTTCCTACAAGGCAAAAATAAAAAGTGGACGCAGGCGAAGAATCAAATCGCGATATCTGCGTGTCCTATAGGGATTCGAATTTACTAGCGCATCATACACGCACGCACACACATACACGCCCTTACGTACCGTTTTAACCTGCGGCATCGCACACCATACGGTCTCCACCATGGTGCGGTACAGATATAAACGGCGATAAATCAAACACCCTAATCAGGACGGTTTCCCTTTCTCAGTGCACCAATCACGGCCTCAGTTTTCGGTGAATTATGGGAGACGCCATGTAATATTCGCTCCTGAAGAACCCTCGCGGGAATAAACTCTCCAGCCGCGAGAACGGCCATAGAAGAACATGATGGAGATGAAGAAAATGAAGAATTTTTTCGTTAGCATATTACAGTATGTTTTATAGGCAAATTCACGACCTTGTGACCTTATCGCGATTTCATATTCACCTCCGTCCACTTATATCTCAACCGCACTCTTTTTTTCTGAGATTCATTCCGCAAATTCAATGGGCAACCTGAGTACAATATCGAGATACCTTTTCGTGTCAAATTTAAGATCTTTGATGAAATTAAAGATAAAAATCTTTAATCTTCCGACGGGTTTTGCATTCGGAAGTTTGTTGCGTACATGCAGTTTCAACAGAACGTTTGGAAACCTAACAGCCTCGAATAAAATGGGAAATGATGAACTATTCATCCCATCTCGTCTATATCTCTTGATCACGAAACTCGGATCAAGGAAATTATTGGTGTAGGAAAAAGGCTTTGAGAACCTCACACACAGCCTTAATCCAGAGAAGTTCTCAATTGCCACGAAACGACGTAATTCCACTTTAAGCAGCACGGAAAGGCATTTGAACAGTGATGATCATCGTGCTTCTATAACCATTTACAACGATAAATATCAATCAGGCTTGAATAAACTTGGAAAAACTTGACAAAATTCATTCTTGAAGGTGTGATCAGTGTAAAAAAATTTTATTTTTATGACAAACGATGAAAACTCTGGAACGTTAATAGGTTACATTCAACTCCCGTAGAACTTGAAACTTTTGGAGTATCGTAATTTTCTCCGAACAGGCTATCCAAGAAAATTGAAATGAAACCTGGAAGATGTTCGAAAGGGGGAAATTATTCATTCCTCCAACGGTCGTTGTGATAGAATCCCCGAAAATTCAATTTCAATAAAAAAAATTATACCATTAAAAAATAAGACCGCCAATAAAAGATAGAAAAAAACCGATCGCTTCCAGCCAATATTTGATCCGTTAAATTCCTTTGGAAAAGCACTCCGAAGTAATCAAAAAGTTTGAAAAAGTAACGAAAAAGTCGGGAAATTAATTGTAGGAAAAGACAAACAATTTCTTAATCGGAATCGCCAAAATGTAATGAGAGCAAATTTTTACAGGCAATACTTTAGAGAAACAAATAAAATCAATGGTCGCAAGACTTTAAATCCAAGAAACAAAACGTTGTCAAATAAATTTAATGCAGAAGTTGCCGAGCACATCGTACTACGAACAAAAGAATTACAAAAGAAGAAAAATAGGACAAAAAAAATTACAACCACAAAAAATACAAAGACAAAACATTACAAAAACAAATTGCAACTAAAAAATTACCCACGGAAAAAAATTATATACCAAAAAATTGAAACAAAAAAAATTTGGCCGTTGCACTTGGCATTTTTTTTCTAGCTAATATTATCTGATTTACCTGTATCTTATACTCACAAATTCGAAAGTCGAGTAAAACGCCACGTACAACGGTCAAATTTTTTTTGTTTCAATTTTTTGGTATATCATTTTTTTCCGTGGGTAATTTTTTTTTAATTTTTATGATCTTAATTTTTTTTACTTTTTTTTACTCATTACAAAACATTTTGTAATGTTTTGTCTTTGTATTTTTTGTGGTTGTAATTTTTTTTGTCCTATTTTTCTTCTTTTGTAATCCTTTTGTTCGTAGTGCGATGTGCTCGGCAACTTCTGCATTTATTCGACAACGTTTTGTTTCTTATATTTAAAGTCTTACGACCATTGATTTCCATGATTTTACAGATGACTTCCCAGAGGGCATAAATGTACTTGTCTCTAGTTTTTTTACAGCATTCGTGCTGTGTTTCAGGTTTATTTGACGACGTTTTGTATACTCGAAATCTGAAATTTTATGGGATATATTGAAAAATTGAAATAATGATCATAGAATTGAAACATCTGATCACCCAATTAAGCAGTTTATATATTCATCTACACCCATCTCTCTCTATATATTTATTTTGACATGCTGAAACCGAATTCCAAAATACCGTGAAAATAGGTGAAAATTGCAAAAAATGGTCGGAGCAAAATTTTGTTGACCTAATTCTAGAATTAGGTCAACAACACGAGAAACATTCTAGAATGTTTCTCGTGTTATCGTGGTTGTTTTTCGAAAGTTCTGATAAACAAGGTTTCAGACAATATTCCGGATTCTCACAAGTGACCCATGAATCTCATTGCCAGTATCCACTTATATATTTGAAGCCCCTGGCTCAAGGAATGTCTCGGTATGAATCAGTTGAGATTTCACACAATCTGGACAAGCGATGAGAATTTTTATTATGAGGTCCAAAAGCTTGGAATATTTCCATGAGGCGCCCGAGACTTTGTAAAACCGTGTTGACCAATTGATTTTGTTCTTCCGAACAGATGTACCAATATTGCGATCGTAGAAAATCACTCCGTATCAGTTTGAAGTTAAAAGTATTATTAGGAAATTGTGCACCCTTTTCACTGCAAAATCCATCGACGTCAAAAAATCGAATTGAAACTTGAATATTACTTTAGAAATCAATTGACTGTAGAATTTTAATTAAAATTGAACATAACGCTAAACGAGTTTATTAGTTTTGCAGTTTATATTCTGTTTTAGGATGTTTTATCAAAAGGTAATGATTAAAAATTTTTTATCACCCCTTCTTTCAGATCAACAAAATCTTTGCCAGTTCGTTTGCCTGTTTTGCTTTTGAACCAGGCAAATTTTCGGGTCCCTTCCTATTGTACCGCGAAACAAAACTCTGCAAGACCGGAATCGAAAAAAAAACACGCATTAGTTTTGCTGTGGACGAATTTTCATGAGAATTGAATAAAGAATAAAAAATGTAATGTGTTAAATTGAATTATTGTAAAAATAGATATATTCAACAAATATACCCATCTATAATATTCAATTCAATTCTATACATTTCCGTTTCGATTCAATATTTATATCATACACAATACATTTTATTTGAAAATTTATTCCGAATTAGGGTGCATTCCGTGCGATTAATCGTGTGAACAGTTTTCTTGTAGCGCTGCAGCGCTACTTTTATTGCAACAGCGTCTTCAAGCCCACCAATCTTGAAGCAGTTCAATAAGAATAAACAGGAATACAGGGGGATGGCTCCATAGTTTTCGATGTCCAGGTATATTTCTCAAGAGTTTTTGATGTCTAGGTACATTTCTCTACGGCTTTCGATGTCGAGGTCAACGGCTCCATAGTTTTCGATATTTAGATCGCCATAGTTTATGGGGTCAAGAACAATCTCTCAATGATTACCATGTTAACACTGTTATTGTCATTGTTTTTCGATGTTTGAGAGGACGTTTCCATGTTTCATTATCTTTTTCATCTCGTATCATGTTTTATTAGGTTCCAGTATCTAGATTGACAGTTTCATGGTTATCAGTGTCCGATGATATTTATTCACGATATTCTGGGTTCTTGAAATCTCCCCTGTTATTGAAGACCATGGAGTCTTCGATCGGGATATCGATAACTATGATGAAATATATCCAGACATCGAAAACCATTGAGTCATCGACCTCGACATTGACAGCTATGGGGAAAATACCTACTAGACATCAAAAACTGTGGAGCCGTCGACCTGGACATCGAAAACTATAGAGCTATCGACCCAAACTTCGAAAACCATGGATCCGTCAACCTAGACATCGCAAACCGTAGAGAAACATAGCTAGACACGGAAAATTATGGAACCGTCGACCGGGACAGCGAAAACTATGGAGAACTATACCTGGACATGAAAAACGATGGAGAAATATACCTAGACATCGAAAAACATGGAGAACTATACCTAGACATTAAAAACTATAGAGCCGTCGACCTGGATAACGGAAACAGTGGAAAAAAATATACCTAGACATCGAAAACCATGAAGAAATATATCTGGATATCGAAAACTATGGAGGCGCCGACTTTAATGTCGAAAACCTTGCAGTCGTCGACCTAGACATCGAAAACTATGGAGCCGTCGATCTGGACATCAAAAACCATGGAACCGTCGGCCTAGACATAAAAAACCATGGAGCCTTCGACCTAGATATCGAAAACCATAGAGCCGTCGACCTAGACATCAAAAGCCGTTAAGAAATATACCTAGGGTCGAAATCTATGAAGCCGTCGATGTGAATGACAACAACTATCATGAAACATACCTAAACATCGAAACCATGAATACCTAGACATCGAAAACTATGGAGAAAGATACGTAGACATCAAAGACTATGGATAAATATACCTGGACATCGAAAACCATGAAGAAATATACCTAGATATCGGAAACTATGGACCCATCGACCTAGACATCGAAATTCTTGGAGCCGTCGACTTAGACATTGAGAATCGTGGTGAAATATACTTAGACATCGAAAACCATGGAGCCATCGACCTGGACATCAAAAACTTCGGAGCCGTCGACCTAGAAATCGAAAACTATAAAGCCACCGACGAGAGATGGATTTTACTTGTGCCCTTGGTGAATAGGGGTCGAGATCGTTTCTCTACTGCGTATGCACCGACACATCATTCTAACCTCGTACGATGACGCGCGTAATTATTTTTTCCCTGCAAGCTTTGCTCATATAAAAAATAAAGAATGTACGAATGTACATTTGGCGCATTCTTCACTTAAATTCACTCCAATGCTTATCACCAACGATAAGCACGAGTAAACAAAGCCCAATCCAACGATTTACTCGATAGCATCATACCTACTAAAAGAACATTAAACGATAGCATCACACCTACAAAAAGAACATTAAAAAAAAGATTCGGCCACAATACGTGACTCAGATTTCTTGGAAAAACGAACATGTGGTATGTCACATATCCGTTAATCCCCGAATGATTCGATAATATTTTGTGAAATTGACAGCTTAAATTTTGAATACAACGGGGAACTGTCACTTTCCAAATTTTTGAAGCATGAACAGATTCATGGAAATATATAGATATACAATTTGTATTATGGCACCAGAAAAAAATATATAGATATATAAAATGTATTATGGCACCAGATTTGTCACTAAAGAAAAAACAAATAAACATCAAAAATGTGTGCGAAAAAATGCAACATTTTTTGATGAAATTAAAAAATAAATAATTAATATCTTTTCAATGCGTTAAGCTACAGAGTTCGTAGAGGTCGCGATCGAAAGATAAAAAAAAATAAAAAATATGTCAACTTGCAGAATTCACTGAAACACTATAATTATTAAATCATTAAAGAAATAAATTTCGAAAGTTATCCAAAACAACTGAAAAACATCCTCACTCCTGTATAAAGACTCTCTGGAAGCGACTCGTCATACATAAATAAATGTACTTATCTCAGAGTCGCTACCGCGACTCTAGAAAGAGTTTTTCTCCTGAGATTTCCGCACTCTGATTATCAGGTTGTTTCCGATTTTCGCGACAACCTGCATGTATATTATTATATACGAATGGTTACGAGAATTCGAAATACGTGCTCGCGTACACCCGACACTCTCTCGTTAATATTATTTCTTTGTATATTATATTTATTCATCATCGAGTGCATTGAGACCCGGAGTCGCTCGTTTCCTTCGGGTCTCCTTAACTAAAGCTCCGACGCGGATGCTACGCGTGGGTGTGCATTGAACCTGGGCTCTTTGTTAGATTCTCACGACGCTCTCATAAATAATATTCACACCGAAGATTACGTAGCATGCGTGTTACTGATCGCTTCCTGGGTATGATTTTACCTGACCATGCAATAAGAGACCAACAATCCCCAACGCTTGAATCGTCACCGATCCTTTTTCGATACTTTACTCGTTCAAATTAATTTCGAACTACACGCATTACGAGTCAAAATAAACATTGATGAAGAGGTCACAAAGTATGCTGCTACAACTAAAACACCCTTGAAAAAATATTCCAAGTTATTCCTATGACGACTTTTTATTTGAATTTTTTTCACAACCTATTCGACATTTCTTTTATTATTTTACACGTTTTTTCCTACGAAATAAAATTATTTTTCAACAATTATAACAACAGACACATACAAATAAAAATTGATGGCTGCATTCTATTATTTATTTCAGCATTTTTCCAACCTCAATTGATTATTCTTCGACCTATTCGACGTATTTCGCTTTGACAGTTTCGATTGACTTATACGTCACCGCGAGATGGGACATCCAAGTTTCATCGAATCCTTAATTATTTAATGACCGTCAAATATTCCGCTCATAAAATTCCTGAACTTGTATTCGAAATACCGAGCACCACAACTGTTTTGTCAACACGTCAAAAAATGTTGCAAGAACATATGGGAAAGTGCGACGGAAAATTTACCGAATCTTTGCTGTCTGACATGATAGAACGATTGCCCAGGTTAGAAAGTATAAAATTCTAATACATGATGAAATCATTGAATGAAGAAGAAATTATGGAATTCATTCACCAGCCAAAGAACGTTTATCTAAATGCACTGTCTAATCGTCTGGTTACCCGTATATTCACGTTGCTATTCGTGTCCGGATTATATATTACCGAGAATTTATTATCGTAATAGTATGTACTTCTTTCGTCATATGGCACTGCTTTCAACAAATTCATTTCACGCAAATTCATTTCCCGCTATAATTAATATTTTGTTAACGTTTTCTGACGTTCTTTAACATTTTCGTTTCTATAACATTTTTCCGGATGAATAACATAACGACTAGGGTGTGTCGAAAAAAATCGATATTTTTTTTTTCGGGCTCCACAAGCATTTTTCTTCTTATTTTGCCAAACGATGAAGCTAGCCGAAAGGACAGCCCGAAATAAAATTATTTCAGCCGGCCCACCGCATACTTCAATTTTCCATAAGAATAACGCGTGAAAAAAAAACTTCGGTGAACATTGTTCCATATCATGTTTAAAAAAAATGCACGGATATTCTACTTACGTATTTTTGTAGAGAATTGAATTCCCTACAAAAAAAAAGTCCTTAGAGTCATTGGCCTAGAACCAACCGTTCAATGGCTACAGCAGTTTGAAGTTTCTAACGTCACCTAGCCAGATTTCGCATGTATCATTTCTCATTTTCGAGGTCGCTCCCTTTAACGGTGCTGTTTAAATTGGGCTAAAGCCTATGTTTTTTTATATTTAAAAAAAATTAAGACTGAAGCAGTTCGGCATTACGCCAACGTGTGCGCTTACAGCGCTCAAACGGTTCGATATTACGCCAACATGTAATTATAATAAGTTAATCAATTCAATTGTAAGCACGGGAAATAAATTGAACTGTTTTCTCTCTCTCTCTCTCTTTTCCTATGTATATTTGTATCTGTGCATTTGGTTTGATTAATTGAATTTCATAATTTATTCAAACAAATAGTGGAAAGACAAACAATTTATGTCGTTCGTTCAAACAAATGAGAACAGTATGTACCCGATATTTTTGCCTAGATAACGATCCTAGAAGCTATTTTTGAAAAACTATACTTAAAAATAGTTTTCAGTCCAATTTAAACAGTACCATTAAAAGGAGCGACCTCGAAAATAGGGAATGATACATGCGAAATCTGGCTAGGTGACGTTAGAAACTTCAAACTGCTGTAATCGTTGAACCATTGGTTCTATGCCAATGACTCTAAGGACTTTTTTTGTAGGGAATTCAATTTTCTACAAAAATACGTCAGTAGAATATCTGTGCAATTTTTTTTACAGATGATATGGAACAATGTTCACCGAAGTTTTTTTTTCACGTGTTATTCTTATGGAAAATTGAAGTATGCGGTGGGCCGGCCGAAATAATTTTATTTTGAGATGTCCTTTTGGCTAGCTTTATCGTTTGACATAACAAGAAGAAAAATGCTTGTGGAGCCCGAAAAAAAAAATATTGATTTTTTTCGACACACCCTAATAACGACCTTATTCGTACAGTTTTCAGACAACTAGACACAGGCTTTTCTAATCAGTTCATCGGTTTATCAAACTCCCTTCGAACTTGTTTTGTCATGCGCATCGAATCGACATATATTCGTCATCGAACTCATAAATTTTGATCGATTTTTATTGTGATAAAATAATCTCTGTTTACAATTGAACGTCGAGGACATTCCGAGTCGAGGACGAACAAAGACATTGGGAAATGCTGCTCCATTGCGAAAGAGCGACGTATCCGAGACCCATGCCGAATCTGGCATTGCCCTCGAGGGAGGTGCGGTATTTGAATATATATAGATATAGCCGGACTTTTATATATACAACATGTATACATATGGGTCTCGTATTATATGAGGGACAGAGTGAATCGCTCGAACTCAATTACTTGGGTGGAGGAAAAAAGAAAGAAAGGCAGAGAGAGAGAGAGAGAGAGAGAGAGAGAGAGAGAGAGAGAGAAAGAGAGAGAGAGAGAACTTAACTGCAACGGAATACATGGGCGATAATTAAAAAGTTATTACGCCCAGGCTCGTTTCTACTGGCATCTTTACTCGGCGAGCGCGAACCACGAGCCTCTTTACCAGAAGAACATGAACCTCGCCCTCCTCACCACTCTTAACAAGTAAAGAAAATTAAAAAATACAAAAAAAGCAAATCAAAGGGACAAATACCGACGATTAACGAGCTCGCGTTCCCTCGGGATAATCAGTATCTTCACTACAATATTGTCTCTTCATTTACTGCTTTGTTTTTGCTTCAGACTCGTGCGCAGCCACAAAACCTCGGAGAACATCATCATATCTGCGCAACTGGTCCGGGTGAACACGTTTGATCCTTTAGGCAGAAGAGACCTTATTCGACGATTGCAAACATATTTATGGTCATTATTTTATGTTGTTTATATCTATCGGTTACTGGAAGGAATGATCCCTTTGATCATTCAATAATACTTCTTTTTATATACATCCGTTAACAAATCAGCTGAATCTTTCGACGCTGAAACAGATTTGATGATCAATTCTATAGTTCAAAAACATTGTTGCCTACCTCCGTGCGTTGGATTTCGATATCAAGGAAAATCCTTAAAAATTTATTAAAATGTCAATCAAAAATACTGAAATATTAACGAAAAATAAGAATTCACTACAGTGTTTATCAAACATTATATTTGACGTTTAATACTTAGAACACAGTTTCATTATAATCTCGAGATTACATTAAATTTCGATTATAGATACGCTGCCCATCTTGACTTGCCTTGTCAACATTTTTCTTTTTATACTTGGCATCAAGTAGTGTTGCTAAATAAAATCGAGGATATGAAGATGACATTGTCGACACGCCTCCGAGCTTTCCTTTTTGACAACTAACACAACGTATTTATATATAAATGGACAGGTCCATTATTTTTCGACGGCAGCCTGCGCACTTGGGTCAGCGATTTCGCTACCGATTTTTTTCCGAAAAAGTAGGTTATAAAACAAAACTATCCCCCAAATTTGAAGTCCATTCATAAAATTTTGACCACTGTCGAATTTTTTGAAATTCTTAAAATAGTATATTACGACCCTAGGCCCGAAAGTTGGATTTCCTGGCATCTAACATTTGGGCGGTGGGTTGTATACTATTTTTCTTGATCCCGTAGCCGAAAGTACGTTCAATAATTACTAGCAATTGCGAGGGGGGGGGGGGGGGCGCCCGCCCGACTTTTGCAGGACCGAGGCGAAGCCGAGGTTTTGCTGGTCGGGGCGGGCATTAAAAACATAAACAAAAAGTAAAAAACACACAAAATATCACACAATAATACAACAATATTATTAGTACAAATAAATAATTCGTTGATACATGTCTGATTCAAAGTCCCATGATAGTTAACAATTTTTATATATGAATATTTCCCGCTATACTTGACAATTTATATGAATATGTGCTTTCCTATGAACCTGGAATCTGGAAATACAACATTATTCCGGACGACCATATTCATTTTATTAGTCCGGTTACATTATTTTCTGTTTTCTCATCTGAACGAACAAATGTATGTTATTCGTCCGGGTTCATGGCAGTATAGCGCATAACATGAATGATAAAAGCTACGCTATACGCGCCCGCTTGAAGCAAATAATAATGATGCTTGGCAACGAATAAACAAAATCATGGCAACGAATACAGGCTTCACATTCATATATCGAAATGAAAGGATCACCGGCCGCAAAAATATCGTCAGAGCGCACTGAAGTTAGCCGAGTTAGCCGGCCACGAAAAATGCTCTTCCCGGCCTGAAATGCGGCCGGAAAGTGCGTACTTTCGGCTAGGGGAGCAAGAAAAATCATTTTTTTAGCCATTTTCATCATTTTTTCATGCGAACTCTATGAGGCTTGAAGACTCGTATGAAGAAGCGGCATTTTTCTTCTTGAACCTTCTACTTTTTGAGGAAAAAATAGTTTTTCACTCCAAACGAAAATCCGGATGAATTAGCACCCTTTTATTTTTACGAAATTTCCCACATTTTTGAAACGCGAAAAAATTGACATTTTGTCAAGAAAAATTTTTAAAATAAATTGAAAAAATATCTGAAAAAAAATCAATAAACTTCATTTGATTTCTGCTACTTTCAGTATATTGTAACTAAAAAATTTTAAAGATGAAAAAAAAATTCTCGCAAAGTTATATCACTTTATTTAAGACTATATTTGATTTGTTAATGTTGATGGTCCAATAACGAGCTTCTTCATTGTCGTGAAATTTTATCATCTTTTACTTTTCAGGACTCAACTCCTTCACTGGTAGAGTTTTTGAGAATGAAGTGACCATTTCGGGTAAACGATATTTTGCTTACTATATACTTGAAATTCAGTAGTCTGGGGTTTCGGAGTCCATGATTATGTTTGTGCTCTCAAAATTTCGGAATTCAAAATGGCAGATCCAATATGGCGGACCAAAAATACAAAAAATCGTTAAATTAAAGCGAAAGTTGGTACTCGAGGGTTTTTGGGATAGCTGATTACAAATCTGCACTTAAAATTTAAAAACGCAAAATTTCGAATTGCCAAATTTTAAGTGCAGATTTGTAATCAGCGACCCCAAAAACCCCCGACTACGGATTTTGGTTTTGATGTTTGAAAAATTTTCGTATATAATGAATTTTTTCGACAGCTCGCCATATGGCGAGCTCACCAGTGAAGGGGTTAATTCATCGGCGAAAATAATTTGTCGCGTCAGCAAAATACATACAAGTAGTCACTTTCATGGCATATGATTGCACACACCCTTCATTTTTTTGTTTTTATTTCAACTTGATACAAAATTAGAGTAAATTCTTTACGTGCAATTAAAAAAGTCATTGATAATGCCATAAACGTGAAAAAAAATACGGAAAACTGGAACATTTCAAAAATTCACAGCCAACCAACCAGTTAAAATCCATTCTAAAAATTTCCAGTGTTGTTTGGGTATAGAATGAGGTACATTCCCTGAAAATTTCAAGCCATTCCATTGAGGTAGAAAAAATTCCCAGCTGCTTGAAAACGGCAGGTGTTGAATCAGTGAGTATTTGCAGATCGAAATTTCGAAAGCTGATTTTTGCCACACCGTTCAATTGATTGTGTTGAAATTTGAACTGTGAATACAATATTGGTGCCACAATTGGGCTGACATAAGGGTTTTTTGAAATTTTTTTTTTTTGCATTTCGTATCACCATCTGAGCAATTGTAGAATAACTCAGTAAACATCCATCGAATCGTAATTTGGCGAATGTCAGCCCAACAGCAATAAAAAAAAACACATTTTGAGCCTTATTGCATGAAAATCGATCAGAAAAGACAAACGAAGAAGCATAATAGAAAGTGATGTTTAGTATACGTCATGGATTTGACGGAAAGTCTTTTTGTGCAGTGTAGTGCTATGGAAAAAGTGTAGTGCTGAAGAATAAAGAATAAAAATATATAGAGTGCACACGATGTCGAAAGGTACATCAATGGACACGTCGAAGCCCTGGGACTTGCTGCGAGCGTGTGGATATCAAAATTTTGGAGAAGATAGAGCGAAAGGGTGGAAAAAATAACTGGAGAAAAAACAGCGTACGAATATGCGAAATTGTTTATCCAATTCTACTGCTTTTTCGAGCGAGAACCCGGCAGTTTTCACTGCAGGAGAGTTCAGTACTCATTGAACAACCCATCGATGAACATCGTTGGAGATATTCGAAACGAAAATGGTTCCTTCGTATAAACAATTTAAATTGTTTATTCCGTTTTACCACTTTTTTAAGCGAGCAGTAGTTTTTACTGCTCATCCATCGGGTTCTTCGTTGAAACCTGATGAAAGCCTCGCGTCGCGACATCCGTCGGTAGTCTCCAATAGCTTGTTTCGAGTTTTGCCGTACCGACAGGGGAGGAGAGGGGGTGGCGACACATGTTATCGTGTGATCTATCACCTTAAGAAGATGAATCAGTCGGTATATCGCAACCATGAGCGCGAGAGAGATAGTTGCAAATTTCGAAATCGAAATTCTTTGACACAGTTTGACCGATTAAAAAAAGGCTCTGTCAGTCGATTTTTGCCATCGTTCTGCGTAGGCTGACAGAGCCTTTTTTTAATCGATCAAACTATGTCAAAGAATTTCGATTTCGAAAATTCCAATCGAGGTTACCGAATGATCCATCCTCTTAAGAGGCTGTATATAAACAGAAACGTGGTAATATATAAATATTCGTATATGCAGTTATAGAATCTACCTAGATGAAAAATTAGAGCTGTGTTTAAAGCCGTCTACGTGTAAAAATTATCGCTACGACCACGTTTCAAAAATGCAGGAAATTTCGTGCAAATAGTAATTTACGATACAGGTGCTAATCAACCAGATTTTCATTTGAAGTGAAAAACTATTTTTTTCTCAAAAGTAGAAGGTTAAAAAAAATGCCGCTTCATACGAGTCTTTAAACCTCATAGAGTTCGCATGAAAAAATGACGGAAATGGCTAAAAGATGACAGCGGTCAAAATTTTATGAACGGACTTCAAATTTGGGAGATCATTTTGTTTGATAACCTACTTTTTTCGGAAAAAATCAGCCGTGAAATCGCTGACCCAAGCGCGCAGACTGCGGTCGAAAAGTAATGGATCTGCCCATATATATGTGGGTCATTCCACATCAATTCAACGACGTTGCGACGGTGCCCCTTCGATTTTTTAATTTTTTTCATATGTTTTTGTACACTACCGGGCAAAAGTACGGGGACGCTAGTTGAAATTTCTTAACACACTAAAAGTTAGGTTACTCAATAAAAAAAAAAAGATTAAAAATTTTGCAAACGGAATTTTAAAGGGGACACATGTAGCTTCATTTTACGCCCTTATGAAACCTTTTCCAATTTTTTTTCGGTCCGGTACATACTTTTGAATTTGGCAGTTTTTCAACTTTTTTTTGGCCCTTAAAAATCGCGCGCACGTTTCGTAGAAAATTTTTCCAGTGGTACTCACCATAGAAATCATAAAAGGGAGAATACTAGCTTTAATTTCGTTTTTTAAAAAGTCGCGCACGATTTTTTTTGCCACGTTATCCGATTTAAAAAAAAATGGCATCCTCAGAAAGTACGGCGTAACGACAAAACCATGAGGTTTAGGTGAAATTGTCAAGAGGGTAAAAATATATATTCTTTTATTTCTTATTATTTTGAATACTATGTGTTTTTATTTCCGTTGATCTAGAAAGTCTTTTTAGATTAATTGTGTTATCAGTATTCTGTGTGGCAGGATAAATTTATTGTGTGTTGGGTATGGATTTAGCACTCATAAAACAATTCAATATTTTTTTCTCAATTGATCGATACTCAATTTAGGACGAAAATTTAACTTCAATTTTCGGTAAATTATTCGGTTGAGGGGCCCATTCATAAAACTCTTGTGACGTTGTGATTTGCTAATCAAAAGGTAACTAAAGACTTGCTCTAGCAGCCATCCTTTTTACGATCCCACCTACACCATCGCAAGGCCCCTTACCGCATATTAAAGTTAAATTTTCGTCTAAAACTCAGTATAAATCAATGGAGAAAAAATTGTTGAATCGTTTTATGAGTGCTAAATCCATACGCAATACACAACCTCAACAAATTTATTCTGCCACATCAAATACTGATAACACAACTATCGTAAAAAGACTGTCTAGATCAATGAAACTAAAAACGCATAGTATTAAAAATAATGAGAAATAAAAGAAAAAATCTGTAATGATAGTGAATCAAGTAAGATATAAAATATAAGAGAAAAGTTATGTGTTCTGAGACTGATTGAAGGAATTACGTGATCTTAGAGGAAAAATAAATCGAAATGACAGAAGAAAAATAAATTTTTTACTACAAGTTATTTCAAGTTCATCTTGCAATAGGGCTCAAAAATTATTTTTTTTAACGTAAAATTTTGTGAATTTTTTTGAAAAAAAATTAAGTGTCCCATTGAACAAAAAACCAATTTTTTGACTTAAAAATAGCTGAAAAAACATTGAAAAAAATTATTTTTGCTTTTTTAAATTTTTATTTAGAATGAGCATTAAAAATGAAAAAAATGATCCATATTAAGTGACATTATCATAATTATAGTCAGAGATATACATTTTTCAAGCAAAAATCGATAACTTCGGAATGGGTAGAGATAGAGAATTTAGCTGAAGACTTCTTTTTACAAGTATAAAAACATGTTAAAAAATCGAAGAGGGTCACCGTCGCAACGTCGTTGACTCGATATAAAATGACCCATATATACGCTTGGTTGGCAAAGATGGATTCGTTCACATTTGAATACTATAATAATTATGAAACGAGATACAGTAATGACCAAATAAAGAAATGGAAGTATCAGTGAAAATTAATTCAGCCGACAGAATACTTTGGAAACGTTTTGCATGGAAGGTCTCAAGTTGAAACGTGAAGAGGGATTGCGATTAATATCAGGATTGAAAAATTCTCGGGCTACTCTCAGAAGTTTGTATTGTTGGCGAGGATTCGACGAAAACCAAAGGCCGATCGTTTCTCGCGATAGTAAAAAAGGATGTTTGATAACGTGCTGTAACCTTCTCCTACGTGAGAGTGTGTGGTGGCAAACAATAACTTCCTTCGAGGCTCTTACTACTATCTCATTAAATTACTCTTACATCGCGACACCGAGTGGCAACCTTCTTCTGGAAATGGCCAAGTAAGGCTCGTCATAATTTCTATCAAATATTTATGCAACTTACGATTCGAATTGATTTTTCATCACATGCTACAATATATCGTACATCACTTCTGTAATGAAAGATATTTATTAGAGATTAGATATTATCAAAAAAAAATTATAGTACATTACGATACGTGTGATTCGGGTTGTCTATCATTTAGAATTCTCGCTACGCTCGGGCGCTAACTCCACTTTATTACGCATTAATAAAGTATCTGAACTAACGAGACTATCTTATACTATTTATGTAGCTCGTATGATATAAACCCGCCTATACTATTCGAACCTGAAGGGGAATCGGGAAGCAGAGAACCCCAGAAGGAAATGGTTATGTTTTTTCAAATAATGTTGGAATAATAATTTCACTAATTCATATATATTTATTAATTAACAGAAAAGTAGGTACGGAACGCGGGGAATCATATTAATTTTTCAAACTCCAATAATTATAACAGTAATTCAACAAACTTAAAGAAATTTTTTCAGCTGCTTTCGTTGATTTAAACGGTCTTGTCCTTAGTCGTGCATGTTCGTTTCACATTTCAATTATTGAATCTAAGATTGCTCCTAAAATTCTGAAAATACAAGCTCACATCTGAATGATAAAAACAAGCTCTTTATTTTGGCTGCTTCGGTTAAATCGTGCTCGCCTTTGAAGTTGAAGGAATCGATAAGCAGTAGATCGTACGATTCTCTAACACAGTTGTAGTGTTATCTCTAGACGAAATCACTTTTTTTCTTAATAGAAACATAAAAACTCTAGAGGTTGAAGCATCTTCATTTGAGATATTTTTACAAACGTAGACTCCAGAAGTTGATTGTTTATGATCTGATACTACTCTAGTGAATTTACCAACTACGCTTTCATGGTAAGTGCGTTTTGGACAAATCAATATATGAGAAAACCGTGGTTGTTTTGATGATATTTATGGTTACATTCTTCTAGATACCATAACTTTCAGATATCTGACTTTTCCTCCAAAACATACCACGACTACTTGGTAAATTCGCCAGGAATACCAGCAGCAACAACGCTTCTGGTACGTTTGGTTATCTCCATCG
Source organism: Venturia canescens (assembly GCF_019457755.1). Classification (NCBI taxonomy): domain Eukaryota; kingdom Metazoa; phylum Arthropoda; class Insecta; order Hymenoptera; family Ichneumonidae; genus Venturia; species Venturia canescens. The sequence continues at coordinate 37,228,581 of NC_057421.1, forward strand.
TACCAGTACTTTTCCGTACAAATCTTTTTCTTATTTTTTATGTACTCGAAAGCAACCGTCGCTGGTTTCCAGCCCCCGTGTCGGAGAGTGGCCGAAGCTGTGGTCTATGAAAATATGAGTATGGGGCAGATTTAAATATTCTGCTCTCCTTTAGCATCAATCCGAATTTATTACTTCCAATGACTTGCTGGATGCATGCCTCTTTCGCGTATCGAAGAAAAAATCTACCAACGGAACAATTTTCCGATTTTGCCTGTAGATATTTCCATCAAAAGCGAGATAATTTTTAACAATTTACTACTTCAAGTTACTACATAAATTCAGGACGTACATTATTAAAGTTTTACTTACCTTTTCGCATAAATATACATCATCAGGTGCTTCGTTTAAAAATTTCTAAATGTTTTCTTGTAAAAACAACTTGCGATTTTTCGGCTGATACAATAAACTTTTTTTTTAAACTCCGTCAATTTGTAGTAGCGACCGATATCAATATATGATCATAAGTGCTGATTGTGCATTTTAACATGGAATATAGTGCCCATAGGCTCGATGCAGCGTACTTTTTCGATAATTACGCAAAGTATGCCAATACAGTACATCTTCGCAATGAGAATTGGATGTATTCTTTCTCTTTACGTCATTTTTTGAATGTCTTATACGTTGCTATATTAGGATGTGTCATTTTAGGGCAACATTTCTTTTTCAATTATTACTTCAAAAATCTTTAGTTTATACTCAAAAACAAAGCCTCACGCAAGAAGACTTATTGAATAATATTTAAAAGTCCCGCACAGAGAGAAATATTTTTGTTAGAACAACGTGAGCGACACGCTATTGGCATCAAATTTCAAATGTTAATATGGTGACAACAAATTTATTTGCTGCTGTAACGGAAGTTCTATGCTGAAGTATCATTTGCTACGGGAGGATAGAACTTTTGCTGTCGTAGCGTCCCAAGTATGAAACCGTAACATATAATATTTGCTGCCCGAGCAAATCGTTTTTCTAGCAAAACACAAATGATTAGCTACCCAAACAAATGATTTTGCTGGCTGAGCAAGTAATTTTGTAGGACCGGCGCATAAGATTTTTTCGCTCAAAAATTAGTTTACTTCGATACCAAAACATAAATGCGAGTAAAATTAAATTATTACGTACAAAAATGAAGCGAAAAAATTTATATTGGTGGAGAGTTGATTAATGGTTCAAACCTATTACTTTTCGAACATAGGTAACGGGCAAATTACAGATAAATTTTCCTACCTGGACCGAGACTTGAACCTTTCCTACCTACGCACCCTATCCACTACGCTACCGATCGCTTGTGAAATTTGTATGTTTGTTCTGCATACTTATGCTACATAAGGAACAATCGTAATTTTCAGAAGCTCGAAAAGCTTTATGTTTTTCTCACTCTTAAACGATAAGAAATGCACTGAAATTTTTGCAATATTAAAAAAAAAAAAATTTTTCATCTCTCTTAAAAAGCCCTTAAAAATTTGTGAAATTTTTTTCACCGCAATTTCAATACATGCGCCTTAACAACAGTTTTTTCAAAAAGCACGTGTATCCATTTTGCCCCATATTACCCTATATCATTAAATCTTGACAAATAATCTTCGAGACAACTGAATTTTTCACAAAAAAATCGTCGTAAATAGAATTTCACCCATAATCGTTATATGAGTTTTTTTTCATACAAAATTGGGTTTGATCATTAATTATTCAAAAATGATTGGTTTTAAAGAACTCGATCAAGAAACTTTTTTTGTAGAAAAATGAATTCAATGTTAATTACATGGGAAAACTTCAAGGTCGATGATGAGGGACCTGCAAATATTGTTCAACAACGGTCTCCTTACGCGAGGCTTTGTTTTTGAGTATAAACTAAAGATTTTTAAATTGACAATTGAAAAAAAATGTTGCCCTAAAATGATACACTCTACTACTATAGATAATTTTTCTGTATAAGCAACAAATTCAGGGTCACAGACTCTTGATTTTGTTATTTTTTCTACAATATGAGACTGTTTTTCTCTCCCTCTCTTGTCAATTGATCATTGTGAATAATTTTCAAGCTTCAAATGAAATTGAAAAGTTTTTTTGTCTTTTATGCATCCGTGAAGTTAGCCGATTGATTTTCGCGCGGTGTAGAAATAAACTACTCAGAGGTCACGAAAAAGCGTAGCTTAAGTGCGGGTTTATATCACACAGTGCTATAAAATTAATACATGAGAGCAATAATTATCTCTATCAAATATCATTAAAATATAAAAGAAAAATTTGAATTTTATAGTTATTACTTTTTACTTTTTTTCAAAGATTTAAATCTTATTACGAGCTATGTGCCACGTAGAAACCGTATGTCGATGAAATTATTTTCAAATTTTATCTCACACATTCGAGGATTTTTTTATCAAAAAAATGTGATGAGGAAAAAAAATTTAGTCGTAGATAATTGTTCCTAGTGTCCCAAATTTGTGATCTTTTGCATTTCAAGCGTTATTAAATTTGTGAGAAATATATACTTTCCCCTTATTAATTATTAATATTCAAAAATTTTCTTTATTAACAAGAAAATTTGGGTCAAAATGGCAGTGGTTACAATTGCTGTGCCAGGAAAGCGAAACGCCAATAATAGATTACAATGGACGAGGAGGAAACGTTAATTATTCGATTCCTGATATGGCCTGGCAAGCGACTCGGATCTTGGCTCCAGCACTCAAAGTTCAATTGGTCATCAGTGAGGAATATTTGCGTACTACTCAGTCATTCGTTACGTACAATTAATGGAAATCGATACAATTATTGAAATAATTGATAGATTATATGAAAGATGTTGGAATTCAATTAGATGGATTCTCAAATACGATACTTCGAATAGTTACTGAAAATATTGAAATTCGACAGTCGCCAATCACGTTACAGCTAATAACGTCAATCTAACTTTTCAGTCGATATCCCCGAATACGATCGTCACAAGCTTTTCTTCACAAAACATACGCCTGTTCACACGTTCATTTTATCATCAGGAATCGATTTACATTTCCGACAACCCTGGTACATCGACTGCACTTTCAGAAATATCTGGTTTTCATTTCCGGATACCTTGGGTACTCTTGAGCTTTGAACGAATATTATTTTCATTTTATGGGCATCCCTGCCCATAAACTGCAATCAACTTCAGTTCTGATTTTGACAGGCGATTGAAGAATTATCAAAAATCAAAATCGCTGATGAATGCTCAATGAATAATCAGACGATTTTCTATTTTCGGATAAAATCAATACATAAACTTTTTCAAATTGGTTCATCCGAATGTTTACTTTTATTTCATGATGTTTGCAGTCTTTTTGTACCTTCAATTGTGGCATCATCGAGAAAAACTGGATCATCTACTTTGCAAACTCTTTGTCAATCTACCCGAGTTACAAATGTTCGAATTCGTCGGTGAAATAAGAAAATTAAGAACCCTATGCACGATGTGTTGTCAAATACAAGCTCGCCAATGCAGTAATTATTATTTTTTTAATGTTGATGAACACTTTTGGTGATGAACAACTTTGGTGATGATGTGTATTTTTATGATCAAATCTGTTATATCCTACTCAATGCAAATTGATACGTTCATTTGACATTCTAGAAGTCAATCATGTTGACCTTCAATTGCAAACGATTATGAACAACCCTAATGACCTTACCGTGTGGACGAGAAGTATCGAATGTTTACTATGCTGTTTCAAACAGGATTTCAAAGCAATGGGAGTTCGCTTCCAGATTTTGTATTATCCTTGTTGAGAGCTACCTTATCTCGAGTACTAAATAAAAAAATATGAATATTCGACTTGAATTCGCCGATTAATGACTCTCTAGCGATCAAAAAGATAGCCTAACGTTGACTAACTACTCTTAAATAGGTTGATAATAGCTTGAAATATGGTTGATGAAAGGAGAACCGATTTGGAAATCTTCGTTGTGAAAAATGCGAACGAAATTTTCGATCATTATTACACCGCAAAGAGACAAATTTCGAAATATATTTTATTGTTAAATGACACGTGTTCAACTTATCGAGCGGAGTATAAATTTTCAACTACAAATTTTTCATAATAGAAAAGGTTTTTCACAATGCATAATACTGAAAATCTTTAAGCCCATTTGAAAGAAAAAAAAAAATAATTTTCAAGCGTTCGCAAAAATTTTGTAAGATTGATATTTCTATCCGATTTGAAGAATGCAGTTTCGAAAAGAGAATATTCAAATTCTCACACAGGGCTGAAAGGTACTCAGTCAGTCATATCGAGTTCAACTCAAAAAGCGATCAAAAGATTTTCTACATTTGCCTCTGTAGATATACGAATGGCTTTTTCGATTTCGTAACGTAACTATAACGTGGCCATTGAATCAACAGTTGGAAACATTTATTCAGACAACCATTCAGTAACGGTCACGAGTAAGTCACTGCAAAAAAAACAATTTCGATATAAGTAAAGTATATGCTTTAGCTGATACTCTTTTCATAAATTCACAAATTCAGATGTTGTAAGCGGGAGCCAACTGAAGAATGAAAAACTGACATACGTGTCCAGAATGAAGCAAAATCACTGAATCAGTGGGGGACTAAAATAAAAAAAACAATAAGAACAAAAGAACGTACTTTCGTAATATGCACGAGAATCTGATCGGATGGAATTTGTGAGCAAATTTTTCGTTTATAAAAAACAAATCATAACTCAACATTTTTAAAAATACAATAGATACTCATGAAACGGTATTGATCAGGTTCATCGAACATATATCCCAATTTCAAAAAAATCAAAAATAAGGAAATAAGGAAAATTGACAAAATTTTCAACTCCAGTTAGTTCAAGTATTTCAACTAAAAATTTTTAACTTATTTGAAGAATTTACAAGTTTGCATATCGTATTTGGATAAACCATGGTTGAGCATGTCAATTGACCAACCTCGATCTAAACCTACATTTATTAAAAGCATTCGTGAAAAATTTTATTGTCACATAAAGATAAATGGTTATATGTTAAAATAACACTGCGACAAAATAACCAGACAATATAACACGCAACAAAATACCATACAACAAAATAACCTCGTTGGGTGGATTCGGAGCAGCATCGTTGTGTGCGTGGGATCGTTGGGTGGGTTCAGAGCACAACAAGTATTGTTGATATGTATACATTTATACATAGAAGTATATGTGAGAATGAAATAGGTGATTTGAAAGCTATGCTTTGTTTTGAAATTCAGATGGTAAACACATTAGGAAAGTGTTAAGAGACATCATAAAAGCAAACAATTTGCTATACAGCCCATATCGCACGTAATCTTTTAAAATGTATTTTTTTTTGTATTATTTGCATTATTTTGTCGTGTGTTATTTTGACGAATGTTATTTTATCTTCATGTTATTTTGACAAATGTTATTTTACACGAAGAAAAGCACGAAGAAAAAAACCCGAAGAAGAGGCTCGATTAATGTTTCCCTTTTATCAAAATAAATATGCCTATAATTCATACGTTATCATTGTATCAGGCCTCAGCCGATTCTTGTTGTTCGAATTTCGGATACTTCGCCTCCACTTCAGCCCAAGCAACTTTCCCAAACGACAAATCTCTGACAACACTCGGAAGTTCGTCGAGCTGAAATATCATCACCGAAAGAGTTTATAAAATTAGTATCTGTATCAAAGAAACTGTTTTTATTGAAATTTCATCTGTCGTACGTACATTTATTCGTACTTGTTCCATGCTGTCTCTCTCCCTGAGAGTAGCACTATGCGGCTTCTTTTTCAACGTGTCAAAATCAATCGTTATTCCAAATGGAATAGCAATTTCGTCTGTTCGAGCGTATCTACGACCGATACTTCCTGATGAATCATCGACTTTGTGCGAAACGTCGACCCTCGTTAGATCTTGAGCTGATAAAATTAAAATGCTTTTTTCATAACTGAATGTTTTTTTTCTGCTTATGAAAATGACACGAATATCAGTATAAATCAAGTGCTGCTCCGTTGAAAAAATAAAAAAAAAGAAAAAAAACAATTCCAAATCGATATACATCCATGCAAGTCTTCAGAATTGTACAAATCGCAACATTGGATCGCCCACAACATTGCTGTTACAGTGAATCGTTAGTAAGGTCGTCAAAAAAATTGATTTGTTTTATGAATTGGCTGAAAAAATACTTACACAATTTTTTAACGAAAGGAACAAATTCGATGTTGCCGCTCAACGGCAAAACGGAACATTTTAGAGGCGCGACGACAGGTGGTAAACTCAAAAAAGTTCTCATTTCATCACCGTCGCGTTTCTTGAAGTTGTGTTCGAAAATGGCGTACATGATGCGTCCTATACCGAAAGAGGGTTCGATAACAGAAGGGATGATTTCTTCAACGTGCATAGTTTTCTGATAGCGCTTAACTGCGACCATGTCCTTCGTAATTTTCACGGTATTTCCGTCGGCCAGTGTGAGCTGATATACATCAGCGGCTTCCAACGATTTCTCTAGAGTATCAACAGCATTTTCGTCAAGAGCGCTTAAAGCTTCGAGAACGAATTTGGCTTCTTTTCTGAAGGATTTTCCAATAACACTGCGATTAGGAGCAGCCTCGACGACATCGACGACTTTTGGTTCGATCAAGCGCTTCTCAGCGGCCAATCGAACGCCCGTCGCTTTAGTATGTTGAGTCAAATCGTAAGCCGATCTATCCGCACAACCTACACACTCGATCCAACCGTAAGACGTTAAACATTCGGCGTCCCAACAGTCGCAAGCATAATGTGCCATTTCGTTGCTCATGTGTTGTCGGAAACGTAATTTAGTCGGATCGACTCCGACTTTGAGTAAAAATTGTTGTATCCTTGCCATGAAATAGCCCAAGGTTTCATTAGCAACGAGACCGGTTGCTACCGCATCACCAATCTTCAAACATTCAGCACTTTTACCATCCATCTGATTACAGGCCGAATACATCAATAACTTTGTCTCATTAACGTCAGCGAATTTTGGATGCGACTTGTCCTTAGGGTCACAAAAATGCTCTATTTCTGCCATTGTGAACTCACGGACTCTGATCAGCCCTGAACGAGGTGAAATTTCATTTCTGAACGCATTTCCAATCTGAGCCGCTGCAAAAGGCAACTTTTCTTGATTGAACTCTAACAAACGCTTGAAATTTACAAATATTCCTTGTGCCGTTTCTGGCCTGAGAAAACCTTTTATAAGGCCGGTGGGACCGATTTGAGTTCCAAACATCAAATTAAATTCAATTGGCTCTGTCAAATCGTTACCGGACAATGGCGATTTCATGCCAAACTTTTTCAATACTGCAGCCATTTCGTTCTTCGTCATACCGTCCAATTTCACGATAATATCGCGACACTCTTCCCGCTTTGCATCATCTGTTTTTTGATCCGCTGCTAGCTTCTCCAAATGCGCTTTTATGAGATGATCAAGCCTAAAACACTCGCCGGTCTTTGTATCCTTCACCATCAAATCAGCAAATCTATCTACATGACCCGAAGCTTTGAGCACCGGTTCAGGCGTCAATATAGAACAATCCACCTCGAGCATCTGTTCTTCCAGAATGAAAAATTTTCTCCAAGCTTCCAATATGTTCGCCTTCAATGCACATCCCATCGGACCAAAATCATACTGTCCTGTTATTCCACCATATATCGCAAACGATTGATCGTAGAAGAAACGACGTTTTAAAAGATCCTCCATTCTGGACCTATCAAAAGTCGCAGAATCTGGAATAAATGATAATTCCTTGTCCTCCAGTATCTTCTTTCGTAATTTCAACTCAGCCACCGCTTTCTTAATGTCCAGTTCTGGGGCTCCGTCAATTTTGAGCTTGCGCACAAAATCTCCCTAAGTAGAGAAAAGACAAAATTTGCGTTAGATGCTTCGCGTTTGTTACATTTTTTTTTCATTTGTTTGTGCACCTTACAATCGACAGAATGACATTGAAATTCATTGATGTAATGATTGAATAGTACAATTTCAAGCATGTATTATTGAACACGTTCATAGTGAAAACATCTGTAACAATATAAAATAACAATACTCTCTAAAAAAAAATGAAACGATCCAATAATTGATCGTGCGAAGCTGTCATGCGAGATAAACGAGATTTTATTAATAGTTTTCCACAGTTAAGTTGAAAAATTCCTTCGAATTCTTCGATAAAATCTCATGCGTGTGACGAAATTATGAAATAGATATAAGAAGTGATCATCAAAAAAAAACAGCTGTCAGGCGGAAAAACATGCTTTTCGTCGAACCATAAAAGTGAGGTTAAAAATGTCGAACAATAATATTGTGACCATATGGTTATAACAAATAACCTGCTCTTTGACGCTTGCTCGCAAAGGAGCAAGAATTTCTTCGGTTTTAGGATCCATCGTGTCCAATGCAAGGTGTAATTTAACTTTTCTATGCTTTTTTGCAGTGCCCCACTTCTCGATGCCGGATAACCTACAACTTGTTTCAAAATTTCGCGAGCTTATGAAAGGAATCTGACTTTTTATAGAGAAGTGAGTGGAAGATTGTTTTGTTAGTGTGCGAACGAAACAGAGAATGGTGTACGGTAAAAAACTCATTCGAAAGAGTTACCCTCGTCAGTATTAACGCGTCACGACAAGAGATTGTGTAAACCCGACGTGTATATCCTCTTGGCGAACTGAGAGGGGGAGTACATACTATAAAACTTGGAATTGGAAGCATTTTTTTTTCCAAATCACCGTTCAACTTTTGAATAGGAATATTTAAACGCGGTTGTACAAAATGATATTTACACCGTAATTATTTCTAATTACGCGTTCAGATCGAAACAATAGATCTTACGATTTGTTTTTATTCGTTTATACCCATAATATAAGTAATTTTCTTTATAATACAATTACTGTCAAAAACGATTTTTGAATATCTTTATTATTCGGAGAGACTGTATACATTTCGAACGGAAATTTGCATTATATGATTTGATCATAGCTCAAACCCACCAAACATTTCAATTTGCGAGATAACTTACAATTGTGAATAAAATATTATTTGTGCAGAGAATTTTCGAGTTGGAGAACAATCGTAGGAATTTGATTGAAATTATGATATAGTACACATCGGCGGTAAAAGATGTGATCGTATAATTTCTTGGTTCCCGCGATGCTAGTTCGAAAAAATCATGTAATAAGTCTTCAAAATTGACTTTCACAATGTGAAATGATTTATTTTTTCTTTTTCAATGAAAAGTGTATTTGAAAAAAATTGGTTTTCCAGCGGAACTAAACGAAAAAAAATATAGTACGAATAATAAAAAAGAATAAAAATAAGATGGCGACGAAATTGAACTGAAGTCACTCTCAAAGTTTCTTGTTTCGTACAAGAAAATTAATTAGAATGGTGATCCTGATAATAAAATATAGATGAGAAATAAAAATAAATTCGGAAATACGATTTTTTTTTCAAATAAGCATTATCTAAAATGGGTAAAAATGATGTACACCAGAGCAAATTTTTCAAAATCTTGTAGTTGGGAAGTCCCGTTTAATTACAGCCCTATGGTCTTGACATCCATTGACAATTTCTTAAACTAAGCATTTACATGCACAATTTAATTAATTAATTTTTTGTTTTAATTAATATTTATTTTTTTTCTTTTCGTCCGTATTTTTTTCTTTTCTTTTATTTATTCGCGTTGCAAAACGACTCGGTCCTTTTGCGACTGCGCAGGGTCAGACATAAGGTGAGAGGCAGTAAACAAGACTTATAGAAACAAGAATATATATGAGCTTTGATTTCTCTGTATAACAATAATATGATTTAAAAAAACGATATCGTCGATGTGAACAATTAATTTTACATTAAAACGATACTACACGACATAAGAAGCCGTTTGCTATCGTTAATGTATCGTAATAAATTAAGTATGAAATGTAAATAATGGGTATTTACAAATATGTAAATGGCAAAAAAAGGCTTTAACAAAGACAAAGTATTTCCATGTATCTCGAGCGATATATATATATTTATATATAGATGTACTTATACGCCTCGTCGAGGGCTATGCTTTTCTTTGGCTGGATCGTCGTCGATAAGAAAATCAAAGAAACCGATGTCTCGTTAAACACTATATATCATCGTCCTCTAATACCTGTACACTTAGAATCTATAAGAATCGTTCTCTCGTTTTACAACAATATATGAATCGAAGTAATCGAGACATCATTCGTGTCATTTTTTCTTGTTTCTCACGAGACGATCTCACCAAAAAGCCGTAGTACGATCGCGCGCATTATTATCTAGAGTCGCGGCAGCGACTCTGAGACAAGTACATTTATGTTATGACGAGTCGCTGCCAGAGAGTCTTTACCCGAGTGGAGCATATTACTCAGCGCGAATGTTGAATTAAACTCGTTTCTTTGTAAATGCTTTCTCTTATTTTTTTCCTCACGGATGCTGTATTATAATTCGTCTATAATAATCTCGGGGAGAGCCAAGATGGAATTGCGCAGGCTCAGCATTAGAATTTCGAAAAAATTATCAAACATCTCGGAACCATGCCCCTCATCATTTTCCACTACCAGAATTTGAATTTCATATACAATATTCTTTTCATCACTTGCTAAATCATTTTTTTTATGATATAATTGGTTTTTGAAAGAAAAATACTGTTATGAGAATAAACGTAAAAAAAAAAAAAAAATGACAAAATTGATCAGTTGCGTGAAAGACAAAAAACTGATTCGAGTAATGATTTTTGTTTTAACATATGAAAGCAAAAAAATATGTGTTTACATGGGATTTCTTTACTGTTTTCAACTTTCTAACAGGAATTCACGAGACTATGACGAAGTATCACAGTACTGATCATGAAGAACCACACCGCGAATTGGTTATCGAAGCACTCCCCCTCCCCCCATTTCGTTATCTACGTGTCTCGTTGATAATTAATATATTAAATTGACGAGACATTCCTAGTTAACAACAATCCTACGCTCCTAATGTAAGATTAACTATTTATCAATATTCTATTCATTCGTTATTCCAACTTATTCTTTTCTTTCATGTCATTTTTACTTTTTCATTTGAGAAATCGCAACGTTTAATAGATATAGATAATACGTAGTCATATACAACTTGCTAAGGATGCTGTAAACTGGCTGCTAAATGTTTCGAGTGAATACTGTACGAATAATGCGTGTAAAAAGTCGTTAATGCCACTCGATCGACTATAGACTTTTTTCATATTGTATACCGATTCGATAATTCATTGCGACGACACGGCGAGAAGCTCAATAAACCAGGATATTAAATAACGCGGTAAATCGACCAATTATCATGAAAAATCCAGCTCGCGTACAATTTTTCGCCAATTGTTTTTCATATCTGCGATTGCCATTTATTACAACGTTTTGTTTGAAAAAATTTGCAAATATTCCGAGATCAAATCTTGGAGATTCTCAACTACGTTGTGCTGTACAAAATCATAATTATCTTACTACCGACGTATTTCACAGTGAGAGGGATTGTCACGAGCAGCCTTGATGCGGCAATACCAAGTCGATCTTCTTTCGATAAAAAAAAAAAAAATGTTATTCATCAGCCACACATTCTCTTTGCCCTTTAGGAAGGATATGTTCCGGGCCCTATTTTAAATCAAATGATCTTGCTCTAATGTTCTTTATACGTATATATAATATATTATTGCACTACAAATATACGAATGCAAGCGAGATCGTTTGAAATGTGTTTTACAAAAATAAAGTAAAGTTAATTAATGCTGATCAAATTTTGGCTCAATATGAAAAAAAAGTGATAATAAAAAAATAATTAATAAACAAAATAATAACTGCTTTCGATCATTGTAGTAATGAGACGTAATAAAAATAAAGTTTCATTGCTCAAAAACCAATCCGAGCACGATCATTGTTGCTCGGTGAGAATGCAATTTCCTTGATTTGGATAAGAATTAAAAACTTTTTAGTCAGTGGAAAATGACGTGGCAAGTCCATGCCTAAGGATTTATGAAACAATTTATTTAATTTTATTAATTAGAAAATATAATACTTTTTTCAACGATCAAAAGCCAAGCACCTTCAACACAAATTACATTGAGAACAAAAATTCAAATCAGCAAAAGAAAAAGATATAAAATGGAAGGAACTTCGAATCGCTGATCGCAGCAGGAATTCGTTGGGCCCAATCCTCTCACGGTGCATCGCAAATAAATAATCGTTTTGAATTGGTCGAATTATCGGGTTGAACAACTTTTCACTTAAAATATCTACCATAAATGTATAAAAAATGACGACCCATGTCATGTACTTGTGCGGTGTGTAAGTGTGAAGTTTTTACGATATCATTCTCAATATACGGTATTACCCATTTTCATATACGAGAAAATGTTTTTAGTATCGGATGTTAGCTAAATTTTTCTCGTCAACCATGCGGCACGCCCAAAAAATTTATACTGGTGACACTGGATATAATAATATAGAGTTATAAAATTTCGAATTTTATGCTCTCCGAATGCGGCGAAACGCATGGAAAAATCGAACACAAATATATATCAATATAAATGAATAGACGAACCGAGAGACAAAAGTTATGAAGTAAAAACACCGAATAATTTGTGCCAAACTTGTTTGTTCTCTTGCAACCAATTGCCTTCTCATTTTTCTTCAATTTTTCTAATAAGAAAAGTAATCATAATAATGATAGTAATAATCATATTGATGATAATAATTATAATAATCGTTAAGTTGTATATAGTCAAGACGTACGCACATGCAAAGCCGAACGGTATTTGCCGCGTAAGTGTTCGTATTAACATCTCGACACATTGCACAGTTCGGAACAATCAGTGAACTTTTTTTTCGATTTTTTTTTTCGATTCCCTTCAAGTAATCGAGCGAAAGTATTGAAGTGGCTATGCAAATAACTCGCATATAGCCACCTCTCGTCGTCGTAATCTCTTAAAAATTATTAACAACAAATGTGTTTCATAATTTATAGTTCATCGAGATTTTTCATTTGTTGCTCGTCTCGTCAGTTTCTTTCACTTACATACAAGATTCGATGGGGCACGTTTGCATCGTTGGTTACACCACGACGGCATCCCATTCGATCATCAGCGATTCCTTCGTCATTTCATTTTTTTTTCTTTATACGTCGTAATTTTCTTCGTCCGATTTACTGTGTCGGAGGCTGCGGTTCACCGGGTATGTTTGGATTTGTATACGGCGGCAAAAAGGTATAATTTGGGTAAGGGGGCGGTGGGGGATGAGGAAACGGAGGATAGTAATTTGTCGGATGCGTCGAAGGTGGTGCGTAACCACGATGTATGTAAGGATCAGCTGCCGGAGGTGGTCCATGGAAGGCCGAGTACATTCGCGCGTAGTCCGTGTTGTAAGTCGGTCCCCCATAAGGTGCGTAGCCAGGGGCTCCTGTTGTTACAAACATTCGTGAAATATCAATGCAATTTTTCAAATTTAGAAACAGAAAGGTAACAAGTGCAATTGAAACAACGCTTGAAGAAACACGCGACGAGAAAAATTAAAAACCGTTAGTGGAGCTTAGCCAGCTGTGCGTAATCTCCAGATTGGGCTTGTGAAAGCGACATTTGATGGGAATTCATTCCAAACATGAGGAAAACATACGGGAGCAAAGACAGGCGCTATGAATTACGTGCAAAAATGATAGTTCGGATCATATTCTTTATTTATTTATGCTTTCTCTTCATTCTCATAATCTTTTATTTTTCAAGTAATTTCCCTATTACTTGAAGCCAAAAGAAATAACGCGTTTTCCCATTCGTTGATATAATACAAAAGTAAGGCAGAATCGCATTAATTTAGACGTATTAAGCAATAAAAACTTGTATAATTTCCTATTTAAACGTTTAACTAAAGTAGGCTATGAAAAAAAATTAAGTCAATAGTAATATCACTGGTTCATTTTTTGTGTGAGACCGGTTTAACTACCAAATCCTTTTCATCCCATCCATTTTTATTCATTCATGCGAAATAATGGAACTTACCACTCGGTGGATAAGCCGCGGAGGAACCCGGAGCGGGTGGATAATGCTGCGTGTACGGATCGTAAGGTGCGGGTGGATAAGGCCCGGGGTACCGGCTACTAGCGGGATGACTAAATGCAGTAGGAACGTGACCGTCGTCCCTGGTTGAATTAGCCGCTGCTGCCGCTGCTAAACCGGGCGTTGACACTCCCCCATCCGTGTTCTTGGTTTCGTTTGATTCGATGGATGATTTGATAGATGGTCCCGTTAGCTGCGAATAACCAGCGGATGCCCCGGGTAATAATGTTCTTTCGTCAATGCCTTTCGCATTGAGTTCAGTTTGTGCGCCAGTTTTGACAGTATCAACTCGTGGCGGATTTGGGGGGTGTGGGGCAACACCAGGAAAATACGTTCCATACGGACTCGGCAAAGTTCTTGCTCGCGGATCCGCGTAATCGTAATACCTCGGATACTGAGCGTATGGATAACCCTGTGGAAGAGCATGAGGATCACCCTGTGGCAATTCTTGTACTCGTGGTGCCTCTCGTTCTTTTGCGGTAACGGGATTTGTTGGAACGGAAGGTGCTGCGCTATTGATCGGATGCGGAGAATCAACTATATTTTTTGCCAACTCTCCGGATCTGTGAGCATTTGATTGTAAAGGCTGTGGTTGATGCAAGTGTAACTGTTGCGACTGCGTCTGTTGTTGATGTTGTTGTTGTTGTTGTTGTTGTTGCTGCTGCTGCTGCTGCTGCTGCTGTTGTTGTTGTTGTTGTTGTTGTTGTTGTTGTTGTTGTTGTTGTTGTTGTTGTTGTTGTTGTTGCGGCTGTTGTTGTTGTTGTTGCTGCTGTTGTTGCTGCTGTTGTTGGTGGTGGTGGTGGTGGTGGTGGTGGTGTAAGTGGTGCTGGTGGTGTTGGTGTTGTTGGTGGTGATGTGGTTGTTGGTGATGTTGCTGCATCATGGATACCGACTCTGGAACAGAGGACATTTTCAGCGATCCCGACGACGCACCACCATCCTTTATAACAATCTCGTCACCCCGGCCATCACGTTTCTCCGTTTGGCTCCCAAAGTTATGACCGTAATTTATCAAATTAACGGATTTCGTACTTTCCTTAGTGTCGTTTTTCCCAACGACGCTGTTACCATCGAGCTTTAAGGAATTTTCCACATTAGCCTCGTTACGATGTACCATCTGAGTGTTCCCCGTTACGTCGGGATTGTAGACTCGGGATTTATCATCGTCATGCTTCTGCACCGAATTATCGACTTCATTATTCGAATCACGATTAGAGTTTGTAGGACTGTACTCTGGATTGGAACTTGCCTCGGCAACAACGTCCTCGAGACGAACTTCCTCGACCCGCTGATCCGTTCTCATTTGGCTGTCTGACGAATTTGAATTTTCACCAACCGACGAATGGTCCAACTGCTGCTGCTGCTGCTGCTGTTGTTGCTGCTGCTGGTTCTGATGTTGCTGTTGCTGCTGTAGCTGCTGTAGCTGCTGCTGTTGTTGCTGTTGCTGCTGCTGATGCTCCTGTTTCATTTTACCGATTCGCTGCAACGAAACCTGATTCGTAAGTGTCGTTATATTACTGATACGCGGCTTCGCCGCCCCCGTCGCTACGGGCTTTGAAGTTTTTCCTATTTCTTTATCCACAAATGGTTTCGCCGGAACACTTCCTGGCCTCGACAATGGCCTCGTACCACCTGGCGATGTCACCGATGTCGCTTTCGGAATTATCGATATTGCCGAATTATTCCGTAATGGAAAACTCACTTCGGGCTTTGTCGTTCGCTGTGTTGCCGCCGAAACTCCTAAAAATTTTCTTTTATTTTATTATACGAATTGTTATAACAATTTTTTTTATATTATTATCATTTACATATGCTCAACTTAGCGCTGTAATAATCATTTTGCGATAATAGTGTTGCGGGATATTTTCACAATGTTCGAACTAAAAATTATACAACAAATGAAAGAACGCAGTTTTTTTTCGAATTTAATGATGAACAATTTTTCGTCGATTTTTGTGCATTCTTCAGTGTTTTTTGATACCCTCAAAAATTAATCAAGCATACATATTACAGAGTTTTATAAATAAAACAGTGAAACCCCATAAATTTCAAAACATTGAATCGACAGTTGTTTGAATTTTTCAATTTTTTGTAATTAAAGAGAATTTTTAAACCGAAGGCATTTTTCATTAATGATCCAAAAACAGATGCAATCAATTTGTTCCTAAATTGAAGCACCTTCACAGTTGATTGTATTATTTATTGTCTCTGTGATTAGTGACAAGAAGGAAAGGCTGACGTTAGCAACGAAGCAAAAATGATTGAAAAATTTATCGCCTATTGGCACTAACAGCGGATAATAATTTATATGATTTTTATAAGATTATCGAAGCCTTGAATAGATCAATTCGAATAATAAAATGAAATAAACCTTTTTTCGGTTCCTCTTCGCGTTTCTGTTGATTCAACTTGAGGGCGGTTCGTATAGCTATTATTTTGCCGGATTCGAGCTGCATGTAAATTCCTTTTGGACTCTTGAGCACCATCACTCGTTGACCAGCTTTGAGTACAATGCTGCCCTTATCAGGAGAATTAGTCGGTATAACAACATCCAGTGGAAGAGTCATTTCTTGAGCACTCATGCCTTGTCTTTGCCAAACTTCTGCCGGGATCCATCGACTTCCGACGATTCCACGATTATTCAAATTTTCAGCTCCTCGTTGCTGCATCGGGCGCACCGACGCTACTGGTTTTTGAGTCGTTCCACCATCCCCACCCCTAATCGCTCGGATCTGTAGTCCACCGGCTGTAATAAATCAAACAATTATAATACATATTGAACTAAACGAGCAACTATAGTAAAACCGCTTTTGGACCTTAAATTTAAAATTATCGACAATTTTACCGTAAGTATTTCAGCACTTTTGACATTCGTCGATGATTTCTATAGCAATCGTTTTAGTTTTTTCAGTAGTGGAAAAAATAAAAATGATTTTTCAGAATCTTTGTACATACGAAATACAAAATTTTTATCTGAAATTTCACCTCGGGTAGCTGTATTTCCAGGAACGTAACTGTAACTCGGTCTTGAGGAATTGGCGGCCATTTTCTCGAGTTCGTAACCCCGTCTAGCCAAACGTTTTTCAGCTTGACTGAGTTTCTTGTCTTTACGATCGACGAGAAGACTCTCATGGTGAAAGGGTTGCTTGGTCAATAAGGACGAATGTCTTTCTAAAACGACGTGCATCACTTCGTCAGAATAATTGTCCTTCGTCTGGGAGAAATCTTGTACTTGGCTATCCTCCTCCCAGTCCCAAGATAGAGTGGTAGCTTCTTTGAGGGAAAGGTGAGCATCCGGATTGCATTGATCAACGACACGATCCGCCATTCCCTGTTTACTTATTTGCCTATCATAAATCTTTCTCTCGAGGCAATTGTCAGTTACGAGACGATATACGAAGCACGGTTTTTGTTGTCCGTATCTATAGACACGACATACCGCCTGTGTGTCATGGCAGGGATTCCACGACGCATCAAAAACTATAGCACGATTAGCACCAACCAAATTGATACCCAACGAACCCGCTCTTGTTGACACCAAAAACAAATGTATCTTTGGATTGCTATTGAACTCGTTTATCAATTTTTCTCGTTCCAACGCGCTCGTACTGCCGTCTAATCTATAATAATTTACATTTTTCACCCAACTTTCCGTCCGACCGTCCGGATACTTCAAATTGTTTCTAGCTAGAAAATCCTCGATGAGATTCAACGTGAACAGTGATTGAGAGAATGCGAGGACACGATCACCCAGACGTACGGCTTCCTCCAATATGCAAAAAAATAACGTCATTTTCGCTGACGCGTCTATCAGTCCCGGTACATAGCCCTTCATTAGATCGGTCGCCTGAAAAGCATTTTTACATTTTAATTGTTTTTTTTTTTCATTCGAATGCGTTTTTTCAATAACAAATCAATTCTGAACATTGTACGATGTGGAAACATTTCGACTGATGTAATGAAACATTTTATGACTTTTCACCCCAAAGACGAATCCTAACGTTTCGAAAAAAATGTCTACAGTCAACGCGTCGCTGATCAATGTTTGTAAAATATTCGAAGCAACCGTTTTCTTTCCAAATTTTGTTAACCAGCCAACTTTTAAAATGGTGATGATGAAATAAAATTTTTCGCTAAGGAACTTGTTATAATCATCAACATGGCTTGCCACGACTGCAAAGACTCGGAGACGAATAATATTTCTACATCTTTTGTCCACTTAAACTGAAACTGTTCAAGATAAACTTCTCCTTATTCCATACAGATTTGTAAGTTGTTGGAAAATTTCACCGTCGTTATTTTTCATTCACAACATAATTTTCCAACGCGTAATCTTCTGTTTAGGTATGCAAACTGGACTAGTCTAGATTTTTTTTTTTAATATTCCCCATCGAATTGAATAAATTTATAAAAAAAAAAAAAAAGGTTTGTCGTACATACCCAATCGTACGGTATACCAGGCTCCTCCTTCGATCCTGGCGAGTACTTGAAATCCTTCTCTTCGTCTTTGGCCATAATTTCATCGTCCGATTTTTCTTCTTTGTCTTTTTCCATAACTTCTTCTTTCTCGTCTTCTTTAATAACATCGATTTGTCCGATTTTCGAATTATTTATCGCACACGAAGCAACGGTTTGCTGTGGCCTTGGCATATTGGTGCACTGTGACTCGTTGTTACCGTTGTAACCCGTGACGGTGGTTGGATTGTTTTGAGACAAACTTTGATTGGGGATACCCGAAGTCGGATCTTTGGTGTTTTTGTCATAAAGTGCTTGGGTTTGTCCTCGAGACATAACATTAGCTGGTGAATTTTTGGTATCTTCGGAATTTTGGGGACCACCGAAAGCTTCGTAAGAGCCTTGATTCCCGTAATTCTGATCGGTATAATAATTGTTTGTATAACGATTGGAAGTGGGTTCACGGAAGTACTGATCTTGATTGGAGTGTTCTTGACGAGCGGGTTGCGCATAATTACGTTGCCAGTAGGGATCATCAGGATTTTTGTTGTACTGTCCCGATGGATTCGAACCGTTGGTGCCTTCGGGCGTGTAACCTCCAAGCTGGGCATGCGGTTGATTGGTCGAGTGCGAATTCTGTATGTAATTAGCGCTAGGATTCGGTGTTGGATTTGCTCCTTGACGTTCGATCGAATATTCATGATTCGCTCCGCCAGGAGTCGATGAATAATTCTGCATTTGTTCTCCAGAATTCATACCCGGTGTTGGGTTCGGTGAATTATTATAACTCATCGGTTGGTTTTGCGGCATGGCTACTGCTGCTGTTACCGCTGCTGCTGGAGTTTGTGCCGGCTTGTTGGGGCCGTATCTGTGCGACTGTGGCTGCGAGGATGGTTGTTGTTGGTTGGAGGAATAATTGCTAGACGAGTTTGCCGGCTGATTCGTGGGAGTAGCCGAGTATCCCGCGGTTTGTTGATTCGACGACTGCGGGCCGGCTGGTCTAAGATGATTTCCCGTATAACCGAGAATCGTGTTTTGCGTCGGTGGAGTCGGGCCCTGCCGATCACTGGAGTAGCCATGCGGCTGTTGAGACAAAGTACCAGGTGCTACAGGTTGACTCGCACCGTATCCTGCTGCAGGACCGGAAGGTGGATTGTTTTGATTCTGTTGATTGGCCAAGTAGCCGCGTACCGGATGGCTCTGTCCCGGTATGGCTCCCGGAGCAGGCGCGTTAGCAACATATCCACCGGACTGATTATTGGCCGGTATCGTGCCACCACCCGCCGCCTGATGATTAGCTGAATAACTGTGGGCTGAAGTCTGGGGCGAAGCATTCGTTGTGCCCGGATTACCGGAATAGCCCGGAATAGATTGTTGTTGATTCTGCATCGGCATGGCTGGATTTTGCGGGTTCGATGAATATCCGTGAGCCATCATTGTCCCGGGGGTGGATTGATTCTGGGTAAATTCACGACTTTGACTGCCAGTAGACGTCGCAGAATTTTGGGGGGTTTGATTCGTCATGTAATTGCTCGGTTGACTTTGAACGGCGGTATTGCTTGAATTTTGTTGCTCATTTCCCCCCTGATATCCGAGGCCTGGATTCTGCATTTGCAGATTATCCGAACGCCCGTACATCTGATTGTTAGCTTCACCGCTGCTGGTGGCTGAATAATTCTGCGACTGATTAGTACCGTAAGCGGAATAATCGCTTATCGGAACATTCGAGGTTTGCTGTTGCGGCGGCATAGACGAAGAAAAATTTCCCGGTTGGCCTGCACTCTGAGAATAATTCGTCGTTTGATTCATATTCGGGGGATAGCCACCGCTACCGCCGCCGCCACCGCCACCGCCACCGCCACCGCCACCGCCACCGCCACCACCACCACCGCGTGCCTGCTCTGGAAAACCGTACGGTCTTGGAAACATTCCTGGTGTTTCGTAATTACCATTTGGCCCGGTTTCAGGTGGTCGAAAATCAACCGTCTGTGAAGAGGGTACGGTGAATCTCGGATTACCACCGGACGTGTCATTATTATTCCCTACGTAGGTTTGTTGGTTCTGATAATTGTGCGTTGCGCTGCTGTATCCCGGAGTTTGCTGTTGGGGATAGGTCTGACTAGGGAATGTCTGAGTAGAATTGCCATATCTCGGTTGTCCCTGCTGATTGCCGTAAAATTCACCATATTCGCTGTGATTCCCGTCGTTACGATAATAATTATTTTGTTCGTTTGCCCGATAATTTGGATAACCTTGAGGATAGTTCGCTTGTTGCGGAGTATTAGGATAAACGGAATTGTTAATCTGAGCTGAATAATTGGGCGTAAACGGTGCGGAGGGTTTGATGCTGAGATTCCCGTGTGAATTTTCTGCTTCGTTGAGATTGTCATTACTAGAGGACGAAGAAGAAGTCGGTGGTACGCTAGCAGCAGGTTTATTCTTGATACTCGTGGCAGCTAATTTTTTTCCCTTTTTCGACTCGCCCTTGGGTTGACGAGTTTTTCCACGTTTACCACCGGGCGCCGGCTTTTCACCGATCGTTTCCTCCAGATCTAAATCATCCTCTTCGTTGGCCTGTCTCTTGCGCAAAAAATGATAGAGTATATCGGGATGATTCCAAATTTTGCAGCAAACAGCAAACGCCTTGAGAGGATTCGGTACCGCGCGTGTCTTCACCACCTGATTCATAAATGTATCGTATAACTTTCGCTGATGCGGCGTCATTCTTACGAGTAAAATATACTCCTCTTTGCGCGGCAACGATATTTGCAAAACGGAATGAGATCTCCTCTGTACGAAACCTTCGAGAAGAGCGTGAAGAACGTGAGCTCGGTAGCGCATAAGCCTGATATCTTGAGGAGTCGAATCTATACACTGTCCATTTTGTATGGGCCGCTCGAACATGTTGCAAAATTCACTCTTGGTACCTAAATAATTAGGTCTAACGAAATCGACCATGCACCAATATTCCAATAGGTTATTCTGCAACGGATAACCCGTGAGAACGATTCTTCTTTTGGTTTTCATCTGTTTCAAGGCCATGCTAATACTAGCGTGAGAATTTTTTATTCGATGACCTTCGTCGCAAATAACCAAATCAGGTCCTGGACTTACGAGAGCACTGTGCATATCGTCCAGCAGGCCTTTGTTCTTGTCTTCCTCCTCGATATCGACGGTGTCTTTGAACGGCTGATTTCTCTTTCTCTTTGCTTTGTTCGGTTTCTTGAGTGACAGCTGCCGATATAATTCGTAGCCGATCAAAAGGACACCGCCGTTTTTCTGCCAGTCGTGTACAACGCGGGCTCGAGCAGCCATCGTTTTATGAGAATCGTTTAGAATATGAAGACGGAAATGTCGAGGTCTGAGTGTCATTCCGATTGGCGAATCTACGCTGTCGGGAGTTTCTACTTTTTCCGTTGTCGCTGGCTTTTTCTCGTCCAAAGTTTCTTCCTTCTTTATTGTATTATTCGTAGCTGAGGGTGTACTTGATCCTATTTCTTCTTTCTTAATATGCTGCATGTTCCCATCCATATTTTGGCTTTGCGAAGGAATTCCTTCTTTCTTTATTTCATGCTCCATTTGCTGGTGATGCGGGGGAGCTGGAATTGAAGATGACGGATAATTACCATATACTTGACCACCACCGCCGCCGCCACCTGGAGGACCACCTTCGTATCCAGGATACATGGGCGTTGTTGCTGATCCGTGCAGCATTCCCGACGTATACGCTTGTCCGCTGTTATTGCGATTCGTCACATCCGGATAAACGGATGCTGACAAAGGTTGACGAGCTTCCATTCCCGGATACAAATCACCACTCTGGGGCTGACGATTGTCCATAGGATAGTTCGTGACCTGCGCCATTGACCTTCCAGGCATCGAATGGTGGTGATGAATTTCTTGTTTGACAGGATCGTAAGCTTGTACCGATTGTCCGTATATCGTATTTTGGGATATTCCAGAATGATAATTCGCATGCATATGAGAACTCTGATCCATAGGAATTTTGTTAATTACACCATCCTGTCCGTAATGGGGCATCATACCGTGATTCTCGTACTGTTGATGGCCATATTGATTAGTTTCGCTCATCATGTGCTGCGGATGCTGAATACCTTCGTGTCCCAAACGATGAGCTGATTCTGTACTTATAGGCCTGGACATGTTGGAAATATCAGTCTGGCTGCCGATCTCCTCTTTTATTTCCTGTTTACCGTCAGTCGTGGATTCGGCTTTTACACCGGTTACAACATTATTTTTAGTCTCTTTAAACGCTAAAGCTGGATCTTCGTATGGTAACCACATGTTGAACTCGGCAAGCCAATTTTGTAGAGTATTTATCGGCATGATACAAAGGACCGTTTTAGCCGTGGTACATCGAAAAAATATGTCACAAAAACTGGCAACTTGAAGGGTTTTACCGAGACCCATACTGTGAGCGAGTATGCAACCGAAGCCAGAACTATTCTTGTACCTCTCGATGCTCTCGACGATATTGTCAAAGAGAAATCGTATGCCGCCAATCTGATGTGGTTTTATAATACGAGCGACCTGGGGTGCAAGATAAACGTCGGGCTCGGTGTCAGGATGACCAACGTTTATTAATACGCGACCGTGCTCATCGGGCAAATTGTATCGATCGTTCGTATGCATACCCGAGTTCGAAGGATCATCCTCGTTATCGGTCTCTTCGCCACCGCTAGGGTCGCTCAGTACAATACAATCGTCGTCGGAACTCTCGCTCGAACTTGATATGGTCACGACGTCTTTACCCTTTGCCGGTTTGCCAGGTTTTGGCATCCCCGAGGCTTTTCTTACTGTGTGCATCTGTTTATCGTGCAACAACGCTGCTTCGTCACCTTCCATGTCCGAAAGCTCCGAGTCCGAGTAATAATCGGGATGATCGAGCGGCTCTTTTTTCGGTACTACCGGTGAAATACTCACGGACGGGGTCATCATACGAATTCTCTGCTGTAGAACATTCTGCGGTGTAACGCGATTCGGTACGCGCGATATCGAAGTCTGCGAACCCGATTGACTTATCCCTCCTCGCCCTTTCTGCCAACGCATACCCTCAATCGGACGCCTTCCCATTTGTCCTCCTTGCATCCCCGAACTCGTTTGTGTTCCCGTCCCCGACGATGAATTTACCTTTAGCATTACGCTACTGGGTACTCGTACCTGCGACGACGAAGATGTACACGTACTTTCAGATATCGTCGTGTTACCCTGATTCTGTTTTCCCTGAAGTAGACTTATTACCCGCGTCTGGGTTTTGTTATTTTGTCGATTAATAGCTATCTGACGCTGTACCTCACGTATTATTCTCTGTTGTTCCTGAACCCGTCGTAAACGCTCCATTTCCTGTCGCTGAGCCGACAACGTCGCCTCGTCTAGCTGCGTCTCATCCATTACTTCTCGTATGTTTCGCCTCATGTTTGCCAATTTTTTTTCCGCTTTTGTCTCGCACTCCGAATCGTCATTTCCATCCTCCCTTTTCTGTTTCTTCTTCGTTGTTGTTTCCGCATCTTGATCAAGACGTCGCTTGTTACCGTCGACGTCTTCCTCACCCCCCGACATACTTTCGGATTTGTCATTATCGATGCTCTCGCTATCGTCATCCTTCAACGGTTGACCAAGAAGATCCGCCTCTGTCACCTCTTGTCCCTCGATTGGGGCACCTTTTTGTGTATATGTGTGTGTGCGCGTAGTTTTATGAACAAAAAAAATCATTAGTAATGGTTGCGATATGAAAACATGTGCCTTCTTTTAACAGGATTGTAGCAACGATTGTAGATTGTACCTCATTTGTTTTTTTTTTTTTATTTTTATACTGACCTTCCAACGGCAATGTATCCAAAATATTAACAGGTTCCGCATCATCATCCGGAGAAGACGGTCGCGAATGCTGCCTCTCAGACTCCATTCTGACGCCGATTTGTGTGTCTATCGTTTCGTCCAAATCCATGTCGTCGCCTGATCCCTCAGAGCGCACCTCTTCAATATCATCCGGTTGAACAGTCTCGATTTTCTTCTCACGCTCGACATCCGTCGATTCGACGCTCGATAAATCCGAGCTATCATCGTTGGCTGTTTGCGAGCCTAAATCGTTGATCGTCGTATTATTTTGTGTCTCTATTGGCTCAACTAGTTGATCTCCTGATCTTGGACTACCTCGCGGTGTCACACGTTCAATAATTACGTCGCCAATTCTTGTTAGGAAACTATCTAAACTGTTTGACATGTTTTGCAACCAACCATTCAGCTTATGACAGTTTGGCTACATTGATTCATAATCCATAATGCTAAATGTTTATTTCACAAATGAAACACCTGCTCCAATATTGTAAAAACTTGCAGAATTTTGTCTGCTTCTTATGTTTTGCTCTTAATTTTGTGCTTTCTCTATGATTCTCAAATCTCACATTGTTGTTTCGTTAAAGGAACGATCTTCGGTCCGAGCGAACAACATGCCTGTGAAAAATAGATCCAGTGTGAAAATATGACAAAGTATTAAATGCAAATATTTGGAACATTGTTGACACATAATTTGCAAAATATTGAGCAGTGTTTAACTTGCGTCTGAAATCACTAACGGAAGTCTTACCAAGTAATACTCATATTCAAATCCACATTCCATTTATATGAAATAAAACAGAATTCAAGAATATTGAGCTCATCGAGTAAACAAAAATTGAAATTGCAAACAAAAACTCTTTCTTGATCTAGAGGTTTGAACTTGACAGAAAATATTTGAGCAAACATACTAATGTTCTCCATAAAATGCAAAGTATATATGCCTAAACGGCTACAGGCAAAAAATAAAAAAACTCAACAATATCACAAAATTATTAGTTTTTCAGAAAATTGTCTATTCGATCATCCAAGTCTGACAAGAATCAACTTTTTTTTTACAAACCAAAATCTAACTTGGAAGAAATATACCGAACGAGCGTCTCATGTTTATGATCATTCAAAACTGTTTGTAGATCTGAATCAGACAAGATATGGTTATCATTTTCAACGAGCTTTCTCACAAAACTCAGAAAATAAATTTGTCCAAGTACTAACAATGCGAGTATCCGTCGAGTAACATTTTAGTTTCATCCCATCAATTTATTTGGGAGTTGATCTTCCAAATATGAATAATATCTTGCAAATAGAATTGCTTAAAAATTTTTTCATTATTGTAGGCAAACGGTCCACATGGATTCCAACCTCTACTAGGATAAACGAGAATATCGTTGTTTCCATCCAATGATAGAAAACATCAAGATCGTACATATCTATACCTTTGTTGTCTATGGGCGTTTGACAAATTAAAATAACTAGACTTGGAATGAAACATTTTAAATTACCTAGGATTTTATACAGCAGGCAATATTTCTCTACCATTAGTCATTCCGATAGATGATGGAAAAAGAACAAAAAGTAAGCACCAGTCTATCCTTGATTAATAAAGTGACAATTGTTTAGAAAATTTTGAACCAAGTCACATACAGTTACGAGGACAGGGTGACTGGGAACAATAAATAATGATTGACAACAAAGGCTTAAAGGATTGAAAAAACAGATGGCAAAGATCATGCTTGAACTAATGTCTAAAGACGAAGAGAGTATAATGTAATCTCATATATTTAGCACATGATTTTGACTTAAAAGAACATACTTGATTGTAAAAAATTCTCTAAAGAACACAATTCTCGGAAAGTCATAATGAAACATGAACCTAAATGACTGAGACATTGTGAATAACAAAGTTCAAAAATATGTTCACAGCACAATTTATTATGGAACAGAAAAACAAACAGTGTATAGACAATACATGATAGTATCAGAAATCCTTATTTTTTTGTTCTCCTCAAATTCTTTTGACAGGAATATCGCCGCATAAAGATTAAAATAACAATCTTGGCTACAAAAGTTATGATATTTGATTAAATAAAGCGTTTTCAAGACAAGAGGAAGCTCGGGGGTGGGAGCTGTCAAACAAGGAAAGGGTGGTCAAAGGAGACACACATGAATGTTTGTGTTTACGGATAAACGGTTTTTTCTCTCTTCTTCCTAATGTGTACATGCACACGCAAAGATTCACGCAAAATGACGACGTACCTTTCGGGTCGAAGAATCGTGTGATCGCTTCGTCGTTCATGAATCTCAACGCACACAACCGTGAACGTTTCGAGTCGTCTTAATTAGTCGTTTAATTGGGTAAAATAAAAAATAATGACACACACACACACTCCATGGACGCCATAGCGTCGTTGTTCTCTGGGGTCCGCGGCAATCTCGCTGCTGTATATATTCCACCGTGGGTTCTATGTTACCGAAAAATTACCAAACGATAACACCGGAATACTTAATACTCGACAAATATATCCCTCTGATATAATATCAGAATTTATTCACGCACGATTTCAATCCAGAAACAAAATTCTATTTCTATTTTCTTTTTTTTTTCCGACGAAACTCGCGCGAGTAGTATCTGTACAGATTCAGAGGCAAAATTTCTCATAAAACTTTTGCACGCGTCGTTCTACTGGCTTATCGCGGCATTTTTCCATCTCTCTTTTTCTTTCCTCATTGCTCTCTCTCTTACTCTTTCCCGCATCGCCACTCTGGCGGCTACTTCTCAGAATGACTGTACTCACCACTCGAATCTAGAAGACGAACGCCATTTTGTAAAGTACACTACGTACTTCCGTTGGTAATGCCGGAATTCTTTTTTTCCGCAATTTTTATTTTTCATTCGCAGCTCGCAATCGTATTTCTGCAAAACCATATTTGAAGAAAACCGGTCAATTTATCGGAGAAAGATTTCGAATCTTTAATTAAAATAAGCATAAAATGATTCGAGAAATATTTTTGGGTATCCCAGGAACTTCATTATAGCGGGAATTTTTCAAACGGGTCAACTTTGATGATCATGCAACTAAATTATATCCGTCGTGTATCCACATTGTTTTTTGCATCTTTGGTAAGTCTTCGCGCTGAGCAATTTCAATACTTCTTTTGAACTACAACATGCAGAATGCCAGGGATGGTTTATCCACTAGGCCCGATAGGCCCAGGCCTAGGGCGCTGTGGCAGAAGGGAGACGCTTTTGAAGTATAAAATCGTTTAATTTTGTCCCAAAATAATTAATTTTTTTCAACTATTTCGTGAAGAGGGGACGCTAATTTTGTCAGACCTGGGGTGCCAATTTGTGTAAAGCGCCACTGCAGAATGCATAATATCAATAATTCAAAAAAATGCTGATACTTCATCATAAAAATATATTTATCACAATTAAATCTCCAGGTTGACTGTACTTAATAATTACTGCGATAAAAGTTCCTGCTCACACTTGCAATGAAAATATACAAGAGTATGAAAATGGATAGTCAATAATGGAGTTGTCTCGATGCTGCAACTAAGATGATTCATTTAGACACTAAATTTTAACATAAATTTCTGCA
Source organism: Venturia canescens (assembly GCF_019457755.1). Lineage (NCBI taxonomy): Eukaryota > Metazoa > Arthropoda > Insecta > Hymenoptera > Ichneumonidae > Venturia > Venturia canescens. The sequence goes on from NC_057421.1 coordinate 37,256,615, forward strand.
CTTGTTACAATTAAAATATAAGTCTTTTCCTTATAGCATTCATACAAAGATGCGTCGCTCTAAAAATCCATGTTCAATTGGAACGCAAGAATATTCGATGATCCTAGTACTCTGTTGAAAAAGTACTTCAAATTGGTTGACGCTGAAAAACAAGCAGCTCAACTAGCCGTTTGCAATTTCGGGTCTATCACTTTCAAACAAAAATATAAACATTATCAATTAGCAGTTTCACAGGCATCGATCCAATCGTTGTAAACGTCCAGAGGCTCCGACAATAAATTGATCGTCGTCTGAAAATCTTCCGCGCATACCCTGCACGTTATTCTCGCCGTATTTCGAGATTTGTCCCTGGAAATTGCGTAGACGTGCAGTTTTCAATTCAATAACAACAAAAATGGATTGACGCAAATTTTTTTTTCTTACGAACGCCGGTATGATTGTTTTGTTATACTTACATGTTAACCTCGCATGATTTTTCGTGATTGCAGAATGGACAATTGAATTGAGTATCCAATGGCATGATTGCCTTTCTTTTACTTGGAGGCTTTCTCTTACTCTTTCTACGTCCCATTTCGTTGAAGAATTATCAAAATTAACGAATTTAACAGCGACGACAGTTATAACGAGTAAACAATACAACATACAACGCGTTTTTCGTCGCTCGTGCTGGTTTAGGCGGGAGGGGCGACGGGGGTGACACTCAACACACATCACTCAAAGATATAGGGCGTATAGGGCTTATTTATTTAGCACCTCCCAAACAAGTGTGATTGGTCGAACGTTTCAGGAACTCGGTTTTCATTACCAACGATTAAAAAACGTCCGTAATGGAAGTAATTGGTCCGGGCTACTTAAACTTAGCCCCCCTATTTCGACTTTTTAAATTTTTTCTAACGCGAATCGTTTGAGGGTCGTTTGACGGTGTTTGTTTGATCAATTAAAACGTTTGTTTGATCATAATAATTCTAAAAAACGAAATTGAAAATTTGAAAAAAGTTAGCCCCAATTTTTTAATATTTTTATAGTAGCAAGGTCTAATTAGGGTCAAATCGACGGGGAATCGTTTGACGGTGATGAATATACGTTTGTTTGATCACAGTTATTGTAAAAAGAAGAAAAAAAGACATTCCAAAAAATGTTTGATGATCGGCCATTTCACCCAGAGCAGTCAATCTCAAAAAATATCGCTGTTCTTCTAATTTTCACTGAAACCATTTCATAATCGTTTGGTAGTGATTGTTAGATTAATTGAGACATTTAAAAAATATATAATCACTCTAAAATAGGAAATAGAAAATTTCGTCGAAATCCGATCGATTTTTCTGATACACCCAATAGATGCGAAGAATCGTCTCGGAGCATTACGAGACCCCATATTGCAACTCTTGGACATCAGTTCTTTGCGACTTTGCGAGGTTATCAATACAAAAGTTTTAAAAATCTTATAAACTCTTCGATTACACGAGCGATACGAAAGTGATACTATTATATTTTATGAATGAGAACAACCAATAAATTACCATTGTTGCAACTTGATATGCTCTTTAATGAAAATTATGATATGAAGTTTTGTATCCTTCGCAAATCATGAGTTTGTATATTTCAAAAATTAGTATATTGATTTATTATATCGAATTTTGAAAGAACTTTTTCCTATCATCCTTTTGTATTCCTATAGTCATTTTTTAAATTTCAGACTTGCTGGAGTCATCCAATCCACGCCAGGACTTCAAAATAGAATATAACAAAATGGAAAAAGCATAAATAAAAATAATTAAGAAAACTATAAAAGTGGATAGCTGTATAAGTGATTAACTGCATATAATAACATAATATATTGATATTAGCTTTGCCCGGTTGTCCCTCGCTCTAATAATAATCTTTCAGTCTTTTTGAATCTTCTTAATTTTTTTAACTTTTGTTATTTGCAACAAACAATCCCCTAGAGTAGTAATATGGCGTATTGTCGAAAACGTTACGAACAGATGTAATTTCATCACAACAATAAAAAGTTTTGAAGAATTTAAAGTAATGAGTTTGAGGAATGTCAAGAGAGTAATATATATTTTCTCAAGTAGAGAGGGAAAAAGTTATCTAATCACCATCATTGACATAACAACATTGTATTGTACTGCAAAAAGTACAATTACAGAGAACATTTGAAATTTTTATAGAAAAAGATATTTTGATGGCAATTAAGGAGTTTCGGTACAAAAGTCTAAATGTTACGAAATTGATGAAATTTGGTGATAATGTTCTTCAACATCAAGTGCGAAAACACAAATTTTTTCAAATTTTTTTTCTACTTAGTTATCGAGTAATTACGCATTAAAGCTGATTTCTTATGCCCGGAATGTATACCTATATATATGGAAACGCTGTGCTTATACACGTGAACTTTAGTGATCAATTACTCGATAACTGTGTAGAAGAAAAATCTTAAAAAATTTGTATAGTCAAATTTGGCACTAAAGAATATGTTCACCAAATTTTATACAATTCTGAACTTTGTGAATTTTTTAATTATTTTAGCATGGGTTAGCATGGCAACATTGTATCGCCTGTACCGAAACTCCTTAAAGTTTTTTATCAAATTTTACATGGTTTCGTGACTGCAAAGCACCGAAAGACCTCACTCCTTCCCTCCTAAGGCTAGCAAAGCTCAAAATTCTCGAGGGAAAACACGACTGGCGAAAACTCCTGACAGCGGATCTTCTGAGAAAAAATTTCCAGAAAAACGTCAATGATTCAAATTTCAACGAAGTTTCCATTCGAGATAAAATCGACAATGGTCTCTCAAAGTTTCGAGCATTGAGTAATTCTCATAAAAACTTACATTCCTTTTTTACTATTTCCTGCTTCTAATGATACTGACGAATTTTTCGTTGAATTTTGAATCTAAATTCGGAAACTTCAATCGATAATAATATCGACGAACTTCCTCATTTCTGTAAAGACACAAATTTTCGGTTAAAGGAGGCGAATTTCATTTTCATAGTTCAAAATTATGAATGGGGACCGATGTATTATTAGGAGTTTCTTCTCTTCTTTCCCTCGCGAATTTGACAACTGAGGAAGAAATAATTTTCATATCAATATTTATTGTGCAAAATGTATGAATACCTCACGAAAAAAAATCCTTTTTGCGACTAATAATGTTGTTGTTAAATAAATAAGAAAAAAAATGAGAAGCACCAGAACCAATATTTGTCACGAATATGACTAGAGGACTAAAGGAGTTGGAGATCAAGAATTTTGGTATTCAGTTGAAATCAATTATTTTGTTCCAAATCCATATTCTCATGAATATTTGAAAGGTTTTATTTGATTTTTCATAGAAATTGTCGACATAGATGCTTACGCCTAGCTGGAATTTATTTACCAATAAATATAATCGGTCATTGAGTCGTTACAGAAAAAAATTATCAAGAAGATTGAAAAAAGCGCATTATCTGATAAAAATTGATTAACTAAGCTCAGTATATAGATTTATAGATTCTCCTGTTACCGAACAACGATTTCGGTCGAAATCTTATGTAGACAAAAAAAGCGGATGAGATCAAGTTTTTTTCAACTTTCACGAGTTGGAGTCTTTTTTTGATTTTTTTCCGTTTTTTATAACTCTTTTTTTTTAGAATTTGTATTTATGTCGATGTTTACGTGGCGTCGGAGACCGTGGACTGTTCAATCGGTGGTTCCTGGATGTTCGCGAGGACAAGAAAAATACTGTTTAAGGCATCCGGCAAATCTGGAGCGGTAAAGGAGTCACGGGTGCTTATTCTTGTACGGAAATCACGAACGACACTTGCTCCATGGCGGTCTGCTTTGTGATCTGTAAAAATGATGAAAAATATGGAATCAGCAGTTCTCTAGTGTAAATAAACGATTCTTTGAACCATTTTTCGCTGGGTCATTTCCGCCCGAGCAAAAACTCACTAATTTATATTTCATTTCTTATCATTACTCTTTGACGCATAACTCGCGTTTATATTCAAATTCGTGAGAACCGGTGGTGTCAGATGCTCAACGAAAGCTTGGAAGCAGTTCTGCGACAAGAAATTTGTTAGGAAATCTTGGATATACTGGTTCAAATTTCTATGATGTATTGAATCTTATAGCAGATCTAGATCCTCCTCTTCTTCATCCTCATCAACGATACCTTCAATTCCAAATATTTGAAAATTAGATTTCCGAAAAATGATCAATTTCCTTAACATAGAAAGTTCAAAACTTATGAACAGTTTGAAAGGAGCCGGAAAATACTTACGAAGTAAATCAGAGCCGTCGTCTGGATCAAGTATCGTGTCTCCACCGTTCTCGTCATTCCCGCTATCCAAAGCCTGCATCGTTTAAAAAATAATTGTTTTTATGAATATAGAAAATAATAACTCAGTCAATTTCTCATTTGACAAAAGATAAAAAATACAATACGAACCTCGGTGTCATTTTTCACGGCAATTGCTTCCACATCAGCCGACAATTCATTTACAAAATTTCACAATTGTGACAAGCACAGGAATGATAGTCCACTGAAAAGGTAGCGTGAGAAATTTGCTTCTCGTTCTAACGCCGCCTTCGTTATGTAAAAAAATTGACTCGTTACTTTTTTCTCATTGAAACTCAAGTAAATCCAAAAAAACCAAAAATCTGCGAATCCGTGAATATCTGTTCACCTTTGACTGTGATCTCGTTCAATCTCGTGTCATTGTTAGTCACACGGTGCTCAAGGACGTTCGACAACGCTGTCATCATTATTTTCCTATCATAACCACTGAAAAACAGATATTGCCACTCTATAAGCGACCGGACCGTTCTAGTGAAATATATTGTTAAATCTCTTGCAAAGTCAAGCCTGCATGGTTTTGGGTGTGATAGTTCGCAGTGCCAAAGAATCTGACAGTGGTGAACCCGAACAAAATAAATCTGAAATGAAAATCAATAGAATTTCGGTCATTTGCAATGAAAGGGGGTAGCTTTTTATTATGACTCACCGGAAATTGAAGCTCTTTGCTGAGAATATTTGAGGCAGCAGAAGACGGTGACCTTGTGTCTCGCCCCATTGAAAGATGATAACGCCTCCTAACAAATACGCAAGAATCTATATTCTGCTTGTCCGTCCAGGATGACGTCCTGAAAACTTAGAACAGAACTTGTTCAATTCTCTTGGCAATCTTGTTCTTCACTTCTCACCCTTGTTCTTCACTCTCGTAGAGCGGATTGATATATATCATTGTTCTACTCATATTCATTGGAATACTTAGAGCTTAAGTTATTATATCCACTGTATAACGAGGGAATGAAATTTGTCAAAAGAAATGACAAACAAGAATGATTTTGTCAATTTTATTACCTTGCAATCCAGGTTGAACTTGATTTTCCTGAAGTAATACTAGAGGTAAAACTCTGATTGCAATTAAACTGCAGCTCTGTAAATCGCCGGATATTTCCTGATACTTTGGAGGCTCGCTCTTGAGGAAAAAGATTTTTATGAAAGATTATTTCAAGAATTATTAATTATGACCATTATTATTATTAATAAACACTAATTAATCACATCACTGATAATTACCCTATTTACTTTTAATTAACCATGATTCATCATTTATTGAATTGCACTCCGCACGCAATAGCTCTTCGGGGATCATAACCTAACACGTCAATATACGTGCAACCTGGGCAACCACGAAAACGTGCGTATATCTATATATTCATATCAGCGAAATTTGTAATTTCGTATTTTAGAGTGATTATATTTTTTAAAAATGTCTCAATTGATCTAACAATCACTACCAAACGATTATAAAATGGTTTCAGTGAAAATTAGAAGAACAGCGATATTTTTTGAGATTGACTGCTCTGGGTGAAATGGCCGATCATCAAACATTTTTTGGAATGTCTTTCTTTCTTCTTTTTACAATAACTGTGATCAAACAAACGTATATTCATCACCGTCAAACGATTCCGCGTCGATTTGACCCTAATTAAACCTTGCTACTATAAAAATATTAAAAAATTGGGGCTAACTTTTTTCAAATTTTCAATTTCGTTTTTTAGAATTATTATGATCAAACAAACGTTTTAATTGATCAAACAAACACCGTCAAACGACCCTCAAACGATTCGCGTTAGAAAAAATTAAAAAAGTCGAAATAGGGGGGCTAAGTTTAAGTACCCATTGGTCCGTCCGTAGACCTTGAAACGCTTGAAACCTTGAATTCGTGTCTGTAAGTTGGCTATGATTTCGACGTTGAAGCTAAAGCCAAAAAATAACAAGAGTGGGGGATCTGGAGTGTCAGACCCCTGAGCCATGTAAACAAATATAAACGAAGACAACAACAAAATTTATAATTATTGAAACGTTATCATTGAATGAAATGATTTTTTGAGGTTATTGTCATGAGTCTGAACCGTCTGAACGTCAGATCACGTCAGATCTCAATATCGAAAGCAGCTGTTTCCGAAAGCTGTATACGTGTTATTTAAAAAATACGTTTAACTTCGTACACCTTAAGCGCTAATATTGACTAATTTGAGAAGTAGTTGGAAAAATAACGATATGAGTATACATTCTACTGTCGCTCCTCAAAAAATGGGGCCGATGTGGCAACAGCAAGTTCTAGCTCTTGATGCAAAATACAACACATCAAGAGCTGCTAATCATTCAACAGTAGGTGCGTATTAATGAACGGTGTTTCTACCGTATGAAAAATGTAATTTATTGTAATGCTGCTTCTTGTACCAGGGTTGCTATACATTCGTCGTCGAAGTCAATTATTACGTGAAAAAGATCCAAAAAATACAGAGACACGATTACAGTATTTGAAGCACAGAGCAGAGTTATTGCGCTTACGTTATGGGAACTTGTCGGATCAAGTGAGTCTAGGATCACGAATTTCAACAAACGTATGTCCAACAGAAACTTCTTCAAGCAATAACTGTCGACAAGAAAATATCATGGGTTCTCTAGAAATCGAAAATCGTTTCGCTTGTGTGGGCATTCATCATATTTTTGAACACCACACAGCGCCTATCTGTGCACTTAAATTTGCAAACAATGACAGATCAAAATTGTGTTGTGCCTCATATGATGGAACAATTTCCATATGTGACATTACCAAGGAGTCGCTAAGTGTAGTAGCTCTTTTGGAGGGTCACAAAAAAGCTGTTACAGCCATAGACTGGAGCATATCTAATGATCTCATTGTTTCTTCGTCTCTTGATTCCACTCTTCGTCTTTGGAGAGTTCAGACTGATTCACCACCTGTTTGCCTACGGGTAGTCGGTAACCGGCTTTCGTGCGAAGTTTTATGCTGTGCTTTTGTACCAGCTAATAACAATTTAGTGGTTGCCGGTACTGCGAAAGGATATCTACGGCTTCTTAATGTATCAACAGGAATTTATACACCAGGTGGAAGTTGCGCAATTGGAGGAAAAGTCAGAATGATACAAATCTTATGCAAACTTTAAAATTCCATTAATGAAGCATAGTAATTGTAAGTTGATTGTTGTTTTTCGTTCCAGATACTCTCATTGGTGTGCGAAGAGAGTGGTGGTTCTCTAATGTGGGCTGGCAATGATCGGGGTAACATTGTTTCATTTCGTCTGGACTCGGGAACGGGAAGTCTTGTGAAACTGACTAGAATGAATGGTCCTGGTGGAGCAGTGACCAGTTTATCTTGGCGATCCTGGCTTTCCAGAGAAATTCCATTGCCCACAATATTGGTCAACAGTGCCTGTAATCTTGTATCCCTTTATCTAGTGGCAAATCGGTTGGGTGGTTTGGCTCTTTGGCGACAATATCCAATCAAGCATCGGTAATACACCATTATAGCGAAACCTTTATAGGGTCTTTTTGAAGAAATTGATGCATTTATTTCAAATTCTGTTCAAAGATAGAGTAAGCAATTCGACCGAGATACCAATTTTTAACGATCTGCTTATTTTTTTAATATCCAGACAATACCCAATACGATCGACATTTTGTCCGCAAATGGGTGCTTGCTTAATGGCAAGCGGTTCCGAGGATGGTTCTATTCACTTTTTAGACTCAACGCGAGACGGAAGTGTGGATCGCGTCAATCGGCTTCATGGACATTCAGCCCCGACCATTGCTCTTGCGTTCAATTATGACGAATCGTACCTCGCAACCGTTGATCACCAAGGAATAGTTATTATTTGGCGTAATCAACAGCGAAACTCGTGATGATCAAAGAAGGGTAATCTAAATCAGCATTGATTTATACTTGAAAAATACAATTTCTTAATCTTTAGTGGACGGGACTGGTCCCTTTAGGGACCACCTGCTTGGTTGGAGACTTGTCCTGAGGTATACATTCGATTTATACATATATGAATTGCACGATTTGAAAGATGTCGATTTGAACTGAAAATTTCCCGTCCTCTAAAGGTTAATCGGGTTTTGTTACACTATGCATGTATATTACACATCTCATCCACATTCTCGTTAAAAATTCATCAAATTCCTAAGTACATTATTCATAAATGCAGAGTTCAACCTTGATTTTTAATGAATAAGAGAACAGAATGTGCATTGAGGAGTAGCAATATAAAATGTCATCTTAATGTACTAAAAGTTTACGATAGAAGAGAAAGTAGATGAGAAAAATTATATGAAGGGATTTGTAGTGAAGAGTGTAAAAGAAGTCCGTACACCGTATATAGTAATATATTAATTGTCCTATATTCAAATGCAATAACTACAAATTATATATATATATATCGCATTGTGATCGTGACATGATGAGTTCTCAAATGAAGAGAAAAAAGTTTTATCTGTGTAAACTATATCTGCGATACTAAAGCTTCCTGTTTTATAGAGTTACAAAAAACGAATGAATTCTTTAGAATATTATATTTTTGTTTAGCGACATGTTTGTCATTGGGCCGGATTTAATTGACTGTTTATTGTTGGACAATAAATATTATATCAAGTTGGAGATTTATTCGTGACGGAGTGAGCGAAAAAATACATATGCACATGATTGTAAATGAGCGAAAACATTTGCGAAATTTTTTTATCGATAGAGGTCAATTATTATATTTTATCGAAACACCTCATCTCCCTTTGTGGACTGCAATGCATATTAGTTTGCTCGTTATTCGCGAAAGATATCATTTCACATAATCCGTGATCATCTTAGTCCATTACGCGCACATCACAAGTAAGAATATCAAAATTAGCTCGCTCTACCGTTATCACATTTTTTTTTTGCTACGCACCAATCCAAGCTCATTGCAATTTTGATTCTCACAGAACTTTCTCTGGAATTATTTTACGCATTGTTCGCCGCTCTCGGCTTCCTTTCTTTTAATAAAATAATACTTTTAAAAAATGAGAATCATGTAGAGAAAGAGAGAGAGAGAGAGAGAAAGAGAGCCTTTTTTACCTCTAGCAAAAACAAGTTTGAAAATGAGGAGTCAAAACATTCTGTTCTTTGAAGAATTTATAATACCATTTTTGTCATCCCTTTTCACATCCCCTTAAATAACTAATCAACGAATACGAACCAGATCATGAAATTTCGTTTGACCACAACGTAGACAGAACGAACAAAGAAGATAACGGATAATAATAATAATAATAATAAATTCAACAACGTTTAGGCACGACTGTTTGTCAACGCATATTCCACTTTTTTCTCATTCCCCGTTTAATAATATTTACACGTGTAGCAAAAGATTCCGGCCAAAAAGACGACCAATCTTTCAGACGAGATTCTTCGACCCCCAAAAAATGTACTCTTTCGAATTTAAATGGTAGCTTGAACATTTCAATGCACCTACTTTTCTTTTCTCGGATCGTTATCCTATATTATAAGCTATTTACAAATAATTAAAAATTGATGTTTTTGTTTTGTGTATTCCGTTAGATATTTATCGCGTAGAGAATAGTTCCGCATGTATTTCAGTGCGACAAAATCTATCATTTCGTTTGTCAAATATTTAGGACGGACTCCGACAACACGAGTCTCACCGCGAGACGAAAAATTCGCACACTTCGTTTTTTCTAGAGATCCTAATTAATCAGATTCCTACCTTTTCTATATTTTGTTTTTGTAACAACAATGTTTCCAAATGTTCAATAATATTTATCGACAATAATAATTAAATATTAATGATTATTATTTATAAATAACAATTTGCAAATTATTATTGTAGATCAATAATTATATTCGCTTTCTATAGCAATTTTATCAGTTGTGCTGAAATGCCGGGTTGGACGGCTACGATTGCGTCAACGATTGGACCATTTCCGTTTCTTTGATTTCACCCATGTTTTTCCCATTTTTCGATGAATCATTAATCGATGTGCTGACGACGAGTGCACTGTTAGCGGTATCGTTACTACTCGAAGGAATTACAGCTGCTTCCAAAATTGATATTTCTAAATGTTCATACTTTCTTGGATCTTTCCGCGTCTTCCATTTCGAAGATTCTTCTTTTTGGTCCCCGCAGTTTTGAAAGTTTTCATCCGTTGACCTGACCTCTAGCATTTTCTCATCGTTACCAAAAGTCGTTGATTCTTTCACATCTTTCACTTTATCATCAGCATTTTCATTCGCTACTTTTCCATCATCTCCGCAAACCGCTTCATCCTTTTTTTCCCTTTTATTGTTGTCGTCCTCGTCGTCGTCTATTTTCGATGTTTCGATCACAGACAAATTACAGAGAATTTTCAGATTTGAACTTTGTTCAACAACATCGATATCGGAACACACTTTTTCTTGCGAGTCGATTCCTTCTGTGTCACAGAGTTTATTTTCCGTTTGTAGTGGATAGTCCTTATTTATCGACGTTTTCAACTTTTTCGTTTCGTTATCACATTTCGGAGTTTTCTTGCCACTTTTATCAGCGCTTTCATCAATATTGTGAGAATCGACTTCGAGTTTTGTTAAAGATTCTTTTCCAGCACGTTGGCTGTCAGGACTGGGAAAATCCCTTGCGGCTTCCATCATATCAGCTCTATCTGGATTTTCAAGATTTTTCAAGTTCCCCAAATGTTTCTCTGTTTTGAGGGAAACTTTCATTTGTTCAGATATCGTTCCAATGTTGTCGACATTCTCGGATTCTCTAGGTAGTATCTCTGATACTACTTCCCCGTCAGTTTTTGTCGATCCATTGGTAGACAATAAATTTAGTTTGAGACGATCTCTGGTGTGCCTCAGCTCTCCGAGCTGCGCCTGTTGTTGGCCTTCGTTAAAATCTGTGCTGCGTGAATTCCCATTGGCTTGTGGCAATGAAACTTCCAACGGTCGATCGTCGATTCGGTCTACCTCATCTTCAGAAGGCCGTAGATCCAGGACGTCTCGAGGCGACGTCAACGACGACGAAGACGATATCTGGTGTTGACTCTCGTGCTGTAACAACGTTGTGCTCGCTCCAGGAAAGAACTGGCTCACGTACTTACCGTCACCACTTTGAAACTGGAACGGTCGATTAGAACTACTCACGTAAAATTCTTCGTCCCCTTGGAGAAAAAACAAACAGATTCCAAGTAAAGCAAGAAATGAGTAAGTATCTTTGATTATCCAAACTTTGGTTCATTCATTTACCGGCACGATTCGTCTCATCGTATTCAATCGGGTAGATATCGAGACGTGCAGGTTCGTTCATCATGTCTTCCCAGTCTTGAGTTGCAACATAAAAACATGGACAGCTCCATTAGAAGTAAAGATAAATCCACGTTTACAATATAGTATAGGAATTTGTTACAGAAATAGGAAAAAAAAAGACCCAAGTCATAATAGCAAACCAAAATAACGGGAAAAATTTTCAGGTCAATCAAGTTTTACATCCATTATTTTAAACGTCGGTCAGCTTCGAAGGCAGATGGAAAATTGAATTCGAAAGTGTGTCAAATTTATTTCAAATGTAAGCTGCAAATTTTATGTGCAAGTTTAAACATGATTTAAGATTGATTTACCAGTGTACGAAGTTGGTTCCCACGTGGTCGCAACTTGCCCCTGAGCATTGACCACAAGAGTCTCCTTTGGATACTCGTAGACACAGTGATACCGTTGCTTCTTGAACCAAACGCTTTTCTTCTGATCCTGCGTGTATAAATTCTTCACGATCAAGTAAAAAAAAAAAAGATTTTTTTTTAATCTATTCAACAACAACAAAAAACCAGTTAAGGAAACGAATAAAGTGCACACAGCTTTTTTAAAACAAAAACGAATTATCTTCAAATTGAATAATGTTTATTATTTGTAATCGAAGAAAAATATATGATATTCGATCATTTTAAATTGAGTAGCTTTACTGAACGAATGAGAAAAATAAGTGACCAATGATTTTCCGTTTTTTCATCAAAAGACATAACACGACAATGCTCATATATAATGAATAAAAATACAAACTGTATTTTTCGTCTTTGTCGGAGATGAAAGTTTAACACACCTACCAATTCATCCTGGCGGCACGTTAAGTACAATGTACACACTTTCTTATTAGGTATAATTTTTCATTGTAATATTTGTCTAACATGTAAAACGTAGCTGGGACGATTTTGATGACTAATAATCAAGACGAGCGTCAACTGAGATTCAATAACGAGCGTAAACTCACCCCAGTCTTAAGATTTTTCTCAGGAGATCTAAGAGCAGACCGATGAGGAGCCAACGTCGCATCCCAGGCTGACGGCGTGAACTCTTCCTCTTCCTCGTCATCTTCCTCCTCGCCGTCGTCACCTTCTTCCTCCGCTTCCTCGTCTAAATCGACTTCGGTCTCGTGGGATTTTGGCTTAGACGGTGGACTGCGAGTTGCAACTTTCTCCAAATCCCCAGCATCATCGTATCGCTGGTAAAATTGAGTGAATACGTTTGACGAGCATGAAATTTTTACAATGTTAAACTAAAAATGAAAAACTTTATTGAAACACGAAAAAAATTGATAACTGATCTTTTTTTTTATAATAATTTGTGAATGGATTATTTCGCGATTAGGTCACTATTAGTGAAAATAGGGTTAATGCCAAAGACGTACGCTTTCATAATTGCTCACCGGATTTTATCATTAAAATACCTTCCAAACGAATTCGCCAGAACTCGAACTATTCTCTTCTTCATCGTCGTCTCCCTCTTCGACTTCATCTTCACCCTCCTCATCATCCTGACTGTCCCAATCACGGTCGGTACCGAAGCTCGTGCTCATAAGATCATCCTGCATTTGCAGAGGGAGTGGAAATTGTTGTTGCCATTTGCTCTCTTCCTCGGGACTTGGCAGAGGTGCACCTCCGCTCCCCAACCAAGTTTTTTTATTACCGAAGCCTCTGTGATTAATCACAAAAAATGTTAAAACACAAAGCTTGGGTATCGAATTTACGTAATGATTAGTAGCAACTTCTTGCTTTTTTTCATTTCATCATTCGGAATGTAAAATCAATTTATGATAATTGATTATTCGTAGCGCGGTATATTGTTGAATTGAAGGTTGAGAATGAGAAGTGAATTACAAAAAAAAAATAATATTAACCCTTAATAGTCACACGGGGTATATTGGAGCCCAGCCGTTTTTCGACCGACGATACCAAATAGAAATTTCGAGAAAATGGGACTTGTGGTGCCCTCGGTCGATAGTTCGAACCTTTGAGAAGAGAGCCTCATCGCTATTATTTGAAAGGGCCCGTTAGTTTAGGTAGTTGGTAGTCGATTAAGTCAGACCGTGCGAAGATCCGGGGTCCGATCCACCCCAGCGTGACAAATTTAACTAATACTACCTGAAAGCGTGATTTCTCAGGTTTATAGAACGAGTTGATTTTTTCTCGATTTCTACATCAATTTTTGTGAAAAAAATCATTTTTCCTGCATTCTTTTCTTTGACATTTTTTTTTTTAATATTAAAAATAACACGAATAAAATAAAATCGTTATGGTCGTTTCTTAAAGGTTCTAAATACATTGCAGTATTTTTATTTTATTTTTTTTTTTACAGTTTTTTAATTATTTATCGTCCCCCAAAGTGAGTGGGGTACTTTGGACCCCGTGTGACCATTACGCCAGAAACTTGAGGAGGTGTGACGAGTAAGGGTTAAGTAAAATCTTTGCAAACCTGTTGAAATGGTTTTGTGGATATTCAAGATTTTCTTCATCGGAAATGTCGCCGTGGGAGGTGTCCCTGTCTTCATCTTGTTGAGAATCTAAGGTTCCAACGTTACCCCCATTGGCACCAGCTTCAACGATGATCGCCCGATTAGTTAGGGTGTCAACGACAAGAACGTCCTCGGACAATGCCGAAACTCTAGACGCGATTGAGGCATCGGCGGATTCTTCTTTCGAGAAAAGAGACTCGGAAGTTGCAGCGCTCTCGCGCTCTTCCAAAATGGGACTCAAAGGAGTTCCATAAATATTATATCGAATAGATATATCGACGCTCGAGCGTTCCGGACTCGAATCAATTTCTTCATCTTCCCCCCAATGTTTGGCAGTCGTTTCTGGATTTATAGACGCCGTTGCCGTTTCCGTCTCATCGTGCGGATCGAGCGCCTCGACAACTGGCATTTGAGCTCGTGGCAGTTTTTCCGTCAACTCGTTTCTTATCGCCGTTACGAAAGCTTCGTCGAGACCAAACGAAACGTATGAATTATCGCTCTTCAACGACATCGTCGAGCTATCCTCCTCATTGTCGTCGTTAATCTCGTTGATATTTTCTCTCCAAGACCATTGTTCAACGTCCGAATTTAATGGATCGCGTTGTATTAGTGCATCAACGGAAATATTCGAACCTCGATTCTCATCGCGTATCAACAGTAATTCGTTCGAAGAACATACTATTTTATCGTGATTTTCTATCGTTGAATCTCCGTCGTCTGCTCTATCGACGAACGTACATAAATTTTGACTATCTTCGGATGAGTATTCAAAAGCGTCATCTCCCTGAAAATTTCTTCGTTCAGCTCCATGCGGTAAACATATTGAGTTTTCCGTTTCGGTTTCCGTTTTTTTTTCTTGAGCTTCGAAACTCTCGTTCGTTCGTAATTTGTCTTGATTTATTGATTCGAAATCGGTGATCAGTGTTTCGGCCCGTGTAGAAATTTCCGCAACGTCTTCGCTCCGGCTCGACGAAAATTCCTCTTCAATTGACGGACTCGTCAAGTTGATTATCTCGGAGTCACTGCCAGCAGGAGGATTCTTCAGTTGCGTATTCCTAGAATCTTCCTCAAGCGGTAAATTCGAAGAGCAGTTTTCCACATAATTTATTTCGTTGGTTTTACTGTCTATATTATGTGATGAAAAACTTTTCGATTCTTGAGAAAGGACTTTGGAGATATCGTCGAACGAAGCGACCTTATTCAGAGCATCTTTATCGGAAGAACTCGTCGAGTCGCTGACTACGATCTGAAGATCCAGAGATCCATCCGTAAATGAATTGCGATCGGTTTTTATCGGCGAGATTTCGCTGCTAATTGATTCGTTTTTCATGATATCCGAAGGCGTCTCTGAGGAATCAATATTCAAACGAATCAATTCGGCTGAGGAATCCGTGCTCGGTGATTTATCAGAAGTTTTTATCGGAGATTCGCAGCTTGAATGGGCCCCTCCTCCCACCATTAAATCTTCTTTTTTCGAACTCAAGCGATTCTCCTCGATTTTTATTGAGCATTCGTCGCTCACCGAATCAACCTCCATGCTTTCCAACAAATCAGCCGAACTCGTATCATTGAAGTATTCAAATTTTGAATCTTGATTCGTGTCGTCCTTGGAACTGAAAAAATGATCCAAGAAATTAGCATCGCAAGAATTAGCTCTGACCGTCTCTAGAATATCCGTCGATTCCGTAGAACCGTGGGATTCCGATATCGATCTAATTTTTTCAGCAATCTCATCGGTGTCCTCAAAATGTAATTTTTCATTTATTTCCAAAGAGATTTCGGTGTCGTCAATTTTGTCTGGATCACGGGAGTTTCCGTAATACTCAGCATCAAGAATCGTATCTAACTCAAACAAAATTCGCATTTGTTCTTCTTCGGCCGAGGCGGAGAATAGCGGTGACGAATTTTTCAGGTTTACGCAAGAAATTCTCGTGCCGAGTATTTCGATACTCGATAGTACCTGTGAACCTGGAATCGGGGACTCTTCTTCCTCGCACGATTCTTTGTCACGGAAACCCGAATCTGAACTCCGCTCATCGTCCGGGGTTGACAAATGTTTACGATCTTCCTCATCGTCGACTTCGTGCGACGATCTTTTCATTATCCCAGCGGGTTCAAGTTCATCGCCGACTGATGACAAATCTTCGTCAGCATTACCGACCGAATAGTTACAACGAGATTGTGGCGTATCCGGAGCGGAGTCTTTCACGTCATGTCTCTCCTCGTCGAGATCTTCGCAAGTTGACGAATCTTCATTGTACTTTCGACGGAAGGGTGTTTCCGGCGCAGATAACGAGCCTCGTAGGACAACACAATCATCCGGATAATAATCCGTCTTTTTTCTCATTTCTTCTTTACGCCTGTCCCGTAATCGTTGACCCGAAATCGAAATAAGATTATCGTTGCGTCGTGGAGTTGCAGGAGCCGATAAACAGGCCGCTGAAAAATTGTATCGTGTACCGGAAGGACACGATGAAACAGGGAAACTTTGCAACGATTTTGGTGTGCTTGATCCAGAGTTTGAATTTTTTTTGTGAAAACCGGCGTCTTTGTCGAGCGGAGCTGTTGACGAATTATCAAAATAGAGCATTCGATCTTGAGCGTATTCATGAAAAATAGTGACATTTTCAACGAAAAGAGGGTTTTTCTTTTCCAATTCTTCACCCAGAGCGTCGTTCCACAATTCAACGTCGACGCTATTCGGCCCATTGCCAGTTGTGTCGGTCAACAAAGGAGGAGCCTCACGACTTTCAGATACGAGAAATGCATCCGAAGGGGCTTTATCTACTGGGTTCACTGGTGTTGAACTACGTTCGGGAATATAACGCAAAAGTGGAAGATCCGGATTACCTTTGGAGACCAATCGCAAGACGACGGGTTCCTCGTTTCGCAAAAATTCTCTTGTATCACTTGAATTTTTGTCACCGCTCGTCGTATCTTGCTCAATTTTTTCAACAACGCGTTCTTCGTTTTGAAAACTATCGTCTTTGAGATTGGGCTCACTCGAATCTGATGACAGAGGATTGCCGCCAAACGATAATCTCAATATCGGAGTTTTTCCCTGATGACTGGTGAGAGTTAATAATTTGGGCTTCTCGATAATTTCGTTAATTTCGACACTTTGTACGATATTATCTACAATTTTCACGTTTTCATTGACCTTGGAGTCAGTATTTACGTGATCCATCGTACTTTTTGTCGTTCTCGTAACGAAGCTATTTGCAACATTAGAGGGATCGCGTAGTTTCCTCAGAGCTTCGTCAAATTCGTCGGCGATAACGGCACCGCGGCGGAGATCACCGTCGCTACCCGACGGTGGTAAACGTTTTTTCATAGGCTTATCGATGTTCTGCGGTCCCAGCGAAGATTCGACATCGGAGTCTGAATCAATGTGGACGAGAACCATGAGATCGGCTACTGACTTCGATTTTTGTTTAACCTTTTCTGTATAAGCGCCACGCTCGACGCGACCCCTCCAACTTTCCTCCTCGGTCTCTGATCCCGACTCGGTTTGACAAATGGTTTCTCTTATGCTCGCACAATTAACGACAGGCTCTTCTTCGGGTCCCAGACGAAAGTTGGCTCGTAGAGAATTTTTATCAAGGTACGAATTCGCCTGGCACAGCCCGGAGTCCATGCTCCCTCTGAGATCTTGTAAACTCGCACTTTTATCGACGGAGCATGGCCCATTTGGCTTTAAATTTTCCCATCGTTGCTCGAAATCTTCCATCTTTTTTCCACATAGTATTTCTCGCACGTTTCTCAGGCTCGAACGCTCGGTGGGCGCAAATTTCCACGTTGCTTCTAAAGCTTCTCGAAAATTTGCCGGCAAGTCGTGTTTGGCGATAAATTTATCAACCAATTCAACAGATTTCTCGCTTCTGGGGGAAAATATTAATTCGATAACTTGCTCATCGCAAAGATGGTCGTAAGGACGCTCCGCCCAGCTAGCTATTTCCCACAGCAGCACACCGTAACTCCAAACATTCGCGTGCGGTGTAATTGCTCTCGTTTCGATCGTCGTTTCCGTGCATTCTAAGCTTTCCGGGGCTGACCATCGTATCGGCAAGGCACGATCACCCACGATGTAATAATCGCCAGGATATTTCTCGACCCCGACCCCATAGTCGCCCAATTTAGCGGTTAAATCATGAGCCACGAGACAATTTCTTGCAGATAAATCTGTATGAGCAAATCCATTTTCGTGCATATGTTCGAGGGCGTTGGCAATATTCAGCGCCATTCTCATCGGTACATTTTCCTTTCGGAGGGCATCACCGGTCTCGCGATTTTCCAGCAAAAAATTTTTCAGGTCTCCAACGGGACAAGATTCAAAGAGCAAGAGAAATGGATCAGTCTCCAGGCAAAAACCCAAAAGTTCAAGAACGTTTGGATGTCGAAGTTTTAAATACGGTGTCGACTCCCCGAGGAACCACGATTTTTCTCTGCTCGTTGCACCTTCCGTTAAAATCCTTACGACGACACCACGGTTTTTCCCCAACATCGTGACGTTTCCTTCCTCGAGTACTGTCATCCCTTCGACTACTTTGCCAAACCAGCCACGACCAATTTCACGAAGATATTTCAACTTTTCGCGGGGAAAATTTTCACCTTCGTACCACTCGTTTTTCCCTCGATTACGTGATATTTCATTCTCTTCATTGTCATCATTGTTATAGAGCGATGACGATGGCGGTTTTAAAGCTGATCTTCCATCCGTATAATTGGACAACAATATCTCATCAAATAAAATCTTCTCTCTCGATGGTGTTGAAATGCGTCGTGGTACTTCGAGTTCGAGACTCGAGGAAGGCACACGCTCGATTGTTGTTTCCGTTCCCGCTGTACTTCCATCCTTGAATTCCTTAAAATTCAACAGAATTTATATGTAACTGTAACATATTTTATTGACAGTCATTTTCCAACTATTCGGGGCACAAAACTACTTCTAGGCTCATTCTTCTGGGTATTTAATGCTAAAGATACATTCTTCGATCGTGATATTCTGTTTATAATAGAGGCATATCAAGCGCTTTCATTTTACTAGTAACTTTCTATTTAATTGGTAATTTTTTTTTCGTTCACCGTTACCTTGCCTGTTGCAGCATCGTCCTACAATTGAAAGAAAGAAAGAAAAATATCGTTTGGAGTTTTCTTCAATGGCGATACTAACGCGCTTTGAATTATGAGAAAAAAAAAGCGAGTGTCATTATGTTTTATGAAGAATCAACCTTTATTACTCAATATATCACTCGTCGATCCTCCAAACAATCAACATTTTTGTTAATTATTGCTGTTTATTCGTAACTCAAATTAGTTTCCAGCAACAAACAATAAGCAATCAAACGGTTAATGATTTCGCATTCATTAACGAATGTTAAAATCAATCATCTACACTGAAAATTACAACAGCTTGCTTTTCTTCATCACTTTCACTTCCTTTATAATCAACCACATCGGTCAGTTATCCGTAGATGTGCAAAACTTTGTTTCGATAACCTTAAGAAATATATTCTGTACCTGAAATCCTTTTGGACGGCGCTGTCTCTGACAACAGAGACATCCGACAAGAGTAGATGCTACAACGACGAAGCTCAGAATCCCAAGAGTATATTGGGGCCAATATTCCCATTGTACTTTCCAGAAATCCGAGTCTTTGTTGAACGAAGGTTTCATCAGAATTTTTGGAAAAAAAATTGTTTTTCAAACACTTATGTCTATATATATATAGGTTCTGCGTGTTATAGGAGGAATCTATCAATGATAAAACTTCATACGTTCTTAATTCTTAAATAAAAAGTTATTTCTTAAATGAGGGAAAAAAAAACATCCACTGTTGTGTATATTTTGCATCTTCGACGTTTGATTTAATTTCAACTCTCTAAGAGTGTAGAAAGTTGTTAATTATAAATAGATGAATAAAATATTAATGAAGGGAAGGTGAATGAAAAAATTAAGTTTTCAAAACTTTTTTCTCATAGTTTTAAAACTATCAGAAAGAACAGATATTTCACATGGATTCATTTCACGTATACGTTTACAAATAACAAAAACATAAGTTTTGATGTGCTATTTGAAATATTTTTGAATAAAATAAAATTGATCATATAGTTGAGACCCTACCAAGAAAATTGATACTTTTACTATCAAAAAAAAAAAATTTTTATTTCTCACAATAATTGAAAGAATATTTATTTAAATTCGTATTAAAAATTTCACTTATTCATCCAATATTAATTATGAGAGGGATTGAATGCAACTTTGGAAAGAGTTCGGATGCACTATTCTAAAACTGATGGGAGAATAAAAATTTGGTCAAACATGTTCTCTCAGCGCATATTTGTGGTCTGTACCTGAGGCCTGTGATGATTCAATGGGAAAGGCAAAAAGTGTTGGCACACCTTTCAAAAGGTACCAGCAAATCCACCTCAAGTCAACCATCGCAGTTTATCCAAAATACTTTCTTTTTGTCCACTATTCCATCATGACGAGGATAAAAAAAACATTTTCATCCCAAAATGTCTAGAGCACTGTCAAATTTCTTCCACTTCTTGCTACTAGAAGATCCACTTCAAGTCGATCATCGCAGTTCATCGAATATAATTTCTTTTCGTTCACTCTTCCATCATGATAAGGAAAGCCAAAATATTTTCTAGCTACTTCCAGCTTTCTTCCACTTTTTGTTACTAAACGGTCTAGCGCGTTCCAGTAGGAGAATTTTCTTTGATGATATAAAAAACATTCAAAAGAATAAGCAATCACGCACAGTCACGATGAACCTTAAAATTGTCGAAGAGAAATATAGCGAATATCAACAATTCATTAATTGATCGTTTATTGTAGTTATGTCGTGTATGTAAATAACCTGGAACTATGTGTATGGAGGGCAAGAGTTTATCGCGCTCACGAAAAACCCGTCATTTTGCATTCCCATACATTACGTCTTCTATTGTTAGATTTTTTCTTTAACTGTTGATTCGTTAGTAGATAAAATAAGATTATTGCAATGATAGATTAAAAAACTTGCACACCAGTGAGTACGGGAGAAAAGAGAGGGAAGAAATAGATGAAAACGATGTATCAAAAAGACACGGTTCGTCTAGCAGGTAGGCGTGTTATGTGCATCTGTGTTTAATCACACTCCGATATATCACATATATAGTAGCAAGTTAAACACACTTACACGCACACACTCACATGTATATATTTTCTAATTTGCAAGGAAGCAGAGCAAAGCCAAGATCAAACTAGCAAGCACCCTTTACGCTCCACTATTCTTCCGCTGTCAAATCTCATCGTTCATCATTCACTCTAATTGTTTTTTATTCAACCACCATAGTGTCTCAATAAAGGAGCTATCAGTATTATTATTATGGTTATATTCATTACTTTTTCCCGTGCACTGTTTTTCGTCATTCGTTCCGCAATTTGCCGTCGCAAGTCTCTCAAATCTCTTTTTTGGGTTACGTTCTCTTATTTAACATCCCCCTCCGTCTCATCTCTGGGAGACTAGAGGGAGGAAGGAGACCGAACCGACCGAACGTATGGTAAATGGTCCCTCAAATGCGTTTGATTAACGAAATTTTTACCGTGGCGCTAGCATACTACTTTCACCACTCAAGAGGAAGGGGTTCTGTATATATTTGGCAGATAAAAATGATAAAACTCTTATTTTCTTATTCGAATGATTATCTAATTGTTTTCGCAAGTTTTCGAAGTTATTGAAATAGTTTTCGAAAGAATAATACATCAAATATTCTTTCGAAAACTATCGCAATAACTTCGAAAACTTGCGAAAACAATTCCATAATCATACGAATGAAAATAAAAAAAGTTTTATCACTTTCATCTGCCAAATATATCGAACCAAAGAACATAGATTGGTAGGGTCTAATTATTTATTTACATGGAACGGAACAGGGAACAGGGCCCGTGTTAACTTTTAGCACGGAAAATACAGTTCCACGTTCCACCATGGGCTGTAGAGCGCGCAGCAACGTATCCATGTCAAGTTGGGTCGCTTTGACGACGGGTCTGAGCCTTTGAGGTGCTTTGAGGCGTCATAAAATAACATAAAACGACGAGAAATATACTCAATCCATAACCTTGGTTACAGAATTCTTTCGAAATGTCTAAGATTACGGGTTATGATTCTCATAGTGATGGCCCAGGTTTCGTTGGTATACGATTTTGTCAAGAGTGTAACAACATGTTATACCCCAGAGAGGATAAGGAAAACAAAGTACTCATGTACTCGGTGAGTTTTTATAACCTCAAAAATATTTATTCACATTTTCATAACACGAATACGTATAACGTATGACTATCGACATTCTGAATTCATATCTTGAAACTTCAATACATCCCGATTGACTCACAATTCAACATTTTTTAAAATTTTGCAGTAGTTATCCAATGTTTACTTTGTCTGCTAAAGAGATTTTTATCGATTTCCCATTTGATGATCAAATCAAAACCGATGATGGATCGATAAAAGTCAATCTGTTGGTCAATTTTTGCAAACCAAAGTAGCTTGCAATATCTCCTGGTAATGTCTTATGGGAACCTAAGCCTTTATAACCTATTTCAAATTATGCTTTTTTTAAAATTACTATATTCGTCAGATCTTATATTGAGCTTTTTTGTTTCTATTTTGCAAACTAAACATCGGGAATAAAATCACGATATCTTACAAACAATCTATTAAAGTTTCAAAGTTGTTGCAAAAAATAATAAATTTAAAAAGTTCCCATGTACAATAAAATATAAAAGTATTTTATTATTATAACTATAGGCAATCAAATATTTATGATAGGTAAAAGTCGATGGTTATACAGTTTTGAGATTGTTTATATAGTATGAAAAGATCAGATTTTTTTTTCTTTTCACCAGTGCCGAAATTGTGATTTTAAACAACTAGCCGACAGCAATTGCATCTATGTGAATAAAATTATGCACGAAATTGAGTGAGTAAAATCTGCCATTTACGTTGGGTTACATGTTTCTATTTTCGTTAAAATTTGTCATTGCATTAATGAAATTCATTCTCTCAACTTGAATAGCGAATTGACACACATTGTAGCAGATGTCATATCAGATCCAACATTGCCAAGAACAGAAGATCATCCTTGTCCCAAATGCAATCATCGAGAATCAGTATTCTTTCAAGCACAGACACGAAGAGCTGAGGAGGAAATGAGATTATATTATGTCTGTACAAACCCGCTTTGTTGTCACAGATGGACGGAATAAGCGCATAGAATCTAAAAATATTTTATTTCTACAGTCTACACTAGCTAAGCTACTTTG
The DNA here is from genome assembly GCF_019457755.1 of Venturia canescens. NCBI lineage: Eukaryota > Metazoa > Arthropoda > Insecta > Hymenoptera > Ichneumonidae > Venturia > Venturia canescens. Next base: position 37,280,033 of record NC_057421.1, read on the forward strand.
AGCAAATAAACGTTTATGGAGTAAAAAATTGCACAATCATCATTCCACAAAAATGCATATATTTGCAAATTGTACCATAAAAAATTTAGTAAACATAAAGATTTGAAAATACATCAACCACTATTTCGTACTATGTATTCGTTTCGAAAAAACTTTCATAAAAAAATACACACACATTTGTTAATTAAGCATAAACACAGTGATTTTATTAACTCTCAATTCAGGTGCTTCGCAATAGTCGTATTGGAAAGGATAATTTCTGTATTAATGGATTTCAACTTATGCTTAGTTGCAAGTGACGAGGCGTGCTTATAATATAATTTATGGATAAGTATAAATATTTAGAAATAGAAAAATATGCCTTGTATAAAGTTCAGAGATTTATTAAAAATTTGTCCCAAATCTAATACTCAAATTTATTTTCTATCACCATATGTTCAAAACTGAACGGTTGTAGATTTTCTCAAAAGAATTCTATATTTATATTTTTTAAATTCGAGTTTTATCTAAAAACTATCTGCAAGTTACTAACGTTTTGATAAAATGGTAAATAAAAAGAAAAAGAACATTTTTATTCAATCTATTGATCGAAGCAATATTTGTTCCATTACAAAATTTAGTGGAACAGCATCATCTCAAAGTGTTGTATATTGAATTATAACGTAACTTATAATTAAATGGAAACTTTTTCAATTTGTTCAGTTGTTCCTCTGTCAGAATAGAATTGGGAGGATGGGGCATCAATTTTTTAAATGTTTTTAAGCGGGGTCTTTGGGTGCTATAGGATTGTAATGTTTTCGAGTGGCGTATTTGATTTGTTTTCACGGTTTAAATGAACTTTTAGTACGGTTCGAAATTTTTCTTTCACTTTTTTTTGTAGTATCATGTGGAAATAGGCGATCATGCATCATCAATGTACTTATCCGTATTTTTTTCCCCGAGAGGGGATTTTTATGGTTTATCATCAAACTCAAAGAACTTCGAATTTGGCCCGTTTTTTGGGTAAGACCTAAGTTCTGTCAGATGGCGCTCACGTAGTTTTGTATTTTCGGCTTTAACCTCCGTAATTTCTAACTTTCTGACAGACGTTAATTTCGATCCGACAAACACCGACGGACGTCCGGCTAACGAATGCGTTAAGGTGATCTATCACTTGCGTGGTGCTTGCGTGAGTGCGAAAGAGATAGCTGCAAAATGGTTGCACGGTTTTCTCAGCACCCTTGATTTTTTGAAAAAAATAAAAGCTACACTTCGTTCTCTAATAAAATGAGAATAGCGTGTAACTCATATTTTCTTTAAAATATCAATCTACTCAGAATAAAAAACGGTCACCTTAAGATGATGGATCAGTCGGTAATCACAACCGTGAGTGTAAGAGAGATAGCTGCAAATTTTGAAAAGGAAATTTTTCCACATCGTTCGTCTGATCGAAAAAATAAGAATGTCATCGGATTTTTGCGATCGTGCTGCGTACGATGACATTTTTATTATTTTAATCGGACGAACGATGTCAAAGAGCTTCAATTTCAAAAATTCGAGGTGTGATTACCGACTGATCCATCGTCTTAAGGTGATCTATCGGTTGTCCAGTCGATAAAAATCCTGCTGCACGTTTCATTCCGAGTAGGTTGATATTTTAAAGAAAATATGAGTTACACGCTATTCTCATTTTATTAGAGAACGAGGTGTAACTTTTATTTTTCTCAAAAAATCAAGGGTGTCTAAGCAAGCCGTGCAACCACTTTGCAGCCATCTCTCTCTCTCGCACTCACGCAAGTGATAGATCATCTTAAAAAAAAGTCAAGAATCCAGAACCGGTCGGCCAAGTTCATGGAGGTTCGGCTTCGACATTAAGATGAGACTAGATGGCGATGCCGTAGCCTTCTCTCTTTTCATCTGAATAAAAAAAAAAAAAATTCGGCATTGAGTTGAGACAGTTTACGCGGGAAAAATGTTCTCACTTCACTAATTGTTGGCGCTCCTCCTTCGTCATACACTAATTCTAAATACAAAATTCTGTTTAATTTGTCACTGTGAAGTTCCTCAACAGTAATTACCTCAACCCATATTTGAGAAAAATTCGACAATGACGAGTCCCATGAAACCGCCACGAACTCCGCCTGCTCAGGACGATGAAAATTCCATCAGAAACTTGACGCCGAGGAGACAGCAACGAACACCGAGTTCTCGTGTTCCGTCAATTCGCGGGACACCGAGCAAGCAACCAACTCCCGGTAAACAAGGTTAGTCATACATTTTACAGCGTTATTAAAAATTGTATTTTCCAGATTATCTTTTTAGGATTTTATAGAAAAAGTTACGGATTTTGAAACTTTAGCAGTTTTTATTTCTTTTACCCGGTATAGAAAATTCACGTTTCCATAATGTTACGCTTTGTTATATTTATAGGTTCATTATTTTTTCGTGTCATTTATTTGTCAAAAGTCCTGCCTTTATGAACAACAATATAGTTTGTAAGATTCTAAGAAACATTCTTCTCATTTTCCATTGTTATTTTAAGATTGCAGTTCTTGCCTTATTTTCCTTTTATTAGTCGCTTCAATAGGCCAATAATTTCCATTAACTTCTTCCATACTACTTTACTAGAAGACTCCTAGTAAAGTAGGAGGTTTCAAAAAAGAGAGAGAGAGAGAGAGACCTACGAATATAATACTTAAAATCTGGAAGGTTGTGCTGAAAACATTTGAGTTTCCTATCGTGACAGTAGAATTTTATAGCAATGTATTAAATCATGATTTGGATATAAAATTCTGTATAGATCAATTATTTGAGCTGCCATGTAATACCAAGTTGTTACTATGTCTCTTAATAAATTCCAAATTCTTGTCTTCTGATAATAGCTCAGAAAATCATCTTTTTAAATAAAGGGAACAAAACACTATCATAAGCAAAAAGTTAATGGAAATATTTGTGATTGTTCCCAGTTCTCATTCTTGATACTTTCTCTATGTATTCAAGAGAACATATTTTAAACTCTACTCTCCAATATTCTCTATATTCACTGTGAATACCAAGGCATAACCAAATTTGTTGCAGCAGCTACACCACAAAAAGGTCCAGGCAGTTCAGTCGGTGTTGAGACACCTCTGAGATGGGGAAGTCGAAGAACGCAGGAGACGATTGCAGCTTCTTCGGAAGGTCCTTCATCGCAGCCAGCTTCATCGCCAAATCGTATACTGCAAACCAGTCCTTTGCAAGCTGGTATGAGCGAAATCGATTTGTCATCACCGCTGAATTATGGTACACCAAGCTCCCTAGGCTCCATAAGAACCCCCAGGAGTGGAATTCGTGGTACTCCAGTGAGACAGAGATCAGATATTCGGTCGGATAAAAGAGTTCGTCAGGTCAATGTCGGCGAACCAGTTAGTATAGTATTTTTCGTTAGATTTTGTTTTTTATTTATATGCTCTCTTAAATAACAATAATCGAGCAACCGAATGTTGATTGATCCGGCAGATAATGGAAGAGGCGAATGAAGCCCAGCCAACGTCGGAGAGTGAAAATGCTGGACCGCAGCTGGTCATCTGGGGCACGAATGTTGTTGTGAATCGTTCCAAAGAACAGTTCAAACGTTTCATAAATCGTTTTATTGATCCGGAGGCAGAGAACGACGAATTACCGGACAACATGAATCTCGCTGAGCCTCTTTATTTGCAAAAATTGGACGAAATTCACACCCTGGAAGAGCCATATTTAAACGTGAACTGCGCTCATTTAGAGGCTTTCGACGAGCAACTCTGTCGTCAATTGATCGCTTATCCACAAGAAGTCATTCCCACAATGGACATGGCTATTAACGAAATGTTTTTCGAGAAGTATCCAGCGGCTGTCTTGGATCACCAAATTCAAGTTCGTCCATTTAACGTCACAAAAACGCGAAACATGCGACAATTAAATCCAGAGGATATCGATCAGTTGATCACGATAACCGGTATGGTGACACGAACGTCACACGTTCTACCTGAAATGAGAGAAGCTTTTTTCAAATGTATCGTTTGCTCGTTTACTACAATGGTGGAAATCGACCGCGGTCGTATCGCTGAGCCGACCGTTTGCACCCACTGCAACAACAATTATTGTTTCTCGCTCATTCATAATCGCAGCCATTTTTCGGACCAGCAAATGATCAAACTCCAAGAATCACCGGATGATATGGCAGCTGGTCAAACTCCGCACACTGTTCAATGCTTCGCCCGCAACGATCTCGTTGATGCTGTTGCCCCAGGCGATCGGGTCGCCGTTACCGGAATATTTCGGGCACTTCCGCTCCAAGTGAATCCTCGGGTTTCTAACGTTCGTGCTGTTTACAAAACTCACATTGACGTTGTACACTTTCGAAAACAAGACTCGAAGCGCTTGTATGATCAGGAAGAGGGTAAAGATCACGCTTTTCCTCCCGAAAGAGTTGAATTGTTGAAATTACTTTCCCAAAAGAAGGACGTTTACGAAAGATTAGCTCGAAATATTGCTCCGAGCATATACGAAAATGAAGATATTAAAAAAGGTATTCTGCTGCAACTTTTCGGTGGTACGAAAAAAACTCACTCAACATTTGGAAGAACTCACTTCAGATCGGAACTTAATATTCTACTGTGTGGCGATCCTGGTACTAGCAAATCTCAACTTCTGCAGTTCGTTTTCAACCTGGTTCCGAGGTCGCAATACACCAGTGGAAAAGGTCAGGATTTATTTTTTATTTAATCTTCCACCATTATTGCATTACGTTTGTCTTCAACAGATAATCAGTTCTCAGTAGGGTGATTCGCTTTAAGCGAATATTTTTTTTTTCACTCCCGCAGCAAAATTTTTTTCTTTACGCTGATATTAAAAATACCCTGTCCAAAGCGGAGCTCTTAATTTTTATTCTAAGTACTTTTTTTTTTATTTTGAAAATTTCCCATTTAAAATACACGTAAATTTCAATTTTTTTTTCTTCAATTTTTATAACTCTGCGGCATTTAATGGTATCATCATACCCACAAATAGTTTTTTCTTCAGAATTGCAGCGAAACCGTAACTCGCACTGGTGAGCTATAGCAGGTTGCTAAACCTGATTTTTTCATGAGATTATCATGAGATTAGTCATTATCTCGTTAATAACAACGAGAGGCTCAGAAAAAATGTGAAGGGTGAAGTTTTAGGAAATATAGAAAATATAATGAGCTCCGCTTTGGACAGGATTTTTTTTCAGCGTCAAGTATGATATTTTGCTGCGGGAGTGAAGAAAAAAAATATTCGCTCAAAGGAATCACCCTAGTCCTTAGTCTTCAGTCTTTTGCTAAATTCGTGAATAACGATACGTATAAACATTTTTCCGGCTATATCAAGTTTTTGATATTTCTTTCAACATTATTTACCTCGCAAATGGAGAACTGCATCGGCAATAACATAGATACAACTTTATTGTAAAATTCATCCAACAGGTTCGAGCGCGGTTGGTTTGACTGCTTACGTTACTAAGGATCCGGAGACTCGTCAATTGATGCTGCAAACCGGGGCACTCGTGCTCGCTGATAACGGTATATGTTGCATTGACGAGTTTGACAAAATGAATGAGCACACGAGATCTGTTCTACACGAAGTCATGGAACAACAAACACTGTCGATTGCCAAGGCTGGTATCATTTGTCAACTGAACGCACGTACAAGCATATTGGCTGCCGCAAATCCATGCGAATCTCAATGGAACAAGAACAAAACTGTTAGTTCAAACACTTTCATTTTCATAATATATATATAAAAATAATCAATCGGAGCATGAGGTTTCAAATTTGATTCGGATAACCAATCAAACTTACAGCAAAATGCAAGTGACGATAAGTTATTCCATTTCTTTTTTATAATAAAAGCTCGATACTTTTTAGGTTATCGAGAATGTAATGTTACCACACACGTTGATGTCTCGTTTTGATCTTATCTTCCTGATGCTCGATTCGAACGATGAAATCCTCGATCGTCGTCTCGGCCGACATTTAGTCGAGCTCTATTGCGACACAGCTGTGGAAGAAGAGGACGATTTGGTCGATATGAGTATCCTCAAGGATTATATTGCCTACGCAAAAGAACACATTCAACCTGTTCTCAGTGAAGTGGCTCAACAGAAACTCGTTCATGCATACGTAGAGATGCGTCGTGTTGGCAGTGGTCGAGGACAAATAAGTGCGTATCCAAGACAGCTCGAGTCTCTTATTCGTCTTGCCGAGGCACACGCGAAACTTCGATTCAGTAATACCGTTGAACTCGAGGATGTCGAAGAAGCTTGCAGGTATTTGATTTATCGCCGAAATGAGCGACTATTATTATTTTTAATATTTGTTACACCTATAAATATATTGGAACCATGATTAATTCCCTTCAATTTTTCTCAATAGATTACATCGCGAGGCACTCAAACAGTCGGCCATCGATCCGCTCAGCGGAAAAATCGATATTAGCATTTTGACAACCGGAATGTCTTCTGCTGCCAGACAACGTAGAACCGAATTGACGGAAATTTTGAAAAAGCTCATAGACTCCAAGGGCAAAGTTCAAACTCTGAGTTATCAAAAGGTATTCGCCGAACTTAAGGAAAACTCGCAAACCGTAAGTATTTTTCGTACAAATTTACGACGTGGAAATTGATTTCAAATTATTTTTCATTGTTTACAATCAATCTACATCCATTCGTGTGTTCTTATCGATGGATCTCGCGTCGAACAAAGAAGTTGAAGAAATGAAAAGGAAAATGCTTCGAATTTTCTTTGGATTTCCAATACTTCCAATAGACATAGAAAAAAATATAACAATCGATGTGAATTCTGTGAAATCAATTCCATTTGGTTATATTGTTTTTTTTTCTTATACAAATGATGATTCACACATTAATAGTTATTTTTCTCAAACTATTCTTTTCCCTCTAACTAGTTGGTGACCCGAGAAATGTTCGAAGACTCCTTGAAGCTACTACAGGACAACGGTCTCGTGATAGTGACGGGAAAGAATACGATTCGCATCTGTTGATTGCCTTCTGAAAGGATAATCGATTTTTTTTTACCTGCACGATAAAAAAGTATTTTGGAACTCGAACGTAATATTTGTAAGCCTTCTCGTTTTGATTACGAATTGTACAATTGTCCACGCCCGATGGGTGAAATTTCCGTAAACTCTCGATTCGATGAGTTTGATAATAAAGTATTTTGATAATTTTTGCGAAAAAAAGAACGGAATTTTTGTACCAAGGTGCGTAAGTAGAAATACAATATGGGTATAGCGACGAAACTCCCCTGGGCATGAAAAATCTGCAGCTACCCGCATACCTGCGACGGAGAACAGTGCAATGAGCATTTTTCTGTTCAAGGCTGTCGGAGAAACTTGGGATTAAAAGGTTCTCTCTCACACACCCGCACTCACGCAAAGGCATTATTCTTCTGTCGGTTATACGACTGAAAAGAGAAAAGAGAGAAAAGGGACTGAGAGGAAATGTGAAAACCCAGGGCGGACAGTGAGGGTTAGCCGCGATGAGACTGATTGTGCCGGATGGGTCCTTCTAAGAATGAGCCGCGCCTAATACCCCAGGCTTTCTAAAGAGCACGTAATACCTGCACACCTTTTAGCAGAAAGCCCACCCTCTATGCAGTTTTCGTTATTCTTATATATTTCTCTATGTTGTTTCACTCTTTCACTCCCCAGGTTCATCTTCAACCGTTCTTGTTTTTTAATCTGGCTGCCATTCTTCAGTTTTCCTATTTACAGTCCAATCCTGTTGAGTAGTTGAGCGTTATCGCTCACACGAAAGACAGAATCTTCTATTTCTCGCCTTATTTCAAAACATTTGCCGGGTATCGATAAGTCATGATGTTATTTGGGGAGAAAAAAAAGATCCATTTAGATTTTTTGAACGGTCACTACAATTATATTTCAAAATGATATTTGTTTGGCTCACATGGAAATCTAAATTTGCGGCGTTAATGGCATATTGAAAATAATTCCAACGGTTGAACCCGTACAAAACAATGCTCTAATTACGGTTATAAAACGAAACCAATTCGATTCGAAACTCTATTAAAAGCATTATTGCCCATATTTCGTAAATTATTTTATTCCTCATCGGAATATTGGGTTTTTATTTTAGGCATTCAAAAGCCGAATACATATTGAGGTGAAACAATTACTATGTTCTCGAAATACAGTTTTTTATCGTGTCAATAAAAATTTGGGATATCCAAGCAGTAATTATTTACAACACGCGCGTTCATAGAAATTTCTGTACTTCACACACACAAAATGTAATAACTCGTGTATTGAATAATGAAATGAAAATGAAAGGGAATGTTTTATGACGGTCGCCTTCTGAGAAACCGTGCAGCAAATGTCGAAGGATTTAGCAGAGTGTCAATTGAACGCATTGTTCGTATAAATATACTATAAGCGAACAATGCGGTGGTTAATAACCCTGCCGAAGGATTTAAATTCAATCAAATTTAGAACTGTTCTTGACTGTTGTAGACATAGTTTCACCGTCTCTTGAATCTATCCTCCGTTGAAAATTCTAAGACCGTTCAAAACTAAACTTTAAAGTTTTACAAAGCTAAAACAAAAAGTACAAGTTTTTTGCGATGATATTTAGAAACTTGAGCGTTAACGAAGAGCCTTACCAATCCCGTCAGTATAACTTCATCGTGGCTTTGATCGTTCGTTAGAATAATTAGGCAATTCAATATTTTCAAAGACATTTCGAATACGTATTTAAAGAAAGAATTTAATTTCACAACCGACTACATATTTTTCTTTTTCTTTTTATTGCCAAAAGTGAGCTCCGGTCAAGTGACCTGCGTCGTAAGTACAGCGAAGGGACTCTAGAGCGAGGGGCTGTAAATCAACGAAGCGCGGTCTCCTTGGCCATATGCATCGAGAGCTGCCCATTTACTATTTGCGTCTTTTCCGAAGCGAGTATCCAGGCGTCCTGCAGGCCAAAAACTACAAGCGGAAAAAAAAACTTGAAGAAATCCGACCCTACCGTAGCCGTAGGATTTTCCTGACGAATGAATACGAGCACGAAAACTAGAAAGTTCGATGCCAAATTTGGAAAGTTGGGGAGCACCGGAAGTTCTCAACTCGAAGATACAACGTTGAAATTATCTCGCCCACGTTTCATTTTGCTACTCGGGAAAACCCTGCTCCTTTCGAAGTTATTGCACTTGAAAATAAAGAACCGCGTCCCATCGCATATTAAGGAAGTTAAAGCGATATTTATAGGACATTATACGAAAAATACATTAGATTTTATTATTCCAAATTAATTAATTGAAAATTTACGTGAATCTTCTTGAATAGCGCTTAATTATGTGTGAAAAATTTGGAGAGGTTTCACCGCCCTAGCAATCGAGATATTCATTGTTGAAAATGACAAGGTTAAACATGGGCTCTTATGGAAGCTTTCAAAAAATTGCAAACTTCAACAATAAATATCTCAATTTCACGACGGTCAATCATCGGCATATCCCGCCAGAAGTTTAATACTGTCTTGAGCTCTCTGTCTGAAAAATTTTAATGTGCAACGTTGGAAAATAGTTTTAACATAAGATACGCTTCAACCTCCTTAATACACGACTTTGTTTGGGTTTGTTTGGATCGTTTCGTTCTGTAATTATGTAACTGCGAAAACATCGCAAGCTCAGCTTCTTAGAGTTGCGAATATATTTGTGAATCCTGTTTTAATAAGGATGAGATCGCGATCAAGAAGAAAAAATACGTATAACGATACTCTTCGAAGCAGAATATACACTACTTGTATTCCACTCCCTCGTCTTGAGGGACTCTAGGTACATACTTACACGGAGAGAAAATAAAAATAGTAAGAATTACTATGCTGCCATGGTATTGGGCTTCTATATCGCCCATTTGTGAAGGTTTTTACCAAAAATATTGTAAAATTGTAATTGCGTAAATTGTAATTTCCAAGTCAATTCTGAATGAAAATTTTTAAATTCCGTATTTTGCTGTGACAAAGGTGTTTAAACTGTGCTATTATTTCCTAACATAGTTCACCAAGGAAACGTTGTAAAATTTATGTTGACTCGATGATGAACTGTCAAGTATAATTATTATGCCGTTTTGCTATACTTAGTAACGTTTTCACAATTGAAATTTACAGTTGAACATAGTAAAATTTGAGGAGCTCGAACACGAGGATCGATCATACGACAAAGTGTTTAGAAATTTACTATGGTAAATAACAGAATTTCATTTGGGATTGTACGACAATATACCGGTATACATGTGTACCGGTATATTGACATTTTGACATCACTCATCAATTAATAAACATTACCGATGTAGAACCCTACTTCTATGGCACCAGAGCAGTTTTTAGTGAAATTTTCTCTCCGTCTTCGTACACCCGGCCAGAAAACAGTCAAGCTCTTCATAGCCCAACTGCCAAGCAAAGCTCCACCTATTTCGATTGTGTTTACAACTCAGGACAAATTCGAGAAAAAGATGAAGGAATGAAAGAATGTTTTTTCGCTTTAGCTCGACGAAAATCTGAAATTTCGGAACGAACGAAGAGACGGAGAATTAAGAGGCGAACAATAAAATTTGAATGTTTCCATAGGAGCTTGGAATGGTACCGAACGGTACATGCGAAAACACCTGCTCGACGCGATTTAAAGAAATGACATATTTCCGTCCTGCTTTGTCGTTTGACTACGCGTTTCCAAAGTTTTTCGGTACCCGAACATCAAAGCAGTAAATCCGTAACTCACTGTATGCGGCATGTACTCGAGGATGAAGAGGCCGGGAGAGAGAGAGGGAGACAAATAAATGTGAAATTCGGAGCTGGCTTCGACATTTTTTCTCAGAACAGAACGAATTTGCATTGTCGGTTATATACTCATCCAATATTGTTCTTTTCCGGTGGTCGAACCTCCCTCGAAAGGCCTCGAGGAATAGGGTTTTCTTGCCGGATTATATTTTCGTTTACGCGTGGCTCGCCACAGGATATCTTTGGATTTTGGACGTTCGTTCGTACATCGAAATCTCATTTAAATCTCAGGCGAAAAATAAAAGGGGATTTCTATATTTAATTCTTCGAACGCTGTCATTGTCAGAGCATAATCGTTCAAATTTATATTTGGCGTGAAAGAAAGTAAATTACCTGAGCCTCAAATTTATAATGGGTTTGAAATATAAATGGCCGTTCAATGCATACTTTCTCTGCGTCTAGTTTTTGCGCGTTGCCGAGACGAGAAGAAATCGGAGCATTTTCTTCGTCCAAAGTTATCAGATTTCTTTCGTTTTTTCCTTTTTTTTTCTGTGAATCGCGTAACATCGAACAGAAGAACTTGTACGAATGTGGAAAAAGAAAAACCCTTGAAAAAATCCTGTTCTGTGGGATTTTGATCTTTATAAATGGAGAAACAAACGTTTGTTGGGATCGATGTAACCTCGATTTCATTTTTATCCGAAACGATTTTCCCATGGAGTAATATAAGTTCGTTGCAAATTAAATGTGTTTATTTACAGGAGAGTGTTTGCAAATATATATAAAGGCAAACGGTAGTACGAAGAGAAGAAAGTATTTCGAATCGCGGTGTTCGAAATACGAGCTTTGCCCATACCTACCATGAAATCACCCGATGCCTACCATAAAGAGAAGAATAAATGACAGCAGCACGGAAAAGCCTTTTTATTCACTCCTGCACCAAAATCGGTTTGAAGCGAAACGTAAAAAGTGTAGAAATCCCAGGACTGTAGTTGAGCAGTCACCAAAACGTTTAATCATTTTTCTATGCCTCCAAACTTCTGGCTTTCGATTTTTTTCCTGGTTTCCTCCTGGCTGGGTACTTTTGTAACAGACGTTCAAAATTTTACAAAGTTGTTAATTTTTCTCTCGAGAATAAGCAGAAATCTCAACAACGGAACAAAAATATCGGGGAATGCGGGGCAAAGTGGCCCACACAAGGAATTTAAGGAGGGTGGATCGCGACGATACAGTGTTGCCATGCTAAAGCATGTTAAAAATATGAAGAATTTCAAAATTATAAGAATTTAGTTAAATTTGGTAAATGTATTCTTTAAAAATATATGCGACAATATACATTTTTTTAGATTTTTCTACCACATAGCTCTCGAGTAATTGAACACTATAAAGTTCACGTGTATAAGCATAAAGTTTACATCTCGTGCATAAGAACTTCGATTTAACGCTCAATTATGCGATAACCAAGTGGTAAAAAAATTTGAAAAAAATCGTAGTTGTATATTTGATGCCAAAGAATGTTATCACGAAATTTGATCAAATTCTGATTATTTTGATTTCGTGATCCACCCTCTTTAAGGAGTTTCGTCGACATGAGCACTTTTCATGTTTCCCAAAAATGATTCCACCTTCTTTTGTTTCCTCAATTTTGCAGGAAAAAAAAATTTTGGGGCAAATTGGGCTGCCTTTTTCAAGTCCGCCGTATCGCGCAAATTTAGTGAGCAAAAAACCACTGAAAGAGAAAAGTTCTCGTCTGCGAAGCATTTCGCTCGCATACTCCGAAGACTCGATCTGGAACTCGAATCCTTTCTTTTGTCCTGAAAACCCTAAATCTACTAAAATAATTGTTTCAAATATTACTTTGGTAAGTTGGAATTATACACGATTCTTATTCACGTTTTTGTGATGAAAAAACTAAAGAATCTGTAAAACATTTATCAACTGAATGTAAACTACATAAACCACAACGCGATATCCTCTTCGTATACTCCACAGCTTTAGAGACGATTCCCGCAGAGTTTTTATTAAAAATTAATACACGCCTTTGTTACTTGAAGCTGCAAAAATCGTGAGCTTTTGTACTTAGTAAGATAAATAAACGAGCTCAGAATTATAAACCCATAAGTAATCATACATGTGAGATACACTTGTAAAACAGGCAATTTGTAATATAGATTTAAAATCTTAAATACATAAATATTATTATTATTATTATTATTATTATTATTCACGTTTTTCGGGATAATAGTGTACGCGATGAAGCGGGATTCGATGAATCACGCCCCAATGAAAGCTTCTCTGTACGATAAGAAAAGTGTTGTTGAATAAAAATATTGAAAAACGATGAGGGAACCCAGCATAACACGATGATAAGGGTTTGTTCCACGATTGACATATATGATGCCGTGCGGACTCGTTAACGCGTATGCACGAAATCTACAAAAGTTATTGTTCCCCATGAAAAAAAAAAAGCGTAAATTGAAAAAGAATAAGAAGACAGGAATGAAAAATGTGGATTTCGGTCGGAATCCGACGTACTCGTACACGTGTAAGCATTCGCGGATGACGGTAGGTATGATCGACCGAAGCAGGATATGGTACACACGAAAGTATATCTGTAGACTGTTGGGTCTATGTACCGCCTACGTTTTATCGGTGGGCGTCCCGACGGAGGCGTCGTACTACGTAGCTGGGTGCTCTTGAACTGACCTTGAAAGCGCCCACGCAACGACCGAACGTTCGAAAATGAAAGAGGGTGAGTCCAGCAGGTTCACGCACGAGATGTGCGCTTTGGGTTCTGGGGCTCGCGGGGCCAACGCGCGAGGACTCGGGAGGGAGGACTCGCGCTCGGTTCATCGACGTCCCATTGCCACCCGCAGCTTCCCCTCGTAGCCTGCCTCATGCACGCGTTTGCGCCTTCTCTCTCATTCTTTCCGAGTCCTCGAACTCTTATGTATACGAAGCACCTACCCGGGCTGCTCTCTGGTAGCGCGCCGATTCATGCCTCGGGATACATCTCTCATGACGAGGGCACAACGATTGACAAAAATGTAGTCATGTAGCATACACGAATTACGACGGAATTTCACCGCGCTATCGATCAAATATCAGCCCAAATTTTCACCCCTTGCTTCGCGCACTCTTATGGGGTGAGCAGATTGATCGAGGCGCACGCGGTTCGAACCTCGCGTGCGGGGCGGGGTCGCATCCGAACGATCAAATTTTTTATTTTTTCTCGATCATTCCATTCGAATGAATTTTCGTCCCGTTTATGCCAATTAAGGAGGGTGGCTGGTGACGACGATACAATGTTGCCATGCTAAACAATGTTAAATACATTCAAAATTTCAAAATTATAAGAACTTAATGATATTTGGTGAACATATTCTTTAGTGCCAAATTTGACAATACAAATTTTTTAAGATTTTTCTTCAGTACAGTTATCGAGTAATTGATCACTAAAGTTCACGCGCATAAGCATAGCGTTTCCATAAGAAATCTGCTTTAATGCGTAATAACTCGATAACTAAGCAGAAGAAAATTTTGAAAAAAATTGTCTTCTCGCACTTGATGTTGAAGAACATTATCACCAAATTTCATCAATTTCTTATCATTTTGACGAATGTAGCCACCCTCCTTAAGCGATCGTACTGTTTTGGATCTCAAGATTCGCTTTTTTATATACCGTCGAGTCGCTTCAAAATTTGTATTATGTGTTAGAAGAAGGATAACAGCTTCGGATTAAGGCACTTGCCTCGATCGAAGTGACACGCAGCTAGGCTAGTCTTTATTCTCCTTGCATGGTTGACCTTGTAGATAACATTGCCCCCCGTCCCTGCTACGGCGCATCGCGCTTCCACCAGGGTACGTCGCTCGGATCGATATAGGCAGCACCCGCGACAAAAGTTCTTAAATCAAGGTTTCGGTGGCAAGCCCTGACGTCACGCGCGCCGGTTGAACCTCTCGGGCCTCCGTCGTCGAGATCTCACCCCGCGCGCGCGCGCTCCGGCTTCCGCGATTCCTCTCTGCTTTCACCCTCTCCTCTCGTCCTGCTCATCCCGCGGGCGCCGTTCGATCGAAAAGAACGCTGACATTTCGACCGTTTCTTTAATATGAAAAACTACACACGCGCGTTAATTAAATAAATTATTTTGATGCCGCTCTCCGAACAATTTTAGTATTTCCAAAACAGAGCGCGATATACGAAAACGAAAACGAAATCCAAAAGACGCGAGAAGCGTCTTGGAAGACTTTTCTCTCTCTAATGTTATTCGATCCATACGCGCTGCATTATCGACACATTTTCGATAAGCGCAATCATAGAGGCAATTGCACGAAATTGTGGATCAGCGACGCGAAAGAGGCTTCGTGATAAATCAGCGGACATGCGAGCCTCCGACAGGCAAGTACAGGGAACGTCAGTGCGAAGAAGGGGAAAGAGGTTTATGAATGGGCGACGTACCGCCGATGTCCGCGCTCGTAGAATCATCGTGGGTGTCGCGGGGGTGCGGAGAAGGCGCTCCGCACCGTGGCTGCGCTGGATGACGACGCGCGAGGAGAACCGCGAAAGCGGGGAACTAACGGGGCGCGGGGAAGTTCGCAGGGAGAATAGAATGACGATGGGAATGAACGAGCTCCGGCGAGTGGCGGGCGGGGTGCAGGGGTGCGGGGATGGATAAACTAAGCTGTGACGCACTGACGCCGGCGCCCCGGCGCGCTGTGCTGTAACAACGATCGAACGTTGCAGCATCGGCAGCCTCCGCGCGTGTCATCGATATACACATGTAGTACGTCCATTCTCTCCCGATTTTATTTACTTTTTTATTTCTCGAAGATGACATTTTTTCAATGGAAAAGCAAGTTAGAAGGATTGCTAATTGCCGATTTGAAAATGCGCGCAACGGCGCGCCGACACGGAGAGAAAATTTCACTAAAAACTACTACTATGGTGCCATAAAAGTAGAATTCTATATCGGTAATATTTATTAATTCTTACGAAGACGAACATACATAGTCATTTTTTGTTAAGCTACTCGATTAAAATTGATTGATATATTATCGTACAATCGCGAATGAAATTCTGTTATTTACCATAGTAAATTTCTAAACACTTTGGCGTATGATCGATCCTTGTGTTCGAGCTCCTCAAATTTTACTATGTTCAACTGTAAATTTCAATTGTGAAAACGGTACTAATAAGTATAGCAAAACGGCATAATAATTATACTTGACAGTTCATCATCGAGTCAACATAAATTTTACAACGTTTCCTTGGTGAACTATATGTTAGGAAAAATTAAATAGCACAGTTTAAACCTTTGTCACATAAAAATACGGGATTTAAAAATTTTCATTCAGAATTTACTTGTAAATTACAATATTTTTGGCAAAAACCTTCAAAATGGGCGATATAGAAGCCCAATAATACCATGGCAGTATAGTAATTCTTACTATTTTTTTCTCTCCGTGGCGTGGAGCTAAACGAACACCGAGTTTCATTTATTTTTGGTGCAGGGCAGCGCGTTCGATAGCCGTTCGCCTTTTTTTTTTTCAAAAACGCATCTAACAATGATGGCGAAAGTTTGAGGCGCGAGCGCCGGGTCTTTAAATGCGGCTTTTGATTGTCTCGACTCGCATCTTAACTCTCGGGTGTCGAGTCTCCATATATACGCAGATTTAATTGTGTCCCAATATTATGAAATATCGGAACGAGGATAAACGGGGAATTGAGATAATTTGGGTGGCGCGCGGTCTCGCGCGCGGTGGGGCTGGTTTAATCACCTTCGGTCGACGTCGACGCTACGGGGAGCATGCACGAAGAGAGAGGGCTGCGTAACGGCGGGATGTGGACCGGACGAGGAGCAGAGGGTGCCAGCGAGGGTAATATACGCTCGGCGGTGTTACCGGCATCGCTGACATTGAACGCGGCTGTATACGAGCCCCCGCCCTGGCGAAAGCTCTCCATTCATGTTTTCCGAGAAACGTTGAAACGCGTTTGCGGCCGCGCGCGCGCATCGCGCCTTCATCCGACCCTCTCAATCGCTTTCCCGCACAGCACACTTGCCCACGTCGTGTACGAGAAAAAACTGGCTTTTCTATTCACGAATATGTACTGCAATTTTTATTCTATTTTTTTATTATATTTTATACCAATTCGCGAGGAAGCTGCTCGCATCACTTTCTTATTTCGATCAATTTAAGGAAGGTATGGATCGCGACGATACAATGTTGCTATGCTAAAGCATGTTAAAAATATGAAGAATTTCAAAATTATAAGAATTTAGTTAAATCTCGTAAATGTACTCTTTAAAAATATACGAGACAATATACATTTTTTTAGATTTTTCTACCACATAGCAACTCTCGAGTAATTGCGAACACTAAAATTCACGTGTATATAAGCATAAAGCTTACATATATACAGTTACAGGGGAGACCGGGGCAAAACGGGATACCCGAAAAATGAGAGAAATTTCTTTGTCTTTTTTTTTCAATTTTTATACTTGTCCGAAAAGAACATGAAACATATTTTTTCCAAAATGTCTTGTTTTTTGGAATTCGATTTTTTTTTTTTCAAAAAATTCGTTTTTTTTCAAATTCTCTTTTTTTCACATCACTTCCAAAGTGAAAACGTTTTTGCACAGATATACAAAACGTATTTGTATATTACTGTATACGTTTGCGGACCATCATGTGTGATTACGCACCTGCACACGAATCATGTGCCCACTCCGCACAATTTTGGCACTCAATCCATGATCGAGCGGATAAAGAATACAAATTTTTTACAAAAAAAAACATTGGCAATATTCGTTATTATTCATATAATTAATTTTTAATTGAATTACAGAGGGTGCGTTCCGACGTACGTTAGAGCGTTGTAAGCGCTGTAAGCGCTGAGATCGCTTTCAACGCTTACAGCGATAAGTCGGAAGCACTCGGTTACGGGTGCAAAATCGCACCCAAGGTGCATTGAATTCAAATCATAGTAAAAATAAATTTCATGAGTTTTTGAGGGGTACCCCGTTTTGCCTCGGATTTTTTTTTTTTTTTTTTTTTTCGATTTAACGCTCAATTATGCGATAACCATGTGGTAAAAAAATTTGAAAAAAATTGTATTTGTATACTTGATGCCAAAGAATGTTGTCACGAAATTTGATCAAATTCTGATTATTTTGATTTCGTTATCCACCCTCCTTAATGAAAATTCATAAAATACAATTAGTAAATATTAGGTATAATGGAATAGAAGTGTAAACGACAAAATTTCCAAACTTTCAGCACCTGCCTGCCGGCGACGAATTGACCGCTTCCGGCGCAGCTCGCATTTCCATTCATTATATTTTCATTAATTTGAAATGCTATTTATTACGTTTTTTTCTCTATAATAATAATCAGGCAAGTTACTGTGCTATTGCGATTAGAGCTGGCGGCGGAAAGCCTGGCTCTGGATTCGAATATCTCGTCCTTACGACGAGGCGTTCTCCGATGCAAGTTTGAATAAAATATTTATCGATATTTGCAACTCTTGTTTTTGACAGGTACTAAAAAATATATTGCACAAGATAAAAACTTATCTATCCCATAAGTTATTCACCGATGAAATATATTGAAAACAAGTTGCTGCTTATACACATATCTGCAGTTTACAGGATTTGCTTATCGATTAATTATTATAGTTTCCGTGATTACATGTAAATAACGAATGGATTATATACGCAGAAGCGGCGCTTATGATGTGCTGGCCAAATAGTCCAGTCAAATAATGCAGTAACGGAGCAACTTTCAAGGGGAAATCTGCAAACTTGATCCAAGACTAATTTGATGACGCTGAATCGAATGGTGTAAATTATTTTTCGATCAACCCCCGGCAACATTAAGAAAATAAGGGTTAAAAGTTTAAAACGCTTATAACTCGAAAACTATTAAATTGATTGAAAAAATACTTGTGCCATCGTTTTCGGAGGACAAAAATACATAAGAAAGCACCCTATTAGTTCTCGATTATTAAAAAGTAAGTGAGAAAAATGGTTTTTAAGACAAAATTTGGCATATCGAGCACCACTGGGACGTAAAGAAGGATGGAGGATATGCATACATCTCTGTCGCACTCGTTAAAGTATGTTGTGCGCATGCGTGACTCATGCAACGTGGCTTGTGCGTGCGGTGCGTGCTATGGAAAACCAAAACAAACGCACACATGCTCGCACAGACGCTACGTATTTGTATTTCCGAGCCCGGACGATAGAAAGGACTTCTCTACGAGTGCGAACGGCAAAGCCGTATAGTGCGTCTCTTTCTAAAAGTGATTCTCAACGCGTATTTTGTCAATATTCAATTGCATTTTTTCCATACTTGGACAGTATTTAAAAAAAACAATTTTTTCT
Source organism: Venturia canescens (assembly GCF_019457755.1). Lineage (NCBI taxonomy): Eukaryota > Metazoa > Arthropoda > Insecta > Hymenoptera > Ichneumonidae > Venturia > Venturia canescens. The sequence continues at coordinate 37,299,179 of NC_057421.1, forward strand.
GCAAACTTCAATTAAACCCTCCTGAAGCGTATAGAATCGAAAGAACCCGAGTTATCTACAAATTTAATATGTTTTGAAGCCTTCGAAGTTCCGAGGTTTTCACCCCGAGGTCACTGTTGTTTTTTACTATTTAACCATTAATTTTTTAGTTATCGGAAATTAATAGGGTGCTTTCTTACGTATTTTTGTCGTCCGTAAACGATGGTACAAGTATTTTTTCAATCAGTTCAATAGTTTTCGAGTTGTAAGCCTTTTAAACTTTTAACCCTTAGTTTCTCAACGTTGCCGGGGTTGATCGCAAAATAATTTACACCATTCGATTCAGCGTCATAAAATCAGTCTTAAATCATGTTTGCAGAATTCACCTTGAATGTTGCTCCATTCCTGCATTTTGACTGGACCAAAAGTGCGAAACGCAGCTACCGCAAGGCTTAAATTTCATTTATGAAAAAAAAAACATTCATTCATTTTGGCATCGATGACGACGACGTCGTAGACTGCATCAACGACGCACCAGAAGTAGAAAACAAAAAATAGAAATCGCTTGATCCGTAGAATGTGTTCCGTAATTGAATGCGAATATGCGACAACCATTTTTTACTCTTGTGCAGCTGCATGATTATTTTGGCACGTGCCGGGCCTCAGATATAACGACTCTGCTTTCGAAGATTTTCCACCAGCACAAGCCTAACAGTGTCTTTGAGCTCACGCTAAAGGTATCACGCGTTCCATACAACGACCGCAATCACGCGGCTGACAACTAATTCGTCCAATTCCGACTCGTAACAAAAAATAAAAATATAAAAATAAAAAGATGACGATCGGATGCGTATGTACCGATTTTGTCGGTTTTGTTCGAACTTGTGATTCCTTCAAATTGATATTTTTTGTATGCAAGCCTGAAAATGTTTGTAAAAACAAAAACTTCTGTATGAAAATTAATATACATGTATAGGAAGTTCTTACGCGGACACGGTATGCGAAATTTCAGATACGATTATTGAAATCCAAACTGGGTATTGGTGCCAGCACAAAAGTCTAGCCCATGATAATTACTATACTTGTGGATATGAAAATTAATGCACATGCGATGGAATTTTAACTTTCATGTATATAAACATGAAAAGTTATTTGCTAATATTAATATGCTGTTGTATATTAAATTTAATATACACACGCTTAACTTTAATTACCAAATCGTTATTCTCCTATATTTTTGTTGTTGATGTAGCTAAAGATACGACGAAAAAAATATTATTTTATCAATTGAAAAATTATTTTTCACTACCAGTGATGGTCATCACAGTTTCTGGTACCTCTAGAATCATTTTATTTGAAGAAAAATTCCTACCTACATGGGGAAATTTTTAAAAGGTCAATTTCTTACGTTCCGTTGCGAACATTACGTTCACGTTTCGGCGCGAGAACGTTTCCAGCCCACGAATATTGTTGAGCAAAATGTTTTGAAAATTTATCCGAATTTGGTAAATACTATTAAAAAAATGTAATGCATAAAAATAACGACTTGGGAAAAATTCTTTGGAACACTTTCGATGTGTATGCGGAATCGTTGGGTGGGTCTGTATTGTAAAAAAAAAATCATCGCGAAAAAATAAAAGTTCCATTTAAATCGATCTTTCTCGCGCCGAAATACAGCACCGAAATCGTACGGACGCGTATTTGAGACGTCTATACCATGTCCTCGCGTTCAAAAGACGTTCTCAATGCGTCTATACGATTTTGGTCTGTATATGGGCCGCGCCGGAACGTCCTCGCGCCCAAACGGCTGGCGCCGAATCAGTCGCGCCGACTAGTCCTGCTCCGTATGAAGCGGCATTTATCGTCTTCAATCTTCCACTTTAGAAAAAAAAATAGTTTTTCACTCCAAATGAAAATCCGCTTGAATTAGCGACCTTTTCTGAAATTACTATTTTTACAAAATTTCACGTATTTTTGAAACGCTCGTTTCTGTGAAATACTTACTTTCCAACAGCTCAGAATTCTTTCTACCTCAATGAAATGGCTTGAAATTATATCAAGGAATGTACCACATTCTATGCCAAAACAATATTGAAAATTTTTACAATGAGTCTTAGCTGTTTAGTGATGAGCTGTGAATTTTTGAAATATCTCAGTTTCCCGTAATTTTTTATTCCACATTTTTGCCATTATCGATGACATTGTGAATTTCACGTAGCAAATTTTGCATCAAAATTAAAATGAAAGCATAAAAAATATGGAGTGTGAGTTGAGAAAGACAGAGGTAGAAGGATTCGAAAGATGGCTAAAAAAAACAACAGAAGCGGTGGAAAAGAAAATAAATTGAGAGCACTAAAAGGAAAAATGAGTAAGGAGGTAAGGAATTGTTTGAGTATATGAGAGAAATGTAAGTGAAAAGAATAATTGAAGAAAAGAAACGGAAAGGAAAAAGAAAGGTATTCTGCAAGTAAGCGGGCGAGGGGGGGGGAGGCTACGTAAAAACCCGAAAAGGGATACTGTACGGATTTCTGACGCGACAAATGATTTCTGCGGATGAATTAAGGATATTAAGTCCCAATCGTAAATGGTAATAAAATTCTGGAAATGGGGTATGTCTTTGTACGAAGTATTCAAAAGGTTGTGTAAAAATTTTACGACGAGAAGCTCGTTAATGAACAATTCATTCATTAACAAATGAAATGTAGTCTTAAGAAAACTTTGCGATAATTTTTTTTACCTCTCAATTTTTTTATATTTCCAATACACTAAAAGTAGCGGAAACAAAACGAAGTTTATTTATGAATGTTTTTTTTTCTTTTGAAAATTGTCAATTTTTTAATAATTAACGAGCTTTTCAGGGGTGGGGTTCAATATGTCGAATAACTGAATTGTAGAACGGTCGATATTTCGAAATTTTTAAAGTTGTGATATCAGTTTGGAGAAAAATAAGTAATTCGAAATTCTTATTCCCGATCGACTATTCAGCAGATTGCGTGTTTAATCAAATATTCCTTCTTTGAATTCGTATTTAGCCGAAAATATATATTTCAATAGTCTTCATTTCGAATGCAATTTTAACGGATCATTTGAATGTCAAAAGTTCATATTTTCGAATTCAAAATGGAGAGTAATTGTTTTACAGACAGACCAGAATATAGAGTAGCAAAAAATCGAAAGTGAATTTTTCGAGCCTATAAAACTCAGATATGCAGAATGGCGACAGCTCGAAAAGGCGAAAGTCAAAATGGCGATGTTTAAAATTGGAGATCACCGGTCTGACAAGGAAAGGTACTTTAGTGTCTCCCTCCGATTTTGATAATTTTTTTATATGTTATAGTCCATCCAAAAATCAGAGACACGTATTTTTTTTTTATCGGCTGAAAGTTATTTTTAAGGGGTGAAATTAGGGGTGTGCGAATATTCGAACTCACAAATTATTCGAGACGAATCGAATCCCATTATCCGATTCGAATTTCGAATAATTCGAATAGTTCGAATAATTTGAAAAATTCGAATTTCTTCATAAATTGAGTGCTCAACTATCAAACTGAAATATATTAATTTCTTATGAATTTTGAAAAATATTCAACAATGTTTAAAAAAAAAAATTACTTTCCTTTTCCAGTAATAGGGTATTGCACCTTTTTTTGAAAACTCTTTTAAAGTAATCCTGAGATCGTAATAAGCCAGTAGAAACGAACCAGTAAATTGAATTATTTAATTGAAATTAAAACAAATGTCTTAAATTTGTCTTAAATAACAAAATATTGTAATACAAATCATTCTTCAAATAATGATTATTCTTTAAATCCTTCTTCAAATAATGATTGAAAATAAAAAATAAATGATTGAAAAATCTAGAGTAAGGCAAAACGGAACACTCCCCCGAAAATTTAGAACACTTTTTCCTCCATTGGAAATCTGCAAAATTTCGTTATTCAGCTGAAAACATGCTTCAAAAACTCAAAGTTGGAGGAATTTTTTTTTTTTTAATTAATAAATTGAATTATCAGCTCAAGATAAGCCGTGAAATAGTTATGATCATTGAAAATATGGTTATATCCAAAATATATTTGATATTTATACAATTTTATCTCGTTTACGATAACTTTCATGGTACTCTTGGAAGAACGTGGGATAAGAGGACACCATAAACTAATGTCGGTTTACATACGTTCTGTCAACTATTGCTGTATTAAAAAATTGATTTTTCACACTTATCTCTCATATCCTATAAACAAAAAAAATTATCGGGCAAAGTGGACTCCCTCTCGAAAAAAAGGTTCTTTTGAAGATTTTGATTAAATTTCTGTGGCGAAATTGTGATGTGTGGCGAAATAAAATAAAATTTAAATTTTATGAAAAAAATGGGCAAAAGTGGCCTTTCCTTTGTGCGAAAAAATTTTTGTGTCCACTTTGCCCCATTTTTTTTACTTATTTTGAATATTGTTAAAAGTTCTTCTACTTTGCCGCATTTTTGAATTTATTTTATATTTTTATGCTGAAAGTTCTTCGTTTCTTGACGTTCTATTTCAACAGTACTTGGTTGAAATTTATGAAACGAAATTGATCAATGGAAGAAAAACAAACGCACTGTTTTCATCACATTCATTTTCGTCTGAAATGTGTAAAAAAATCTTATGACTAAAATAATTGAGATTGAAATTTGTGTCAGAATCCACGACTGAATTCTTCGATGGAGATCGAAATGGGATCGGCTCATTCGAAGACGCTAGGAGGAACAACTGCTATTGTTTTGTAGAACAAACATTATATCCATTTTCCATGGTATTACCAAAAAATGCTGCAAATTAAAATTTGCGAATTGCTTCCTCAAGATGGTCAAGATGCACAGTGCTCAGATGCACGATGCTCAAAGCTTACTCTATGAGGAAGCCAAAATGAAAAATATAGCACCTACCTTCTTTTACGAACTTTAATTTTCTCTTTGTTTAAATCCATAAAAAACAACTGAATGACGAGCCATCAGAAAAAACAGTTTGCAACTTTCAATTTTCATCTTTTTTCTATTTACATTGAAATTAAATAATTCCGACAGCTTTGCTGGAAAATATAGAGGAAGTACAGACTTATACACAATATCTTACAAAATTTCCAACAACTGAAGCGGTTAGACGATTTTTTGAAAAACTCATATTTTCGTAAAATTCAAAATGTCATAAAATTTAAACCGCTCAACCGATATTCCCTAAATTCAATATCAACCTTCCTATTATGATAGTCTATTTATAAAAAAAAAAATTATTAATAAATCTCAAAATTTTCGAAAGTTAGAGTGTCGACACCATTTTTATGAAAATTTCAAAACGTCGTCATATTCGTATTTTTTTTCAAATTCTGACAAAATTATCAGAGAATGAAAAGCTTGTATAGATTAACATCTGTGCAAAACGGTAGCCCCGTATATCAGACCGTTTTCGAGTTATGATCGTTTGAATTTTGCAGTGCCATAACACACACATACACACACACACATCCGGACATTTTTTCTAGATATGATTTTTCGATGTTTTGGAACATGTCGTGCACATTGAAACTGGAAAAAAAATTTTTCATCGTCACAAAGCTTCCTCTGTGAGGAAGCAAAAAGCAAAAAAATTGTGATTTTTCTCACTTTCAGGTGTGTATCCTTGAAAAGTAAGAGTAGCATGAAGTTACCGTATTATATAATGAGATTAAATTGTACAAATATCACATAAATATGGTAGATGTATCCATATTTTCTATGATAATAACTATTTCACGGCTTATCTTGAGCTGATAATTTAATTTATTGATAAAAAAAAAAATCAATTTAAAAAAAAAAAATTCCCCACCCAATTTTGAGTCTTTGAAGCATGTTTTCTGCCGAATAACGAAATTTGGCAGATTTTCAATGGAGAGAAAAATGTTCTAAATTTTCGGAGGAGTGTTCCGCTTTGCCCGCCTGTTCCACTTTGCCCTACTTTCCCCTATCTTTTTTTTTAGCAATTACATAGAAGTTTTAATTTATAACTCTTAGGAAATTCAGTTTATGCGAATTTGACAGATTCGATATTAAAACAAATACTCTAATTATTACAACCGAGGAACAAAAATTTTCATCGATATCCATAATTGTTGTTTATTTGGCAATAAACAAAAATCATTCGAATATTCGGTTTGAATTTCGACTCGAATATCATTATTCGATTCGATTCGATTCGAACGCTATTGGCACTTTCAATGAAACAGACAACATTTCGAAGAGCGAAAAGAATTCAAGTTGACGTGTTTTTGGATTTTTTTTTTTTTTGGATGATAATAAGACAATTGAATTGAATTTAATCATTTCGATGCGCAAAATGAAATTTGAGGTTTTAGGGGTGCTTTACCCTCTTGGTTTTTCTCTTGAAAAAATCCAAAAACACGTCAACTTGAATTCTTTTCGCTCTTCGAAATGTTGTCTGTTTCATTGAAATCGAATGAAATTTTTTTGTTTTTATATAGAAAAAAATTATGAATGTCAGGGGGTGAATCACCCCCATGTAATGGGGGTGCATAAGAAATTGAACATGTAATATAGGTTATTTGACGTGTAAAACATTTTGCAGTTGGATTCGTTACGATCGGTTGAGTGCTTCTATATAAAACACTCTACCAGATGCAAAACATGCCCAGCTTTGGGGGTCGATTTCACCCCTTGAAAATAATTTTGAGCCAATAAAAAAAATTCGAGTCTCTTATTCTTCGACAAGCTACATTCTTATAAAAAGAATACTGAAATCGGAAGGGAACAGTGCTCGAAATAAAACTTGACATTTTAAGGGTGTTTTACCCCCTTAATTTTATTGATCCGAGGAAAAACCAAAAACACGTCGATTTCATTTTTTCTTTGCTCTGCAAAATGGCGATTGTTTTATTGGAATCGCACAGTATCGCTGACTGTAGTAATTTATGAATCGAAAGAGTGATATTACAATTTTCGAAAAATCGATATTTTAGTCATCGTCCTATGGGCGATTGTTACATTCTATTTTCGATGTAAACGTGCTTCGAACCTTGCAGTTTCTGCTTTTTATTTATTTTCGGCATTCAAAGCTCTAGTCGAATCGCTATCTGTCTTCATATTATTATCATTCGAAGTTTATAAACTCGAGATTTCAGCTGTTCGAAATTTTAGTCGTACCAACATTTGATCCCCACCCCTTTTCAGTCGTCGTGAAATTTTTAAACGACCTCATGAATACTTGATACAAAGGGGGCATTCGACTTGGACGTCTACAACCTGAACAACGTTGAAAGCGTTTGTAACGTTGGAATAAACGCAGTTGAAACGCGCCGCCGTTGAAAGTGTTTACAACGCCAGGCCGAACGGTAATTATTATGTTATTATTAACGTTGTCAGCGTCGACATTTTCAAAAATTTATAATCCTTTGTGATTTAGGACTCAACGTCCTCGCAATTCATTGGCGGATATCATTTGTCCCGTCACCAAAATCCCTGCAAGCGAGTTATCCGCGTTTGCATTGCACACCACCCAACGTTTTTTAAGTTTTTATTTAAACTTGATACAAAATTGGAGAAAATTTGTCATTGCGTGCAATTAAAAGTGTCATTGATAATGCTATAAACATGAGATATTTCAAAAATTCACAGCTCACCGACCAGCTAAAACCCATTCTCCATTCTAAACAATTTTAGTATTGTTTCGACATAGAATGAGAGGTACATTCTCAAAAAATAATTGCTCCAACAGCGTTTCATCAAAAGTATGAGAAATTTTGTGAAAATAGTAATATTTAAGAAGAACGTGCTGCTCGTTCAACCGGATTTTTATTTGGAGTGAGAAAAAAAAAATTTCTGAAGTAGAAGATTGAAGAAAAATGCCGCTTTATGGGAGTCTCGGAGAAATGGCAAAAAAATGAATTTTTAAAAATTAAAAAAAAAATCCTACAGTCATGAAAACTTGATGAATTGACTTCAAATATTTGAGGGATCGTCTCTTTTTACAAGCTACTTTTCGGAGGAAAAATCGGCAGCCAAGTCGCTAACCCAAGCTGCGATCGAAAAGTAAAATGAATATCTGCCCGTAAAATTGGACCGAGAAGCCTATCGAACATTGGACCACGAACCAGGTAAGAAGACGGTTTGCCAGCACGCAGCAAGAGTCTCAAGAATATTCGAATAAAATTTGAAATGAACGGTCGCACAGCGACTCATCATCGTATAAGTTTTCGAGAGTTAATACCGGCATATTCGCGTTCAAAGTTCAAAAACAGCAGCGGGTCCTTTGCACGAATATCGAACAATTGGAATGCGTCCAGTTGTCTTCGACGCATTCGCATATATTCGCGCATATTGTTGAACTTGCGAGTGTCATGGCTGCTGCGAGGTGACGTAGTTCAATGTCGTCGCGGGTCGACGTCGTCGTTAGATAAAGCTAGAAGGGTTGGTGCTCGCGTCCTAGGCATATCTAGCTATGTACAGGATAGTGGGCTGGCTGGGTTGCGTGGGAGAGACGACAGTGGATTCAAGCAGGGTTCAAAGGAAAAAAGCATGGTCCTCGCGATTCGCGATTCGATCATACAGAACGACGTTTATAAAAAGTTTTAAGTAAAAACGAAAATATATCGAGCACGATGAGAGGTCGATAGACACCAAAAATTAAAGTTCGCTTGTCCTCTGCGACGAATGGAATTTTTGTTCTGTTTTTTTGCAAGAGAATCGAGGTGCCCAAAACTCAATGGAATGAAAATCTTTGGTTGCGACTACTTTTAATTTTGGCGCATTTATTCGGGGATTCCGCTTGCCTTAAAAATAATAATTGAATCGAAAAATGCAGCAATATCGAATCGTCATCCGGGGGAATAGTGCGGCGCGCGATGAAATTGTATCGAAGAGTGGGAAAGAGGGATCCGGCACGTATAGAGCAAGAGAGCATCGGCGATGGGGGAGGGGAGAGTAAGGGTGAAAACGAGTGGGACGTCAGTGTGGGGTGAGTGAGTACAGAGAGGGATGAAGAGCCCGAGGAGAGGGGAGAATAGCTTTACCCTGAGCTTCGGATCACGGCGAGAGTGACGAGAGAGGGAGAGAGAGTGTCGAGTGTCGACGAGCGAGCAGCACAACGAGCAACCGGCGTCGGCTGTCGATCAGTGTGATTCAGGCTGTGGTGGATGAAAGTACGGTCCCAAAAATATACTTTCGTTAAACGGTCGTGCGCTTCCGAGAGTAAACATTTATTATTTTATCGCCGATGAAATATTTCATCTACTACGAAAGTATATTCCAGAAAAAATACGATCACGTATAATAATATTTAATAATAAAAATAACTATAATGATAATAATGATCGTGATACGATGTGCTTGAGAAGCATTCGGAGAGGCATAAGGAACTCGTAAAATATAATATTCGAAATATCCTCAAGGATATATTTACTTATCATTGGTGGCGAAATTCGTTTTGTTTTCGTTTTGTGACACTGTGAACGTGAAAGTACGTAGTAATTCGCCGGTCTCTGTGCTCTCTCGAAGAAAAACACTTGGGAACTACATCGTGTTATGAAAATATTTCTTCTGTGTAAGGTATTTATCATATTGAATCGTCCTTTTCGTAATCTGTAATCGCGTTTAAGCATTCGTTAGCTAACTCGAGCACGGATTAAGAATTGTTTTTTACTCCAATTTTTAGTCTGTGAAATTCGTGTTAATTCGATTTGTCCAATGTATTGGCGATTGGCCGGTTTATAATTATTGCATTTTATTGCATAAATTGCCACCAAGAAACCTTCGTTGTATTATATTCGTTGGAACCAGCAAACATATTCATGTACGTTATAACAGTAAAGAAATCTCCGTGTATTTGTCTTCGCGGAAGTGGTTTATTGATAGAAAAGAATGTCTTGTGACGTAACAGATACTTCCGGACTTGTGAGGAATTTCGAGACGAAAGATCGAGGACGAGTTGGAAGACGAAAGATTTTTTCGCCCCGGTGTTAAATATTCAGGACGAAAAATTATATCCTCCTTCTCGATATTCTAAATTCTATATTTTCTAAAACGAAAATTCGAAAATCTCAATTTTAGATCCCAAATTACTGCCCAAGCGCTGTGATTTTTTTTTTTTTTTTTTTTTTTTACTTTTACTTTCGTATCGTACATCGACTGCAATGAAATTTATTGTCATCGTTTTTTTGGCTTTTGTCGTATCTAACTGTATTTATGTGAAATTTCGTGCTCCGCCATCGATTGTACGGCCGAGTTTATACACTTGGGCTGCCCGTGACATTGGACTCGAACGAGAGTGAAAGCTTACCTTGAAAAGCGGCCGCGAGGAGGAACAGTTCGATACTCTCGCCCAACTTAAGCTTTAAAGAGCGCCACGGGATCTTTCACATTTCTGCGTCGTTCTCGTTTGAATTTTTTCTCTGCTTTATCTCATTATTTGCTTACCCGCCGATAAAAACACACTTATATTCATATATTCTCAATGTTATTTGCATTTTTAAAAGGACGATCGAATATTTAAACGTTTTTATTTCCCCCCCGTAAAAAAACGAGCATTATTTCCTTCAGGTTGAACTTTTCCCCATCTTTGAATCTTTGAATCCATCTTGAAGAAAGGTGGCAAGCAAAAAATCGAGTGCGGGGAAAGAATTTGAAAAATTTTTCTATTCTCTGCCCTCTGGTCTTGGTTGCAAATAATCTTGGCCACTTTGAATGATGGAAAAGTGAGTTATTGATGCGGGAATAAGGAAGAAAGTATAGGACTCGTTACTTAGGGTTCGGAAGGACCGCGAGGATAAATTTATTGCGCCGCAATATACCTTGGCAGACGTTCAGCTAAAGTTTTATTAGTAACTATACCTACCCTAAAAATGATCCCAACTCCGGACTACGATTCGAGCCCAACATATTCGTTCGCAGACGTACTCTTGTGGCATTAAAACTCAAGCGTATTGAAATGGAAAATCGTTGAAGGAAAGTTCCAAGAAAGAAAGCACTTTTTGTTCTTGGAGAATGGAGTAAATAAAAAATCGCATATAGAACGTTCACAATGGGCGTGGGTGTATCAAGCTCTGTCCCTAGTAAGAGCGGTGTGTCTGCGAGTCCGTGTACAATCATCCGCGTAGGCGGGTAGTTTCTGACGTCGGTCCGCTAGCGTTCGGCTTCCTTCCATTTCATCCCCGTAATGTACACTTGATCCTTTTTCATCTGAATAACCCTCGCGGCAAGTTACTATCATAACGATATGAAACTTTGATGAAATTTATTTGGAAATTGTTTGAGAAAGTATCGAAAAGGAAAAGCAACAAGATGTGTCACGTGTCCGCGCGAGCAGCCGTGCGGGTATGCGCGCGCGATAGTTAACAAAAATCCATTTATTTTACACTTTTAAATAGCAACCAATATTCCAGAAGACGCGCAACTTGTATCCTCCGGACGAACGCGCGAAGATTCGTCTTGATTCGTATGATTTTCCTCTTTATAATTTGCTCTGCTGTATCTGCTGGGAACTCGTATCCATGACGATCTCGCTCTTCGCTCGTCGAGGGGATAGAACCGTCGCTTTCCCTCTCTTTTTCTTTCTTTCTTTTTCTCGCAGTTAATGCGTATACTTTCTCTCACCCACACCCCTGTACCAAACTTTATCGTCCTCGGTTCCCACCCCCGCCCCCTATCCGCTATCGTAAATTTCTCGTTCCACCGTGCTGCAAACGTGCGTGTACCTACATTTGATTCTTTATTAAAACAGCTTAATCAATTCTCTTCATTTTTCAAGGGCAATCATTTAGGAGACCGCTATTTTCGGTGAGAATTCCATTCAATTAAAAAAGAAACGTCGAAAAATGTTGTTTTTTTTTCTTCTCTCACAATGCGGGTTCGAATGAGAAGAATTCCTATTTACGAAATCACGAGCGACAGAACTGCTGCGCGCCCTTTCGGCCAATTCGTCGTCTTATTTTTCACCCTCGAATTATTTATTTCGCGAAAATTGACGAGAAAATAAATGTTTTAGTCGTTCGAAAGAAAACGCGTCAGCAGGTATGGCTCGTGCAGAGAGGAAACCTGGCGTGAGCGATCGATTTAATATTTATTATCGGTTTTCGAGCATTTCGAAAAATGTGCTTACGTATCGTCAGCACGGTGCGTCAGCAACGGGCTCTTTATATATTCCCTTCTCATCCTCGTTACATCCATTTACTGTTTACTTAACAAGGAAAATAAATGAATGATTGAAAAATATTTATCATTAAGTTTTAACAAACCACGCGCCCTCGTCTCATGAGCGTTAAGTAATGCAATAAATAATAAAAACCGAGTGCATATACACTACCATCCTCCTCTCCGTACGCTGAGCTCGAAACGTTTCTCGTTAGTTTGTACTTTTTTTTTGCTTCCTAAATTCATTCAATTGTTTTATTGACGAGCATTGAGGTGCGGTCTATATCAGTAGCTGAAAAGTCGTTAACAACAGTTACATCTTGTTCTATGATAAAATGTTGATCGCTTGATGAGACTCGCTTTTGATATTTTCTTTCAAATATTAAGCTACTTTGAATAAACCGTGTAACAGAGGATTTTAACCAACCAAACTATTGATAGATTACGTTAAGGGACGCTGGAGTTTGAACAATCGTTGTAAGCCTCGTCGTTTGTGGGTTTCAGTTGTTGTCAAATGAGTTTTATTTCAACAACGAGAGTATAATTATCTTTCTCGAGATTAATATTTAGGATAATAGTTATTCATTACTCCAAACTTTTCTGCGACTTGGCAGATACCAAATGATTGAATCTCAGGTTGCTTCGATTCGTAAGAAAATTCGAATTTATCGAAAGCTCCCGCGGTTGACCGCTAGTCGACACATTTTTATATTGACTATCATTGCTGAAGGATTGACTAAACATTCATTCAATCCTCCGAACTAAATATCCTCCTGATCATGACGAAATTATAAATAAATTACGAAAAGAATATAAAACGTATAGACATCACTATTCATTGTGCATAAAAATATGAGACTCAAAGCTTTTTTGAAGCGTGGAAATACTTTTTGTTAAAAACACTCACACACGCGCGCGCGCGCGCGCGACGTAGCGCTGGGCATTCCTGGTTCTTTGTGATGGATGCATCTTTGAAGCTCCAAGTTTCTTCTTTTCGACCTCCGGAAGCCTCCAAATACATACTACCAGAGTTTTGCCTCGGTCTTGAAACATCCCGACTGAAAATTCACCTTCTGCTTTGGTTTCTCTCGCTCTCTCTCTCTCAAGAAGCATGTGCAACACCCAAACAGGCTTACGTGGGGTCTGGTCAGGGCCTGCTTGGGCACAATCCACATAGTTTTGGGATAGGAAAACGGTAGGGTCCTCATGAAAATTTCTCGGAAAAAAGATCCATCTAACGTCGAAAGGTCTTTTATACTGTTTCTATATACAATATATATATTCGAGTATATACCACCACAAACTAAGTTCTCTCGCTCAGGAACTTTGTACGTTTCCTACCACTACACAAACAATGCTTCTTGGAAATTTGATTCTCTCTCTCTCTCTTATTTTAACGTTTCTCGCTCGCGCTCTTTCTCTCACTACTAAGTACATTCCTCGTCGAATTTATATATGCGCTTGATTATGCGATTTCATTTTTCAAGAGCAAGAATCTATTAAAAATATATTTTTTCATCTAAATGCCGTCATGCTGCTTATACAATTCCCGAATACGTTTGATCGATTCGTTTTTTTAATAATTATAATTATATCGAACAATAATGGTGTGAAATAATGTCATTGGATGCATTCTGATGAAAAAAAAGTGAATCAATCGTCGCATAGTCCACTTTTTTTACTCAAAATAATGCCTTCCAGCAATTTCGAATGTAAATATTCGCTATAATTCAATAATAATGGATGCATATTTTAAACGACGAGATAAAGAGAGATTACAGTCTCTCGACCCAAAATATCCTACCTTACTTTAATAATGCAAAAAAAAAAGTTTTAACTCCGTAATTACTGTTGGATCCGTTCATCATTTCATTCGACAAATAAATCAACATATAATCCGTATTCATTGCATTATTGTTCAGCTAATGCTCACTTGAATGTTTCATGGAGCCATCGTCAAAATGATAAATAAAAAACATTTTTCGTCTCTATTAACGAAACATTTCTACAAGAAGAAAAAGTTTGTGACTATTTTACGTTCATATTCTCGACAACTTTGAAGCGAAAATGTGTGATACTAGTGTAAAAAGGACCTGTTGATATATGATGAATCGAGGAAAACAGACAAATATTCAAAACTACGCACGAGCATTGGACGAAGCTCCATTTTTCCGGCCCTCTCTTAGACTCTTTAATTATTTTCTTGAAAATATTATCGTGTTTACGGAGATTATTCTGAAAAAATAATCCTTACGGATATTTATAAATGGCATATAACAGAATTCAGTATTTCGAATCCTGCGTAGATAGTGAACAGAATTCTGAGACGCTTTCGAGCAAGGCCTCCGCGGCGACATTCGTCAATACTTAAAACGAAACTGGCTCGAAAATACGAAAAGAAGACCAAGCTCTGCTCATTTTTATCTCTTCCTCTCTTTCTTCCTCTCCCTCTCCCTCTCTCTTTGCCCGTCTTTCTTGCTCGCACAGTTTGAGCGACGATTTTCCCACTGGTTATTGATTTCCAAGGGCTCCGCGTGAACGCTCCGGGACCTTTGGGACCCCGATCTTACTGGGCCCGTTTCCGAGCCAGGCCCTTCCCTCTCCCAGTTTTTTTCCTTACCTAGAGTCCTAGAGAATGCGCAGTTGCCTTATATATGCTTGAAAGAAAAAAATCTCAACCGTTCTTCCACCGAAAAATAGTTTCTGAAGCTAACGCGTTTCTAAAGCTGCCTTTTATTAATAAACATTGGAGCTTTAATTGACTTTATCTTGAAAAAAAAACTCATACGCGATGCGTCGATGATAATTTTGAGAAAACGAGAAATTCGTATTCTTCTTGTTTCATGTTCCTAAATCTCTTAAATTTAGTCATCTCGAAATAAGAATGTTCCACAGTAAATTTGTCCATTATAGATGAATAATACAAGAATCAGATTGTTCCTTCCAATTTGCAATTGTACGTCTTATATTGCAATATTTTACAACAAAATATATTTCAATATTTAATAATAAGTCTCGTATTTTGGTCAATAAATCTAATTCTCGGTATTTTATAAAAAGGAATTTATGTCGAAAAGCAATAAATATACTTTGAGCTTTAAAGTTTGGTATGTTTTGGTAAATGACGGAAATAATGTTGATTGAGTAACTTGACAGAGAAAAAAGCATGCGCGCTGTCGATACTTAATCCTTTCGACTCGCGTAAAAATAATTTTTCATTGCAGTATATTAAAAAAATGGCTAGACTTCCACATGAAAAGGGTTATCTAAAATTGTACGCGTTTTGTGAATATTACAGAAAGAGGAAAAATCGTCGAAAAGACCGTGGCCGATAAAGGTGTAATCGTTGGCCGAAACAGCCGGTGGACTTTTGAGCCCGGAAGCAGCCTCAAGATGAGTAATACTCACGAAAACGTCTACAATCGTGGTACAAGTCCTTTCGGGGATTTCAACATGCATCGGCGCGATCCAACCGCCAATTTCAACATATGCCTAGCCCATCCAGCTAACAACGTAAGTTATTGAGATTTTTGAGTGAGAAAAAGCCTTAATCAATGTTGAATAAATAATTATTATCCGATCGAACGATCGTTTTAAAAATCGTATATAAAAACAACTGCATGCGCAACGCAAAGGACGTGATTTTATTCTTATTTTGTACGAAAATCTCAATAAAATCTGACCATTTTTAAATAATAACCCGAAAAAATTTCAATCGAATTTATTTAAATCAACAGCGCGCAAGCGTTTTATCACCGTGGGAGAGAATGAATTCGGGGTATTCGAGTGCCAGTCCACCTGGCACGACGTCCTCGTGCAGCAGCGCAAATTCGTACAGTTACGGTAGTCCACCGGAGGATGACCTCAGTGTCGATTCTCTTTTCAGCAGTCTTCTGCAGGCCGTTAACAGCAGAAACTTTGGTTCGAATTGCGACGTGACGAATCCATCGGGCGAAAGTTTTAACGTTTCAAAATGTGCCGTCGACTGCATCGATCCACTCTGCGACAACTGCATCAGTGTTCGCCAGGTATAAGTCGTTTATTTTTTCTTCTTCTTCTTCTTCTTCTTGAAATAATTCGCGAATAGAATAAATAAATTATTTCGCACATTTTGCCCATCGAAAGTAGTAGCAGCAGCGAATTCAAATAATTCGATGAGATAAGAGAATATATGATTTTAATTTGGCAGAATCGTGGGGACGTGAACCATTTTATCGAGCATTTTGGATCGTTGCAACGAGGTGCGTTCGAAATATCGAATAGTCCACCCCCCTCAGGAGCAGTAGCATCGATGTTACAACCGATCGGTACTCCATCGTCGTCGGGTTCGCCAATTTCTTCACCCCGAAAGTACTTGTGCGAGATTCATCATGAGACACAAGCTCTATGGTGCCTGACTTGCAGTCGTACATTTTGCGGGGAATGTTGCATGAATCTTCATCACAGTCACGTGACGATGCTTCTAATGGAAGCGCTCGAAGGAGCCGGTGTACAAGCGCACAAAGTGATGAGCGAAGCAAGAGTCGGGATTAATTCACTCCGCGAGGACCTCGAGGCTGTACAAATGGCTGCGGAGACCCTCGAGCAAAAAGCAAGAGAAGCTTCCTCGGACGTCATGCTTTGCGTCAGACGCGTTGCTTCCGCTCTTGAATCACGAGAGAAAGAATTGTTGGGCAGAATCGAGAAAGCAAGGGTCGCCAAATTCGCTTCCCTCAAGATTAGAGACGAGGGCTTGAGAAACGGAATTGTCAGACTTTCCAAAGTGGTTGATAAACTCGGAGCAGTCATGGACGCGTCGACCATCGCTACAAACCCGTTGGATCTTCTAGTCACCAAAGACATGGCTTCGGCGGAGGTAAGAAACTCTTGGTTGCATTCTCGCTCATCAATGCGAAGATTAATAATTCAGGTTTTCCTTCAGGTATTTCAGATTTATCAAAATCGACAGAATCTTCCGCCAACGGAGGAAAACTGGATTTCCTTTTCGGGACCGGAAGGGAATGTGTTGCAGGCGATCGCGAATTTTGGCTCAATAATGGTAAACAATCCAGGACCGATCGGTGATCGGCGCGCTGTCAGAGGTCGGGGGGGTTCGCCACAGCAAAATTTATGCCAAAACGTTCAGGTCGCGCCGCGCAGCCCCGTACCCCGTGGGCGACCAATCGCGCTAAATAGCTTTCCCGTAACGGTCAGAAACGGAAGAAACGTACCCCCGTTGCACAAATCCGTCAAGGTAATCGGCACCAATGCCGACCCTCAAGAGAACCTTTGCCGACCTTGGGGAGTCGCTTGCGACAAAGACGGTCACATTATCGTCGCCGACAGATCGAACAATCGGATAAAAATTTATCGGGAGGACGGTAGCCTCGTCAAACAATTTGGATCTCACGGCAGTGGACCCGGACAATTCGACAGACCGGCTGGAATTACCGTCGATGCTAGAAAACGAATTATCGTTGCTGACAAAGATAATCACCGAATTCAAGTAATTATATATATGATTTGTTCAATCGATCGCGATATCGCACAGCAGACCCACTTGGAATAATAAATTCTAAAAGACTCGAATTATGTTCAATTTACAGATACTCACGATGGAGGGACTGTTCCTGCAAACATTCGGGGAGAAAGGCTGTCGCTGCGGGCAATTCAATTATCCATGGGACGTCGCCGCAAATACAGAGTGCCAAATAGTCGTCTCGGACACGCGCAATCACCGGGTTCAATTGTTCAGCGCTGAGGGAGTATTCCTGAGAAAATATGGATACGAGACGACGCCCAGCATGTGGAAGCACTTTGATTCCCCGCGAGGGGTAGCTTTCAATCCAGAGGGTAATGTCGTTACAACGGACTTCAACAATCATCGCGTCGTCGTAATCGATTCCGACTTTTTCAACGCAAAGGTACTCGACTGCGATACTACCGGGGGTGTTAAACAATTTTTGAGGCCACAGGGAGTGATAATTGACGACGAAGGTAATTTAGTCGTAGCCGATTCGCGAAATCACAGAATTCAAGTATTCGACTCGGCTGGCGCGTTAAAATGGAAATTCGGCACTCATGGTAACGGGCCTCAAGAGATGGACAGGCCGTCCGGTATCGCCTTGACTCCAAGCGGAAAAATAGCGGTCGTCGATTTCGGCAATAACCGCGTTTTGTTGATTTAAATATTCGTCAAACGATCCATCCCGCCCAACATGGGGCGTCTATTTATCTTAATTTCCCAAAGAATCGAGTTTTCCTCACGATCAAAGTATTTTTAACAGCCCCGCGATCCTTCGTAAGAAAGTAATACGAAAGCCGCGACGGCTCGTTTGTGTTTTACTTTTATTTTTATATCATTTTTTCTTTTGACAAATCAAAAAGACGGATTCGTTGACGCGAATCGAATTGTTCGTTATTCGCTCCGGCCGCGCGAGCAATAACCTCTGTCGTCGATTTTTCTTCATTTTAATACGGAGACGCAAGGCCCGAATGACGGATTTACGTGAGAAACAGAAAACGGCCATATTTTCTTACCGAATGTAAATAAGATCTTTTCGCGTAGCACCGTCGACGGATCGAACAATCATGCACCGACGAATCACCGATTCGTTTCACTCGTCATAGAACGAACAATTACGTTTCAAGAAAAATTTTCGAGACGGCTAGTAAGCTTCGGATAAACGTACCATTAAGGAAAAAAAAAACAAATACAAAAACAAAAACTTTCCGTCGTTAGTGATAGTTACGATAGTTTCGACGTTTATTTCTCTTTTTACCAAGTCAAATTATGATAAATGGTTTTGAGTTCTTGACGGCGCACAGGACAGCTCTCGGTCAATAGTGAGATATTGCAATGGAATCATTCATTTTGCAGAATAATAAGAACGTTTTGTTCCCTCTAACAGAACTGACGCATACTTCCAACTAGCATTCACAAAATCCTTAAATTAGAAGATTAGACATCGGTGTATAGCTACCGGAGTATATCGGGATCGAGTAACGAGGAGAAGAAAGAACCTGTATAATTTTGTGAAATTTTGTGTCTTTGTGTCTTCCTCCCTCCTCTAACACTACTCGCGAGTATCAACTAATTTATTAGAAGCTCGTATCTCGCGTGGACGGGGGGAAGAGAAGGAATGCTCTCCATTGAAAATGCTCTCTTAATAGAATCTTGGACGATTCATTACTATATATCTATTGATTGACGCGATCGATGATTTTTTCACATCCAAATTAAATTAAGACTGAACCGCAAGACTGAACCTTAATGAAAAGAGAGGATAAACGAAGAATAGGGTTTAAAACAATACATTTCGAACGAAAAGACATTTGAACAAAATGAAAAAATGAAAAAAAAAAAAAAAACAAAAACAAAAAAAAAACAAAAACAAATTCAACAAAATATACGAGTGTTGATTTTTTTCATTGCAACGTCGCGTTCGCGACACGCCTAAAATCAAACGTTTAGTAATTAGCGTATACGCATAATTTCTTTTTTTTTTTTAACAAACTTTCGATGAGTTACCATTGCCACTGCTTCTTTTTACAATGTTCTCGATTTACGTCGATCCTATCTAGTACTATTTGCTCATTCCTGTATATGATTTTATATTTAGTATACAATAATGTGTTGGCGCGCGAACAGGTAAATGCAAAAGGGATGCGATTCGACTGTCAGAGGGATTGCTTGCGATGAAAGCGTTGTAAGGGCATGCTCGTATGATCGCGGATACCCCGAAAATTTCGCAAAATTCGAAAGAGAAAATGCCTCCCCTCCGCTGGCTAACATAAAGTCTCCAAAGATGCAATTTTTTCTCGAACTCGAGTCATCGCGGCGTGCCAAATCAATCGTATCGTACTAAATATATCACCGCGAGATCAATTCGAGCGGAATAGATGCGAATGAGGCTTCTCCAAGGAGCGTCCATGCTCCAATGAAAAAAAATTAACACGCTCCAATTATTGTCATAGGGACAAATGATTACAATCGCATTTCCTCATTATTGATACTTGAAAAGAAAATGCTGTCGTCACGAGTGACGGCAATTCTTTCGGTCAGATGATTTCTCATCGGAATCGAGCGACTTTTTTTCGGGGGGGGGGGGGGGGGGGGGGAGGGTCAGCGGGACATCTTACATTTTGGCTGTTAGAGACAAGAAGGTTGGCTGAAATTCGTGTGATTGTCGAGAGTGAAGGTATTTTTGAATTTGACGCGTGGAATGTATACGCGTAATAATAATAATAATAATAATAATAATATATATCGCTTCCAAAGTTTTGGCTAATTTGGCTAATAGCAAAGCTTCCACTACTGCGTATACAGATGAATATACGAAGGGGGAGAGGAGAAAATTGAAGAGACGATGGTTGCCACGCGAACCTAGTCACACATTCCAAAATACTTTTTTAAGTCAGGCGTGAACAAAATACGAACAATGAATAAGCGATGTGAGAGAGGAGAGGGGAGATTACGCTGTTAGAAAAATAAAGTTTCTCTAGCGCGTGTCAAATTGGAAGAAACGATTCGTCTCTTGAATTTCCCTCCTTATCAACAAAATCGTCTCTTTTAATTTAAGCTTTTTTGATGACTTTATGAAGGTCAAGAATCTTCATTATCAGAATTTTATCAGTCATCGTTGGTAGCCGACGAGTGCCTTGAATCGTGTCATAATAACTAACTTGTTGAAATCGTCATTATTGATATCAAATACCAAGTGATTTTTGTTAGTAAGGCTTGTGGAGTCCAAATCCGTATCAATTTAACGAATACCTGCAATAATAACTCTATAAATGATCGTTTATTGGAATACTCGTTTTTTTTTTTTTTACATAGTGTTGTAATAATTTCAATGATTCTTAAACGCCACGCAATTCATCTTTATATTTATTTATTTTTATTTTTTAGTATTTTTTACGAATTTCGATAAATTCGAATGATTATTGTCGCATTTGAGACTTTTTTTTGGCGAGCACAGCTTGTTATTACTCAGAAAAATCATATAATTTTCCAGCCAAATAACCACTGCTGGGACGCTGCAGTTAATAATTTTTTTCTTCAAATAATAATTCATCATAGCTATTTTATAAATGTTATTAAGTATAATATTAAATGACTGATGAAATTCTGATAGCTAATCTTTGTTGGAAGTAAATCAACGTAACTGCAATATTTATAATGACAAATGTTTAATGATTTCAAAGACATAGCCTGCCAGTATGCGTTTTATTCACAGTATTATTCTTCCGAAATAGGCTCATTGTATTTATTGAGTCGGTGCGACTAACGTTCCTTGTTGAATTCGTTTAGTATTATATTTTTCTCCGCTCAATCATTTTAATTATCGGATAAACTAACAATTTAATCACGAGTATACGTCATAGATTTATTTGAGTGTGATTGTCAATGAGCGACAACGTTTGTTTTGTCGTTCAACTTAAGAGATCAAAACTGAAGTAGGCAACATTGAAACGAAAGAAAACGAGGTCAATCAAAAAGTGGTACATTAAGAAACTTTCGTAGCACCACGAAATCACTATAAATTTGGAAATATTATGAGAGCGCGTGCGCAATATAAATGAACATATCCCTCACAAACTCGTATATAATTCACGCATTTCAGATGTTTTTTTTTTTTTTCTTCTTTCTTTCTTCGCCGCGATAATATACGTTGGTCGGTTTTTTTTTGTTATTATTCTATCGTGAATAAAAAAAAAAAAAAAAAAAAAGAAACAAAGGGAAAATTGAATGGCCAACAAGAAAGAGAAATGTAAAATGAGCCAATTGTACAAAGCTGCAGCCTGAGATAGCGAATTTATGTCCTACATTTAATTATATACAGACTAGTGATCGTAACGTTAAGAAGATGAAGAAAAAAACAAAAAGTAAAAAAAACAAAAATATAGTAGTAATGATTATTATACTGACAATGTAAAGCATAAGATTGACGTAAATTTCGTCCCATCGAAATTTGAAATTTGAAAAAAAAATGGGTATTATTCGTCGCCGTGAGCAGAGATGGAAAAACAAACAACATTATTCTCGATGTAGAAACAAACATTGAAATTGTAAAATTGTTGAGATAAGATGAGCGGTCGAAGGAATAAAATGCATGTTATTTTATTTTTGTTTTTCCTTTCGTTAACGAGCCTTAGAACTTTTTAGAGCGCGTTAGCATGGGTGCGAGGCGCGAGCGAAATAGGGAAGAAAAAACGATATTATATAGCGGTAGAAGACGTTGCAAGTGCAACGTAGATGTGAAACTGTTTCGGATAAGTCGTTGGCTAGCTTGGTTACGGGATTTGTATAAAATTTTAGTAAAACTTTTAACAATAAAAAAAATTCAACGCGATCAATTTGATTAGACGAGAGGGACATGACCTGAAGAGTTTTGTTTTTTTTTTTTTTCTATCTAACGCGCCCCCATAATGTATAATACTACAAACAAGATTCATATAAAAATCGTTATGTAATATACGAGCAGAACTATTCTAATTCTTGTGCTTTTTTTTTTTTTTTTTTTTTTTTTAAATATTTATCAACGATTATCTTTTTGGAAAAAAGACAATTTCATTGTGGATACGAAGATATCGAGATATACTTTGCGAGTTGAAATAATTCAAATGGTAACTGCTCAGGTCATTCGCCTACAAATTCTTGCGAAGTGGGAAACAGAAAAGTGAACATCGGGTGACTGCGCGTTGACTTGAATTAACAATAAATTATATAGATTATTGGTACACCCCTTAGATATTATTGAATTACGTAGCGTTGGTGAAATTTATGGGGGAAGAAAAAAAGAATATTTGCAGGTGTATCGACGACATCCCGAACAGGCAGAACGGGGACGAGTTAAAACGATAATCACGCGAACGTTGAAAATAAGATACATACTAACAACTTAAAAACAACAACAACAACAATAATAATAATAATAATAATAATGATAATGATAATGAGAACAACTCTCTAACGCGTTGAATAATTACGAAATAATTGTATGTATAATTGATAAATATTGTGAGCAATATTCATGGGGCGCCTGAAGGAAAGATCGAGTTGGACAAATGTATGATAAAAAAAAAAGAAGTAATGTTTCAATGTACAATGGGAAAAAAAAAGGTCTGAATTATATCGAGATTGTCTCTCCTTCGCTCGCTTCCATTCATAGAATGACTTTTCTTAATCATAAAAACACGTAGTACTGAATAAGTTGCAAAAAAAATGGACTCGGGGTCAGTAATATTGTAACGTGTAAGTAATTCACCTGATCAGTCGCGGTCTAAGATTGACAAATCCTACTGTTTTACATCCCAGCAGCACTGTAACAATGGGACTTATTCCTGAAAACGAAGAGAGGCTCTTAACGAAACTTGAACGTTTCGTTGATGATAAAAAAATTAAACTATTTTTTGTGACGCATCAGAAAGTTATATACAACACCACGGTTTGTTGTTGATTATAGTGAGAAAACGTCAACGCGTGACGAAAAATTATTGTACCTGCCCGTGCGTCGTAAATAAATTGTGGTAGAACAAAAACAAAATGGTAAAAATTGATCATACGTTAATTTGTTTCGTCGTGGATATACACACGATTTGAAAAAAAAATCACAAGTTCCTAAGTAAAATTACACTTATCGTACTATTCTGAATCCACTTTAGTTTATCATATAACTACATTTCGCCAGCTCATTTCTCATATTTTAAAAATAACTTATTATCATCAGTACTATTATTGTTGCCATTATTGCTCCGGTTGTAAGAACGGTTGGAGAATCTCTCAAAAATTGACGAGCACAAGTCTAGATATATATCTCATGTACATGAATATATGAATAATTGTATTAGACATCGCAGGTGCAACAATTGCGGGAAAACAAAAATTATGAAATAATTGTAACGGGATGTGTGCGTTCGAATGATAATAAAACTGACAAGAGTTATGATAAAATAAATTTCTTTATTTTTCCCGTCCAATCCATCTTAGTTTAGTTCTCGTCGTATGTATAACGTATAAACTCGCGCTGACTTTATACGTACGCAATATCTTACGATCGCGTGCAATCGCGAGATCAACGAGATCGCAACGTTACGGTCTTCAATAGTATACGCACCGACGTTGTGCAATTATACATAATGTTTATATCATTATGATGATGATATAATATATAGTTCGTTAAATAAAAGTAATGTTGTATTATTTTTTCTCCTCAAGAGCCTTCGTTTCAAAAATTCCGATACGTATGTTTTACATTTTCTTCAAACATTTTTTTTTGACTTTCCCACCATCACATTCGTTTTCAAAACCTCTCACGTATTTTGAAACGGAACTTGTTTGTGACAGGTTGTCTGGATTCTTGATTAATATAGCACCCAATGCTGACCTCCAAAATTTCAACGTACCGGGTGTACCGATGTTTGACTCATTGTCAATGAAAAATTGAACAATGTTTTGATCCGTTCCACGGTGAACGTCAACATTGTTTTTCTGACAATAGTTCCACCAATGACGTACAGGACCTTCATATCGTTTTAGCGTTGTAGGGGCGAGTGCACGTGTCATCCTTGTCGCAGCTTCTTCGCAATAGCCTTCAGCCATGAACTTATGTCTATGAGCAGCTTCGATACCTGGGAACGGTTTGACAGGACCAATTCTTGCAGAAACCTGTTAACGCGACATTTAAGATTCATCGTTTCATCGATTGTTTACGGCGAAAACACTAATTTTGAGCGATTGATTTTCTCGTGATTTGCGGATAAAGCTTCTAGAAAAATGATAAACTCAATATTTGCAAACACGTATTCTCACCTGATTTTCTGATTTGTTAATTTGGTTATCAGAACAGAGCGATTCAATCCTTTTTTTGTACTCTCCATCAAGTTTCTCTATTATACAGATGGAAAAGTTCTCTAAAGTTTCCATTATTTCTTCTGCAGTTTGGCGTTTTTTGTTACTCGGTTCCAGTACTTTGTCATTCGCCTCGTCTGTTTCTTGATTTTTCTCACCACTTATGCTTTCCTTTGTAATTTCTTGACGATTGATTTTTTCGTCGTGTGCATCTTTTTTTTTTACAGTCGGAATTCCCAATACCAAACCACGTCCGTCGTTGATGCTTGTTGTTCCTTCCGTTGAATTTTGCACGTCCTTAATTGTTTCAACCTCGGATTCTTGTTTGCTTCGATTTGTCCCTTTATCAGATTCTTCGTCGATGTTTCCTTTTTCTACATCAAGCTTGTTTTTCGTCACGCTGTTCAGATTCATTTCTTTGATATTGTTGGGAAAATTTTTCTCTTCACAGTCTTTATTGTCCTGCTTGCTATTGAACTCTGTACTTTTCAAGATATCTGAAATCCTTTGATCAAACAGATTCTTCATGATTTCACTTAGGTCAGTCATGCCTGACAAATTGAATCCAGAGATCATTGCCCGCTGTCTCTGTAGAGAAACTTTGTGTTGCACGTCTGTTATCAGTGCAGCGGCATCAATGAGTACATCTATGTCTATCTTCGAGTGATTAAAAGAGAATACATTGCCGATCACCTTGCCAATGCCTACAAGAGCACTTCCCAACTGATTCTGGATGTCGACTAAAGTTTCATCATTTTTCAATGTTTTATTTTCCTCCAATGACAATTTCAACTCGGAATTTAACTTGGAAGCTTTTAAAAATTCGAAATCTCCATTCATTTGGTAGCGAGATGATATTCTTTTTCTCACATTTTCTAGCAACCCATCACTCAAAATGGTTGCCCATGTTGCGGCAATCGTTTTAATTATTTGCTTTTTATCTTCAATCTGATTTTTTGACCTCTTTATTTTCAAGGACGGTGCCTCGTGGCTCGACTCACTCTGTTCTTTTGTCCGCTTACGGGAATCCCTCGTTTTCATCATTTTCTCAACTTGTCCTGGCAATTTTCGGAATTTCTTTAAGACATGATCCTCCTCCTGATCCTGTTCTTCTATTGTTGAAATTCCAAGTTTTGGCTGCATCGTCCTCAGAGATGTTGTTTCTTTGAACAATATTGTCATCAACAACGAACCGGCAACCACTCAATTTCAACTGATAATTAACCGGAAGTAGAGGCGCTGACATGAACATGGGAAACAACGGGAATGAACGTCATCTAGCGACGAATCAAGGCATAAAAGAAATAAAAAACTAACGGTCGTGATGCTTTGAATCGTTCAATTGTTTAATTTTCAAATCTTCTTAGTAATTCTCGGAATAACGAGTAAACGAATCGAAAAATGTACACTAATGCATTGATTTAAACTTATCGACGATTTATTTATAAAAAGTTTTACAAAAAAGTTAATAATTACATAACCAGCATTTCTTTTCAAACTACTTAAATCAGTTAATGAGAGTAATAACTAATTCTGAAAATCTGAACAATGAATCTTCATATTCATATTATTGTGCGGGACGTACAGGCCGAGGCAGGATACTCCTGGCATATGGTACAAAAACCTGGAGGTACATAATTCTGCATAGTATATATACCTATAGAGGTGAATAAACAAAAAAAAATGATAAAACAGATTTCATATGTTTTCATATAAGATAATGACAAATTTTCATGGACGGAATTCATGATTGTACTTCATATTTTCCTTATGCAACAAATTCAGCAATAACATTTGTTTTGAGTAAACAATTAGTGGTAACATTTTTTATACCGTCCGATTTATTGTGGTGTGGGGATTTATGAAGTTAAAACGTTAAGACAATTTTTTCGCAATAATACAAATTGAAAAATAATATTTTTCCCATATACTGGGATTCGTAAATATATGCAGTATGCATATATATATATAAAGAATATTGCATGTAAATTTTATTCTTCACTTCAAGTAAAAAAAAAAATGGTGGCGAGCAACAATCAAAACTGCGACACCTTTTAATCATATTTCTCGTAAAAAGAGAGAATCGCAACTATAGTTACCAATGACCGATAAAATCATGTCACCGCATAAATGCTTTATATGCTCGCACGTCTTTGGCGGATCAGAGATTTCCTATATAATCAAAATACCAAAAAATAACTCAGGATAAACAGTTTTGCTTATGGATTTTTTCGCCGCTTTTTTAACACGAGAAAAATAGATATTTGCGTCGAAAAAATTGGACGGATAGTTGCAAGACATGCTTCTCAAGTTAATATATTTTTAATTATTTGTATATATCATAAATCCTATGTATATATCAGACGGTGACGATAGTTCGCGCTGCGTCGGCATACGCAAGTTACATTTTTTCCTCGATGAAAACCAATATAATCTAAAGAAATGAACGGTATTGTCTTGCTAGAGTTATAATGACTTTTGCTCGTATTCAAATTGTAAAAAAAACAACGCGTGCCGACGTATTTTCGTATATTCCTATCTCGGCATTATAGCACTCTAACTATGTACAGATTGCCACTCATCGATAAAAATTATTGTACAGCGACAATGCAGTCGAGTGTGCATATATATCAGATCTATATATTCGTATAAAACATTCTTTTAATGCGTCAAGTGTGCGATCAGACTCGAACGGGTCAGACGACGATCTCTACTTCGAAAACATATGTGGACGGTTTCGTGTGGCAGTCAACGATTTAACAAACTACATTTTTAGTTTGTCAGTAGTTTTACTCAATACTCATTCGCGAACATTATTAAATATATATATATGTACTAGAAAGGAAACGAGTGATGCTGCCGCCAGTTGTACTATTTGATTTGTAGATTGATATGCGGTTACTTCGATCAAGAATAGAAATTCGGTTTATAGTGGTGAGAATTTATATAACAATTTTCTTGTGAAAGACCACGATGACTTATAAATATGTCGTTTGAGCACACTTCGTGTGCTACTTTCGACGCAATTCGCAACTTTTATCTACGTCGAATTTTCAGCTTTCAATGCTTGAAAAATTTTGTCCATATTGTCCATTTTCCGTTTTGTAAGCGGTCGCACAACGTATTTACATTATTTTTCTTAACGTATGTTCAATTCTCGAGTTCCGAAAGTAAATACTACAGCGATAAAAATCGGTATCAGAAGTATCAGTTTAGCAGACGATCCGATAAATGAAGCAGCGTTGTAAATGTGACAGTACGGGCACTGCGAGCTTCCGCACACTTCGCATATGTTTAGGATGTACGTCGATAACGAATCGAAGATGGTCTCGTTGAATCGCTCTAAGGAATAGAAATTTCAAAAATTTATTGACGAAATTTACATTTCGGTCGAACAAAAATGAAACTGAAAAATTCATTATCCGAAATTCTAATATCAAAAGTAGACATGACTATTTTTTTCAATGTAAATTCTCTAAGGATAATGTCAGGAAGAACACTCACCCGGTGCATAATAATCGTAGACACGGACGGGAAGATATCTCGACATATTGGCCACGGGAAGCCATCTCTCTATAGTAAAGTTAACGCAAGTCTCCTCCTGATCGAGGTAATCGAAGTAAAAGAGAACTTTGCGAGTTTGGAAACGCGCACGTTGAAGATTTCTCACTTGACGTGAACGTATGTATTCATCAAGAACTTGTTGTTGAATTATGTAACCGGTTGGTATCGTAACGTCAAGTACGGCCATACCCGAGCGCGACGATTCGTTCACGTTTGTCCAGCTATCGGAGAAAAAAAAATATATATATATTCATCGCTGCAGTTTCGTTATCATGAAAAACATCAAAATCTAAGGAGTGTTTTGAATGAACTCATTTTCATAATCGGGATATAATTCATACACTTTTCTTTACAAGTTTATGAAGTGATTGAGGGCAATATTATTTACAGACTGCTTCAAAATTGGGCACTACTACTAAGTATTTATAAATTAAATTTCATACTAATTACCGTTGACAGCTAAGGTAGTTAATGTGAGACTGATTTCTGCCGTAGAAATTGGGTCGGATGAAAAGATCGAATGCTTTCACAGGGGGCGGCGTCTGGAATTTCGGTTTGTCTACGTTGTACTGAACATTCATTTGTAATATTGCGTAACCCGCTCCTCTTGCTTCGACTTTAACGGTTCCCCAGGCTTCAGGAATCTGCAAATTTCAAGGAATTAATTAAGCAAAAAATCACGATTATCTTTTTACTTTGTTCAACGAAGAGAATCGAATGCTTCCCCCCCCCCCCCCTCCGATGTCGCTGAACTTACCTCAACTCAATTGATAGATTAAAATCACTTTTGTCTATCACGTCGATGAAATTTTAAATCGTACATCAGAGTTAATATTTGTTCTTTACTTCATTCAATAATTGCTGAGAATAATGTATTACAACGAAAAGTCGGCAACGCGCATGATTAGCTAAATCATTTTCTACTTATAGTTTTCAAAAACCAGAAAACAAAAGATTTTTATGTTTTAATGAAGTGGATAAACGAGTCCTGAAAAAATGGAGGTAAAAATACAAAAAATAACACCATCAAAAACGAACATAACTTCACTTTGTATTTCCACAAATAAACGTACTCTGACTTTTACATACGAAACAAATGAATCTTTCAAAACGGAACAAAAAAGTATTTTTTTACCAGTAACCTTGCAAAGGAATATACCGGGGTAACACAAAATATAAAACAAAAAATAAAAAAAACATAAATGTTGATTTTTTTTTCTGGAACAAACAGAAGTACAGAAAACTAAAAGAAAAAAACACTTGTTAATAAACTGCTCGTAACATAAAAATATGATAATTAACGAGTATTTGTTTTTCGAGCTTCGTGTTTAAAAATAAATATTTTCTCAAACGAATTTATTTCTTCGAAACAACGATCTCCGTGAATAAGGTTTTTTAAGGTTTTTCGAGCTCTCGTAACTCGTTGGTGGTTGGCTCTCGAGGAGTATTTGTCAGCGAACCGTCCAATGATGACACATTCGAGGTTTCTTGGCCGCTAGCAAGCGAGTGAATCGGCCACAATTTTTTTCCGGTCCTCAATCGAATTTGCATTACTTTTGCGAGAAGCTCGTGTGGCGGGCCATTATTTTTTCGGAATGATGGAAAATTCATCTGTCCCTGGTTTTCTGAGGCCGGTTCCAAATTCATTTTCTCAGATTTTTGCAAAGTCTGAGATGCATGCGGATCATTTACGGACGAATTATTGCTGCGACAAGATTTCCAAGACTCAGTTTTATCGACGGAGTGAATTTTTTCTTCCTCCTGTTTCTCATCATCAGAGGAGTCGCAATCTTCTTGAGAGTTTGAAGATTGTTTGTCTTTTGTAGATTTAAGAGAGCAATTGGCGTTGTTAAGATTTGTACAATCAGTCACAGGCACTTCTGGCTGTTTGTGCTTCAAAACGATACGATGTTGTTTGTCCACCTTACGTTTTTGCTCTTCTTTGGAATCTATTTCTTCTTCGACGGATATGCCTTTGACTTGGCTGGAATCTTCTTTCTTTCCTCCGGTGGAATCTTCTTTGTTCTCTTGTTTGGAATCATCTTGTTCATTTGCTTTGGAACATCCCTCTGCCGTGTCTACTTTGGAATTATCTTCTTCTTTTTCCTTGGAATTATTCCCGTCTTTGGAATTAAACTCCTCCTTTTGTTTGGAAATTATTATTCTTTTACCTTTGTCAATATTTTCCCGACTTCCTCCGATATCAGTTGCTTCACTTTCTTTTGAATTGCATTCCTCATCATTGTCAAGATCAGATTGTTCTTTCTCCGTAGAATTATTCAACTCTTCGTTCACTGTTTCCTTGTCATCCTCAGAATCATTTTCCTCTTCCTCATCAAAAATTTCTGACTCGCTGTCTTCCGTCATATCAAAATTTTCTTCGTCGCTCGATGGAGGTTGTTGCATCGAGTCGTTGGATTTTCTTTCAACCAGCAATTTTTGTTTTTTCATTTCCATCGATTTATTTAGGTTTTCCATAGTGACTGGAGGCTTTTCGATTCCAACGGTTTTCGAATCAATTCTTCGTTTTCTGAGGATTGCATCGTATATTGCTTGATTTTGAAACGAAGTTTTCGTCTCTGACGACGCGTTCGAATCAACGTGTAACAATTTGCGATTTTTTTGTGAAAGTCGCGTTTGCAACTTTATCGATTCTTCTTTTGGAGAATAACGAGGTGTCGAATGGGTCATAGTTTTTCTTGGTCTGACCTTTGTCACATGGAATTGCGCTGCTGATGTCACTTGAGGTTTTGCATAATCGACCGTTTGAGGTAACTTTTGCAAAACCTGTACATCCAAAATTTTGGGCTTACCGCTTCGAGGGCGTGTCTTTTTCAGCATTGTCGATGCGTTAATTAATGACGATCGATCGATTTCTATGATCTTGGCATTAATTTTATCACTTTTAGTAATTTCAACGATATCCCTGGTTTCCAAATTTTTCCAGGTTTGAGCAAATTTTTTGCCAAATATAATCGCATCAATGAGATTCTTTCTACATTTTGAATCAAAAACTTCACGGATTTTAGGTATAATCTTGGACCTGCGAGAAAGTAAATGAATATGAAAGATGTGGGCAAGAATTTTGCCAGTATCCTCGAGAAAATTTGTCAATTTTTTAGCTTTCTCATCTTGAAACTCAGCAGAGTCCCTGAGTAGCATTGTAAGAGCTTTGCCAACCGCTGACATAGCAGATGCGGTAAGCACCTGAATCGAAGCGTTGCCCTCGTCGCAAGCCCAGTCCATTTCATCTATAACATCCTTCAATTGTGGATTCAAAGTTGGTACTTCAAGATGCGGAAAGTTTTTAGGCGGCAAGTGCTTATCGAGTAGCTCTACCAGCACATTTTCATCCAAACTATTGTCGATGATTGTAGACCATTTGGAAACAAGACATTCTGCAATTGCTAAACCAAATTGATTATTTTCTACTGACGAACGTTGTTTTGTCAGGTTTTCTAATTGACCTGTAACATTTTCTGTGGTGAAACCATCAGAGACATCAACAATCTTACCTTCCAGATCCTTGAGAGTTTCGTGTCCCGGTACAGTCGTTTGTAACTTAGTTTCACTCTCATTTTCTACGATCATGAGTTCATCTTCTTTTGGCTCGTTCGCATTCGAGACTTTGGCCAGATTCTTCGGATCATTATTGTCATCACTTGTTATTGCGGACTTTTGGCTGCCAAGTACTTTTTCATTAATGCCCATAGAATCCGAAAATTCTCCAGCTATTTTCATCAGTACTTGTACAAATTTTTTTGGCGATCCAAACAGCTGTCGAAGAATTTCAATATTCTTTTCATCGTCATTGATTTCGATTTGTTCATCTGCAATATCTTGTGAAAGCATCGCTGTTGTTACTTTCGCAGGTGGTAGCGCTTGGACAATAGGTTTGTTTGTCAATTCATTTACAGCATTGTTAAATTGATCATCAGATTTCTTAGGAGTGGATGTTTTTTCTGCACCAAACTCGGCAGCTCCGTCAGCACATTTTTCTCGTCTTCCCATGTTATTCTCCATAGAACTTATACCTTGTTCCAACTCATTTTTTTTAGCAACATCCGTAATTGAATAATCCTGCTGCTTTTTTCCAAGCGACTCGCCAGTTTCGTCATCAGATAAGATTCGAGTACTTTTATCAAGTATACAATCATCTTTGTTTCCTTCGTTATAATTTTTTTCCTGATGTTTTTTCACTTCTTTCAGGACGGAGCATGCCTCTTTATCAAGGCTCGTATTCAAGGTATTTTGAACGAGCGACGTCTCTTTGTTAACAATCGTTTTAAATTCGTCGTTGCTACAGTCTTCATTTTTGTCAACTGGACAGGATTCTGCGATTTTCAATTTCTTTACCATAGAGTTTTTGTTGAACGAAGACTTCAAATTCAGATCGCTTTTTTCTACCAGAGGCGAGTCAATCTTTCGTATAGGCGAAGTTGAGACTGCATTTGTTCGCCGTTTTTTGGACACTGGCTCATCCCGATTAGAAGTCTTTCGCAAAGTCTCAAAGTTCTCAGTACAAACCTCATTAGGAAGATCACGACTTACATGTGCAATATTTTCTTTGTCAGAAAACGAGACTTTCGACTGCAGTGTTCGATTTTGAACAGATTCGGCATCACAAGATGGCGAATCCGTGGACGAATCCGACGAATAGCTCGATGAAGAACTCGAAGAACTGGATGTTGGGGCTGAACGTTTACGTTTTCGGGATCGTCGCGATGCCCGTTGTTTTTTGGCATCTTTCCTCATTTTCTTGATTTCTTTCATTAACGTCTCGTATTTGTTAGATTTTTTAAAATGTTTTTTAGCTGCATGCTTTGTACGTTTTGTTGAGACGGTTTTCATGTTAAAATCGAATATCTTAATCGTACAGCTTTAATAAGAATTTCCACAATCGCGGAACAAACTGTTATTTATGTACGATCCCGCGGGCGGACGAATGCGTATTGCGAACAATGGCGACTGGCGACGAAAAAAGCTCGGACTATCTCAAGCTCCACCGGAAATCTTGTAGTAATCGGTGAGGAGAAAAAGGAGGGAGAAATTTCTAGATTCCACTGCGCGGGTTAAAACAGGAAATGATGTAAAATTGTTTTGAAAATCGCATCAACAATAAATTTGAGGTTTCGGAAATCTTCGATAGAGGGCGAGAAATTTCAAACTTTTTGGGTGAATAACTGCAACGCATTTTCTCTACAAAGAAAATAAATTGAATATTTTGCCGGCAGATGGCCGATGTCTCATACGAGAGTGTGAAACATATTCCGTCCGTCCGTGAGTGCGAGAAAGATAGCTGCAAATTTCGAAATCGAAATTCTTTGATACAGTTTGAGCAATATTAAAAAAAGGCTATGTCAGCCGATTTTTGCCATCGTACTGAGTAAGCTGACAGAGCCTTTTTTTAATCGGTCAAACTGTGTCAAAGAATTTCGATTTCGAAAATTCCAAGTGAGGTTAGTCGACTCGTTATCTCCCACAAATCCAACGTGTACCTATATGAGGGGTTTTGATGAAAATTCGTTGAAAAAAGAAATACCAAGAGCGACGCGGCTACAAATAAAGTTCAATGACTGCATCTTATCGTGTGATTCTATGGGGTGTAAAATGAATTTTTCACACAACATGTAAGAAAAATCAAAGATTTATCCTAAATATTATAAATACGTACATGCAAGAAAATTGAGAATGAAAAAAAATATTCTCACCTCGATACTTTGTAGCTTGGCGATATTTTTGTCGGTAACCTCCAGCCTTCTCGAGGGTCCTTTGAGAGCAGTAGCCTCAATGGTTACTGATAATGAGCTGACATCCCTGATTCTCGATCTGACGGTGTATTCCATGAGCGCTTTCAAAGCCCAAACACTATCCTGGGTGGAAGCCCAGCCACCGTCGGTCAATCTCTGCGAGTTGAGCCACTTGACAATGGGCTCAATCCGAACTTCTTGTCGAGCAACGTGTACAAGGAGAGCATAAGCGGTTGTTTCAATATTTTCCGAGTCGTACGTGTACGGTAATCTTGGCAAGAGGAAAGGTTTGTTGTTTTCAAGTTTGTAAGGAGGTAAAGGAAGAGCTTCTCGTCCCCAATAAATTAAATCGCCAGTTTGTCGACGGTGGAATGATAAAATATTGAAGGCTTGTTCGGCAGAAGATGATTTGGCTAATAAAAGAGCGTAAGCAACAATGGCAACTTCGAAGGGAGTTCCTCGTTGTTGCAGAGGCTTCAAATTGATCTCAAGCCATTTGACCGCTTTTGCAGAGCTCAAAGCCACCTGAGAGCCTAGACCGTGGGCCAAATCTTTCACGGTCTCGAGAGTAATGAGGACGTGAGCGGTCAAGCTAATATTACGATGACGAATTAAGTCGTGCTCGTTATAAAGAGTATAATTGACTTTGCGATCGGGCAACCAAGTAGTCTCATAAAAACTTCCTTCCGGAGTCTGATGCTGCAATATCCAGCTAACCGCTCTGCTTATAACTTCAGGATCGATGTAGATATAATTTTCCCACTCGTAAAAGCTTGCTTCTTGAAATACTCTAGCGCAAAATGCTGTCAACCACACGGAGGAAGCCGATTGATTCCAATCGCTGCGGAAAAATCCAAAGGATCCGTCTTGTTTCATGAAAGACAACTGGCGCTGATAGCCAGTGTTCATGTGATAAAAACTCTCCTTTTCTTGAGTTCTGTTGCGCTGATTGATGAGACGCATGTACAGCGTTGTGTACATGTTCGCAGCGAAACTAAACATATTTTGTTCTGCGCAGTCCATCGGAAGATTCATGAGACTGGTCGCGTTGACAGGCATCGTAGGGAATATTGGTCCGACAACGTCGCCCACGATGCTTATCGTCGCCTTGTTTGAAC
This sequence comes from Venturia canescens, assembly GCF_019457755.1. Taxonomy (NCBI): domain Eukaryota; kingdom Metazoa; phylum Arthropoda; class Insecta; order Hymenoptera; family Ichneumonidae; genus Venturia; species Venturia canescens. The sequence continues at coordinate 37,334,570 of NC_057421.1, forward strand.
CGTAAACGTAGTAACGCTCCTCGGTGTACGGTATTACCGGCGTTTCGGTAATGTTAACATGCATGAACTGGAACAAGTATCCTTTGTTACTGAGATCAAGGAGAATCGATTGATGCCTGTATTGAGGTAGACCGTCAGCTTCGACGAGCAACTTTCTGACAACCTTGTCGCTACCTATGACCGTTGTAGCGTGAACCGTAACTTTAATCTCTCCCAGTCTCGTGGGAACGATAGGGAGATAAACGATCGAGGCATCTTGGGCGGGAATCCAAATGAAAAACTGATGTTCGCCGAAAGATGTTCGGGGATTATACGATTGTACAATACCGTCGTTTTCGACGTGAACGAACTTGTAGTCCGGAGAGCCCTTGAGAATAACAGTAGCTTCGATGTTGTAACGTTGATAATTGAAAACCGAAACTCTTATACCAATCTGTTCACCTTGACGACTGTGCGTTGGCATCTCAACGTCTATGAAGAAAGGTAATACAGCGGTGTATTCAAGGGCTCGTGGCAACATTCCGTAACCCATTGTTGGGCTCATACTGTAAGCGGTGATCATCCAATGAGCTGGCCGCCTCGGTACGTCGATTGTAAAAATTTGTCGTCCGTGGGGGCCAATATTGATGTCTTTCCACAGCCAGACATTATCGTAAAGTCGTTGTATACGATTGAAACGATGCTTTCGAAAATGAGCCAAATCGGTGGCGTTCCCGAAGTTGCATCGGGCTTCGTCGGTTCCGTCCTCGCAGTCGAAAACACCGTCGCATTTTTTCTCCAATCTGTAACACCGCCCGGAAAGACACTCGCCGTAACCCTGGGTCCGGTTACAATGATCGGGCTTTCGATGCATCGAAGCATCGGTGAAAACTACCAAACCTATGTACTCGAAAGTTCTATTTACGTCTATCCCATAGGTGGAGGATGGAAAATAAACTATTTCGTCGGGACTTCCGTCGTGATATAGCCAAGAGTGCGAATGAGTCCCGTTCGTTTCCTCCTCGAAGTATGCCATTTTCGCAATAACGTTGGAATAAGACATCTCGTTGCCCGCTTGCATACTGTAAAACGCCCGATCCACGCCGGACAACGCGACGTAAGCGCCCGGCTCACCGTAAATCGCAACTTCGACTTTCTCACCTGTTCTCGCCTTTTTATTGTTAATAAATACCGTAAAATTGTTACGAGATATTCCGTTTACGGGAATGGTTAAAGAATCCGCAATAACTTCGCCCTTGTGGCCAACATGGTAAACGACCGCGGTAGCTACCGGCGCCATTTCCGGGCTCAACGGTATCGATAGAGTCCTAACATTGTGCTGCATTGTGTCTTGTCCGCACAGGACCACCGTACCCTTTGACATTACGAGATAGTTGAAGGTGTCTATGTAAAAATTTGTCTGTACATGGAGAATGAGATATTCACCGACGGAGGGATGTTTCGTCGATGTCGAGACTTTGATGTGTTTGTGCTCGGGTGATTCGTGAGCGAGCATCAACAATTCAGCTTGACTGCGGTGACCTTCGCCGTCTGTCAGAAGAGCGTAAACTTTCATCGAAGCAATGTCATTCAATATCTGTTGAGCTTTCTGAGGATTGTCTTCAAGACCGAGCTGCTTTCTGAGATCAACTTTCATCGACCATATGGCGCTGTTTTCCTCGCTGGCTCTCAAATATTGCGTGTCCAAGTTTCTCCTGCCTCCTGTCCGCATCTCGATGTCGGCACGGACTTCCATCTGAGCGTCGCGCAATTGTGATTCTCTCAATGTCGAACCGTCGTGAAACGATGCAACGAGATTCAGCCCAAAGGCCATCGCTGGCTTGAAAACTTGTGGCGAACCACCGAAAAAGTGAAGCTTTATCGTCGAGTTGTAGATCCTCGCCGTTGAGTAACCGACTATCACTTCTTCGAGAAAATGCTCGCCCACCGTCGCCGTAACTCGAACTTGGATGCCGTCGATGCTCGCCGAAGATTGCAACAATGCCTGCATAGGATATTGAAATCTGTACGTTCCGTTGAAGAAACGTAAAACTGGCTTTCCGTCCCACTCGTTGGAAAGCTTGAACCAGGACGGATAATACTCGTTGAAATTGAAGTAACTGTCGTGTCTCGTCACTTCGGAATTGCCCCCCGATCTATAACCGAGCGAATGGAAGCTTGCTTTTAGGGTCAAATTCCCGTGGACCGGAGCTCCCGATGTGTAATTCGCTTGCACTATACCGTGTATGTACGGATCGGTATCGAAAAAGAAAGCGGGCATCGTGACGTTTACTTCGAAACGCGTCTGATAATATTCCTCCACGAGGAAACTCTTTTCTTCAACTTGTCCCTGGGCGATTACTTGTATTATCCATTTACCGAAAACTGGCTGATCAGAAAGCTGATAAGACAACGTAACCATACCCAAATTACTCTGTCGTGATAACCAACGACGCATTATATGTCTATTCGGATCAAGCATATAAACGTCAATCGGATTGTTGAACGGTTTGAGCTCGGTGTTTATCGGTATCGCACGGAATCGCACCGTCTGCTCTTGCTTATAAACCGGTTTGTCCATTTGTATGAATATCGTCATCGAGCGTTGTGAAAATGTCAGTGTCGTCTCGTTTACGAATGCTTGCCCGCCTGTTAAACTGTTGTACAGACCCTCTACCCGAAGCTTGTAAACACCCCTCGTCGACGTTGCCGGCATTCGTAGCATCAAAGTTTCCGGAATTCCCACTTTCACCTCTTGATGATCCGCCGCTATTTCAACCCCATTACGTTGGATCGTAGCTCTCACCGTTATCGGTAGTTTTCCTTGCAGTATGTTTACCGCTACACGGTATACTTGATCGGGTCGTACCATCCTCGAAGCCACCACAAAGTACGTACTAATTTAATCAGAATCAATTTCTCAATTACTTATATTTTTATGTTATTACCATAAATCTATAATAATATAATATGGTGGTTTTTTTTTTTTTTTTATTGTTATAGCCCTCAATTATTATCTCAATAATTGAGGCAGCGGTTAATATTGGCGATCCACATTAGGCATGCGACGCCTAGTGGATTTTTCTTAACTGCTGCTGGAGTGCAAAAAAGCAGGCGACCTGTCACGTAATCTTAATGTCGTCTTAAGGAAGTTGCGGCATTAGAATGAAAATGGTATCATCGCTTTTAAACCGATTGCATCTTATAAAGTGAAGTGTAAAAAAAATCAATTCAATTTTCAGACACTTTAGGAGCGTCGTTGCTGATAAAAATCAATAACAATTTGGGCCAAATAACATGTAATCTTATGGAAGTCAAGACACATTCAGTGATATCTTCGTTAAAAATGATGCTAAAAATATGAAATTTTTTGGGCAACATGAGCAAGGCCTGCTGAATAATGTCAATTTTTTTCAGATTTATTAGGAGATTTGCTGAGATTATATTAATAATAATCTGTTTCCCGTGCAGCTTTTTGAGGCTAGGATCGTCACCGTTCGTATTTTTGACTGAGCTTTCACCAGTTTTTCGTCTTTTTTTCCCAACTTTTCTTTAAGGTGTATGCAACATTGCCAAACTGTAAACTGGCCTAACTTTTGAAAGGTACAGGTCATAACTTTTGGGTAAAAAAATGACTGTACAGCCTCAACTTCCTTGCAGTTTTCAGCAAAAATGTACGTATTGATAAATTTGTCGAAGTTTTAACTACGACTGGTCCATGTTTCCAATGCCAAATCATGTACAACTGTCAAAATTGCACTCTACTAGCGCCATTTTTCCGAGGGACAGGAGCGCCACCATCGGTAGTGTGAATCGCCAATATCCTCGCGCAGTAACACCAAACTCTAATTTTCAGAATCGTATAAACAAATTATTTGTTAAAATAATACACCGCGAATCAATTGATACAATTTAACGCAAAATTGTCACCCCCCGTAACTTACGCTTCTTTGAGGATAATATTGTCATTTTGGTTGCCGGTATTTCGAAATCCGTAATTCGTATTTCCAGACTCTCTTTCTTCGAAGCGATTCCATGGTAACCTGGTGGTACCATCCGCATTATCCTGCTGCTGCTGCTGCATCTGGCCATGGCCAGAGGCGATCAAAAATCCTAATATGATGAGCCACATTGCGATCGCTAGAAAAGAAAAGAAAAAAAAAGTTTCATTATTTGTATCATTGAAGTGTTCGTATCCTGCGGGCGACAGCAGCGCTTCGCCACTAAAAATGCAACGCCCACGTACTAAAAATGTACTGGTGGATGATGAATCAGGTCGCGACTAACCACTACCATCGCACTGTGACCCTAGCCCCAATTACGAATGATGGCGATAGAGTGGTCCGATTTTGTAAAAATAATCCAGCCATCAACGTTCGTGAGACGTCATTTTCGTATATCCAAAACACTTGATAACGATGCTGTTAATAAATGCGAAGACGCTATGTGTTTAATTGATTATTATATAGAGGCGTGCCAAAAGGAAAGGAATTTTCAGACATTTTTTCCAGACCGCAGCTCCTTGGAAAGAAAAGTATTCAACTTGCGAACCACCTCTCATGCGACTGGCTTGTTAAAAATACAATGATAAATGTTTGGAGGTCATTGACGAACTCACTTTTGTTTGAGAGCGATCGCTTCATTGTTTTATAATAATATGAAAGATCTCTAAATACGGATTTCTCCGCGACTTGGGTTGAGAACACAGCTCCGAGACGACTTATATTTTTATATAACGCAATCACGTTTTCCTCGCTTTTCGAGCCTGCCAGCGATACGCAAAGTAAGTGTTTTACCGACTGTTGAAGTAGATTAGTGGTGAGGAGTACGAAAAATGCCAATTTTAACGCCTAGGAGAGTTGAGTTGAGTTGAGAATATAGTACATTGTGTATCAAGGAGGCCAAGTAGGACTTTTAACTTAAAAGCGTTAAAAGAGCCTGCCGCCAAGATGCACACGATACTTTATATAACCAAACCACGTTTCCGAGCTTTTTCGAGCGTGCTGGCGGTACGGAAAGTAGGTGTTTTACCGACTGTTGAAGTAGATTAGTGATGTTTTTCGCAAAAAAGGCCCTGTCAGTCGATTTTTGCTATCGTTCTGCGTAGGCTGACAGAGCCTTTTTTTAATCGGTCAAACCGTGTGAGAGAATTTCAATTTCAAACATTCCAAGTGAGGTTAGTCGACTGATCCATTTTCCCGTTAAGAGATGGCGCGCGCGTATGTGTGTTGTGGCGTTCCAGTTAGTTCGCTCAACAACCGCTACGAGGCTACAACTTTCTCGTATACGCTTCGACAGGCTCTCATCAAATATATACAACGTCCATCCCAAAACCGTTCATCCACAAGCGTTTTTTTTTTTTTTTTTTTGAAAAGATAGTTTATTTTCCGTTTGTCATTAATACATTAATAAGTATAAACTTTCAAGAAAAGAACTTAATACGTATAGATTTTTGTATTGACTGGGTGACGAATATCACTTCTCGCCAATAAAAACATCTGAAATGATAATTTTTCTTAGTACTTAATAGTATGATGTTTAATCGAATGTAATGCTTCTACGTTACTTCTATCTGAAGTGTACGCTCTTAATTTAGGGAGATGTAAAAACCCCGGATAGGAAAAATAATCTGACTGCTTTGTCATCCACAAGCGTCTGGGGTAGGGTACAGTAGGCACAGCCCCACTGATGAGTCTGCCACTGTACCCGAGACGAAACGCATCCCAAAACCATTCTTTTCAAACCACAACTGTGGCGGGTCCTTCATTACCAACATCCGTATCCAAAAATCCTATTTAACGAATCTACAGGAATGAGAAATAACAGCAGCCGTCGAAAGCCAAATCAACAACAGTCCAGCGGACAACAAATAATAATAACGTAGAAGAGAACCAATACTCTACAGTGTTTCCTTCAATCGTTTTGCAGAAAAAAAAAATCCGGATTCAAATGCTTATTTCAATTTCGTTGGGTTTGTTTGCGTTGTGGCGCATTAGATTTCATCTTTCAATCACGTTTCGTACGGTATTGTGATAAAAGATTATTTTATCTTTTTACCCGTTGAGAATCCTTGTACATTATTCCTAAACGTTGAGTTAAAGCTGCTTTTGATTAACGCTGAAGTTTGCAACGTTGGAGTCCAACGAAATGATGCAAAAAAAACTTTCCAATAATTCCAGGAATTCTCCAACTTCGTTCCCTGCCGAATTTGCAATTCGTAGTTTTTCAACCTTCACCGATGCTTCGTAAAATAAAAATTGGCTGAATTACAAATGTTCTTTTCGCTCATTTCATTGGACTCCAACGTTGCAAACTTCAGCGTCGTGCTTTTGAAGTATATGCGTGCGTTCTGGAAAAATAAATCACCCATGCTTTCAACCACGAAAAATCGTATCGTGTGCACTGGGTAAACAAGTTTAAACTGAGTTGACCCTATGACAAAATTATATGAAACAAATTGAACTTAAGGATTAAATCGCGTGAGAGGAAACGACCATAAGTCAACCGTAGATTTTGTACGTAAAAAGAGAAAATTCGGATAAACTTCTTTATCTACCTGAACAATAGCAATTTACGAAAAAATATTTTTTCTGTCGATAAACTTTAGATCAATTATAAAATTTTTTTGTTTTCTTGTTCAAAGACCCTTTTTTTGTCAACCCCTGCTCATTGGAATAGATTATCAGTTTTGAAATAAATGAGTAATTATCACTAACTACTGTTTCTCATTCTCAAAATACCGGAGATAAAATCAATTGCCAGTCGGCCAAAGTTATGGAAATATAATAAAATGAATAAGTACAATTCATTTGGTTTCCAATATAGTTTAATTATACTTCGCGTCATTATCCCTATTTCCTATCCATAACGTTTGTGTGCGTATGTGCGCGCGCGCATGAAACGAATTACTTATGAACAGTTTAAATGGTTATACTCCGTTTTGGAACCGATTCATTCGACAATTGAATAGATTCTATTGATATATATCGGAAAAATTACACGAAATTGTAAATACTATCTTCGATCGTCGTTCCACTGCAAACCTTTATTATTCCGGTTTGATAATGACGCTGAAGTTTGCAACGTTGGAGTCCAACGAAATGATGTAAAAAAAAACTCTCCAATAATTCTAGTAATTCTACAATTTCGTTCCCTGCCGAATTTGCAATTCGTAGTTTTTTGTCCTACACCGATGCTTCGCGAAATAAAAAATTGGTGAATTACAAATGTATTTTTCGCTCATTTCGTTGGACTCCAACGTTGCAAATTTCAGCATCGTGTTTGATAGCACTTGGCATGAATTTTTTCTTCAATGAAACTATTTCATTTTAGCCGCGGTTAATAATAGTACATTAAAACACTAGGACGAAAAAGTTTTTCGTACGCGTGTTATACGAAATTTTATATTACGAGGTGCGGAAATGGGGGTTTTGTGTACGCGAAGCGTACGCAAAAGCGTCCATTTACGTACCGCGTGATATAAAATATTTAAGAGCCCATATATGCTTTTCACGATGAGAATATCGGAATGAAGATTTGATATATATATATATAAATATATGGCATGCGCTATGACACCCGACCCAACCTCACTTTTTTACTACCTACAATAAGAATTGTTTGTAAATTTGTTTGTATACCCTAAACACAGAAATTCCAAATATTTTCAATGGTTAACGCGATAACGGACATAATGAGTCGACCTGTCATCAATTTTGTATTCATAATTGTGTGTATTGCATTTGTTACTCTCGGTCAACGCCCAAAAATACCTGTCGCTTACCTCACTTGTGTCGAAGAGCGCTAGCGCCCTCGCGTCCCTCCAAAATTCTCACTTCTTATTTATCAAACCTTCTCAAACACTTCACTCTTGTATAAATAATAATCCACCAAATGTTGATATTAAAAATAAATACTACACTTTTTCAATCACTTCATACGCACTCAATCCACTTCTTGCATGCATACACGGGCGTTACTCATAATGCTCATCATAATTTCTACAGAAGTACTTCTCCCCCATATAGGAGCTCTACGCTCCACGCTGCTGCACTAACGCCACTAACCCACGAGACTATACTCTCCGTACTCGCGACTCGCAACGAATGAGCGAGCACACCCATTCTTCAATTTTTTTACTACAGTCCATTCTCAAACATATGTAGTACAAAAAATGCGCGTTACGACGGAGCTTCTTATACAAAAATCGGTTTTTGAGAAAAACAAATTGTAACTACAAATCAGCCCATTTAAAACTTTACTATTGCCCTGTTGCTCAAGGATCAACATATATATTTGACATTTGATCCTCATATTTTGGAAAAAATGAATATCTTTATATGAACATCATTTTCATTTAGTTGAAGTAGTATTTTTTTGTAAATTTGTGGATAAATTTGCACAATGCACCTTTTATAACTATTTTATATTTTTTTATAGTAATATATTAAAGTAATATATTCTTGGCGAGATAATTGACTATATACTTGTATTATAAGAAATCAAAACGTGTAAATTTGCCATTTTCCAAAAATATTTATTAATTTCGCACCATGATAAATAGTCTACGCCCCATTCGTTTTTATATATATATACACACTAATAAATGTTTTTGATTTTTAAATGAAAAATTCTGCATGTTTTTTGCATTTTTTCATTCAAATGTATGTATTATTCAGTGACAATAAATTATTAAGGACGGGTTGTTCCAACTTCTAGGTAGCTTATCTGGCGAGTAAAAGCATTGACTTGTAGACCTTTAACTGTCAGATAGGCTTACCTAGAAGTTGGAACAACTCGCCCTAAGTATATGTTCAATGTGCATTTGCTCAAGTTCATTTTGAGCTACGAATATTATCAATGAAATCGAATTAATTGAAATTCATCTGCATTTTACACTATATTGTGGGGGATGGGTGAAAGGAAAATATTACTTAGTATCACGACATGAGTTGTGCGAGAACAGTCGAGTAAATTTTCGTCTATGCGTGAGAAAAAAAAAATTGTAGGTTATATACCTATATACACATGTTCGAACACTGAATACCGTTTTTGCCGGGAACTACCACGGAGCGACAGACAGTTCATGAGTCAATGTATTTGCTAAAAGCTGTATAGTCTCTAAAACGCTGTGATTTCATGGAATGTTCTTTTATTAGACAAAAATTTTGCGCAATCATTTTTCCGTACGAAAAAGAATATTTGCTTAACACGTCAATCGCAAAAAGTTACGCAAACTCGTAAGCGAAAAAAACTCAACATTTTTTTTTCATTATCGAGAAACTCATATACGGATATGCATGTGTATTTTTGTTTGATGAAAATTTATAACTGTCTGTACGTTAAATTATTCAAAATTTTCTTTTGAGAGTAGAAAATGCAGAACCACAGGATAAAACGAGAAATGGCAAAATTGGTATCAAATCCACCCGAAGGTATCTCTTGCCATCCAAAAAGTGATAAGACCAATTTAATAATGGTCTACATTGTCGGTCCTCACAAAAGTCCTTACGAGGGTGGTATCTTTGAGCTGGAACTCGAAGTGGATAATTCTTATCCTTTTGAACCACCAAGGCTCAAATTCAGTACACCAATTTATCATCCGAACATTGATACGAGTGGAAGAATTTGTATGGATCTTCTCAAGATGCCACCCAAAGGTGGATGGAAACCAACCATAACATTGGAAAATCTTCTTGTCGCTGCTCAATGGTTGCTGGGAAATCCAAATCCTGATGATCCTCTCATGCCTGACATTGCGACAGAGTACAAGATCAATAGAATGGAGTTTGACAGAAAAGCCCGTAAATACACCCAGGCACATGCCAAAAAAAATACATACTAATTTTATAAACATGAAGAAAACATGAACATTTTTTTTTGCAAACAAGTAGCTTAAAAATTTCATACTATTTTATACGCTCAGTCGATGAATTGGATCAATGAAGCAAATTGTTTACGATATTTTCAAATAGGTATTTATTTGTTTTCTCTTGGCTTCAACATAAACTTCAATGTTTGCCATTGATGAACATACAATCTATTTTTCTAGAACAAAAAGCACTGGATTATAAGATTATCATTGCCTATGTTTGAATTATATCGAATACTGCTTCTGTGTTCGTTTTTTTTTTCTAGATGCTTAACTTCAATCATAAGAAAATTATCAAGGCCATAACTGCTTTTCTGAATAAAATTAGCAAGCAGTGACAAAAATATAATGATAATGTATTACGTCTAAAACATAATTATATTTAAATAATAACTACGAGTACCATATAATTGATACCGCATTTAATTGAAGCCATCTGAAGAACTTTCATTGTTTTTCCATCCACTCCAACGATATAATGTTAACAGATTTAACATTTATTTATTATTTGAACAAAAATTTTTCTGGGAGACGAACGAACTACCGATCGGTATTATCACAATTTAGTTCAACCCCCTTCCTTAGTAATCCAATCAATTAATATACATGATATAAGCGCGATTGACAAATTGCAATGTAACACTGATATTTTGGCCAACAATGTGTTCAGTATTAGCAATTCTGAATTTATTTCAATTCAAAGCAAAATTCGCACTATAAATTTTCATCTTCCAAGTACAATGACAATGGAAAAATGTTGCACTTGATCTACACTTTTAAAATGCTCTATGCAATCGATCAAGAAATTGCAAGTTATTGTTTTAATATTCAACTCTGAACGAACACTGAATAACTTTTTTTTGTTTAATGTTTACATAAATTGAATAATACGAGCCAATGGCAACTCACTATAGAAGTACAATTTGCGTGAAAAGCGAACTGGAACGTAGCAATATTTTTCTCATCCTCCGAAATCAAAGACTATCATAATTATTTTTTTCCTTATGAATAATGACGGGGGGGGGGGGGGGGGGGGGCACACAGCAGAAGGCCGTACAGGTAATTGGCGCGAGCAATAACATTTTTAGAAACGTATTTGGCTAAAAAAAAATTGCATCAAAGACTTTGATATGCCATTTCTATTTAATATTAATCATTGAGATATGTAAAGTTATTGTTCGGAAAATTCCTTAATATACTCATACATATATATTTTCTTTTTTGACGACATTCGAAATTCGTATAAAAAAACTATGTCTGATTATTTTGGATCAGGAAAAATACTCTAATGTGGTCGATTCGTGATCGTAGGCCTTACACTTCTTAGATTTTACTTTCCAGACCAACACAAATGCTAATTTCATTATGTATTTCTGGAAATATTTTCCCCGTTGCAGTGGCATAAAAAAGTGGAACACCGTTTCTCGTCAAATTGTACAAAAGTCTTTTCGTTATGGAATATATTATCTTTGTATAAGCAGGACATATGAAAATAGTAAACCGACCGTGTCACAAGAATCTTTAGTTTTCTTTAAAAACGTGGCGTTTAAAACGGGAGTCTTTCAAAAAGACTCCGGTTGCATTAAGCTTTTCAGGACAGGAGGTTTGGTCGAAATATTGACCGCTAGTTTGGTTGGACACTTGAGCACTTGACGTTAAAAATTCATTGATATTACGCACAAACTTATTATAAATCAAAAGCTCAACTTAAAAATGTAAAAATTCCCGTCCCGAAAAGATCAACGTTGATTTTCCAGTTGCAATTATTTGGGCAGAAATTTCAATGATTTTGTTGAACTTTTTGTTACTCGAGGTACAGCAGCAATAAGCACCTTTTGCGCTTTTATCACAAAGTGCCACTAGTATTGAATCATTATTGAGATTGAATTGTTTGGGTTATAATTTTTTCCAAGCAATCTTAAATTAACTCGCTTTCCGTTTCGCTTATGTGATTATTTATAAAATAACAATGACTCTTTCAAGGATTAATATTGAGTGATTGAGCTATTTGTAGCAACAAAGGAATTTTTTTCCAGGCTCTGCAATCTTCCAGAGACTCCAGATTTTCGTATTAGCATCTAAAAAAATGTCAATCCCTTACTTTAAATCTTGAAAACAATGATAACAGGCTAGATTCATTCCAGATTCATACTGAAATAAGAAAAATGAATATAATTGCTCAGCATTGACTTTTGATTTAGAAATCTTCTTTCCCAAGTCTTGATGCAGCAGCGAGCGACGACTCTCATAAAATCGAAATGATCATGGCCGTTACCAACGTTTACTATAAAATATGTATGTTATTGAGAACTTTTACTGAACAGAAAAATTGATAAAAGCGAGTTTGAAAATTCGACAGTGTTTACTTCGCAGATTCTCGTCAAAATCTCGTAATGCTATGATGCTGTGACATATTTATCTTCTTCGTCGTTTTGAAAACATCGAAAATTAATATGAAAACGTTTGATCTATCTCATAACCATATAAACTTCTTCCTGCGTTGCTTTTTTTGTTTGCAAATGCTGTAAAGCAAGATCTTTTAGTCTTGGCGACATTGGCACATAATCGGTATTTTCAAAAATTTCTCGAGTCCCCGGTGACACCTTGTCTTCGGGTGTTCTTTCGTCCTGAGTGCAGGGCGTGACCGATCGCGTGCCACCTTCCGAATCCAGACCGTCGTCGCTCAAACTTTCGTTTCTGGTTGCGGTAGAGCCGCAAAGTTTTCTCGGCGGTAAAGGCGGTGGTTTTTCTCGAAAATTCGAATTTTTCAAGATTAAATCTTCAGGTACCTCGTAGATGTTGGAATGAATTCGAATGTCGAAGGAATTAGTTGGCAGAGTCTCGATTATTTCTTCGTAAATTCCGGAAGCCGTGGAAATATTGGAGACTCGACGGGGCGAAGATCCCTCCTCGAGTTCCTCGAGACTCGAGTTTATGTTCGGTGCACTCTCTGGTTCCGGTTGATAAACATTTTCAACGGCATGAGCCCTTACGATATAACTCAACTTAATTTTCTCCGTACAGTGGCTCTCCGCCATTTCATTAATTAATTTCGCTTCGCTGCCCGAGCGTGATGATAATAAAATACCAAGACCAGCGTTTATCAAACTCGAGGCTACTTTGCTCTTGAGAACAGGAAAATTTCCAAAATCCACGTCATTGTGTATAGACAGCCTCAAATCTCCTTCGCTGAGGCTCAACGGACGCTGTGTCACATGACGTAATCTTGGGCCGCGACCTTGCGTTACTAAATCTTGAAGAAGTTTCGCTGCGTTCAAACAGAAGATGTGCAATTCACCTATGCCGTTTCGAAATTCTTTCGTCGTGTGAATTACGCATATGCGTTTTACATCCTCGGGACGTCCCGATGTTGACAAATGAAATTGACTCATTTCTTTCCATTCGAAATTTTCAACAATGTCACCTGTGCTCACGTCTTTGATAAAAACTCCTGAACGACTTGCTACAAGATCACCGTGGAGACCTGAAACAACACCACCATTCCCAAACATCAGCATTGAACTTTCTTATTCTAATTGAATTAACAAAATTTCATTTGAATAAAAATCTTGAGTTCTCCCATCATTCTTTTTGCATAGCAAAAAACGTTTTAAAATAATAAATCTCAATTAATAAAGTTTGGAAACACAATTACCGGTTAATCCTGCTGCTCTCGAGTGTGTATTGTCAACCATGGACATGTTAAAAGTTCCTTCCATAAATCGGTGCTTCCTTGGTTTCAAGAGATGCCTCAAATTGGCCATCCACCTTTGAGTCTCTGTTTCTGATGTACTACACAAGTAGAGCAGTGGTTTTCTTTCTTTTGGTGGAAATATACCAAAAGCAAATTGCTTTGTTCTTGACTCGGTTCTACATAAAATCGAGTCAAATGGTACTTTTATTGAATTTTTACCATCATTATGAACGACAGAGCCACCATTGGTGCTTATGCCACAATCGAGTTGAATTTCAACTCCTAAACCAGGACCCAATTTTCTCACTGAACACCAATGTCTTCGCCAAACTTTCCACGGAGCTAGCGAACGCTTTTTCACTCTCTGCGACATGCCTCGACCACCGGGTAATTTTGCATCTAAAAAACCACAAAGTTCCACATCTCCACCTGCCATCTTGAGGAGAGGTTCTGTGAAAACAATTTAACGATAAATTAATAATCTGACGACGCTGAAGTTTGCAACGTTGGAGTTCAACGAAATGAAGGAAAAAAACATTTATAATTCATTATTTTTTTATTTCACGAATTATTGATGTGGCTTGAAAAATGATGAATTGGAAATTCGGCAGGGAACAAAATTGGAGATTTACTGGAATTATTTGAGAGTTTTTTTAGATCATTTCGTTGGACTCCAACGTTGGAAACTTCAGCGTCATAATAATCTGTCACTTTCTAATTTAGATTTGTATTTGTATTTACTAGAGTTATGAGAGCATAAATTTTCAACGTTCGTTTAAATATATTAATTTTTCGAATCGGTAAATGAGTTGGTTTCTTTCATTTGAATTGCAATAAGAAAGAAAAAACATTTTGAAATAGTATTTCTTCAACATTGATTATTTTTTGGTTTTGCCATGTTAAACCTATGAGGGAGGAGTCATCAAGTAACTAAGCATTACGTTATAGAAAATTCTTCTATCAAGCGTTGGTTGTTTATTCAATCTTTATTTAATTCATGCTATATATATCCAAGGAATATTAGAGTTCAAACATTGACCAATCAAATTTGGCGTCACCATGTTTTAACACCAACGGGAGGAAAGACGCCCCTAAACCGAAAATAAGATGCGCATGCTGATTAAATATTCAACGGAATATTTTATAAAAATCAAGATTCCAATACGAAAAAAAATATACAGAGTGAAGTAGATTCAAAAATTGCGTATGTACCTTTTTTTCGGGTATTGAGCCCTTTCTGTGTCACGATGGTCACGATAATAAGTGACAGTTCGCGAGCAATAGCTTCAAGCAACACTTCAAAACACTATGAAAAACAACAACAGATATGTGCAGCGTAAACACAAATAAGAGATAGTTTCATATTTTATATATTTTACTTTTCACGATAAGAATATACTGTTGTTATTGGGAAATTCATCTCCAAGTGTCTCTTATTGAATGGCACGGGGGTTTATCACAGTCATATTTATAAAAACAGTGTCTCTCATTTATATAATAGAATGCATCCGCGCATGAACTTTTCATTGAACAACCGGAAATGTAGTTTTAGCGGCGGTACGCACAGATATAATACGATATCCGTAGACATCCGCGAACATTGATCCAGTATTTGGTAAACAACCTGCCATCACCGCATTCTCGATCGAATGCGTTCACAAAACCGACACCAAGTTCTTTCGAAACTTATCCATTAAATTTATTCTGTTGTTTTTTAAATCCATGTGACGCGACGCCTCTTAAGTTTTTCAAGAATTTAAACGCTTGTACTCAAATTTTTCGTCATTAGAAAAAAAAATACCAATCAGAGTAACTATTCTAAAAGATTGAGACGAAATCTCCCAATAAAGTAAGCTTTTTCCAACCGTGCTTCCAACCGTTCGATGGTTTGCGTTCAACGTTCGTGCGGAAACTGAATATACTGCCACAGTACTGCTACACAGCACAACTGGATTGTAAATCGTCTCTATATATTTTTTCTTGCTGTTGGAGCGGCGGGCGCGCACAATAGAAGGCGAAATAGATGGGAATGAGAACGGTTAGAAAAAGAAAGCAAGAGAGAAGAAGAAAACAAAGTGGCGCCCCCTGTTCTCCGTTCGTTCACCTGCCAAATCGATCAAGACGGCGAAAGAGGCGAAAATTCGACAAATACACGCAGGCGCGCGCGCACGCACGTATTTACCAAAAGGAAAGAGAGGACAATAACGGACGGTATGAATCTGGGAAAAGGAAGAAGCCCGCCCTGCGTTCAAGAACGAAGACGAAGGTAGATTTTATTACGATCAATTTAGGAAATCCGAAAAAATCGACCAGGTGCCACCAAAGAGCTCTAATCCACCGTTTGATCTTATCTCGGCCTCGTCCTGTCTTAAACGCCTATACGCATGTACCCTTCAATATATAATCTAACCATTCGTCTTTTCACCACGCACCAATTTTTCAAAAATAACAAAGATTATTGCCAAAAATTGGAAAAAAATCATTTTGTCGATAAACTTGTCGCAGTTATGTGAAATATCACTAAAGAATTCTACTATAGAGAATCTAATTACTAAAGAATATATAATTACTTAATTTTATGGATAGTGTTAAAAGTACGTTAATCCTTTATAAAATACACATTCTACATTTATAACCATATAGAGCCGCGAGTTTTTTATGGAGCAAATGTTTTTAAATAATGATCGATATGAGAGAGTATAAGCCCATTTCGTGACGGCATAATCAATCAACGACGGACTTTTGTTGTTTTATTTATCTGGAGAATCGGCATCGTGTCTTGGCGCCACGTATTATATATATAATGGGATATTTTCTATACGAGTCGTATTTCCAACCATGCAAGAGAGCAGAACTTTGTTATGTTGGTTTTTTTATTTTTACGAATTCCCACAACACCCCACAATATTTATTATAGTAAACCGTGCATACCCTCATCGTTTTCTCTTTTGTTTATTCATTATTATTTTGACTTATCGTTATAAATTCGGCAAACTTTCGAGAATAATAAAATATTTAGCTAACATTTTGGTGACAGACTGGTGTAAACACGTTGAATGAATATAGTCGAGAATAAATTCGGCGAATATTTGCGGGATTTCCCCCGTTTTTGGCTCATCATATAAGACAGGAGTAGTTACAAAGAAGAGCTTCTTTGCGGGGCGGTTATACTCGGGCTTTGCAATTTCTTTTACTGCTTTCGTGCGCAGGCAGACCTCGATACTCGGAGAAGTTAGTCCGTTTTCATTTATATACCTGTGCGCAAGTCATGTACGAAACAGAGAGACAAAGAGGGGAGGCGAGAAAGGGGGGATTAACGAGTCAGGGTAGCGTGTCGTTGTTTAGACATGGGGACTTTAATCCCCATGTTCGCAAAAATAAAGCCCCTGCGGAAAGTACAGGAGGTCTGGAGGATAGCGCGGATTGTAAAAACGCGATTGAAAATAGAGACTGCTGGCCGGAACCTTTGCTCGAATGAACGGTGAGCGCGGTTCAAAAAATATTTTCAGACCAATGAACAATTAATGATGTATCGTACAAAAGTCTAAATAATTAGATATTGATGAAATTTGGTGATAATGTTCTTCAACATCAAGTACGAAAACACAATTTTTTCAAAATTTTCTTCTGCTTAGTTATCGAGTAATTACGCATTAAAGCAGATTTCTTATGCCCGGAATGTATACCTATATATATATATATATATGGAAACGCTGTGCTTATACACGTGGACTTTAGTGATCGATTACTCGATAACTGTACAGAAGAAAAATCTTAAAAAATTTGTATTGTCGAATTTGGCACTAAAGAATGTGTTCACCAAATTTTATAAAATTTTGATCATTTTGAAATTTGATATGTTTTTAGCATAGTTTAGCATGGCAAGATTGTAAGCCTGTACCAAATATCCTTATAACGATGTGTACATGTACTGCATATTGTTATACCGTTCGCGTATCATTTTATCGATTCATTACCCCCGTCGTAGGAATTAAGGACATAATTATGACGTTATAACGGTCACGTAACCACTGGACTACAACACAGAAATGGTTTATCCGCAAAATAAGGCCCTTAAAGTATACCCAGCAAATAGAAAATTTCTGAAACCCAAGTAACGAGCATTTGTAACTCGCAATAATCAACGACAACATTATTACGAAGCTTTTAAATGAGGCAGCAAAGTGTTATTTATGCATCCTCAACCACAGTACTTTATTCATTCGTGACGATTCGAAAAACATCTGGCCAACTGCGTGTGCATAAGTACCCCCTTTCGGAACGATTCCCCGATAACTTCTTGCTAAAGCACATTACGCTTATGCGGTAACGTGCGTTCTCACGAGGTTACTCCCCTATACGATGAAGAATGTCATGATATAATTACAAGATCCCCTCTTTATCTTCGTACAAGTAATTCCTTCTTTTCTACACGAATATGGTTTGCACTTGTTAACTCGGCCAATGAGTATCTTATTCATGATGATATCAGATCAGAGTACTATATAAAGTGAGTCACTGCGCCGCAGGGCGTAAACCTCGTGCTTTTGAGCCTATAGCTATACGTATGTAATGTACGTAGACTGCAGGTATAGAGGAGTGGTAGAAAAAAAAATCACCGGAAATGAGCATCGTGGAATAATATTTGACACTTGCGTAGGCTAATGGAATCGAAACCACAGAATAAAAAACCTATTCAATTTGCTCGCAGTTTTTTTGAGCCGAAAACATGGTCGATTAGGCGTCTGATAAGGGTTTTCATATTGGAAACCCCTATCGTTACAAATTATTAAAAGTTCCGTTACGCTATTAATTAATTAACCAGATAGCTAGGCATGGAAAACGAATTTGCATTAATTTATTTTTCAAAGGCTCTCATCTGCGAATAAGTAGTATCCAAGTGTATTCATTTTTGCTTCAAAACGAAGAATCAAATCTGTAAGTTTGTGTGAACCATGATTCCCAAAGAAATAATACTCGCTCGTTTTTCAAAGTATTTACACCACGAAAAATAAAACTAATTAATATTAGGAGGTAAGCTCGAAAAATATTAGATTGAACAAAAAGACATCCGGTTTTTTTTCTCTAGATACAGTCACGATTGGAGGGGCGGCAGTATAATATTTGGAGCCTAGTTTTTGATGTAATAAATTTTGTATACTCGTCGCGAACACTTGCGAGAATCATCGGTAAACGACTGAAACTTTTCACCTTGAAGCAGGATAAGAACGATATATTTCATTTATATCATTAATTTTAGCTGCTTCTTTTTCCTGTATTTTCTGTCATTTTCCTATGTATAAAGTCTAATATTTTTATCTTATTTATATGGGCAGATCCAGTGAACACACTTTACGTTTTTTTCTGTTTTTGTTTCAACTTGATACAAAATTAAAGTAAATTCATTACGTGCAATTAAAAAAGTCGTTGATAATGCCATAAACGTGAAAAAAAAATACGGTAAACTGGAACATTTCAAAAATTCACAGCTAACTAACCAGCAAAGACACATTAAATTTTTAATGTTTTTTGGGTATAGAATGAGGTACATTCTCTGAAAATTTCAAGCCATTCCATTGAGGTAGAAAAAATTCCCAATTGTTTGAAAACAGCGATTTTTCAGAAATCAAGTAGCTTTGAGAGGCTGTGTAACAAGAGGAACGTCGTAATATGTAAATATTCGTTCATGCAGTAATAGATTATATACCGAAAAATTTGAGCCATCTTAGAGCCGTCTAATTGTAAAATTATTGCTCTAGCAGCGTTTCAAAAATACGAGAAATTTTGTAAAAATAGTAATAATTAAGAAAAGGGTGCTAATGCAACCGGATTTTCGTTTGGAGTGAAAAACTGTTTTTTTCTGAAAAGTAGAAGGTTCAAGAAAAATGCCGCTTTATACAAGTCTTTAAACCTCATAGAATTCGCATGAAAAAATCATGAAAATGGCTGAAAAAATGACTTTTTAAGACTTTCAAAAAATTCTACAGCGGTCAAAATTTTATGAATGGACTTGAAATTTGGGGGATCCTCTTGTTTTATATCATACTTTTTGGGAAAAAATCGACAGCCAAATCGCTGACCCAAGCGCGCAGGCTGCTGCTGTCGAAAAGTATATAAATGGATTTGCCCATATACATATAATTCACGACTGATTGTAGATAATGCTGACTTGTCGCGTTTCACATGTCTCAAGTTTATTCATGCTGAACTCGGCTATACTACTGTTCGAAAAAACAGTACGTGGTTTTATAATATTCTTTTCAGTACTAATTTTTTTTATTCGTGCTCAACTTTTTCGTAAGCTATTACAGATTCAAATTTAATAAAGATAATTTATGAAAGAAAATTATTGCATCCGAGTTAAGGTGATCTATCAGTTGTTCAGTCGGTAAAAATTTTAATTGTGTTTCTCTGTATTTTTTTCCGTAACAGTAAATAAATTCCTCGAATATATAATCGATGGATTTAAGGTAGAACGGTACCTCTTTTGCGGGGCAGGCGGTGAGTACTCCCATATATGCTTCAACATGGAAAGCCTTTCGTCTTACCAACTGCACGGGAATTTAGTTTATGGTTTTCAATTTACATGAAAACATGATAATTGTGTACTTTTAGATGAAACAATAACTATCTCAACCATAACGTTCCTAAATTTGGTGAAAAAAGCTTCTTTTTGTTTTATATTTCAATATATCAAACATTTACTTTGACAGCAGCAATACAGGGTTTATGGTTTCAGTTTTTGACTGTTGGTCGCTCTGCGCGCGGCTCACACTCGAGGGCAAACTGTAAATCTGTTTAACTGTTTATATATAGTTAAACGAAAGTGCATTGATCGATGCGCCGTTGCCGCGTTTGAAGCAAGCTGTGTCCGCAAAAAGAGAGAGACAAATATCGTTTATTAATTTTCTTTTGCACATTGCAGATAAACGGTACGGTGAAATCACTGCAATTTTCGCGAGAGTTATCTTGTTCAGTTGGTTCATATACTAGTGTTCATTTTATCAAAAAGTAGCTTTTTTAAAAGTAGTTTTTGTTTTTTTGCATTTTTTTTTACGATCTTTTCCATAAGATCCAATGTAAAATACTGATTCAATTTTCTCAGAAACAGTATGATCGAACCTGTTAAAATTTCGCGAGCAAATAGTTTACACACTTGAGAACGTATCTGCCAATTTGCATCAAAATCCCTCTTTTTTGATATATGGTACCGTTCCACCTTAAAAGGGCTTATTCGTTACCGGAAATAGTAATTAGCTATTGAGGAAGTAAATTCGTGAGTCAATACTCTACTTTCTATTGACTAAACGATGATGATGAACTGTAGTCCGTTCGTCGTAGTTCGTCTACCGATAGGGTGGACTAATTCATGTTTTTTTTTGTTTTTATTCAAAACATGTCGGTGGTGCATAAAGTTTCGAGCAAAGATGTATCCGATTTTATGAATGGAAAGGGTTCGACAACAATATTCCGAGGGGTTCAGTCTGTCTCCAATTGTGAAGTCACTCAATCATAAAATAAACTACGTCGCTGGTCAGATTTTCCAACGTAAATACGTATAGATCGGATAGATCTATTATTTCGTGAAAATGCTCATATATTTATGTACCAAACAAGGTCCTTGTTTGAAAGAGTCTTTTGGTAATGAGATGACAGTTTACTAGCTCCACACTAAACCAAGAACCGAGAACAATATGAGACACGCTGCGTGTCCTTTTTCAATAGTCTTTTATTTTCGGAACGTGCCCCCACTCTCTGTTTTCATTATATAGCACGACTCTTTCCCTTTTTCTGCTCTTACTATATTTCTCCCTCTCTCTCTCTCTCTCTCTCTCTTTGGCCACAGAAAGGGTTCAATAAATGATTTCTATTTCTGGCACATTTTTGAACATCTGTCTACGTATAGCATTCGGTATAAGGACCGATCCACCATTATTTATTTTCTCACCTGTGTATCCAGAATTGGTACTATGTGTGCATCAAAATGGATCGTAAAGCGACTACTGGTCATGCATAGGAAACGGTTAGAAATTCGAATTGTATATTCATCGACCCTTCAATAAAAGGCGAAGAACGCGTCTTCTCGGCATGCACTTATGTAGCTGATTATAGTAAATAATTATTGCCACCTGCAGTAGTACGAGTTACATTGACTTCTGTAATCTGTACTACTATATATGTGTATATAGGACAATATGTTATATGAGCAAATGACTTTTATTTGTAAGCGGTATTTGTTATACACTGCATCTGAACCTTTCCTTTTATGGTACATCATTTTCGAGCAATAATGGAGTTACATGGCTCTCCCAACTAATCTATTTTCACTCCTGGTTACTTTCAATATACAAACATTGTTTTTCGCGATTCATTTGAATTATTGTCATTCCTGCATTTTGACTGGACTATACCGCTCAGCTTCCTTGGCGTGGGGAGCTAAAATTGCGGTGAACATGCTGGGACGCAGGTGTCTTATGGCCGTTTTCTCCAACGTTAATCTGAGTTTAAACTCGGTTCATCCTATTTCGAAACTATATGAAAAAAATTGAACTGAGCTTGAACCGCGTCGGAGAAAACGGCCATTACACGTAAATGCACTCGCTGCATTCTTGGTCAAATCGAGTTAGGAACTGTGTAAAAATGTTGTAATGAAATCTGAGAAGTTGATGAAAAACGACTGTTCCCGATTCTGAAGTTTGTATTTTCGTTCATTTTCGATGAAAATATTCGTTGGTAATATCTGCGTTGAAAATCCTCCTTTCTTAAAAAGGACATTTATCGATATATCGAAATGTGAAGCCTCTATTCGTTGCCATGGTTTTGTTTATTCGTTCTCAGGGATCGTTGCTAAGCATTATTATTCATGAATTTTTTGCTGCCTAAAGCCGGCGCGTAGCGCCCGCATTGTTGCTAGTGTTTTAAAAAAACTCTTGACTGAAAAAATGTACAGGGTGTCCCATTTTAATCTTACACCTGACTTTTCTCGAAAAATATTGCTCGGATCAAATATTGTGTGGAACAAAACTTTTAGGGGTTGAAGGGGGACGTATGACAAAAATTGGTTTGTGGATCCAAAATTCAAAATGGCGGCGTTAGAATGGCCGACATGTTTTTTTCGAATGGAAACATAACTTTTTTTCATCACCAAAAAATTTTTCAGCGCAAAACCAAAAACTTTTGTTGAAAAATTTTTTTGATTAAGTTCATATTTTTCAAGTAAGAACATCATTTTCAACTATTTTAGAGGTATCCAGGATGTACCGTGAAGAGATCTTTAACGTACCAAGTGCAAGTGCGTTTGCGTGTAAGGAGCATATCAACGATTTCGTTGGGACTGAAATCAGCCATTGTTGCTAATTTTCAGAATTTTCCTCTAATTTAAGAACTTTTAAAAATTTCGAGAATCAAGAATTTTTCTCTGATTTCAGAACCTTTACAAATTTTCGATTTCGTCTCTTGCTAATGGCTGCGGAGTCAGAAGATAAACGTTTCAATCAATTTTTCATCCGTGGGCGATCACAATGACTTCTAAAATAAAAAATTCTTTTCTGATTTAAAACTCTAAAGTAAGAGAACTACGCAAAGTCAGACTACGTCAGTACTACCAATGATGTTTTCTTTAATCTCTTACAAAGTGAACTTACCTTTAATCGTAAGCGAGGCTTACGCTTAAAGATAAGTTCACGTAAGCGAGACTTACGCCTACTTTTGAGTTGTAAATCAGAGAAGAATTTTTTATTTTAGAAGTCATTGTGATCGCCCACGGATGAAAAATTAATTGAAACGTTTATCTTCTGACTCCGCAGCCATTAGCAAGAGACGAAATCGAAAATTTGTAAAGGTTCTGAAATCAGAGAAAAATTCTTGATTCTCGAAATTTTTAAAAGTTCTTAAATTAGAGGAAAATTCTGAAAATTAGCAACAATGGCTGATTTCAGTCCCAACGAAATCGTTGATATGCTCCTTATTTTAGGGAGGTGTCGGGGCAATTACTTCCGAGCTGAAAATTTGTATCGACGTGAATATCCTGATCGTCGTCACCCATCACGGCAGACAATCCGAATCCTTGAGCAGCGAGCGAGGGCAGGTCGGATGATCCGCCACCGTCGACATTTCCCAAACGTCAATAATTTTGGTGGATTGCATGAAGCCCGAAACATGGCTATTTTAGCCATGATAGCAATTGATCCTCATTTGAGTGCTAAAGTGATCTCGTAACGACTGGGGTTTCCCAAATCGACAGTGCACCGTGTATTGAGAGGTGCGAAACTTCACCCGTACCGACTACAATTCCACCAAGACACTCCTAATCCAGATCCGTTGCGAATAGTGGCGTTTTGTCGGTGGGCGTTAAGACAAATCGAGCGATTCAGGGACTTTTTTCGATACGTTATGTTCAGTGATGAATCCACTTTCAACAACCGTGGTCAAATGAACCGATGGAACTTTCGGTATTGGTCTGATCAGAATCCACATTGGTTGAGACAGATCGATCACCAGCATCGATGGAGTTTGAACGTATGGTGTGGTATTGTGAACGGGCAATTAATAGGTCCCCATTTTTTCAAGGGAAATGTGAACTCTGTCCGTTACCTTGATTTTCTACAAAATGAACTGCCTCTTTTGCTAGAAGATCTGGATTTGGAAACACGTCAACAGATGTGGTTTTAGCAAGACGGTGCACCCGCTCACTGGGCTCATGTTGTTCGAAATCATCTGGATACAACATTTGGTCAACGGTGGATTGGTCGAGACGGTCCTGTAAATTGGCCTCCAAGGTCACCAGATCTTACGTCTCCTGATTTCTTTTTGTGGGGGTACTTAAAAGACGCTGTCTACCGTCAAGCTCCAACAACACGAGAGAACATGAAGGAGCGGATAAGAGCTGCCTGCCGTGCGATCCCGAGAGATGTTCTCCTACGCACAGTTGATGGTTTTGAGAGAAGAGTTCAGGCATGTTTAAACATGAATGGAGGGATCTTTGAACATCACTAGGGAGGGATCAGAGTACACTCACAAGGAGGGTTTGGAGTCCGAAAATACTGCGGTAGTGACGAACCGCAGAGACCTAATCCTTGTGAGCTCGTACCTATGGGCATAAAGGCATTGCATGCCCCTCTTTTTAAAAAAAGTTGAAAAATAAAATGAAAATAAAAAACACATACACACATGCACCTCCACGTATGCACGCATATGCAGACGCACACGCAAACGCACTTGCACTTGGTACGTTAAAGATCTCTTCGCGGTGCATCCTGGATACCTCTAAAATAGTTGAAAATGATGTTCTCACTTAAAAAATATGAACTTAATCAAAAAATTTTTCCAACAAAAGTTGTTGGTTTTGCGCTGAAAAATTTTTTGGTGATGAAAAAAAGTTATGTTTCCATTCGAAAAAAACATGTCGGCCATTCTAACGCCGCCATTTTGAATTTTGGATCCACAAACCAATTTTTGTCATACGTCCCCCTTCAACCCCTAAAAGTTTTGTTCCACACAATATTTGATCCGAGCAATATTTTCCGAGAAAACTCAGGTGTAAGATTAAAATGGGACACCCTGTATAGCGTATTGAAAATAAAATGAAATCGAGAAAAAAAATGAATGTTAGAAAAAAACAACATTGTAAAAAACATATGCGTTTCCAGAAAGGTGATAATAGATCTGTTCGCGCTGGCTGAACTTTCTGCACTTTTCTGCACTTTCGTGAGTTACGCGTTCGTTTTACCGGATATGACGTCAGATGATGCTATTCGCGCTCGAAGTGCAGCTACACTTTTTTACACTTTTTCTACTCTCTGCACTCGCGGTTTGGACCGAGTGTAAAAAGTGCAGATTCTATTTCCACGGAGAGTGAGGATTCGACCGCCGTGTCGGAAAGAGTGTTTTTGAGTTGAGCAGCTTCTACGCGGCAGTATTACCGGCCTTCTAGAAAATTTGTAGTTTCTTTTCTTCCTACAGCCTTCGCGTTTACAGTTTGCCTTCAGTTTTTCTCTTAATTATTCCTTTTCTCCCTTAATCGTGTCGTATAACAAAGTTTTTAATTGCATGCATCCGGCGAACATAACCTCGTTCGTACATACCTCCTCTCGGCTTGTCTCGCCCTCGGGTAGAGACATGGCCTCTTCACAGGGCACTGGCATGGAGGAAGGCGATTTTGATAACGCTTTAGACTTTTCGAGGGAAGATGATCCTGAATTATTTGCTTCTCAAGTTGAAGATTTAAAAAGAGAATCTTATCCTACCGATCCCAAGAAACGCTCTCATGAAATAGGCGACAATGAAGATTTTATCAACAATTCCAAGCGTCCAACTTCAACTAACACGGCTTCCAGTTCCGCAGCGACTCTTCATAATTGCACCACATCAACACCACAGGAGAACACTCCTCAACGACTTTCAAGAAATCGTTACAGCAATAAATCGAGAGGACCGTTCATCGTTCTCATTCAACCCGCTCAATTCGACGCTAAGACTCCTCGCATGAATGCAACTAAAATTGGAAAAATTCTCTTACGCAGACTATCCAACAACCAGATTTTGGATATTTACAGCTCCGGAAGACAACAAGTCTCAATAGTTCTGGCTAATTCTTCATCCGCGAACCAAATTTTCTCTCTACCTGAACTCTCCGCTGACAACCTGATTGCTTTCATCCCAGATTCCTTACTCTCCTGTAAGGGTCTAATTTAGAGGTGTTCCTTTGGACTTTTCTAAAGAGGCAATCTTAGACAACATAAATTCTCCTCATAGCATCCTTGACGTAAGACGCCAAAACCGTAAAGTCACAGTCGACGGTGTCTCAAAGCTAATCCCCACTCAGTCGATCTACCTCAAATTTGAGGGCCGAATTCGTCCAAAATCAGTCTCTATCTGCCAGGTTCGGCATCCGGTTGATCCATGGCTTGCCCCCGTAAAAATTTGCTTCTCCTGTTTTATATTTTAATCACGTCTCCTCTCGATGCAAAAGCCAACCCAAGTGCATTCGTTGCGGTGGAAAAAAACACGATCCTATTAATGAAACTTGTCCAAATCTTAATTCCCCTCCTTGTTGTGCCAATTGCAAGGGTGATCATCTCCCTACTTCTAAAAACTGCCCCGCATTTCTTCAAGAAAAAGCCATTAAAGCGACAGCCGCGGAAAGAAATATTTCTCTCCTTGAGGCAAGACAACTCTTTTCCAACTCATCGTCTTCTAACATTTCCACTCGAGCACCATCTTCTCTTGCACATTTTCCTCCGCTTCCTTCCGTTAATTTCCATCCGCTCACCGCCTCTTCACGACCCCCTCCTCTCGTGCAGGGTCACAAACGCCATTGTATAACCAAATCGCGGCAACCGAACCTCCAAGTCAACCCCCCGCCCGGAAGAACTCTCTCTCGTCGCCCCTTCCAAGCTCCTCAAGCTCTCTTCAGCAATCTAACTCAACCGCATCTACTCTACCACGATCCTCAATCCAACGCTCTCTTCGCAACAGTTCCAAACCTATCCTCACGATATCTCCTCCTCCTCCGTTCGTACACACCGAGCACTCGGATATTCTAATATATCTCCCAACGGTCGAGCTCAAATTTCTTTTGAGAACGGTTTCGCCCTGTCTCAATCCCATTCTTTTCCTGACCCCAACCAAGCAATCACCAACATAATTCTTCTCCTACAAGTTATTTCCCAGCAACTCATGCCTGCCCTCCAATCGCTGGGCCTTTCTGATAAAATCACCCCCGTCTTAGCAACACTCAATTCTCTTCTCGCAACACCCATCCTGCCACATCATGGCTCCCAATAATCGTTTAAAAGTGCTCCAATGGAATTGTAGAAGTCTCCGCAACAAAGTGGGACTGCTCTCACAAATTTCTTCTGCATATGACGTTGTTGTTCTATGTGAGACTTGGCTCTCTGACGCCTTACCTCTCAGACTTAATGACTTTTACATGATCTGCAAAAACCGCAACACTCAGAAAGGTGGTGGCCTTACCATCTGTCTAAAAAAGAACATTCCTTTCCCTGCCGTTGATTCTATTTTCCACCCTCCCAATCATATTGAAACTCTTGCAATCTCCATCCCCACCTCCTCTGGCCCTCTCACCATTGTATCACTTTACAAACCTCCTCACACCCGCACAAACTCTCAAGATTGGAACCGTCTTTTCAACTCTCTTATCACTTATAACAACATTTTAATTTGCGGAGACTTCAACAGTCACCACAACTCCTGGGGTTGTTCGAATAATTGCCCTTCCGGCATATCTTTATTTGACTCATTAAATAATTCTAATCTATGCTTTCTTAATGATGGATCTGCCACCACAAAACCCTCGAACCCTTCACTCACTCCTCCTTCTGCCATTGATCTCTCACTCATATCTTCACATCTTCTGCCTTCCTCGAGTTGGCACGTGGGAAAAGATTCTCTCCAGAGACCGGGAGCCAGTACCTATAACGAAATACACACACACACACACACACACATTTCCACGGACGCTATTGACTGGAATGGATTGTGCAACATAACCTAAAATGCATTTGAATTTGAATTTGTCGATCCAACTTATGTACAATTAAAACAGTTCAGTAATCTGCATAATCATCGTTACAGAAGTTTTTAATAACAAATTACGACTATTCGTTTCTGCTTAAATAAGACCCTGTATGTATTATGATTACATATTCCCATCATGAGGGAATCGTTAAACGATGCATAAACGATACATAAATATATACAATTATCGCGTTCGCGCTGCTTAGCTGCACTCGCTACACCCACTAGCATTCCCTAGTGCACTACTCTAGTTTCTTTTACACTCGCGAGTGCAGAGTTCGCTAGCGCGAACAGACCTAATAAGAAAAATTTAATCTCTTAATATTTGTTGGGAGAAGTCTCGAATTAAATCATCGAGTAAGAACTAGAGCGAATATAAGCGGAAATAAGCGAACAATATAAGCAGATACTGATGACCATGAAGCTGTCGACCTAGATATCGACGAATCCATTTTGAAAAAATGGCGCCCAAAATCAGTTTTTCGGCGTTTTCCTCCTTTCCGACTCATTTTACGGTAAAAATAGTTATGTATTAAAATAAACTAGATAAGATTTCCTACAGTCCATTCAGTAACCATTTTTTTCGTCAAGTCAATAGTTTCGGCGTACGAGAGCCCTAAACCTTTATTACTTTTACATCAATACGCATATTTCGTATTGGCCCTCGATTGGCCGAAAATGGCGTTTTCATTATTTCCGGTCGGTCGAAAGTCACTAGCCGCAATAGCCCAATCTGGTGGCAACCCTGGCCACCCTGTCCGGCTCTCGCACCTCTGGCACAAAGCTTTGATCAGCACTTTAACCTACGTTTGGACTAATATTTGATTTGCAATAACTACTTTATTGTGAAAGACTTATTGACAATAGTAAAAAATGGCAGGAAGTGTTAGATGTTTCATGAAGTTTAACTTAGGACTCTTGAGTAAAAACGTTACTCGTCACGTCGCCTTGAATCGTAAATATAATTTTTTATAACCTATAAATTTCGAAAATTCACTTGGGTCATTCCAGTTTACAGTAGCCACTAAATCTTTTATACTAAATCTTCTCGCCTCTATCAGCAAAATGATTGCTAATTGTTATTTGCATCAGTCTTGGTAATGATCCCATTTTTAAAGGTGAATACCTTTTTCGATAAGAAATTCATTAAAAAATTCGCCTAGTATTTAAAGTAATTCTATGTAAAAAAAATTGATAAACTTGCGAAAGCTGATTACTGAATTTTGAGCTAAATTGGCACACACTTTCGTTTTGATATAGGAAAACTTTCCTTCAAAGGATTTTAGTGTAGTTGAGTAATTTGGAAGTACATACAAAAAAACTGCTAGTACTAGAACGAGTTTCTATATTGGCCAAAAATTATGCATCAATCTACATTAGGATGATGAACATCAAAGATTATTAAGATCAGTCAACAACAGAATGTCATGTAGTTTGTAGGTGAATATTTAGAATAAGATCTTTGACTCCGATTGTAACCATTTTGAAGCATGTTATATTAGACGTCCCGAGTAATTTGATATATAATTATATAGGGCACTCTCTAATAGTCTCAGAGATATTAGGATTTTTGTGTAGAGGATGATATATGTCAGATATGTATCTAATATGCATTCATATACATAAACGATGTATTTTGGTGATTCTCGGTACCTCTAATGACTGTTACCATGGTACCTGTATACAGGAATTCCAAAAGTTCTAAAATAAATTTAATTTGTTGAAATTCTAGGATATATTGTCTCCCCAGCACATAGTACTGAGACGAACTTTTAGAAAATGACCCTAGGATTAGGGATAGAAGTCTACGGGGCTTGAATTCTGTCAAAGTTCAATACTATTTTTTATGATAGTGAATTTTTTATCAAATTTCTACCCGTAAACTTTTACCCCTATAGGATTATTTCTTAAAATTCCCATACAATATGTTTCAGAACTTGAATGATTCCATTTTTTTTCTAAATTTTAAGAAAATTTCTTCTTTTGGGTACTTTGGTGACAGCCATTAAAGTGACCAAGAGTCCACTTGTGTGTTTATGCGTATCTGTATGCATAAGTTCATAAATTTGTCCAAAACTATCAGAGACACCCATATATATCAGATTACTCAGGACAATATCCCGAACAACATGTTTCAAAATGGTTGAAATTGGTGAAGACCTTATTTCGAATATTTACCAATCCCTATTATTCTCTAATCGATTTGAAATGCCAGATTCAGTCTCAAAAGAATAAACCAAAAAGATTATGATGAATTCAATTGTTTTTTTTTTCTTCTATATAATCATAGATGACTGATCTATTGAAAATTATAAGAACATACAAATGTATGAACTCCTTAACAGAGGTGTTTTCGAATTTCTTTGCTCCCAAGGGCTCAGAAGCTTCCAAATTGATAAATAGTATATTACACACCTAGGGAGGGAAAATAGACTACTTCAAACCGCGGGCAGAATTGTCACCCGAGCCGAAGGCGAGGGTGATAAGCACGCGGTTTGAGGTGGTCTAATTTCACTCCCGTGGAGTGTATACGATTTTTCTGTCCGACGCAGGCGGAATGCGGCAACTTCGGCACGCGCAGCGGGCCGAAAGTTGCCACTTTCCGCCCGGAGGGCTGAAAAAATAATTTCTTGAAAATTTGAGCTCTTAATATTAACTCTAAGATAGTCCGCATTTCAACTTAAGATTCGTAAAGAAATAACATGAGAAAAATTTCTTTCGTTCTTTAGTATTTTATAACTCTGAGACAAATAAATTCAAAATTTCGAGTCATACATATTTTCATAGAGAATTCGACACTCTACAAAAAAGGTCTCTTATGATTTGTAGCTACGTCTATCAGTTTAACAGTTATTTGAGTTCAAAGTTTAATTTTTTTATCATTATCAATATTATCAAGGATATTTATCAATTAACCACTTGTGTTATAAAAAATATTACATATTTGCAGTATTTTTTAAATATTTATAACCAATATATGTAAATACAATTTCGTTTTTGGAATTGGTTTACCTGTATCTTACACTCATGAATTTGAAAGTTGAGTAAGACTCCAAGTACAATGGTCAATTGTTTTTTTAATTCTTTGGCTTATAATTTTTTTTCGTTCGTAATTTATTTTTTAATTTTTGTGATCTTAACATCTATTAACATTATACTAATATGTTAATAGTCCACTTCACTTCATATCAATTTTTTCTGTTATTCTCAAGTTAATAATAAACCTGAAATACAGCATGAATGGTGTAAAAAAACTAGAGACAAGTACATTTATACCGTTTGGGTAGTTACCTGTGAAATTATGGAAATCAATGCACATCGGTTTACGAAGAAAAAAAATTACAGCAGGAGAAAACTTTGATGCAAAAATATACAAGTACAAAAAACACAAAGACAAAAAAATACATTACAAAAACAAATTAAAACCAACAAAATTAAGATCACAAAAATAAAAAATAAATTACGATTAAAAAAAAATTATAAACCAAAGAATTTAAACAAAAAAAAAAATTGACCATTGTACTTGGCGTTTTAATCGACTTTCAAAATTCGTGAGTGTAAGATACACGTAAACCAATTCCAAAAACGAAATTATATTTACGTATATTAGTTATAAATATAAAAAAATTACTACACTAATTACAACTAATTACTTAAATATAAAAAATTACTAAACCAATAGACGTAGCTATAAATCATGAGATCTTTTTTGTAGAGCGTCAAATTCTCTATGAAAATATGTATTACTCGAGATTTTGAATTTATTTGTCCCAGAGTTATAAAATACTAAAGAACGAAAAAAAATGTTCTCATGTTATTTCTATAAGAATCTTAGGTTGAAATGCGGACTATCTTAGAGTTAATATTAAGAGCTCAAATGTTCAGGGAATTATTTTTTATCAACTTGGAAGCATCTGAGCCCCTGGGATCAAAGAAATTCGAGAACACCCCTGTTAAGGACCACCCTAATGTACTCAGAAGTTGAGATTCATTAAGTGCAAATTTCATATTTTTTTTTTCGTGAATTAATATAGTTTTTTGTCCAAATTCATTGTTGTTCAGAAAAGCGGACACTATACGACAAACAGGCTCTTGGACTGAACGCTTATTTGAGTACAAGGAAATATTACCAGAAACAATTTTTAAATCTTGAGGAAGAGTTTCGTAATAAAATGGAAACTTATGTAGCAAATGATGCAACTGGCATGATTTTTACGGAAGATTTAAAAGTGATGCTTCACCTGATTGAGAAGACACCTCGAGACCTAAATCTTATTATGAAAATGTTGGAAAAGTTTAACAATCAAAGTTGTGAAACGAGGTTTGGAAATTACACCTTTGGTCCTATTGTTATGAGAGCCCTCTACAACCTCAACGAATGGGAATGTGCTCTCAATCTGTTCAATAATCCAGAGTATACTGTCTTCTTCAATCAATTAATGACGTATCAGATCCTCATGGATTTATTGTATGAAAACAAGCAATATGTCGAGATGCGACGAGTTTACAATACAATCCAAACCAGAATCACGGAGGGAACGGTACATCCCAGGAATGCTCTTCTACTTGTCACTGCAGCATGTTACAAGGAGGTGAAATAGATGATCAAATCAAATCCTTCATTCAGTCATATCTCGTTCATAATTAGAAAATAGACTTTTTATGCATTACATTCGAATTGCATCACTCAAATTAGCAAAATCGAAAAAATGTTAACTGAAAAGTTAAGACATTTTTTGCATCGCTTTCAGAATTCACCAGACAGTTTCCGATATGCTATAGACCTTTGGACAGAATTGAATGGTCGTGGTTATCCAGTTATGCGAAGAGTTCTAATTCATCTCAGTGCTCTTGCACTGATGCAAGGCCAGCCCAACATAGCACTGGAAATCTTATCGACATCTAAAAAACCACGTTACATTGGCATTCGATGTATTAAAATAATGGCATTTGCTCGAATTGACAGACTTTACGATGTCATTCCATATTTCAGAAACTCACTTCAATTGGATGACTCTACTACGAAAAAAGAGACATACTTCAGAGACACGGTAGTCATGTTTTTTTCTTTTCATGAGAAAAAAAACAGCTGCAGTCTTTCATTCATTGCTTTTATACCCTTATGCATAAATTCAACTTACTATTTAAAAAAAAATGAAAATTTATTTCAGATCGAAGAAGTCGAAGCTGCTATCAGAAGAAACCATATTTCACCTCAAGCAGAAATCGTCACACTCTTGAAGATGATAAAAAGCAACAATTTGGTACAAGAAGAAGTAATTATCATTTGGAATTCAACAAACTGAGTTTTTATGTTTACGTAATTCATTGATGAATTCATGTGGATTTTTTTCTTCCAGACTCTAGATGATCACATCAATACCGAAATCGTTTCAACAGGGCCGGTCGCTCCACGTCAAAGTAGCGAACATCGTATTCATCGAACAGGCTCCGAAATTTCTGGTCCCAAATTCATTCGCAGACCTGGACTGAGAGAGCTCGTGTAGAGTCGTCTAGTACAAACGATAACTTCTCGGTAACAGAAAAAAGGGTCTGTAAATTGTCTTGAAGCTATAGAAAAAACTCGATTTCATACGAATAAATGAAAATATAACAGTACTCCGAATCTGTGGTCAATTATTAGAGTGCAATAGAAATAAATCTTAAACTGCGATGGAAACAATTAAACATCAAGGAACAAATTGAGATTATTTCGTATCTAATGAATTTCCGAATAGTTGGAAAGACATTTTAAAATAATTAAAAAAAACTATTGTATAAATTATTGAGTGATGATTCTCGAATGTTGATATCCGTAAATTTACATTATCTTCCGAATATTTGTGATGAATTTCATTTCGTAGTTGGTATATCGTTATATAACGTACAATTTTTTTTAAGAACGTTTTCTCGATGCAGTAAAAGCCAATCTGCGGTGAATTATTCCAAAGTTAAAGAAGTAACAAGTAGTAGTCAATAAAATCACGTAGAATAATTTCGTCAGAGTGCCAAGATTTTTCTTTTAAATGATTTTTTTAAAATAAAGTTACCGGTTGATCTGATATTTTGTCATAAACCTCACTCTTAGAAAGACGCGACAATATATCCATTTCAACCCATACTTAATCTTCAGAAATGGAGAAGTTCACAAAAAGAATCATGAGATATCAAAATGTATCCCATAATTTACATATCTAGATTATGCAGCAGCACCGGTTGGCCAAATTACTGAACGCATATACATTTAAACGAAAAAAAAAACACGTTTTTGTACTTAGAATTTATGGAAAAAGCAGCTTTAGTTTTCTCATCGTATTTCTTTTCAATTTTGGCCGTAAGATACAACAGCACCGTTGATGAATACGATAAGTACTACATATGAATGGAAAATCAAAAACAAAAATAGAAACCATTTAGATTTTTGCATGCACATGAAAAAATATGTGTATATTCAATATATATTATGTCAATTATGTATAATTCAAGCTGCGAGGTTCATATTTGGATATTTATTGCCCCGAGAACGAATACTCGAAGCGATATTCGTTGCTTCTGTCTCATTCTTTGACAGCCAATCGTCCATTGGTTTCGTTGTTTTGAATTGTTTTCGAATAATCGATATTAATCCTGCGATCCAGGCTGCATTGGGTTTTGCGTCGCTTGCTGTCAGTCTAACAAAAGGTGATTTGTATAATTAGAAAAACCTATAAATTAATGAGAAATGATTAAAGTAATGGAGTTTGAAATTCACCCTGGAGACAGTGCAACGATGAAATTTGCCCAACTCTCAACATTGCCGGGAAATGAGAAGATTGTTTTTTGGACCGATCTCAGTCCTTTTCTCGGACTGTCTTTCGTCTTTCTTTGGACTTCAACCATTGCGTCATTGACTTCATCAGTAAGATCGCCCAAGGAAGAAATGCAAGCTACTTGTGAAACACCGACTGCTGAAATCTTACGACCAAGCATCATAGCTTTTTGAGCGCAATGGGCAAACGCACGAGAATTACATTGCAGAAGAATTTTCACAAGACCGACCCAGCTTCCGATATCATCTGAATCAGCATAGAATTGTGATTTTCATTTAATATTACAGAATTTGTTGCTAAAAATAATGAACTCATTACGAAATTATTCACCGGGATGTCGATGAACGGCTTTAGATAGAACGCGTATAGCCTTATCAATGTCCCCATGAACAAGGCACGAATAAGCCGTGAGGATGGCGACGTGATGACGATTTTCAGGCTCATCCTTGTAAGGCTCAAGTTCGTGTAGAACGAGACCAGTAAGATTTGAATCGTCGTGAAGCAATCCAAGGGCTGCGGCAGCAAGCAACCCAGCTACAGTCGGCGGTTGTATTTGAATACATTGGAAAAGCAAAGTTTTAACATCATCGACCTCTTGAAACATATAGGCCATAGCAGCCATT
Source organism: Venturia canescens (assembly GCF_019457755.1). NCBI lineage: Eukaryota > Metazoa > Arthropoda > Insecta > Hymenoptera > Ichneumonidae > Venturia > Venturia canescens. The sequence continues at coordinate 37,370,084 of NC_057421.1, forward strand.
GCACACAGTACGTGAGCTTTGTCGGAGCCGGCGTCGGCTAGCCAATTCAACGTTGCCTCGTAAGCGGCATAAGATTCTTCAAATCGTCGTGCTAAAATATTTTTTATAATTCAAATTTGAAAGCCAAAAAGATTGAGATAAATACTTAAAGTACGATGCAACATTAGAATCAACAAACCTTTGAACAATGAAAGAGCTAGTTGACAGTGGGACTTGAAGCTCGCTGTTTTTATATCTTTGCAAGCTTCGACCGACTTTTCATATTCGCCCAATTGTACGACAACCCGCGCGAGATTGATTCTCACAAAATCTTTCTTTGTTTCATCCTTTTCAAGTTTTATAGCCTCGTGGAACTCACAAGCCGCAGGTCCTACCAGCTTTTGACGCTCGAGCAACAAACCAAGAACGTTACGACCACACGCATCCATGGGAACCCGTTCTTTAAGTCAACAATATATAAACATTTCAGCATAAATATGTTTGTTTTTTCTTTGTTTTTTTCTCGTATCGTTTCAATTGATCCATACCGATGTACCAGGTCATCGCGTCAGTGGCGACGGTAACCGCGTGCATATTTTCAATCGTGTAAGTATAAAGGGGATCTTTCTTGGCTTCTGCATCGAGAAGGGTCGTCAATACCCAATGGGCGTAACCGATTGCCGCCTGACTGTGATACCCAAGGCTCGTAGCGTGACGATAAAGGTCCATCGCTTCTTTTCTGTGCACAGCTTCGGCGATCATACCCTGTCCGATCCAGCTGTTAAGGTACTCGGGATCAGCACGCTGAGCTCGTGAAAATGCTTCATTCGCTTTGTAATGATCACCTACATAATAATTAATAAACAGCAGGTATTAATATATTATCGAATTTTTTAATTGAAGAACGGAATAAACACGAGCTTATATTTAATTACGTTTATACCAAGATTCAAGTACAGCGTTCCAAGATTCGTCCAAGCGATCGCGTTGTTTGGCTCTCTATCAATAGCCATAACGCAACAGTGTTGTGCGAGCGCGTAATTTTTAACTTCTTCAGTCATGCAAACAGCTGTCAACATGTTCCAATGTACCCACGTCGACGGACAAAGTTTAACCGCTTGTTTAGCAGCTGCTAAGGACTTTTCGGCTAATTGAAGCCGATTCGCGTTTGGGTCGCATCTCATCTGAGACAAATAACAGCAGGCGAGGTCATGCCAAAGTAATGATGAATCTTTTGAAAGATTCAAGGCTCTGCAAAAACATCTGGAAGGAAAAAGGGAGTTGCGTATTAAAAAAAAAAAAAAAAAAAAAACAAAAAAAAAACAAACAAACAAACATAGGTGCTATAAAAAAACTATGTGTTTATACAGTAATTTGATGTCGATTTACCGTGAGGCCAAAACGAATAATTGAGTCTTTCGTATAATTATTTGATCGTCTTTGCTATCGGATTTCACGAGACCCGGAGTTATTGCTAAGTAACAATATTTGTCCGGAAGAACAGCAACGCTGTAGCAAGCATCGCCAAGTAATTTCCAAATGCATGACAACTCGCTGTTCTCGACGATTGCATCGGTAAGGCTGTCAGCAGCCTTTTGAGCGTTGCGTCGCGCCCGACCAAGCAACTGTTGTCGCGCGTTTCCTTTCGCGAGTCCCAGACAAGTTTCTGCAAGCCCTTTCAAAGCAGGGATGTATCGAGGCTCCTGGCTTAAAACATTGCCAAAATCTTCTTTCGCTTCATCGTGTTGTCCGAGAACCTGCAAGATTAATCCTCGTTATATTCTCGTTATAACGATATTGTGTTTGGTTCAAAGAATTTTAAGATAAACGAACCACTTTGATGTTTGCTAATTGAATCATCGGGTATAGGGATCCTGGACTGAGCTCCAAAGCTCTTTGATAAGATTTTAGGGCTGATGTATGAGCTCCTCGGACTAAATAAGCGTCAGCCAATGATTCCCAGCAATGACTAAATCATAACAAACGAAAAACCCGCATGAAAACGTACATTATTCAATTTTATAATGCTACATGTTAAGCGATTAGAAAAATCTACTTTACTTGTCGTATGGATCCGCTCGAATAACGTAACGTAATGATTTGATAGCCTGACTCACTTCACCTTGGTCCAATTGCTGCAATCCTAATTGTAACCAAGCCCATTTTGGTCCACCACCTTCAGTTGTAGTTACTCGCAGCAGCATTTGCATATTTGCTTCCTGGGGAAAAAAATCGATGTGTTTTATTGTTGGAATTTTGCGATTTTTTCGGAAAAAACTCCTTATTAATAAGGATTTCTTTATATTATTTCTATTCATTCATCGACTCACAGTATTTTTCATAAGTCTGAAAGCTGTACTCAGTCCCACACCTGCTTCATCCGAGTTCGGATTTATGCGTAACGCTTTTTGGTAACATTTGCGCGATTTTTCAAGATCATTGCCTCGCTCTCGATAATAATGCCCCAAATAAAGAAAACAACGAAAATTATTGGGATCAGCTTGAATTCCCTTAAGGAAAGCCATTACGCTGTGAGAATAGTTGTCCGTGAGCCAATTTATTTCACCAAGAATCATCCAAGCCTCAGAAGTTTCGAGGGCAGAACCAACGACATCGATCGCTTCTTCATATTTTCCTCGCTCCATTAGCCCCAGGGCTCGCAGTACTGTCGTTTCGGTTTGTGATTCCTCATCCATTTCGAGCTCCTTAAGCAACGGTTCCATCCGCGAATCGTCCAAAAGAACGTAAGCACGGGCTAGAAGTAGTTTTACGCGAATCGTTTCTTTTTTTGCGAGAAACTAAAAGACAAAAATTGTTGAATTGTAAGCACGAATTTTTACCAAAGTACCAACATTTTACAATAATTAAATGTTAGCAGCTTTCACTACCTTTTGGCATTCCTCGATAGCTTGGGATAATTTTTTGTGGTTACCACTCTTGGCCAAAGCTTCGATCAGTACTAAATCGATTCTTTCCCGAATCTCATCGTCCTTGTGTTCGCACAGTTGACGAGCTTCAACAGCCGAGTTTTCTGCCTCAAGCCAGCAGTGAAGCTTTATATTGATTTCACCAAGAAAGATCCACGCATATAAGAGTTTGGGGTTCAGAGTAACGGCTCGGTTAACAATATCGCGAGATTCGATCATATTGTTATCGCACCAAAATTGGATTCCTTTAGCAAAAGTGGCCAAATGTGAAAATGGCTCGAGGGCAAAAAGAGCTTTGTAAATTTCCTCGATTTCTACGCCTTTGCATTTCCTTTTCAGAACTGTCTGTTCGGAATATATTCGACAAATCCATTCTACAAAGAAACATAAAGAAAACAGTGTTCAAATAAAAATTTTGACAAATTCAATTGTAATAGTTTGGCGATATAAAATACACATTTTATTACCTAGTGGATTTGGATCCTTTGGGAACTGTTCATACATTTGTAAAGCAACTCCCAAAAGTGCTTCCAGCTTATTTGTTTTGTGGAGAACTTTGAGATATCTGTGGAAGTATTCTTGACGATCTTTGCACGTTTCATCCTTAATAACGGAAGACAAAACTTTTTCGTACAAAATCATGTGATCTTGAGTCATTTTTGGATATTTTATAAATAAATTCATCAGCGAAATTTCCACACATTTTACGCGATCATCACTGATCTCTTCCTTCAACTGCACGAGCGTGTTGAATACTGTTTCCACTACTTTGGCGTCATTAAGTCGTATGGACAATCGTGAAATTTCGGTAACATAGTGACTGAACTTCGAAGATTGACTAAAAGATGAGTAATATTGATGTGCAAATGAATAACTAGGCTGGTCTATTTACGTTTTTTCTGCATAAAAATGTTGAACATTGAGAATGAGCAGTCTTAACTACTGTGAAACAATTTACGAGTCGACAATCAGAATGTCAGGTAAAAAAAAAACATGCGCTCAATATTAAATGACTGCTTTCATTGTTGAAAGCTCGGGCTAGGCAGTATTCACAATATTATTCTTATTCAATCAATAGCTGCAATATCGACATGAAAAATTTATCAATCAATTCTAATTTCAAATTATCTTGCAAGTTGTTCCAAATTATTGCAATCACGAGATTATACCTGTCCAGCTGTAAGAGCTTGCAGTAAGCAGGCACAAGCCAAGTCCATGCGGTAACATTGTCTGGTTCCTTTTCATAAAACGATATAAGACCTTGCCAAGCCAGTGGATTATTAGGATTTAAGTCAATTGCTTTTTTAAGAGCCACAGGTGTTTGAGCTTTATGCTCTTCGATTTCACGCAGAGCTGCTGCCAGTATAATAAGAGCAGTGTAATTGTCTTTTCCATCTTTGAGAATTTTTTGACACTGTTTCATAGCATCAACATAACGATGCTCTCGCAAGTGATTGCGAGCTTCTTTTAAAGCTGCTTTCACGTCTGCCATCTTAACTTCTGTGGAACAATATTTTAAGTTTAATCCAGTGAAAAATAACTGCTGGTGGATCATGAAGGTTCAGGATTCAGTTAAATAATATTTAGGTATTAGAATAATAAGCATAACCTATAATGCACAATTGTTTACAAATTTCTTAAAACATATTGAATGTACAATCAATGTGTCGTTATATATCTATAAATACCAACAAGGTTTACAATGCTTCCAGTCAGTGGTCACGTTTTTTTTTTCAAATATTTCGTTTTATTATACGGCTGTCATCATTCTTTTCGAAAAACTACAAACGTGATATATATATATACAGGTAAAGGTCGGCGCCGTTGTCTCTGTCGGTACAGTCCACCGAAAAATTAAATTGACAAACGCATATATATATATATATTAGGGTGATTCGTTTTGAGCGAACATTTTTTTTTCTTTACTCCCGCAGCCTAATATCATTCTTTATGCTGAAAAAAAGACCCTGTCCAAAGGGGAGCTCTGAATTTTAATTCTAAGTACTTTTTTTTCAATTTTGAAGATTTCCTATTTAACATACACGTAAATTTTTATTTTTTTTTCTTTAATTTTCATAACTCTGCGGCATTTGATGGTATCATCACACCCACAAATAGGATTTCTTCAGAATTGAACGCTCTAAAAAAGTCCCCATTGCAGCGAAAGCGTAACTCACACTGGTGAGTAATTGCGCTTTGCTAAACCTGATTTTTTCCTGATATTATCATGAGATTAGCCATTATCTCGTTAAGAACGAGAGCTACAGAAAAAATGTGAATAATGAACTTTTAGGAAATTTAATTTCCTACAAAAAAGGTCTTATAAATGTAAGCCATACAATTGATAGTTTGAGAGATATTCAACATTTAGAAAAATAATTTGCTGAAAATCGATAAAATTGCTAGGTTTATGGCTTCACAATCGTCATGAGAAATTATACAATTTTCAATGATCACAATGATCAATTTTAACCTTTTTATATTAATTTGAAATTCAACTAGACAATGACTAATTGGTGATCTATTACTTGTTCAATCGGTAAAAATCCTGTTGCACGGTTTATTGCAAGTAGCTTGATATTTCAAAGAAAATATGAGTTACATGCTATTCTCATTTTATCAGAGGTGTAACGTTTATTTTTCTCGAAAAATCAAGAGTGTCCGAGTGAACCGTGTAACCATTTTGCAGCAATTTCTCTCGCACTTACGCAAGTGATAAATCACCTTAACACTTAGTGAACTGATAACGACACAAATTGACAAAATTTTCTTTTTTTATAATAATTAAAATTGGGTTTCAGAAAATAAAATTATTTTGGATAGCAATGCTAGGTTATTTACTCTGTAACTCAACTGAATTTAAAATTGAAAACGAAGGTGTATTGAAATGATTAAATGATTCTTCATATAAAAAGCTTGGTAATAAATAAACAATTATTAAATGAAAAAATTCTTATTAATGTCATATTACGTTTTCCAATAATTATAAAAATATTATTTATGAAAAAATAAATAACTTTTTTTGAGTGTTTTGATGATTTAAAAGACATAAAACTAGCAATTTTATCGATTCTCAGCAAATTATTTTTCTAAATGTTGAATATCTCTCAAACTATCAATTGTATCGCTTACATTTATAAGACCTTTTTTGTAGGAAATTAAATTTCCTAAAAGTTCATTATTCACATTTTTTCTGTAGCTCTCGTTCTTAACGAGATAATGGCTAATCTCATGATAATATCAGGAAAAAATCAGGTTTAGCAAAGCGCAATTACTCACCAGTGTGAGTTACGCTTTCGCTGCAATGGGGACTTTTTTAGAGCGTTCAATTCTGAAGAAAACCTATTTGTGGGTGTGATGATACCATCAAATGCCGTAAAGTTATAAAAATTAAAGAAAAAAAAATAAAAATTTACGTGTATTTTAAATAGGAAATCTTCAAAATTGAAAAAAAAGTACTTAGAATTAAAATTCAGAGATCCCCTTTGGACAGGGTCTTTTTTTCAGCGTAAAGAATGATATTTGGCTGTGGGAGTAAAGAAAAAAAAATGTTCGCTCAAAACGAATCACCCTAATATATATATATATATATCTGCTCCAGAATATCTCGTTCAAATGCTTCAAATGCGAACGCGTACGCTGTTCCGGCTGATGGCAAAGTAGCCATCTGCAGCAGCAGCATAGCAGGCAGGTATAAAAAGATTGAAGAATTCTCCTCCCTCTGTATAACCTCTATAGTTTTCTGCCATCTCTGCGCCTTTATATTATATACTTTGCTCTCAAACATAACCTCAAAATAATTCAATTTGTTAATTTAAACTCGTGCACAAATCAGCACAATAAACGTGTTTTATAATTCGATGGATTTGCCATTATTATTCGGTCGTTGTCCTGTTTTTTTTAAATTTTACCGTAGTTTACATGCATCAAGCATTACCTACAATCAAAGTAGGGCAATACAATCGAGCGATGAGATAAACGAAAATTCGCGAAACCGTACGAAAATAAGTACTGAAACAATTGAGAGATTAGAGTGTTTATCGCTTGTGGATTTTGGCAATGTTGAGGGTATTGAGAGATTAGAAAGAGCAATAAGTTTTGCCGAACAACTTCGCTTGTTTCCTTTGAATAGCTCCATTAAACCGCTCTACAGCGTTCTAGAGAACAAAAAATTACGCTTGCGACAAGATCGCGTAGTTGAAGGCAACTGTCGCCAAAAAGTATTGGAAAATTCGTCCAAAATCGAAGACGAATATTTCATCGCACCACCGGGCAATATATCAAGGAAAAAATGAATCGTGTACAAAACTTGGAGACTATTGTGAAATCTCTTGGTGGAGGTTTTATCAACCTCATTGATCGGGGTTTTGTTTATGGTTCTCAGGGTAAATTGCTTCGTCGCAATATCGAATCCTTGTGGTTCGATCATTGCGTTACTCAACCACCGTACAATGTTTTTCTCACATCTTCAGAGAAATTTTCAGACACTTTGGCAACTTTGTACAAAACAACTATTAATTCTCTGCCTTTTGGATTAGCTTTTATCGAGCCTACAAAATCCTTATGGAATTGTCATTTAAATTCACCTAGTTTCGAATCATTCAGTCACGATACAGCTCGTATTACGGTCCTGACTGATGAAGTTAATGGCAAAGACATGTACCACAGAAAGCAAAGAGAGCGCAAAGTATGGTGGCGAAAATATTCCAGAAATCCATCAAGATTTGGAATTGCAGAAGCCAAAAAAATTGGCAAGAGTCGCGAAACTATTGAAATTATTGCTAATTTTTCTTTTGGCCATATTGTTGTTGAGACCATAACATATCAACAGGATGCTAGAAAAGTTCTTGCTCAGGTATACTAGTTTATTTATGATCTATATTTGTTGAACTATGTAATCTAATGCGAGAAAAGTGTTTGATCCTCATCAAGTATATAAATTGATTCAAGTATTCAGTTTCTAATTTCAATATTATATACTTCAATGACTCGATATTTGAAACATACTTTTTTCTTTTTTTTATTCATAATTTTTGGAAACCAGCCGAGTAATATGTTATAAAAATATTGTTTTTCCAATTATTTTAAGTAACGTCATTGATGAAAATAATTCTATGAAAATAATAGTTTATGGTGAACTGTGATGAAATGCGTCTTGTTACATATTTATGTTGTATACAGAGCAAGGAGCAAAAATATGGTAGTTCAATGGTTCATGTAGTTGAACATATCGCTTCCTTGGATTGGGGCTGTCTCGCTATGCTTTGCGATGGATATGAAGTTGATGATGATAATGTTGGCATTCTAAAAATTCATCCAAAGTTATCACCCTACAAAGCTGGCTTTTATCTTGAGCATGATGAAAGCACAGAGGATCGAAAATTTCAAGAAAAATCACGACTTATTGTTTATCTGAATAATTTATTGAAGTCGAAGGGTCTCGGAACGGTGCTTACTAGAACGAAACGAGGGATCGAAGATTTTCATGTCCCACTAACGATAAATGTAGATGATTCGAGTTTAGAGACTGGAATTGTTAGAGTTAGAAGTCAATTGACTACAATTTCAGAAGCTGTACATGTAACTGATTTGCCAAAATACATAGCAGCGCGTTGTGCTTGAAAATAAAGTAAATAAAATATTCATTCAATTCCCGAAATATTATTTATATTCAAGTTCTGGATTGTTTATCAATGATGAAACGCGCATGTGTTTCGTTTTGTTTAAGTAAGGTAAAGCTAAACAGATGAGAATACGAAACAATTTTCGTACGTCATTACCTCATGAACCCGCATTTTTCGAAGACATATTTATGAACATGTGAAGCAACGTAAACACTAAAAATACGGCTTAAAAGGAGAATCAAATAATTTGAGAAAAAATTTACCAAATATTCCGGTCATATAACGGATACAACAACCATAACATAATATGTCGGATCTGACGTTGTATTTGTTTCGTGTCAACGCATTGTTGTTTTTTTAATAATAAAAATAGGGAATAATAAAAAATGGACAATTGAAAATATTTTTCATTTCCTCTTATCAATTATTAAGCATAGTACAATTTAATATATAATAGATCCGTTCTATTCGGGTTGTAAGGGAAAAATCAGAAGGAACGGATCACTTTTGTAGAACTCAATCTGGTAGAATTTTTTTTTATACATCTACATTTGTTCCATGATCTCGTTAATTTATCCTTGTTATAACGCAATCACGTTTACCGATAAAAACGTATATAATATTTATCCTTGTTTTTACATTCGTTCAAAAACGCATCGTCACATAATACGGAAGAAATCCGTTATTGATTTACATATCCAAATTGTGTATCTCGATAAGTGAATATTCAACGTATTCAACTCTTCAAGACAAACGAAGTTTTTTAAGATAAATTATGGAATCAAAATCGTTTTATCTGCGATTATCAGCTTTTTGTTAAACTTTGGATGAGGTCGTTCAAAAATGAGGTTTTCAGTCATTCCAGTGGAGCTTTACCTATAAAAAAATGTACAAAAAGGTTTTAGCTCGATGAGAGGATGGGGGCGGCGTTCAGGGCAAGAGGCCAAATAACGAAAAAAGGAGTAGAATTATTTTACGTGGATTAGGAGAAAAAAAAACGGGAAACGACATTTTAAATGAGCTATTTAACCGATAGGGCGCTAATCAAGAGAATGCTATATGCAAAGGAAAGTATCTCAAATTGAGTTTCCTTTTTGTGCGCGTCTGAATTAACGATCTCTTCTTTATCACCCTCTCCACACTTGAAATACTCGTCGATGGCGCGTTTGTTATTTGTATGAATCCTCTGTATATTTATTATATGATTTATCTCGCATTCTCCCATTCTCACTTTATTCACACTTGTAGAGTCGGTGCAATTGTTATCTTCCAAGCTCTTTATCCCTGCTGTTTCGTCTTACTTTGCTCACAAATCTTTTTTTGCATTCACTTTTCTTTTTTACGCTTCGATCTACATCTCTCGCTCTCTTTTTCTCTCGTTTTTTAAATAACGAAAGTCGCAAATTAAGCTGGTAACTGCAATTTGTTGCCTCTGAGTACTTTGGTGATGTATAAGTAGAAAAAGTCACAGTAAAGAACGGTCTGCACAAGACCAGCCACAATTGCTATCAGATCATAATGATTCTCGGAATAATAACGGTAAACCCAGTTGAGAACATAAAGACCACGATACGAGCCAAGGGCGAACAAATAATGACTCGTGATGCTTTCGGCCTCTCCGGTTTTCGATACCAAAAATAATTGCGGTAAAATTGCCACGGATTCCAGATAAATGCTGAATGTCCACAATATCTCAAGCACGGAATACTCGTGATTTATGAGAAACGACAATACTACTGCTGGGATTATTAGGAATTCGATTCTGTAACAAATGGAAAGCAAAATAAATTTATTAACATTTCCATCATATCGTATCATAAAATTATATCATTTTATTTTCAAAAATATTTGACTCTTCAATCGAAAGTATTTTTTGAATCTCAAAGGGTTTGTTCTTTGACCTATTATTGCTGCACGAATTTGACATGGAAACAAAATAAAATTCAACACACAAACCGAGTTCAGGACGCATCAAAGATGTGATTAATTGATTAAGATTCATCTAATAATAATAATACATTAGGAATAATGAGTTTGAATTTTACCTTTGTATTTCTGATATTACCATGGTGCTAATGTATTTTCAACAATATGGAATATATTTTTCAATGGATGCAGACTTTATACAATCCTCTAGCAATAACTAAAAACTTATTGAGTATGCATCTTTGATGCTTTTTTCAAATTTATTTTTATCAGGACAACAAAATTTTTTATAAAATTTATGATTGTGCAACAAGCAGCTGGTTTTTTTTATTTCTCGATTAACTAAACTTGTGAAATCTTTGTGTTTAATTTAATTATGTTTTTCTTACCTGAATGTATCATGATTATGATCATAAGTAGCCTTGAATTTGACATACATGAGGTATATAGTGGCATAAGAAGCCGCTAGGAACACAATTTTCATGAATGAATTGTAAGCTGATATATATGTTGTTAGTAGATCCAGATACCTTGTGGTATATACTATGGCAAAAAGAATTTGCGACTTGCCGCTTATACCTACAATAAATAAAATACACATTATTTGTAGAATTCAAAATTCATTACAAGCTTTTGTATTATCTACAAATGTTTTTCGTGTAAACTTTTAATCGTGAATTTGTTGATTCTCTGGATTCATAGTAGCATGAGAACTCCAATGGTTTTTTGTATTTTAAAAATAACATGGAGAGAGATCATTTCAAGTCTCTTCCGAATAGCTCAAGTATGCAAAATTACATTAAGACTGCTTTGAACAGAATCATCAGGAATCACATTGATCTCGGAGAAAACAATGAATTCTTTTTTAAACAAGTTCTATACAGACTCATACAATGGAGAAGCATAAGTAGTATCATTTATGGTCGAAAATATTTTGAATCTTAATCAAACAAGAATTTGAAAAATTCATGTTGAAAAAAATGTTTTGATTTAGAAAGGACTCTCAAAAATGGAACAAAATTAATCAATATAATATTTTTTTGCTTTACAACTTCAGGGAATACTAGAGAAAATATGTCATGTAGGATGTACAATATTTCAGCTTTTTTCAAAGAATTTGACATTCATGAGTGTCTGGTAAGGTGTCCGGGAGGTGAAAAAAAAGAATCTCGATTCGACGATTTTATGATCGTGCGTTGAAGCACTCGGTCAAAATTCTATGTCAAATTGAATTTCACACTGGAGTTATTTTGAATAAAATTGAGTAACGTACCGGCACAGCTTCTTGTCTTCCATATTTTAGCTAGGAGAACAAATATCGCGAGTAAATGCGACAAATCTCCGAGTAAACGCAATATATTCATAGTTCTTGGTTGGTTTTTGAGACTTCCGTGTCCGTCTTATTTTTACTCTTCCTGCACAATCGAAAATTTCCCCGTATAAACCAGTCAAAGAGCTATTTGTTTTTTCACGTTACTGTCCAATCCTTTAATCCAGTATGTGTTGTAGCCCCGAGAAACAAAAATTGTGACGAAAAAGCCGAAAGAACAAGAGCCGCACCACACAAATATGACGTGGCTTCGGCTGTAACGTCGGCAGATGGCCGACAACCGAACACTATGGGTTTTCAAGGGTTGATGTTTTTTGAATGATGTATAGGTGCGGTATCAACGAGTGAGCCGTGGCGGCCGTGGCGTCGTCGCCACGCCACGACATCAAAATTCTTCATCATGCATATCTTAAGGTGGTTCCAATCAGTTCAAAAGTAGGAGGGTCGATATTACTTTACCCTTTTCTTGGACACGCTTGATATTATGAGAAAAATAGGGATTAACTAATCATTTCTCTTTTCATTGGAGAACTACCACGTGTATAATAACTCTTCAACGTGTATCTACTTTTAAGTTATCGACCTACTCGCGCCCTTAAGACTGATAGATCACCTTAAAATTAGCGTCGTTGGGTCGACGTGATTCGTCCTCGAAGATGAAGCGCGCAATGATTTGGAATTATGTATATGAATAATAATTTTATAAACTGTGTAGCAGAATTTGCACGCGTACACTTTTGTATTTTCTAAGTCACACATTTGTCTCAAAAGAAATCTGAAAAAGTAAGCCCACGTAAAAAAATCGTAAAAACAAGAGGGCTGATATTTTTTACTCCTCTATCAGTCAGATGGAAATGAAGTTTCTGTTCACTCCAAAATGTGCAGCCATCTCTCTTCTAGTCAAAGTAACATTTGACATTCAAATATGCCGCTACATTTCAATAATTTTGAAAAAGTACCACAAAATCCAGGGTTCTTTCTCTAATCTCTACCACCGAAGAAGAAGATCCGCCGCCAATTTGCAATGTAACGCTCCGAGCGGGAATTATTGTAACTATTTCGAATGATTTGATTTTGGGTGGATTCGAATCGATTGATAAAAGGAGTTGAACTTCGCCTAGTGAAATTTTTTTCCCAAAAACTGAAGACAAAGATGTTTTGATTAATATATTGAACGAAAATATGGATCTTAACTCTTTGGTTGATAACAATCTTCTCTCTAATTCTATTTTGCTCTTCTTTCTTTCTTTCGTTTGGTGGGGTCTCGGTGAAGTATGAAGGCGATCCCACCCGGCATCTGGGATCCTGTATCGACCACTCCTGTGAACTTGGCCTCCGCATTTGATTATTTCAAACTTTTTATTAAATGTAAATCGTTAGAGAATCGTTAGAGAGAGTGTGAGAGAAAAGAAAAATTGTTTGAGAGTAATTATTTTTTTCGTAAAAACAATTTTATTTTTTGGCGTGAAGCTGGCCCCCATTTTTTTTATCTCCTAGAAAAATGGACGTGGACATTTCATTTTTTTTTTAATCGTTTGAGAGAGATTGAGAATGAAAGAAAATCGTTCGAGAGTTGATATTTTAATTGATATTAATTAAATTATTTATAATTAGGACCTAGAGTCCCTAGAACTGACACACTTCAGTGTGCGCAGTGAGTTGATAATGGAAACCGAGTTCCCGAAACGTTTGACCAATCACACCCATTTTGGATTATCAACGACCTTTTGAAAATCAAATTTCTTTTTTCACACGCTTCGTTCCAAGGGTTCGTTCGATTGAATAGGAAGAAAGGAGACTGCTTGACTGCTAGCAGCTTAAGTTATTTTGCTGCTAAAAAAATATTTTCTAATTGTTGTATCTCACATTCAACAACTGTGGTTTTTCTATAAATGCTATTTTATATTTAGAGCGCTCTCAAATGTTTTGTGTAAAAAATAACGTCATAACATAAATGTATTTGTCGCCGGCCGGAGTGCGGTCACTCCACACTCCAGTCGTAGCATCAGTAAATAAGTCAACCGTAACCGTCTCAACGGTTTGAGCATTTGAATTTGACTCGATCGAAATCGCTCAGCTTCCGAGTTTTTTAAATCAGTATAACTTCCTTTTAACTAAACTAACTGTGTAAACTAAATTTTATATCATGACTTCGTGGAGCCAAGTGATTATTGAGTGGGCCAATTCTCTAGGGATCATTGAATCGAGCGTTGAAAGTACACAAGATTTGCAGGACGGTGTATTTTACAAGACTCTCGTATCCCATTTGTGAGTAAAATCTATTTTTTTCTTCTTTCTATAGCACATCAATTCTGCTATAATTTACCACGAATTTTGTCCCTTTTTTTTTTTGTAGGTGTGGAGGAACGAACGATGAAAGTTTGATTGATGACACAAAAACACCTCAAACAGATGACCAAATCTTGAAATTTATCCGGTGTAATTGAAATAATTTTCGTTTCATCTCATTTCGTATATCTAACCCATTCATGCATGTGGACGACACCGAAGTTTGCAGCGTTGGAATCCAACGAAATGAATGAAAAAGACATCAGTAATTCACCAATTTTTTGTTTAAGGTATTCCTTTCACAAGATCCTATTTTTTGGTAACGCAAACTAGAGCACTCGAAATTTGGACTGATTCCTAACCTCTGAGAAGTCACTGTTACATGGGAAAAGCTTCTGCTTCTGCCATTTTTCCAACTTTCATAGTTGATATCTCTTTTAAACATTTAATAACCCTGTATTTTTATCGTCGTAATGGATTCCTTACATTCTTTTCTATCTGAGACAGTTTAATTGTATCAGGAATTTAGAATTATTTGGTATATGAATTATTGAATAGAAATGTAGTGATAATGGAATCTCTGTAAGCTCCCGTATAAATTTTATGATTTTTGTAATTTTAATTCTTCGTTAAATGTTCGATAACCTGACCTGAAATTTTGCCAATCTATTCGCATGTACTTGTACTTTACTGTAAATTAAAATCAATTTTTTGTAGAATATTCGGGTTTGTGAAAGGAATACTTTAATTAAGTATCAGTGCAGATTGAAGAACTACAAAGTGCAATTCTACAGGGAACGAAATTGGAGAATTACTGAAATTATCAAAGGATTTTTTCAGATCATTTCGTCGGACTCCAATGTTGCAAATTTCAGAGTCACTACATGTGACAGTAACTGTCATCGCTATAAATTCACAATATCTTTTCAACAAATTCTTATGCGGTCTAAAGTTTAACCCAATAGATTATGACGTCTCTTTTGGTACAGAGATTTAAAAAAGTTAAACTTTAACTTGCTTTAACGCATTAAAAATTGTATAACTTGTAAAAAATGCTAATTTTGATACTTTTTCTGTTTTATAGATCTTTTGATCATTTATAAGGCAAAATAAAAAGAGTTAAAATAGTTTTTTCATACACATTTACAACAAATTGTCCTATGGACACATAAACTTGAGAAAAATCTTGTATACGATACTTAAGAATACTTTTTGCTCAATTTAGCGGAATATCCCAAGTTCGAGTGCACCGATAGTCTCGAATCAAGTCACAAGGATTTGTACATAGCATCTCTACTACTTGCGCAATGTGCCCAGCAGCCCATGTTCCACCGACCTATGTGCGTAGCTTTGAGACAAGAGACTCAAGTTCGAATAAAACAATTTTTGGAGGTTGTTTTACCGTACGGAAAAAATTTGACAAAAGAATCCATCGAAGCTGCATTAAAAGAGCTCGAAGATGACGTAGTATCAAACGAAACGCTCTCAACTCCAAAAGTTCGACCTCTTAGAGAATTTTTTAATTCACCGGCTGTTAAATCTGCTCGAAGCCAGAGATTCATGAACGAAAGAAATCGGGAACTCATGTGTCTTCGGGCCCAATTGGAAACTGAACAATACGAGAAGGCAGATCTCATCGAAGATATCAGAATTGAAAAGGAAAAAGTAGTCAATTTACAAAAAAAACTCGATGAAAAAACGCGAGAATTACGGGATTTGCGTAGCGATCGATTGAAACCGCCGACACCGCAATCATGTCGGAAGTCCAAAAAAATGCTGGATAACAACGAGGAGTTTTACCAGCGTCAAGCGGAAGAGCTTGAGACCAGAAATTCAAAACTTGCATTGGAAATAGAGAAATTATGCGAAGAGAAAGAAGAGCTCTCAAGGCGATTGACATCGAGCGAAAATTGTGCCGAGGCGATAAAAGAAAAATACGAAAAAACGCTGGAGAGCCTCGCCTATGAATTAGATACGAGGAACAACGATATTGTGTGTTTACGTACGAATATCGAAGAATTGCGCGAACATATTCGACAAACGAAGAGGCTATCGCTCGGAGATCAGAGCCTCAACATGGAACCCATGTGCAACGAAGCTCTCAGCTCAATCGTCGATCTTCAACTCCAAGAAGCTCGCCAGGAATCGGCTCAGTTGAGAAATGAATTGCTCGAGGTTGGACTCAAGCTAGAAACCTCGCTGCGCGAGTGTGAAAAATTGCGCAGGCTCGAGATTCTAATTAACGAAAAAACGACGGAACTGGATTCTATGCAGAAGACTCTTAACGAAAGAGAGGAGCAACTTTCGTCGAGCAACGCTAGAGTAACGCATCTCGAACTCGAAGGCTCACAATTGTTAGAAAAATTCACGAAGCTTGAAAAAAAATTGCAGGAAACAAAAGAATTAACCACTCTCGAACAAGAACGAAATAATGAACTGGAATCTGATCTTGAGATCGCGCGTTCGAGAGTCAACGATTTAACAGCTTCTTTAGAAAGTGCAAAATCCCAAACAGTCGAATTGAATTCAATCGTTGAAGGCACTCGAAAAGAATTGGTAAATGTGCGAAGTTCTTTGTCGACGAAAGAAGAACAACTGTCGCTGGCAACGGAAGAAAAAAATAATTTAGAATCGTTGTTGAATGAGAAACGAAAGGAGCTTCGAGAAATAAATGTCTCCTTGGAAAATGAGAAAGTCTCAGTAAAGAAATTGGAATCGGTTGTGGATGCTTGCAACAAAGAATCTCAAGATTTACGAAAGGATTTGAGTTGGAGCAACGAACGACTTTCGCTCGTTAACGAGGAGAGAATGATTTTGGAATTGACTCTTCGGTCGACTGTAGACAAACTCGAGATGACGGAAAGTTGTTTGCAAAATGAAAGAACTCGGGTGACGGAGTTGGAATCAACGTTGGTTAAAGCCAACAAAGACCTGGAAGATATGAAAAATTTGCTTGATTCGAAGGAGGAAAGTTTGAACCAGGAGGGAAGAAAAATCACCGAATTCGAAACGGTTGTCAATCAAACCCGAAAAGATAATGAAGAATTGCAAAGGATGCTCGACGAATTGAAAGTAGCTTTACAAACAGAGAGAGATGGATCTAACGCGTTGAAAGAGATGATTTCACGTTCGAAGAAAACCTCCGAAGATCTCGAATCTCTGTTGGCATCGAAGGAAATACTCTTGAGGGAATCAGAAGAACGCGAAAGTTGTTTGAACAAGGAATTAGAATTTTATAAATCGAAAAACAACGAATTGAATGACTCGATGCGTGTCGAGATTGCGAAGTCTTCCGAACTCGAAGCAAAAATTTTCCAAAGAAATGAAAAATATTGCGAGCTTGAGGCAAACCTGGTTGCGGCCCAAAATTTGCTTGAAGAAACGGAGGTGATCAAGCGAGAAGTTGAGGCGCAACTGGACACGGCAAATGTTAAAATAACGGGAATGGAGTCAGAATTGAAAGACTTTAGAACAGAACTTCTAAGACTCGAAGAAGAAAAGAGGGAGAACATTTCAGCGAATACTGCGTTGAAGGAATCCGCAAAATTGGACGCAGAAAAAATAATCTCTTTGGAAACTAAGATCTCGAACTACGAGGGAGTGATTGAAGATCTCAATCGGTCGTTGACGGAAAAAACAGAAAAAGTTAATGAACTCCAGAACGAACTGAACGAGAAGAGCACTTCGTTGGATTCATTGAGTCAGCATCTAAACGAGTCAGCGAAACGTGAAAGTACCACCGTCGATTTATTAAGAGCGAGCGAACAAAAAGTTACCGAATTATACGAACTCAGTCAAGATACGAAGATTCAAATGGCGACAGAACGTGAAAAATCGAAGAATTTATACGATGAGATAAAAAAACTCGAAGAGAAATGGTCTATTTCCGTCCACACCATCAACGAATTAGAAAATCGATGCGAAGAGCTGAAGGGAGAATTGAACGAGAGCCAAAAAAAATTGTACAAAGAAACGACTTCGAATGGAGAACTGAAAGAACGAGTGGACGAACTTTGTAGACTGAGGTGCGAGCTCGAAGAAGAGTTGTCAACGAAGAAAAACCAAATCACAAGCGTTCAGGCTCAGTGGGACGAGTGTAAAAACGAACTGGCATCGTCCATCAACGAAATTTCACTCCTGAAACGAAACATCGAAAAGGCGACGGTAGAACTCGAAGAAGCTCGGGAAAGATTCGAGAAAGAATCCTTGAAAAACCAGGAAATAACAGAAGAGTTAGAGCCTTCTCGTTCAATGAATGAAAATCTCAAAGAAGAATTGTCGTCAAAGAAAGAGAAACTCGCAAGCATTCAGAGTCAGTGGGACGAATGTAAAAACGAACTGGCATCGTCCATCAACGAAATTTCACTCCTGAAACGAAACATCGAAAAGGCGACGGAAGAACTCGAAGAAGCTCGGGAAAGATTCGAGAAAGAATCCTTGAAAAACGAGGCAATAACAAAGGAGTTGGACGCTTCTCGTTCAATTAATGAAAATCTCGAAGGTGAACTTTTGTCAACGAAAAACGAACTGACAACCGTCCGGAGTCAGTGGAGCGAAGGTCAAACAAATTTGGCATCGTCCATTAACGAGATTTCACTCATGAAACAAGACATAGAAAAGATGAAATACGTACTTGAGAAATCCCAGGAAAATTTCTCCAAAGAATCGTTGAAAAACGGCGAAATAAGCAAAGAGTTGGAGGACTCGCGTGCGTTGAACAAAGATCTTGAAGAGAAATGGACCGATTGTAAAATCCAGGTCGAAACTATTGTGGCCGAGAAAAATAATCTCGAAGAAAAATTGCAACTCGAACTGGCGAAGCAGCGAGGACAATTGGAAGATCTGGAATCTGCAAAAACACTCTTGGAACAAGAATTGTCATCGTTTACTGCTTTGAAGTCCGATATGACCGAGGAAATTAGGAGGCTGCGCGAAGTACTAGAAAGTTCACGCAACGATCAACAAAATATGAAAGAAACGCACGACAAGGAGTGCAGTAAATTCCAGCAACAAATCGAAGATTTCAATGAGCAATCGAAACGGCAATTAGAAGAAATAGAATCTCTGCGAAATCAATTGGAAAGTATAAAATTCGAAAAAGTACGTTTGACCGAAAAAATGGAAGAAACGAACAACACCGTCGCTGTTTTAGAGAAGCGTTTAGTCGTAGCGGAAAATTTGCGAATGGAGATCGAACTTGAGGATAAATTGAAGAAAGAAGCGTTGAACGTTGTTCAAGCAAAACTGGAACAACTCGGCAAAGAAAAAATCGAAACGGAGCTAAGAATGAAGGAAGTTATAGTTAATCTTCAAGAAGTTCGAACGAGCCAGGATCAAGTGATGGAGGCTCAGATACAAGCACTCGAAGAAAAATCACGCCAGCACGTTAATCTCGAAAAAGAAATGGACGAGTTTAGAATTGCATTGAAAGAAAAAACAAGTAAACTTGAAGCTGCAGAAGCAAAGGTGGAGGACATTTTAGCAGAATTGAAGACTGCGAGAGAAGAGGGCAAAGAGAAATCAGTGCTAGTAAAAAAACTGGAAAGTTTGTTAGAGGTAGAGCGTGAGCAATTCGGTGAAACGACGCGAAACCTCGAAACTGTGAATAATAATATAGTTGAAATTGAAAAAATATCACGAGTCTTGAAAGCGGAGCTCGATTCTCTTTGGGACTCGGTGAGAAACACTTTACCCGAATTGGCCCGTTCGAGAACTTCTCTCGATAACAATGAGAATGCTAAAGACCTCCTATCAGCATTCGTCGAGGATACAAATGCCATACAAAGAGTCGTGTCGATACTCAGCGAAGCTAACGAGACTCTGAAAGAGCACGCGAGCTCGGAGAAGGAATCTGCAAGAATATTATGCGATGAGGTGGAAAAACAAAAATTCGAGCTCAACGAACTTTTGAAGGGTGTGGAAACCGAACTTGAGAAACGTGATCAACGTGTGTCACTCTTGACCGAACGGGACAAGAATTTACAAGAATTATTAATGAAGGTTGCCTCCGAGAGAGATGAAGTCGAAAAAGAACTAGTGCACTTGATTAATAGATGGAAACTGCTGACTATTGAAGCTGAAAATTTTATAACCACCGGCAATTTAAACTGCGAAGAACTGAAAAATTTGATAAATCAACGCAATGAAATCGAGAGTTCTCTCTTTGGTTTTAATGAGCGTCACACGTGTAATTCAAAGAGCTTGTTCGAATCTCTTCATCGAATATTTTGTTCGTCGGAGACTGAGCTAGAAAGTTCTCGTGAAACGATTCTGTCCGAAGAGATGCAACGGGGTGAGCTCATGAAGCAGGGGCTGACGGTTCTAGTCGAAAAAATGGATGAATTCTCGGAGAATCTTAAGACGTACGATACGAAATTGAAATCAGGATTGCTAAACGAGGCCTCAGAAAACGAGAAAAAACTTCGGGCGGAATTGGAAAAGATATCGAAAGAGAAAAAAGATATAAAAGATAAATTCGATGCTGCGAGGGCACGTAATGCGAAGATGGAGAAAAATATGGAGGATTTGAGAAACGACAGTAAAAAAGTTAAGTCCGAGTTAATCGGTGAACTCGAGAAACTGCGTGCGTTGATCGATAAATTAGAAGAAGAAAAAGTTGAGTTGGCCAAAAGAGTCAACGAGAAAGCAGACGTTGAAACACTCCACAACGAATATGGGCAAAAACTCGAGAAAATCAAGCAGAAAATGGTAATGACAACGAGGTTCAATTTAAACATTGAATTTCAAATTTTTTCTCACTTAATTTAATCGAGTTGGCAACAATAGTTCATTTTAAAGCATCGCTCTCCATAAATAACGGTCAACTACTATTAGACTTTTATTTCAACTCCGATAATTATTGAAATATTCTTTTCACCAATTCTTTCACTAATTGTACCATTCGAAGCTTTTTTGCTTCACCACCTGTAATATAAATTGATTTGTCTTTGCAGAAAACGGCATACAACGAGCAAATTGCAAAATTAAACCAAGAGCAAGAAAAAATTTTGAATGAAAAAATAGAATCGTTGAAAATTCAGACGGAACAGCAGTGTCGGAAATACGCCGAAGATATAGCTAAATACAAGGCTCACATAAGTGATCTAAGCTCTCGTTACTGGGAAGTAGGTGAAAAATTGCTCGCCGAGACACAGGAAAAACAAGTAGCACTTCAACAAGTGCAACGTTTGAGAGAACTAAAACACAATCAGGAAATAACCGCTGAATACAAAGAACAAGTTGTCCATAATCGTCAAAAGACTGCGAGGTAATTATACGTTGTTGTTTTAAAGTAATGAATTTATTCCTAATTCTGTTGATACGTGGAGCTAAATGAATTGATAAAAAAAAACATCGTTCATTCGTAGTTTGGACAGACGAGAATTTACGATTGATCGATTACCCAAAGACTCTTCGAGTCGAGTTGGCTATGGGGCTGTCGAAGTCATCGAAGAGGAAACTACAACGTTCTCAACACACAGGAGACACAGCGTTAAAAGTATTCAGGCAATGGGGAATGCTTTCAGAGCCGAAGACGAAGAAGGCGAAGTTTTTGACAGCGTTTACTTGGGTTTGTTGCAACTAATTGAAACTCATATCGTCACGTCCGAAGTGAAGAAGCAGCACTTTGAAGCTCAAAGTCTCTAGTTTTAAGATCTTTTAATTATTTTTTCTTTTGTGCAATGATTACGTCAGAATCATTTTTGTCGTTGACATTTTTTTAATACCAATACGACGATTGAGCATTATTTATGGGTTTCAATGTGATATGAAATACGAGAAAATTATTATCTAGTGAACGTACTTTTATGTGGAAAAGTAATTACTTTTTTTCTTCAAATTAGTATTTTTTTTTTTTATCAACAAGAAACAAGTATGCCCAATATTAAAGTAATCATATACTCATCCGCTGAAGAGATGATTTTAAATTTAATTGATTCAATTGGACGTGATGTTTTGACCGATCTTAGCGGACTTGAAGGAAGGTCGTTGTGCACCAAAAGGCCCGGACTTTGATCGTTTGTCAGAACTTCGTATGAGAAACTCGATGTGCAGGCCTCATTTAAAATCATCGTACGCGGTCGAAACGAATTTACAACCAATTGCGCTGCTCGAAGATGATATTAAGGTATGGGAACGAAAAGTAATTGTGAAATTCGTTCTTCCTGTTTCCCATAAAAAGCCCGTAAATCACAATGTCCTGGGTGTGGTGTTTTACGTCTCCAGTTTTACGTCTACTATGGATCCCTCATTTTGTATTTTGTAGAATGGTGTAGCGGGCGATGACGTGTTCAATGATAGTCTCAGTCAGAGTCTTCTACCGGGACAAAAACCAAAAAAGAAAGACCGGACTCAGGTATCGTTTCCATCGAAGAAACAATTTTTTTTCTTCTAATTATTCGCATGATTTACCACGTGTATTTTTGTTCTGGTTGTGTAACGTGAGTTTTGCATGTCTGTTTCCGTCTTCTCCTTCGTTCGTAGACTTCATACAAGAGACCTGGTCCTCCAACGCCAAGCAAGAACGGTGGTAGACTATCGTTGCAGGTGAGAGAATGCCTGTATCTATTTCTTTTTGTATCAGTTGTGTGGTTGTAAGAAAGTAAAATGTTTGTTTTGAGCAATCCTCAACTGTTGCCACAACTACGAAATTACGACCACAAGTACCGTAGAACAACGAATAGAAACTCGCACATTTTGCAAACTCCTCATTGCTTCAGGGTGGGGTAGTCGTTAGATCAAATATCGCTCGCATTCAAATTTTTCACATTTTA
The DNA here is from genome assembly GCF_019457755.1 of Venturia canescens. Lineage (NCBI taxonomy): Eukaryota > Metazoa > Arthropoda > Insecta > Hymenoptera > Ichneumonidae > Venturia > Venturia canescens. The sequence goes on from NC_057421.1 coordinate 37,392,933, forward strand.
CTTTTTTGGTATTCACATTTAAATTAAAATCTTTCCCACTATGAAGGAAATAATGAATGTTTTGTTTTTTTAAATTATTGAAAGTGCGTAAGATTTTTCGCAAGGATGCGATTTTACTTTGAAGAATAAAAAATCGCATAGATCCCAGATGTATGAATCCATTTCTCGACAATCTCATCCATTAACGAATGGACATTGAATCCTTAGATTAGAATTTTCATGAAATTTTTAGACTCGGTATATTACTGTAAGTTAGAAACTGGTTCGGGAACTGCGTTGATTTTTCATAGAGTATTTACAACGCATGGTATGTAAAAAATCATGCATTTATTGACCACAGGGGAACGAGCTCAAAAGTCCAAACAGCAGGATATTAAAGGAACGTAATGTTGAAAGGCGAACGACAGCTACTCCGAGAGGACTGAAAAATCTCTTTGGCACATCTATGTCTAAGAGACAGGATGAGGTAAGTCGAGATAAAATGCTTCGCTGATAACTCGCAACACACGTCCTTAAATGGAACGTTTTTTTTTTCTTCTTTAGAATACGGTTGGCACGCCGAAAGGCAGACGGTTGAGCAACATTTTCAGAAAACAGCGTACTGAGCGTAATTAAATTGTTCATATATGAAAGAAAGAACTCGTCCACAAGGGACTGAAAATACAACGGAGCGAAATTGAACAAAGTAAAAAATAAAAAATGTACTATTTTCAACATTCCTAGTATATTTGGCAAAAATTTTATTAATATTATTATTATAAAACCATTAAATACTATAGTAATAACAAACGATAATACTTTGTTTTTCTGTCATCTAGTATTATCAAAATACCGAAACGAATTTTTCCATTTTCCATGGTGGGACGTAGTGGGCTTGAGGAATTATAATAATATATAATCTTCTCGTTAAATAGAGAACGTAACATAACATCGCCGTACTTGATAATCTTCAGTCCCTCAGAAAATCGCGTTATCGCCAACTCTTAAATGCACATTTGGCCGTAGTAGCGAGATTGATTGCACGAGTCTGACATGAAAACGAATATTCTTTTCACTCACTCAGAATCGGATTCCTGCAACAATATAGAGAAAAATGTTTGTTATTTAATTAAAATTCAAACGTGGTCAATCAACATTCTTCAAGACTCTTCGAGACCATGAATCTTTCCTCACTTTTTATGAGAAAATTAAATTCATAAAATAGAATCTGAATATATTAACAAATTAAACCTCGTATAAAAACTAAACACGATAATTAATAACTCATCAAAATTTCACTCTTCTTTAATAATACATTTGGGAAATTGGATGTCGAATAAAGTGATTCATCAAATTAGGCAATGATTCGAAATGGAAGATAATGTATTCATACTGTTCAAACTCACCATATACTGTCCTTCGATGTAACGCCCAGAGTTTCTTGCTGTTCTCCTTAATTCTCTTGGTTCCTGCGATTGATCCTGACTCCTTCGTCTGAGAAAAGAGAGATTCGTAAAAAAATAAATAGGCGTACGAGATAAATAAATAGCTGCATCGTAAACAGAGCCTGTTGGATTATTTTATACTGCGGTTGTTTAAAGCTTTCAGTTTTTATAATGAAGATTTTTTTCTTTTTAGATGCGAGATCAATTTCACAAAGCTATAGTATAGAAAAGCTGCTCTAATTCCTCGATATGTGCAAAATCTGTACAAAACCATAATCGTACGAATGATGGAGTGTGCACGTGTTTGTTGGTGTTGGTTTAATCGCATATCAGAAATTTCGTCTTTCGTTGATGAAAAATGTGTCGAGTTTACACGAATTAGAAAGGCAATATTTTCTTTCGTACGATTCCTTTGCGTAATTTACTAGTATTCTCGAGGCGTGTTGGAATTTTACAGAGCAAGAATATCTAGAGCCGACCTCATCAATAAAAAAGTACCAAAAAAAAAGAATGTCAAAGAATTACAAGTGCATTCGGTCAAAGCCACAAAATTGAGGATATTTCTCAATGAAAACGATCTATAATATACGTTTCTAAATTTGATAGTTTTCCGAACATTGTTTATTAGCAAGCAGAGTTTTAACTACGACTGTATTCAGAATGTAACATTTTTCATTTCTCATGACTGAATTATCGAGCTTGAAAGCTTTCAGAAATACAATAAAAAAATGTTACAGTTTTACCGGAAAATGGGCTGACTATAATGAAAATAATTCAACAAAGGGAGTTGCAAAACACATGTAGCTTTTTATACGACAACAAAAAGTATAATAGTACACGATCTACGTTTCAGCAAAGACGCATTTTGCAATCAACCATTTCACTATGTAACGTCGAGCATATTTAATGAAAAAAAATTGATATGATCGAAGGTTGAAAAAAAAATAATTTTTTTCAATGGAAAATGTGCCTTTCGACCACGTTAGAATGGTCAAAATTCTTCGTCTCGCTGCGTGTAACCTCTTTCGAATGAATTCTCCATTCGAATTGGAATTCATCGAAGGTCTAAGGTATTTGTTGCAAATACCGAATTCCATCATGTTGTTTAATCATATGCAATGAATAATCTTTTCAATCGACACAATAAAAAAAAACAATAAAACAAGGGAGGGAGCATCCGACTTGAAAACCCAACAAATGAACGTTTCATTACAATTGGACTCAAACATTTAGATAGATTAGCTATTCAATATTTTTACATTTTTGTTAAGTATAAATGCGTCGATAAATGATGATAATCTGATGAGTTTCAGTATTTCCTAAACAACTAAATGCATAGCAGAATTCTATGAAAGCGTTTTCATCGTCATCAAGCATAGTTTCAAACATGAAGGATATATTTTTCAAATAAAAAACAAAAAATAGGAAAATCTAATGATTTCCATTCGAAAAGTAAAGCTTAGTGAAGGGCAGTAATATTAACATTAAGGCGGGTAAAAATCTAGTTATAAATCATTCTTGAATAAACGGAATGATGTAATTTGCAATTACTGTCAATGTTTCATTCCATGAAAAATCTGTCAACATTCAAGACCATGGAAAATATAAAAATGGGATTTTACCTGCGATAGACGTTAAGATTGAGGCATGTAAATAAAGCAGAAGAAGGATACTTACGATCGCGAATGAATCTGCATGGATTTGAGTCTGTTGTCGATATCGTGAGAGGGACTTTGGGACGAATCTTCGATGGTGGGAGCGGGTGATCCCGGTGTCAGTGTGATATCGTTATTGCTGTCGTAAAAGCCAGAAGCTCTTGATCCTCGTGGATAATTGACTTTGGTAACTGGTAGTCTGCCAAGAATATGCGTTTCTGTGTGTGTGTCTCTCTCTCTCTCTCTCTTTCTCTCCCCCATTCAATTCATACATAAAATCCGACAAACAATATTGCCAGAAAACATTTACACAAAGCACCCACACTCGCAAATGCACAGAAACAGAAACGCACTGTACACACACTCGCGCATACACTCGAGATCAATAATACTCACGAATTCTTCTTCGGACCTCTCTTCTTCTTTTGTTTGCTAAAATAAACAGATAAAAATGGCAAAAATGTCAAAGACCCAAGACTCAGTGCCAACTAATAACACAATATATTTGAAAAAAAAAAAAAAAAAAAAAAAAATACTACTACGAACGGTATAAGAATAAATAAAGGCAGGATATATAGAGAGGATACTCAGGAAATTGGAACTTATCGTTTCGTAATCAATTGCGACATTAATATCTTATTTTTCGATTGTGTAACCAATTTGTATTGTTTGCTATAAATATAAAATACAATGATATAAGATCTAATCGCTCTTCTCGTAGGCACGGAAATTGAGCGTCTTGAGGTTATCACTTTGTTTTGTTTATTTTTTGTCTCATTCGTTTTCTTAATTAAAAACGGTACGGCCGAATGGAAATGGACGAAATTCCTTCGAGATCTCGATATTACGCTACGATAGAATTTCGTTTGAAAGTCTACACAGGCTGCTTAGGACGCGGCACCGGGTAGAGGAGGGCTCTTTAGCTTTGTCGTGTAGTTCACTCGCTCTCATCTGTTCAGAATGTGTGCCCCTGCCCTGCAAAATTACATAGGTAGCAAACCCGCTAAGAGAATGTTTTTCTTTTGTTTTTCATTTTATTTTTATTCATCTTTTCAAAGCCCTTTACCGTTCCCTCCGTGAATAATAAAATTATTGTCAATATGATTCGAAGCGTACCGATGCCCGCGCGCAATACTCGAGACTCAAATTTAACACACGCACTCTCGCACACTACGCACCCACACGCCTGAGACTCATTCTCATTCTCAATGTCTCATTTTTCGTGAATAAAAAATATCGTTCGGGGAGAGCCACGACCATAAGCACTGCCTGTCGGCGTCGGGGGCACCGATGGGATGAATTTTGCGAAAGGACTGCGCGCATTCAAAGCAGATTAAGGATGAGCGTGGGCGAATGACGTTGACGAATTGGTGAACGAATTGGCGATAAAGAGCGGTTAGTAGATACTGAAAAAGCAGACAAAATAAAATAAACGAAAAAAAAAAAATGAAAAAAATAAACAAAGAAGTCAGAGGAAAGCAGTTAAGCAAAATCATTGACTGGTAGAAATGAAAGTGAAAGAAAAAAGCCAATTTTCTTTTTTTTTTATGACCATTTACTTTTACAAATAACGAAATTTTATCGTACTAAACTCACCCCATAAATTCGTGATCGGATATTTCGTCTGCTTCGTCCACCTCCTCTTCTTCTGCAAATGTCAAAAGTTAGAGTTTTCGTTTTTTTCTTCTTATCAGTTAAAAATTCAGTATTTCTTTGTATCTTTTTCTGCTTTGTTTACCTGCCGCGTGATCCTTTTTACGACGTGTATACGCTCGTTTACTCGTTATCGGTACCTGGTCCGTCTCACCGTGAAGCAAACTATTCCTGTAGAGCAAAAGTGGCTGCCAATCTTCGCCCCGTGAGGACGGCATACCGGCTTGTAGTCTTTTGTCCAAAAAGTTGAGACTTGAGGGGGAACACAAAAAAAAAAGAATTATTCTGAGAAACGGATGAAGCCAGAGGAGGTGGTTATCATGGAAGTTTCATGAAATTTTCGAATTAACGGGACTTTTTCGAAATACATAAAACATCAATTTGCATGAAAAATAGTTAATTGATGCTTACCATCGTTAATAATCGAATCGAGACAAAATTTGCGATTGAATAAAGTAAAAATTCAGAGAGTTGAACGTTTTTTTTGTCAAGTTTTTTTCGTGCTTTCGAAAGAAAAATAAAAATGACACTCACACAACGCGCTTGTCCTGCTTGAGAAGTTTGTTGGTAAATTCGGCGAGTATCTCGAGGAAAGGCAAGTTCGGTGGTGGACCAGTAGGATCTAGTTCAACACCGTCCGGCGGTGTGATGGCGAATAAAACACCGGCTCGATGGAGGGCGGTAATGGCTTCGCGATTCTTAACGGCATCGAGACCAAACGAGAGGGCGAATCGTTTAGCGAGTTCTTTGATAGCCGTGAATTCTTCACTGTTCCGATTGACTTTTCCTTTTTCAGCGACGATCTCGTTGTAAAGAATATTCAAGCTTTGTTGCATGGTGAGAGCGCAGTTAGTTTTGTTGATATCGCGCGCTTTGCCGAGTGTCGTTTTTATAATATCTCCGTAATCGTTATAATATTTAACGTAATGCTTGAACACGTCAGCCGCCGCTTTCGTAGGAATCATATTATAAACTATGAGTTTACAATAACCAGCGAGAAAATTGCGTCGTTTGTGAAGCTCCTCGATTTTCGAGTGTTCATCATGCTCGTCATCTTCTTCCTCGGAAAATACGTATTCCTGAATGAAGCGATTGAGCATCGATTGCATTTGTAAATCAGGTTCGTAAACGAGTTGATGAAGCAATGGATTGGAGAGACTGTTGAGTTGATTGCAAAATACGACCAGTAAATCGCATATAGTGTTGTAAGCTTCCTCGCGGAGTATAGCCGGTGCTGGTACCCCGGTGCTGTCCCCAACAACGAAGTATCTCATCGAATCCATGAAAGAAAGCAAACGTTCCCGCAACTGTCGGGCTTCTTCTTCGCCTCGCGCCCCCGTGTCACCGGCTTCGATCAAATTATTTTGGCCCCAAAGAATCGAGAAGAAACAAGCGCTCATGCAATATTTTATTGCCTCGTTGGGAAATCCTCTTGACGGATCCTTCGCATCCTCGATATCCTTGTACAAAGAGGTCCAAATATTCCAAGGATTTAAATTGTGGGAGCCGTAAAAAATAGATACTTTTTTGAGGGACTGTACAACGTTGAATATCTCATCTTCGTCGGGTACATCGGCCCCGTCGATTACGGTACGATAATCGTCGATGGCTTCTTTGTATCTGTTGACTATCCAATCGATGAGGGTCGAGCGTGCAACGTCACAACGGGTGAATATCGCTTGTCCATCGGTGCACATGTACTCGAGGGTTTTCGCGGCCGTGTCGAGCACCTCGGCGTCGTGCATTTTCTCCACAATGCCGTGGATCTTGCTCAGCAACGAATCCAAATTTTGTTCCTGTCGGGATTTCGTGTATATCTCGAGATCAAAATACTGCGGGACAGCGAGCAAGTTTGCCAACTTTTCAGGATCGGCTCGGTATTTGTCCAATAGAAGGGGCAAAGTTTGGATAAAATGCTCGGTCAAGCGTTGCTTGTCGTCTTGCACCTGCTTCTGCTCTTTAACCGAGAGAATTTTCCTCGTTGGTCCTCGTCCAACCGGCGCTTCACCGGTCGCGGCTTGTTTTATACAACACACCATTAGCTCAATGAGAGACGTCTCCTTTTGATTGTCGAGCGCTTCCTCCTCCGGTCCGGCCTCTTCCAGCAAAAGATCCGTCATGCATTCCCAATCTTTCATCATTTGGTTTGTTTCGATGAGAGAATCAACGAGATAAGCACCGTGCTCGTGCAGCTCGGACTCGATAAAGAAGAGAACGAGATCCCGTATCAAAGGTGTATTCGGTAATCTTTTTTTACCCCTTTTCGTCTTTACACCCGCGACTGATTGTTCGTCCTGCGTAAAGAGACGTTCGTTCAAAAACTCACCGGCGGCCTGTGCGACTGCACGATGCGACGAGTAAACGAGTTCGTAAACGTGTTCGCAATCTTTGTCGGTGAGGATGTCCCGATGGTGCTTCAGTATCGATATGACGAGTTTAACCGCTTGGACCGCAACGTCGTATTCTTTGTCGAGAGTCATCGCAACGATTCGATCTTTAAATTTACTCGTGAAGAGCTCGAGCTTAGCTTTGAGCTCTTCAGAAGCGTAAAGTGGTTGCAATGCTTGGAGACACTTGAGCCTAACCTCACCGACTTTGTCGTGGAGCGTCCAACCTATGTACTTGAGGTACGAATCGTCGAGGAAATTTTGGTGAAATTTTTTCATCCACACCCCTATTTCGGCCATACATATTGCCCGTATTTCCGGAAGTGTGTCTCTGTAACGATGAACGAATACGGATTTAAACATGTATGTCAGCATGTTTTTTATCTCGTCCATATTTTCTTCGAGTTCTTTTCTCTTAGACATGAGAGATTCGAGACGATCAGCGGCTCGTTTTTCCCGAGCTTTTTGTCTTTCCGCTTCGTATTGACGCTGGGTATTATCAAGGTTAATCGATACCGTCAAAGCAACGTCCACCAATGCAGTCATGAGTTTCATAGCGGCGAGTGTAGCCGTGTGTCTAAATGCTCGTACCTGAGAATCTGAGAGACCGGTCAACAAGGATATGACGTTGTCCATGAGAAATTGATCGTAAATTATTGCGTACTGGCATTGTCGTACGAGAATTTGTACAAATTCGCAAAAGTTTGCCCGAAACTTTTTCCACTGTTGCCCGGTCATAATGAGAGGGTATTCGCCACTCTCCTCGTCGAATTCTTCAGTCATGCGACGTATGATGGCTACATGTTCCATATTACCTTGCATCTCGGGTGTGATCCGACCTTTGCAGCCGCTACCATTTATGAAGAATTGCATCAACATAAGAAGTGCATTTTCTCGATTGATTTTGTACTTTTCGATCCAATCGTCCACGATATTCGTTAAAGAAGAACGGTTGTTCCGAATAACGTAGTAGAGACTCGCTTCGTCCTCGGAACTATTTGGATTTATGGCTCGTCGACCTCTGCCACGACCACCGGCACCCCCGCCGCCTCCTCCTCCAGCTCCCCTTCCTCGAGACGGGGCAACCGGTGGGAAATCGGTATCAATCTCTTTGTACTTTGGTTGTTGAATCGTTCCTCCGCGTAATCTTGCTCTCGTGTTTCTAGTGATTCTCATGTTCGCTGGTCCGGCCGGAGTTGCTGGTTGCTCGAATTGAGTTAACGAGTCGTTCATCGACGCACTCTCCTGATAAGGTTGTTGCAAAGTTCCTGGGGAACTGTAACTCTCGGAAGAATAATGATCAGGTGTTGGATTGTGCACCGGAGTTTGAGGTGCTTGATTGTACGACGAATAAGCGGTATAAGATTCCTGACTGTCAACAGCGGCATTGTCATTGACGGGCGTCATCGGTGTCATTGGTGCTTCAAACTCCGGAGGGACTGGATCGTCCATCCGGATTCTCTTTCCTCCCCTTCGATGCATCATTTTTGGTATTCCGCAAGGAGCGTTAACCTCACCTGACAAACATCTTTCAAATCACAACATAATTAGTCACGGAAAATTTTCTCATTCGGTTTTCATAGTTGACACGATTGATTGACGATAAAGGGAAAAAAAAATCTTCATGGATAAAATTCGTTAAAAAAATAAACCACCGTTTTAAAAGACAATGAGATTATTCAAAGATTACTTAAACAAGGGACTCGACGCGTGGTCACTCCGATAACCATAACATTTGAACAATTCACGATGAAAATATTTTACTTTTTCTTATCTTTTTTTATCTCTTCACATTTATTACATCTATTTTATCATGCCGGGGTTTAATTTATCATTATTTTGCATCTAGCTAATGTGCACTCGGATGCACAGCCTATGTTTTGGTGTAGTTGGTTACTTTATATCGGACAGTTGTACGAATAAGCTAAAAGTATTCGAAAAAAATGATATCCCATCGATTTTATCGTTTCATAAATTAACAATGAGAAATTTTAGATTGTATGAACTGCAACGGTAAAATTTTATAAAAAAAAAAAAAAAAGCCAAATTACAAAATCAAAGGGGTTACTTATGGAAGACTTCAACTAGGAATATTAAATGATTTCTTGAGTGACCGAAATTTTGAGATAATATAATTTTTTTCACTTTTCTGTAGCCCTCTTAATGTTCTACGTGAATCGTGTACACCTATCGGAAATATACAAGTGAATAGTACCGTTCATAACGCGCTTTGGAATGTTTACGCGCCAATCTGTGTTCCGGCAACGGTCAATATTTCGAGTGTATTGACATTTTCAATACTTTACAATTTAACAAACAACTCAAAAATTTCATTCGATGTATAGTTAACTAACATTTGATACTATAAAAAACGATTTGACGTCTCACCTGGGTAAAATATGACCTCACAGGAGTGAAAAATACTACGAAATTCCTAAGTGATACAGACAGGATTTATGTATTATTCGGCCATTTTTTTTTATGTCATGACGCTTTTTGAAGTATTCGGTAGGTTCTATAGAGGACACCACTTGCTGCTGAAGTAGTCCCTTTCTTGAGCCGATCCGACGATGTAAACACAATTGTCGACGGGTTTGCTATTGCCGACCGAAGAATAACCAGAAGCTAGAATAAATCCTAGAAACTGCTTGAAGCTCCGCAACAATATTTTTTTTTAATTATTCGTTCGAAAGCACAAACAGGCTTTCCCCTCCGATTTCAATGATACCAGTCAATAAAAAAAAAGAGTTCGATCACGACGGCAGATTGTACGAAGAATAAAAACGGTATAATATTATATATCACAACACGAACGTTTTCAATAGACTACCGAAAAATTAACAATCGAAACAGGTCAGTTACCTCGCGCTGTAATTCGTCGCTACACCGTAGTGGTTATGTACTACAGCTGTAAGGTAAGGTGTCCCAAAAAATGGCGATTTTTTTGTCATTTACCATCTTTCAACAGTTCATGTATGGTGAAAGAAAAAACCTCGTGAAAAGAAAGGCCCTGTAGCTCAATTTTAAAAGGTGGTATTTTTATGTTTTTTTTTTTCAATTTTATACAAAAATTAGGGTCTTCGGAGAAAATTGATAATATAAATCATGTTGCATTTCACTGTTCATTTCAATGGCGAATATTTTTTCACTGATATGATTTTTTTACACGTTATGATTTTCTACGGTAAAACTGCTTTTGTTTATAATATCTTGAAAAAAAAAAAACACAAAAATGGCTTGCACTATCTTTTAAAATTGAGCTAGAGCCTTCTTTCCACGAAGTTTTTTCTTTTTCCGTATATCGGCTGTTGAAAGACGATAAACGACAAAAAATTGCCATTTTTTGGGACACCTTACTACAGCTATATACAGCAACGCGGTTGTACTTTTCCAACGGATACATAATTCGGATGTTTTCGGGATCGTTTCCGGCATTTCATAAATTTTATCTTCCATTCTATTTTTCTAAATCATTATGATTTTTTTAAAAGGAATTAGCAAATTCTTCGTTCATTATAACTTACCAATCTATGCAAGTTTATAGATTTAGATATAGATCGATTCGGTCAGTAGCAAAATTAAATAGAGGTTATTATAACGTGTAGAATGATATTTCACCTTTAACGAGGACTGCCAGCACATGTATAGTGTTGAACATCGTTTATAGTGTCGATAACAAAAGGATATACTTTTTGGAATCCGCAGTAAAATATTGATACAAATTTGCAATAGTACTTGAGCGAATCAATTTTGAATTGGTTCGTGTTTTCTCTATTAATTTCCCAAGCAAAAACATTGTGCAATAAATTCGCAACGTTGGGATGTCCCCAGACCGGAAAATCCGTGAAATTCAGTAATGTGGATCGCCAATTCTGTTTTCGACGATTTTCTTTTATTACGCCCATCTGGCGTTCGATCGTTGAAATCTCTATATTCAAATGCAAAATGCAAATGCTTGAACGATTTTTCTTTGCTTACCCACAAACCTGCCAAGAACCATGCACGTGCAGGTACAAATCTTTTTCGGTCACATTTCCATAAAAAATCTATAAAATATATTCTGCTATTATGAATATTCCATCGTTTTTCCTCTGTGAAGACTTCATTATTTTAGGAGATGATAAAGGACGATTGTATATACTTTAATATTGTACAGAAATAAAACATGAGCTCGTACGCTCGCTCTCGGTGATTCTTTCATTACATTTATTCTGAGAATATTCATATTTATACACAGTAGTAGCTAAATGTTATTATTTATTAATCGTGGGTCATCTATTAATTAATAGTTAGCAATAGTGGCTGATCGAATGCACGCTGCAATTTCGATCGCTCAATTAATATTTGACAAAAATACAAAAATTATTAAGGTATGACAATTATATGAAGAACGCCAACGTCCGCATTCTCCGTAAATCCATCTCAGACACGCTTCATGTTTATCCCATCGCACTATGTATAGTATACTCGCATACTCTTCCTCCTCTTTTGTTTCATCCTTTTATTTATCGTCATTATCATCTCTGTCCCATTTTTCTCTTTGAATTATTCAATCTTATATATCACCTATAATCGACTTGCACTTTATCTTTCTTATAGTACATTACACTTACTATTGTTTAAATTTTTTCATGATTTTCTTTCTTCATTATCACCCTGTAAACAAAGCGAACGATTTGGTACGATATATATGTATGTATATGTAGCACGCAATAGCACAGCGTACCTACCATATCGCTTGTACCGTACGCGTACACGTGAGTCACAGGGAATTTAATTTTATATAGAATTTTTTCTAGAATCGTCGCGCGTCAGTGTGACGTACGGATGTGTATGTGTGTGTGTGTGTGAGTGTGTGTGTGAGGGGTGAGAGAGAGCGAGAGAAAATTTTCATCGAAAAAGAGTAGTATATCGAATGGGAGCAGAAAAAATAATGAACAAAAGTTAATTTTTTGACGACAGTCTCGTAGATCGTATGATTTTTTTATAATATATTTTCTACTTATAGAGTTTCGAAGGCTTCAGACAAAAAATGATTTTCCTGCAGCAGTATAAATAAATACTTGGCGTCAAGACGCTACCGCGTCTCTAGATACTTAATACTTATTTTCGTTATACTTTATTCTGCGTGAATGTTTTTATACCAAAATCACCCGATGAGCCAATCTACCAATCGCTTTTGTCATACATATTTTGAAAAATATATCAAGCCCAAGGAATCTACAGCTTTCTCTGTACAGTGCCGACTGTCCGTCAATGCGTGCTCTCATTTTCGTAGTAAATTTTACAATAACCCAAACCGTACAGCCAAAAACGTGTAGCTTCGAGTTCAAAGAACTACTGCTGATTTTATGATACAGTCGATTGTAAACGGGTTTTCATGAAAATTTGAACCCCACATTTTCAAAATCGAATTCGGAATTGAAATTCGAATTAGGATTCTGTTTTCATCGATTGAATTGATGAGAACTTATTTCATAGATGCATAAAATTAGTGCGGTCGTTCCAAAAACGCAATTCTTCAGCAGCGAAAAAAACGAATCCGTAACAAAGTATGGCATGATTCGTTAAGGAAGTTGATTGGAAAAGAAGACACGTTTTTTGTTACGAACGAAAATATTGCAATGATTTTCCCACGGTTACATTTGATTCGAGCTAGAAAATGGAAGGCCGAGAGAGAGAGAGAGAGAGAGAGAGAGAGAGAGAGAGAAAGAGCGATAAAAAGCAAGGGGCGGGGGAGGATGAAGAAAGTTAGATTCTAAAACCCAAACTTTATGGAACATCACATGAGATGGCAAAATTTGAGTAGTGATATTTAACATTTTCGTACCTTTATATTCGACTTTGATGCAAGATTTGATAAAATTAATTTACAATAATGAGAAAATTATTGCACGACGTTTTAAACGCATTCAGCACCAAACGTTTGGTCTCCACTTCACAATTTTATTACGGAACAAATTCAGTTAATACAAGTTTACAACTATACTAACCCTCCTCGTGCTCCTCCTACGCTCCTAGAGACACGCGCGAATAAAAACGAGTCCATACGAATTATCTCAATTTCATTTAGTTCGAAAATGAGGAATACGCCATGAATTTAGGCTTTTCCGTAATTTATCTACTTGCAATATTTTTATTGTTTCTTCTCTCTCCCGTGACGATGGCGTTCCGAGGCACACGACATAACTGAACTTAATAATATATCATTTTTCTTTTCTTTCGGTATATAAGATACGCGCTGTTACATGCTCCCTCCTCGCACAGTGAAAATATCAATATTCTTTGTGAGAATTTTTCCGACTTAAATTTTCGTTTATTTTTTCATTAATTCTTTGATCAATATATTTATATATTTATACTTGTAGAGATGAGATATACTAGGAATTCCAATGAACGTATTTCCTTCGTTTTTTTTCCGTTATATATATATTCGTGTGTACAAAGAGGCGCGCGCGCGCGCACACATTCACAAACACATACATCCCACAAACATGTACACAGGCACGCACACACACACATGCACACACTCGCATACATCCGCGCGCGCCAAAAATATGTATAGACAACAAGTTCTTGTTTAAGTGTGTGTGTATACATTTTTTGGCTCTTTCCGTAAATATGCTCGCGTATATCTAGCGTACGAACGTTGTGGTAGATCGCGATATTCAGTGTTTACAGAAATACTCGTCCGCGACGATTGGCCATTGCGTTTGTAGATTTTAAAAAATTAAATAAAAAGAGTACAGTAGTTTGTTTGTTTTGTTGTTTTTTTTCTTCTTTCTTTTGGTTGATCGAAAAGCGCAACGATGCGCTTTTTAGACAATGCATCTCTTTTGAAATTCTTATTCGTGCGGCGCTTTCATCGACGTATTCGCTCGTTTCATTATCTTTTACTCAATTCAATATTTATCCCGTCGGTTGTTTGATAAAAATCAAATCGTTCGATATTCATTTCAGATATAGAGAGAAAGAGTGAACTTGTAATTAGTACTATATGATAAACGAGCATGAGAGGATTAAAGTAATGATCGATAACTGGTTTCCACCTTTGCCTCCTTCTCCTCCTCCTGCATGTTGTTGCAACGCATTAATAAATGTTTACGTGTCTTCGTATATCTAGTTTCGGTCGTATCGCCTCGTCTGTTCAATTACAATAAAAAATACCTCCAACAACAACAAAAAAATCACACTCGTTTCTTTCACGATGAAGCCTTCTGCAATTGAATCGCATTTTTTTTCAATTTTATATCACATTCAACAATTTTATAAAAAAAAAAGAAAAAAAGATGAACGCTTATTGTTACGATCTTTATCGACGAATCGTGCTCCTCGCGAGAACATCCCGACGAAAATTTTACAACAAAAAAGGAAAAAAAACTTGTAAGATGACAAGATCATGGAATTAGTTCATCATTTAGCGATCGATCGTTCGTGTCGATACGATATATCGTTAGTTACACGACAAATTACGTTCTCTTCGTTTACCGTTGCGCATCTCTCATGCAGACCCAAGAAAAAGGGAGGAACGAAACTCTGGTTTGCACAATTATAGAAAATGAAAAAAGGAGTTTTTTTTTTTTTTTTTTTACAGTCATCACGATGTTGACAGTACGCGATGTTTTGTACGGTCCCGACGGTATTCTCGCTACTGCAGGCCATTCGTCGTTAGTCTTGACGGCATTGACATTGCGCTGGATTAAAAAAAGTACGGAGGGCAGGGAGAGATTCGGGAAAAATTTTACGAGAATAAATGAAACATGAAAGTAATGAGTAGAAGGATAATTGAAGGAAAATAAATTGGGATAGCGTCTCGAGGCGTGAAAATATAACGCAAATTCGATTATCCCTTCGGTGTGTATTCGTGTGTATTTATATGTGTAGTGTTATCTTTTTCTTCCTTTGTCAAAATCGCTTATGTACTATTTGTAATTCGGCAATCTCTCGAAACGCTCTCTCCACTTTCCCTCTGGCTCTCAATATTAAAATCGTCGTTGGTTACGATGGTCGGCTGGTTTTTTTGTATCCACGTAGCGTTTAACACTGTAACGGTAGACACTCGAGAGCGCACACAGCGGTGTGCCCGGTATTCCTATTTCTTTTTCCTTCGCTCCCCCATTTGGTGGTGTGTTTACATCTTTCGTGTTTTGTTTGTTCTTTCTTCTCATTACTGGTCGTTTAATTACCGCCGGTCCAGTACGCCGAACCATAGCCTGGCTTCGCTTGAGTTTTATTTTGAGAGCTCGAATTGGATCGCTGACCGGTACTGCTACCGCCATCCTGATGCAATGGCTGATGTAACTGATGCGGCATCGTCGATATGAACAAGTGAGGAGCTCCGTAACCACCGGGCATTCCAGCGCTTTGGCTCCCCGAAAGACTGAACGGGGGTGGTGTCGCCGAGTGGAAAGTCTGTTTGTCGTAAGACTGCTTTTGTTTTTTTCAACATCCGACATCCGATACCCGGACCCCGTTCAGATTTAACGATCATTAGTAAGACTATCATTGTTATTATTCGGAGATACGATTCAGGGTGTCCGATGCTCTTAGCGAAAGAGAAAAAATAATATGAATTTTTTAGCAGAGAACAAAATGACAAAAAAATGTTTTTATACCTATCCTCAGTAATACAAGTAACGTTTCGACAGAAATATTGTCCTTTAATTAAAAAGGTTTTACCCATATTATCATTTCTTCGGATCTTTGAAATCTTTGGAATCAAAATAATTTCAATACACGAGCATGCATTGAACAGCTAATGTAACTGGACTCGAATCAAACGACATTACTATTCGTCATATCATACACTTTAATAAAATTATTTGTTCTAAAAGTAGTCAAATTATTCAAATTTAATTTTGTACAATTTAAATGTGCTGTTACTTTTGTACTAATAAATCACTTTTGAATTCTGAATGACGTATTGCAACTGCATATCAAGCTTAAGGCTGTCATAGAATTGTGTTGTCATGGACAATTAAGAATCGTCAAAAATAATTGTAACGTTAGACACCCTGAAAAGTATGAAATAAATAAGAGATTCGACTCACGTTAACTTTGCCGAGTGCAACGTGATTCTTGGCGTACATACTCGTACTGATATCAGCACCGGAGCTACCTCCACTGTTGTTGTTACCAGTCGATGTGCCAGTCTTGCCACTCTGCGAGCCTGTGTAGGGACTTCCGGTCGCTTTGTATTCTCCAGTTTGACTGGCGCTTGCTAAACCATCGTAGTTAGCTCCGCCGCCGTATCCTGAGCCGTAATTCGCTGGTTTTGTGCTGTAACCACCGCTATTTGTGCCGGCGTTACCAGCAGTCGCGATTGACTGCAATAATAAAAATTCTTCAATAAAACCTGCAGCTTTCTACAGTTATTTTCATTCCACGAAATTTCATAATTTCCGTCATTCGATGAATCATTCAACAAGTGTCATTATTTAATAACTCACGGGATAAATCGTCGGTGTTCCGTAAGGAAAGCCTCCAGGCATGATTCCACCGCCATATGCGAAGTAAGCGTAACCCGGTGGCAATGTCGGATTCATCATCGGCTGTTGATGCTGCGTTGCAGTCTGCTCGTGAATTAATTTATAGAGGACACATTTTTACAGATATGGATTCTTCAATATCACAACATCGTTTTTTTTCTCCATATCTGCTGCGCGCATGTGCGTCATTTATCGAAATAATATCATTTACGTTTGTAAAACTAAAACTGATCTTTGGTCCTCAAAAGTATCGTCGGTTATAGTAATAAAAGTAACTCCAACGATAGAGCGATGTCACTCGAGAGATCTCCAAAAACTATTTAAATTTCTATGGAACGAATTATTTGACGATGTTTTTGAATATGAACAATTCCGAAAAACAGACATTCGTTGATAAACCGCTGAGCAAATTAATGAATAGTACTGTTGCCACCGAGTATATGTCAAAAAAAAAAAAAAAAAACATTTACCATAGAAATTTCATCAAGTTTCGGTATCTCTCGTAAGAATCACTCGAGCGAAATATCGTTTATCACTCATCGACGAAATAATTAATAGAAAAGAAAAACGAACCTGTTGCGACATGGTCGAAGGTACAGGCGATGCGTTGCTATCGTTTCTCGCGAACCTTCCGTCGCTCATGCTCGTGTAAGGTCCCTGAACTCCTTGCACACCCTGAACACCTTGAACACCGGATAGGCCGTCGCCTCTGCCACCGCCGAGGCTCGTTGCCGGACCAGTTGTCTGATAGCCCACAGTCGTGTCATAGTAACCAGTAGTTGGCTGCACGTTAATCAGGGAGGCCAAACACAAAACTACATGCATACACTGTGTACTCCGAATACGAAGGAGAGTCAACTAAATAAAAACTTTGTTCTTTTTTCTTTTGTTCTTTCTAAAATACGAGCTACCTGATAATTAAAAACTGTCATTTCGAGGGCAGAGTTTATAAATATGATTTATTCGTTATCATTCTAAGATTATTTGTATGATTTTTTTTGTATCATAATTGCTACTGGTCTCATTGAACTCCATCAAATCGAAATCCGAAAATCGGCCAAAATTTGGTAAGAATTTGTGTGCCGTACCCTCGAGACAGCCAGGCAAACGGAAATAGGGAAAACAATGAAAAATGAAAAAGATTAAGAAAAGTCTAAATCACAACTAAGTGTCGTAACTCACTTCATAAGCGTAAAAAATATTCAATGAGTTATTTTCTACCCCCGAAATGAGACGACTCATCAAAATGTCAATGCTTAAGTAAACGTCAATGTATAGAGATAAAAATTCGAGCAGCTACCAAGCATCAAATAACGACATAACTATAATAATATTACGCATTCATTGTTGCCAATCTTTTCACTTGAAATATTTTGCACCGATCGAGCACAGAGTGAGTTCCAGATTTATGGATCCGTTCCTTATTCCCCGGACTATTTTGATGTTTTTTTTTCTCCATATTTCTATGAAATATTCGACTCGATATAAAAAAAATTTTCAACTTTTCTTTCATGCTCGTGCTATAAATTTCATCAACTCCTCGCGCGAATAATGTGTACACAGTAGACGCGAGGATATAGTCTGAATAATTTTGGTCCTTTAGCACTCTGTACGATGGCACAAAGATTGATTGTAAAGAAGAAATAAAATTTTTACGATTTGATTCGATCGTGTAGTGAACTGACCATGTGCGGTTGTATTCTTTGTTGCATCAGTTGCAGATCTTCGTAGCTATACAACGGTTGTTGAAAAGCCGCGTAAGGCACCCCTTGTCCCAAGATGTACTGATGATTTAGGATCGGCGTCATGTTACCAGCTCCTCCACCTGTCATGCTGCCAGTTCCGGCACCCGTAACTACACCGCTCGACGTACTCTTTGGCACAGCTGTTAGACACCAATGCGAATATTATTTTGTTCAATTGCAATTCAACTCTATCGATTACTACTAACTTATTCTTATCTCATATTTTTCATTTTGTCGAAAAAAATTTATCTGACGATGAGTACGTCCAAACGACTTTGTCCAAATTTTGGATTGTTGCCGACATGAATCTTGGAAAAATAATGAAAAGAAAATCTCTTCAATATATGACGTCTACATTCCCTATCATTTTGTCAGTCACATGATCATACAAAATAGTTTCGTAAAACTACGAGACTGATTGATGTTCAATAAATTATGATAAAATTTGTCACTTGCTAAAGTAATCTTCAAGGCAACTTTATGTGGTAGTAACGCACATTGTTGAAAAAATGTAATTGTATTCAAGCAACTTATGAGTCAAACTATTGACGTCGTTCGAAAATATTGGTGGAGGGTTTTACCGTTGGAACTAGTGGACTTGGTTTGTGAACTGTTGGCAGAAGTCGAAGAAGATAGACTGCCAGCTGCGCCACCACCGGTCCCGAGTGTCGGTGCTGAAGTAGTCGCCAATGATCCACTGGTCGTGGTTGCGCTACTATCGTATTGAGAATCTTTGCTGCCACCGCTGCTGAGCTTGTTGTGATTGTGCGAGACTCCTTGCTGCTGACTGTTATAATTTCCATACGCGCTGCCGTATACAGAGTGTGCAGCACTTGGATAACCACTGCCACCACTGTTCGCGGGAGTTATTGGCGATGTGAAAGTCGTCACGGAGGGTTGGTAGGCCTGTGGTGTCGACTGGAATGACGACGAACCTTGGTAACTGCTTGCTTGGTACACACCCGCTGTATTGCTATTGTTCGTAACCCCAACGTTGCTCGATGACGATTGACCCGATTGATACTGAGCTGTTGTAGATGGAACAAAACTGCCGCCACCGCCGCTACCACCACTCGTCGACGACTGATACGCCTGCTTCGTTCATAACACAAAATGTTGAATGGATTACATTTATATTATCGACTTTTTTTCATTTCTCTATTTGACAGATTCAATTATTTTTTTGTTTGTTTTCAACTTTCGAACATTAGAATTTTACTTCTGCTTGAGTAAACAGAAAACACACCGGACTACCATGTACATTCTTCATTTTCGATGACGAAAAAGGCTTGAAAAATTCAATAATGAGAACTGTAGAAAAAGATTTAAAAAAAAACAGATACAGGAGTCGACATATAATAGTATATATAAAGAAATAATTGAAAATAAAGAAAAACCTTGGAAATATTGGGAAGCAAAGGGTATTAAAGGAAAAAACAAAGAAATGTGGGTGAGGATAAGATGTGGAAATATAGAGAGAGATGGAAAGAAAGGGGAGAACGAATGGAGGTGTAGGATGTGCAAGCACGAAAAAGAAACATTAGAACATCCAATCATTTGTGAAATAGGAAGACAGTCATAACAAAGGAAATGAATGAATATATAGAAGTGTGGATAAAAGAGGCTAAAAAAGGGAAGGGCATCAGGGAAGAGTTGATAAAGACGCTAAGAGGAGAAATGAATGTACGAATGTGTCAGTTTTTTGGAGAAATAGAAATCATATGTAGAAAAAGTGAACTATAAAAAAAAGAGAAAAGGGGAGTATACTGGTATTATTATTTTATAAGGACATATGTAAACAGTGTAATCTTTATAAAAGGCCACAAAAGTCGTGCAAATAAAACTCTTTCCTACTATTTTCGATAAGCTTATTGAAGCAAATAAGCTGAAGGGATATTAAGAACATTTCAAATAAAGTGTTTGGGTTTATTCCCCATTTTCTTATGAAACGATGGCAAAAATGGGGAACCCCGTGAATAATAAACTTAAAGAGAAAGTAGGGCTTGTGCAATGAAGAGAAAGATGTGAAAAGTAACCTGATTGGGTGTTGTAGTTTGATTGTACGCTGAAGTAGCCGCAGAACTTGCCGAACCACCGGTCGAAGCCGAAGGAGACGCTTGACTATACGTCGGTGCACTCGATTGTGGATACGAGGACGAAACATTATAACTAGCTTGAGTCACAGAAGTCGTTGTAGGATAATTATTAGCGTTTCCTCCGCTCGCTGTTGGAAACGCGTTCGAGGATTGTCCCGTTTGTCCGGCACTCGACGAGTACGCGTTGTAACTACTTGGCGCGGCATTTGATCCCTGGTACGGTTTTTGGGAGGAGGAGTAAGAGCTCGTCGTCCCATATGCCACCGATGCGTTGCTAGGTGATACCTATTCATACAAAAAATGAGTTAAAAGTCTCCGCTAAGAGTTTCCCATACTGTTTCTGTCATTTCGTCAAGAACATACGCTATTTCGAACAATTTGTCGGTCAAGTCTTCAAAACAATGATTTGAATACAGTGATATTACATCTTTAGATTTTTTTTCAGGAGAATTGTTTTTTTCTTTTAAGAACCCGGACCAGAGTCTGACCAACTTTCGAGACAGCGAGAAATTGATTCATTTCTTTAACCAATCCTAGTGTTTACTTGAACTTACTCGAGACAATAACAATTTTGCTTTCATGATTCGGTTGATTTGTTTTTCCTGTAAAATTGTATTACCGATTTTTCTCTCGATTCAAGAATATTCGAGAGAGAGAGAAAAGTCATACCATTTGAGAGTTGGTATTGAAGCACTGGTTCGTTCCAGTCGGTTGTTGAGGTGTCTCAATGTCCAGTGAATTGGAGGAGGTTGACGAATTCGCTACCGTCGATGCGGCAACCGCTGCAGCAGCCGCTGCAGCGGCAGCTGCAGCTGCTGACGAAGTCGACGAGATGTCGATACCGCCGCTTATGCTCGTTGACGAAGAATTGTACTTGTCGGTCGCAGAACCATCGATCGAACCAGACTCGCTACACAACTCGAGAGCACCGAATTGCACGTCAAGAAAACCAATATTGCTGTTTACAGTGTCGCCCGGCATTTCAACTGCGCTCGACGGTATTTTCGAAGGTGGTGGAACTCGTGGACGTTGTTTCGCTTGTCGCTGCGGCTAAGATCACACATTGTTTTTATATGTATGTTTGAACTCATTTCTTCATTGACTAGTGCATCGCATATACTCGATAATGAAGATTTAAAAACATGAAATGTTTTCGGTGACAAAAAAGAAACGGTTTCGGCTTTTGGAATATGTCTTCTTCCACGAATCATAAATGTGATCACGAATTCTATCTCTTGATTAAATAACACCGTTCAAGTTGAAAGACATTTTTTCTCCAAAAAATAATATAGCTTGTAATGATAAAAATGTCGGTAATGTTTTTTCTTTCTCTTCTTTAGTGTAAACTCTGAAACAGGATCCCGAATGATTTGTCTCTTACAATAGATAAGAGCCGACATGAGTGAAAGGGACGAAAATGCATGGTTCCATAAAATTGTCGAAACTAAAATTATATTGAAAATTGTTGAACTTTTTCTTTTCCTGGTATGTGTAAGTTCTTGAGAAACCGTTTCCAATACTGTGATACTAACAACATCTTGATTTTCAATTACTTAAAGACACGAAGCCCGTAAAAGAACAGTTCCTGTTTTTCACTAAATTTCATAACCTTCATTCTTATTTTGCACTTTCTGTCTCGACTGTTAAATTTAACTTCGATGACGAATACTATTTTCAGTTCCAACGTCGTTTAAGATGCTTTAAAAATGGTAATTATTCGTTTATCAGATTGATTAGAATTTAAAAGATTGTGGTTTGTACCTGAGGGGTGATATTCATTGAGGAGAAAGCAGATTGACCAGAAGCTTTGAAATTTTCACTTGACTGCTGAGTGAGCTGAGTAAGATATTGGCTTTGTGCAGCAGTTAACGCCGCACCTCCTACAATACTCGGCTGAGGCTGTGACAATTGTTGTTGCAACTGACCGGTAATACCAAGAACAGAAGGCGCTTGCTGCTGATGCAGACTTGATGGTTGAGACTGCAATGATGTCGTAGCCTCCGACAACTTTGACGGATCCTGGCAAAATTCAAACACGGGGATCATCAATATTTTCTCACCGAATCATGGGGCCTTATATCGCGCCCAGCCGTCAAGAAACAATAAAAAAAAAAAAAAAAAAAAAAAAAAAAAACATCAAACCACATAGTTCCTCCGTGATCTCACCTCCTGCTGTAATGTGACGAGATTCAATTGAGCCTGGGTTGAGGTTTGCACTACGGGTTGTTGGATTTCCTGTCCCTGCTTCGACTCGTCGAGACCGCCGACGGCGACTACACTCGAATTTTCATTTAACGTTGTACTAGGTGTAAAAACCTTTGTGTCCGCCAACGAGCCTGTATATTCCTCATTATCCCAGTCTTCCGCCGGTTCGAGATTATTCCAAGCTTCTAAAAAAAGGAAACATAGTGTTTCGAGCTATCGTCGCAGCTAACGATCTTCGTTAAGATCGTTTCGCGTTTGGTAATTCAACACGTACACCCATCGATTTTTTTTCTCATCAACAGGAAACGTTGGTAAGCGACGATCAGATTTAATTACGGAATCCAAAAAAATATAATTACTGAACAAATAGAGGCTACGTTCTCAATCGTTTTGAAATTAATCGAATGCATGAAAAAGAAACGGAGAGTAGTAATGCAAGAATCGGTCATTGTTTGTGGTACTTACCCATCTTCGGTCCTTGATTGCTCTGCTGTTGCTCTTCGCTTCCGGTCCACGTGTCGATAGGTCGACTAAAACTGTGCGCTGATGAGGAAGACGCAACGTCACCACGATTCGCGAACGTTCTTGGTCCCAAACCTCTGCCACCGCCACGACCTCCTCGCCCCGATTTTCCCGGGCCTCCGCGACCTCCTCGCCGACCTCCACCACCGTACCCACCCTCGCCTCGCACATTATCCTCCATGTTTCTCTCGTTTTCTTTGTTTTCTCGTCCGCGCCCTATTTATTCGAACAGCATACATTTCATTACACGAAAGTTCTAATCTTCGCACGAATAATTGAAACTTCACAATTAATGTGCGTCGATTCGTGAATTCATCATTTCAATCTCATAATCTCTTATAACCTCATTGAATTATTGCAAATTTTATTTGGCTCAATTATTTTGAAAAAAATGTATATTCAAACATATTTTCAAAACAAAAACTAATAATCGTTAGACCCCTGGAATGACTTATATTTGTTTAACGAAAATGTATTAGTGATTGGATAGAATAATCGATAAGGAAGCAGAAAGTTAGTAACTTGCAGACATAAACTTTCCAATGGAAATTGTAGATGATCGTGTTTGCTCTTATGCACCATTTGAAAATTATGTGGCAAATAAACGTGATAGCATGATTTATTGATTCGTGAATGCATACACACAGGAATCCGAGCCAAAGATATGAGACAATCGGAGAAAGTTTTGAGAGGAAACTTTAAAACGTTCATCATTAGAGTTGAACGAAAAACTCAACAACCAACTTACAGCCCCGATTATCGTGATTGGCACGCCCGCGAAGACGGGGAGGTCCTCCACCTCGCTGATTACGTCGATCGTCCCAATCAGCCGTCTCCTCCGCGTCGACGGCCGAATTCGCGTTTTGCTTGGATCCTCCTGGCTGTCTGGCTTTCTTCTTTTTTACCTCCCACTCGGTTTGTACACCTTCAAGAAGATCATTGACGGTGCGATCAAGATCGCCGTCGTTATCGTGCAGAACCATGATAACTTCATCTTCCGAACGTCGCGTCATGTCCATCACCTGCTTTATCTGCTCTTTTAGTACAGGGTCCTCCGCTCCGCCCATTCTCGTGTCAATTATTTGTGCATGTCGCGACTGATCCTTGTTTTGCTTTATTTCAACAGAATTAAAACAAAATTACGCTATTGAATTATTCTTTTTTTAATCGATTCTTCAAACACCCTTTCTAAGTAACCATTTTGATTCGTTGTTCGGTTAGAACCATGCAGAAAGTAACTATATCATCATGCAAATCACAAAAAGCTTATTCTTCTAGTATGCGGTAATTGAATTTAATCCTTTGATCCTTTTTTATAGTAAAAAATCAACAATCAATTCAAATCTAACGCTTCGAAAAACCATTTTTTACTCCTAGTTTCTATTCCAGTAAAAAAAATTCTATTAGTGCAAAAATAATTATCGACGTTATATAAAATGATATATTCAAAGACATCTTCCAAGCATAAGATTATGGAAAATCAAAGTAAAATTCATTTAATTATGTTGAATATAAGGGAAGAAACAATAAGTTAACGCATGTTCTTGCATGCAGAAGCAAAAGCTGGAGACGATATGTTGAAAGATTCGTGTATACATTAATTCAAAAAGCTACTAACCTGCCCTTTGTCGTGTTTCGATGCATCCGACGACTTGGACTGATGATGATGATCCGATTTGCTGTGATTACCGTGTGAAGACTTATTCTTGCCGGTGGCTTTCCCAGCAGAGGACGCCAAAGATTTGTTGCCCGTACTCATTGCCAACTAAATTCTGGCTTATCTACCAACACTCGTTCGCTTTTGCTCTTTCTCACTTTTACTCTCTTTAGCTCTGTCACCTACCACACTATGTACACTCGCTATTTACAATCTGAAATGAAAACATACACAATTGTTAAACTATAATACCTCAATGACACTGGTAAGAGGGCATGACTTGAAAAGATTTTGTATGTGTTCAATCAGACGGCAGAAAAAGAGTGCAAATCGAAAAAAGATTAGTTCTGGAGAGAATGTGAATTGACGACTCGCGATCCTAATGCTTTGAAAATAAATATAATTCAAAGGCAGCAGTTAAGAAGGTTAGAATGACGAAATTAGAATAGGACGAAAAGGAACGAGTTTGAGACAAAATGTTTGGAAGAACGCGCGATTACAGCAAGCACGAAGACTCGGGCGTATATAAATATGTAGAAACGTATCAGGATATTCCGCGTCGAGGTAGCTTCGAGGCGTGTGAGAATTTAGCGATAACAATTTTCCCGATATAACGATGAGGAAAGAGAAAGAGGGGGAGACGGGCAGGAGGAGGGAACAAAAAAAACACCATAATCCGCAAGTTGAATGTAGTATACCGGGTAAAAGAGGGCAAGGGAGAAATAGCGGCGCGCACATATACGAGAAGCAGCACACAAAATACTCGCATAGAAGCCCGTGTATAAAAAAAAAACGAAACGTAGAGCAGAGACAAAATCGGGCATCGAGCAGAGGGTGCGGCGTGGATATCGCTGAGGAGACGAAACAACTAGAGGAGAGAACCTCGGTGAGTTAGTCGGGTGGCATTTTACCTCAATGTCTCCCGTGCGTGTACAATCGCGAATGAAGAGCAAAAAAACGTACGTGAAACGGACACACCGTGAGAATATGGGCCGATTGGTAAAGCGGAAAATGTGCCGGGGATAAATGATTGTTTTCATCATTTGCAAGTGCGATAGTAGAGGCCGTTTTCGAGCTTTCACGACCTCGTGAAACGATGAAAAAAGGAGGTAACAAGCGAAATAAATAGTTTTTTATGTTTAGTGTTTGACGTACGCGCAGTATCGAGGAAGTGTGTCCATGGAGAGACGTCGGTCGTCGAACGAATGCAACGGCGGCGAACGAAGGCAGCGCGGATCGGAGGAATATGGAGGGACGCGCGATACACACATATACACACGCACACGATTGTAGGCGATACGCACGCACGGCTCGTACCAACACAATGGTGACAAAAACGGCCGTAACGACGAGGAGGGCGCTCAAGCGCGGGGAAGGGCGTGCGGGGTGAGGGTACGGGGCGCGAGCACGGGCGCGAGCTATAAACTTGCGCGCACATTCATTCGTTACACACTTACTTCACCTACACACACGACGCACAACCGCGTATTCGCGGCTTCACGAAATTGTAATATATAAAAGGACATACCCCCGACACGGCTTCCGCGTCTTGAAATACAGCGCGTTCAATTATTTTTTTTATTCTCGCGCGGTTATAATAATATTTATGGTGTCGTTTTGAGAGACAAGATAGTCTTGCGTTTGGGACTTGGGACGCATGTTCGGCTCAGATATCAAGCTCTTTCCAGAAAATTGTCGATTGCGAAACGGATAAGAAACGAAGGAAAGCTCGGGGAAAGGTAGTGATAAAGAGGGCAATGAATTGTGGACAGTCATCGATGATGAATTATTGTCATAGAGGCAGGAGACATGGAGACAATCGATGTGAAACTTGGCAAATCCGTGAGTCTTGCTGTGTTTTGTGGAGAGAAAAGCATCAATAAAGATCATTCCTCTTCCAAAGCCGCCCTCCCTGTCCCCCTTGCCTAACTATACAAGACCGGGCTCTCACCTCTGTATAGCGGCTGATACGCTGTTACATTGGCGGACACATAATGGCGGAATTCTCTTCCAAACATTTGGTCCCAAAGTTATATGACAGTTAATGAAATTACATGATAGCAAGAAAAGCGTACGTATTCAAAATGTTCTTTTCAAATTTTTTTCAACTACGCGTCCATTTCTTTCCGTGATTAGAGTTCCATGTGGTCTGACGCAGTTTTGTTCTTGTATTGGAAACAAATTTGAAGGAAAAAAATGTTACTCGTACCTGTGGTTAGTTACGCTCAAACGCAGCTCTTCATCACGTGACACGGCCTGCTTCTCTTCGTTCTTCATTTATTCAGTTGCTTGTTTCGGCGCTACAGGCGCTACCGTCCATCGTCTCTATTACGTTTTTTCTCACGTCTTCCCTACACGGGTTCATCAGCCCTTTTACAGAGGCGCCACAATCGGCTTCATCTTTGTTCTTGGTATGTTCTTGTTCTCGGACTAGTCTCGTCGTTTGCTGTGGTTTGTTGTAAACATATGATGTTGCCTGCTGCAGCCGATGCATAGCTGATAAAGCAACTACGCTGTTTGTTTTATTTTTATTATAATTCGACCAGAAATTGTAGTTTCGATCGAAATGCAATGGTTTCGAAAATGATTTTCTGATATGCTATCGCTTATAACTTTTCTATTTATTTTCGACTACGATTGTGGATACATTCAGAATTTTCTCGACTTCTCTACACGTTCGCTGATTGAAGCAGCAAATTGAAATGCTGAAGGAAGCTTTCTTCAATGAACGGACGGATGAATGACTGAACGGATTGTCATATGATGCTGAAAATGTTTTTATTTTTATTGAAGTGAAACATATCCTGTTCAATAAAGATTTGGAAAAAAATTGGAAACGCTATCGCTCCGGTATAGTCTCTGGCTAGCTGGCAGCAACTCGTCATAAAATTCGCTGTCGCGACTCTAGATTATTTCAGAGAGGCGTACATGATTTTTCGCTCTACATGAACAAATTTTTTAAAATAAAAAATCAGAACGTTCTTATGTTTTGATACTGAAGAGAATTGAAATTTGAATGAATCAGGTGAAATCGTCTACATTCGCGCGCGGCTCAGGGCGCAGCTGCGGCGACAGAGCGTTCATATGTTAGTCCGTCGGTTCGTCGGCCCGGTTCGAACATAACCTCTCCGACGTTTGTTCTTCACGAGAGTAAGACAAGTAATAGTTTCGTCGACAAAACTACCAAGAAAATTAACTATGCCGCGAATGCCATTGCATCTCGCATCGGGGAATGGAATATATGCTGAATGGGCTCCAAAGACCATAAGACTCGTTAGATACGGTTGTACCAATAGACCGTTTTATCACATCGTTGTAATGACTGTGAGTAAGCATTGATAACTCTTCAAATAGAAATGGATTATTTATTTACATGGTATGTATCGCAGCGATTCCACCAACAACGTTGGGAACCTATCGAACAGCTCGGAACTTATGATCCTTGTGAAAATCAATTTAATGAGAAATTGGCAGCGTTTAATTTCGAAAGAATTCAATGGTGGTTGGGTCGAGGGAATGTCGACATATCAAAACCTGTTGAAAGACTCCTTGGGCTCAGTGGATTTCTCCCCATTCATCCTACGACGTACATGACGGCATGGCGAAATAGAAGGAAAGCCGACGAAGAAGCATCCTCTGCAAAAGACACTGATGAAAAAAAAGCTACTGCCACACCGTAGGATTATAACCTCCCAAAAATGATTGAACATTGTAAATAAATAGCTTGTGCATTGAACCTTTTAGAAAAAAGGTTGACCAATGAAATTGCGATTTTTATTTGTACTCATCATGGTTTAAACTTTACTTTTTCACCCCATCCTCATCATCTCATTCACCTGAAATATTGGCTAGCTATTAAGAGATACACTGGTCAGAATCGGAATTAACGAAATCCACGTAATGTGACTGACGTTTCCTTAATCAAATCTTGAAATCACTGGTAATGATATAATTTAAATTCAAGTATTTTGAAATCTAGAGCCGTCGGAGCTAGAATTGATGAATTATTCTCGCAATAGTAAACGGCGCTACAGTCGTCCACGGTTTGTCGTGTGTGTGTGTCAAAAGTAGACGAAGAAAGAACAAATGTAACTGTCGACTTTAATGAGTCGGGGAGGATTTTTAAAGTTGCAATAAGTATGTCAATTATTACTTAACAATTAGCCAATCTTGTACAAACAAAAAAATTCCCCAGGTGAGGCTCGAACTCACAACCCCGGCATTGCTCACAGAATACTGTCATATAAGTACCGTGCGCTAACCAATTGCGCCACTGGGGACGTTGTTCTGCTTCCACATTATTGTCGGATACCAAGTGAGAGCGTTCCAACGATCCGTTAATCGGATTATTTTGTTCGCTAATAAATACGCAACGATCTATATTGTTAGAAGTCTAATTTCATCCTGTATTAGTCATGGTTGTGAATACTTTGCTATAAACTTCATGGACAGATTGAAAAATATATTCATTCACAAAGGTGCCTCGATCTTTCGCCTCTGGCAAATTTTTTGCTTCATGCGTTATGACAAGTATAAATAATGACGAAAGTATTTTTTATTCGCACATATTGAATGGGTATTTAAATGCGCGATGGTTTTTTTTTTAATGTTTGGAAAAGCTTTCGTTTGAATGGTACGAATATTTACGTATTGTTTTAAAACTAAAATGAAAAAGTGCGTCAATCGGATACAGCGAGAGGCTCATGTCTTCTTTGTGACGTCACAATCAATCAAATGGCATCATACGTGTACTACGTGATTCGAAAATTTAATTTCTAGCTGTCCAATTTTTTATGAAATGTGACATAAATCTACTTTGCAAAAAAAAGCAACCCAATGAATTTATGCATTTTGTGACATTTTATAATGATATATCGTACTAAATCAACGATGTGGACAAATTGAAGGGACTTGAAGTGTGCGCAATGATTTTTAGAAGTATCAGATATTGATAGATTACGACTGAACACAATAAGAATGATTGAAATATTGAAAATAATTATGCAAGTGGACGATCATCTAAATAATCAGATTTCAAATAAAAAAATCTCATCTCCAAAAATTTGAATAATCATTTTCAACATAATGAGAAAACAGTGGAGTTCTTTGTCATTTTTAAAACGCATTCAGGGTTTAACTAACTTCAGATATGGTTTGATTCGAAATGAAAAAATTGAAATATTTTAAAATTTGATAGCTTTCTATTTTCAGGTGAGGAGAAAACCTGCTGCGCACTTTTCTTCTGCACCGTTGAATTCGAGATAAAATCAAGAGGTACCATGGCGTTCTTCTTTCGTTAGAAAACAAGGTCTGCTTTATTCGAAATCTCTTGCTGTATCATATTTAGTTCCTTGATTATTTTTAAATATTCAACGCTCGCTTGAATGATCTGGACTATTGCAGCAGCCTCAGTGCTGCTTGAGGAATTAAAAGTTAAATCATTCAGACTTTTTTATTATTCATGGAAGAGTATTGGTAAATGGTAGTAAGGTACCTATGTGCAAGTTAAAGGAATCATAATAAGAAATTTCGTACTTCCTTAATGATTTGAAAAGATTCATCAAACTAGCCTTTTTTTTATTGATAATATAATTGTTCTAGATTATTTATAATTATTCAAAAAATATTCAAACAAATCGACAAGATACAAAAAGAACTTTTACTTCTTATGATGTTCAATATTCAGGCACAACGTGTTCCAAAGTTCCTCAAGTTCGTCTTTGTCGACTCCTTTTTTACAGAAAGTTTGGAGCAAAGTTTCATTGGCTGCAACGAATTCCTCATCTGTATAACAGTTATTCTTTGAAAAATTCAAAATCATTCAACATTGTGGAATCAAGAAGAGAACTGTAGTTTTTCTTTGCATACCAGCTTGCACCGAATCTATGGCAAAAAAGTGTAACGCACTCCAGTACTTGGTCACAAATCTCACGGACCATTGAATCCTGAAATATATTTCATCTGCCGCATCACGTTGATGAACGAAAATCAAAATTCCACCGTTTTTTTCCTCACATTTCTCCAATGTTACATAGCCTTTTTCTTTTATTAAACCCAATATTTTCGCACGAATTACACTTTTTCTACTGTAATCGGCGATAGCTGGAAGAATGGAAATCCATTATCGACCATGATCCAAAAATTGAACTACTTCATAGGGTTACATTCAACCTTTGAGGCTTTGTAATATTGTATAAATTTTTATATCCCCTTGAACAATGTGTTTGTCAACAAGCATAGTTCTGAAGTCTCATCATGAGTCAATTTGTTTTCTTGTTGTAAGAAACACCAATTAAAATCAATTATATTTGAATGAATCATTTGTAATCTCAAGGATAAAACGTAACCAACTGAAAATTTGTTTGCGATACACTAAACACACGTGAAGTTATGAAAATGCTTTGTTGCAAACAATTTTTAGTATGTTTTAACCCAGTCCTGAAAAATCAAGCTAAATAAGACAAAAAAAACAAAAGAATTTGCAAACTAGATTGATGTTCAGCCTTACAGGACATCAGATAACCAAAATGTGGCACAGCAATAAATTCATCCATCCAGGTCTCAATTTCAAGTCTGTAGTTCTGAGCAATGTCGTTTAAATTACATCTTATTGATTCAACCTGCTCGTCGTTGGAGCCCTGTTGGACAAAGTCATTAGTTTAAAAATTGAAAAATAATTAAGAAAAAGCAGTTGAGCAGAAAGGTGAAAGAAAAAACAGGATATAACACATACATCCCAGATTTGTTTAAATACAATGAAATTGACATTTTCCCTAAACGCAATATGTTAACTTCAAAACTGGTGTCGTCAAACGAATAGGGCCATAGAAAAATTAAGCCTCGCTTGCAATTAAGTTTTGTTTGCAAATTCGAGCAGTTGTTGATCATGTCTTCGACATCAGCTTATATAAGGAAGAAAAGTGTAAAAAAATATATTTTACTCTCTTTCCACTGATGCAAGACATCTGCTGATACATGGCCAGTGACACTGTTTTACTCTACTCAGAATTTTTTAATCATATACTATTCGATTATGTTGAAAGTTTCAGCAAATAATTTAAGTAAAAGCTCCATTTACTATATCAGTCCAAGGCCTGTGTTGATGAGTTTCTAGGTAAGCTGTGGGCTAAATACGAATATTTCACAGTAAAAATATGAAACAAAAAATTACATTTAATCTAGCAAACTATCGACTGTGTGAAGAATTAATTTTGTAGATAATGGCATTTCACTTTGGACCTTGAGCTTCATTACGACTGCAACCTTGAATCGAATAGCTTCAGTCACAACACGAGCCGTGTAGAGATAAGTGTCATCACGAATCCATTCTTCTGTTGCGTCTTTGAATTGTACACCAATAATGTAGTCGGTGAATTGAGGATCCACTTTTTCATTGTTTCCAGTAGCAAGCGATGGATCCGATGCAGTGGAATTACCAAGCGGTTGTATAAGATGGCTATAAAGTGTAAACAATCCTATCAGTTTTTATATTTGTCTAAAGAAAATTGAGATCACTCAGTTGAATAGAGATAGTTATAAAATATAATTAAATTTCAACTGGGCATTGTCATGTTTAATATATAGACGAGAAAAATCATGCAAAGATGATCCGAATGTTTTTAACTCTTAATAGTTACAACAGCCTTTTCTGCAATTAAACCTAGGTTTCTCTGATAAGAACTTGAATGATTTAAAACAAAAGTACTGTCTTGAAAAAGAGTTTGAGCCATAAATAATAACATTATTACTTTTAGGATTATTTATGGTTACAATTAGCTCGACAAAGTACTAATTGAGGATCAAGAAAACTTACTTGATGGAGATGGACTGGTGCCGTAGGCCATGTGCTTTAGACAGTTTGACCAGATTACCTTGTACAATGGTTGAACCACCTTCAACCATTTTGAGGTTTCCTAGTATTTGTGTATTTGTTGAAAAGGTACTTCGAGTTTACTCGATCTCTTGTTCTGTTAAAATCCAGTAGCAGATTGATATTGTGAGGTTCACAAAATTTAGCCCATTGACTGCCATATAGCTCTATTATTTTTCCTGGCTTAATTAAGCTTTTTAGTTCGGAACTTATTTGAGCATAAAAAATACTCCCTTCCTTTTTAGACGATGCTCGAGCTCGAGTCGCCTAACCTTTCATCAAGAGGCATTTGTTTATAAATTTGAATTTGGCTTATCCGCCGCCGCCGCATTACAAGCTTGTCCAATGAGATATAAGGGATATAAGCCAGAACGACGCCGCTCAGCGTTCTGAGAATGTCTGACAGTCACAGTAGACGGCGCCGCAGTTGTCTTTGACGGCGTTCCAAAGTACTTCACGAAACAACCGCTACGAGGCTACAGTTTCTCGTCAACGCTTCGTGCAGGCTCTCGTCCAATATATATAACGTCCATCCCAGAACCCTTCATCCACAAAGCGTCTGGGGTAGGGTACAGTAGGCACAGCCCCACTGATGAGTCTGCCACTGTACCCGAGACGAAACGCAATCCTATAAAAAACCATTCTTTTCACACCATAGCTGTGGCGAGTCCTACATGACCGACCTTTCCTATACCAATAAAGCAGCTGCTGGACGAACGAAGGAGCCGGAGCGGAACAGAAACTGCCTACGGAAGCGAAGATAGAAGATAAGCCTTGCAACAAGCTCTCTCTATAACGGTGCGGGCTCCCGAAGCTTCTCATCACGGCCGCTACGCGGTAAATCAGTTGACGGTGAAATTAAAAAATAATTAGGGATATCTTAATTTATCCATCTTCAAATGAGTTTGGGTAGAGTTAGGGAAACAGATTTTCCAAGAAAATAATTTGTTGTGATGTTGAAAAAAAACATGATTTTTCGTTTTGAATTTATTAATTCAAATTTCCGATAAGCGTCGATTTTGAACCGACAAGACCCTAACAAACACAACAGCACTAAAAAAAATCAGCAATCTAAAGTCAGTCACGGAAGTTCAGAGATATAAAAATCTATTGTTGCTTGGCCTTCTTTTCCCCTCAATCATTCTCGAAATCATTCCAGGCAAACGCGGGTAAACTACTGACACACACACGAATTCTCACCGGACGCCATCTACCTCTCGAAATATTCGATTTTTTACTGCTACGTCGGAGTGGTCGGAGTCGAGAGTTGTTCCTTATTGAGCAAAGCTTTCTACCTGACAATCTCGGGTTCCGCATGTGTTTTTGTTGACAAATGGTATTTGAATGATCTGAACGACTTTTAACAAAAATCAAGAAATTCAAGCTGCTCCAGAGAAAACTGCAAACAATGGAGTCGTACATATTGCAGGTAACATTCGACGTTTACCATCCATTTTTTTAAAATTGAAAATGGAAATATTCAGATCGTCCGGATAATTTATTCGAACTCTTGTATTTCAGGTCCGCCGTGTCTGGCTGAAAGAAGACGGCGATTTGCTAGCTGTAAATATTACCTTTAAACTTTAGTCTTTCGTATATGTCAAGGACCACACATGTACAGTATTTATCAGTATTTATAAATGCAGACCTTTGGAGTTCCAGTAGCAGTCTACCACACAAATTGACGTGATTCTCTGATCTATAATTCACAAAAAAACAATAAATCTTCCAAAATAGCGAACTCGACATAAAAATTTCATAAAAATGATCAAGAGCAGTAGCTTCATGAATTGGCATCAGGAGTTGAACTTTTTACTGTCATATATATATATGACTAATTATTTTGCCAATATCAAATTATTTTTAGGTACACCTGAAGTGTGCGTAAAGATTAAAGCGGCTATTCAATGCTACAATTGTCTAATAAAATTCATTTAAAACTTTTGAAAATAAACTCATTTTTCACTTCATCAACGTAAAAAATATACCCGGTGTCTTATTTCAACTTCCTACTTAAAAAATTATATCTTTCCCATATTTTTTGAAAATTTATTTTCATGCGTGGGAAATACACAGGATTATTTTCCTTTATTTTTCTAACATATTTTCTCTGTAAATTCTAACAGACGTTAGAAATCATGTACTCCACTCAGTTTTTCACTCACAAAGTGTACTTCTGATGTGTAGTAGAACCCGGCTCCCAAATATTTTCTAAATAGAAAAGTACACGTTGAGAGGCTTCAACTGTTTTCAGAGACATGTGTAGCATTTACTTTTTTGTTGAAGACAGTTGGTTTTTCAAAGTTATTACAAATGATTTTAGCCTTTTGAAACTTAAAAATATTTGTTGAAGCATAGATTTTATATAGAAAATTTAGCGAACTAAAAAGTTTTCATTTTCAATGATACAAATAATTTTGATAAAACAATACCTGTAACTTCGGAACTATCATGGTGATGTTAAATTCGTTTAGTTTGCTCCACTCAAAATATTTCTACCACTTTATACTAGGATGAATTTTGAAAAAATCTTGTAATGTTTCTATTGTTAGCTAAAGCACCTTGTAAAACATAAATATGCAGAGGGAAAGGTCTATAGTTTAGGAAAGGGTTTTTATTGATCATTATAAATCCTTGCAAATTGTTACGACATTGATATTTTTTTCAAGGATTTGCTATCCGTTCGGCATGCTCACGCATCAATACCACAGCTCGCTTCTGATACAATAATGACTAAAGTGATGGAGCACTTACCATCGGTTTCAGTAGATCTTGTGATATATCATTTGAAGTAAGATTTCATTAAAATTGTATATTGCGTTGATGAAGACGAGTTATTAATGAATTTTTTTTCACTTCAGAGTCATAGGGTCCCTAACAAAAGGAGACGATGCATACACAACTTACAACTATCAGAGTTCTCTGGTAGGAGCATTAACAAAAATTCTTCAACTTCAAAAGGAAGAAAATTGGATGCTTCCTGTAATGAACATGGTATGTCTCGAACTACGACTTTTGGCGCTGAGAGCCGAGACTTCGAGGAATAAAAATTTCAAGCCTGGTGAAATATTGGAAAAATGTGCTGAATGTCTTATGGGATGTTTTCGAGTCTGTGCCGCTGACAATCGCAGTTCAGAGGATGACACTAAGAAATGGGGCATGTTAGCTCTGGTTAATCAACTTCTCAAAGTATATTTCAGAATCAATAAACTGCATCTCTGCAAACCTCTCATACGAGCGATCGAATCATCCGCCTACAAAGATCAATTTCCCCTTGCCCAGAGAATAACTTACAAATTTTTTGTGGGTCGCAAAGCTATGTTTGACAGTGATTACAAAGCAGGTAAGCTTTATTTTCGATGAATTCTTCATCACCCTTTCTCTCAAAGTTTGAAAAACTAGTACACAATGCTTAGGAAGATTATTTCATTAGAATTCGACCCTGTGGTTTTGCGTTCTGAAATAGATTTTTATGAACAATAATTGTCCATGATTCAGTTGTGCCGCAAAAGTTGTTATTTCATTCTTTTCGTCGTAGGTTATTTAAAGATGAAACTATATTTTCATGACTGACATGGGATCAATTATTTTTCTTCACTGCCAAGTTAAGAGTTTCTATCCTACTTTTGAAATCTCCATACATTTTTGACACGTTTTAAAAATCATTCGTTTTCTTTTTTCCCATTATTTTATTGATTGAGACTGCAAAAGTGATTCCGAGGGTCGAGATTTTAAATGGGATAAACCCCATTTATTTGAACGATTAATAAACGATTGAACATATATTGAACGATATGAACGATTATCAAATCGTTTAAAAGTAGTTTTGTGTGTTGTAAATAAGCTCAAATCGGTGGAACAACACTTGTGATAATCAAAATCGCATAAATTTTTCAGCCGACGAACACTTGACATATGCTTTCGAGCACTGTCACAAGCAATCAAAGAGGAACAAACGTCTTATACTGACGTATCTAGTGCCAGTCAAAATGTTACTTGGTTACATGCCAAAACAAAGACTTCTTGAGAAATACAATCTAATGGAGTTTTGGGAACTGGTTGAGGCGGTTAAAATAGGTGATTTGCGTCGACTGGAGAGCGTTATGACGAAACACGAAAATTTTTTTATCGGCGCTGGCATTTATCTCATTGTCGAAAAACTGAAACTGCTGGCTTATCGTAATCTTTTCAAAAAAGTTTATGTCGCCATCAATACCCATCAAATTCCGGTACAGAGTCTTGTGACAGCGTTGCAAATGAGGGGTTTGGACGATATCGACATGGACGAAACCGAATGTCTCGTAGCCAATCTCATATTCGAAGGAAAGATCAAAGGTTACATATCGCATCAGCACAAAAAACTTGTTATATCGAAACAAAATCCTTTTCCACGATTGTCGTTGATACTTTAGTTACAATGGATGTCACTTTTGTAATTTATGCAACGACGCTTAAATTTGAACGTAAGTGATGCGGATATTTTTCGACGAATATTCATCATATTCATCGTGTGTATAAAGTTTACATGTCAACTTCGCATTCATTCTTAAATATAAACAAGCAAACAACAGAGATTACATTTGGAAATTTTTTATTGATCACTTAAAATTTAAGTAAAACAATGCAATAATAACGACCATGATATTGAGAATAGTGATCATTGAACCAGGAAGAAAAAGAAAAAAATACATGAACGAATTTACTAAGACCTCGATTTGCGGAATTCACTTCATTGCTACTGTGTGTACTCGCTTAAATTAACGGTATGGTTTTAGAAATACAACACACAGTAACAATAAATAATCGATGTTCCATGAATCGTAGTTCTGTCCACCACTATAACATATAGCAACATATGTAACTACGTGTATTTTTTCTCTTATTATTCGTCTTATGTTCCGATAAATTTTTATTATTGTTTATATTCATTTGTCCCCATTACTATAACCGTCAAGCTCAGTGTAAAAAATTTAACAACACTTTCTCAAAGTACTAGGATTTTACACTCCATTTAATAAATCAAAAATAAAATTCCTCAAGTGGAATACTCCTCCATAAATAATAATTGGCCACACCGTTCTCAGATTTTACAAGTTTGAACTGAGGAAGTTTGGTGTAGCCAGCTGGTTCAACTGACGCGTATCCAGCATTAATTTAAA
Organism: Venturia canescens; assembly: GCF_019457755.1. Classification (NCBI taxonomy): domain Eukaryota; kingdom Metazoa; phylum Arthropoda; class Insecta; order Hymenoptera; family Ichneumonidae; genus Venturia; species Venturia canescens. The sequence goes on from NC_057421.1 coordinate 37,430,794, forward strand.
AAATATTTGGAAGATATACAAACTTCTAGAAAATAGACATATAAAGTTCGATGCTTAATATAGTATTTTCATATTATCACTTTATATTTCACATCCTAAAATTTTTTTGTTTCCTTTTTTACCATCATTACAACCTTTCCATAAATCCTCGATTTTCAATGTGACATAATATTTTCTTCTTTATTCCATTTTTCTACTATACCGAAATCACTATCATTTTCTTCGCACTCAGATTTTTTTCCGTTCTCATCCCGTGGTATGTTGGGTATACACTCAACAATCAAGTCACATGATTTAAGGGAGAAATCGACTTTCAAATAAATTTACTCGCATGCCTTTTTCATCTCTGATCGCTTTAACGCAGCTTCAGTTGTTATTTCATCATTTTTTCGTTCTTCTCTCTCCTTCTTTATTCTTTATTCATTTTCGCGCGTTCTCTCACTGCTTACCGGGTCAAAGCTACTCGGACAGATTATTGACGCTTCAACAAACGAGTAAGGCGACGATACTTTGCGAGCGGAGAAAAAACAACTTTTTGTTCAATTATTTATATGGTCAACATGACACTGTTCACATTTTTAATAATCAAATATGTGGTCCACTCCAACGTATCGTAAAAATAACTAAATTGTTTTTTAACCCACGCTCAAACGCATAATTCATTCGTATTCGTACGATTTACCTTTTTTATGCAATAGTTTTTAAACTTTATTTCGCCATTGAAACTTTCATCAATATTACCTGATTCCACCGGCATGAGTACAAGTTAAGAAATTCACAAGTTTTTGTATATCTGTTTTATATATAAATATCCAAGTTTGAGGTGTGCAAAGGAAAGAGCAAAATGAATTGCAATATCCAAGAGGAAATAAGGGAAGCATGTGGGATCCACTCCTTGTTTCATTTCTAGTCTCTGTATAAGTATTGAAATGATTATTCAAGAAAGTACAAGTTCTCTAGTGGGATTTAAAAAAACTATACAACAAAAATTTGTCTAGATTTGCAACTAATAATCACAATAACAAAAATGTCGATTACTCCGTCCCCTTTTTCGAAAACGCAGTTTTTCCTTCATTTTGTTGATTCAGTCCTATAGACAAATCCTATAAACTTCATAATAATAATAATAATAATAATAATAACAATAGGTGATAAACATAACTCAGATATTCACGAATATTTCAAGTAAAATTTGCACACCGACAAATATTTCGCGTCGTTTGTAATATATGGGATGAAACACGGCGGGAATTTTTTCATTAATTTACGTATATCTGCATGCAAAACTGACATGAAATCGTAATTCTGATTCTGATGCTGTGAGGATTTTTTCAATTATATACGATTCGGTGGATTTTATTAAGTGAAGGCATCATTATCGAATACAGTAAAAATTTCCGGGATCGCTCTTGATTCTATGGTGAAATTGTTAGCTGCCACCAAATGGGGAACGATAAAAAATTTTAGTTTCTCACACGCAAATCTCTAAATATGGAATCGACAAAACGCAAGATTTTATTCGATATCGATAAACGACAATAGAATGTATTTCTCTAGTAAACATTTAGCTATTGACGCAATAATAATGATGATGATAATAATGATAATCAGTGCATCATTCAAATCACGGTTTTGTAAATTTTTGACCAACCAGGTGGTCCGTGAAGGGAGCAGCCTCGCCCTCTGAAGATTAATCGATTGTAAAAAATTGTACAGAATATTTGTGGCACTGTAAAAATAATTTAGACGGAGCCCCACAACACGTTTCATCGCAAATATTACACACGATTATTCCGATTTAAAAAAATAATATTTATAATATTTTCTACCTAATGTTTTGCACAAAAATCAAAATTTTAATAAATGATTATTTGAAAACTCAGCGAGAGAAAAGAAAAAAAAACTTTTTTTTCACCATCGAACTTATTACAATACGAAACTCGAATTTCTTGTGAAAAAGTGCCTCTTTATACTCGGTAAATTCGTTTCTTATTGAAAAAGATATATGTGAGACTGTGTACATATAATTTATATACATATAGCTTCTTTTTCCCCAGTGCAGAGAAGAGAAGTGTTCACCTCGCTTTCTTCATCTCTTCTCATAATAATTTTACATAAATTTTCTCGGTATTTTTCTTGCGTACACCCACATTATACAATTAGGAATAAGTATCAACAAGTCGATAATCACTTTTATACTCGCGATTTCCAGCATTAAAAGTTACGGGCGGGCTGTACACGCCTGTAACTATTTCGATATTTCGCATTTAAATCGTCTTCTTCGGCATCTGATGCCAGTACGAGTATCTTTTCTCTCATTAGAAGGCCATTACTTGAGCCGGATTCGAACAATCACCGATCGTCATTCTGTGCATTGCCATTTCTGTTATGCCGTGATAGTGAACGAACGCCGCTGCTATTACCAGTACGTGGAAAATCTGATGACTTTGAAACTGGAAATTGGAAAAAAAAAGGTAGAGAAATCATTGCATAATTCGTTGCTCGTGTGTATCCATATTATTTTTTCTCTACTCAACGCTATCTTCGGTTTTTATGCAAGTGTTCGAACAACTCGTCCAAAGAGAGAAAAGGAAGAAGAAGGTATTTCTCACCCATATATCGAATTTGCCTGGGAAAAATCTTTCCGGTACACGGAGGGCATAGAACATGGCTCCCAAAATGTAGAGGCACCCCATAAGTATGAGCCAGCCAAGAGAAGCTTGACTGATGGCTTTGAACCAGCCTTCCGCGATTGCGTAATGAACCGCCGGTATAACCTGTAATGAAAGGTTTTATTTTGATTTTTCTTGTTTTCCCAACAAGTAGAACTATGTTGAATGAAAATGAGTAAAAAATGTAAAATAAAAAAAATAACGCGGCCTCACCCCACTGAGCCCAAATCCCATGAATACACCAGCTCTGAGTGGCCTGTAGTTTGGCTCGCCAAACCTCTCCCAGAGAGACACGACGATGCTTGTTATGCCGAGGACCACAACAACCGACAAGTATATGAGCTTTGGCTGATAGTCACAGTAAAAACCGTAATAAAGCCACGGTACGAAGCTGCCCATGATGAGCATAGCAATGCCGCAGTAATCGAGTTTGGAAAATAGTTTTCCAACGCACTCGCTGTGGCAGTGAACGGTGTGAAAGGCGAATGAGAGACCGAGGCATAAAATAGCACCGGCAAAGAAAGTTGCGAATACGAGCTTCTCCTCGAGTTGAATCTCGACAGGTGGACGACTTAGAAAAAATGTGGCTATTCCTATAAAAGCTACACAGCCTGCAATCCACGGAATTGAACATTGTTTTAATATCATTTAACAAATACTGGACAGAAATATGAAAAAGTATGAAATTCCAAGTTACTTCATGTTGCAGGATAATTTATATTAAAAGACAATAGATTATGTATGAAAATTTACCAAGTAGATGAGTCCATATATTGCCGGTTTCCGTGTGAATACGAAAGATGCTCTTGAAGCAAGCGTAAAACGAAGGTAGAGGTGGTCTATGCCCGGCATGAAGAAAGTCGTTGTCTTGTAACCACCTTGGTAAATTTCTAAAGTGACATTGCTTCCACGAGGCTTCCCACACCTGTGACAAATAATATTTCCATTATTTAACCTTCGTTTTGTCTTCCAAAAAATTTGCATATTTCATGGACCAAAACGTTGAGTGAAAGAATTTTCGGAATGGAAATAAATGACAGAAAAAAATGGAGATGAAAAAATAGCTAGAAAATTTGGAATATAAAATAATGGATGATACGCTACGAAAAATAATATGGCCTGCATTATTTAGTTTCTCAGGTTTCATTGTTGCATAGTTTAAAATCGTATACCAATCATTTTAATTACGCATTCAATTTTGTGTATTAAACTCAAATCGAAATATCTGTTCTCAATTTCAACTTGGTAACATGCGGCAAACCTTTGGTACGTACATATCATATGTTGCTTCATATCGTGTGTAAAAATCACCATATCGTTAAAGTTCTCGAGGTCAGCCTGTGTTCCGTTTTACACAGTAAAATTAGTTGATAATACAAACGAAAAGACAAAAATACGATATTCATATGCCTTCAAAATTCGTAATGCGTAAAAAAATACAAGTGTCACAAAAACTGGTATGGCATAATATAATGTATAATGAAAAAAAGAATCAAGATTTTCTGCTAAAAGATCTTTTTACTATTAGTATTGGAGTTCTCAAAATTGGTCTATTTAAAATAGATAATCGTGTTGACTCAACTAACAATAGAAGAATGAGAGGAGGGTAATGAAAAGGAGGAACAACCGTCTATTTTTACTAAAATTGGAACCCCTGAAGTGAAGCAGAAAGAAGGGATGTATGAAGATACTTAAGGATCCGATAAAAACAATACATTGCGAGTACTGTAGAGAGTTCGAAAGAAAGGCGAAGGAGAGAGAACTAACAGAGTTGAGACAGGATATTATGGGTGAATAGGGAAAAGGAAGGGTGACAATAAAGCTGAAAAAGAGAATGAGAAAGTTGAGCAAGGAGAGCATGTAGTACGAGTATAAGGAATCGAATAAGAAGGAATACTAATGTTTTTTGTTTTTGACTTTGAACCGTTGTATAAAGTATGTGGGAGAAAAGAGCAGGATGAATATAAAATATTCTGAAGCCTAAAAGGCAAGAATGGCGTTAATAAATAATAATAAATGGAACCCCCCTGAAGTACAAAAATATTGACAAACGCGCTAAAAATAGATTTGCAAAAAAATTTACTTTTCGAACAAACTCTTCGGCCTGCTCCGCTGCATTATGGGCCAGTGCACCCAAGTCTATTTCATCGCTGAGAACTCCCGCCTTCAAGACTTCGGTCATCTGCAAAAAAATAAAATAATTGTTTACACAAGCAAAATCCTGGTCACAAATGATCGAATAATAGTAGATGTATACCTCGCAATCAAGGAGGTGATCGTCCTCGGGAGTCGATGGTAAGGGACAGCCGACGCCATCTTCCTCTTCGGCTAGACACGAAGCGTCATCGTCCTCGAGAAGTTCTTTCACTTCGTGGAGACCAGGGACCTCGCTCGACAGGGATACTCGATCGCTCCATGGTATACGATGTCGAAGACCGACCTCTCTATCCAACCCCAAACGAATCTCCTCCTTGTCTTCGACAATTTCGTCCTCGTAACCCGACATCTTTGATTTTTCTTCTGTCGTTAATAGTTCTTGCCTTCTCTATATTACTCCTGGAAACAGTAAATAATAAACAGCACTGATTACTCCAAGTTTTATTATATGTTCATCGCTCATTACGTATAACGAGTTTCAATAAATAAAATGAGTTTAGAACAGTTTACACACAATTGACCTTATCATACATAACAGGTGGAATATATTCAGAAAATAAATTAAAAATGCAGGAAATCTTGGAATCAATTGTATCAAAGATACCGTTAATATAGTTGTAATTAAGGACGTGACGTTCAATAATGTTTCCCAATACCAAATAAAAAACGACCTTGTGACTATTTCAGTTCAAACAACATTGGAGCTATGTGCAATGTATATGTAAAGCAGCAGCCACACAGCAACTATATTGGGTACAAATGTATGATCGTAGCTATAGGAATTGTGATAATCAACAATAATGACTGAGACTCTTCATAAGTCTGTTCATAGATAGATTTATTTTCAATGTAGAAATTGAAGAGACTAGAGGAGTATCATGAGGTATGTTTGGTAAGTTTGGTTATTGCTTGGACCTTTCTGAACATTTGCTCAAAACCAACCCATTAATGTGCGCACAGCATGGTTCTAACAGAGGTTCAGGCTGTAGAATCATGCGGATTAGATAGCTTCCAAATTTTCCAACAGAGTAAAGGAAACTCCATCGTCGTCGGTCTTATAATGCTCAGACTCAAACAATTTCATTCTTCCCAATCTTATAGTAAGACAGGCGAGAATATCTCAGTCAATATTCTCAAGGTCGTAAATCTGGCGTATAAGCAGCATATAATTATGAGCATCGAATGAAAACCTACTAAATAAAAAATAGTATCGAGCTGAGAGGAACAAATTGACCTAGGTTGGAATAGTCGTGGTCCAGGAAATGTTATTCAAACCTAAATAAGACTACAAAACAAGCTAAAAGTTTTCAGAATGACAGACCCCTTATTATATATATTCAATGAAATGATCAGAAAATACATTTGTAATTATCCTATTATTTATGTCACAAATCATTAGCGTAGACTGAAAAACTTAGAATGGCAAATTATGGAGGAAAAAAATTGAGGAATTACAATTTCTTTCTTATATATTTTGTTGAATTCCAACATTGCAAACTTTAGGGTAATTATAATTTTGGAGGAAATCTTTTCCCCAAGATTACTAAGACTGTCTTTTTATAAACTGAAATGGAATGATTAATTCGTCAGGTGATCGTAAATTTTGAAAAAAAATTCAATCAAATGATTATTTTTTTGGATTAACGAGGAATGACACTGAAGTTTGCAACGTTGGAGTCCAACGAAATAATCTAATAAAACTCTCAAATAATTCCAGTTAATTTCCAATTTTTTTCCCTGCCGAATTTGTCATTCCTAGTTTTTTAACCTACACCTTGATTCGTAAAATAAATAATTGATGAATTACAAATATTTTTTTCTTCAGCGTCGTTAACGAGGATTATAAGATTCAATTGCAATTATTATCTATATACTTTATTCCAAGAGTATCAAGCATTATAATTGAACACATAACTGAAATGAAATCATTGTGACAACAATTTGAATTATATATGAAATTACAATAGTGGGAGTACTAGTGTATATTTCTAATTGTAAGAGCATAGTTCAGTGTAACGAATCAGAAAACATTGACAGAAACAATTTCTATAAATTCTCGAATTTCAATATTTTTTTTTTAGTCAATTATAGTCAGAGCTATTGATCAATAAATTCCTCAAAATACAAACGAATCACCTTTTCTATTGAACAATGCATACAGTGGTTTTTGTTATTTGTTCCAAAGCTGATCCGTCCAAAAAAGAATTTGGATAGGGGATTTACAGAGACTGAAGGTTTTTCATATCACGTTGAAGGAGCATGACATTTCACTGTTATCACCAAGTGACACATTGACCTTGCGAGCAAATACGTTTACTTCAACAGAATTTTATTGGACATTGGAACGACAGTTGTTACCAGAATTATACATGAATAATGTGATAATAGAAGAAAATGTTCGTGTACGGTATTCACCAACATAGAATATCCAAATAGATTAATATTATGACATAAAATTTAACTTAATCGCGATTACTTTCCTACTAAACCACAGCCAGGAGTGAGAACTTAAATGTGTTAAAAATAACGTGGTTGGTGAGGTAATGGGATTAGATAACGTCGAAATCGTCGAGCAAAAAAATAGTCACGGAAATTTCCAAGCTTGTGATTTACGAATGGGAAAATGGGTTAACGGTTTGAACATTTACTTCGTGCAATGACTTTCCGAGCACTGACATACTGGTATAAATTCATAAATGCATTGTCCAATGGGATCAAGTCACGAACGAATTGTCATACATTCGTAAACTTCGGTATTCGGCTTTCGTTTATAAAAAAAATATTTCTAAAATAATATAAAAATATTTCTAAAAAAGACCACTTGCCTGGGATCACGGCAATGAGACGTTTATCATCCGCGATCGGGACGAATTCGCACCTATCCCCGTAGCCCCCGCTCAATAATAACCTATCAGTTATCAAACCATACATATAAAGAACTATGATTGTAACCTGCATTTGACGATTATCAATTACACGCGAAAGTACGCACTTGTTCTATCAATTACTCACTTGCACTTTTTTAAACTTTAATTCGTACCAAAAAATGATGCAATGAATTTTCGTGTATTGTTTTCTATGCCATTTAACTTGTTAATTTGTTTGCCGTATCTGGCCGAAGTGAACGCGAGGAAAAAAGTTGATAGCCACTACTCTCTCACGTTGTATATACGTATGGAGTTATACTAACCATACTAACTATACAGTAGTAATATGGCTGCCTGTTCACAGTGCCTCCTCCTTCTCTCCTTCACTGCCTGCTCTGCTAGGATCCAGCCGATCCAGCAACGATCTAATTCTAATCGTATTTCCACGTGGCAGCCATATTGTTTTCATGCCGTGTCAAAATAAAACATGGCCTTCCGCGCTGCTCATTGGTTCACTCGCGTAATAAGGAAGTTTCAATGTTACTTATCCTCATTGGCTGTATGTTTGCGGAAATAGCAGAACATTGGAGTAGACTTTTGGTGAGAATAAAGGTGAAAAAAAATTGCTAATTATTATTATATATATAACATATGGAAATAATCGTCGATAAAGCAGTACGCGCATTTCATTGAATGGAACAGATGATTTGTAGCAAGTTTAAAACCAAATTGCGATTTATGAAAAATGCATAATATGTAATAATTGGTATAATTAAGAATAGTAAGTGAAACTTTAAGGGTGAATGATACAAAAGTCGAAATAATTAGAAATTGATCAAATTTGGTGATAATGTTCTTCAACATCAAGTGCGAAAACACAAATTTTTTCAAAATTTTCTTCTGTTTAGTTATCAAGTAATTACGCATTAAAGCAGATTTCTTATGCCCGGAATGTATACCTATATATATGGAAACGCTATGCTTATACACGTGAACTTTAGTGATCAATTACTCGATAACTGTACAGAAGAAAAATCTTAAAAAATTTGTATTGTCAAATTTGGCACTAAAGAATATGTTCACCAAATTTTATAAAATTCTGATCATTTTGAATTTTTTAATGTTTTTAGCATGGTTTAGCATGGCAACATTGTATCGCCTGTGCAATATATCCTTAATGGAAAGTCTCCTTTTCTATAACAATATCCTGTGTACATTACAGTTTTTTTTTAAACCTCTCAATTTTATAATAATCTTGTGTTTCGTTTATGATGTATATCAATATATATTCAACACACACTGAACACAAAAAACATCATGAAAAACAAATTGTTTTTAATTTACGCATTTATGAAATCTTTCAAAAATTTATCTTCAGTTAATTGTTATGTTTTTCAAAATAGGTATCTAATTAGATGAACAAATTTTTTACAATTTATTTATTGATCTCTGCATGAAATCAGTTGGATGTTTTCTTTTTTTCTTCGGGTTTTAAAAAAAACTTTTGAAAATTATTAAGAGTTGTGAAGTTTGCGCTTATCTTTCTGAAAAGATTTTATATCTTTTAAACTGAATTTCTGTTGCATCGAATGAACGATTCTCAAAATTCAGTCATTCAGAAAAATTTAAAAAACAAAGAATTGAAAGAAAGAAATTTGCAGCTATTCCGAACAATCCACAATCTTATTCCACACGATGGAAAAAAAATTATCCGATTATTAAAAAAATGTTTTCATGAAATGAAGTACAAATATTGGCATTATTATTTTTGTAATTCATCCTCACGCATTCATCTCATCTTATGCCTGCATACAAAATAGAAATGGTTTGTACCTTGGACCAGACCCATCTACCTCTAACAGCAAAAAGCCGCAAAAATTGGTAAAAATGGCGGCAAATATGAGAAAAATTTTGTTGAGATTTTGTTCGTTCAACGATTTTTCGCGATTTTCACCCATTTTTACCAGTTTTTTGCAATTAACTCGACGATTTTCCGCCATTTTCACTCATTTTTTGCTATTTACTCAAAATTTTGGAGTCTATCCGGATTGGATGTCTCAAAATACATAGAGCGATAAACCACTCTAGGTCGTTAAGATACAGACCACCTTTTTTAGGGTACCGGTGTTACCGTTTATATTCTATATAAAATATAAAATAATCATTTGTATTATGCGATATAACTTGGAAAATAATTTTTTTTGTATCTCGTTTATCATTATATTGAGCCTTCGCTGTTTTAGTTTGAATTTTTGATGACAGTGTCAGCAGAGTGTTATATGTGCAGAGATTGGTTCAATTGGTCCAAGGGAGAAAAAAATTATATTTGCAGCCCATTTTTTCGTTGTATCGCGCGACGAGATCGAAAATATGGAACATATGTTCACGAATAAAAATGCGGTATAGGAAATGCCCTCGTTAACTCACTTAAGATGCAAGTAGAGTCGATACAACCAGTTTGTAAAAATAATATGTTCATTCAAGCATACTCATATATTCATGATGACATATTGCACTAATAACATGGAATATATAGTTACAATGACGTCTGTCATCGCCTCATCATGATGTGAAATGAGTTACATTTTCATTATCCTCATAAATAATATTCCCTCGCACCTTTGTCCGCAGCGAAGGACTTGCTCCCGATGTTAAAGCAGCTTAAACATAAATCAAATTTCACCATCCGACCTGCTTTTTTTCATAAGTACCGCACTAATATTAATTTTTATATCCTAGATCCTCTTCTAAAATCTCGATTCAGATTTGACCAGCTTCATTTCTCATTCAATCTCAACCATGTAAGTTTGTATTGAAACATAAAAAGTAAATACCTGATTCGACATTTTTTTACACTTTGGCTCTACAGAGTTAAATAAGACGTGTGAGAATATAACTTTGATCGACTCCGGTCAAAATCAGAACCAGTGCTACATTTATGGAATTATTGGTATGCATACTGTTGAGATTACGACGATCAAACGTCTAAATAGTTTACATATATTTCTCCCCTAAGCTTATAAAAATCTAAACCCAATGAAAAATAACATTTGCCACAATTTATTTGATAAAAATATTTTTACCAATTGCCCCTTTACAATTTCCGACCGCGTACTCCTTTATTCAGTTTAAAGAGTATAAAATATTCCTTAATACCTTCATTTTCTTATTGTCCGTCATACAACACAAGATCAAATACCTACTGGAGATATCACAGAAACTCGGTGGTCAATGTGTACATTCGGGGAAAAAATTGGATAAAAAAATACACTTATCGAATCGATCGACCTCGCGTTATGATACTTTCAACAGAGAATAAATCCTTGCATGACCAACGTGTTTTCGACACATCCCCTTATCCAGCCGGACTTCTGCACCCGGAGTATTTTCATTCAATTAAAAATTTTTGAAAATTCACGTACTGAACTGAGTTCATCTACTAAAAATTTGTCCTCGCATACTTTTAAAATTGATATAAATATCGACAAAGATTTTTCATGTAAATAAATATCATAGTTTTTCATAGAAATTCATGGAAATAGAGATAGAATTTCATGGAAATTACTCATAGAAGTTCAAACAGACCTGGAATCTCGAATAATCTACGTTGGTCGGTTATGATCGATAACTAGATCAAACATATGCTAAAGAAGTACTAATGCTGTATGCTGTACTTAATGAAATTGTTACGTTCTCGTACTTTGGCAAAATAAAGTGTACTAAAGGCCGACGCACGGAAGCACTTGGCCGGGGATATAATCGGAAATGATCCACATCGCTACTGACATATTCTTCGTCCGATCACGAGGTGAATTTGTTAATGGAATAAGTAACAGCGTCGTGTATCGTAGCGAATATTCGAAAACTATGTTCGCCCTTGGCGTACTTGTCGCATTTGATAATTCTTTCAAAAACCGGCCACGAACATCCGGCGAGATAAACGGACACATTGATACGAGCGTATTCGTCCGCGATTGAGTGCAATACGGCGATTCCACTTGGATCGACGTAACTCAACGCGCTCATGTCCATTATGATGCATCGCAAACCGAGAACTTCTTCTTCGATTCGTACTTCGTCATAGTGATTGCGCTTTGCCATTTTCAGCCTCTGCTTCACGATCTTGTGAGGCTCAACACCAACGAGCTTCAAAACTTTCGACTTGAAGTGATTGCTGTTGGCGAAATTCAAACCACCGCAATAGTGGAGTATTTTTATTTTCCGGAGCTCCATTGTCTATGACGAAAAACAAAACAAAAATTCATTCCATCACCTTCAGATTAAGGATTAATCGCGAGAAATTTGTTTAAGGATGCGCATATGCGGCGTACTGGCCAGTCGACAGTCTTACCATATTTTTTTAAAAGAATTAGCGCGCTCATTCACGTACAGCACAATATTAATAAAACAAAAAGCGTTATCTTAATTTTTTAAGGAGTTTCGATATCTGTTAACAAATGTTAAGAAATTGATAAAATTTGGTGATAATGTTCTTCGACATAACGTGCAAAAGCTCAATTTTTTTCGAAATTTTCTTCTACATAGTTATCGAGTAATAAAGCATTAAGGAGTTTCGGTACAGACGATACAATGTTGCCATGCTAATCCATGCTAAAAAAATTAAAAAAGTTCAGAATTTTATAAAATTTGGTGAACATATTCTTTAGTGCCAAATTTGACGACACAAATTTTTTAAGATTTTTCTTCTACACAGTTATCGAGTAATTGATCACTAAAGTTTACGTGTATAAGCATAGCGTTTCCATATATATAGGTATACATTCCGGGCATGAGAAATCTGCTTTAATGCGTAATTACTCGATAACTAAGTAGAAGAAAATTTTGAAAAAATTTGAGTTTTCGCACTTGATGTTGAAGAACATTATCACCAAATTTCATCAATTTCTTAATATTTTGACTTCTGTACCGAAACTCCTTAAGATGATGGATCAGTCGGTAATCACAACCGCGAGTGCGAGAGAGTTAGCTGCAAATTTTGAAAAGGAATTTTTTCCACATCGTTCGTCTGATCGAAAAAATAAAAATGTCATCGGATTTTTGCGATCGTGCTGCGTACGATGACATTTTTATTATTTTAATCGGACGAACTATGTCAAAGAGTTTCAATTTCAAAAATTCGAGGTGTGATTACCGACTGATCCATCATCTTAAAGCAAAGTTCTTATGCTCGAAATGTATACTTATATATATTAAAACGATATGCTCATACACGTGATCTTTTGAGTTCAATTACTCGATAACGGTGTAGAAGAAAAATCTAAAAAAAAATACGTATTGTCGAATTTGATACTAAAGAATATGTTCACCAAATTTTATAAAATTCTGAACTTTTTGAATTTTTTTATGTTATGGCTTAGCATGACAACATTGTATCGACTGTACCGAAACTCCTTATAATCGTGGATAATGTTTAAATTGAGTTCGTTGCAGAACATATTTCATTCCGATTCTTTCACATGACTCGACAGTACATTTCGAAAAAGCAACGTTTGATAACGTTGAACGTAGTCAGTTGTCAGATTAGATCAGAGATCACCATATATAACCCTAACAGCTGTCACTTCCATTGACAATATGATATAGGTTGCGCTATATATGACACAAGTGACGTATGGGCCTGCAAAATTTCAAGATTCTGTAACCATTTGTCGTTTTCGACTCAATATTTCTAATTCAGATGGCGGTTAACCCCTTTTTTTAACGTGCCATTAGATTCAACTTATATAAGTAATGTTTTTAATCTTCAACATCTAATTTAGAAGTATATTTAATTTTGATAGATTTCTAAATTGAAATTTCACAGGCGTAGAAAAGAAATCTTGGATTGTGAGACATAAAAAAACTAAAGTGCTGTTTAAAAACAACATACTGTTCATTATAAAAGTTCGGAAAGCAACTTGATTGAAATTTGGCCGAATACTGTTACTATCTCGAAACTCTGAAATAACTGACCGAAACTGTTTCCTTACACGTGTGTGTCAGCTCAAAAAAAAAAAAAAAAAAAAACAAATATAGGAGATAAATGATTCGATCGTTAAACAATTGTCGGTCGTACAATTTTGTTACATATTCAAATACTTTTGACTGAAATGAGAATGTTTCGCAGAAATACAATAAATTGCGTTGATTCGAAAATTGATATGTTCGTACCCCTTCGTATCGATTGACATCGAGATATAAGTCGGTATTGGGAACGTGACCGAGAAGACACATGTAAGGCTCCATCGTTAAGAGTAAAATACTGGCGAGTGATGTCAGCAAACCAACCAAAAGTCCGATATCGATTCCAACGATAACGACCGTTAATAATGTTACGATCCAAACCATCCCATCCAGCTTGCTCAGTTTCCAAAATCTTGGCAGCTGTTTCGCTTGCATGAGCATTCCTTTCAACGCGACCACGATTATCGAGGCCAGGACGCATCTCGGAAGCGGCTCGAAGAAGGGCCCAATCCACAGCAATATTATCAACAATAAACCGCAAGATACGACACTTGCTATTTGGGTCTTTCCACCAACGGTCTGTTGAATCAAGGATCTACTCAGTGATGCTGAAACGGGCATACACGAGAAGAAAGAACCAAACAAATTGCCCACTCCCTGTTTTAACGAAAAATCAAAAACATATCAATTATTTGTGTCGATATGAATCTAAAACTTTCAAATTGAATGAAAAACAAAAAATAAATAAATAAATAACGAGAATCGAGACTAGAAAAGGGTAGTCGTGAGGTAAAAAGTACGTACCATAGCGAACAATTCTTGGTTCGAGTCAATTTCATAATTCAACTTCTGGGCAAATATGAGTGCCATTGAGAGAGTGATTGTGTACGATACCATCGTTATTGAGACGCTGTCGAGGGCGATTAACGGCAACAGCTGCAAAGTGGGTAACTCGGGCTTTGGCAGTCTGTCGAATTATCAATCTCGCCTTAAATCATCCGTTGTAAAACGATCGTGAAACAAGCTTTCGCGATTGCTTCTCCTTTCGTCTGACACTATCTTGATTTTTTTTTTTTTTTTCTTTACAAAATTAGTGTTACTCACCCCGTTGGAATATGACCGACTGTTCTGATGTTGTAAATCTCGGGCAACTGACCGTATTTTGATACGAGAGTTCCGGTTACAACGGCTATCATCTCAATGGGGAAGGGCATGCTACACATTTTCTTGAGCCAAGGCTGTATGAATTAAATACCATATTATTCTTTGAAATAATTAGCAAACACTGACGGATCCCTGACCGATTTTTTCGCACGCTTACCTTGGCCCATTCGTTATTGATGTACATGATAATGATGGAAATCGCCGAGATTATAACCGCAGCTATATTCGTATTGGGAATCTCCTCAAAAATATCAATCGCCGTCTGTAAAATTATTCATTTTTCGTTTGTTTTTATATGCACAGAGTGGCTCATTTCAACTTTGTCATTTTAATATCTCGAAAGCTAAACACTTCCGGTGAAAATTTTTCGGACATAGTTGGCCGGGTCTGGTGGGGGACCTTTAACGACGTTAAGAGTTTTGACTTTCAGTAGCTGCCTCAAGGTCTGACAAGAGGCGCTTGTTTTTTTAACGCCTGTTGCTGCTTGATCTAGCGCATTTCGTGTTCAAAAAAGGCCTCCATTGCACTCGACGCACAGGTTGAGCCTATTTCGGAAATTAATAATCACCGATCGGATGGTGTTGACATTGATTGCCGTGCACGCTCTTCCAATCTGCTCCATTATTATATTCACTCTTGTGGTCGGTGATTTTTTTTTGTAGACAGTGTTTTTGAGGTAACCCCGCAGGAAATAGTCCAGTGGTCTGAGATCAGGTGATCTTGGGGTCCTCCTCCTCCGATCCAACGATTTGGGTACTGGAAATCTATGAAGTTTCGCACTCTTCCGTAATAGTAGTGGGCAGGAGCGCCATCTTGCTGAAACCACAGCTGCTGTCGGATGTTAAACGGAACGTTCTCGAAATAGACTGGAAGATGGTGTTGAATAAATTATAAGTACATTTCACCGTTGATGGGGCGATCGAAAAAATGTGGCCCGATAATTTGACTGTCGACGATCCCTATATCCAAGTGATGAGACTATTCCAGTGAGGGTTCTCCAGTGATGCCATTCTCCAAAACTTGGAATATCAATTTTCGATTTGAATTTGCAAAAACTTTGTCGCACAAAAGTTACTTATTTTCTGACACAAAATACGAATCTGCGATAAAAAAAAACACGTAGTTCCTATGAATATAACAAAGTTGATCTTCGAGTGACCGTGACGTCCCCCACCAAACTCTGTCAATTTTTTCCGAAAAATTCTCATCGGAAGCGCTTAGCTTTCGAGATATTAAAATGACAAAGTTAAAATGGGCGACCCTGCATAAATCAATATTCTACGCTCATGGAGAAAAAAAATAAATTCTTCAATAATAATCGTATGGTTTTGAGCATAATCGTGTATGCTTGCGATCGCTTTGCCAGAAATTTGTCCAACATTCCTTTTCGGAGAAATGAATAATCGCTGAAACTCACGTGAATGAATTTAAAGTGATCTCCATTGTGCTTTGGTAATTTTAGACCAAGGAGATCTTTGATTTGTGACATGAGAACATGAATGGCTGCACCGGTCGTAAACCCGTTGACGAGAGTTTCGCTAAGCAGCGTGCTGATTATTCCCAGTCGAAAAACGTACATGATCATCTGAAACGCACACATAAATTACGTAATTCTCACATTCCTTTAGAATACATTCGAATACTTGTTGGAGGGGGATACCAGCTGAAGTGATAGAACTCGTAAACACCTGAAGAATTCCAACCATGAAAGTGACCGCTGTCGCGACTTGCATCGGTGAGTATTGAATAGCCATATCCTCGAATATTTCATTATTAGAATTTATCAAATGAAAATGGGTGTTGTTGACCGAAAGCGAATTATTAAGCGGCGTTCCATAGGCTACCACCGATTTCCCAGTCATCAGACAAACGATAGCAAACGTACCTGTCATTAAACGAAAGCCATTAAAAGTTAATTGATTTTCATCGAACGAGATATAATTAAATGACGATGTAAAGAAAGCAAACAAAATATGTTGAGGAAAACTCGCATGTTTTTACTGTACATTTATCTATGAGATAAACAAACCGCCAACGATGATCGTGTAAGCAAAAATATCAAAACATCTTAAATAACAACAATAAATTTCAAACAAATGAGTTGAATGATTGATACGAAATTCGAGGGCGTTCCGTCATCGACGATATTCAGCTCGATAATAAAACCAAATATTTCAATTCATATACCCATTGAAACGTGCTTGGACGTTCCAAAAAAGAAATATGCGAGAACAGGAAAAAATGCCATGTAGATTCCGACGACCGGTGGTAAATTTCCGAGCAGGGCGTATGCCATTCCTTGTGGAATATGCATTATGGCGACGGTCAATCCGGATATCATATCAGGAACTATACTTTCCTTCCATTTGTACTTTCTCATCCATCTGACCACTGGGAACATCGAGCTTGCACACGAACGAACGTTTTGTCCTTTCAGGCGATGCGAAATATTTCTAAGGACTAAAAAATCGCTTTGTCAATCGCTGCTCAGATTTAAAGCTGTTTTATTATTAATTAAAGAGCTCGTCTCGCTCGAGAGTGTCTAATTACAAAATGTATCATGTCATGTCATCATTAATAATACTCACTTGATATTTGTGGTCCCTGAAAATGGTACTCGCGATTAAGGGATTCCTGGTCATAGATGGGCCGTTCCACGTGTAACCGTAGAACGCTCTGTTGTTTTTCTCGATTGTCTGAACACATTAAGATATCAACAGTATTATTTCAATGCCACCGTATCATTGCAGATATTTATAATCGTATTATTAACGGCGGTTTTTTTTACATTCTCAGGGAAAGAGCTCTCTTCCAAATGCCACTTAAGGTAGTTCATGCAGAAGAGAAAAAGTACGCAACAACAATGAAGTATATAATGAAGGTTTGACAAAATATTTGAGCCGATTGTCTTACTAGTAATAAAGCTATATTACGTTAAAGATTAATGGTAATGAGCACTCGCTCACATTTGCTTATTTCGGCATTTTGTTTCTTCTTGGCTTGGCCCATTCCTGTCATAGCCTTCTGTCTTTTTATCAATACTTTTTTCTTTATTCATTTCCCGTTGTGTTTCCACTTTGCGCTCTCTAATGCGATTTTTTACATAAAAACAATGGTATTTTAGCCAGGGACGAATGAAATTTGGGGCTCGGTCAGTGATGGATCCCCGATTAAGGAATCGCTTTTAACTTCATTCGCCAAGAGGTAGGTTGAAAAAATTTATTTACAATTTCGAATTAATAACTCTGACGTTAATTCAAATTGTGATTACACCTTTTATCAGGAAGTAAAAATCGATCCAATTTAGACACCCATAAAATACGATCCTTCGGGCATGATTTACCTTAAATGCAATTTTTACACAATTTTGAATCATTTCTCTACGAATAGTTGATCGCTCTTCGTCGCCAATTTTCTGTAATGTCTCTCGGCTAAAAGTGTGAGCTTAAGGAAGTTGAGGCCGCACAGTCATTTTTTTTACCCAAAAGTTATGATCTGTACCTTTAAAAAGTTAGGCCAGTTTACAGTTTGGCAATGTTGCATACACTTTAAAGAAGAGTTGGGAAAAAATAGACGAAAATTATTATTAATATGATCTCAGAAAATCTCCTAATAAATCTGAAAAAAATTGACATTATTCAGCAAGCCTTGCTCATGTTGCCCAAAAAATTTCATATTTTTAGCATCATTTTTAACCCTTAGTGTGCACACATTCACAGCGAGACATTTCGTGCACATGGGGTCACTTTGAGCCCAGGTCATTGTTGACATCGAATATCTCGGTAACTATGCGCTTTTCGGAATAAAAGGTTTAGTCACTTTTTGCAATGAATTGATCCAACTTTAAGGCTGTAAAGTCGGATTTCCAAAAAAATCTTTTTTCATCGTTCAAAAACGTGCTCAAAGTTGATAGTGCCCGTAAAAAGCACTTTTTCGGTTAAATCTCTCGAAAAAAATTAAATTTTGAGTTTTGAAAAAAATCCCTACAGAATTTTACAGACAAGGGTCCATAAGGGAAAGGGAAAAATAGTCCACTTTGCAACCGTTCCAAAAAGTGTGTTTATTTTGGAATATGAGAGGGGATAACGATTTCTTAATATTGAGGGTTTTACTCGTGAGATGCTCATCTGCAGATGTGCTATTCATGTGAGAAAAAAGTTTTGGGGTCAACCTGACCCCAGATCACTATGAAATGTGTCTTGACTCCCATAAGATTACATGTTACTTGGCCCTAATTGTTGTGGATTTTTCTCAGCAGCTACGCTCCTAAACTGTCTGAAAATTTAACTGATTTTTTTGACACTTCACTTTATTAGATGTAATCTCTTTAAAAGCAATCACATCATTTTCATTCAAAAAAGCAAATTATTTTGCTTTTTTCATTGATTCATCATCGAGGACGAGGAGAGAAAAAATACTCTTGCTCTAGCCTACATTTTAGATCGCCTCAGAGAGGCGTTTACGAAGTTAAAAACCTTCTCAAACGAAGACTATTTGAGTAATAAATATATCGCCCTCGCCTTATCAGCCTGGTTTTCTCTCGGCGACGCTGCTTATACGGTACACAATCAGTCAATTTATCAAACTCGTGAATTCCATAAAAAGTCTATTTATGCCGGAGCACAAAATTCTACACGAAATTGCATGGACGAATGTCTTTTTTATTTTCAATAACGCTCGTATACAAGATAAATACAATAGTTGCGAAAACGAAGTTGAGCCAGTCAAAAAATACTGCGACGAAACTGTCAATGTTGTGTTGGAAGACGTTGGAACGTTTATTCGAATTTTGCAACAACGATCCCAACGATTCCAATGACTTGCAATGTCTTCCGATACAGAGCGTTACAGAGCCAATGTAAAGAGCAACGTTCACGAATAATAGAGAGAAAAGAGAAGAACTACGGAAAAACAGAGACCGTGAAAGTGCGCGGCGCGAGAGTAATGAGAGATACTTGACCTTGAAGGGAGAAAAAAACTGTTGAAAGGTTACGAGCGAAAGGAGATCGAGTGTGAAAATGACAAATTTGCCAGGGCTAATGTTTTTGTGTGGAGGAAAAAATAGAGGGGAAAGTAATACCTCGAATGTTTTTCTCATTGACATAGTTTTAAATAGACGCCGCGTGCTTATCGCGATCACCTTGAATTTCGGTCGGAAAGGATTTTCACAAAACTGTGCGACTTATTTTTCGATGAAACACTGACGTTTGGCTCGTTCATTCAAAATTAATATGCTCTGCTTCTGTTAATTAATTATTGATAATAATAAATTCCTTATCGCAGCTGATAATTATCGCTGCGCTGTCCACATACGTAAATCAGGCTTCTCCAATAAAGAGACCGAGCAAGTGGGACGAGTGTAGCAGGAAAAACAAATTTTGTACAAACGCAGGCTGAAGCGTATTAATTTTTCACCAGTGTTTTTTCTTAAGCTGATCTATCACTTGCGTGAGTGCGTGAGAGAGCTGCAAAATGGTTGTACGGTTTACTCGGACATGCTTGATTTTTTGAGAAAAATAAAAGTCACCCTTGTTCTCTGATAAATTGAGAATAGCGTGTGACTCATATTTTTTGACAAATAGCAGGATATTTACCAACTGAACAAGTGACAAGTTACCTTAAGGTAACTCCTGTACTGCATGCTAGTCAAACGAGTGCTAAATTTTCAAAATGCTTTTAGACCAAGTTTAACGTACCGATTAAATGTATTGTTAGTGGATTTGTATCACAGCGTATCTTATTAAGATGTAAAATTATTAAAAACGCTAGTTTTGCAAAAGCATCAACTGATTAATGCAAATTTTCACTGGTATTTTTCAAAGAATTATCTGCGTTTTTCCATCGATTTTATTGCAACGAGTCTCGTTTTGTTCGTCAACCGGTCCTCTATGAATCCACCATGTAGTTGTTTTTTTTAACTTGATCGTTCCACTGTTGCAGCTAATTGTTCATTAGGTGAAAAAACTTTTTCATTCATAATTGCTGAAGGAATGAGTTAAAGGAATATCTACGTGGTGAATTCGTAGAGGATCGGTTGAGGAACAAAATGAGACTTGGTGGAATAAAATCGGTTGAAAAATACAGATGATTTTTTGAAAAATAGCTGTGAAAATGCGTCATCACGGAAATTTGCATCTATCAGTTGATATTTTTGCAAACTATCATTTTAAATAGTTTTTTCACGTTAATAAAATAACGAGTGCATTTTTTAATCGACCAAGCGGAAAACGTAGTTTTGACGAATATCGGACATGAAAAAATTCAGAACGGACTCCATTGTGGAGAAAAAAGTGGTGGTTTTTGACCGTTGTCCCAGGAAAATATGAGGAATTAAAGATATTAGGAAGCTCCGGAAAAATCACATTTTTTCAATTGAATTATTGTTTTTTTTTTTTTTATGGGAATTTCAATACTTTTGAAACCGTGAAGAAAAAATACGAGACCGAAACTGAAGGAAAGATTTTAATCGTTAGATACTCGTAGCTAGTCAAAGCATTCGCAAACGAAAGACATTCGATTTGCGTTTTATTACGAAATCCCGAATCCCTCGGAGAACGATTGTCCGCGCCAAGAAAATCCGCCACGCATCATGCGAAACACTCTGGTTGCAATAATTTAGCCAAAACAATAACGAACAAAGAGAAACTGAATAATACCGCGAAAAAACGTAGGCAATTGTTGTTTTTTTACTCTCAACTAGAGCGCAAACGCACGATGATTGTTTGAAGAAAAAAAACTGAAAAAACTGATAAACGTCATGAGCTTGAATCGTTCAAAGAAACTACGTGTTTTGCCGACAAAAAAAGGATTCGGAGAAGCTTGTTTGTGACTTGGCAATCCATCAATTAAGAGTTTTGATTAATAGCTTGCTTGTGGTGCGTACGTCTTGTAAAACAAAAGGAATATTCCACGCGCATACAGCCAGTGCGCCCGTCAATTAAGTATACAAAAGGAATGCATATTTGGGTCTTCGAACGACGTAGAGTGAACGAAAAATAAAAAAAATCTCGTCTCAGATGAGTTTATTGTTTTTTAGCAACGGTTTGCGCGCATGAATAATGGATTTTGTCGAAACTTAATAAGGACGTTAAAGTCAACTTTTTGTGTACGAGAAATAAGGAAAACAAATGTTGAAAAACTTCAATGTGCAAGATTTTTTTTTGGATATAATTTAGTACTTCGTACTCTGTTAATTCGATTATAGGTGTTTATTTATACAATGAGGAAAGGAAGAGAGTGAAAAGGAGACAATGATAGAAAGGCCACGAAACTTACCAGGCGAATTCATCTCGTTGCTTCTCCTGTCTTCGTCTAGCGACAAATGTCGAGAACTTATCCCGACAATATGCAACTTGATGGACTAATATCGTTTCGAGATAAAAATGTGCTCCCAGTACCACGGGGAGCTCTAAAGAAACTCTCATACTCTCATAGCTCGTTTCAATGAACAGATCCCAAACCCCCACGACCCTGAGACTCGTCAGCTGATCACTTCCCCTCCCCATTCCTAACCCCTCTCGGTCGTTTGCCCAACACGTGTCTTTAAAAAGGAAATTTCGCGCAATCACACGATTGGCCGATGAAAAATACTAGCAAAACACGATTGGTGCATCGCACACCGCGGTGTAGTTACGCGGCCGCCGCCGCAGTCTAGGGACAACAATTGCCAAATGATATCGATCGGGTTGTCGATGATGGTCGGACGTCGGACAACAGAAAAAAAAGTGGGAAACAGTGTGACGAATGCGTAATTCGTCACCAGAGTGCGCTGATTTCTGCGCTAAGAACCGCGAATTTCGTACTCTAGCATTTCATACGGATTTGATAATTTGATCATTGAAATATTAATAAATGAGAGGAACGTGACGGACTTGGGTGACTAATATATAAGTATAGCATAAACAATAACCGCTAGTCGATAAGAAATATGAACGTATTGACTAACTCATTCTTATAGTTTACATTATAATAATCTCCATACATTGAAATGTATCGAAATAAGGCTTTCGTTGATTTCTTATATAAATAGTTTTAATATCCCAATACGATACTTTTACCCACTTTCATATTATAAATATTAGGCTAGGACATATCCTTCGTCACTCTTATGCTAAGGACGGTCGCGAGACCCTAGAATTGAATGAGTGGGAGGATGAAAACCAGCGTAATTGGTCCGCGTATGAGCGGAGCGTACAGAGTCTGCGCGTGAGAATCAAAAGATTTATGAGACTAAAAGTCGAACGGAATAGAATTACTTGAGTTATTGGAGAGAAATTCGCAAGGCGAGTTTCAACTCCTTATCAATCGAACCCATCCAAAAACTAAATCATTCGAAATAATAGTTACTATAATTCCCGCTCGAAGCGTTACAAAAGCGCTACAATGGCACCAACGGTCAAAACAACAACTTTCTATTCCTTCAATGCAAGCCTGCCCGTAAATGCGAAAAGCACTGAAATTTCGTTAGAAAAATTCAAAAATGGAAATGTTCTATATCGTCCGACCGATCCGGATAAGATTTAGCAGCTCGTTTCCGATTAGTAAATACGTGTAGAACATATAGTTTGTAGTTTTGAAACTGCGAAACTGTGTTTATGATCTTTTTTAGATTGTGGCTACAAAGATCCATCAATTTTATTGTTAAATATAAAATGTGTGTAATGTACGATTCTTTCAATCTCTTTCGATCCTGCTCATCGCACGAAGATACAACCACGTGTACCACACTCGTTTCACTTTTGAACGACGGCGGTGGACAGAGATATAAAAATGAATGAAAATTGAAATACGTTATAGAGCGATGTAAGTTTTATTATTCAGCGCTCAATCTATGTACAGAACAAGAGTAACATACACTTTGTTCTTTTCTCCGGTTTGTTTTTCCGTCTCTTCAACAGCGTAGTCCGAGAGATTCACTTCCAAGTTAAAGTTGCCTGGACTACTTCTCTTGCTCGGTCTAAATTTTAATTACATACTATTTCCGTGGAGGCTCAACAGTATCATTCGAGTCGATGACAATAAAAATAGTTTTGCATCGCAAAACTCGGGATATGAAAAGCCTGTTTGTCGTTTCTTAGTTTTTTTTTCTCCTTTCAATTTTTACTTACTCGACTCTTTCAAAATGATCAACAACGGAGTACACGGGTGAAAAACACATTTAAGATTCTCGCGTGGTTTTGTAAGTTGTCGACGAATACTGAATGAAATTGTTGAAAAGAACGAAGAACAAAATTTATATCTAATACAATTTTCATGACTACGTCGATCTCAAAAGTATCGACGTTCGTGGAATAAAAATTCCTGCTCTCAATCGCATATTTTATCTCTTCATTCCATTCTTTCTATGTAGTGGAAGGTTTTCAATGTATGAAAAATCGTCTATTTTCTTCATTTTTTTAATCAGCTCGTTTGTAGTTTTTCATGTGTTCTTCTCACTTTTCTCTCCCTCTCTTTATTTTTGAACTCCTCTATATTTTGTCAAGCGCACAGCACTCGAACATTGTCTAAGCGACGCCGTACTTCGCCTTGAGACTGGCCGGCATCTCTGGTGGTGGTGGACGGGGCATGCGGAGGTATACCTTGACCGCGTCATAAATGAACCATTGAGCACCGGTCAAAGTACCAATCATCACGATTCTGGGTAAGAGACCCTTCCATACGCCCATAGGTCCCAGTTGCTTCAGTACGCCACCGGCTGTCGCTCCCTTTTCTTGGTTGAGTTTCGACACGACCTGTTTTTTATAATACATTTTTTTATATTAGATTTTTTAAGGTGATAACAACTTCTAATTGGAAAATAGTAATATGATAATTGAGAGAAAGTCGCGAATCGCAAAACGCTTACAGAATCAGCTGGATGTGAAACAATGGCACAGAATACACCAGCTATGTAACCAGCGGCAAACGTAACAACGAGCTGTTCGCCCTTTGAACATTCCATACGAGGCTTAGGGACGACGTATTTGTAAAGAAGCTCAAGAGTACGCTCGAAGCAGGCGAACTTCATCATCGTGTAAGGTATCTGTCTGAACCAAAGAGGAACCAGACCCTTGTAGAAACCGCCTATTCCCTCGTCGGCGATCATCTTTGGCCAGGCTTCGCGAAGAGTGTTTGCGTATCCGGGCATCGTTTGAATTCGCACCTTTTCCAATTAAACACAAAAATTCAACTTATACAATCGTGTGTTTTAACCGAGTTTACGAAAATATTCGATTCGTCTTTTCAAGCATTCTAATTAGCTAAAGCCAAAACAATGGTTCATACGTTTTCATCATGCAAATAAGCTATTCCAAATCGTTCTTTACTCCATTATTTTTTCGTCATCTTTTACATGAAGAATAGATGTAGCGATGCAGAAAACGATTATTGAATCGAGGTGAAGAGCAAATTTGCAAACATCAAAACTTTACCTTGGCAGCTTCGAAAGGAGCGAGACCCACGTCAGCGAAGAATTCAGCAGAAGCCGATGCAGCCAGATATAATCCAGTTCTGTACTCGAATGCGAGTTCCTCACCTAACAACTCGGCATACTGTACTTTGAACACCTCGTAAAGTCCGAATTTGAACATTCCTTGGATAGAATAACCGAAGAAGGTTGGTGCCCAACCACGAGCAAGACCACGGATTCCACTGTCCGCGAGAGACACCTTAAAAAATCGCAAATAGAACGATTATTCGAATGTGTATGCAATATAACCTTAAAAATGCAACTTTTCCAAGTTTCTCGAAAATCATCAATCTCACTACGCATTAAAATATCACTAAGGCATTGATTTTAAATAATTTCAATCATGGTTTTTTAGCGTTAGTCTAACATTTGGTTATACGAATTTTAGGTCATTTTCTAAACGCATTGTTTTTCCAAATACATTGTCATACGAGGCTTAGATGTTGAGACGAAAAATTAGTTTTTTTTTTTTATCGTTCCGTCTTTTCCTCAGCATAGAATTTTGCTCATATATGATCTCATGTAGTTCTATTATGCACGACCCTATCTAATTTTCAATAAAGAAGAGATTGGTAAGTCACATTGAGGGCAAATCTTGTTACATAAAGTCTACAACTAAACGTTTCAAGAAAATGTGAACAAAACGTATTTTACTACGAAACGTATTACTGATCCCCACTGAAGCAAAAAACTTGTTATCAACATTATCAATTGTTTTTATTAAACTGACCTTGAAGCCGTTGACTACATTTTTGTATTTTGCTGGGTCAACTTGGATACGACATTTGACCAGATCTAAAGGTGTCAGCATGGTGTGGGTAATACCGCAAGATAAAATACCTCCAAGGCCGCATAGCATATAGTATTGGTTTGAACCAAATTCGCAGCTGTCTGTAAATACAAAAAAGGATGAACCACAAAATTAATTTTTTATAAAAATGTAAGCGACGAATCCATAATGAAGTTTATTATGATTTCTTATAAACAGCTTTTAGATCTCTGTTATACAAAATTTCTCTGGCTCGTCATGCTTCTCGAACGGGGGAACAAATCATTTAAATTTTGAACCAGTTAGATGGAGCTTTGAACTTTGGGTTGTAACAACACAAAATAATTCCTCTATGTTTCACTGTGAGGTAATAACTGTTCAAGACCAAGATTTTTTCAAGACACAAGCCATCAAATAGACGATAAATATTGATTTTCAGGTTTTCTCAATGGGTCAGATTCCAAGAGTACTTTACCAGAAAATATTCCAATTCAGGTAATTGGAAAATGTATCTCGTGGATGTAAATCCTAAGAAGTAGAAAGTATGAAGCGATAGCATACCATGCTCCGGAGTATCTTCTTAAAAACTCTGATCAATATTGTATTGCGAAGACTACTATCTTCATTCTGATCATGACACTTTATTTGCACTTTGTATCATATAACTAAATATTGTATTTTGAAATAACGCCATAGAGATGGTTAATCATTTAAATAAATAACTTTGATAATTTAGAAAATGTAAATTCATAAATTGACCAGACGATAATCAATTGGGATTTATTATGTTCATTTGTTCATTCAAACTGCACAGAACATATTTTCAATGCCTAATGGCTCCTTTGATTCCTGGAACTATCATGAATCAAAAGTTTATGCAATACAACAAAATATTGTATTACGACGAAAAAATGATTCGTTAGGGTTAGGTTGAAAAAATGGGATATTGATAAAAGAGAGGAAAAAAATTGCTCAACTTCTTCCTTGTAATCATGAATAATCTTGGCAAGAAAGTTGAACTTAAACGTCTCGCGGTAAATATTTTTTTCGCCGTAATTATATACGACGTTGTAATAAACTATTGATAATTCACGGGACATTACAAAATGGAACTTTTCTGCCTTGGAAGTTTTCGAAAAAAGAATGCGAATATGAGCATTCGAAAAAGAAATATGCGGATTGGAGAATAGAATTCTACGAAAAAGAAACACGATAGGTCGGTGGGTATAGAAAATTAAAAACAATTTAAATCGATATTAAAAGTGCATGTCGTTACAAGATCGTGTGGGTCTGTTTTTCTGTCATTATTAGACGGAGCGTGAAAAAGAGAAAGAAAAACAATGAAAATAGACTTGACCCCCGTGTGTATTTTGAGAAAATAAGTATTTTGGTCCAAGAGTTGGCAGCTCGTACAAAAACGAGATTGGCAAGTCTGGATCAAGGTCGGTCAGCTGATTGCAATTATCGCGATTCGCGTCCTAGCCACATGCCGTTCTGTCGCGATCAATGGAAACATTTTATCATTTACTAAACGTAATAATAAGAATCTCTTAGATTTGTGGTACAATTATAGTAAAACTCAATTATTTTGTGTTAGTGGCAAGTTTAGAAACGGAATGTAGGTAAATCACGGATTTAATCTTGTTACATTGTCCAAGGTTGACTCGACATTCTCGTGATACCACCTTGACAAAATGGTGGCCGCCATTATGCAATTTCTCCCGCATGCTATGCGGTTATAACAGCCAGGCGGTTGGCCCACTGACACGGCATCCCTCTCAAGCTACATACACGCCAAACCTTCATAAGCTATTATATAACTTGAGCGCAAGCATGAATTTTCTTCATCAAAAGAAGAAATAAAATAAAGGAATAAATCGGACGTAAAAGCACGAAAAAATAGTTCCCTCGTGAGCAGAGATTTAAAAAGACTTTACGAATATATTTCGCAAACATAAATCAATAACAAGAGTGACGAGGCGTTTATAGATTAGATTTTGGAAACCCATATGATGAAATTTAAATATCCACTAATGTGGAATTTTCGGCCGTGAAATAATGTCAAATACGAGAAATGGTGGAGGAGGAAACGTTAATACGTCGAATGGCAAAAAAATCGCGCGTATCATCGATTCATGTATCGAGGATCGTCATTTTTTCGAAAACGTTATTTTCAACTTGACATGTTTTGAATATCAATATTAATAATAATAATATTGAAAAATGACAAATGAAGGAGCAAGGAGTACTAACCACCGACTGGTTCGGCGCTGGCAGCAGCAATAGTACGACCTCGGACAAGGCCTTGGACGTCGTCCTGGGCCTGACATTTGGCTGTCACGAAGGGCGATCCAAACGGATTCATTTTGGCAGCTTCGAGCATTGATGACCACATTTTTGATGACTCCGTTTATTCCTCTGTTGTTTCACTGGCACTCGATCTTCTGTAAAATTTTCAATTACAAAATTGACACGTTTTCGCGTTATTAATCCGTCTGCTTCGATAATTCCCCGTGCATCTCCACACCTCGCTGCATTCTAAATGTTATCTATTAGATTTAACTCCCCGATACTTCCTCAATTATATATATATATATATATAACAGTAATTCGCTTAAACTATGAAAGAAACTGTAACAATGCGCTATTGCAAACGTTAAATTAAATCCAACGGATAAAGTTTCGGAACCTTTTTGTCAGAGTGACCCTCGGGCTCTGCGAACTCGAAATGGAGTGAAAGAAAAAGGGCGGCCGATGTTGCGCGGCCAGTCTGATTCCACACATTCATCAACTTCTAGACGAGCTAAACGTCAGTTTGCAGTTGGCACTTGTGGATCTGACATCTACCGGCCGTTATTTTAATTCTTCATCGAGCATATCCCGACAGAGTATTGCCAGCAGCTGGTACACTATCGAACGCAAACTCGTGTACCAGCGGACGTATCTCAGTCGATAAAGTAAAATAGGACAGTTTGACATTTCTTTTTTTGTGATATTGAAAAAATAATTACACGATAATTAAATAGAATTACGAAAAACGAAAGTCGAAAATTAAATTTTTCGCATGATTGACGGGTTTTCATAGCCTTCAATATTTGGCCGTTGTTTATTGCCGACGTGAAACGTGAATACGCAAACTTATGGTGAATCGACATGAAAATTCGAATAATAATCAAAAAATTTTCCAACGACAGAAATATTTGTAGCAGGACACCAATCAGAAACCTCATTGAGGAACATTTGAGTTAGAGGAAAATATAAATGTAGTTTCCACTCTCACTGGCATTCGTTATTTCTCGAATTTGTACGAGATCTCTGCTGCTACGAGGCGTACGAGGCTATCTTTTGTACCTGTATCTTTTTTTTGCTGTATCGTTGTACAGTGCTGCTCCAGCGTTGGACTGCTTGTGGGATTGTGCTTCTTTTATGTGTCGTGTGTGTAGAATCGCGCGTCGGAAAGTGACGAGGGGAGAGCCAGGAAGACTGCGGTGTGGTGATCGGTGTGGTGAATGATTTCGGAAAAAAAGTCTACCTCGTTCAAACATTTTTTTATTTTACATTTAGTACAATAGTAGTACTCACCCAAAAGTCTCTGATGGTGTGTAGTGTGTGAAATGTTTCGATAACGAGTTGACTGTTTACGCGGAACAAGTACAAGGGGGAAAAAGTACAAGTTGTTCTTGCGATAAAAATGGAACGAGCCCTTCCGTCTCTATTATTATCGTCGTCACATTTGTCGCTGTTCGATCCTATAATATTTCTTAGCGCAATTGAAATTGAATTCTTCTCGTTTGGGATTAATTAGACATCAAATAAAAATAATTAATGAAACTGAAAAAGCGCAAGAGCTTTTGCGCGCAGTGCATTAGCATGCCTGCCAAAGTCTCCAAAAAAGTCGTCGGTATGATAATACGGAGCAGAAAGGCCATCATGAAGGACGGAGTTATTATGGTAATTACTTTATCAATCTATTATCAACAACACATGCACAAACACATATTCCTATGAGTTGAGGAAATTTTCGTTAAACTCAAATAATTTTAAACGGAAAAACATTAGAAAAAATATTGTATGTGATAAAAAGCTGAGAGCAAGCAATTTATTCTAAGGTTACACAAAAAATTCTTCCAAAAATAGAAGGCAAGCTCTCAAGTGATTTACCAAAGATCGTATCTTTTTTCCACATATGGCTCTTGTCGATGACTCCTTTCAATTATCAGAAGATACCGTCGGCAGGTTGAGTCAAGACTTTTTTTTGTGCAGGCTTTAGTAACACCTGAAAAAATGAGATAACAAATTCGTTTATCGATCCGCTACAATAAAATCAATGAATATATAACAAGCTGTAATTTCATAGTCCATATGTGAAAAAAGCCAATTTTCAATCGATATATGCTTTCTTACGAGGCAAAAACATTGAAACAAATTTATATAAAATATTTTTTGTTCTTTCCTCATAATCTAGAAAACATAAATCTGGAGGTGAGAAGAGAGGTTTACTGAAAATTACAAATAATTAGCGCTATGCATTGAATCTCCGATGTCATGTATGGAAGGAAACAAAAGTATGACTAAATACCATAGACTAATTTGTTCACAATTTATCAAGTTTGCTCTCTAACCTCACATTTCAATGATCTATTCCAAGATAGATTTAGTATAGGTTATGCTGTGTTCGTTTGCAGCACGTTACAAAAGTGGGTAAAGAAAATGATAGAGAAACTTGAAATTGATCCATTTTTGAATTGCCTTGAAAACTCGAGCATATTTTTACTAAAATAATTTAGAAAAGAAATATCTTTCATTTTGATCAGATCTTGAGAATTTGACAGACCGCCATATGGCTCATTTTTCTATTTGTATTCCCAGCACGACTGATAAGAAACGTGCGACTCTCATTAAATACTGGCCAGGAGGACATGAACACGAGGAAAAGGGAATACAATTTTCGATTATAAATTCTTCATTTGACAGTAATATTTTAGATACATTCAGTCATTTAATAAATTTCTCGTTTCAAAATAATATTTTATCTGTAGTTTTGAAATCAATTATCCGAACACAAGAGTTGCTTATCGCGCGACGATTCCTCATTCGTACATATATTGATGACGTAAATATCGGAATAGTAGTAGCAAAAATGATATAGAACGCGTACATCGTGATAAAATAAGTTACGTTGAAGAGGTTTTATCAAATTTTCATCGCCACGTCTAAAAATTGGAGTAAAAAGTAAGTTTATTCTTATTCGAAACGGTCCGAAGCGACGAAGAACTGCACAAGTCTAAGTTAGGTTCGGTTGCTCTGACCAATGGCGCTAAATTTGAACTCAACTAAAGTTCTTAGTGGAGAAACGCGCTTGCGCCGCATCGATTTGTCCGGATTTCGACCAGGTAGAGAACACACGTGCCGTTTTGTCTTTTTGTTTCTTTTTTGTGTCAATCTCTCCCACTTACTGCATTCGTACTACCCAGGATACCCGATTGAACCGATGATATATAGTGGCATTTTTTCGTTCGATTGAAGCTAATGATATATCAAAGGGTTCGGATATTATATAAAAATCGTTAAATTCGGCCTGATTTACGGCAAAAGTCAAAAATAAGTGAAGGAATGCGAAGAACACGGCGGTGAAGATTTAATGGGAGGGGGGATAGGAGAGAGTCTCGTCGGCAATGCAGTGGTCTCGACCGTCGCGACGTTATTCCCCGAGAAAATCGTGTCAAGTCAAACGGGGAGATGGAAGAAGCGCGCGCAGTGCGCACACGAATCGTGTTACGTTTGTTACACACGCAGTCCCACACGGGGCTCTGTCTAACGTGTCGTAAACTGAGAGCTGCTTTAAATAAGAGCACAACAAGAGTGAGAAATAAAAAGAGATAAGCTTAGTAGTGACAACATCTTAATTGTTACAGAGCCGATCGTCAAATTTTGTCATGACAGCTCGCATCGAGTTTCGAAGCTTTTCAAATGCGGATTTTCGTTTCGCGATATATAAATGGGGATCCTGCGCTCTTGAGGATCAAGTTCCAATTTCGTTCTCTCTCTCTCGTTTTCTCTCGCTTGCTCTCGTTAATCCATAATCCCGTACTGTCAAGTTCAAAACAAGAGACAAATAAATTCGTACTATCGGTTCTTACGATCACAACGTTCGGTGTGTTTCTTGTTCTTGAATAAGAATAATAATAATTGAGGACCGTGCCCATCAAAAGTTGTGTCCGTCGGAATATTGATCCGTCCTCGAGAAACGTGTTTCTCGGTCAGCAACGATTTTTTTTCCGCCAATACGTCAAGATCGCACTGAAGAAGTAAACGACATTTTTATTAAAAAGGATCAGTCGGAATAAATTGAAAGAAAAAGAGATTGCCCAGAAGGGAAATCGCTGGGTTGCTGCCCGATCAACGAATCGCGCACTTCTCTTTCCCATCCTTCGTTCCCTGCGTCGCTCTTTCTGTACTATCTTCCTCGATCCTTGCTCATAGCCTGCCTTCGATACTCTGGACGCGTGACCGTTTATTAACCCCTGGCAATCGAATTAAGTGGCACACGAGGCTGGACAATTAGCGCTTTTCAAATTCCAACTGGCCATTTTTGCCCGCTTTTTTCTATCTCATTTACTAATCACATTTTTTCATTCGTTTTATTTTATAATTATTATTTCATCCCTTTCTCGCTTGATTGCCCCCTCGCTTTTCTCTCTCTCTCTCTCTCTCACGCTGGATTTTCACATAATTCAACGTCTATAAATAAAAATAGCCGAGTAAAGCGTTGCTGGGGGAGAGAGAGAGAGGCGATGCAGACACGCGGCGTCGTTGATACAAGTAGCGGTACTGACGACGACGGACACTGGGACAGGAGCCTTGACTCGATGACCGCAAGGTCCTCGTGGCTATTTTTCTCATCGACGCACCAATGCTCGCGTCAAACTGACAGCCGATAGATTCGATCACCGCTTTTCCCTCTATTGTGAACGTACATCTTTTTCTCCCTCCCTCTCTCTCTCTCTCTCTCTCTCTCACACTCACTCTAGCATTTTGTTATTACAACCCCCTTGGCAGCCTCCGTCGTCGTAATCCGTCCCTCGTATACTTCTCAACAATCTCACGCGCTAATTCCGTCTCTGTGCCGTTACGTCCATTTGACGACAAGAATCTCATCGAACGTGCGCGCAAGTACAATTCTCGGGGCCAATTTTTCGTTGAAGGCTAAATAAAAGTATTCGCTCGATTTTCATTAGTTTTGTAAATAAATTTGGAATAATTTGGTGATCGTACTTTTTATCCTTTTTCGTCGTTGGAACAAGACTCCCGTGATATCATTGCTTGTTCATTGCATTCCCGTGACAAAACACGAGTTAGCTATAGCCACAAATTGCAAAATCTGTGTTTGGACATATGCTTTGTTCCCTTCTCCCGTCTCACCTTTTCCTTACTCTTGTGTGTAACCGGTGTTTCCGCGTTGTTGGGACAACTCTTGGCGAATGAAAATTTCAACTGAGAAAAAGATCCTGATTGTTTGTCGACTAGTGAAAACTCAAAAGAATTGAATGATTCGCAGTTTGCGCAAATAGTTGTGGTAATTATCTCCGTTTTGGGTTCAGAGAGACAGAAACAACCCATTCGATGAGAAAACCTATACCAAATTTGGTTTGTGGGAAAAAAGAAAGCTCAACGTTGTCTACTATGTGACAAAATATTATGAAAAGCGTGAGCGCTCGATGAGGAAAATATACAAATTGGTTTTATGACTCCGGATGAAATAGTCCGAACGGAGAAAACGATGAGAGGAAAATAAGGAGAGAAAGGTGTCCAGGGGTCATGCCCCCAGGTGCAAAGGGAGGGGCTGAGGGCCTGGATCCCTCTTGTTCAGAATTACACAACAGCCAAGAAATACCAGCTGCTAATTTTTCCCCGCCGTTAACTCTTTTCCAAAGATGTTATCGCCACCTCAAGGTCAGCTTTTTCATTTGCTACAAATTTCCAATGAAAAAGCTAACCGAAAGCTTGAACATTCAATATTTTATGTCCGCGATTGTTGATTCAAGAAAAAACATCATTTTCCATTATTCGAGTCATTCCAGATGGTTTCATTGATTCTTCCATCTCAATTGTCATTGCAGTCGCCCTAAAATAAGAATTACTCGCTCCAAAGCGATGATATATTGAAATACTTTTTCACAAGAAGAAACTGCGTTGTTGAAAAAATTCAGATTTTTTGATCGACCATTTCTATGCTGCATGAAATCCAATATTTCGCCGACGTTATTAAAAAACATATTGTATATATTTTTTTCCTTTTATTTTTACAATAATCAGCGAAGTGAGAATGTATTGGAATTTTGTTCAGTATTATATATGAAGAAATCGATAATAAAGAGTGACTTTTCATTTGAATTTTTACAGAGTTCAGGGGTAGGAGAACCGAGCGTGTATCATGCCCTGGTCGTCATATTCCTCGAGTTTTTTGCGTGGGGGCTGCTCACGATGCCGTTAATCGCGGTACTCAACGAGACTTTTCCCGATCACACATTTCTAATGAACGGCCTTATAATGGGCATAAAAGGAATTTTGTCGTTCCTCTCGGCGCCTCTCATTGGTGCGCTATCCGACGTTTGGGGAAGAAAATTTTTCCTTCTTATAACAGTTGCCTTTACGTGTGCACCGATACCACTGATGAGCATAAACACCTGGTGGTTTTTCGCCATGATATCGATAAGCGGTGTATTCGCCTGTACATTTTCCGTTGTTTTCGCCTACGTCGCGGACGTGACCGAGGAAAGTCAACGCTCTTTGGCTTATGGTTTGGTAAGTTTTCATTTCTTTTCTAATTATTCATTCATTCTTCGAACATTTACATACAACCAATTTTCTTTTAATTATATAAAAATAGGTTTCGGCGACATTCGCAGCAAGTATGGTGATAAGCCCCGCGCTCGGAGCATATACGATGACAACATACGGTGAGAATCTCGCTGTAGCTCTGGCAACTTCAATCGCCATACTTGATGTGTTTTTCATCCTCGTCGCGGTTCCCGAGAGTTTGCCGGAAAAGGCACGTCCTCAAGCCCCTATATCCTGGGAACAGGCTGATCCTTTTGCCGCACTCGGAAAGGTAATACGTGTGACGTCATCGATGGGAAAACGGACACTCGTACATAACGCTCCCTTGCATATTATTAGCTCAATCCCCTTGAGCTTTCACATGCTGCTTTAACTGAGAACGCAAACTAAAAATGCAACTTTATCATATATTTCGTAAAAAGTAAACGAGTTTAAATGCATAGAAAATTTTATAACTCAATTTCTAAAAATCGTCTTTTTTCATCCGTTTTTCAAATGTCTAAAACGCCATATCGGATTCCAACGTGACGTCATTCCGATAGTAAATAAACTACATTTTTATCGTGCGCTCCGAGTTATATTTTGAAATTTTACAATTTATTATCACCTTTGTGGACTTTTATCATTTATTTTATTAAAATCGCATCATGGAAGAGGCTTTTGTGAAAGCAGATGCTACCAATGATGAATACGCTGATGGTGGCGGTTAATCCACAGTTTTTGTGGCCTTTTTACATTTGTATTATTGCATTCAGGCACAAGATACCAATAATATTATTATTTTTACAAATCTTGTTACTTGGTCTTTCGCAGTCGTATTGACGGCTTGCGTTTCCGCGCGTTAATTTAAAATCGTAAATAAAAAATAGTTTTTAAGACGCTTTTCGGTCTTATAAAATTAAAATTAAAAATTTACTTCTTCATTACGATATCAGGATTCATTTAAAACAGTTTTCAAAAATGGTGTAATACTCTATCATTCAGCTCACACATATCATCAGAGGATTATTTTCTTTCTAAATGTTTTAAACTTGAGAACCGGGTTGTTTGAAAACATATTGTCGTAGAATATTTCATGCTTTGTAAAAAGGTAACGCACGTATCGATTCGTCTCGACCTCGACAATAGATATATAACTATCTATACATATATATATATATTAGAATTATATCCGTTCAATGCGTTCTGGTTAGGTATCGAGTCTTTTGGCATTTTTCAAGAAAATTTCTGTGCGACGAAAGGGCTTTGAAATTCAATTGAAAATCACTGGTAATTCGTGCATCCTGACAAAAAGCATCGACGCAAATCAATATTAGGTTGGCACGAAAGAGTCTAGTAACTCTTTCAGTGCTTTTTCCATTGGTAACAATGAATATCTGAATTCTGATGATCAATCTGAATTTAAAAACTGTCGCATGGACTGTCCATTTCTTCGGAAAATTGAATATATTTTTTTTTGACAAGTTATGAATTACTCGTCGCAGGTTGGCAAGGATCACACAATACTGATGCTGTGCGTCACCGTATTTCTGAGCTATCTTCCCGAGGCTGGTCAATACAGTTGTATATTCGTTTACCTCAAACTCGCAATGGGATTTTCGGCCTCGATGGTAGCCGTTTTTATCGCCGTTGTTGGAATTCTCAGTGTCGGAGCTCAAATACTGCTCGGTCCGTTGATGAGAACGTTGGGCAGTAAGCACACCATTATGCTCGGTCTATTATTTGAGATGTTGCAGCTCATGTGGTACGGATTTGGTTCGCAAACATGGTGAGGAAATTTTCATTCTTTTAGGTATAGCGTCACTCCTCACGTTATCATTTTTATTAATAGAAAAAAACATTTTGTGTGTTGCCGCTTTGAAAAGTGCTCAAAGATTTTTAGCGGGCTTGTACGCAGCAGCAGCAGCAGCAGCAGCAGCTTCCCTCGATTAATAATCTCTTGATGTCAATAAACCGCAATGCATCAAGCGCAAAGCTTCAATTAGAACGCAACGGGTTCGAATAAATTGACGCTAATGCGCTGCCTCGGGGCCGCGGTCAAATACTTTTCGTTCGATAAATCCTTGAAGAAGAGGCTACACGCGACAAACGGGTGTACATCAAATCCTCCGTTCAAACAGTACATAACCGTGTAAACGCAAAACTTTTGCTTGCTTCGGTCATATTGATTTCTCCCCGCATTCTAAATCACCAGTCCCAACGACGGGCCGTTATAACATAACTGCCATGTATTTACTTTTCATCCACAATCGACTATCATGTTCCTTCTTCAGGTGGATTGCGTGTATACCACTTTCGCATTCATTTTTTTTATACAAACCTTTTTCGAGCTTACGGCTGGGTTCAATATGTCAAATGAGCAAACTGTAGAACGGTCGACATTTCAAAATTTTTTAAGTTGCAATATCAGATTGGAGAAATATAAGTAATTCGAAATTCTTATTTTCGATCGACTATTTAGTAGATTACGCGTCTAACCGAATATTCCTTCTTTGAATTCGTATTTACTGGAAAATATATATTTCGATCGTGATTTTGCATTTCGAATGTAATTTTAATAGATCATACGAATGTCAAAAGTTCATCTTTTTTTTTCATTCAAGACGCAACGTAGTTGTTTTATAAAGAGACCAAAATATAGAGTAGCAAAAAGTCGGAAGTGAATTTTTTGAGCCTATAAAACTTGGATATGCAGAAAATAGCAATGGCTCGAAAAGACGAAAGTCAAAATGGCGATGTTTGAAATTGGACATCACCGGTCCAAGCAAGTTAGTGAGACGCGTGTATATTTTGAGCTCCGTTGCATTTCTTTGTTTTGATCAGTCTTTCGTTATTGTATTTTCGAAATTGTGAATATTCACAGTATCGCTGATTGTAGTGATTTATGAATCGAAAAAGTAATACTCGAATTTTCGAAAAATTGATATTTTAGTCGTCGTTCTATGGGCGATCGTTACATTATATTTTCGATGTAAACGTGCTTTGAATCTTGAAGTTTCTACTTTATTTATTTTCGACATTCAAAGCTCTAGTCCAATTGATCTGTCTCCATATTATCATTCAAAGTTTATAAATTCGAGATTTTAGCCATACTAATATTTTATCCCCACCCTTCTATTATCCACACACGTTCGCAACAAACATTTTAAAGTCTAATTTTCGAAACATTTTTTTCGTTCTACTCTGAAAAAAGTACACTATCTAATCTAATAATTTATGAATAGTGATCGATACTTATGACGTTATTTTTTTCTAGACGTTCGTTAAAACATTCTTCAATAAATAAACGTATACAAATTACCAATTTTTTATTCACGATTGGTGATGAATTTTTATCAAACCTTTCGTTCGGTATTTCACTTTTAACGTGTATCCCGACATTTCATTTATCTATATAATTTCTGCCCGTGTCTGTATTAGAACGTTAAACCCATCGATCGATTATTTTCAATTGTATTCTTTTTACATTTGAGTCAAAATTAATAGTTGGGAATTGCTGGAGAAGGAACGAGAGATGTAAACGACTGTGAGGACACAAGTCTGTTACCAAATTAAAAAATTAACTCTCAACATTTTTGGCATACGGTCAACAAGCATTGCAAAGGTCTACATTTTATCAAACACCTTGAAATATTTTATGAAAATTTGAAGAAAAGCGGTGTTTTGTTCGAAGCACGTGGTACGATTTGTTTAAAAAAAAAAACTTTATATATGTATTATAAGGAATCGATGAACATTTTTTGGAAAAAATTATCTGGTGATCGTAGACGGTTGATATCAGTCACGATTAATGATGATTAAACATACTATTTCGTTTGAGTACAATATTATACACTAAAACTCATGTTTGATTTCTTTTGTTTCACAAGGATGATGTGGGCAGCGGGAGTTCTTGCGTCAGTTTCGAGTATCACTTATCCGGCTATATCAGCCTTTGTTTCAATGCACTCGGACGCTGACAAGCAGGGCCTTGTCCAGGGTATGGTAACGGGAATGCGAGGTCTCTGCAACGGTCTCGGTCCTGCTATGTTTGGAGTTATATTTTATCTGTTCCACGTCGATCTCAATGAAGATTCGCCGTCGTTGGCTCTCAGGCCCGCCCTTACGGATGAAAATAATCGTACGGGCACCGCGACCCAACATCTCGATATTGTTCCACAGGTTTGTCCAACTTCGTTTATTTGCTGCACTAACTCCTTTTTTTCAAGCAGCGGGACTATTGGTTCAACGAGAAATATTATATTTGTTGTCTACGAAAATTCAATGTCGATGATTAGGGCTGTGTTGGGGGAAAAATGACATCGACCGAATCGTGATTTTGAAATTTCTCAGTCGAATATTTCTTACACGGTTTCATCGATAGAGCTTCGAGCAAGTTTAACCCAACCAGACATATCGAATTATTGATACTCCTACGTTTCGTCTTCAATCAGCTGCTTTATGAATAATTAATGACTCTACATTTTCCGCAGCTCGTTCCTGGCCCGCCGTTTGTATTCGGTGCATTACTCGTGATATGTGCTCTTCTCGTAGCAGCATTCATCCCTGAATCTAGCCCGATAGTAACGGGTCCGATACATGGTCATTCGTCAACTTCGCGGAGGCCATCCGGTAAATACGCATATCAAAAATGTACGTTACAGGTTTTTGCCACCTATTGCTCGGTTTTCCGGTGGTGGGTCTATCGCGATGTTATTCTTTTGAAAGAAGAGGCCGGGATTATGGTAGAGAAATTTTCATGAAAAAATTGCATTTTCACAGAAAATAAAGTCGCGCCGTATTTCATTCTTCATGTATTCATTTATTGTTATGATTGATGTGTTTCATGATGTATCAAATGACATGTTGATTTTAAGGTCGTCGATAATAATTATTATTATTATTTACTAATTTTCAAAAAAATTATTTCATTAACACGTATTATTACTTTTACGAATCCAACTCGTGCCTCTGCGAGATTCGAAAAAGCTTAAAATATGAAAACATGACACTTGAAACGCTGTTAAAAACCATCGGTAAAAATTCCAGGTCTCTCGCTCGACGTGCATTACGAGCCGGAAAGGCTCGGCAGTAGCCGGAGCAAGGTCGGGCCTCTATCACCTCTTGTTGATAATTGCAACTCTGCCGCGCTCTAGCCAAAAGCAATGAAACGCGACGAAAAGCAGATCGGAGCAGCGAGAATCGGTCGAAGCCGCACTCGTAGCCACAATTGCATCCGTGAATCACTTTGAGGAATAAGCGTATCCTGCCAAGAGAAGAAATTCGACGAATATGGAATACAAGAGAGGGAGATCTAGAGAGATAATCAGAGAAGACGCAAAGGCTGTCTTCGAATGGCCAAATAATTTTTCCCGCAGTGTTCTCGCTGATGAAAAATGAGAAACAAAATGAAAGAAATAGAACGAGATAAATTTATTGATATCCTACTGCGATAAAAGTGAGGATCGCACCATTTTGCAAAAAATGAACAATTTTCGACAAGAAATCTACATTCGTGTGTTTCGTCGTCGATTTCCGATGACTTTTTTTTCTTTTTTCTTTTAATATAGTCGTTGCGTGAACGCTTCCATGGACTCGAGGAAGCAACCTTTCACGGCTACTTCCTCGAGAAAGAAACTGTTCAATGGTCTTTCTCGAGGCTTTTAGATCTCGATTTACTCTCGTATGTAAAGCTTCGTAGCAACAACAAAACAAGGGTCATAGCCGGATAAGCAGACTACAAAGCGTCCTCAGCGAGATTATAAATTGCACTTTGACTGTTGTTCCGTCACTTCGAAACATTTTTTTTCTTTTAATCATATTCCCCTGAGTAGATTGGCGGCAAAATCTGTAGTGAAAAGACAATGTACCGAGTATTAATTTTTTAATCCGGTAAAAATCATTTTCGCTATAGCTGCGCAAAAAAAAGTTCATCTTTCCGTTTTATCGAAAGCGAATTCTCGTCAAGGTGTGATGAAAAATAGTATAAATACGCTTTACGGGAGTTGGAATAGACCATCTCAAACCGCGTGCTTATTGACAATTTCATCCGCGGTTCAAAATAGTCTAGATTACCTTTCTAGAGGCGTAATATATTATTCATTACTTATTACATCGTGATGAGCTGGTTTTTCCCCATTACTCATTGCAATGGAATGAGTAACAAAACGCCAATTCAGTTAAAAAATTCATTGTGTTGTCCGAGTATAGAGGAAAGGAAGCTAATTTGGAATACAAAAAAAACGTGTATAATGCGATCCCAAATTAGCTGCACTTACTCTAAATATATATTTTTGAAACTACTTATGAGTTTGTACACATCTTAAAACAAAGCTCGATTCTGTGAGAAAAGTAAATCTAATTGTGTTTGCTCGATGTGCACTAATTGTTTAATTTTTCGTCGAGTCATATCGGCGAAACGAGAAGAGAACGAAAAAATAAATGTTTTGCAATCAAAATTTCATTTTGAAGGGACAAACAACAGTTCGAGAACAAGAATTGAAGGCATTGCAATATGTTTATCCGAGCATGGTCGTCTTCATTAGCCAAAAGCTCAGTCGATTTTCGGGATGATTCGGGTTCTGCTAAAACAATAGAACTGCGGAGACAAAAAACTAGAATGTTAAAAGGAGCGGGAAGAGCGAGAAGGAGAAAGGCAGGGTGGGAAGATGGAGAAAGCAGTCTCTCCAAGTTAACGGAGCTATGTGTTTCTCTCTTGTAGTTTTCGCTATTTCTCGGAAGCTTTGAATCGAGACGACGAAGAAAAAAATGAAAGATAAACTACACATCTACAAACTGATAACATTAACTTGCTTGCCAAGTGCACGGTGCAGTTAGCATATGCGTGAATGATAGTGAGTGAATGATTTTCTGTTGTTGTGTTTTTTTTTCTTCGAGATTAAGCGAAAACAGTATTTTTACTAGGCTAATAAACCTTTGTCGAAGTCAGTCCGAGCGAGATCTGGATGATATAAAAAGAATAATCCTCAGGGATGAAACAATGAGTCGCTAAGCCCTCGGTAACAGGACCATAGAGATGGTCAACTCGCCGAACCCGGACGCTGACAAAGTAGATGAGAAGAAATGCGCGTTACAAACCAAAGAACGATTATAAACGAGGATGAGATCGCGATGACGAGGCTAGATGCAAGTGACGCGTAAACAATTTATTTCAAACCGTGGGATTATACAAAACAACTTTTACTGACGCTTGTCAATTGCCATGGTGAGCTCTCGCTCGTAGGTGTAATCGCTCGATTTCCATTCCGAACCAAAAAAACGCTATAAAAAGATACATAAATATAAAAGAAAGTTTCAAACGACAATCGTTTCTTACGTTATTCGAAAAAAATGGTTCACGAGCGACTACTCCTACGAGTGAAAAATCATTTATCCTCCCCCACCTACAGTGCAACGATCAATGTAATTTCTTTTGACCCCCCCCCCCCCTCCCCCTTCTTACAGATAGTTGTAAAAATTCCGCTTCAAGATGATTCCCAAGAGTCAGACAAATCGTATGGGAATGTACGTGAGGGTCAAACGAGTCGTTTTAATTATGTTCCTTATGCGAACGAGAATGGACTAAGAAAATGAGTTTATTAATACGCAACTGTACCATAAAGAAAAGAACGAAAATATTATATATTGAAAAGGTAATAATAGTTGTACCGTGAATAACATCACGAGCAAGCTGGATGTGACTCTTTGTAATTACATAGAAAAAAAGGACAATTGGGGAGCGAGAGAGAGAGAGAGAGAGCG
This sequence comes from Venturia canescens, assembly GCF_019457755.1. NCBI lineage: Eukaryota > Metazoa > Arthropoda > Insecta > Hymenoptera > Ichneumonidae > Venturia > Venturia canescens. The sequence goes on from NC_057421.1 coordinate 37,473,415, forward strand.
CGTGTGTGTCTGTGGAAGAGAGAAGTTGTATAAGGATTTCCAGAGTAAAAAAGGGAGAGAGCGAGGGGTGGATGCGTCTGCTCCTTTATAGTTCAACGCTTAGCTCTGCGCAGAGGTAAGTGAAAGTGTAAATGTACCGATAACAAGAACGTTGTATGACGACCGATAACATGATCTACTAATAAAAAAAAAAAAAAATTATTTTTAAGATAAAGGAACACTTGGTTTGTGTTGTTGGAAGTTTTAATCCAAGCCCTCCTACATTCTATCGATTTACCTGTAACATGAGTTCTATCTAATCTTTTCCACTCGCATATAACTGCATCTTTCAGAGAACAACTAAAGATCCCAATGACAGCTTCGTGTCTTTTGTATGAAAAATCATGCATTTTTTCTTTGCTCATAGATTTTTCATAGGAACCTACTGAAATCTATTCGCCATCGGTTCTCACCGTTCAAGATCCACCTGCACTGGATGCGAAGAAAGAAATCTTCTCTTCGAATGAACCAAATGCAGCTTGGATATTAGAATGCCGAAGTTTGGGAAGTATGCTCCGTAACTTTTTGCCAAAAAAGGCATTTGTGACACGAGATTTTGTATACTCCAAGACTGTAAAATGGGCGGTGATAAAAAAAAGAGAATTTATTTATCAAAGAGTTGAAAAGTCTCAAACTTTTTTGTACTCCAAATAATCATAGACTTTTCATCCAATTCATGAAAAACATCCACAAACACAAATTTATTCATAATAACGAGTATTCTAGTAATAAAAATAATCGACCCAGTCATGTGTTCATCGGTATGCTCAACGTGTTTGGCGACATAGTCCCAAGAATAGAGCCACTCTGCTGCCAAAGTTCGATAGCTTTGTTCACAATTACTTCGGAAGTTTCTTCGTTTATCTGGAGAAAAAAAAAATCGTTCCTCGTGATGAATTGAAAAGTATCGTAGTTACTGTTAAGCTTAAAGTACAACTTACGTTGGTTATTGTATCTAATATTCCTTCAACAGTATTGCATTTGAAAACCAATCGTCTGAGAGTGGTGAGAATAACAACCGCGACGAAGACTAAAATTTTGTAAGCTCCAACGGCAATTTTATCCCAGATTCTGCAACAGTCGGGGCTCAATAATTATAAAAAATGGAACCCTATTTGGATTGATGAATGACAGATTTCAATGAGCTATCTCCAAAAAAAATGTTCAAGTCTCACTTTGGTAAAGATCCGTCACTTATGTTTCCAGCAAAACACGAACAGAACCAAAATTCAAAAGGCACACTCTGCAAAGCCTCGAGTTTTACAAGATGTTTATAGAGCCCTGAATCTTCACGTTCCAGTAATGAAATCGTACATTCTTGAAGTCTCGATACATCGCGACAAAACTTTTGAACATGATCTAAAAAACCACTAAGAAGCCAGTACATATCCACCAGGCGATCAAATTCATGATCTCCTTCGGTTACGTGCCACAGACTCTCCGCTATCTTGCTCATTGCTCTACAATTCGATACAACAATAGAGTAATCACATTGAATATTTTTTACAATAATATGTGCGAAATTTGGGAGTTTTTAAAGGTTTGAGAAAAATTTTTTAAAATTATTTTCCCTCAAAAACTTTATGATCGTAAAAGTAAATCATTTGTTTCAATTGATGAGATATAAATTCTTTGATTCAAAGAATTAAAGTCAAAGAATAGTTTGATAAAAGTTGTTGACTTTTCAAAAATATCATTGAAAATTAATAAAATTTGCAAAAATAGCAGAACCTTTACAAACTTGTGTCCCAGTGTAATTCATCCTCAAGCAGTTAGCTATACTAGCATTAACAGCAGTTTATCGCGAACCTGAACAATGGAGTTTCAAGCTGAGCGGTCATATCAATTTTTGCGCGTCTAGTTCTGAGAAGCCACATTGTCAAATAGACTTGGTGAGGTTTGGTCCCCTCTTCCATGATTTTAGCAACTTTGAGAGCATTTTGCAGATCTTCAAACTCTATGCGTCTTTGTGCACTAACAAAATGTTGACTCTCTGCATAAACAGGCGTAACTCCTAACAAGATCTTCCATAAAAAATTCCTGTGCATCGCCGGCACTGTAAAACGTAGACAGAACTGCTTCAGCTTTGCTTTATCAAACGGACGTTCCTTCAGTAATATTTCCAGTGATTTTTTTTCCTCCACACTACGAAATCCCACCTGTTTATCATCAAACATTCGTTATTTTCGTCATTGCTGAACCTTTTAATGTACCTGATCGTCATTAAACCCGAGAGTCATTCTGTTTATTTCATAGTAACAACACTCTTCAAATTACTCACGTTTAATTATCGATTTATATTAATGAATGATGAAAAAAATGTTCACCTTTTCGTAATAGGATGAACGGAAATTTCGTTCATCAGTCATCCCGATGCAGAATTGACATTATTTCCTATTCGCCCTGGTTCAAAATTGAACTTTTAGAAAATATTTCAGACAGCAGTTCGCATCACTGTCAAATTCAACGGTCGTCTACACACATATAATTCATCAATTAAATAAGAGATGATCAACTTTAATGTGCTTGTTATCGGTGTTATCGGCGTTAACGATTATCCGCTGACACTACGAGATACGGCTTCGGTCACGTCGTGTCACTATCCTTATTATTTCTCCCCTGTGATGCGTTTTTTATATTATTTCACAGAAGAACGTGAGGTTAGTCTGGTCTTGAGCAACTCTTGGGTTCGGTGATTCGTTCGTCCCACGTTCGTCCTATAATCGCCTATTATTTCCGCGCGGACATCGCGAAGTAACTTTTTGAATATGCGCAACTTTTATAATTGGCGGCAACAACCCATTTTCGAATGGTAATAATAAGAATCTGAATAATCCGACATATTATAAAAGAACTTGTGTCTATAAATGACTACTTTACCACTTTTTACGGACAAAAATAATGAATATGTTTTCAATCATCATTCGACAGCTGTGTTGGATCGTTGTGTGTATGAATCAATAAAAAAATAAACAATTTGATTTTGAGTCATTTTCAGGACTTTCTTATTTCTACTCAACTCTCATACTTTTTTTTTATCGATATTCATACATTATTTACAACGACGATCGAAAAATTGAAAAAATTGACGTTTTTATACTTTATATTTGCGGTTCACTGAATGACGAACATTAAACAAACCTCTATTTCTTGCTTCGTTAAAGCTGTAAATCATGGCTCAATATTGAATAAACTAAAAGATAAGTAAAGACAGAGTAACAATAGTCGGTGCGTGTTTGAATCGTTTGAATACAAACCTCCATTCCACACGTGTCGCCGCTGCTAAATCTAGAGTATCTAGGTTCTAGAGGTCAGAGTGTCAGAGAACCCGGCCGATGGTAGTCGTTGAGTGTGTATAAACACCATAAATATTCGCAATTCCCTACAGGGAAGAAAAAAAATGATTACCGATGAATTAATAAACGTGAACATGTCGTACGAAACAGATTCATCAAGCCTCTGTACACTTTGTGTATTGGAAGCAAGTGTAAACGTATTCGAAAATTTTTCATCAAGTTTGTCACTTGATGATCAAACGCTGTCGTCGTTCAACAAGGAAAAAAATTTGACTCCGTTACAACAGAATCGATTGAAAAAGATGAAAGTTGAAAATGATTGGCGAAAACAAGATGAATCAATCTTTGAAGATACTAAGAGAAATTTGATGATGAACGATAAAAAAATATTCGAGTGGACAGGAAGTCAGCATGAGAAAAATAATGACCTAAAGTTGACAACAAATAATCGTCCCCAGGAAGAAAATAATGCTATTTTAAAGTGTAGTGAAAATTTTTTCAAATATTTTCAGAAAGCTGATAAGAATAATGCACTGTTTAATGAATTGTCATCTCAAAAAGATGAGGGAAATGAAACTGAGCAGCAGCGGGAGCAGTCTACGTTATTTTCTTTGTCATGTATGAGCCAAACGTTATCAATGGAAATTGGCATGTTGCCAAAAATATCCCAAACCATCATCAACCAAGTTATTAGTAATACGAATGATGATTTTGTACAGAGACAAAAAAATACCAAGGGATTACACAACATTGATGAACCAATCAATGATCGACAGCAAGTAAAACTTTCTTCAATTTTTATGTAAATTTAATAACACTCTTCACTGTAAGAAAATATACTGGAGAGAATGAGTTCTAGTCATTTAAAAAATGATTGATTTTTAATTGGTAAATCTAAGGAGTTATGTATGTGGATATTTGAAAAAAAACAAGTCCAACGAAAACAAAGTTTTAACGACTCAATAGTAATGAAAAATATCTTCTTTAATATTTCCAAATATTTATAAAGTTGGAAATAAAAAGATAGAAAGTTTGCAAGTTGTTCCTTAGATATGCCTCGATTGTTGTGGCAGTTATTGTTTTTATATTAAAAATGTAATTCCACTGGTATGCTGAACAAAAAAAAATAAAAATATATTTTTGTTTGATTGAATTTGAGATATTGACTCTTGAAAAGAAATTTAAAAGTGTGTCCAAGGAAAATGCTAATTTACTGTGTTACAGACAAACCAGAAATTAATAGATCCCCTTTATTAAAATAAATCCACATAGTTTGTTGAGGTATTTTGCTGGACAACGTGCGCTGTTGAGAAAGAAAACCCAATTCTTACCCAAAAGTTTTGGCACTATAACTCAACTGTTTGAAAAGTGATTCTAAACCATTTCTCGTTAATAAATATGAAAACGAAAATATTAAAGATATTTCTTCACATCATTTCAGGGATCGATCTTGAAGGCATCAATGCAAATTGCAAGGAATGCGACAGACACTGGAAGAGTAGCCTCAAAAATGAATTCATTACACCAATCAAAGAAAAACTTTCAATTAGGGATTACTAATGAGGAAAAGTATTTGAAGAAAGTACAATTTTCTATTGCACCCGATCTCGGAAATACCTCTCCAAACGAAACACTAAAACGAAACATAAATAATGACGTAATCGAGAGAGTTACTGCTATTCCAAAAAAAAAACCGAAGATCATTTCCCAAGAGGTTCTGAAAGTACCGCTACAGCACTTTTCGTTCGGTCGTGAGCACCCTGCAATTGAAGATTCAAAAGCACCCGAGGGGGATGATAAATTCAAAAAAAGTTACCAGGAAATTGAAACTTGTTCGTCTATTGATCGATCCAGAAGAAAAATCAGTAATGTTGAAGAACAAACAAATTTTAAAGAAGGTACTGAGAAGGCTGATACCACCAGAACTGGAGAAGTTCTTCAAAATCCCTCCAAGCTCTCTTCAGTCTCTTGCAAAAAGACTGTCCCTAAAAGAGTTTCAACGCTGTTAATGCTTCAACGAAAAATAGATGAAAACTCGATACGCTTATTAAGCCAGGTCAAAGAAATGAAAAAGCTCAGGTAACATCCACCGAAATCACAATTTTTGTTTGATATTTATTTTTAAAATGACGTACATAACTCATGAAAATTTTATTGCTTGGCCATAATGAAAATCAGTTCTCTCATTGATGAGCTGCGAAGGAATTTTGGAAGCGAGAAAACTGCGGTAGCTAAAGTTTCCCCAACAAAATGGGAACCAACGAAGAAGGAATTTGTTTCAAGATGCACTCAGACAACCGATTCACATCCCATGACAATTGATGTTAACGATCCGACGAGGCCTGCTGTGCTCATGACCGCAGCATCGAGTGCGAAATTGTCGGAAAAAGAGAATGATTCACGTCCGAATGTTGAAACAAAAATTCACAAATCCCGTCATACCTTGTTTCATCCGGTTATATTGAAAAATGTTGAAAACACTGTACCCAAATCAGTTAGCAGCAAATGTCTCATTATATCGAAAACTCTTTCTCATCATACTCCGATCATCCTTGATCATCAATTATCTGCCGATAAGACATGGACGCCTAAAACAGTGGAGAGTCAGCAAAATGCGAATTCGTCGGTTCAATTTGATCCATATTATAATCCTTTACGTCCACGAAGATGGCCAAGGAAAAAAAATAATCAATCGGTATTCAGACCAAACAATCAGCCGAAGAAAATAGAAGGTTCCTATTCTCCTCTTCCGGTCGTTATCAAAAAAATGATGTCTACAAATGTAACTCAATAATCTACATGAATGTTTAATTCTTCAACTTCAAACAATCACTAACCGAGTTCTTCTCAACAAACCAAACAAAAATCACAAAACGGTTTCTCACTGTCATTAAGCTCCAAGCTCTGTCTCATTTTATTTAAATATATTTTCAAAGAGTCCACCAGACAAGTTTATCTTGAACACTAATGATCACAGTTTATTCAAAAAAGTAATGAATATAAATTAATGTTTCAAGTTACTGTGCCATTGGTCAAAACTGTTGGACTTAAACTTAAAAAAATAAAAAAACAAATGTGATATTATGTTAGTAAAATGGTAATTTTCTTCAAGAATATGGATTACGAAGCACTTATGTTGCAAATACTTGACACAAGTGGTCGTTAAACTTCTGTTATTTTTCTATTGCTATATAATATTACATCAAGTGTTTCAACCAAGTCACTTTGTCAGACTTGTGTCGACAGAAAACTAAAAAGATCTCACCAAAAATTTTAATGGAATTTAATGAAATATTTTCATTTTTAGACAATTTTTCAGTTCCATTGGAGCAGATCATAAATAAATAGCTTACTGTGGAATTTTAGCAGACATAATGAAAAATTCAAATGATCAGTAGCAATTAATGGTGTTTCTTTAATATCTGGATCAATGTTAATCCAAAAATTGATTGTTACAAATAAATACTGAGAACGAATTTTTTTATTATCTTTTTTTACCATACCACTCAAACTCGTGGATAACGATAAAGCTATGTCATATTACGCATAATGAAAGGTTTGAACAAAACGAACTATTCAAATCCTACATGTTAACCAAACCATCGGAAAGAATCATTCCTGAAAAATCTACTAGTCTAACGAATTTACTCTTATTTCTCATAAAAAAATGCCCTTATTTTCGAAATTATGATAGAGCGCCGTATATAATTAAAATATAGTATGGAATTGCTCTCGACGATATCCAGAATAACATTTTTTTAAATGCAGTTGAATGCGAAGGCTGTTTTCTTGCGATATATTTACCAATACTTTTTAACTCATTTTAATATTTTAAGGACGGGGATTTTTACGTTGAAATCTATCTTTTTTTACAGAAAATTTGTGCACAATATCGATGAATTTTTCAAATGGAGTACCCGCGAACAAACTAGTGGTCGATATATTTCGATCAGATCCGTCCTAGAAAGGTTAAGCATACTATCTTTAACGAGCCACGAAAATTTCGCAAAAAAATGATACATGGTATGAAAAAAAAAATTCATACAACTAGAACTCGAACGATTCGCATTTAACATTAACTGTTTCTTATTCTTTTCTTATATGACTCTCATTATCTAATCTTTTCAAATTATGCTTATTTAGTTTGGACTTCCCGCTTACTAGAGGGTATAGGGACTATCTACAGAAGCGCGTTCGGGGAGTCGCTATTTGCCTAAAATTCAAGATAATGTATAGCAATGTGTAGTATAGAAACAAGGTACAGATGTGAGGCAAAACAAAAAGTCGTTACTTTCTTTTTTCCGGGAAACAGAGAGCATTCTGGCGCGCACTTTTTCCTACACGTGTCGCTAAAGAATCATTCATATGTACAGTTTAACTTCCTTCGTTATTTAAATAAAGTTTAATTATTACTCCCTCTGCTGGTAATATAAAAATAAATGTGTGGACAAGTTATTTGGGAATAACCCCTTCTTCCCACTTTAACCTCCATATGAATTTGTGGAAAACAAGCGAAAAAAAAACATTGCACTATAAAATGTCGAAATAAATTTCGCGATATTGTTAGCCAGGAAACAACTAAAAAAAGATTCGATATGTGCGAGAATTACATAAACAACAAAAAAACTCCCCTGAGAAACAGCAAATCAGCAAACAAACCCTTCCGTTCGCCTTTGACTACGGTTTTAACACCAAAGCACAGCAAAGAGAGTCCAAATAATTCCTCGATTCAATCTCCTTTAGAGTGTGTCTATAATTTCGTAACAATCACATTTTTGAATTTGAGTCGAAAATTTCAAAAACAGGAAAAATGTCAATTATATAATCAATACCGATTTTTTTAATTTCAGAAAAGATGCAACACCAAAACGTTCGATTATTGGTCAGTGTCGTCAACCGATCAAAAGACGACGAATTGATAATTTAGTGATATGCCATTTGCCAAAATTGAAGACTGATGATGAATTTTCTTCAGATGCTCAAATTGTTGATTTAGAGAAGAGGATAAGTACAAAAAATAAGCAACGTGATAACCTCAAACGATCTTTACAATACATTGGACAGGTATGTACTCTCAAGTTGTCTACCACGATTTGGCATTGTTATAAAAATTCATCCGGGTCGTAAGAATCCAAATTTCAATTGGATTGAATTGGTCATGCTTAATAATGGTCATAAATGATACAAATTTCCTTGTAAGTAAATTCACTTACCAAAACTCAAACAAAGAAATTATATGATTTTCTAATAGTTATGTAACCGAGAGAAAAGAAAAAATAGCTTCAATAAGTTTCATTCTTCTAACGACAGCTTTCTATGGAGGACAAAATTATTTCATTGCAGTTATTTCTCTGGCTATTCTATAATTTTGCAGCACAAAACAGAAGATCTGCTAATGGAAATTAAGAAATGGAGAACAGCTACTAAGGAAGCTCTTTTAGAATTCCATAAAAACATCAGAGAGAAAACATTGGAGACCGTATCAATGAGACAGGTTCTCACGATGCTTGGCATCTCTGAGAAAATAGTGGAATTAACAGAAGATGAAGATGATTCAACCTAGAAGAGAAAAACTTATTTTTTTAAATCAATTGCTATTCGCTCCATTAAACATAATATATAAGCAACTATGTTTTTTCAAGACCTGAGAAAAGATAGCGGGTCGTTTGTACAACAATAACGATTTATTTACCCACAAACGTTATTACAAAGTTAATAAACTTATTTTTAATACTAATGCTCAGTATTTATGTGGTCTGAAGGGGTTATTAGGATCAAATATTTTTGGATCTTTGGCGTACTTAACATCCTTTTGGTAGTATCCCATTAAACCTGGAAAAAGCAATTTCATTTTTACAGTGTATCAAAATTCCTTTTTTTTTAAATTATTGTTTTGAAAATGTTGAAACTAAATCTATGGTTAAATTTAACAATTTCAAAAATGAAGATATGACAGGTTAAAGAAAAAAACGCTATGATTCAATGATACAAATTTCAAAACTATATCTTTTTCAAATCTAACAGTGTATTGGAAGTAAATAAAAGTAATATACCTGCATTTTGAGCTTTCAAGATCTCAGCCTCGACCTTCTTTTGTTTTGCTTCGCATAAACCTGTTATATGTTTCCCGTAAATTCTGCCCGTATAGACACTTTGGAACTGCGATAAAAGTCTCACATTCTTGTAGTCTGGTGTGATATTGAGTTTACAGAGAATACATTGCTGTTGCTCCTTTTTGAATGGATTTTCCATCGCAATTGGCTTTGATCAAGGGAATAGAGGGATTAAAAAATGAGATAATGCATTGGAACTCGGTCAGTTAACAGAACACCGGCAGGTGCTCATAACCTCACATTTGTGTAAACGAACGATAACCTACTTGATCGTCTGACGTAGCGACATCGAAAATTTTCGAATTGACAACATTCCCAATTGAACGATGTGGTATAAACGATAGCCTTTCTGTGATGAAATTTGGCTTGTTATAATCTTTTCATGCTTATTAATTTTGATTCAGTGAATAAGTATTCTTACTTGTTAACTTATCAATACCACGCATTATGTGTGCAGCCATGTCTCGATTTTTCCAGGTTACTTATTGTTTAGAGAAACAGCGAAATTAAAAAAATGATAACTATTGTGTTGTTTTTGTCAAAAACATAGAAAGAAAACTTTTTTTCGACTGACGACTATAGACTGGCGTTGTCTCTGTCGTTGCCGTCGTACGCTAGCGCTTCTGGCAATACCCTAGTAGCACTTTTCAAGTGTGCCAAAAAGTTACCTTTGTATATACCATTAAGGTAACTTTTTGGCACACTTTTGAAAATCACTAATATAGGGTAGTAGTGGCTGTAGTAATATTCTTTTCTCTCTGGCCGTTGTTGTTTATATGTGTTGCTGCTACGTCGACGACGTGTTTTTGTTGATTCGGCTCTGCTACGCGTTATTATTATTTGTTCTCCCCGCTGGATTTCCCATTCCTGTAGATTGGTTAAATAGGATTTTTTGGTACGGATGTAGGTAATGTAGGATCCGCCACAGCTGTGGTTTGAAAGAAAAAGAATAGTTTTGGGATGCGTTTTGTTTCGGGTACAATGGCAGATTCATCAGTGGGCCTGTGCCTACTGTACCGGGTACCCTATCCCAGGCGCTTTTTGGATGAAGGATTTTTTGGGATAGACGTTGTATATATTTTATGAGAGCCTTACGAGAAAGTTGTAGCCTCGTAGCGGTTGTTGCGCGAACTAACTGGAATGCTACATTGCTACGGAAACAAACTTTACGATTCGAGCGCGAAAATATTTATTTAGGAATTAAAAAAAAAGGATAATTAATAAAAATTCAATTTTTATCGTTATTTGGAAAAACCAATTTGACACAGAAAAGAAGCCGAATTCATGGCCGTATGGTCAAGTCACTGGAGAGTTGGAGTCGACCCCATAATTGGAGGAAGAAAGAAGAAACCGAGATCCCTTCATTCATTTTTGTACCGAAAGCATAAGAAAAAGAAATAAAGTTGTGAAGGGGAATAAAGTGGTTGATAGATTAAATGAGATAAGACTTTTAAACATTACTTCCCAAGGGTACATTCTACTTGGACGCTGACAGCGTTAATAGCGTTAATAACGGTAATGTCCGTTTTCTCCAACGTTAATCTGAGTTTAAACTCGGTTCATCCTATATCTCGAAACTATATGAAAAAAATTGAACTGAGTTTGAACCGCGTCGGAAAAAACGGCCATAATAACGCTAATGGCCGTTTTCTGTGGAAACGGTTTCGCAACCGTTATTCCGCAGAATATATATAATATATCCATATATATTGTTTAAACAAATATTTACCACTCGTTTACATACGAATTTCGTCTCTGCAAAAATCAGATACATCTTCATAAAATAGTGATTTTATATCATGACTTCGTGGAGTCAAGTGGGCCAATTCTTTAGGGATCGTTCGAGAGTCAAAGATTTAACAGATTCTTTCAAAAGTACAAAATCCCAAACAGTCGAATTTAATTTAATCGTTGAAGGCACTCGAAAAGAATTGGTAGATTTAGAATCGTTGTTGAATGAGAAAATGAAAGGAGTTTCAAGAAATGCGATATATGAGATATCATGAGTGTTACCGGTGTCACCTCCCTGGAAGCGATGCGATATGCGATAGTAATCATGGCGACTCTGTAACCACAAAAAATCCACAAGATTTAAGTGCGTTTGAAGAAATCAATTTTTGTACGTTTCTTTTTTTAAACGGCTTGAATGTCAATGTATGAAACTGTGAGGAGATATAACACTATAACTAATAGAACTAGAATGGTAGTACAAAAAAGGGATTAAATTTGATCATCGCGTGCGTTCCAAGAGGAAAATTCTGTGGTGATTAAAATGTGATTCCGATACAAGGCGCCGATTCCATACAAATACTTGCAATGTTTCATGGACGAATAAGTAGCAGATATTACGTCAATTATGTGTTGGTGGATGAATTAGTGGTTAGTTCGTCAATAAAGAGCGATCGTAAAACGAACTTAACCTCTTTCGGGGTTGTAAAATCTCGAGAACACCTAGAATAGGCATTGAGCAGAAGATATGCGATGTCTGAAACCGAATACATTTGGTTAAATATATAATTGATCCTCGAGGATGTTGGATTTCGAGAGTTTAGTAAATTTTTTAAGTCAACAAACAAACGAGATTGGACGATGGTGGTGGTGGTACGTCATGGAAATATCCTGGCAATTGATTGCTGGTGTTGTAGCATATTTTTTTGTTTGTGGCATTCTCTATGTCCTGATGAAAAAAGTGAGTCATCAAGCTTGGCAGTTGCCTGGCCCACCGTCCAGAATTCTCCTCGTTACAGCTCATCCGGATGACGAAATTATGTTCTTTGGACCCATGCTATATTCGCTCGTCAGTCTTCCTGCCACCAAAATTTATCTTCTGTGCTTCACGATCGGTACTTTTCTCACATTGTTTATCAATTGAACATGCTATTAAAGTTTTTAAGACTGAAACATAACATAAACTTTTTCCAAGACAACGTATATGATTTTTATTAAAATTCTTTTCTTGACTTAACACCTCTATGAGTTTTTACAAAGATCGGGTAAAAATATCCTCTGAACAATAAATTGAGGTAAATTTGGTTGTACCAAATTCCAATATTGTCCTTGATTTTTCATTCCCAAACAATATGTTGATATCTTCTAACACCTTTTCAAAAAAACACATATCGATCCATGTATGAAAGTACGTTTGTAGGTGGAGACAAAAGAAGGAAGGAAGAGTTATGGTCGTGTACCAAAATTTTGGGCATCCCAGAATCTGGTGTCACCATTTTAATGTGAGTTGTCTTCTGATTTAATTAATTTCAACTGTTAGGAAAATTTTAGTATTTTCTGCTGCATTAATATAAGGAAATAGAAATTTATATATACCACTATTTTTTACTATTTGCAAATTACTATTTATAAGGATCTATTAAATTATTATTATTGTTAAATTAAATTTTTGAAAAACCAGAGAAAATGTATTAACTTGAAAATATGTACATTTTTCAGGAATTCAGAGCTACCTGATGATCCCACAGTACAATGGTCGAGCGATGTAGTGGCTGAAAGAATACTGCAACATATAGAAATGTATAAAATAAATGCAGTCGTGACTTTTGATAAACATGGAGTGAGCGGTCATAAAAATCATAAATCTCTTTTCTATGGAATCGCCTTACTGTGCATAGAAGGGAAAGTTCCTTCCTGTAAGTTTTTTGACACAGTGTCATCAGTTGAATTTTCCATATTGACCACATTCTTGCATGTAAATATTAGGGGCAATTGTGATATTCTCACTTTCACGAGAGTAAATTTTGAATTATAGTTACTTTATCTTCACTGCTATGTTCAAATTTTCTAAATATTCAAACGTCGAGAAGTTGATTAAATTCTACCGTTTCTGGGTATTGCAATGGAATGGCAGATAAAAATGTAAATCTAATGGAGATTGAGGAAAAAAGTGTCGGTGGATGAAATAAAATTTTTTTTTTCATTGGATTTCCTGAATAAGGGAAGAAAGATTTTGTTCTTGATTTTTATTTGTCACTGAAAATGACTTCAATTCATTTTTGTTAAAACATTCAATCGAATAAAAGTATTCCAATAGATATGAAGTTTATGCATTATAAAAATGAAATGAGTGTATTTTATTTTCAATCAAAATTAAAGTCATTGTTTGAATTTCAGATTGTAAATTATATATATTAGAGTCCGTTAACATATTTAGAAAATACTCTTGGCTATTGGATCTTCCCATAAGTTTGATGTCTTCTTCATACTGGTATTTGGTTACTTACGAGCAAAGAAAACTACTTAAAGTAAGTTAACCGCAGGTGCACTCAGCCATTAGCAATGCAAAAATATATTATTGATTCTGTTACAGAATTAATTTTTCATAATAAATTTGTTGAATTTATATTTTTCAGAATAAATTTATTGTGATTACGAATTTTTTTATATATTGATGATGAAAAATTGAACAAAAAATATAAACAAATGTAGCAAGTTGCACAAAATATTCAATCATAAATTACTTGTTGGACAGCATAAACGATCAGTTTGGTTTCAGGTTTTTTTTTACTTTGCAATCTATTCAAGTTTATTTGATAACTGAACCTGAAGGAACACTGCAGAATTAGATTATTTATTAAATAAAATATGAAATTTTCTAATATAGAAAGTGAAGATTTCATCCAAATACGGACGTAAGACTGACACATTGTATGATTTTCAGAAAGCTATGGCTGCCCATCGTTCTCAGTACGTTTGGTTTCGAAAATTATACATGATTTTTTCACGCTACACGTTTATCAATACGCTGCAAGAGGTGAACGCTCTGGACTTGGAGTTGGATCTTCAATTTGAGGACGATTGATACAAGGGCAAAGAAATACGAAAAAAAATTATGAATACTGTACAGGCCAAAGTTATCTTTATGAGAGAACATTTGTACATAGCCAATAAAAAGTTCTCTATCAAGAAATGTCGATAATTCTGATTAAATTGATTTCACCGTTGAGTTTTAATTACCGAAATTCCTCCAACATTCTGACGCAATTTTATTTGAACTACAAAACTGCTCATATTCTTTTTCTGATTCTAATAAAAATTCAAAACTGTTAAACACCGTTGCATTCCCACGAAGTAATTATAATTTTTCTTTTTAATACTAGACGGTCAGGACGCTGCCGCGTGTCTAGACACGTGTTTATTTCAAATCTGCTTTATGTATATAACAATCATTATTCGTATCACCAGATTTTTCGAAAAGATTATATTTCAACGAATGCTACAAACGTTTTTACATCCATTAATCTTATTGGGCTTACAATAATAGTTTTAAAAAATCAAATTTCAGCGTTTATAGTCATCGTCGACGTGCCAGATAAACCCCGGATGAACTTGTACGGTAAAAACATGTGATCATATACAATAGCTCGTTGTACAGACCTGTTTAATTACGAATGTTTTCATAAGCATAGGACGCGTTTACTGCGTGTTTACGACACTGTTCTCATTCAATTTCCAATGCAAAAAATGTCATTGAACGAGTTAGAACCAATAAAAATCATGATTCAAAGATAATTTGTAAATGTCTGCAATCCTGAATGAAAATTATAATATTACATAACAGTACGACGAACACACAGGATATTTTCCCTATACTTTGTTTGGAATGTTTTAACGGCCGTTAGCGAAGTTACATTTAATACGAGGTTGACCATTGATTGTACACAATCATTTACCTATACTATTTTATATAAATTTTATATTTACATACATGGATATTCGAATGTATGTAAAATAATATAATTCTATGTATTTTCTCACAATATTTGAGCGAACGCAAAATTATTAACGAATAAGAGAGAGTGAGAGAGAGAGACTGAATATTGTAATGGGAATTTTTCAAAAATTATTTTAAACATTTAGAAGACTGCTCATTACCACATCAGTATTTAAAAACTTTTTGGCACGCCATGAAATCGAACTCTTGAAATTTCAAATAATGAAACTTTGGTCGCTCTTTGAAGCGAACAGTAGGGACGATTTTCAGTAAACTCATTCGTGCCTCTCGTCAGTGACGTATTATTAAAATACGCAGAATAAATTATATATTTTTCCATATGTGCGCGACCTATCGATTCTATGCAATTTCACAATATACCTTTGTAAATTATTGTGCTCGGTTTAATTATTGTTAATCTCTCGGCTTACGTTGCGATATAGTTTCAAGAATTTGAGACAAAAATATTTATGAGGATATGAAATATGGAGTACAGGCCTCTTGTTAATTCTGAATGATTGCACTGAACAATGGCGTTTCAAAATATTTCTATATGTAAAAATCTGTTCGCTAATATATAAATGTTCGTTTTTCAATCGAAAACTTTCACATCATTTAAGATGGAATGATTCCAATTGTTTTTGCGGTTTTATGAAATATCTATATCATGATTTTTACCGAAATGCAGCATAATAAAAATAGAACGAATTGAGTTTAGGTAAGAATCTCACACAATGGTATAGTGCGGTCCTACACTGTGTCTCATGTAAGATTTTCCACAATCTCTCAAATATTCCAGCTAGACTAGGCTACATACAAAGCCCGTAGGTCCAGCAAGTATCTATATAAATGTGTGTGTGTGTGTTTATGTATTTATAGTATTCGTATTGCAGATCATATTGGACCAAGAGCAGATATTAATTTGTACTCGATCTATTTTAGCCACGGTGTTGAAATATGCATCACAGGAATGTAGCGAAAACATTTTTTAATACTTAACATTAGTATAAATTTCTTCAAATTTATAAATTACATTTTTTTTTACTCAGTCTCTATGAGGATTCTTTACGAACATCTCAAAAGTTTTGATTCTCTTTTGTAGCGTGATTCCATCAAAAATATTAAAGGTACTGAAAATTAGATCGTGTTCCAATGACGCAAGCTTCAACATCATTTGTAGCCACTATAGAGCTGTTTTAAGCCTAATCGATTCAACAAACCGTTGAGTTTGAACTCGGAAAAAAAAACATCCATACGTGCACTTTGTATCGAATTAAATCAATCATCACAAACAATCGAACCAAACTATATATTAATCAGTAGTTAATTTGTAAAATTGTGCGTTTGAAAATCTTGGAATTCAGAGACGTTGGCAATTCGAGTCAGTTCAAGATAATTTACAATGAAAAATTTCCACTCACTGATACATGATAAATAAATCTCTTGTGCACAAAAAATAGTAATCTTATACGTTTCGCACGAACATGACGATTGAAGAAATAGAAAAAGCGGCTAAGATCATTGCTCCGGGGAGAAACTTATTAATAAATGCGTGAATCGATGATCAGAAAAATGATTGGATTGAGACATAAATTGACAGTTTCCCGCATCATGTTTGAATACGAAAAGCCTTGTGAGATTAGCCTTAGCACTACGGAACGAAGACGAGATTGGCCCGCAAGCTGGAAGTTGTTTCGGATTGTGTACGAGAAGCTCTGAGATGTTTCACACTCCTCGTCTGAGTTTAAACTTTCAGTTAATAAGAATTGGAGTTATCGATTATCCAATGTCCATTTGGAAAAGTTTCAACATATCTTCGAAATTTTATGTACGTGAATTTTGCGTAATAGTTGATTTTTAACATCACACCGGCACACAAAAAAAGTTGATTAACGGCGGTCAAGATACATGAAAAAATATACTTGATCTAGATCAATATAGAATTACCCATATTCATAACTACAAATTTTCACAATTTTCACCCATTTTTAGCAATTTTTTTGCAATTTACTCAACGTATTTGAGCCAAATAGACTGTGAATTCTGATTTAGCGCGGTAAAATATACATCAATATAAGTCAAATGGACCGACTGCTTTTTTTTTAAGTGTCAGTGAGGATAGTAAGACATCGATGTCTGGCATATTTCCAAGATTGCTGTGTGTTTTCCAAAATCCGTTCGTCCAATCAACAATATTAAAATTCTGACTAAATCAATTTTTGTACTGAAAACCATGTGTAAAATCTTCGGAATCTGTAATCCGAGAATAAAGGTTTGCTATAGATCGATACAGATATGTAACAGTCTCCAAAAATGGACGGCATAAATTTCATGGTTTCCCGCAAGATTTTTCCTCTGACAAACTAACGCATTTGGCGGCAGAATCGATCGATGAATTGAATGATTTGCGATTATTTCGCCTTATTCACTTTCGAAAACTGATAAGTCGTTCCTCAATTCAGCACAATTCGATATAATAGGTATTTCAACAGGAAATTCGAGGAAAAATTTAGAGGTGGTCAAGTGTAACGAAACTTTAGGTTGTTTTTCAATAGTTCAAATATAAGCCATATCAAAACTCTATCAGAACTCCGATACTGTTGAATTTTTTACCGAATTCCCGATTAAAAAGCATATTTATCTGAACTCAACCTAGGTTTTTCAAGGTTTCGAATCACGCCAACTCGTTTGAGATCCCTGCGAACTACAGAGAATGTGATTGAATAGAAAAAAAAGAATCACGATGGTAGAGCTATGAGTACAAAAGATCGATGATTGGCGCATGAGGAACCCCGTCGAAAATGAAGTTTTTTCAGGTTTTATGAGGGCGTCAGAGCAAAGATCTCACGGGCCGTGTCCTAGAATCTATCCTTGCTACGATGAAGAGAACCCAGATAAGCTCCATCGGGTTGAGGAGAATCCGGGTCACCGGGGTCTTGAAGATATTGAAGTTCTTGAAGCTCTTGGAACTTTTTATGATCGCAAATGTGAGCATAATTCGCGGAGAGACACATAAGATAGTGGATTAAGCTGAGAACCACCAGCATTGAAGCTACCGTCGCCAAAATCATCATCACTTCAGCTTTCTCCACATAATCTTTGCAGAAGAGTTTGATGTTTTGAGCACCGCACACTTGCATGTGCTCAACTCTTGTATTATTGGGAAACATGAACCCTGTTGACAATTTTTTTTAAATTAATAAGCTTTGAAAAAAAGGGGCATAGAGAAAATTCATTAAATATTTTAAATCTTCGATTATCCAATTCAATGCATAAAAGAGACGAACATTCATCATTCTTTATCGGCAATTTCCATAAAAATTTTAGCACAACGTTTTCATTGATAATGATTCTAAGCCCTGTTAGTTTTTCACTAATTTATCAATATTTTTTTTCATTTATTTATTTAGTCATTTGATTTATTCATCTCAGAGCGATTATGTAAGCTCTGACGAACATACCGAATTGGGTAAAGTTGATGCAGTCATTGAGCGACTGCACACGTGGATTGCTGCATAGCCCCCAAAAGATGGTAAATATCAGCGTCATTATAACGAGGAAGGCGAAAATTAAGAGCCAAGCAAGTTGAAGGATGTACGTAATCGTAATAAACTGTGTACAAAATGAACCAATATATTTCTTTAACTATGAGCAATGATAATGGCAATTTAACTAAAAAAAATAGTCCACTTTTGCAAACTTTTCCTCACCACTGCACAAGATATACGACCCCCGACTCTTGATCGCCAAGCACGATATACTTTGTGTCTTGTAGCACCTGTCGCTAGACAACCAAAGCACAAAATAGTAAATCCCAGAGCAGCCATGCTTGCTCCAATCGTTGTGAATATGAGTTGAACTGCTTCAAGCCAACCCAATCGTATGTGAAATACCTTATAAAAAAATATTGAAATTTTTATATCAAGTATGTTAGTCTAAAATATAATTAAAATTTTGGGAAAACATGAAAATATGGAATTTATTCTGTATTTATAAAAAAATTTTGTTTTATGTTTGCTTAAATAGATTTACATTGATATGATGTAAAATAAATCTAAAATATGAGCTATTAGGAATTATTTGAAACGTTTTTTAAAGAAAATTTTTTCATTTAAGTAGAGGGTAATTTTTTATTTCTCACCTGATCCATCATAAGGGCAGACAGAGTAGCACCTCTGTACATTGTGCCGCAAAATATACCAACGCCAAGACAGCACATAATAGTTGCAATAAGAGTGGCGTATGGCACCCGGGCCATGCAATCATTGCACATGCTGCCTGTGAGAATAAGAATTTGAAGAATTAAAAGTTGCTGAAAAGACAAAACTGCAAAGAGGTTGAAAAGTCAAACTAACTGCCTTGAGATCCATCACCCAAATAGCAATGATGGAGGCTATGCTCGGAAAATCTATCCACGCTAATATTATTACTAGAAAAATTGGTATTTAAAGGAACAGCAAGGTTCGTCTGAGGAGGTGCAGTCCTAAATCTGCTGTGTCTAGCCATGTAAGCGCCGAAAATGAAAAATTGAAAGAGCACAACAACGATATGACGTTCGTACGGGAATTTGGAAGCGATGACAAGAATGTACAAGATTGAATCTATGACTAATAAACGAGTTTGGTTGAATGAACACGTGATAAGATTAAAATTCTGACGCGTCCGAGAGAAGGAAGGAAGATGATTTGGATGGGATATATCACGAAGTTCGATTGGATTCTTATCAGTTTCGTTTATCATCTGTTATTTTGTTGATACTCGGGAAGAACGCGATACTACAAAGTTGAAAAACAGGTTGGCTTTCACTCAATTCTTTCTCTTTATTTTTGGTTATTATAAAGAACCAACAATATAGCACAATGGAACGATAAACATACCCATCGTTATATTTGGGGACGTACCAGCTGGCCCCCTTCCGTCAAATTTTTCGAATCGTCCTCCGCGTCAACGATAGGTTACAACAACACAAAATACGGGTGTGGACAAGCCAAGCCACAAAGCCTCCTTCCGCGATCACCGACAAAGCTTTCTCTACCTTTTTGTTTTATTCGCGCATTCGTATCTCGTTAATTTTCAATTAGCCCATGAGTAACTCAATTGAAGGTCAACGATCGGACAGGATTGATCTCGTCCCTTTCTTAAATCGCACATCCCACGCGTTGCTTTTTAACTATACGAATCACTGGTCACGTCACGCTCGCTCTGTTGCACTCTTTTCCCCGTCGTTACCTTATTCCGTTATGCACTGTGTTTTTGTCGGATGAGATGAAGTTTCCAAATTACTGAATTTACAAACCATATATGAACCGAAACGAGCAAGCACACTGTTGTTTACGAGCCAAATAAAAACATTCGGTGATCAACTACTTTTATAATTTTATGATAAATTACTCCTCGAAATAAATGTCAATAGAACTCGATTGTATATTCAAGAGTTAAGATGGCCGACAAATGTAACGCATGAGTAATTTTTACACTGCAACGAGACGCAGAAAAAACGAATGTAATAGAGAGGTTGCTTTCATTCCTTTTTCCTCTAGCCTTTTATCTACAAAAATTACTACAAAGCGAGTCGTCGTACGTACTGAAGCTGCTAATAATAAACATGTATAGGTATATCGATTTTAAAATACTCGATATAGGAGTGAATGAACGATAAAATAGAATGAATGAAATCGTGACCTAAAAATCTCGCATTTAAAAGAGAACGTAAAACCACCACGTATTGAATGTGACGTATCCATGCAAATTTCTGATTTGCTGATCAGATGTTTTGATCATATAATTCCTCCGTTATGCGATTATCAGCCGTCTATGCGACTAAATTTTGGAAATTAGCGATTTGTTTGTCGAAAGGAGAGAGATGAGGATTCAAGGTCAATGAATCGATTATTTGAAGCTTATCGTTCGACACCCGCGAACCTATATGCATACACGTACATAAATTTCAATTTTGCAGCTCTGTTCGAACTCTGAGGAAAATTCCAAATACAATCAGTATTTTGTATTACAGATTTTTATCAGACTTCAATTTTCTTCCATTTCAGAAAATTTTTATATAATATATAAAAATAAATTCTTTATTTCACAATAAAATAATGTGTATAAATTTTAAATGCAAAATTCATCTTTAATTTTTAACAATGGGTTAAAAGATTTTTCTCGTTGAATTTTCCCTGGAAAAATTGTGAAAATTTTTAAAAATGCTTTAGTCCCAAAAAAATCGGTCTTTTTTTCTCAACAAGACAACGAAATTTTGAGTTGATCCTATAACATTGGAGGAATTTAAATTGTACTCGAGTGAAAAGTTGTTCAAGATTAAAATGAAAATTAAACTTTTGTATTACACAAAATTTTCAAACCTACTGAAAAATCAAATCAGAGTGCCAATTGAGCTATATAATTTGAAACATTTTCGAAAGGCTATTATACGAATCCCCAACCACCATTTGTTTTCTGTGGTTCGATCGTTACGAGCCACGTATGTCTTTGGAATGATAGAATACTTTAGAATATGGAAAATATCCGATCAACTTTCTTTCAACTCCATATAATGCATTCAGGTATAAAATTAGTTTTTTTTTTCAATATATAGATATATATATTCTACAATTGTTCGTAATAATCTTAACTATAAAATGTGTTTCAACTCTTCGTCTTGTTTCCGTTCTTGGTGCTGTTTGGGATGTAGTTTGTAAACGAGGCTAAGAGATTCGTCCAACTCAATCATGTGTGAGCTATCGTAAATTTTTTGCCTTAGGTTGTACCAAATGTTTTATAACCATAGGCAAATGTTTCAATTTTTCTCTTATTTGAAACGGAACTTGACTCGTTTGTTGATAATTTTGATTGTATCTCGTGACGATCCCGGCATTGCTCTCGTACATAATTCCACCCCCAAAACTCTGCGGGCTTACCTATAAATGTTAAAGAGATGAAACTGCCATTAATACTTCGCAAATATTTCATTCACATTCGTGATTTTAATATGACGAAATAATTTAAATTTTCTAATTTTATTTCCATTTTCTTTATAAGTTGACGTTGAATGCGAATTTATTGTTTGCTCTTTAAAGTCAATTTAGAGGTAAAAAACTCACAGTGAGAGTGGAGCCGTCTTTGTAATTAACTCGAACGTCACCGGATGGCAATTGAGTTGCGACTCCAATTCCAGGAACTGCAACTTTGTTCATACTACAAGATGAGGCGCGGAGTGAATTCGAACGTCGTGATCTCGACGTAACGGTTGAGACAACAGAGCACGTGCCATCAAACGAGGGCATCTAAAACAATAATTGAATCGGAAAATATACGCGTTGTTCCTCTTTCCGAATAAAAATTTCTATGCAATATTAAACTATAAAATGAAACAAAACCAAATGTAAAAACATTCATTCAAAAGTGTATTTGAAATTTGATTGAGGAAAATGTCGAATCGGATAACAGCGGTAGGCAAGTTGGCATTTGAAAAAATTGAATTAAAATTTGTCGAACAAACTTTAGTTTTCTTTAGCTTCATATTCCCTTTTTAGTAACGAAAATGATCTTACCACTGGGGGACTGCTGGTTGTCCGAGAAATATTTTCTTTGTCCTGCATGCAGGGTGTGTCGTTAAGGGCCGTGATTGGCCGCCGTCCTATAATTGCTGGAAAATAGGAATGTCCAGTCGCTGATTCAAGGGAAGTCAAACTCGATTCGAGGAGTAAACAGCGCTGATACATCTCGTTGTAATACTCGTGGTATTCCTCTAGTTCCCGTGGAATATCACCCTCTGCATAACACCTGCCGGAGGTCTCTTCTGTTACTTTGATAACCGAATCAACTTGAGTTACCTGCAAATTTATCATCCACTTGCATTCATTTTTTTCTTGAACGAATTTTTCAAAAATATAGGGACAAATACTTGTCAAATGAAATCGAAATTGAAGTTTCGGGATGTCAGTATTAGAAAAAGATTTTCAAATCAAACGACAAACCTTAACTTGATCGAAAAAGTGAACCTCGCAGTCGGGATGGGGACCGTTCTCCATAAACAAACATTTCGCTTTATTTGTGTAAAGCGTGAGTTTGGGAGTTTTGGCGCGTACAAGTTTAACAAATCGTGCAGCGTACAAATATTTGCGATGATGCTTAACCGGCAGACTCTCGTACGAGTGAATAGCATCTGCTCCTCGACTCGGTAATGGCGGAGGTTCGCTACTTACGCGATGATTATCAGGTTTGTAAAGTACGATTCGTAAACCATCGCTGGATATACGGCAAACTTCACTCACCCGGTCCTGGTGGTTAACAAAAACGAATAGTTAAATAACTTTTCGAAAAATGCACGTGAAAAATCATATTAAACAGACTTACGTCTCCTCCTTTTTTCTTCACGAATTCAATGCAAACTTCGCCGTTGTCAAGAATCGAAAGAATAGCATTTTTGGTTCGATGCCGGGAAGCTTGAAGTCGAGTAGAATCTAAGGGTGGAATTTCGAGTTTTCCATTTGCTTCGTTCTGGCAATCGAGGCCTTTTTCCGCGTCTCGATCGCGCAACCTCGGTCGATCGGCTCTCTGGCAGCTCGATTGTTCCCTCACTTCGCAATTGCTGTGTTGAGAGGTCTCGGAGAAAATACGACTTCGGGGGGGTTGGGGAATACCGAAGAGAATAGAATTATCATCACGAGATTCTCGCCATCGTTCACCTTCTCGTTTTTGTCGATTCAATGGCGGATTCCGAGATATTGAATCAGCGATTGGCTCACTACGAGCACTAAATTGAGGCCCTAGCGCATTCAGCAGGGGCACCGATGTGGCTCTCTCTTCTGAACGCGATCGTATTCTCGTCAAACGACCGCAGGAAGAAAGAGTTCGGCCCAAACCAGAATCGATCGTTCCTTCACCTGATATTTCTTTCCCCATTCCTAATCTTTCTTGGTAAGGACGATCTTTATCCAACGAGGCAATGAATGGATGCTTTGAGATATCCCTCAATTTTATCCGCTCGCGAGGATTCTTTTTTAAAAGCTTATCGATTAAATCCTTTGCGTTGTCCGACAAATGACTCGGCATCGCATAATCCGCCATTACTACGCGTGTCAAGGTACTTTTCACAGCATCCGTATCAAATGGGGGCTTCCCAATCAACAAAGTATACAGCATGCATCCCAGACTCCAGACATCAGCTTCGAGACCGTGAGAAGCCCTTGTAGCAACCTTATAACGAAACAAAACAAACAATTCACATTTTAATGGACGAATTCAATTATTTTATCTTTCCAATGTTTCTTCGTGAAGGTTTACGAGTTTTTACGTGTACCCACTTTATATTTTGTCTTAATTACTTTATTTTACATCGATAAAATTCGTCAGTAAAAGTTGGTAGGAATAATTCATAGACAGAAACGAGAAGACTTTTCGCTTGGTAAAGTCGTCAATTTTTATACACTTATGGTTGGACACGTTTCTGAAGGGTGTGAACATCTCTCCAAAATTTTTTCTTTGTATAATACTTTTGTCTACGATAGCGAAGTTTTCAACTAATAGTTTTCGAGATTTTGTCGACCTTTCACTTTATGGAATTCTAATAAATATCAAATACGTCGAGTTTTCGTGCTGTGACAAATGAAAACGAAATCATGATTGATAAATCGATGCAATTTACCTCGGGTGATATATAATTGGGTGTACCGCACATTGTTAGGTGTTTTTCATCTGGTCGAGTGAGTTGCGTAGCTAATCCAAAATCAGCAATTTTCTGTTGATAAAAAAAATCGTGTATAGCGTCGTTGAGGAAGAACAGAAGAATTTGAAAAATTGCTTCAATCATTTATTCAATTTTGCTCACCACTTGCATATCTCTGGTGAGTAACAAATTTGAAAGAGACATGTCCCTGTGAAGTATCTGATGCGAGTGCAAGTACAAAAGACCCTGTACCACTTGCCTCATTATGCGTCCAGCTGTAATTATAACGTTTTTCAGTTAAGCCGAGGGATATTTGAAGGGACGCACCTTTTTTTAATCTTAGTACAAAAGGATAGAGAAATCATAGCTGTTCAACCACCTTGTTCTTCAGGAAGAGCCAACGATCCTTGAGCTTTGAGAAATCTATGGAGCTCCCCATTGTGACATAACTCCAAGACCAAATAAACATAATTTGCATCCTCAAAGAATGCATACAATTCCAGAATCGCGGGATGCTTCAGTCGGGAGTGTATGGCAACCTCTTGGTATACTCTACCCTCCATTCCTGCTGCTTGTGTAAGCTTTTTGTCGATCTAAACAAAATCATATGCAATTTCACTATCTTTTTGTTTATCATTTTTTGTACCATATTTTTCTTCTCATTTCTTCTTTAATGTTTAGATATCATAATTTATTTTAAAAATTAATATACCGCTACTTCATTTGCACCTAGGCTCAGTTTTATAAAATTATAGATGGTAAAAAGCATTGTAAAAATCTCATATATACTGTGAAAAAAACTCAAAAATAATTATGTCACAAATGCTTATTGAGATGGAATGAAAACAATCTTTCAGGAGTACAAAATTCAATCAGCTAAGCAGTTTGAAATATTTTCTCATCCATCATGTTTCAAGCGATGTTTCAAAAATAATCCAAACATATATTCTATGTTACTCTAAACTTTGGGCCTTGTTTGAATATTTTGATTTACACATTTGATACATGCGTTAAAATGCAATAGAATCAATATTTTTTTAAATGTGGTCCAAGCTGCATCAAGCTCGGAATACTCGATATAATGAAGTAGTGCCCAAGCTTTGGAGCAACAAGTGCTCTTGCCATAATAATAACAACCTATAAACTTAACCTAAAACCAAAATAAGTAGTTGGTGTACCATTTTGATAGCGACTTCCATCCCGGTTCGTAGACATTTTGCTCTGTAAACGCTTGCAAAACCACCCTTTCCGAGTAGATTCAAGACTTGGTATTCCTAAGTTAATTAAAGTGGAAAAAATATAGCACAAGTTTGGTAAAAGTTGTCAAAAAATTTCCATGGCAATGGCGAATTCGTTTGAAATGCTAACCTCAATTTGTTCACCGAACCCTCCAGAAAGCGGAGGCATTTTCTGCCTAGAATTTGACAACTGGATGAGTTATTTTCATGCACGAAAACTTTTCCTTAATCCTTCAGGATATTTAATTCGACCGAGGCACGATAAAAAACGCACGAAATCAAAACGAAAATATTTCACGTAAACACCAACAACCCGCCATTATCGGAACGGATTTCAATTTGTGCCGTACGCCGTACGCAGCGCTAGCGCTATGCAAAACGTCCGAACGATCGGGTTTTTTTGGTAACCAGATTTCCCGCCCGAATCTTAAAAAACACAGTTTTGACCGAAATACATTTTTCATCACATCGGTGGCATATTTTAATTAAGTCGAGTTTATATCAATTTTTTTACTGTTTACAAATTCTGCAATTGATTATTGAAAATTGAGGACAAAGTTAGGAGCGTAATAAAAAAAGAATAAAATTCTAGATATAACAAAGTTTAATCAATTTTACTGCTGTTGCATTGTGTACACTATAAAGGAAAACGGGTTACGCAAAGAATAAGATGAAGAGGGAGAATTAGGTGATAATATTCTTGTGAAAGATTTACAATAGAAGGAGTAGTAGTGAATTGTTAAGAACGTCGATTACAAAATCGATGTGCGAACATCGAACAAGTCGCTCTTACAACGAGCAAAATTTTTATACGAGCTACTTATACTTAAACTCCAGAATGTTCTTAAGGTGAAATGACGCATAGACTGGGCCGCCATGCGTAGAGAGGAATTTCAAGTTTTCTCCTAAACCACACTGATCATGAAAAAAAAAAAAACAACACCTATTCTGGCAACCAGCAAACAGCATAATTTGTTATTTGCCTGAATTGAAACTCTGGGAGAAAACTGGAACAAGCGATTTTTATCAGTCGAGGTCAGATGTTTCGTAAGTCCTATCGTCAAGCTTTGATCCAATGATTGCATTATTTTAACGATTTTACGAAAAACAGTGAAAGGAAAGTTGATTTTTATCGAATACAAATTGTTTGCAATGGTGGTGCCAAAAATAACTAAATTAGATTGGTGGGTTGTCATTGGCGGTCCAGGTCGAAGATGAATGTGCTCGCTGGGCTGGCGGCTGATAAATCGGCTGAGCACTTCGTTGTTGACCACGTTTTCGGTTGTAACCCTTTTGCCCAATATTTCCACCTCCTCCTACTCCTCCTCCACCGCTTCGACGAAATTCCATACCTGTAGATTTCAACAAATAACAATATCCTCACAAATATGGAATGAACGGTGTATGTATAGTTTTGTAATTAATCGCTGTGAATGTCAGTTTTGGTGACTCATCACTATTAACATTGATTAAGACCATAGAAAAATCGTCTTCGGCTTGATAATTTTACTGATCGATTAACGATATTATTTCCTCAAATCATATACCAACAGATATATTATTGATGTTTGTCAAACTCATTGATATTGATATGAGACTGAAATCTTGATTGAAAAAAAAAAAAATAAAAATAAGTTTGTTTGGACGTGCTACACATGCTACGACAAATAAAATTACGAAATCTTATGGAAAAAGAAGACTAAACGAATTATTTGTATTTATACAAATTGAAACGAGAGTTGTTACCAGATATGTGATTCTCGCCGTGATCATTGCGATTTTGTCGGTTCCCATATCCACGTTGATCATTCCGCCTTGTCGAAAGTTCTGGCTCAGAGTATTCCTGAGGTTTCTGAAGTTAATCACAGAATATACATCAATAAAATTAATGCTATTTAATATTGTGAGTATATGTAAAAAAAATGGTGAAATCGTAATTAGCAATAAAACATACGTCTGTTATAGGTATGCAGTCAACTTGCAGTACTTCTTCGTGGTTGTTGAAGTCCTTAAAACGCACCACGCAAGTTGTTGCAGATATGGCAGTTACTTGAGCGTTGTAGTACTGTAAAAATCAGAAAAAATGAGCAAGTTCAATATTTATACGGTGTAAGGTTGAAATCCTAATTTGATAATTCAATCAAGCATTGTTTTTTCCCATAATCAATTAAGGAAGAAATTAATAAATCGTAACAAAAATTTAAGAAATTTCTTTGGGAAAAAATGACTAAATTCAAAGGTGTTTCCAGAATTGACGAAAGTATTCGGTAAATATTAACAAGATCGCAAACGTTCCACAACTACATATGTTCCCACCAATTCGATTCTCGATCGATGGAATCATTAGAGAAATGAATGTGATGGAAACCCATGAAATAAATTTGCTGTTGTGAAAAAAATAGATATTTTGCAATGCTTCAACTATTCACAATATAATAATTCTTTGAAGCGATTCGAATAAGATAAGGAAATTTTGATATTACTTACTCTGTTGTCTTCCCAGTATTTAGCCATGCAGTCGTCTCCCAGTTTCCAGACCCAATTTCCGCCAGCGGATTCATTGTCAGGATTGCGATTGTTTCCATGATTGTTTTTGTAGAGCTCGTTTGAAGCGACAGAATGTTGGGGTCGGTTTGATTGATTTTTGTAGTTTTTATCAATCGCATTTAAAGCTCCAGCGTGTGTTTTATGCAGTGTTTCGTGTTGGCCTCGATTCTGTTTTCCGTGAGGCGCATCGTAACCCGAAATGTGTTTGTTCTTTGGCTCGGTTTCTATAGATTGCTTGTACCTGCTATCGGTGTGTTGATTTTTAGCGATTTCATCATGAGACCGAAGATTCTTGTTCGTGTAGGTGGACGAATCGATCGAATTAAAGACACCGAATTCACCTCGGGACTGTCCAAACGTCGTACTATTATTCTTACGCTCATTTCCTTGCGGCTTTGAATTATTACTTTTGAATGAATTTTCCGCGTGATGATTCCCATGGAAATCCTGATTACGCTGGAATCTCGGTGGTCTGGTTTGATGGACGTTACCAAAGGTATTGCTGGTCGGAAACGAATTGTGGCTCTCGTGACTCGATCGCTTTGGGTATTTTGACTCATCGTTCGCGTGCCTCGGTGCAGTGGGATATCCCCGGCCACCTCTTTGTGCTCTGAAAAATGAATGTCTAATTAGCCATTTGAACTTGGGATAAAGTGATTTAATAAAACTAATAATTTCGAAAGGAAAGTTGAGTATTGAAATCCACTAGTTCCTCGTTGACTGAAACAGATTCTGTTGTATTTTTTGTCTCGCGATATGATCACATGCATAAAAGGTAAAATGTTCATGATGCTTCACCTAACAAAAGTTTTTTTTTCTACTTGACCCACCTTCCTCCTTTTCCAGCTTGCGAATGATCCGAACCTCGCAGCTCTAGCCGCTCAAATTGATTTTCAAGCCTTTGAACATTGCTATTTTCGTTCGATCTTTGATACTGTTGCTGGAAATTGGACTGAGTTTCTGGTACGTCACTCTGCGCTGGTAATTTGTCTTCCAGAAAATCAAAAAGTGACACTTTTCCGCTACTTGGCTTTGTCTCTTCAGTTTTTTTCTCAAATCGTTTGCCTCGAGGTTCACGAGTTTCCCGAGGCTCGCGTGCAGAAGTCGAACGAGAGTCATTCGTTCGTTGCAAAGATTTGAGTGCTCTTTCGACATGATTTCGGCTGATTTTTAATGCGTATTCAGCTTGTTCGACCGTAAATCCTTGATCCACGATACGTTGAACACTGTGATCCAGTAACTTAAAAATAAAAAAAAATTAGAAAATGTTTTGTAAATATTTACGTGAAGGAAATTAAAATTGTTATTATTCACTGACGTAGACCAATAATATCGTGAGTTCATTCACCTGCTTATTCCCGCCGCCGAATATTTTTTTTCCCCCCAGTCGAGCAGCTTCTGCAATTGCATCTTGTCGTTGAGCTTCAAACTCCGTTGTTTCCTTGTCCGAATCTTTTCCCAGAGCCTTGAAATTTTTATCCTTTTCAATACCCCCTTTTATAATTTTTTTACCAAATGGAATCCAAGGAGGTGGACCGCCTTCTTCTACTGAACGAAGCCGTGAATGGGTTGCAAGTTTCTATGCGGAAAGAAAAAACAATATTTTTTTTATTTTTGTATTGAAAATCACTTTTTGGTTTGGGTTTACTTTACATCGAGCTTCAACTAACCCTGTTCAGTTCCCACTTTTCCACAAGATTAGGAACTTTTCCACCCAAGACTCTGGCAATATTTTTTGACGACAGTAATATAATACCGTGAGATAGGAGAACGTTGCCAGATTTCAACAACACTTTTGTGCCCGGCGGAGTATTCAACCTGCAAAATTTCAAAATATCATTTCATCTCTCAAAATAAGTTCCATCAAATTTCATGAACACACTTTTCCGTTCAGATATTTTCATGTGAATAAATTCATAGCCTCTTCCATCGATTTCCGTGTATAATTTTGGACAAATGGACAAATGTATGAGGAAAAAAATTCCTACTCGTTAAAAAATCATTCTTTGTGAAAAAAAATTTTGACATTAGATTAACATTTTTCAATGCTTTGAACTTTCTTTTTCATCGCGCGCAGATATTACAAAGTGAATGAATGTAACATTCAAAACTCATAAGCTAAGCCAGGCAAAAAAACCAAGCCTTTCATGAACAATGATGAGTCGTAAGAGATTATCAATTTCCCAGTTAATGGTAACTTATTAAAACCACATTTATTTGTTTACCCTAATCCAGAGATGTGATCGATCTCTACAGCTTGATAATTGTTTTTGCCATCAGTCAGGGACAGTTTCAGCATTCGTGGAGCAGTTCGTGATTCTTCATTGTATTTTGGAGCAGCTATGTTTCGTAATTTTTGAATTTGTAGGACAAGATTGCCATTTGTAATGTCGCCTTGGCCACTTCCAATTTCTCTGAGATCTAACTGCAAATAATGAAAAAAAATTGATCCAGTGATTTGTATCCTCTGATGTCTGTACATCGATAACTTTAACCATAAATGTGCTTTATTAAATTTAGGGTCTTGAGACATCAACACATGGTTTTTCAACCAGGTGTTTTTTCTAATATTTTTTCCCTGCTAAACTAACTTTTCTGGCTTTTATAAACTTTGAGGATCTACTTTAAGGATAAGCCATTTCTGGATACAATGCAATCTTCATTTTACTACAATATACTTACATCAACAGATCTTTTTATGATTTTCTGTAAATCATTTATAGAACCGGCATCACTGACTATTTCATATCCCTGCTCCGAAAGGTACCTGAGATTTAAAGAAAATTCAATAAATGAATTGTAAATAAGATGTAGCTGAAAAACTCCTCGATGCTTACCAGCCTTGTTCTTGTAACTTTTGCATAGTGGAATAATTGTTTCACTCATAGATCAAAAAGTGCCTAGGAACTTGAATTTCTAAATTATACAAAGGATTTTGTTTCAAGCACTGATCGGGTATGCCACTAATAAACACCCGTAAACATTTGTCAGCTGACGTACATTGTTAAAATTCTCAATTTTTATCGGTGACTATTTTTATGATTTAAACACCAAACTTGTTTAGATGAATGTACTTGAACACGCAGAATAGAAGAATTTGTTTTCTTCGATTTGTTGTCGGGAATCACTTGTTTTTTTTTGTAAGAATGTTGTACTGAAAACGGGTTTTGAAAATCCCATGTAACCGTTCTATTCAACTGATTCTACGACACCTCAACATCTCAACCACCATCTTTGGTGTTCAGGGAAAGAGGGGAAGAAAAAGCAGACGAGAAAAGAGATATCAATATATAAGCTCTATTTTCATGAGCACTGCTAAAATTGTGCTCCGAACGTTTCGTAACCATCTGCTGGTAAATTTATAATTCTAGAAATCACTCTCGCGAAGTCGAGTTTTCATCGTCGTTGGAAATCGGGATTACTTTCTTCTCCTCCCCCTTCAAGTTGTGCCCCCTCCAGTTTCACGAATTTACGTACTGGCAAACCGAAGTCTGGTGGCTCGTTCATTTCTGTTTCCGCTGTTGACCGAGCTCAAGCTTTTCGTTGTGTACCGGTAAGTCATTAAATACAAAGTTTGTCGTGCATAGCGTGCCACCACGCTACGTAGTGTATACGCCATCAAAATCCAATTCCATCCACTTCATAAATAAATTTCATATTAAATACGTTGATTAAGAAACATATTTGGATATAGCCCTACTTGATTTCGAAAGTATTTTTTCGATTGTGTACCAACGAAATGAAATCTTGATGTAAACTATCGTGATGATAATTGTATAGTCTCGTTCGTATGAACACCATTGATTAAAAACATACAATCTACAGAACTGAATTAACATTATAAATATCCCTCACATAAGCATCATTATGCAAAAATTATTACCCGGTTCCGTTCTTCTTCAGATGAACAAATTGCTGTACGAAAAAAAAAGAAGCGTTTCGAACATTCGCTCGATCATTCCACATTCATACGATTCAGGTAAATTTTCAGTTTGAACCGTAATTTATGAGAAATTGCCTTTTATAATACTTTTTAAATATTTCGCGAACAAATAAAAATTGAATAAAAATCAAAGCATAGTTACGCTCATCGAGTACTTGAATCGATTATACTTCTCGGATGATAGAAAATCAGAATGTTTGGTCTTTAACGATAACATGATGCGACCTAATTACCGCCCCAGTCTGAGTACCGTGACTGATTGGTTATTTCTATACTGAGCAAATTTATATTTCTCAACCAAATCAGTAATTCCACTTGAAATTTGCTGAATCAAGAACTTTTTGGTTGTAGAAATGAAGCGACCAATATGGAGGAATGGAATTTCATGCAATTTGTGCAAGGCTCTGTTACAATGTAAGTATTTCTACTAAGAATTTTTATCTTATTCAGATCAAACAAACTTCGTTAACCCTTCGAGTACACTGAGGGTCCAGTGGCCCCAAGGATTTTTGTGTTATGGGAATTAGGCTCGGAGGTGTGTACTCGAAGGGTTAAGCTGCAACATATTTTTCATGTTTTCAATTTCCACATAAAGAGTAGGTTTTTCTCAAATTTTATCTCAATAGTATTTGGGTCTTGATGTCTGAAAATTATTAAGATGATGAATCTAATAACGCTCCAGTCAATCAGAATATACATTGGCGAAACTGTTAAAACTGAAGATATACTAGACGAAAAGAAACAGCAAAATTGGTATATCTGAACAATAAGAAATTTTATTTTCATCTTACAGGCAGCCGAGAAATGAGTTGATGAAGCTAATTGTGAAACTCCGGTCAGTCACTGGAAATGAAGATGAAATAAAGTCAATGATATGCAAAAAATGAAATAGGAATTTCCACGCTCCACTTCTGGTGAGATGAATTCAGTTTTTGCTATACTTTGTGTGAATTAGATATCCCTAAGAGTTACATCATCTCCTCAAATGATGAATTTATAGTTATCCCTGTCTTACATACTTAGATGGTGAGAAAAAAACGTTCTGAATTTCTTCTGAAAAATGAATATTGTACGATAATGCTTATCCGGGGCTAACAAGATGTTTTCATTTCAGGCTCAAATTTTAACATTCTTCATCTGAGTAGATCGAGTACACATTCCTGCTGAAGTAATGGTACGATATTTTGAATACTCTGACTTTGGATATGAATTTTTTGGATTTTAACATGATGTAAAAAAAAAAGACAAGCATATGACTGATAATTTTTGATGTCAAACTTTATTTACTGACAATGCTTCAGTATTTCTATCTTCATATGTGCCATTTCTTCCGCCATTTTGTATTTTTTGTTTTTTATTGTTCCAGAAAGTATCTTCAACAATTCTAATTG
The DNA here is from genome assembly GCF_019457755.1 of Venturia canescens. NCBI lineage: Eukaryota > Metazoa > Arthropoda > Insecta > Hymenoptera > Ichneumonidae > Venturia > Venturia canescens. The sequence continues at coordinate 37,507,374 of NC_057421.1, forward strand.
CAATCAATGATGGCCAGAATTGAAAATTCTAACATGAAAGCCTGATAAGGATTTAATGATCCAGGTAAAGATCTCACTGACTTTCGTTTTTGTTGTTGCAAATAAGTAGAAATATAATGATGATTCAATATATACGCTATTATGATCTATGGATATGATTCGTACTTGCCCTCACTGATTTTGAATAGTTTTTCAAATATTATTGAATTCACAGAATCGTGAAGTTGACATTCAGCTTTTTGTTTTGTAGCTTGAGCCAGAAGGCGTTTGAGGCTGATTAAGGGGACAGTATCGGTGAAAAAAAATCTTGGTAAGTTCGCAGATTCTTCGTTCACCATTTTGAATGGGAGATTGTCTTGGTTGGAAATCGTAAACTTCCAAATCATTATATAAATAATGAACCAAACGCCTGATTTTTACTCTGATGTTATTCTACTAATATACGCTATGATTCACAGTGATATATCATTTTTTCTGAGCATGATCAACTATTTTATATTTTTTCAAAATAGAAGATCCAATCTTAGGATAATTTCTTTCATTTGTTAAAGATGGACCGTGCACAAGAGGATCTCCCAACAAGATTGATCTTTGTTCCTGACCCAAGCAAGATGCACACAAGATAATAGAAAAGAAAAATATCTTGCATCGGAATTGTAGATGATGATGAGAAACATGTTTCAATAAAAAATTCTCAATTCATTTAGAAGTGTATCTTATTCATAAGTCATTTTTATAAACAATGTGCATTTTTATCAAATATCCATAGAGAAATTTTAACGTAACTTTTTTCGTGAAACCTTGCAGTCCCAGTAATTGATTAGTTTTACTATCGAGAATGCCCAATTGCCCGAGTATAACGAAATTGTTAAATAGCATTAGATATTAATGACATTGCTACTGCAGATCTGCCACTAATAAGTAGCTTTGACGTGAGATTTGAGATTCATTGTTTTCACTAGAATAATTATTGCGAAAAATTAACAGCATTATTCGGTCGTCAATACACTGAAAACTACTTGTTTTTATTTTGGTTGTTTGATTATGGGGCCAAAATTTAAAATATTGTGACTCTGTTTTTTTAACTACTCAAACAGACAATTCTGACCTTGTTGAATCGAAAATGCAGTACTGTGCGACACTCTAGTAGTACACAGAATTTCTTCGTATTCGAATGCGAACGGGATCTCGCAGATAGAGATTGTTTCCCCGCAGAAGCCTGACTCTGGAATTTCGATGAAGAAAAAAACTCGGACACTCGGACATTTTATGAATTTCTAAATTATTCTCGACATTGTCGAATTACTTATAATAATTATAATATTAATAGTATTATAGTACCGCTATGATACGTCCATTCATTTAGTTTCTAAAGTACACTGGTCTAAAAAATTAGTTTTATTTGTAGTGATTAATTCTCCCTTTTTTCATAGTTTTTTCCTTAATATGAAAGTAACTAAAAACAATGCGACACGGGACTTTGTGGCGTTCAGCATTCCCTTTGACAAACAATCTTTAATAAAAATTGCACTGACTAATGTAAAAACTGAAGAATTTTTTCGAGTGTTATTCCTCAGGACTGTCGTACTTGGAGATGGAATGTTACCATGTCAAGGAAGAACAGAATATTAGAGTAATCTTATTAGTGTGTTTACATTGAAAATGTTCGCGAGTTCTGCTGTTGAAATAAAAAATTTCGTCATTGTGAGAAATGCTGACTCAACAAGTGAAAATAAAGTTATAATCTAACTCGAAAATGTAATGTTACCGATTAGAGTAATTCTCGTTCATTAAATAAAAATGTCTTATCACTATCGATGAGTAGAAATACGAATATTCGGTGAGAGCGTCATTATTACTAAAGGTCGAGAATGATTGGAGTGTTTTTGTTGTTGTGGTGCAGACCCTTGGTAACGAGATTCATGAATATTGATAATTGAGTATCTACGTGGGAGTTGCTGCTGTTGGATAGTCAATAACAGAAATAGGCACCATCGCAACCATGTTGGTCACAAATCCAGGGAGTAATTTGTTATCGGATCGAAGTCTCTTTGATGCGTTGCATTCATGGCCAGCACGTAACCCCACAGTTTCATAGCATGAGAACAAACACTTTGAATTTCCTCGACCTCCTCGTAATCGAGATCATTGCGCCAGTGGAACGGCGCTGTTTTCGAATTTCTATATGTGCTCCAGAGACCACCGACGTCGTTTTTTGTATGCGTCTCTAGGTACTTTTGAACGTTCGGATGAAGATCCAAACCGTAAAATTTGTACAAGCTTCTGGCGTACGTGAACGGATCCACCGACAGATCTTCATACCTGACGACTCTGGAAAAAAAAAACGAAAAGATAATGAGAGGTTTTGACACTTTGGGAACGACTCAACTAAACATTTTTTTTCGAGTGAATTAAACAAATGTTTCCTTCTACCGAAGAACGGAATTTCATTTGTCGCTCTAAGAAAGCGAGGTGGAGAAAAAGAATATTCTTAGCCTCGTCATAATAGAAAAAATCAGACAAAAAAATATGAAAATTAACAAAATATCCCCGTCGTTTGCGAATAATTCGTCGAATCCTATGACTATCAAGAGACGCGGTAGCGACTCTATGCCAAGCATTAAAAGAAAAAACAACCGGCCTGTAAAAGAAAAGCCAGCGCGAGTAGCTCTTTACATTAAAAAAAAAAAATTTCATTCAATATAAAAATAGTTGAGAAACGGTTTTTTTTGGCAAATTTTCCACAAATCTATCCTCGCCCAATCTGACCTGAAGGTTTGCGGGTATTTTTTCGCGAGTTGGACGGATACCATGAAATCCGACACCATATCATTGCAAACGAGAGATGGATCGGAGCAGTCTGGATTACTAGGACACCAACCACGATGTTTTCGAGATTGCAACAACCCTCGCGGATCTCGAATTAACAAGACCATTCGGACTCCCAAACTGTTTAAAAAAAAAAGTTTCATGGATTAAAAATGTCTATTAGATTAACAGAATGCGTATCAAGTTGGGGCTGAGAAAATTCGGAATTATTCCAATGACATTATACCTCTCTTCTTCTAGGAATATTTGAGCCACTTTGAGTCTCAACCTAACCAGTTTCATTGATTGAAATGGAAACAATCGACAAAACTTTGAGACGAAACGGGAATCCCAGCAAATTTCTTTATGATTTTGACATTGCTGCCACAGGCGGGTATTATGATTGAACACCCATGGACGACCATTTCTCCCGTAATCTAAATAATTTTCTGAAAATTAAAAATAGACGTGATGATCAATGGTAGCTTAGCTATTATATCGAAACAAAGGTAAATCTGTCGAACCAGGGCTGCAGCCCAAAAGTGCTCCAAATTTTTTTTTTATGTTTTTTATCACTAATATATGGTAGCCCATGGGATATTATGGTGGGGGACGCCATAAAACCCCATAAAAAAAATAAAAAATTCGCCATAATGAAAAATATTACTCTATTACATTACAGTAGATATTACAGTAGAGGTGATGAGTAAGTAGTGCCATGGCACTCGACACACACACACACACACACACACACACACGCACGCACGCACGCACGCACGCACGCACACACACACACACACACACACACACACACACTGACTCACTCATTCACTATCGGAGTCAATGTCATTGAAGAAATTCTTGATAGCCGTAAGTAAGAAATGGAGACGCGTGGTGTGATCTTGCAAGTGGTACAAATAACTTCCCGTTGAAGAACCCCATGATTTTGAAGAATGACGATGCTTTCCTTCCGATTTTGGAATTTTATAATACATTGGGTAAGCGACATTTCACAACTGTGACAATCCATAGTCTCGAGAATACTAATATTACGAATATTTATCGTAGAGACTTACCTGCTTCTCGGATATAAACATTGTAGCAATGTAAACCTCATCACACCTTCTTACAATATTCCATTGTTTTTCGGTGTGTTTGGGTTGTGTGTGTGTGTGTGCGCGCGCGCGCGCGCGCGTGTGTGTGTGTGTGTCCATTCTCGATTCATATCAGTCTTAGTTATGATTTTCAGTTTTATAATTTTCATGGTGTTTTTTATGGTGGTCGAGGGTGTCCCCCACCATAATTTTGCATTTGACACCTTCCTTGAGTGATAAAAAACGTTAGAAAAAAAATTCAGTGCATTTTAAGCTGCAGCCCTGGTTCGACAGATTTACCGAAACAAAAATTACAGTCCATAAAGAGAGCAAGAAAGATAAAAATATTGAGATTATTTAATTCAATAAAAAACATTGATTATATATAGGATTGTATGCTAATAATGGATAATTACGGAGTTTGTCGTAATCGCACTTGAACAAGGCATAGATATTTTCGAGAGCTTCGTTCGCCAATTCGGGCTCTCTCACTTGGACGATTCCGAAGTGCAATAATGGCTCATAATGATAAAAACTCGCTGGATGAGCGTTTATTACATCACCGAGAAAAGTACTGCCGCTCCGCCAACTCGTGAGTATTACGCTTCTCATTGGTCTGCCGCCTCTTTCCATAACAAGATCGTCCAGTGAACTGAATTGAACAGTGAAAAATATGTACAAGATTAAAGACGCATCTTGAGGGAGGATTTTTTTTATTATTCAAAAAACATATCCATATTATTCAAAAAATATATCAATTGCTTTCGAGCTGTCGTCTTTCGAGTTGTCATTTTCAAATACAAACCTAACGTTAACGCCATATTTTCCGTTTGGATAATCGTAGGTATACATTTCTCTTTCTATAGATCTTCTTTGCAGATCGAGGACCCGGTTGATCTCAAGATTCGTGATATCGTTGAGCGACAGTAAGTTTTCATTTCGAGCCAACTCCTATAAAATAATTTTCATTAGTATCAGATTATCGATCATATGGGCTCGAAATACATTTCATCGAGTTCAATTCAAATTATACGTAATAAATGCGATGAAAAATATAATATTATACGAAATTCGAATACGAATGAAACAACATCAAGGCCAATGCAAGCCCCATAACTCTGAATGTTCACACAGCTAGTTTGTTCATCGCGAAAGGGAAACGCAAATTTTTGCAGATGAAAAAAGCATAATGCAATTCGCATAAAGTTATGGAAAGTTTATGGAGTTAGGTATCATCGTTGCAAACGGAAATTCAAATTTTAGTAGATAAAAAACCACAAATTGCGTGGACCACACAAAAGTTGTACATGGTCCAGGCATCTTTATAATACAAGCAACTTTGTCATGCAACTATACACTGAAGCCCATGAAGGATTGTTGAATTTATGGCAACTTTAGCGAATGACTCACCGTGACTGGATCTGGAATTTTGATAATCTGTGGCCTCACTTGAACTTCCTGCGTTGACAAATGCAAATGAAAAATGTGACGTGAGAGTGTGTACTTGGAAAATTATTTTTTTATCTTCTGATTCTTCTTTGAGAAGCCACGTTCCAATTGATGGTGCATAAAGCATGGTGTGAAATGGAAAACTTAATGTAATGTTAATGAGTTCTCATAACGATCGAATTATGCAAAAAAAAAAATAACTTCATCATACATGGTTCTCTTCATCATCAAAAAAATGAAGTGTAAATTAAACTTCATTATTGCCAAGAGGGAATCTTTTATGTTGAAAAGATGATTGAGTAATTATTTATCCCTTTGTAGGATTTATGACAGGAAAAATCTATAAGTGGGCTTTAGGGTTGAAAATCTTGTAAAAATAACCAATAAATTGGAAAAACTTTCAGAGGTTCGGATCACCAGATTCTTGTACAAATTTAATATAATTCTGTTAATCTTTAGTATTGATTTTACTGACCGATATGACTGGCTGCAGACGATGCTCAAGATATCCGCTATAACGTTGACTAAAGGCCAAAAAGAAAATGCAGAGAGACGTCAGGCCAACCAGTCCATACAAGCTCAGACGTTTTGACATCTTTGTGCCTGATTTGAATATTAAAACATACAGACTAGTGAGCAGCAACATAAATAAATTTCCACTAAGGAATCATTCAAATATAAAAATTGCACATCCAAAATTCAAATTTTCACTCGATTCGGCTATCTTTGCCAAATAATTAGTAGGCATTCAATGATAAAAACTTTTTAAGAATATTGATAAAGAAAAAGTCATAAATAATGGAAAAAATGCTGCGACAGTGATAAAAATTTTACAAGTCTTTGGTTATAAAAAATTAAGATGTGCATTTTGCTTATGCAAATGATACTATTTTTAATAATTATTTCTTTATCATCTTTACTTTTTCCTCTGGCAAATGTAAACTTACGGTTGACATGGATTCTCATGATTGCATTCTTCCTCAAAGATGCTTTATCTTTTATTATGTTTGAAAAACATTATCATTTGCATGGATTGAGTCATCTCAGCGTTTCCTCCTTTGATTTTTTCAAATTGTCCTATCATTTTGTCTCTATTATTCACTCTGAAAAATTACAAACTGAATTAGTTTATTATAGTTCAAACAAATATTGTCGGATTTGGAATAATTGATTTCAAACATGTAACAAGTTGTTCAAATTTTTACCATAACCTTTTTTTTATACTAATATATTGTGCATTATACAGGAAACTTTGCAGTCACAAGTCTAAAGAACATAAATTTTTGTGAAATATCACATCTGACACTTCTTAGAGTTGTAAATATTTTCTATTGGATGAAAAAGTGGAAGACTTTTTGATACCAGCAATAATAAAAAAAATAAACATTGGCGCACAACTTTTTTCACATTTATTTTTATGTGACAGCCAATACTGTGAATGCAAAATATAACTTTTTTCCCAGTTGACAAGATATGTTTTCTAATTTGATAACACTTTTTTTTTCTTCATACAGTAAAATAGATTGAATAAATAAAACATTTGGATTTATTAGACTGTTAGCTGTGCGTTTTATTCGAAATGTTTTTTCACTCTGAACGTAATGAAATATAACACAACGATATAAAACTATAATTTATAACATGAAGTTAATTATATGAGACACCGTTTGAGAAAAACGAGCTGATAAAAGGCCAAACCCTGAAAAACCGGGAAACAGAACAAAAGCCAAAATTCAATCTGATGTTTGTTTTCACATATTATTAGAATAACCTATACGATGTCCGTATCTTATTTATACGTATCGCTGCTGCTGCATGGATGTATGTATATGTACTTTGGACTTATAAATACCGAGGGTTGGTAAAAAAAAGTGTGACTGCGGTGTGACACTGTTTTTCACTTATATATTGGATGATGAGACTAGAAACATTCTGCCACGCGCTTTTCGACTATTCTCATTTCCCGTTTCCCGTACTCGATTGAGAACATACATTTTCATCATATCATTTATTTACCATTTTACTTCAATAGAAAAACGAACGCGTTCATACAGTACACAAGCGGAAATTAGGATGAAAAAACGTATCTTTCACTACGCGAACGTGTTTTTTACTCTCATAGATATGAGATGGAAATTGAAGAATGTAATCGCGAGTTGTTGGCGCTGGTGACCGCGCCACTTGACTGCGATCGCTGCTCTCGCCTGCTACAGAGAAATGCACTATATTTCCAATGCACCAAGGCTGTAGGAAATCATCGATCTAACAAACTTGTTCCTATTTTCATTAAATAATAATAAAAGTGTTTATGACTGGAGAGGCATAAGAAAATAACTGGGTATATTTTTTTTATGCTGTATGTACGGTTTCTCTATACATTTACGTTTTTTTACATTTCATTGCAGTCGTCAGCTGGGAAAAACGCCGCGGTGTGTGCCAAAATGACCGAGGGAGAAAGTGCAGAGATGTTGCAGATACCAGAACACGAGTAAACGACACAAAATACGTTTCTATTTCAACATATTTTTTCTAGACGCATCTTATTAATCGTTTGTAAATAAATCGTATGACGACCAAACATGAAAATTCTATAATTAAAAACACATGATTGTGAAATCAAATTTAATCGATGAGAAGTAAATATATATAGCCTTTTCACACATCTTTTCAAAGTCTCTCGAATCCTGATATTTAAATGATTCAATGGAATTGAATTATTTTCATAACGTTTGCAGTTTTAATTATATAAATGAATTTATGAAACCCATCAGGTAGACCAAAAAGAAATTCATACGAATGAAAGACCGACGAAAATTTGGATAATCGTTTAATTTAAATACATATTTGTTTGTCGTCGAATTCGTGTAGTAAAACTTATCTCGTTGATTCGATGAATTCGTAGCGAAAAAATACGAAAAATATAAATACAAATATAAAATACGAAAAAATCAAAATATAGTCTCGGCGAGTCTCAGAGGACGACAGAGCTGTCAATGTACTTGTCCCCAGACTCTACAGCGCAGAGAGTCTTTTAATAATTTACAGTTGACTCTCCCATCTGTCAACCCATCGAGACTAAATTCTCTTATGTCAAGTTCTCACCCACAATCTTTGCTGCTGCTTCCAGGACTGGTGCCACCAGAGGGCACGAGCAGCGGGCATCAAAAGGGATTCTAATAATTTTTTTTGCTTTTTTCGGGTATAATCGATAAGATTGATACCTTTTTTATCGTCAGTCCAAACTCGGCGTTTTGTCCTAAAAGAGGGGGTTACGGGAATCCGAGTAGTCTTGTTTGCAAGTAGTAGTCACGGTCTGTTTCAATTCGGGGAGGTGCAAAGAGGAGGATTGGATTAAAAAGCAGACGACGAGACGCACGATCAATCGTGTGATTCCTCAGTTATTTTTATTTATTATTTATTCTTCTTGTCGTTGCTCTTTCGCAAGAGCAGGTGCCGCTGGAATAAATGCATCCTTTTCGAACGTCCTTTCATTCGTTGTATCATACGGTGCGTTAAACTTGTATCAGTGTCCGAAACGAGTGACGAGCGGATGAACAAGATCGCTCTCGGATGCTGTGTCAAAGTGGGGGGCCCATTTCTCACACATTTTCGACGGAAATAACTCGCGGTTCAGCCATTATCGTTAATTATTTGATGTGTACACTAAACCTAACATTGCAGCGGGGTTCATAAAAATCGCAAATCAAACGAGCGAGTGGTAGAGTCGATGAGTTAATAATTGGAAAAAATAAATAAAAAAAACAAGTTTTTTTTTGGCAGTGTTCGAATATTAAAATGTGATCGATAAAATCATCGTTGATATAGCTACGGATGACCTTATTCGTTCGACAACATTCTACGAAGTCTACGCATCGGCACTGGTGGCAATTATATACTTTGTTCGTTCCACCCTCTTTTTCCTCCCTTTCGCGGTCGAAAAAGTTGATATATTAGGCTATAGGCTGAATAATCAGACTGCGAAAAACGAATAGATCACCGTGCGGTCACGAAACTCGAGCGAGCGGGAGACGGATTTAATAAACAAAACAAAAAAGTCATATAAAAGAGGTTTATAAGAAATTGGTGTTAACAGGAAGTCCGCTTCTCCCAGTAGAGAGCATATGTGGATTCTCGTGAATTGATGCAAGAGCCACGAGTTTCGAAGGGCGACGGCGGTGGGGGGGATGGTGGCGGTGGTGGTGGCGCAGACGAAGGGAACGACGAGGACGACGGCGACGGCGACGGAGAACGTCCTCGCTAGATATATCGACACTAGTAGCAGGGGCCGGTAGTCGCGCCGGTGGCGGCGTTCGAAACGGAGTCTGCTGTTCGATGCGGTCGTTTGAACGTCAAACGAATCCCTCAAAAAATTCAATCGTTTGCCTTTCGTATTTTCCGGTGATTTCGTATTCGTTCAACTCCCCATCCCACTTTTTTACTTTGCCGTGACACTTTTGTATTAACCACTGTGCGATTACAAACGAAAGACATTAAATTCCCTGGCTTCGTACTCTTCCTTAAATCTTTTCGTGTTCGTTCGTAATCACCGGCACAAAAATTCGCCAGTTATACTTCGATATCCATGTAAGTGTTAACGCGTACCACGAGAGATTTCGAGGATCAAATATCAAGCTGGAATACAGTGTGTCGTGAATAAACGAATAATATATAATACAAACTTGATTTTTTCCGTTGAGAATCGAGGAAAAACTTACGCATATACCGTGTATCACCGAAAATATATTCTCCGAACCCCTGTGAACGGTGAGTTCATTTTTTTATGACCATTATCATTTTAATTACATTTAAATACGTAAATGATAAATTTTATTGAAAACGTATCATTACGACGGGACATGCGAGCGTGTTTTAATCAAGATATTTCGACACGCGATACAACATGCGTGCCGATTAGAAATGAACAGGAAGTCTCGTGTACGTCCGGACTCAATATTTCTACGAAAAATGCTTCAACAATCATTTTTTGGCAGTTGAGTGCATGCTATTATGCCTATTATTTCTTCATACGCCAAATAAAGCCTTTCGTCAATAGACCGCTACGATTTGTTTACATATTCAACAGCTCTTGGACTTATTCAAGAGTCGCAATTTTTAAGGATACTCTTTGACTCGATTAATCGATTTCATTGCCCCTTTTACTCTCTCATTTTCTCTGGCTCGAATACGACACAAGGGAGTTGTATCGGGGGGAGAAAATGTTTAGTTCCTCCGTTGCTACGCATTTTACGTATAGAGTGATACGTGTTGATTCGATGCGGAAATCCGATTTCGAAGTAAAATTCAAGTATCTTGGAAATTTGACAACCTTCGCTATTGATCGTGAGAAAAATGCACTTGAACTGCTACTACGAGTCGAGTGAATAATAAATAAGTGTAACGCTCAGTAAATCGACGATGACACGTGTACTCTGGTGGTATCAGCATCACGTACTTGTGCGTTCTTCAACTTTTCATCCTTGAAGCACAATACATTTTTTAATCCTACAAATTGTTACGTGGATTTATATACTTTTCTTTTCCATCATTATTTACAATACTTTGAAAAAATATTCTACAAATTCACAAATTATGTATAAGTGATTTGAGAAATTGATGAATGCGGCAATCGAATATTTTCATTGAGTTTTAATCACCGCGTCGCTCAACAATTTTAGTAATTGTAGAAAATTTCGTTGAAAATGCAAAAAAATTTTAACTCAAGGCTGAAATTTTCATAAAACGTTAAAAACTTGAAATAAATTAGTTGCTCTGTCCTTATTTCGCAATCATTTCAACTAATTCGCCAATATAATTTTTTTTGCTACCGTTCGCAAGGTGTTCCTTTCACGAACTCCAATATTCTACGAACAACTGATTTTAAGTTACAGTAAAGTAAAATTGCATGCAAATAGATTGGCCAAATTTCAGGTCAGGTTATCGAACATTTAATAAAGAATTGAAATTTCAAAAATCGTAAAATTTACATGGGAGCTTGTGCAGATTCCAGCTTCACATTTCTATTCAATAATTCATAACTAAATAATTCTAAATTCCTAATACTACACTCCTGTCGCACAGATAGAAAAAAGCTTACTCTGTGAAGTGCTATATTTTTCATTTTGGTTTCCTCATAGAGGAAGCTCTGCAAATTTTTGCAAAGCTTATATTTTCAAAATTGTGAATTTTCACAGTATCGCTGACTGTAGTAATTTATGAATCGAAAGAGTGATAGTCGAATTTTCGAAAAATCGATATTTTAATCATCGTCCTATGGGCGATTGTTATCTTCGAACCTTGCAGTTTCTGCTTTATTTATTTTCGGCATTCAAAGCTCTAGTTGAATCTATCTGTCTCCATATTATTATTCAAAGTTTATAAACTCGAGATTTTAGCTGCTCGAAATTTTAGTCATTCCAACATTTGATCCCCACCCGATTGCGTGTTTAATTAAAAATTCCTTCTTTGAATTCGTATTTACCCGAAAATATGTATTTCAATAGTTTTCATTTCGAATGCAATTTTAACAGACCATCTGAATGTCAAAAGTTCATATTTTCGAATTCAAAGTGGAGAGTAATTGTTTTACAGACAGATCAGAATATAGAGTAGCAAAAAATCGAAAGTGAATTTTTCGAGCCTATAAAACTTAGATATACAGAATAGAGATGGCTCGAAAAGGCGAAGTTAAAAAATGGCGATGTTTAAAATTGGAGATCACCGGTCTGAGTAAGTGAGTGAGTGAGACGCGTGTATTTGCAGTTCGACTGCATTTCTTTATTTTGATCGATCGACTTTCTAACGTTTCGCTATTTTGACTGTTCGACTTTTTGGTGTTTCAGTATTTCAACCTCAGTAATATTTGATCTTTCATTATTATATTTTCAAAATTGTGAATTTTCACAGTATCGCTGACCGTAGTAATTTATGAATCGAAAGAGTGATAGTCGAATTTTCGAAAAATCGATATTATAGTCATCGTCCTATGGGCGATTGTTACATTCTATTATCGATGTAAACGTGCTTCGAACCTTGCAGTTTCTGCTTTATTTATTTTCGGCATTGAAAGCTCTAGTCGAATCTACCTGTCTCCATATTATCATTCGAAGTTTATAAACTCGAGATTTTAGCTGTTCGAAATTTTAGTCATTCCAACATTTGATCCCCGCCCATGTTGAAAATATTGAAATATACTGAAACCTTCTCAATTTTTGCAGCAATACATCGTAATTTTATCACTGCACTATATTAGAAGTTATCAATACGCGAAATTTGCGATTGAAGGTTTCCAAATGAGCAGCTTTTAAACAGAAATTTTTACTCCCAACCATGGTAAAATCTATGCCTAGCTCGAACAGAAAGTTATTTAACTGCGGAACGAGTCACATTTTATAATGTATTGTTAGACGTTTTGTTATGCTTCTTCAAACAAATCCAGATATGTAATATAGATTTGCACAAAATAATGCTATGTGTGCAACGCTAGAAAAATCAGAGTAAATATAAGAAAATTCTGAATAATCGTTAACGCGTTTGATAATTGCTGCGATTTAGGAGGAAATATTGTAATGTAACATCGCAGAATTAACAGCACGTGATCACACACTTAGAAGTTATTACGATTCCATGAAAAAAATAGAATGGAACATAGTAAAAACTAGTAGAGCTTGTCACGACCTTGTAGATTTACTCCGATACGTTGGAAGAGATTACATGGGAACATAGTAAAATTTTCAACATCATTTTGTTTCTTGTACATTTTCAATGATATTGTGGGACAAATTACGATGGCCCATAGTAAATTACTTTACTATTCTTCCCCCTCCCCACTCGTTTATAGAACTTTGCTCATTCGTGAGCAAGCATTCTATTCCATTCAGCGTTCATCGAGCAACGAAAATGACCGTGCGTGGAGCCGAAATAATGTACGCAGCCAAAGTTTTTCAAAAGTTTTCATTGCATCGATCACCACTTCGATCAGAAAACAAAAATTAACAGCTGGTCGGCAATATAACTATGGAATAGTTACAATTACGCAACGTACTGATTACGTACAAGTTTACCGGTCTCGACGGTAACATTTACATTCCTAAGACGTGGATCTAAGATAAAATGAAAAATAATTGTCAGTCCAATTTGGTTAGTGTAAAAATTTTTTTGTACATGTTTTTTGTGCATATTTTTATAAATAAAATATACTGTGATTAAAATTATTTAGTGTTGTTTCCTTTACAACCTACTTACGAATCATCCAAATGCCATGACCATTAAAACATTAAAAAAATAAGTTATTCGAAATTCTTATTCCCGATGGGTGGGGATCAAATGTTGGAATGACTAAAATTTCGAACAGCTAAAATCTCGAATTTATAAACTTCGAATGATAATATGGAGACGGATAGATTCGACTAGAGCTTTGAATGCCAAAAATAAATAAAGCAGAAACTGCAAGGTTCGAAGATAACAATCGCCCATAGGACGATGATTAAAATATCGATTTTTCGAAAATTCGACTATCACTCTTTCGATTCATAAATTACTACAGTCAGCGATACTGTGAAAATTGGGTGGGGATCAAATGTTGGAATGCAGTTTATAGGCTCGAAAAATTCACTTTCGATTTTTTGCTACTCTATATTCTGGTCTGTCTGTAAAACAATTACTGCCCATTTTGAATTCGAAAATATGAACTTTTGACATTCGGATGGTCTGTTAAAATTGCATTCGAAATGAAAATTATCGAAATATATATTTTCGGGTAAATATGAATTCAAAGAAGGAATTTTTGATTAAACGCGCAATCTGCTGAATAGTTGATCGGGAATAAGAATTTCGAATAACTTATTTTTCTTCAAACTGATATCACAATTTTTAAAATTTCGAAATATCGACCGTTCTACAATTCAGTTATTCGACATATTGAACCCCACCCGGTGGGGTTTGTTATCATTACCTTTGGCGTTTAGAGGTGTTTAGAGTTCTATTTTTCGGTCCTTATAAGGAAAAAACATCTGTGTAATCAATCGATGAATCCCCGAAATTTAGGGCAGTAGTGCTCGGATGGGAGTTTCGTAAAACCCAGAACACTTGCGTCATAGACACGTGTCTTTGGTATAATGACATGTCTATGCGTTATATTCGGTGTCTTGATTAGGTGATATGCGCACTTAGTTCGAGTTCGTTTTAGTTGAGTTGCAAAAGAAAAATAAAATAATAAAAATTTAACATCGGTTGTGACATCTACATGGTACCGCGTTACCACAAACTATAGTAAAAATTACGAGAAAACGAATTCAAAAATTCGTATAATAATCTCTCCGTGTATAATTTCGCAATTTTTTCAGGTTTTTATAGGTTCATATGGAAGGCGAATATATGAAAAAGGAAAAAAAAATTGGAATTTTCGTTGCAGACAATAATTACAATCTCCACATTGTACACAGCTAAGAAACTTCGACAAGCAGACTCGACGCCATGTACAAATTAGTATTTCTCACATTAAAAATGTTTTTGTACTTTTGAAATATCCTTGAAACTATACCCGAAATATCCCGAAAACAATCGATTTTTTTGACTTTCTAAAGCGGGGGACCCCCTCTTAACGATGGAAACTGAAAAATGGCAGAATCAGAAGCTTTTCCTATATATGACCGTGTGACTCCTTAGAGGTTACAAATCGGTTCAAATTTCGAGTCCCCCAATTTGTACCACCAAAAAATACGATCATGCGGAAGAAATACCTTAATTATCAGTCATTTCGTTCGGCAATAAAGAAACATCATGATTTTATTAAAACCCCAGCGGATTGTACGACCAAGGCATCGGTCCAAAAAAGTACAATAACGACTGAAAATAACCGAAAAACGACTAATTTCGGTCGTTTTTGTATACTTTTGTCGACTGATGCCTTGGTCGTACAATCCGCTAGGGAACTAATAGTATTAATGACGTTGAAGTTTGCAACGTTTTAGTCAGACGAAATGATTTTAAAAAACTCTCCAACAATTCCACTAATTCGCCAATTTTGTGCTACCGTATTTGCAATTCATAGTTTTCAATCTACACCAATGATTTCGTGAAATAAAAAATTTGTTAATTATGAATGTTTTTTTCGTTAAATCCGTTGCAAACTTCAGCGCCGTCGGTATTAATTCAGCAATTTATGACAACGTTTTTTTCCCAAATATTTCTTCCAATTCAGTATTTTTTGTCAATGCCATTGATGAATTTCGCTTATCAATTAATTCCAATAGTCGTACTTGAGTTAGTATTTCGCTTCCAATACGGCTTTGTTCTTTAGGAAACAAAAATGTTTTGTCGAAAATAACATTTGTAACTCACCAATTTTTTATTTCACGAATCATTGATGTGGACTGAAAACTACGAATTGCAAATTAGACAGATAACAGAATTGGAGAATTACTGGAATTGTTGGAGAGTTTTTTAAAATCATTTCGTTGAACTCCAACGTTGCAAGCTTCAGTCTCATCTATCGCTGTCTCTTTCACACACGATTGAGTCATGCACGTATACGCACCTTTCACCTGTTCACCGGGTGAGATTTCTTCTTTAAATATTCGGTCTCCGATACCTTTACATTTTATTGCCCGAGATCCGTGAAGACCATACGTGACACTAATTTTCGAATTTTTCCACTTTTACGATCCTCGAAAGGAAAATAAGATCGGTAACAATGAATCGTGCCAAAAAATGGTAGAATCGAAGGTACACGTACGAGTATAGAAAACGGGGATAAGAGATTCCAGAATGCAACAAAAAACGTCGAAAATATGGAAAAATTACAAAGATGCAATTCTCATTGCTTCTCTTGACGCCGAGACTTTATTCAGTCCCCTTCTACAAACGACATCATCAATAAACAAAGTCGATGAATGGAAGCGAGCGTTCCGTGTTCCCCTCCCCGCATACCGTCGCACAATTAAATTTCCAAAAATTCATATAATGAAATCGCTCGGATGGAGATGGGGAGCTCGCATCATGAAATCGCGGAATGTGACTTCTGCGTCACGTGTACAACGTTGTTTCTACTATCGACCGCTCACTATCTTCTTAAAGCCTACAACAGTAAATCGATATGTCGATAACCAATAAGTGCATAAAAGTGTTGAAACCGGAAAGGCACTTTTGCAACTAATAACAGCAACGCGACCGTGTCGATCACAATATACTGCTTCGTGTTGTTGTTTCTCCTTTCCGGACACGCTTCAATTAACTAATAGAATGACTCAACACAAATCAACTGTTAAACTCGTTTAATTTTCCATTTATTTTATCTTCACGTTCCTTCGTTTCTTTATGGTTTATTAGGTCTCTTTGTATTTTATTAAACTGTGCAGTCCGAAGAGGATTTGCACTGAGAGTTTGCGCTGAAAAAAACTTAATATTTTCGTATGATAAAATGGCTCCCATCCTCGCTAAATGACCTCGCTCAAAATAACCTGGTAAAATAACCAACGAACAAAATAATTAATAATAAAAAATGTTTATTATATAACGCATGTGTTCCGGGTTTTACGAACAAGCACTACTGCCCTACGACGCTGAAGTTTGCAACGTTAAAGTCCAACGAAATGAACGAAAAAAATATTTGTAATTCATCAATTATTTATTTTACGAATCATTGGTGTAGGTTAAAAAACTAGGAATGGCAAATTCGGCAGGTAAAAAAATTGGAAATTAACTGGAATTATTTGAGAGTTTTATTAGATTATTTCGTTGGACTCCAATGTTGCAAACTTCAGAGTCATCAACGTACCACGTATCATACCAAGTTGTATCGCTTATTGTAACTTACGTTGTATCAAGAACATATAGAGAATCCTAGATCCTAGATCCCTCCATCATGTTCTACGATTGTTGTATTTTACTAACAATCTATTTTCATTAAAGAGTGTATAAAGAATTCTAGATCTCTTTGTCCACGACTTTTAATACCTTTCCTCAATCGCAACTAGACAAAAGCAAGACTTCTCGAGGTCTCTCAGCGTGCGCCCACGATACTCAAACGAGTATATCTATATATAAACGCACTGGGTATAATACCTGCATAGAAAAGTCTATGGGTAATAGCGTTTGCCGCTCGACGCTCAAACACCCAAAACTTTCCTTCACGCCCCTCCGGACGTGACACCGTGAACAGAATCCCCGCAGGGTGGGTGTTCTCGAGACATCTCTAGTAATAAAAACCCCGCATAGGCTTTCATATTTATCCGCAATCAACGTTTCAAATTCCACATTTCAATGATTCTTCATATTCCGGTGTTGAACGAGGTTATTCAGGCCGGAAATCATTTCGTTTTCAATGCATCTCTTCCTCGGTCGAAATTCGTTTTAGACTGCCCGCAAAAGAGTGTTTACCTATGACGCTGAAGTTTGCAACGTTGGAGTTCAACAAAATGATATGACGCTGAAGTGTCCAACGAAATGATCGAAAAAAACTCTCCAATAATTCCAGTAATTCTTCTATTTTGTTCCCTACCAAATTTGCGATTCGTAGTTTTTCAAGCTGCACCAACGATTCGTGAAATAAACAATTGGTGAATTACAAACGTTTTTTTCGTTCATTTCGTTGGACTCCAACGTTGGAAACTTCAGCGTCGTAAAATGATATAAAAAAGCTCTCCAATAATTGCAGTAATTCTCCAATTCTGTTACCTACCTAATTTGCAATTCGTCGTAGTTTGTCAATCTACACCAGTGACTCGTGAATAAAAAATTGGTGAATCAAAAATGTTATTTTCGTTAATTTCGTTGGACTCCAACGTTGTAAACTTCAACGTCATTGTTTACCTCCGGTATACAATTCCGTTTAAACATTTTTGCCGAATGAGTGTTCGCCGGTTAAAAACGTTCTCGCAGGTTCCTCCATACATAAAGTGCGATGACAAGAAATTTACGTAAAACTCACACTTTGTGTCCACGCGGTCCACGCGTATACCTTAGGCGACAAATACAAGGAAGAGAAGAGAAGAAAGAGGAACGAAAAGAAGGAGCAGGGAGAAAGAGAGAAAAAGGAGAAGGCGTGCACGCGTGTAGGATAGAATCGTTGAGATGGCAAGGATGCGGTAAGTGACGCGCCGTTACGCCAGTATTGGCAAATGGCAGATGACCTTGAAGCCCATACGAACGGCATGCCCGATATTCGAGTTTGCGTGCGGAAAAGAGGAAAATATCTCGTCGTACGCGCGTCTTATATAGAAACGATAAATTCAACCGCGCGTCAACATAATTCCCACTTGGAATATTAAGAATGATAAAAAGATAATGAAAAAGTCAACGTAGTTGGGATAGCAAAGTGATCGGTTGAGCGTGGCGTGATTGCAAAATAGAATCACACAAATGTGTAAAAGTTTATATATGAAATAATGACAGCATTGAGAAACCGCTTACTTATATGGCTCGGTTTCCATACTAAAAATTCAAAGAAAAACGGCACGAGGAAAGAAAAAAACGTCAAAGAAAAGTGAGCGGAGAATAATGCGTGTCTCGCAAGCTTTGTCATAATGAGAGAAATTGGAAAATGGTTAAATCGTTACGCGATACTATTTATAGAGTGGAGAAAAAAGCGGATGGAAGCGCGGATAATCGACGAAATAAATTTCAGCCGAAACAGAGATCGAAGCGCGGAATTAACTTTCTGATCTCTGGCAATGATTTTTTCGGATTTATTCGCCTCGCGCACGCTACAACAAAACAGTACGCGAATCGCGTGCGGTGAAAGTTGGACAAACATCATCGTTATTATAATTCGAGATGCACCGAGCAAAGCAGCGCGTCTAATAGATTCGCCTGTGAAACATAATAGTCCATCGTATACCTGTGAAACCCCAGAAGAATTACGCGATCCCTCCAAGAAGCGATCTTCTCCTCCGAATCACGACTCTACTCTTCTTTTATTACTAGAGTCGTTTTGAGGGAAAAGTTCGTGACCTCGTCGCTGGCGTCACAAAGAATACCTTGCCGAGAGCTCCTCCACAGCCTCACAAATAATTGCACCCTCCCCCCCCCCCCCCCCTTCTCTAAATCCATACTATGACCGATCATTCGATAACGCGGCGAAAATACACACGTTTCCAAAGCTTACTATTTCGGTCCGAGGTCCAACGAATCTTGCAGTTTTTCAATCCGTCGGCAGCTTAGTATACTTCAATCCTTTCCAAGTTACACTGAAAAAAAGTCGTTGGAGAACCGAAATGTGACATTACGTGGTGCCAGCAATGAAGTGTACGATCGTCACAAAGTGAAACATGATTGAGGGGTCAACCCTGATTAGACGGGTAAAAAAAGGACTGTTTTCACAAATTTTTTTGACCAGTATAAAAATTATAAATATGGATATAAAAAGTGTTAGGCCTAAAGAATACACTCTTGAAATACAGTACGGGTCGAAAAAAAGATGGGTGTGCGCTGTTGACAAAATCTCTGGAACGGATGATCGGAGGAAAAAATAAAACAAGATTGTAAAAAAGATGTTTCCAAAAAATGATTTATCTGCAAATTCTTTTACTGAATGAAATAGAAGTAAACTTGAAGCAGAATGTTTTAATAAAATATAAAAAAAAAACTCCCGACTGAAAATTATATACACCGTATTGAAAATAAAATGAAGTCGCGAGAATTAAAATGAATGTTAGAAAAAATCAACATTGTATGTATTTCCAGAAAATGATTCATCTTCAAACTCCTTTGCTTGCATTCAAATGAGATGCATCTTTATGGAGGCGGTAGGTCAACTTTCTGAGATCTGTTAATTCAGCAGTTACGTTGCAAGCGTTCGAGCGCTGCTCTTCGTTGTTGAGACAAACTTATATTTTCTTATGGGTTTTCAGAGGGTAATTAAAATGAATACTTTCGTGGGAGCTCAACATGCAAAAAAAACGAGATAATTGGTAAAGTTCATACGACCGAATTTCGACTAAAAATAAAATAATTCGTAAATAAAAAGGTTCTAATTTTTTTTCTGCATTATTATCAATAAAAAACGATATGAGGGTTCATTTTAGGGAGGGGGGAAGTTTAAAAATAAAAAAAATAATGTAAATGCATTATTTTCTCTACCTTCTTTTACGAACTTTAATTTATCTCTTTGTTTAAATCCATAAAAAACAACTGAATGACGAGCCATCAGAAAAAATAGTTTGCAACTTTCAATTTTCATCGTCTTTCTATTTACATTGAAATTAAATAATTCCGACAACTTTGCTGGAAAGTATAGAGGAAGACTTATCCACAATATCTTACAAAATTTCCAAAAATTGAAGCGGTTAAACGATTTTTTGAAAAACTCATATTTTCGTAAAATTCAAAATGTCATAAAATTTAAACCGCTCAACCGATATTCTCCAAATTCAATACCAACCTTCCTATTATGATGATCTATTTATAATAAAAAAAATTATTAATAAATCTCTAAATTTTCGAAAGTTAGAGCGTCGATACCATTTTTACATTTTTATGAAAATTTTAAAACATCGTCATATTCGTATTTTTTTTCAAATTCTGATAAAATTATCAGAAAATGAATAGCTTGTATAGATTAACATCTGTACAAAACGGTAGCCCTGTATCTCAAACCGTTTTCGAGTTATAAACGTTTGAATTTTGCAGTGCCATAACACACAACACACACACACACGCGCGCACACACATCCGGACATTGTTTCTAGATATGATTTTTCGATGTTTTGGAACATTTTGAGCACATTGACATTAAAAACTGGAAAAAAAATTTTTCATCGTCACAAAGCAAAAATAAAAATAAGTCGAAAAAATCCGAATGAAATTTCAGTTTCTTTGCTATTGTCACCAATGATTAATAGGAAATTATATTACGACGTATTTTAAGAATGGGGAAGGTAACAAAAACTCAATTTTGTTATTATGAAAAAAATTTCAATCCTCTTAGCTACTGTAATTATTCATTCTTTCAGTATTCTTGTTGCAAACTCGTACAACCCCTTATCTTTAACACGTAGAAATGGTTAGGTTTTGATCTGGAACATCATTCGATGTGTGTGCGGAATCGTTGGGTGGGTCTGGAACAACTTCTTTATTTCGTATTTTGATTTTCCTATACCTTTCCCTTCGTGATTTTTTTCAGATTTAAGAAGAATATTTTTCGTCAAATTTTTACCTCCCCCCTCCCTAAAATTATTCGCGGTATGATTTTTCATCAATGATAATGCTTAAAAAATAATTTGGCACATTCTTCAGTATAAAAGCAAGTATATTGTACATTTTTACCCTTTTTTCTCAAACATGGGAAAATTATTTGTATAATTTGTAGAAAGTAAAGCGATTGCGGATCAATGACGTTACCGATATTCATATAATTTGAAATTAATGCATACGTAACTGAATACAGTTTATGCGTTTATTACTTTATCTTGTTATCTTGGACCGCGTCGAGTCGAGACCGTGAACTACGTGACACTGAACAAGGTTCCACTCTCGTATAAGGTTTCTTTTCCTCGCCCTTTCCTAGAAAATTCCTCGGCACGATGCAGTCCATCGGGTATACCAAAAACGCATGTGTTATTCGAGCCGAAGTGGCCCCTGTGGCCCCGAAAATGTCACTCTGTGATCTCTAGCCCCGTACGGCATTTCTCATCGTAAACTCAACAATTCCGTTCTGGAATGGTCAACACATAAATTACAGCTGTTAAGTTTTTGCTCCTCTTCTCTGGAATTCGGTAAAAAAAATATTAACTAGTATGTTCAGAAATGTTGTCAACGAGTCGTTTATTAAAAAAATCATTTCCAATCGAATAGGGAATTGCATCTTTGTTTGAAAACTGTTTTAAATTAATCCTGAGATCGTAATGAACCAGTAGAATTTTTATTTTCATTTTGTAAGACCGAAAAGTGTCTTAAAAATTATTTTCTATTAAGGATTTTGAATTTTCGTGCGGTAACGCTAACCGCGGTGCTGTTTCGATTTGTAACGTCACTCCGTTAGTAAACAATAAGACTGCGAAAGACCGGGTAACAAGATTTGTCAAGATAATGAGTTATAATGTATATCATTGGTGTCTTGTGTCTGAATGCATTAATACAAGTGTAAAAAGGCCACACGAATTGTCGATTCAACGCCATCATCAAAGTATTTATCATTGGTAGATTTGTACTTTCTGCTTTCACAAAAGCCTCTTCCATGATGCGATTTAAATAAAATAAATGATTAAAGTCCACAAACGTGATAATAACTTGCAAAATTTTTAAATTTCACCCAGAACGCACGATAAAAATCTAGATTGTTTACTATCGGAGTTACGTCACATTGGAATCCAATATGGCGGATGACGTTTTAGACATTTGAAAAACAGATGAAAAAAGACGATTTTTAAGGAGGGTGGATCGCGCGACGATACAATATTGCCATGCTAAACGACGTTAAAAATATGAAGAATTTCAAAATAATAAGAACTTAATCAAATTCGATAAATGTATTCTTTAAATAGATATAAGACAATATAATTTTTTTTTAATATCTCTACCGCGTAGCTCTCGAGTAATTGAACACTAAAGTTCACGTGTATGAGCATACAATTTACATATATACAGTTATACATTTCGTGCATAAGAACTTGGATTTAACGCTCAATTATTCGATAAACATGTGGTAAAAAAATTTGAAAAAAATTGTATTTCTATACTTGATGCCAAAGAATGTTATCACGAAATTTGATCAAATTCTGATTATTTTGATATCGTGATCCACCACCCTCCTGAAAATTGAGTTATAAAATTTACATTGAATTTTTATGAATAAATATTGACGTTTCTCCTTTACTTTTTACGAAATCTCTCATAAACTTGGATTTTTATATTTTTTTCTTACATGGTGTAAAATAGCCCACTATAATCTCAATAAGCTCAGTATGTTGAATATTTTCACTTTGGTTTTCCTGGAACAATTGTGCTGCGCGTTTTTTGACACTCGAAAACATTGAACTACTTCATCTCCGTTTTTCGACTATTAACCCCCGTATGGTGCATGATACGAAGCCCCGTTATCAAAATCGGTCAACCGTATACGGGCTTCCGGTTCTCCTCGCTGAGAAATCAACCGGAAACGCGGATGTACGCACCCGCCGCGACTGCTTGACAATGCAAGAGATTCTTCGTCTTCATAATTCAATAATTGAATTCGTCGACGCTTTATTTCTCGGTACTAATGGGATCGAAATTAGCCGAGAAGATTTTTTTTCTCGCCTTATGTGCGAGAGTATGCGAGTATGAAGAATTCAAAATTTCTTCCAGTCATTTTCGACCTCAGTGACGACTTTCGAATCTAAAAGAGAAATGTACATTTGCACCTTTTATCACTTCGTATAAATTCGTAACACCATTTTTGTTTTTTTTCTCTTTCGATTGATGAAAGATGAAAGTGCGAATGTATTGTTCATAGTCGGACGCACGCTCGGTATCGACAGTTTCGTCGGAGAATTTTTCATTGACCCACAATCTTGCTTACAACTCACCATCGATTCATACACACCTCCGCATCTATTGATCGCCATTTCCATTTTCGTCTACTTTATTGCTCATTTTATGGCTCACAATGCAAAGTGAATTCCATTTTTTTTTTTTTTCAACACATAAATTACAAGTTGAAATAACTGGACGGAAGAGGACAAAAATGGGTAAATTCTAGTCTCCTGAATCATAATTTCTTTTGATTTTTAACTCGTTTGATAAATCAGCGGAATCGTGCATCATCCAGCAGCAGCATCCTTCGGTAAACGTTCTCGATGACGTATCGACGTTGGAACGTCATCGTTAGATTCTCCGCTTATCTCATTTTCTCTTGTTTCTCTCATAAAAATCTAATAAACTGAGACTTTGATGCAGCAGCGTGCGGTACTTCAAGTTGACTTCTTTTGTGATCGACGGTTTCTCCGAATTGCCCAATACTGTGCAGCGCGCGTTTTCTCGTCGCTGTATCATCACTCGAAAGCCCGCCTGAACGGCTCTCAACGAACTCTCGCTCCCGTTCTCAATCGACTCAACAACTCGTCTTGCTTTTCTACGGAGTCGGAAGACCAGTCTTTCCTGGTTCAACCCTCTCTTGCCGAGAATCGTGCCTAGTCTATGGGCCATTCCAGTTTCACTGAAATTAACCGCGCGCGCGCGCGGTCACATCGAACGCGAAAATGCATGATTTTCTTTCGATCCTTGCGCACTGTTTCCTTCGAATCAATTCGTTTGCATTTTTCACTCTGGGGACCCCAGAAAGAATCGAATTTTTTTTTTCTACTCAAACTCGTCGTTGCACTAGTTTGGGAATACTCAAACCGTGAAAATAAAATTTGCAGTGTTTGACATGAATGATTTTTTCAAAATTAAATTTTTTTTCTGTCAATAACGGGTGAGGATGCAATATTAGAATGACTAAAATTTCGAACAGCTAAAATCTCGAGTTTGTAAACTTCGAATGATAATATGAAGACGGATCAATTCGACTGGAGCTTTGAATGTCGAAAATAAATGAAATAGAAACTTCAAGATTCGAAGCATGTTTACATCCAAAGTAGAATGTAACAATCTCCCCCAGAACGACGACTAAAATATCAATTTTCCGAAAATTCGAGTATCACTCTTTCGATTCATAAATTACTGTGAATATTCACTATTTCGAAGATATAATAACGAAAGACAAAATGTTTTGAAGTTAAACACTGAAACACCAAAAAGTCGAACGGTCAAAATGACGAAACGTTTGAAAGTCGACTGATCAAAATAAAGAAATGCAACGGAGCTCAAAAAACACGCGTCTCACTAACTTACTTACTCAGACCGGTGTTCTCCAATTTCAGATATCGCCGTTTTAACTTTCGCCTTTTCGAGCCATCGAAAAATTTATTTTCGACTTTTTGCTACTCTATATTCTGGTCCATCTGCGTAAAACAACTACTCTCCATTTTTAATTCAAAAATAATACGGACTTTTGACACTCATATGGTCTGTTAAGATTACATTTGAAGTGAAAATTATATCGAAATATATATTTTCGAGTAAATACGAATTCAAAGAAGGAATATATTCGGTTAAACGCGTAATCTGCTAAATAATCGATCGAAAATAAGAATTTCGAATTACTTATATTTCTCCAATCTGATATTACAACTTTAAAAATTTCGAGATATCGACCATTCGACAATTTGATTATTTGACATATTGAACCCTACCCGACTAACCTCACCTGGAATTTTCGAAATCGAAATTCTTCGACACAGTTTGACCGATTAAAAAAAGGCTTTGTCAGCGCTTACGCGGGGGACGAAGACAAAAATCGGCTGACCTTCTTTAAGGAGTTTCAGTACAAAAGTCAAAATATTAAGAAATTGATGAAATTTGGTGATAATGTTCTTCAACATCAAGTGCGAAAACTCAAATTTTTTCAAAATTTTCTTCTACTTAGTTATCGAGTAATTACGCATTAAAGCAGATTTCTCATGCCCGGAATGTATACCTATATATATGGAAACGCTATGCTTATACACGTAAACTTTAGTGATCAATTACTCGATAACTGTGTAGAAGAAAAATCTTAAAAAATTTGTGTCGTCAAATTTGGCACTAAAGAATATGTTCACCAAATTTTATAAAATTCTGAACTTTTTGAATTTTTTAATTTTTTTAGCATGGATTAGCATGGCAACATTGTATCGCCTGTACCGAAACTCCTTAAATCGGTCAAACTGCATCAAAGAATTTCGATTTCGAAATTTGCAGCTATCTCTCTCGCGTTCACGGTTGCGATATAACGAGTGATCCGTCCTCTCAAACGCTCATCTTTTATTTCCTGTGGATTGAAAAATATTTTTCAATCATAATTTTTTTTACTTTACAGTTTGTTTTGCTCGTACATCGCATTCATAAAATAAAAAATAAAGACAAATTAAGCGCTCTCAGTGTAAATGCATCGATGGCGAAATATCGACGCTCCGAGCGAACGCGACCCTCGATGTCAGCATCGAAACTTTTCAAAGGAAAGCCAGGTCATATTCGCACGAGAAGGAGAAAACCCCCGGATCCATAAAATTATTGACTAACCGAAAAATCGCCAGTCTTTGACGGAAATTGTAACGATTGGTGTTTCGAGGCAGTAATACCTCGAGTTTGTAACTTCTTAAATAAACTTATTGTTAATTTGTTGTAAAAGTATCGAGTTGGAGTTCAGCTTCTTTGGCCTTAATCCCTTAAATACTCGTCCTTGATAACTCGTCCCTTCGCGACGGTCTTCGCGGACACAACAAGTTTATATACTTTCTAGCTTCCCTTCCACCCGATTAATGACGCTGAAGTTTGCAACGTTGGAGTCCAACGAAATGATGTAAAAAAACCCTCCAATAATTCCAGTATTTCTTAGTTTTTTAAGCTACACCATTTCATTAATTTCGATTTCATTAATTGGTCAATTGGTCAATTAAAAATGTTTTTTTCGCTCATTTCGTTGTACTCCAACGTTGCGAAGTTGAGCGTCGTCCCGATTAAAAAAACGGCTTTTCTCGTCCGTGTTACCCGTTAATAATCTCATTCGAATTTTTCAGATGATTCGCAGCCCGTAAAAGACTGAAAGTAAAATAAAGCCAGAAGAGGTGAGGGCTAAAAAGGGAAGGAAAGGAATAGAGATAGCATGAACTTCATAGCACGAAGAAATTGGGCCTTGCGCCTATCGATAGTGCTGAACATTTGCGTCGTATTGTACGTGTGTGCACATTTGACGTCGTCGGGTCCATGGATGGAGGAAACACCGAGCAATTGGGGTGGCTCGAACGTGCCAGTCCCGTTGGCCGAAACTTATGGATCTCCCGAAAATCTCCAGATCAATTCGAGTCAACGAACGAAAGGAACATCGCTTACGAATTTAAAACAAAAAACGACAAAGAACACGAGCGAAGCTACGGATAAACGTAAACAAAATACCGACAAACTCACCAAACTGGATATCTCTACTGCCAGTGAAAATAAAAAAAAGGAACATTCCGGAGCCGGTGACGCGGGTGCCGACGACAGGCGGAATGAATCAACGACAAAAAAATCTGCATCACAGGACTTAAAAAAAAATAGCAAAACGGTGAGACGCGCAATGTTGTAATATTGCAACTTCGGAGTATTTTCTGCATGGCTCCTCGTCTTTGGTCCTTCAAGATGAAACAACGTTCCCTTCAAGATCTTCTTCCTTCCTAACCTGGTCCGTCTTCCTACCTTCGCCTCGACAATACAAAATAGATTTGCTTTAAACGAGTCATGCATTTTTTTATCTGCAACGACGCTCAAGTTTGTCACTTTGGAGTTCAACGAAACGAAGGAAAAAAACATTTGTAATTGACCATTTTTCATTTCACGAATCACTGGTGTAGATTGAAAAACTACGAATTGCAAATTCGACGACGCTCAAGTTTGCAACGTTGGAGTCCAACGAAATGAAGGAAAAAAAAAATTTGTAAATCACCAATTATTTTTTATTTCACGAAATATCGGTGCAGCTTGAAAAACTACGAATTTAAAATTCGACAGGTCACAAAATTGGAGAATAGGGTATTTTACACCATGTAAAAAAATATATAAATATGCATGATTATGATAGATTTCGTAAAAAGTAAACGAGAAACGTCAATATTTATTCATAAAAATGCAATGTAAATTTTATAATTCAATTTTAAAAATCGTCTTTTTTCATCTGTTTTTCAAATGTCTAAAACGCCATCCACCATATTGGATTCCAACGTGACGTCACTCCGATAGTAAACAATCTAGATTCTTATTGTGCGCTCTGTGTTATTTTGAAATTTTACAAGTTATTATGCACGTTTGTGGACTTTTATCATTCATTTGATTAAAATCGCATTATGGAAAACGGTTTTGTGAGAGCAGAAAGTACAAATCTACCCATGATAAATATGTTGATGGTGGCGATGAACCCACAATTTTTGTGGCATTTTTACACTCGTATTATTGCATTCAGGCACGAGACACCAATGATATACCACTAAAACTCATTATTTTTACAAATCTTATTACTTGGTCTTTCGCAATTGTATTGTTTACTAACGGAGTGACGTCACAAACCGAAACAACATGGCGGCTAGCGTTTCCGCGCGAAAATTGAAAATCGTAAATAAAAAATATTTTACAACACAGTTTTCCCTGCTATTATAAAATTGAAATAAAAATTCTACTGGTTTATTACGATCTCAGGATTATTTTAAAACAGTTTTCAAAAAAAGGTGTAATACCCTATTACTGGAATCATTAGGGGTTTTTTTACATCGTTTCGTTGGACTCCAACGTTGGAAACTTCAGCGTCATTTTCTGCATCAATTTTCATGAAAATTGGTAAATACAGGTTTTTGACGTCGCTCATTACAAATATTCGGCATAGACTTTCAAAATTCAAAAAGGCGGATGTGAAATTCCAAATACTCATTGATTGTTATAAGTGTTTGTACTTTGGGGTTTTCGGGGTCGCTGATCTTTAATCCGGCATTAGATTTTGGTGGAATATGGTGGGTGTTGAATTGTACAGATCTTTTTACTCAATATTTCGACCTGAATTCAGTTATTTGAGGGATTTTAGTGAGAAATTTTATCATTTCTAAATTCGAGATGGCAGATTCAAGATAGCGGATGAAAAATTTGAAAAAATGATGAAACTTTGATGGCCCAGCGCGAAACTTGTTCCTCCGACTCCGAGGTTCCTAAGAGTCCTGCTAATTAATCTGAAACTAGAATTTTATATTTCCCCAATTCAAAAAGTTGGATCCAATACAGTAGACGAAAAAATGTAGAAGATTGCCGAAATAACTTTTGTTTCTCGACCGGAACTAACTACGGAGACGTGATCTAATTTCATTTTTGTTTGTATTTTTTTGAAAATTCATGTCCACCATATTGGATTCGCTATTTTGAATTTCGAAAATCGAATGCCTAATTCCTAAGCAGCGACTCCGAAAACTCCCAAGTACAAAGCTTTAGAAAAATTTCCAAGTATTTGGAACTTCATGTCCGCCATATTGGATCTACCGTATTGAACTTGAAAACCGAATGCCGGATTCGTAATGAGCGACCCTGAAAAACCTTGAGTACAAAATTTTAGAAGAATTAATTAAATGATTTGGAATTTCACGTCCGCCATTTTGAATTTGTCACAGTGGGACCTTAGCAATCCTACTGTGACTGAAAGACTTGAAATGTTGCTTGTTTTCGACTGCGAACAAAAACGTCCACTCGAATGAACTTTAACGAGCTGTTCAGCAAAATAATTTCTTCAACATAAAAATTCACAGAAACGACCGTATATTTTTTCACTTTTTTTTCGTATGTGAGTAAACTCCTAATTTACAAAAAAAAAAAAAAAACTTGCGTTTCGTTCGTTTGAAATCCAATTTTCAATCGCCCTAAAATATTAGAAGAGCGTGAAGTAGAAGCCAGCTTGTTCAGTTCAAATTGGTTGGAAATCGTATCTTTCGACGATCTTCGACATTTCTTCGAATCGATAACATCGTTACGAGTATGAGAATATTTTTTGAAAAATCTCACTCAGGTATAGACATTTGTCCTTGAATATGATAAAATCAAAGCAGCTTGCAGTGACTAAGTCGAGCAAAGAAAATCTTTAAAAAACTGGTGAAAAGATAAGATAATCTGTGAATAGTGTTTTGCAGCACGAAACCGCTCATTGCAATAGTAATTTATTTTGAGATGGCAGAAACACGTTTTTCTCGGACGTCCTTGGTATATGAAGAAAAAAAAGAAAAAAGTAGCTTGCTTTGTTCTGAATAATAGCCTTCATGGACCGACTGTCCAAATTTCAAATTCATTAACCATTTTATTTTCGAGATATTCGCGATTAAAAATGGTTTCATTTTATACGCGATGCCTATACCTAACGCGTCACTCGATACCGCTTTGTTCACATTTTTTATTACCGACGCTAAACGGATCTTACGAATTTAAAATAAAATCAGTCGTCGCTATTCATGCAGTAATATTGTGGGATTAATATTTAAAAAATGGGAATTTCTGACCATCTAGTCTCGGAGATGTCAACTGATGAACTTTTTACGTGACGCGGAACGTCATTTATTTAACTTATTATTTAAGAGGATGGATCAGTCGGTATATCGCAACCGTGAGTGCGAGAGAGATAGCTGTAAATTTCGAAATCGAAATTCTTTGACACGGTTTAACCGATTAATAAAAAAAGACTCTGTCAGTCGATTTTTGCCATCGTTCTGCGTAGGAACTGTGTGTCAAAGAATTTCAATTTCGAAAATTCCAAGTGAAGTTAGTCGACTGATCCATACTCTTAACCTTATTTAAATAAAGCGTGATTGTGTAGGATAGACGGAGTGTACGAGCTTTGACAAAATCGTGTAGCCGGCAGCACCGTATGTATAAGCATTGGATTTTATGTGGATTCTATTGTCGCTTAAACTTTTAGCGATGCTTTTTTTTTACCCATGCAACAATAATTCTAACGACAAATCTTCTCAAATATTTTTCGTTAGATGTATAAGTTTCAGTGAAAATCTGTTCACCAAACTTTATTCCAAAAGAATCCATGATAGCGATAGTAAAAGTGACCATAATAAAATTTATCTTCCAACCACTTTAATATACGAATGGTAACGATTCGATAAAAACATAAAATGTATTGGAGATACATTTGGAATTTAATGATTTTGAATTTTGATTTTCAACAGGTTGTGGGATCGAAAGCTTTGACCAAAGAGGCTATACGCTGCAACGAAAAATCGTCCGAACCGAGGACAGCTCAACGGGGAGATTACTGGGTTCTTTACAATTATGTGCCAATGAGCATGAATGTGAGATGTTGGGAAAGCGTGACCTACGCAACACACGGAGACTACACTTTTCTCGACAATCTCGAGCCGTTACTCGAAAGATGGCGTGCTCCGATCTCGATAGCCCTTTACGCACCGGGAACAGATTTCCAGCCAACGTTGAATTCGATTAAATATGTGAGAAGTTGCTCCGGTCCTCTCGTCTCTCAATTAGTTACTTTTCACATCTATTTCAGCAGCAAACACGTACCCAAAGTGGCAAGTAATCATTCTCTTCTCATCTTTTCTTAACCGAGTCGAGAGTAGAAATTGGACACTCTCAGGTCTCTATCGTATCCTCCCGCCGAAAATGAATGATTGGGTGGGGAGAGAGCCAATAGAAAAAAAATTTTCCACGCTGTTTCATTGAAAACCGTTTTATATCCTGCTTCGTCTCCGATGTACGCATGGTATCGCATGGTATATTAAACATTTTTACAATCGTCCCATTAAAAAAGACAGAATAACAGAGACAAAGCAGTTGCGATACATTCCAATTTTAACTTGACTTTTAAGGAGGATGGCTAGCGACGATACAATGTTGTCATGCTAAACCATATGTTAAATACATTAAAAATTTAAAAATTATAAGAATTTTATAAAATTTGGTGAACATATTCTTTAGTGCCAAATTTGACGACACCAATTTTTTAAGATTTTTCTTCTGCACAGTTATCGAGTAATTAATCAATAAATTTCACGCGTATAAGCATAGCGTTTCCATATATATAGGTATACATTCCGGGCACAAGAAATCTGCTTTAATGCGTAATTATTCGATAACTAAGCAGAAGAAAATTTTGAAAAAAATTGTCTCTTCGCACTTGAGGTTGAAGAACATTATCACCAAATTTCATCAATTTCTTATCTTTTTGACGAATTTAGCCACCCTCCTTAAGAAAGTTCACGCGAATCTAATGGAAATGGAAAATTTCGACTTTAAGAGATGAAATTTGGAAATATGCTAGAAATATACAGTGTGCGATTCCCGGAATTATTGTAGGATCTACCGTCTAGTTGTTGAGAAAACAATTAACGAAAATCACATTTTTTTATGCCTTATGCATAGGCTCTTGCGACAGGCACACCTGCTGTCCGGCGATTTCGATTTAATGAAATAGGATCCTCCCAACATTAAAGAACCAAAAACGAGAATAAGAAAATAAAAATGTTTTTAGAGATTAATGATGTCCTGAGAAACCCTTGTACCGGCGATAATTATTTGGGAATGGAAAAAGAAAAACACTTATTTGAGGTTAACGAGTAATAACGACGTAAACGGTGGTAGAAACGGTTTAACAACACCATGAGCCAGCTGGTTTCAAATATAAATCATAATGCATACGCATATGAGAAGTAGAAGATTTTACTATGAAAGTATTTTAACCCGTATTATTATATATTACAAATTTATCAATCTCAACGAATAACTTACACATTATTTTAATAACTGCATCAATAAATTTTAATCGTTTCTTCGATCATGAAAAGAGCAAAAAAGTTCAATTGCTTTTTTGAATTACAAGTAACCCATGATCTTCCTTAAAATTTAGTACATATTTGGAAAAAAGATGTTGTACTATATTTTTATATGAAAGGAAATTAGGATTTTTCAAATCAAATTCGTAATTACAACTTGAATATAAAACAAACTCGATCGGATAATAATAAAAAAAAAAGACCGATTCGAAATTTTTCATAATATTAATCACGCTAGTACTGTAATTTATAGTTTTACTCGTAAATTAATTTCTGACTTATATAATTTCAATACTATAATTTAATTTTATGACTTATGCATCTATTTTTGTTTTTGTAATTCAGGTACCGCGGAGCGAGAAAATCCTTTCAGAGAACTACAACTGCAGCCTGGCTCCGCCTTGGTCAAAAGTGTCTCCTGCTTCAATGTACAGGAACGAAAAGAAACTTCTTTACCCCGTGAACGTGGGCCGTAATATCGCGAGAGAATGCGCACCGACTCATTATCTCATCGTGAGCGACATCGAACTCTATCCGAGTCCGAATTTATCCTCGACGTTTCTCGAAATGATAACGAAGTACGATCAACCGGTCCTCTTGAAACCGAATCCAAAAGTATTCGTACTGTCGATTTTCGAAGTCGACGAAAAAAGTACACCACCGTCCAACAAGACTGCACTCGTGAGTCTAGTCTTCGTTTTTTTATCATCAAATGAGTCAAGTGAAAAATCAAACTTGTTTCAAGTACAAAGTTCATGTTGTCAATACAATCAACAACAATGGTTCGATGCAAGAGAAAATGTTAAAATTTCATTTAATTACAGATAGCGATGTTGAAAAATGGAACGGCGATACCATTTCACAAAAAACTGTGTGCAGCTTGCCACAATGTGCCAAAAAGCAAAGAATGGCAAGAGACACCACAGTCGAGTTCCCTTCGTGTGTTTCACGTGGGTAAAAGAACCGGCAAGTTTGTCCATTGGGAGCCAATATTTATTGGTACGAATAATGATCCGATGTATGACGAGAGACTCAGCTGGGAAGGAAAAAGTGACAAAATGACGCAGGTGGGTTGACTGCCTTAAAATAACTAACGTTTTCACTGCGTACTGTTTTTTCTTTTTTTTTGTAAATACAACTTTACATTCATAAATTTATTCATTTTCCTAATTAGTAGTATTTTAATTTCGGGCTTCCAAAATGAAATCCCAATGGAACTAAAAAAAAGCATCCCTCTTAGTGATTCGCACATTTACGTGGGAAACTTTTTTTTAGAAGAAGGATTTCGCAATATTTATTTCGAAAATTCCTTCTTTCTACACTTGAGTGTTTTTATTTTTTTTAAGTCAGTTTTTAAGTCTAAATTCATTTGAAATGAATGATTTTGTAATTTTTCAGGGTTACGCGCTCTGTGTTCTCGACTACGATTTTTTGATCCTGGACAATGCGTTCCTCGTGCATCGTCCGGGTATAAAGATCTACAAGAAGGATCCTCGGCGCGACTCTTTGACTGCCAAGACAAATATGCTTATCAAGAAAATCATTGTTCCAGAGCTCAAGGTCATATATGGAACGAGGAAAGATTGCGCGGTGTAACCCAACGCTTATCGGCGGGTGCAGCAGCGTGCACGCCACCGTTTTGTCACTCCTAAAAAAGTGTCGCATCATTGCGAATCTCGAGTCCCTTGAATGGCGACGATAACAAAGAGGAATCACGATTTTTCCGAAGGCTCAAATCTTACGTATTTCTCGCTCTCGCTGATTCCTATTATTTTAAGTGCTTTTCAACGATGACCGTCGGACAAATCGCCCAAACGAAAAATTCACACTCGTTTCTTGACCGATCGATGGAGTTTTATTATGAACAATATAGTTTGTGCGATAATCGTCCGCTGTTTTCTCAAACGAGACTGCGAAAATGAACTGGACGCCTCGACCAAAGAAGCTTTAAAACAAAATGTTGAAAAAATGGATAAAATTGTGGTGCAATGATATTGGATCGCGTCGCACCGGAAACAAAATCCTCTGCGCTGTAAATAAGACGTACGAGTACCTAAATAACTTGTGTTTCATCGTGATCGATAAATACCTGATGTATAATTTAATCCTCGTGTAAGTGTACTGTCTCCCAGACTACACTCATCGATGCTCCTGAATTACTCACATATACGACATTGAAGTTTGCAACGTTTGAGTCCAACGAAATTAACGAAAATAACATTTGTAATTCACCAATTTTTTATTCCACGAATCATTGGGTGTAGGCTAATAAACTACGAATTGCAAATTAGGCAGGTAAAACAGAATTGGAGAATTGCTGGAATTATTGGAGAGTTTTTTTAAGTCATTTCGTTGTACTCTAACGTTCCAAAATTCAGGCGTCATTCACATGTACACACAAACACGAATAGACATACAATGTTGCGAACGGAATACATTTTTTATTATTAAAAAAAATTCTTTTCAATACCGTTCAAGGACGTTTTCATAGAATAACGCCACGTGACCGATTTCTAGTTTTTTCTTCGCCTTATTTCTAGACAATGAATACACAAATTCAACTGCGGAAAAAACTTGGAATGAATTCCGAAATTAGAATTGAGAAAAAATGATTTATTTTGCTTTCCGTGCAACACTGTGAATTTCAATAATGGTATTACACGTAGAAAAATGTAGAACACAGACGACACATATTTTTTTCGTAAGATAACAAAAGTCGATGCTGGTGAAACGGAGAAGAATTTTGAACTGAGGATACAATATTGTTTTTGAAGTTTGAATCGTCAAAGTGCAACGGATGTGTTTGGAGATTTGAGCACGAAATAATCAACTTTCTTACGAGCTTAATTTTGATCCTCGAAAAATTTGAAAAAAAGTTATTCCCGTTGCGATTCAACGATACGAACTGCAATGCCATGATAATAATAAATATCGCGTTGAAAACTTAGAAACGAACAAGGTTCGGAAATAACACAATCTTGTGGGACTGAAAAATATAACTTCAAATACTACAAAAGTCTGTCTGCGAAAAAGGTTTTTTATTCTAATATTAAAATCATTTTGTTTCTTGAGATGAAGTGCGTGATTGACTTACGAAAGTATTTTAACCTAAATATTAAAATGGAGACAATAGTTTATTAGATTGGGTTGTATAGATTTGAAAAATCCATGAACTCTCTCCGCTAATATCCTGGATCAAGAGATTGACGATAAAATGCGAATTATTCAAGCAGGAAATGAATAGAATTAACGACATTTGGATTCGATGCGTTGGAATGCAACCGAATATCTTTTTCTTTTTATAATTCGAATATATATTTGTTAATAATAAGTATTAGTCTGCAAAAATTGTATTTTTCAGGGATCCATGTTGGCATCAAAATTTCGAAAAAAAAACTTTTCTTCATCAAATTGCAAGATGAATCAATAAAAATTATAAATGTTTCGGCTGCAATCCAACGACGGAAGCTACCGTGTCATTAGAGTATGACCCCGGAATTATGCTATTCGCAAATGATTTCCTGGCGTAAACCTGGATTCAAGTGAATCTCGGTGCTATGGAATATTATGTTGCGACTGATGCATTCTATATTCCTTCACGAAAATAGTAACTGTAATAATGACATGTATTACGTGCCTTAACGTCTCCTGCTTATCTGCGTCGAAACAAACGGGAGTCGTTCGTTTTTTTCCTCCGTGTTTATTTGAAGCGTATGTTATTAATGTTTGAGCCAAAAAGGGTACGAATAATAGTTTCAGTGATATTTCCGATGAGCTGTTCAGAGTGATATTTATTGAACTATTAATCAAAAATAAGTTACGAAAGAAGTAGTAACTCGGCAGACATTTTTTGAAAAATTCTTCAATCGACAAAATTTTTGCTCTCGAGACGACTTTATTTTCGTCTTTCTACAATCGTAATTTTACGAGTTGAGCCAGCAATGGTAGAATGTAAAATACAAAAATTGGAAAACAAACGTAGAAAAGAGAGTATAAGTATAGGCTGAAAGAATTTTACATTGTTCCTGCGTGGCTTCGATCGATAGCGAGGATTGACAAAACGAAAATTATTTAAACTTACCGTCACTTGTGCAGTCGCAGGCAACTGCAACGGAACAAACACGGATATCTCGAGTACTTTGTAAATAGTATTTATAATGTGTCAATGCGAATATTCAGTGATTCTCCGTTATTTGTTTTTATTTCGATTCGAACGTATCGTGATGAACGAATAAATATACCTTTTCCATACGTATACAAAGCGACCATTCAAATGAATGAACCTTTCCATAGTTCTCATGTTTGAAATTCCATTGTGAACACGAAATTTCAAAATTTCGCTAATGGAGCGAGTTTCTTTTTTTTTTTTTTTACTGTATCCGTAATTTTCTAGATTTCTTCGCACCATTCGAGTCCATCGAGCTTTTCCTTTTATATTTTTTTTATAAAACTTGAAACCTACCGGAAAGTTGACCGAGAAATTGAGCATCAAAATGGAAAAACAATGAAATTAAATCTCTCATCAACTTCTAACGATAACGAGTTTGCTTTGTTTCGGCAAAATAATCAGCTTACCAATATTGGAAAAAATTGCAATAAAAAAAACTCTGAAGAAGATGAATTTTGGCGTCCTTGTCTCATTACATTTTATTTTAATTAAAATATACAGGTTTAAAAACGTGATCACACATTCGTTCGAGTTCATATCCGTCTCGCCGTGGCCCCCACTTATATATCAATTTCACAATATTGTACCTCGAAGCTGAGGTATAATTTCTTACAATCCTCTCTTTCACTTCATTTTTATATTCTTTAATTTTATAATTATATATCTTTATTCAACCAATCGACGGACTAAACTCGTGCGTCTTAAAAAATACTTGGGGTCTCCGTCCGCTCGAGAAAGCTTTTAAATTTTTGTTGAACTATATAATATGCATATATAATCAATCTATAAACGCACAGTCGTAATTTTTCGCCCCTTCACAATGAATTCATGGTTTTTCTTTCATCTCACTTTCATTCTCTTTCGGAAATCTTATTTATACAGAAATAAACGCTATCGAGGTACGCTTCTGTCGCGAGACAATATGATGAACCACACTGCTCTCACAATTCTTCTCTCTTAACCATCATAGACATTTTTATTATTTAATCGATTTAATGCTCCACACGCAACCAGCTGGTAACTCAACTCGTAGGCACGTAATCCTTAAATCCTTATACACACTTTTTTATTTCATCAAATCTCTTATTTTTCCCCTCCCATTTGTAGTTTCATATTTTCACTTCATTAATTAAGTAAATAATCCAGCTCCTTTATTCTCGCAATTCTCTCGCATCAAATGAAATTAGTTTTTGAAACAACTCTTGTCCTTTGTTTTTTTTTTTTTTCAAAGATACTTGTGAATAACATTGAAGCAATGAAATCGAAGAATATTTTTGACAGAGTTCCATGGTTTCATTTTAAATTCAATGGACCTAAAATGTGAACGAATAATCGGTGACGATCGAATGCAGAATTTATCATGTTCGATTCACGGTTTTGTAGTTTGCCATAATTATTATCTACATAAACGGAAAAAAAAGAATGAAACAATGTGTGCATTTTCCGGAAAAAAATGTAAAAATAATAT
The DNA here is from genome assembly GCF_019457755.1 of Venturia canescens. Taxonomy (NCBI): domain Eukaryota; kingdom Metazoa; phylum Arthropoda; class Insecta; order Hymenoptera; family Ichneumonidae; genus Venturia; species Venturia canescens. The sequence continues at coordinate 37,545,711 of NC_057421.1, forward strand.
TGCTGAAGATAGAAAAATGATAGCAAATACTCACAAGGAAAAAAAATCAACAAAAAATCGTATGTCAGAATGCTTTTCGAAAGGAATTCGAATTTTTTTGACCTCTCCCGTTGCACTTGCAGTTTTTTATTTTTCAGCAAATTGACAAAAGTTCTCGCCCGAATCAAGGGTCATAATACTTCGTAAATTTAGCTAAGATCTCGCTTAAAGTCGCACTTTTTTGCACCGTGATTTCGAATATAAGGAATTAATTTGAAAACCTTACGAAGTGTAATTCGTAATTCATATGATTTTTAAATTATATAGAATTGATCAAATCCAAACTCAGGCGCAAAAAATGCGAGTTCTCCGGAGGTTTGGTCGATAAAATTTCGAAGTATTGATCAAGGACGAGTTATCGAAATTCTCGCATTTAACTTATGCTTCAGCAGCATTATTTTAAAACATAAAAATTTTTTTTTCTACAGGTTCGATAAGATTGAGACGAGAAATTACGGTGGATGAAATGTCGGATGCGACGATATTGGAAAATATAATTTACGGCATGGTGATTCAGAGAAAAAAAAAATAATAGGCAAGGTGCCAATTCCTCCCTTCGGGGAATCCACTGATGAAATGTCGAAATATAAAATTTGGTAGGACTGATTTTCAGGTCCTAAATTCTTGGCGGGGAGACGAAAGAAAATTCATCAATCGACCTCAGAGTTTTGCATGAAAAATAAAGAGGAACGGAACAACGGGAGGAATAGTGACAAAAAGTGGGAATTCACTTGCCGAGGCGTTTGAGGCGCGATCGTGTACCAAGTGCGGATCGAGCTGCTGGATTGTAAGGAGATTTGACACGTTTGGTGATAACGGAGCTGGTGGAGGTTCCGGAATTGGCATTCGTCGTACTAGCATTACCGTTGTTCACGGTGATGTTTTGTTTCGTTAACTTGCCACTTGCAAAGTTATTGGCTGAGGTCGACGAGGAGGGAGTCGAGACGGAAGTCGTGGACGAGGACGAGGATGACGAAGCTGGAGACGAGGGTTTACTGACTTTGTTAGCGAGTTTAAGTTTCGCCGGTAGAGATAATCGATTAGGTTTCACAATACCGTATTGATGGGCTATTTGAGCCGGTATTGTATGACCGTCGATGTCGATATTACGAGATCTAAGAGTTTTCACTGGTGTGGCAGCGAGGGTATCGGATCTTAACCAGCGTTGTAGACTTGGTACGGGTGAAGAATCATTTGGTGAACCAATAACACCACCTACAGTACGATTTAATCTGGAACGACCGGTGCACGGGGGACGATGTCCCGATTTACTCTGATCCCACTCTCTGAGAGCGAAACTTCCTCTAAGTTGTGGACGACTTGAGCCGTTGATTGACGGCCTACGAATAGTTTTAACAGGGGTAGCTTTTTTCTCTAAACTACGTCGTTGAAATGAAGTCGGTGATGGTAACTTTTCCTGTCCACCAAGAGAAGTGCTCGTCGCACCGGAAGTTGAGCCTGCGGAGCAGCTTCCACGTCGAGATCTCAAGGATGAGATTGATTCTTCGGGCCATCGTAGCCTACTGTGCTGTTTTTGTGGTTGTGTCTGTTGTTGAGGAAGTTTTCCTTGATTCGACGGATCATTTTCGTCCGTTGGTCCTGGTCGGTCCTCCGAACGTGTTCTGCGTTTTGTCGAGGGTTCCGGTACTACGGAACACTTTGGTGGTTCTGCACGTTCGGAAGTCGAGCTGTGTCTGCGTTTGGAGCCAACAACAGTTGTCCCTTCGCTCGAATCCATTGAACTTGCGGTTTTACATGGATTCTCATTAGGGGGAGACTCGAATTTGCACGACAAGCCACCCATCGAATCTCTTTTCAATCTTGGACCAACCGGGGTAAAATAGGACTTTTGCCTTTCACCGCGAAACCCTGACGATGCGTTAACGATATGACGTCTCCCGGTTTTCGGCTCTAAATGCGTTACTAAGAGGCCCGATGGTCTACGAGTTGGTACATTCGAAATTGCGACAATTCCTGGAGGATCTTTTGGCTCGTGGCTACGATCTAAATTCACAGAGGCGTAAGGACGACGAACATCGCGTCTCAATCTTGGCCGATTTTGAAGCTCTTCGCACGATCCGCAAAATGCATTTTGTCGTAACAGAACTGATAATCCAGTGCCCGATTTGTCGCTTTTCGAAGAAACCTTTTCCAATGTCGTTGGATTACTTACGATCGTGTTCACATCGCACGCTGGGTTACACGTCAATTCGGACGTAGAATCGGTGTTGGAAGTTTCTGAACTGTCATTCGTGCTCACGTTTTCATCAATCGTATCAGCTGTCGGTTCTATTTCATTAGAATCTTCGATCGTTGGCTTGTATGTCTCCTCGAAGATGATATCACTTGATGATATTTCCGCTACTTGAATACTCTCTCGACAGGTCGACTCTGAGACCGTTACGTCTTCGGATTCGTTATCCTTGACATTTTCACTCGTCGATTTCGGCGTTTCTGCGATCTCATTCGACTCTAGTTCTTGAGGTTTATTCGCCAAAATATTGTTGCTGTACGACGCATCGGAAGTGTCCGGAACTTTTGGACTCGGAGCTTGATCGTCTACCGACGTTTCCGATGTGACCGGAACTTCCAACGGCTGAACCATACTTTCCGGTGGTACGATCGGCGTCACAGTCCGAGGAATTGAAGCGACATCGTGTTTCGGCGATATCGTGCTGTCATTTTTTCGGCTCATAAGCACCTTTAAAACAATAACAAGACGACATTCGGTACAAATTTCGAAATTATTTTCGGTAAACGTCATGCGAGTATTTTCAGTTAGCAATATACAAAAATCTAGATGAAATACATCACTTTTGTCATTCGCCCAGAAACGGAAACAAAGACCAATTAGACCGAATTAGGTTGAAGTTGCTGTTAGGAGACATACTGAACTTTGGATAAAAACGATTTTCAACCTTTAAAGGAATATTTTAGAACAGAAAAGTTTATATGGACCTCCCAAAAGATTCATGATTTATGATTGAAATGATAATTTGTAGAATAGTAGCATATCAAAATACTAAACGATACTAATATGCTTGAAAACAGATTTTTTGACCAGACTAAATATAACTAATTGGAGAATAATGACAAAAATATCCAGAGTATCTAAAGATATAAACTTGAGTTTGCGTTCAATGTTCAATTCAATCGAACTCACCTCACTACGGGAAGGCCCCGGTGGATCGAGCATAAGTGTTACAACGCTCGTATTGTCCGCACGTAATCTCGTTGAAAACCATCTTTCTAGAGCCGTGTCTACCAAACTCTTTGATGGATTTATCCACATTTGAGCATCCGCTTGCTGCAATATCAATGAATTACTAAATACTTCAAATCTAATTAACTTCTTAAAAAATAATGTATTCGAAAAATAAAGACGAATCAACAATTTAGTTATTCCACGGAATCTGCACATATCATATAATCAATTGATTGTGCAATTCCATCGAATAAAACAATAATTCCTTAAAGAGAAAAACCTTTGACATGAAACAACTACTTTCGTTGTATGTAGCAACTCTTCAATAATGTGTTGACCATAATATTCAAGATCTTGGTTGAATCATTAATCATTGATGAAAAACTACAGCAACAAACCAGTCCTCGAAATTTCATGAGGCTTAAATTTTCGTTTTAAAATATAAAATTGCATGAAACGCGAAAAATAAATACACCCAATTTTTCTAACAAAAAAGTGTCTTACTTATGAATTGAGATCGATTAATGAACCATTTTTTTTTTCAACTTTGTAAATATTTTTAAGTGTGCGTCGCAAGTATTTTAATGTTTCAGAATTATATGAATTCAACCCATGTGAATCACTAGTGATTCATCTCAGGAATGAAAGAAATCAATAAAACATACTGCGTGACCAGTCTGTTGGGATGCTATGAGATGTTTCTCGTTATGTCTCTCCGCGGATTGGACTATGGCAACAGCAGCCTGAGGTGTCAACATATTCCATAAGCCGTCAGTTCCAAAAATGAGGCACCGCTGAGATTTTACATCTACAGTGACAACTTTCACATCAGGCTCAGGAGAAACAACAAAAGTGTCCAGCTCCGAGTTATAACTCCACAAATCACCTAGAAGAAAAGCAAAACATTATTGTAAAATGTTTTGAAAATTAGTATACATTTGAGTTGATGGGTGGAAAACGAATTAGTAAACTTCCTTACCCAAAGATCGAGCGACTGCAAGGAATGGAATTTCATCGATATGAGTGGATCTGCGAACTGGTCCCTTGTGTCCGATTCTAGGTCTGTTCCATACTACTCTTGGAACACCAGATTTGCTAACGACTTTTCCACCTGACTCTTGAATCCTTATCATTTCGGGTCCACTTTCAGGTTTGTGATCTTTTGTCAGAGCTTTAGCTTTCCATTGGGGATCACCTTCTTCCTGATAGCCCAAAATAATGCCAGAATCTCCTACATGGCCAATGTAAATTTTGCCTTTTCTGATAAAAGCAATGCTTGCAGTTGTTCCCGCGGTAGATGGTAAGCCCGAAGCAGTTGTCGGCCATTTATCTGGAGAATAATTGAATCCGTTTATAATCGTTGATGTTAGCCCTTCTGTTATTGATAATTGTTCTGTCAGAGAAAAAAAACCTATTCCGGGACCGCAAACGATTGTGTGAAGCATATAAAAACAGTTGTCTACCAATTTTTATTATATGAACAGAAAGAGAATCATTAAAAACGAACCAAATACAAATAGAAAATCAATTTGAAAAAATTTTGAGGTTAGATACGTTAGTAGATCGTTACATAACCTATATTGTCGAGGTGGCGAGCGGGGCATGGAAGGGGAAATACGCGGGAGAGGGTGGTGGAAGAAATCTCGAGCATCTCTTTTTCCAAGGCAAATTCGTTAATGCCCGCGCTTTTTTTTATGATGAATCATTATCAATTGTTTTACTTTCAGAAAGTCGCGCGCGCATTCGAGAAAACAAAAATTTACAAACTGTAGATCGCGGTTCGAGTTCGAACAGATTTCGTTGTAACTACATTGTACATAATAAATGTATGTACATCTGTACATTTTTATATCGGACGATCAGCAAATACTCACCGAGTTCTCTCCACATAGCATAATGGGTATTAATATATCCGTCTTTAATAGCCCTAAGAACATCTTCGTCTTTGTCACTCCAAAAGTTACGTTGCTTAACGATAATATCCATAAGATGTTCTTTGGCGAAAGTGGCAGCTTCACCTCCGCCGTGGCCATCGAAAATGCCGAAAAAAGCGTACTCGAGATCCTTGTCGTCAGAAGTTTGCTGATAGGCCACGCTGAACATATCCTCCATATACTTTCGACCGCCCTGATTACAGTGACCGGTCACCCGGAGATTAACCTTGATGCTTAGCGGCATCTTGAACCTCTTGAATTTCGTGAGAACACGTTCGTTCAAAACAATACGAAGAGGTTGAGAAAAGGAATGATTTCGATTCTCAGCCGCACGAACATTGAGCTCGTAGCACCAGCAGCCGTATATTTTTTTCCTTCCACTTTCAATACGAACACGTCGAATCGAATTTCATCGAATATGCGAGTATATTTGTGCTTTGAAAAAAAAATACTGTACTGCCTTCACTGATGTTCGATGCGGTAAAGCGGAAGCCTCGCATTTATACCAATGTGTTTTATAAAAGCTTTACCGTGCAACTTCGAGATCTCAACGCACTTATCACACACTAGCGCGCACTCACTAACGCGCCACACTGTGTTTCGACGATCGTCCGGTCGACATCGATGCTCCACTCGCTGGATACACGGCCGAGACTTGGAGGAAGTTTGTAGTGCTAAAGTCCCAATGGTGGGGATAAAACCGTCCCGTCCCACTCCCTTCTGCTGTCTCATGCGTTCTCTTTCTCTCACACACTCTTTCCCGCTCTTTCTACTATTATCGTAGCTAGACAAGGTCCCTACCTAACCGCTAGCAAAGCGTATCTTTATTTTTTTTAACATATGTACGTCGGACGACACGTCGGTAATAAGAGTGTGAAGGCGAGTAAAAGCGATTGCGCATGTGCAAATGAAGCTCTCGCTCTCTGTCTTTCCTCAACTCACACAAAGACTCCGCCTGTACGCCTCGCTCATGTTCGCCACCAGATGCCTCACGCTGCGGGTAAAACACATTCTCCGTCTCACTTGTTCTAACCTCGGCGCTGACTTGCTCTCTCTCTCTCCTCTCTCTTTGTCTCTTCCCTTCTCTCTGCCTCTTCTATCCTTTTCGCACATACAATAATTGAACGAGGGAATTCGAGAGGGCCACGGGATAGAAAGCAGCGGACGGAATTTTTTCAAAGATTTTCACGCTCGCGCCCGAGCTCCGTTATTAATTAAAAAAAAAAAACTATTTTTCCTTCCTATGGTGAGAATCCATGTACTTGGTCGATTTTTCGTCGGAAAAATCAATGATTTTATACCAGTGTTCTTTCAACTCGTGAAAAAATATAATAACATGTATCAAGTGAAACAATGTTCAAGAAAAATTTAAAGAAATGATTGAATAATAATTGGCTTGCTTCACTACCGCGTGGAGATGCGTGCGTTTAGAATTGGAAAGATTCAGTTATTGTGCACACGCGCAGTTCTGGTGCGCAGCCTACCCCACACGTCGCGCACCGCCTTGTCCAACTTTCCCCTTGCGTCCCACTTCAACCTTTCCTGTAAATCCCCCAACGTTTACTCTTCTGCAGCACTCTCTTCTATACACAAACGCGCTGTGGAAAACTTTTATGTATCCCCTCTTTACTCTCTTCGACCCAAAAGACTCGATTCCTTATTCCCCCTGCCTTTCCCCTCAACAGATCGTTCAACGATGATATAGCTTGGCAGTGGCGGCAGTGGCCCGTTCTCGGATCTCGTCTCGCTCACGGCCTGTTCGGCTGCGCAACTTGACTCACGCAGTACGGCGTTGCCACGTTTTATTCGTTTATAACCCATTCCAAGCTATTCCGCTTGCTCCAAGCTCCAAGTTCACAACGACTACAAAACATTCTTGAATCTTGAACTATCCACACCGCTACGACGCGAGCACTGAGTTCGAATCCATGAGCCGATCGATATTTTCGTCATTTCATGCTTGTACTTCCTTATAAAGACTCACTACGTTTTCGGCGATAACTCCTGATTAAAAACCGACGAAGAGAAGTCACATTCTCGTGTTTTTTTTCGCAGATTTTACCGTTTACATATGTACTTTAATGGCAGATTTCAAGATTGCACAGCTATATATATAAGTTTGTTGAATTAACAATTATCCCAAGAGCGGCGCTACCGTCGTGAAGTGTCATCGCTTCGCGAAAATGGTTCAGCGTGTAACACAACCTAAGAAAAAATAAAAGTAATTTAGAGAAAAACGATGAAGATTCTCGAATATTTAACATAATAATTTTTAAACTCAATTTTGATACATTACAAAAATCATAACTTCTAGATTTATTATATAAAAAAAATAAAAATATTCGAGTGTACACATGTGCAAGAATTGAAAGAGCGTGCTAAATAACGAGTTCCCGAAGAAAAAAATGTTTACGTAATTAAAAAAATGAAAATAAAGTGCAAAACAAATAAGCAATTACTCGGCGTATTCCTGAGTTTTATTTCCGATCGGAGTTTCCTCTTTCGCACTTTGAAAGATATAAGGCCACTGCGCGTTCGCTTATACCATTTCCGCGGGCTTATTCATCGGTTTTATTTTCAAGAATCGCTCGGGAGAGTCCTGACTTGTCGCACGTGTCGGAAATGAGTTTAGCATTTCATACCGACGAACGTCCCAACGAGTGACGACGGTCGGTGCTGTGAAAACCGACAACGTCGCATTCGACGTTCGAAATAGCACACAGAGTCCAACATTACAACTTTCGCCGCGCATCGAACACAGAAAACGGTACAAAATTGTACTCGGTGTGGCGCACACGGCATAGTTTTCGAAACATCGTATATTTTGCCGAAAAAAGACATGCTCGCTCTTTAAAATGATCGAATATCATTATGATGCGAGAGATACAAAATGGCTTTTACAACGTGAAAATTTCTCGTGATATGAATTCATGTACGTATATAAAAAAAGCTGATGTTATTCGGTTTTCAAGCAATGGATTTTCAAGTTGCATCATCGCTCGAGAAGATGGCGCGAACGTTAGAAGAATTTTCTCTATAAAAAATTAAGTGCCGTAAAACCGTGATCATGATCTCACAGCAGTAGAGAGACAGTGTTAAATTCATTCCAAAGCAAGAAAAATAACGCGATTGCATGACCAAAGAAGAAAATTATTATTTGAGTTTCATTATTTCTATTTCTACATATTTTTCTCTCTAAAGACACAACTTTCGGAGTAATTTCTGCGCCGCGCTTCAACCACGCGCGCTCGAAATCAAATAATGCACATATGCGTTCTCACAGTCGGACACGTATGTGCAGGTTCATTCTTGTTGAGTTTCGTTTCGCTGCAGTCTCACGCTTCAACATCGCTCGTGTTGCTGCGCGTTTTCCTTCACCCGCCGCCGGACCCCTTATTGGTAAATACTTACAAGAACGACCAACTGTGGATAGAGATGCCGCCTCTAAACGGCACTTGAAGAGCTGAATCAAAGTAATTAAACAATTAATTCTGTAGGTTACAAGTAACATTTTGCGACTCTTATCGTATCAAACAATGACCGGATGCTCAGGCTTCCGGAATAACGAGCCACGAATGTTCTGGGAAGCGTTCGAAATTATTGTCAAGTCCGAATAAATAAAATTCCATCTATCAAACAATATTTGATAGAAACCCGAACATGGCGCCATCTTTCGGTATGAAATTGACTCACGATCTCTACGAGTATGAGATTCGATGATACTTCAAGCGGAAAGTAGCGTCATCTTTCGACAACCGCAATGAACAAAGTGAGTTTGTAGTTTACATGGAAGATGACGCCACTCGTACGAAATTCGGTTGCACATGCTTATCGAAGATAAATAAATAAATTGATGGTTCACGTTCCAAGATAAAAATCTTGTGATTTTCAGAGTATATCGATTTTAAATTTTCTAAATAAATTTTCAGTTAAGCGAAGTTTCTTATGTTTTTCCTAATACATTTCCAATTTGTATAAAAACACTCAATCAACCTACGTTTCCATCGAAGCAGAGTGGCGCAGTGGAAGCGTGCTGGGCCCATAACCCAGAGGTCCGTGGATCGAAACCACGCTCTGCTAGTAAAGATTTGTCATTCATTCGAATGATTGAATCTATCTTTTTTTCATTATATTTATAGTGTAATGAACGATCAAAATTTCATCGAGTATTATCAATTTGAGGAGTTTGGAGTTTTTAAGGAAGAAATCATGCATTACTTGTGATTCAAAAAAGCAACTCAACTTTTTTGCTCTTTTCATGATCAACGAAACGGTTAAAATTTATTTTTGCAGTTATTAAAATTATGCGTAACTTATTTGTTGAGATTGATAAATAATTAATATAATGACAGCGGTTAAAATACTTTCGTAGTAAAATCGTCAAGCAAAATGTGACAACAACCATTTTCTATTTATATGCGTACACATATCTATATTTTAAATCAGCTGGCTCATCATGGAGTTGTCAAACCTTCCACCATTTATTTCACTATTACTCGTTAATTTCAAATGAGTGTTTTTCTTTTTCCATTCCCAAGTGATTTTCATCGGTAACAAGGCTTTCCTCAAGACATATTATTGATGTCTAAAAACATTATTTTTTCTTATTCTCGTTTTTGGCTCTTTAAAGTTGGGAGAATCTTAGTTCATTGAATCCAAAGCGTCGCACGACAAGTGTGCCTGTCATAAGAGCCTGTGTATAACCCTTCAAAAAAATGTGATTTTCGTTCATTGTTTTCTCAACAACGACTAGACGGTAGATCCTATAATAATTCCAGGAATAGATGCACGGTGTATATTTCTAGCATATTTCTAAATTTCAACTCTTATAAAGTTGGAATTTTCGATTTCCATTAGATTCGCGTGAAATTCCTTAAGAGTATGGATCAGTCGACTAACCTCACTTGGAAATTTCGAAATCGAAATTCTTTTACACAGTTTGATCGATTAAAAAAAGGCTCTGTCAGTCTACGCAGAACGATGGCAAAAAACGACTTTTTTTAATCGGTTAAACTGTGTCAAAGAATTTCGATTTCGAAATTTGCAGCTATCTCTCTCGCACTCACGGTCGCGATATACCAATTGATCTATCCTCTTAAGGTGATCTATCATTTGCGCGGTTGCGAGAGAGATAATTGCTAAATAATGGTTGCACGGTTTGCTCGGACACCCTTGATTTTTTGAGAAAAATAAAGGTTACATCTTGTTCTCTGGGATTTTTACCGACTGAACAAGTGATCACGAAAAGATACAAAATTGGAGCCTCAATTGTCGTGGTTAATAAATAAATAAAAAAATAACAATAACAAACGCCCAACGTGAGGCTCGAACCCACGACCCTGAGATAAAGAGTCTCATGCTCTACTTTTTTTTCCCCAAAGATATTTATATTTCATACAAATGGTCAATATACATTTATGTGACCGAAATACATATGTCAATATGTACTTGTCATATGTAATTATTTAAACTTCACGTGTTGAATAATTGTGCGAAATATTTTTTCGATATTCAATAAATATCCGTGTATTGTCATTATTTACATATTGGGGCAGTAAAACAATCGAATTACATTAGTTTGAATTGAGGCAGCTTTTGGTAATATTTATGTCTAGATTTATTACAATTAATAATAAATAGAATATTTGTTTATATTAATATCTCGATGTTATTATTTATATGTTTTAAAACTACTGACGATTTTCAAATTTCGAACTCTTGCTAATTGACGTACATTCCATTTTCGAAATGATTCAATAAATATTACAATTAATTATTAATTAGATATCGAATTAAAACGTAATGATGTACTTGTACTTTTGAGCTAATTCTCAATTAGCTCGAATATTCTTTCTAATTGATTTTGCTTAGTTTACCGTGACCCTGACCAACATTTGCAGCATTTTAAATCTTTTCCACGCATCAATTCGACTGTTATACGATTCACAAGCTCCGCACTGACCCTTCTCATTACATATTGCATTGCTGTGGGGCTATGATGAACGATAAACCTCGCCCGTCTTCGGAGAAGTATCATTGTAAATGGATAAAGTTTTTCAGTTTATCGATCGCAGCAAAAACAAACAAATTGGAATTCGAACGCCTAATTTTTTAAATCTTTCCTATTATTCATTTTTGTATAGATTTCAAGCGTTGAAGTTAAATGTGCATCTGTGACTCTTGCTGTTAAATCCAGAGAAATTACTTAAAATGAGTATCAATTCAATAAAACGTTATTGAGGAATATAAAAAATTCAAAGTTATCTCTATCGTTAACGCTCTTCAATTTCTAAACTGTACTAAAAAATCTCCTAATTATTAAATGTTATGACACTCCACAGTTATTAAAATGTGAAATTGTCATGAATTCATTATAGGCAACGAGCAGTGTGAAATGATTAGCCGATTGATCGCAATCTAATAAAGTATTCAATTGAATATTCCCCTGAGATATTTTCGTTCTTCGAAAGTTTGTCGTACATTTGCATAATGAATCTTTTATAAACTTCGTTCGTTTCAGTTAATTGGTGGCTCCTCAATAGAGAAAGTCTAAAAAAATGTTTCGAACGAGAAATTATTTAAATAATTATGATATTGCATACATAAGATGATAAAAATAATCCGGTGGCTTGATTATCCATTCCTCGTTGGTTGGGGAATTCGTCAACGAATAAAAGTGATCAACATTTGTGTATGATCCTTGAGAATATGTCAAGGACGAATGCCTGATGGGAAGACTTTCAGGGAAAGTACTTTCAAGCGGAATAATAAAAGTTGGGACTAATACTGTGAATAATAAAAAGTATAGCGACGACGGGAAAATGACGAACGATGTGACGGGCACTACTGCTGGAAACTGTAGGTTTCTCATCTTTCAACAAATAATTTCTCACGAGATCTTTACCGTTGTGAGGACACACGTAATAGGTGTATCCGATCGCACGAATTTGGAGGAATTGTCGGAGCTCCTGCCAGCATCTCCACTTGAGTGAATTCCTTGCGAATTCGAATTGTCTCAATCTTGGCAAACTGAGAAGGCAACTTGTGTAAAAACATTGGAAATCGTTACCCTCGAGATTCAAATATTCGAGTTGATCGAGACCCTCAAAAGCTCCAGCTTCAATTTCCGTCAAATAATTGTCACTCATATCGAGCCAAACGAGATTTCTCGTATACTCGAACCAGCCGTATTTCACGATACTGAAACGATTGTCACGGAGCGTTAGTTTTTCGAGCTTGTGAAGCCCCGCGAACGCTTGAACATCGATATCGCGGAGAGTGCAATTTCTCAACACGAGCTCCGTCAAATTTTCGAATCTGGCGAATGTCATTGGCGTTAAGCGCGGCACGTAACTATCGATTATCTCGATTTTTTTTATGTAGCTTGGAATCTTGTGGAGCAAACTAATGTCACCATTCGCGCAGTGATACCAAGTGCTTCTGGTAAATTCTTTCGTTGGTTCGTGGCTCTCGTAACAAGACCCACTCATTGTCCAGAACGGTGGTGGTTCCTCCATTGGTGGCTGAGTGCTCGTTGTCATTGGCCTCGACGTCGTCGGATGTGGCTGCGGTACCCTGCACGGTAGCAATAAAAAAAATTCAATTAAACGGTACATAAATGGTCTTTCAATAAAAATATTTCTCATTCTTATGGAAATGGAATATTGAAACAAAAAACGTTATTAAAATATTTATAATCGACGATAAAATGACAATTAAAAATTATGCTTGACAGATATAATTAATTCGAATTTTTATTGAGGCTATTATCAACGGGAGATTCAGCGCTGACAATGAGAATAAGTTACTCATTAATGGAAATGTAAAATTGAAAAAGAGAACAACGAAAGTAAATCCCTTTGACAAACGAAATTTTTAAAATAAAATAAAAAAGTATACTATCATTATGTTTTTCTGTTGCAACGCGAAACGACGTAGCAAAAAAATGGATAACAAATATTCTGTTTTAATGAGCGATTAAGGAAGTTCACGCGAATCTAATGAAAATCAAAAATTCCAACTTTAAGAGTTGAAATTTGAAAATATGCTAGAAATATACGGCGTGCGTCTATTCCCGGAATTATTGTAGGATCTACCCTCTAGTTTCGATTTAAGAAGAACCAAAAAGGAGAATAAGAAAATAGGATGTTTTTAGAGATCAATGATGTCCTGAGAAACCCTTGTACCGGTGATAATGACTTGGGAATGAAAAAAGAACGAGTATAATAACGACATAAACGGTGGAAGGTTTGGAAACATCATGAGTCAGCTGATTTAAAATATAGATATGGATACGCATATGAATAGAAAATGGCTTTTGTCACATTTTGCTTGACGGTTTTGATCATGATCATGATCTTCCTTGTATTCGTCATCGAAATTTGACATTTTTTCTTTTCACCGTAACATTTAATACGAAATTATTTGTCGACTCACCCAACAGGGTTTGTTGTACTTGGAGTCATCTCATTGCAGCCCCAACCCCCTAGACTGGTTTGGAGCAGAGCCTCAGGATTGCATTTGCACGTGATTGAACGTTCTCTCATGAGTTGAACCAGTCTAGTGATGCACAGGCAAGTCCATGGGTTTCCCGAAATTTCTAATTCAGTGAGATATCGAAGAGACTCGAGATGTTCGATGCCGATGCAATTGAGACGATTGTCGGAGACGTCCAGTGAAATTAAATAAGGTAATTTATCGAAAACACCGTTCGAAATACGAGTTATTCCATTTCTGGATAAATCGAGTCTTCTGAGATTCGTGGTTTCTTCAAACCACTCGGATTGTATATAATCGAGGTCATTGCCTCGTATAACGAGAGTTTCGAGGATTCTTAAATTGTAAAATGCTCGTCGTTCGATATTTTGAATTCCGCAATCACGTAATTCGAGACGTTTCAAAAATCTTCCAAATTTACGGAAAGCGTCGTTGTGAATGGTCGGTATTATTGAACCGGAATAAACAATCGTGTCGATAGCATCGGGAATTCCATCGAGGTCCATCAACGAACCTCTTGTACACAAGCAACTTTCGATTTTTCCCTCCTTTCCATAGCCCAGCGATTGACGGATCAACTGACAACCTCTGGGACGCGCTACCGGCCTCGGCGTTGTACTCGGTATTCTCGGAGGTACATATGGCGTACTCGGACGCGCTATTACCGGGGTACTCGGGCGACGCACTTCGTAAGCCCAGCTCCAACGTATTGTACCGCTCGTCGTCGTGCTCCAGTTCCAATACGTCTGTCAACACCATTGAAAAAAATTTATTTATTACAGAAATTCTCCAATTTTGTTATCTGCCTAATTTACAATTCGTAGTTTTACAGTCTGCACTAATGATTAGTGAAAATTCAAAATTGTTGAATCACAAATTTTATTTTCCTTCATTTCGTTGAACCCCAACTTTGCAAACTTCAGCGTCGTAAATTCCAAACAATTATTTTCCAAGACCACCCCTGCTGGGAAATTTACTTTTCTCTTTCCCTCTTTTCTATAAACAATAAATTTGTTGTGTATTGGGCATGGATTTAGCAGTCTTAAAGCGACCCAACAATATTTCTCCGTTGATTGATGCTCAGCTTTAGACGAAAATTAAACTTCGATATTCGGTTAGTGGCATCGTGAAAAGAATAACTGCTAGAGAGCGAGTCTTCGGTTACCTTTGGATCGGCAAATCACAAAGACACAAGAGTTTTACGAATGGGCTTCTCAACCGAATAATTTGCCGAACATTCAAGTTAAATTTTCGGAAAGTATTCAAAATGATAATAAGAAATAAAAGAAAAAGCTCGTAATGTTAGTGAATCAAATGAGATGTAAAATTTAAGAGAAAAGTTATGTATTTTGAGACTGATTGAACAGATTACGCGATCTTGGAAGGAAAATAAATAGAAATTACAGAAAAAAAAAATTGTTTTTTCACGTAGAATTTTGTGAATTTTTTCGAAAAAAATCGAATGTCTACCCCGTTGAACGGAAAAAGTATTAAAAAATTCGTTTTTTTTTCAATTTTTTCATTTTTATTTAGGAGCGTTAAAAATGAAAAATGTGACCTATTAAGTGAAATTATCATAAATATAGTCAAACATTTGCAAAAATCGATAACTCCTAAATGAGCGGAGATAAAGAGCTAAAAATGTAGCTACAGATTTCTATATTTTGACATGTACGCTTGGAATGACGCTGAAGTCCAACGGAATGATGTAAAAAAAACCGTCCAATAATTCCAGGAATTCTCCAATCGATTTCGTTCCTTGCCAAATTTTCGTGAAATGAAAAATTGGTCAATTACAAATGTTTTTTTCCTTCATTTCGTTGGACTCGAACTTTGCAAAGTTGAACGTCGTCGTACACTTGGAGGCAAATACACGGAGAGACTTTTACACGAATATTTCGGATGAATTTGGTAGAAAAATTTGCTATGTTTTGTAGCAGCGCTGTTCTATATCGCCATTCTATTACATTTCACCAAAGTGCATAGTAATTTTGATGCCGAAAGGAGTTCTCTCAAATTTTACTATGTACGACAGGCAAAATTTAGGTCTGCGACATTCTTACATATCGAACGATGTATAATAGCGATATCCGAATCTCACTCGTGTCTCTGGCGAAATGTTAAAAATTGGTGAATTGGACTGGACAAATTGCTTGAAATTTTACTATGTGCCACTGGTTAATTTTCATGTTTATACGGAGCAACGCCTCATATAAAATTGGTGGGCGCATGAATTTTGCTATGTTATCGAGCAAAAATCAGTGGGATAAAAGGGAAAATACGAAACTATGCAATTTTTCGTATAGCACAGAGAAACGACTGCTATGTCATCTCCTAAATTTTCATCAAATCATTTCATTATTTACTATGTTTTTTATAAAAATTCTCTCGGTGTTGATTGTGGTAATGGTTCCCCAAACTTTTGCATTATTTGACACACTCTGCTGCAGCGATTATTATTATAATAACGATACGGTCCGACGTTACTATAAAAACAATCGTAATTTTTGCTATAAAAGTATCTCCTCCGTGTAGGATTAGGGAAAAATGAGAGATTCGGGTACGCGTGTACCTGGTTATAGTTTTGAGTGACGGAGACCTGGCCAGGAAGATCGCACCTGCCCGAGGTGATATCGTAGCCGATTCTCATTTTGGTGAGTCGGCGTTCCAAATCGTGTCTACAATCGCAGAGCCACGGATTATCGGTGGCCTGAAGTTTTTGGAGGGATACGAGACCGCGAAGATAGTATTCTTCGAGGCACCTGAGTCGATTTCCTGTGAGGTCGAGTCGTCTGAGAGCGCCGAGATGAATGAGCGCGTCGTCGTCGAATCTTTGAATTCGGTTGTTGCGTAAAACGAGATCGGTGAGGCGGCTCAGATCTCGGAACCATCCGTGGCCGACGGTGATGAAACGGTTGCCGATTAAGGAGAGTCTCTCGAGTTTGTGGAGACCGGCGAATGTCTCTGGCTCGATTATGTCGATGCCGCAGTTGGTAAGCTCGATGCTTCGGAGGGTATTTCCGAAACGGAAGAAAGCGTAGCGCGGCAAAACCGGTATGGGGACATTGAACAGTTGGATCCAAACGATCTCCTCGGGCAATTTGTCCAGGCTCTCGATTCCGGTGCCAACGACTTCCCGCCACTCGAACCGTCCCTTCCGGAAGGGTTCTACGTCTTGTGCGTTCATACCGATCTTCGGGAGGTCAGGATACTCGAGAGTAGTCATGCAATCGTAATTGCTGGCTTGGGTGAAGCCCGCCCAATATCTTCGCACGTGAGTTCCGTTTCGCGCGACACAATTCTCCTCCCCGGGGCCGCGTTCGATCAAACGATCCGCGAAGAACTTGTCCAGAGAGTATCGACAGTCGCACAGCCACGGATTTTTGGCGATCTGCACGGTTCTCAAGCTCTTCAATGCCCCCAGAGCCTCAATGGGTAAACAGTCGAGATCGTTGTCGCGCAAGCTCAAGGTCTCGAGCTTACCGAGGCTGTGAAATACCTCGGGCTCGATGTACACGAGCCCCGCTGCATCGAGGGTCAAACGTCGGAGGTTTTTCAAATGTCGCAACTGCGCGGCTCGAACCGCGTTTATCCTCGTGTTCGACATCACCAGCCACTCCAATTCGTTCAAACCGCGAAATGCCTCGGGACTCAATTCCTTCAAGTCACAATTATAAAACGTCAGGCGCCGGAGATTCGGAAAACGCGCGAACGCATCAGCCGGCAAATTGCTCAGGTGGGACACTGTGAACTCGATCCATTCCGCGTCGCTTGGAATTTCTCCGATGTCGGCCAATTTACCATTTACGCAAACGTAGGCGATCGTTCGATCTCCTTGGAGCGGTGTCAGCTCACATTTACCATGGATCTCCGGGATCAAGCCTGCTGTCACCAATAGCACGGGGAGCCACGACCAACGCGATATTCCCATATCGCTTTATTCTTATCAATGCGCACCTTCGTAGCTGAAAATTATTTATCGATAACGACAAAACACTGTAAAAAAGCATTAAAGTGGGGGGGGGGGGGGGGAAGATTTGATGAGAGTGTTAAAAGAAATTAAAAGAAATCGAAGAACCAGCCAGTAGAGATTATCATCGAAAGAAGAGGGACAAAAACAATAGTATATATAAAGAAATAATTGAAAGTGAAGAAAAACCTTGGAAATACTGGGAAGCGAAGGGTGTTGAAGGAAGTGAGAAAGAAATATGGGCAACATGTGGAAAGAAAGGGAAAGAGGATTGGAAGTGTAGGATGGCAAGCACGAAAAAGAAACTTTAGAATATCCAATCATTTGTGAAATAGGAAGACAGTCAATGACAAAGGAAACGAATTAATGAATGAGGCTAAAGAAGGGAAGGACATCAGGGAAGAGTTGATAAAGACGTTAAGATGAGAAATGAAGGTACAAAAATGTGTTAGTTTATTAGAGAAACAGAAATAATATGTAGAAAAAGTGAAATTTAAATAAAAAGGAGAAAAAGAGAAAAGGGGAGTACTGCTATTATTATTTTGGGTGGGTATCAGAAGTTATATTTCTGTATTCTGTATTCTATATAGATATACAGAATGCCTGCGTTCAAAATTTTAGTCGTTCTAACTTCTGATACTCACCTTATTATTTTATAAGGACATATGTAAACAGTATAATCGTCGTAAAATATTGGATTATGGAAGCAGGTTTCGAAATAAATGGCACAAAGTTTAAGCAGAGCAATTATATATTTTATTCAATGAAGAGATTTATCGATTGACTGAGCGTTGCAGTGGTCGAAAAAGTAAGTGACTCTAACGACAAAGTGTGTCGCCCTCTTTCTTGATCTGTATATTCGTTTTATAAACAAACTTATAGAACTGCGAGCACGCTCTCATGTGTATTGTTTAATATCAAGTTTTATTACTATGCTGATGGGATTATTTTTGCTCATATTCCAATATAAAAGGTCGTTCAGATAAAACTCTTTACTATTACTACTACTACAACAAAACATTGTCAATATATATTTTTTGGAATATCTTTTTGAATATTTGTTCCGAGGTTCCTGTAATCATAAAACTCGATATTTTCCTCACGGGATATTAAGGGCTCAGACGAATGGCCCAATATGCATGCGGCCGGCAAACGTCCTCCTCTCATTGAACGATTAATAGCAGCCGATCGAATGACTCAATTACTTCGAAACGTGCCATCCAGGTTCGAAGCTCGCGGTCAAATGGAACTAATGAAAATTTCATTTCGTAAACGAGGCCGATCTAACGGATGGATCTTATCGTGAAAAATGGATCGTCGTCTTTGACTAATCGCCATTCGGCTATCCTTCCCTGGACACAATACGAAAGGAGCGTCTATCGTGGCCTCGATTTGTCAAATAGAGGAAATATCGTCGTCGATCACGAACCGCGCGACTGTTCGAAGCACGACGCTGTCGAAGAATTTTCTATTTTTTGCTCCGGTCCTCAAGCTACCTGAGACTTTTCGCATTTTACTGTTTCTTACTTTCCATGTTTCATGTACATGTACAATCGTCGAATGGTTTGCTTGTGGCTTTTTATTGAAGGATTACAAATTCGGTTCCGTACGAAATCCTGTATTGGATACGATGCTGAAATTTGCAACGTTGGAGCCCAACGAAATGAGCGATAAATACATTTGTAGGAAGAATATTTATTCACAGTAAAAGAAAAAATATATGCAGTCCACGAACAGTACACTCTTCTATTAGTAAATGAGAAAATACAAAAATAGATATGACTTGAAGTAAAACGATAGTAGACTCTGATCAGTAAAATAAGTTGGAAGGTCCCGAGGGTTTGTCCGGTGAAGCAAGACTGCCCGTTTCGCGTCTTCGCTCGTTTCCTCTGACCCCAGAGGCCCGAGCCCACTCGTGGGCCTCGTTTTTTTATGAGATTTTTCCCAAGAAAAACCCTTGAAATCCGCGTACTCCGCGAGACAGAAAAAATGAAGAGGCCTGTCATTTGGCCATCACGTGTCCATCGGCTGTTTTAAAGGCTCTCGAAAAATGTTCCTTTCATGTAATTCGCCAGTTTTTTATTTCACAAAGCATCGGTGTAGGACAAAAAACTACAAATTGCAAATTCGCCGAGGAACGAAATTGTAGAGTTACTGGAATTATTGGGAAGTTTTTTTACATCATTTCGTTGGACTCCAACGTTGCAAACTTCAGCGTCATTATTGGATGCTGCACCGTCCATTTTTGTGCCATTTTTCTGTTTCTCAGCCAACAAAATCCTCGAAAAATCATCCTGATTCTTCAAACATTTTTTATTTTCCAAATTAAAGGCCTACAGCCAACCTTAATTCGCTGTGTTTTTGAATTATCTTCTATTGCATTGTGGAATCAGGTTTCGAAATAAATGGCACAAAGTTTAAGCAGAGCAATTATATGTTTTATTCAATGAACTTTGCTTTAAGAGATCTATCGATTAACTGAGCATTTTGCAGTGGTCGAAACAAAGGGCTTCGTGTGTCGCCCTCTTTCTTCATCTGTATATTCGTTTTATAAACAAACTTATAGGACTGCGAGTACGCTCTTATGTGTATTGTTTAATATGCAAGTTTTATTATTATGCCGATGGATTATTTATCCTCATATTCCAATATCTTCAAAGTTCAATTCCACTTGAGCATTGAAAAACAAATGAATTTTTTTCTGCATAGAAAACAACTGATCGACACAACCAGAGAATTATCAGCTTCCTTCTCCCTAAAAATTCATGAAAAATCGATTCAACGCTTCTCGACTGAGGAATGGCCAAATATCTTTTGACATCGATCGCTCAGGCATGGCACAGAAATTATTATAAAATCATCGTCGTTGTTTTGCTTACGATTTTTTTACCTGTTTATCGTAAAAACATAAATTTTTTATCGAGTTTCCATAAATGAGATTAAAACCTCGAAGCGCTCGGTTAATTGATCATAGTGGGCGCGCAATGCTATGTAAACACGCGAGACGCGCGCCTTGCACCGAATTAGTACACTCAAGGTCGTTTTCCTATTTCTCCGGGTCTCGCATTTAGTGCCTCGCTATATATGTGCATCCCTTCCCATTTACGTCCCTCACTCTCTCTCTCTCTCTCTCTCTCTCTCTCTCGCTGCTTCTAGGAAAAAATACACTAGCCGCGTTCACTTGGAAATACACACGTTGTTGTTTATCTCTCAAAATGCGATCATCACCTCTCCTAATCCCATAAACCGGGATCACCAGCTCCCCCATAATCGAAAGCGATTCTTTTCAACACTCAAACGTGTTTTTTTCTATTTTTATCACTGTATTTATAAGTTTTATCCCGGTTTAGAGTTTGGGTTTGTATCGTTTTCGGCTCGATGTTTCTCATGGGCTCTCCTGTAATCGCTATTTATTTTTCGTTCCTGGCGAAGAGCTCGTTTCACTTATTTTCTTTGCAAACTTCTATGATTAAGATATATTCAGCAGTTTTGCAGCCTTGAAATTCAATTTTATGCCAAATTTGAGCGATCCCTGAGAAAAGTAATGGCCGATAAAGTGCGATATAAATCCGCGAAAGAGAAAAATCGGATGAAAGAGTTGACGAAAAAGTTATTCCCCGCAGTGGGAAAGTTGGCAGATAGAAGGCCATATTTACACACGCGCGGATGAATTCACCTCGAATCCGAACTTACGAAATTCACGTGGGCGATATTCGGATTCATTTTCATCTGCCTCACCATACGTCAAGGCAATTGTGTGGTCGTTGCATGTCAAATACGTCAAACTAACGCCACTTCCGGGTTTATTTATTCAACAGCAGGTTATTTTTTCGATTCTATCAGTTCGAAGTGAATCTGGTTTTCGTGAATGAAACGAACGAGTTTATATTTTTATTTCCCGCCAATTTTCATTCTCATTTTTCAATTAATCGAATTTTTCTTTCATTGAAATCTGTATGTTTTTTATCGTGAGAATTTTACTTGATTTTTATACACTCGCTTTTCAATGACAACTTCCTGTCCGAGTACCTTTACGAATATATATGACAGTTCCTATTTCAACGAGGTTTTTATTGCTATTTTTCGGTGCCTACGATTTTTTCGATTCTAACCACAGTTTGTTCTCGATCACTCAAGGAATAAACGTTCGAGCCCAAAATTCCACGAATTCGGTTGAAGAGCGTCGGTCGGCATGAGCATATATTTCTCAATTTTCCCGCGTAAATTTTCCTCGAGGTTAACAGTAGAATTAAGTTTTAAATAAATGACAGGTAAAAGGGTAAATATTCTCACGATATTCCGTCGAAAACCATGGAAGTTGAAACTGACAACAGCACGTGTATATCCTGGGTATATAAAGAGGATGAGAGGAGCACTTGTAAAATGAGGGTTAGGCTGCAGAACAAGAAAAAAACAATGAGAGTAAATAAAACTTCCAAAACGTAAATAGTGACGGTCGAAACGCGAGGTGGCCGTCCGACCAACTGACCGTTTGTGAGTAAGCCACTGGGATTATATAAACTCGTAAGGACAAGGTCAGATTTGCCCCTACATCGAGAGAAGCTCTATCTTTAGAAGTGCGACCAGGCCACATGCGTCCATCTCACGAACCTATATAGAACTAAAAGAACGAAAGAGAGGCGAGAGAGAGAGAGGGCGACGTTGCGCTAGTTAGAACTCGGTTTGAGATCGTCTTTGGCAAAACAACTTATTAACGATAAGTGTAAGAGAACTATCTCTGACGATGTTGAGTTATTGAAGTGACAACAAAACGTAAGGTACAAAATTTAGGAAGCGCCCTTAATAAATGATCTTTACGTATAAAGACCAAAATACGTTTTTTCGTAGTTTGATATCGAGGCCTGAGTGTTTTGATTTCGAATCTCCGGAGCCTCTGCTAAAAACACCGAATGACTAGAACGTAAACAAAAAGTGGGAAAAGTTACTTTTCCGTTGACTCAGGAAAAAAAACTATTGTTTGTCATTTTTTTCAGTAACGCATTTATTGGTTATGTCATCCGTTCAGCGATTGTGTTTGAAAAACGTTGTAATTAGGTTATGTTGGATCGACTCAATTTTCAATGTTTTTACATCGATTAAACAAAAAAAAAAGATTTTCCTTTGAGTTTCGTTCGGATGAAAGAATTTTATTTATAAACACACTAGCCGCGTATGCTTGGGCGAGTCGAGAAATTCGTGGAAGCTCTATATGCTCTATCGTCGTAATATCCGAAGAAAAAATCATAGAGCGTTTCTCTATAGCCCATGATGTGTGTTCTAGGGCGTGGGTTACTCTCCGCGATTGGATACCGATGTTCAAGGTGTGTAAAAAAACACACACATACCACTGCCGCGAAAAAAACTAATCGATATGTCGATCGCCACTGCTGATGCATACAAACAACACGCGACGAGTTTACCATTGTGTCTCTCGTTGTCGCGAGATGTTCCATACGAAAATATAAAGAAGGCAGGAATGAGTTACGCGATTGCTTCAGAATCGATACTCTTTTTATGTACGGGAATTCAGCTGGAAAATCATGAACGAAAAAACAACGGAAATAAAGTGATTTGTTTACATTCTTTTTCCCGATCTGCACAATAACATTTTGAATGCAAAGCGCATTAGACTAGAGCAGCTCAAATACTGCTTAACCCTATTAAAAGAAAAAAAAAATCTAACAAAAAATACGACTTTCGTAATTTATAAAAAGCCTCCTCGCTATCCCTTCCCATATTTCCTTCATCATCGAAACTAAGATGACGCATCAGCCGTTCGAAGAGATTCTCAGAGACGCTCGACGTTTCAAGAAAAAAGAAACTTTCTTCATTTTTCTCAAAATTTCAAACGTGTGCCAAAAAGCCAGTATGTGCTCTCAAGAGCAGATCTGAAAAAATGACTGGTGATTATTCCGCGATGGAGGCTGAAAGAATGATTTTTTCACATCACTGTCAATCTTCCATCGTACGTAAAATTCTCCCCTGTAACAATGATGCGTAATTTTAATATCGTATTCCTTCAACACTTAACCGCCACCGCCATTTTATTAACTGCACTGTAATGGCCGGAGACAAAGAAGTAAATGTTTCTGGAAAAAAAATTGGTCGCTTCGCGCTGCTTCTTATTCCACTTTCGACGACACAACTTTCTTGAGAAAAATTTATTCGAATTCGGTAAATTTTGAGCTTCAACTGCACGTACAAACAAAAATTTCATTTTATAACGATATTCGTCGCACAGAATAGGAACGAGTCGCCTATCAATAAAACGTTTTCTATTGTATGTCTACTCTCTCGTTCGTGTACGCGGGTGACGCGGGGATCACACGCATGGGACGGCTGAGTTGTAAAAACCATGTCAACTCCCGCTATACTTCCTTGAATGACCGAGACCCTTATTTTACCGTTTAATTTAGTAGATCGAAATGAAATGTGCACGGTAGTGTATAAATAGATAAGAACGAAGTAAAAGATAAATATAGCCACTATAGGACGTAGGATGCACTCATGTGTGAGTTTTGTTTTTAAGAGATCGGGCTTATTATTACATAAAGCACTCTCTTGCGGATGCGCGGGAGAAACACACCGGTAAAGTGGTGGCGTTGCCCACCGCTAGGGGCGTTTAAGCGCGTCTTTGCATAAATATACATATATATATATAGAAGCGCGGCGCGAGATCCCTCTTGCTCGTTTTCCGAGCTTTTTTTCAATAGTAGAGTTTCTTCCTCCAGTGTCGCGTGTTCGCTTCAACCCAGGCTCGTTATTACGAAACCTGCATCCTCAATTTCAATTAACGGCATAAATCCTACGTTTCCGTTTAAAATCGCATGCGTGGACACGAAGAAAAACCTCTCGTCGAATCACACGAAAAAGCGAGGATGATTGTTAGTGGTATGAAAACGTATAATATTGAAAAAAAAGTGAAGTGAGACTTCGCCATTGTTTTGTATCGCAATTTGAAGTGTAGATGAAGCCTGCCTGCAATCGTTGTAGTTTGAATCGTTGGGAGCATGTGAAAATATAGACACGTATGTGTGCGTAAACTTTTCAAGATGCAAGTTAAGTGCTGGAGCGTGGGACATTGGGGGAAGCGTAAAATGCGAATCGCTCCTACAGGTAGGTACTTGAATTAAGGCGTTTTCATATCAACAGATATACTCTATATTTCTAAACTATATTACAAATAGTTTCTTTAAATCTACTGTATTTTTATGATTTTTCTTTACATTCGCACATGGAGCCTATAGTGTATGAAAATATTATTTTGTTTCGCACGCAATCCGAGCTCGCTGGTATTATACTTTATGTCTCAGCATCGAGTTCCATCCCGTATTTTCTCTCTCACGCTTTCGTAACTGAATTAGCGTAGATGAGTCAAATTAACGATGTTACGTGTATACAGTACATCATTACATGAAATAGTGCTCGGTGACATACAAAAATGTTCTGAAGCCAAGAAAAAAAAAACTAAAGCCTATTAGAGGCTTTTTCATAACTCTGTCTCCGATCAAGGCCTCGAATGCAAGCATTGAAGGAAAATTTATAGAGGTAAAAAAAAAAGTTGTAGCCTGGGGAATCAACTAATTATTTTCGATGTTTTGGACCGTAATATTAATTCAGAATAAAAAATGTTCGTATATACGATCGTTGCGTTTATACAACTAATGACGTTCCGATGCTAGTAATTAGAATTTCTAAACCATCTCTTAATAGGAATTATAAATAACCTTGAAAAGCTATCTTGTTGCACCGTCGAAGAATTGTCTTTTAACTTTGACGGGGTTTCGTGTAGGCACGCGAACGTGAGTAGAATGACAAAAACAAAGAGGGAGTGGTGAATAAAATTGTCGTGTAGATACGTCCCCCGATAACGACGAGGGCAACGTATACAAAAATAAGAGAAAAACTTCATATGATTTTATCATATCGATTCGGTCAATAAGCATATACCATTATTCTTTAATTATCGAGTTTTTAATCGAGCTCAAAAAAACTTTCCTTTTACTTCGCCTATAAATTTATGAATATCAATCCTGATCAATAACGACCATTTCTTCATCGATTCAGGCCAAACGGTCATTCCGAATAGCCGTTTAGATGGATTAACATTATTATACCTATTCAAGGGGAAACTTATGGGATTTTTATTTTTCCAAAAATTTGTCGTACATATTTTGTTGCTTCAGATTAATTAAAACACTAATTTAATTAATACAAGAGAAAAAAGAATCCGTCATTTCACGGAACAATCGAGGAAGTTTGCTCGTTTTTTCTAGGCATAAAAAGATGTGCGTTCAATCCACAGTTCGTGCATCCCCAAATTGAACTTACATAAGGTTGAGCGTGTTATATATAACTATATCTCCTCGACGTGTGGCGTGCATCGTTTATTTAGTTTTTTCTCTCTCTCTCTCTCTCTCGCTCTCTTCCCCGTCCCAATGCCGTCGCGCAGTAGACGAGACTAGGAAAACGAAAGAGAGGGAGAAAAAGAGCAGGTTCGATGAACTTTTTCTCTCTGGCGAATTCGCTTCTTGATCTCATAATACCCACTCCACGGAGGCGCCTGTACATTTGAGCACGCAAAACGCACTGTATTGTAAACGTTCCTTTCCTCCACCTTCGCTCATTATATATATTATGCTCGTGAATACATGTATATAGAGTGTGCACGAATTGTGTGCCTTTGATAGGTCTTGCCATGCCTTGCGAATTTCTTTCAGTACGTTTACGCGTTTGTTCCACAAATAACGTACACTTCGGGTCGAACAAAAGATATAAATACACGACAGTCGATAGATAAGCCTTCTTGGCCACGCGAAATGTGATTTTTTTTATCGTTTTTCTTCGTTTGAGGTTAAAAACGCGCACGTATTAAAGGATAAACACATATTGCGCGATATACGAGTTATCTTGATCGCTAGCTCGATCAGCGAAGAACGAAAGATACGGTGGACAATGGGACGGTGACAAGTTCGCGACGATCGTTCTCTCCGGTAGGATAGTCAGGACGAACCGTGCACTCAAATTATTACGTTGAAACGCACATTTACCGAAATTTTCATTTCACTTTTAGTACCGTTACACTTCGTTATTCTCAACAAGTCGATACATCCATCTTTGAAAATAGGTTAGATCGCTCGTTTTTCCGTGGGGCGATTATATACGCGTACCTCGATTCAAGAATACTTGAAACTTTGGGTCTCAGTGGTAAGGAATAATTGAGAAAGTTATTGAAAGATGAAATTGGATCAACAGTGATAATAAGTTTGACGAGTGCAGTCTCCGTGAACGTGTTTGCAAACAAGTGAATCCGCGTTCGACACTTCGTAGTTCACACTGATCTCCGAGCGGCGTATCATATGCAGAGGGCGCTGTACGCGTGTCGTACGATACGTGCGTGAAGGGCGTTACGTGTGCACGTTGCTCATACGAATATATATGTGTATAACGAAGTCTCGTAAGTGGTTGTACATCCAGGGTCTTTATACAAACCTCTTACGTAACTCTCGTACAAAACTGACGTTCCGAAATGATTGATATACAGGCTGTCACAAAAGGTGTGGTCCGCCAGCATTACGTTGTTGTTAGATCGTACGATTTCGAAGAGAAAAACAGGACGCCATTTTGCTCGCAGGCAGTTCTCTGCGATTTTGATAAATTATACGGACATTTTTGTGACCTGATGGAACTGAACTTAAATGAGTCACGCTCGCCTCTCTTGATTCGAACTTGGAAAATATTTGATCAGTAGAAAGTTGAGGACTCTTTGAAACATTGTAATTCGTCTCGGACGACAATTTTCATTCCGCTAGAGATTTTTTCTCCTTTCGTCGACCGAATTCCATCGAAAGTTTTGTTCCGAATTATAACTTTTATCGACCAAAGCCGATCAGATGCGTTTTAAGCATGCAGCGCGTTTAGGTCATTCAAAAACAAAGAAAAAAATGAGGTGTAATCGAACTAACCTTGTACTTCGGAAAATATATTCGTCTAGAGCAGTTGACGACGATTTTTGAGACAGCCTGTATATGAATTTTATTCTCATACGTATGTAACCCCCGGAGCACGTCAGTTTCGCATACATATTCAAATGGCAATGTTACGTATGAAACAGCAAATCCGTAGCGGAAGTAAAATAAAGCGTCGGGCGTTGGAGTTGGATTCAGGTATTAGTCGTCCGCATTAACTGCTCCGTTGTATCGCATATCAGAAGCTCGGAAAGTACGAAAAAAGGCCAACAGAAAAATAATGCTCCGACAACTTTTGGCTCCACGTGCCAATGAAAGGGTAACGAAAACATGACCTTTGCTAAAATTTTTATTACGTTCGAGTTCATCTTTTCGCGCGATTAATATTTTTGAATGCTCGAAAAGAAAAGTTGTTGTCATTTTTAAAATACGTTTACGAATTCGTTCCAGTGGCGGCGTTTTTATTTTCACTTTAAAATTGACAGTGACAATTCTTACATCAGTACATATCGAATTTCTCAATGCTGAGATGATTCAGTATGATATATTATTACACGCCTAGAAACGTCATCCATCATCTTTCGTTACTTTGAAACTCGACTGTGGGTTATAATTATGAATATTTGCATAGTGAACGATAGACTGCGATCCGAATGGCTCGGGAACGACCTAAATATACGTACTTTCTGTATACGTGTTTGCAAAATTGGTACGATCTGATATATTCTCTTCGTAATAGTATGTAATGTAAACTAGCATGCCTTGCAGTGATTATACGGCTTCTTAGTTATTCGAATCCCGTTCAAGAACAAGTTGTGCTTACACTATGACGTACAATATCTCAGTTTCCCCTCTTCGTAACTTGAATTCTTGAATTTTCTTTGTTTATTAAGGAAGATCTTGCGTTACTTGTGATTCAAAAAAGCAACTGAACTTTTTTGCTCTCTTGATGATAAAAAAAAAACGATTATTCTCGCAATTATTAAAATTTTGTCTAACTTATTTGTTAAGATTGATAAATTTTGAATATTATGATAGCGGTTAAAATACTTTCGTAGTTAAATCGTCAAGCAAAGTGTGACAACGGCCATCTTCTATTTACATGCGTATGCGTATCTATATTTTAAACCATTTAAACAAAATTGGATTGTCGAAACTTCCGCTGTTTATGCCGTTATTACTCGTTAACCTCAAAAAGTGTTTTTTCTTTTCCCATTCCCAAGTTATTTTCAACGTTAACAAGGGTTTTTTAAGACATCATTGGTCTCTAAAAACATTCTACTTTCTTATTTTCGTTTTTGGCTCTTCAAAGTTGGGAGGATCCTATTACATTAAATTCAAATCATCACACAGGGAGTGTACCTGTCATAAGAACACTTCAAAAAATGTGATTTTTGTTCATTGATTTCTCGATAACTAGACGGTAGATCCTCTAATAATTCCGCGGGAGTAGACGCATGGTGTCAAGTCTTAAAGTTGGAATTTTCGATTTCCAATAGATTCGCGTTAACTTCCTTAACGAAAGGTTTCATCTCATCTGATTTTAGTTGGAGTTTTTTCAATATTTTTCGACGGTTGGATTCGTGGGAGAAATGGGTGGGGATCAAATATTGGAATGACTAAAATTTCGAACAGCTAAAATCTCGAGTTTATAATCTTCGAATGATAATATGGAGACAGATAGATTCGACTACAGCTTTGAATGCCGAAAATAAATAAAGCAGAAACTGCAAGGTTCGAAGCACGTTTACATCGAAAATAGAATGTAATAATCGCCCATAAGACGATGACTAAAATATCGATTTTTCGGAAATTCGACTATCACTCTGTCGATTCATAAATTACTACGGTCAGCGATACTGTGAAAATTCACAATTTTGAAAATATAATAACGAAACATCAAATATTACTGAAATTGAAATACTGAAACACCAAAAAGTCGAACAGTCAAAATAGCGAAACGTTAGAAAGTCGATCGATCAAAATAAAGAAAAACAGTGAAGCCCCAAATATACGCGTCTCACTCACTCACTTACTCAGACCGGTGATCTCCAATTTTAAACATCGCCATTTTGACTTTCGCCTTTTCGAGCTATCGCTATTCTGCATATCTAAGTTTTATAGGCTCGAAAAATTCACTTTCGATTTTTTGCTACTCTATATTCTGGTCTGTCTGTAAAAAAATTACTCTCGATTTTGAATTCGAAAATATGAACTTTTGACATTCGGATGGTCTGTTAAAATTGCATTCGAAATAAAAACTATTGAAATATATATTTCTGAGTAAATACAAATTCAAAGAAGGAATTTTTGATTAAACACGCAATCTGCTGAATATTCCATCGGGAATAAGATTTTCGAATTACTTATTTTTCTTCAAACTGATATTACAACTTTAAAAATTTCGAAATATCGACCGTTCTACAATTCAGTTATTCGACATATTGAACCCCACCCGGAGAAATTTTTATTTATTTATATTTTTTTTCGGAATCGATATTAACTTTGGACAATTTATAATGTCGTTTTGTGAACTTATCGATGATCGAAGCTTCGACAACAATTGTTTCAGTTTTCTTCATTTGCCATTGGAAAAAAGTAGCTTTTCTGTTGAAAAAGGCTCCAAACCGGGCAACTCGACATCGTGTCATCTCTTCAGCAGTGCATTTCCCCATCGTTGAAACTCTCCAAGCGTAGCAACTCTACATCGTGCCAAGTGTCCAAGCGCGTCAACCCTCTATCAAGGTCAGTCCCGATCGTAGCAACTCCACATTTCCTCAACTGTTGTATATGTCCTCGTGTTTTTCGTTGAGTGTACTTTTCGCACAGAATCGCTCGTACTTGACGAAAATCTTTGAAGAAGCGTGTCACAATCATTCCATATGTACCAGTTGCTCACTTTTCATTTGAATTATTATACTCGTTCGTGAATTACAAAATTCAAAATTTCCCATCGATTATTTCAATGGGAAACCGAAAGTCCCTAAAAAATTTTTTCAAGCGCTGAAATTTCGACTGGAGTTCGTGGTACTGGAAATCTTGAAGACTATTCTTTGGGAGAAAAAAAAACATTTCTTTTCGACAGATCCTAATAAATATATACCAAGAATATTAAGATAAATGTTTTTTTTTCGGATTGCTTCAAGAAGCTAATAAGTTATGAAATTGGCGAGGAAATTGGAGTACTTACCACCATATAATCCAATTGTCGATAAACTAGTGAGCCGACGAAGTGGGTAGCTGGTACATATGGAAAGATTGTGACACGCTTCTTCAAAGATTTTCGTCAAGTACGAGCGGTTCTGTGCGAAAAGTACACACTCTACGAAAAACACAAGCACATATAACAGTCGAGGAAATGTCGAGTTGCTACGATCGGGACTGACCTTGATTGAGGGTTGACGCGCTTGGAGACTTGGCACGATGTAGAGTTGCTACACTTGGGGAGTTTCAACGATGGAGAGATGCACTGCTGAAGAGATGACACGATGTCGAGTTGCCCGATGTAGAGTTGACATCCTGTCGTTGAAAAAATATTGTTACTCCCTGCAGTTGAATGTAAAATTGAGCTTTTACAGAGGGAATTGTTGTTTGGCCTATGAGTAAAAAATGTACCGACTTTTTTCATCCAAAACCTCTTTTAAACTTGGATTTGAAATAACGTAAACAGAAATTAACATAAAACGAATATCTCGAATTTTCATTAGTGTCAAAACAAACGTGAAAGTCGCAAACGTCGATTAAGATTGAAGAACGTCATGGAACGAAAAATAATCTGTTTATATGGTTCGATGTTCACTTTTGGATTATCACTGCTTAATAAATATGCCGATTCTGTATATTTCAGCCTCGCAACAAACCGCCCGGGGCTCGAGCACCCGGTCCTGAGCGCTCCAGCAAAAATCCGACACCAAAATTACCTGAAAACAACAATAAACCACCGTAGGTATCTTAATAAAAATAAAATTAATTGAATCATCACAAAATTTTACGAAATAAGTAAGATAAAACAAAATATGTTAAAAATGTCGAAGTAAAAAAATATAAATGTAATTATATCGATTTTAAACACATGTGATTCAGAATTTCCTAATGCATACCGTTTTTGCATTCATTTCGTGTTTTTTTTTCTTTCCTCATTGAGTACAGTAACGAAAAATAGCAATACTTGTATTTTCAGCCATTTTTATCATCCGAGCAGAACTGGCAAACAAAATATTCATCGTATATTCCAAGTTTCGAAAACTGAACTATGCAAAGTAATATTTTTTAGCTATTCACGATTAAGGGCGGGTTGTTCCAATAACTTCTAGGTAAGCCTATCTGACAGTTAAGGAGGGTGGCTACGTTCGTCAAATTGATAAGAAATTGATCAAATTTGGTGATAATGTTCTTCAACATCAAGTGCGAAGACACAATTTTTTTCAAAATTTTCTTCTGCTTAGTTATCGAGTTATTACGCATTAAAGCAGATTTCTTATGCCCGGAATGTATACCTATATATATGGAAACGCTATGCTTATACACGTCAACTTTAGTGATCAATTACTCGATAACTGTACAGAAGAAAAATCTTAAAAAATTTGTATTGTCAAATTTAACTCTAAAGAATATGTTCACCAAATTTTATTAAATTCTTATCATTTTGAAATTTTTGATGTATTTAACATGGTTTAGCATGGCAACATTGTATCGTCCCTGGCCACCCTCCTTAAAGGTCTACAAGTCAATGCTTTTATACCCGCCAGATAAGCTACCTAGAAGTTGGAACAACCCGCCCTAAGAGTATGAATCAGTCGACTAACCTCAGTTTGACCGATGAACAAAAGGCTCTGTCAGCCTACGCAGGACGATGGCAAAAATCGGCTGATAGAGCCTTTTTTTCATCGATCAAACTGTGTCAAAGAATTATCGGTTGTTCGGTCGGTAAAAAATTCTCCTGCACAGTTTATTCCGAGCAGGTTGATATTCGAGAGAAAATATGAGTTACACACTATTCTCATTTTATCAGCGAACAAGGTGTAACTTTTATTTTTCTCAAAAAGCTATGTCTTTCGCACTCACGCGAGTGATAGATCGCCTTAAAAACGAAATTATTACGCTGTTTTTCAACTTTTTTATCGATGAAGATCAAGTGAATTCCTACTCGACCGACTGCTGTCGCATAATGCTTCTGTTGTCGCTTTTATTTGCCTCGTGACGATGTCGCCACAGTCTTGACGTGCCGTTCCCGTAATTATCCATATCACTGATTATTACGTTTTTCTACATATTAAACATTAGATTCGAGAATATTTTCGTCAACTAATGAACGAATGAAGGCGTTGTGCGGTTTAAATCAATATTTTTCTTTAAAAATCGAATGCATTGGGTTTTTCGAAGGATTCGTTATATAGGACAAACTGTTCAATCCTTTCAAGTGGGGATATAGCTCAGTGGTAGAGCATTCGACTGCAGATCGAGAGGTCCCCGGTTCAAACCCGGGTGTCCCCTGTGACATTATTTTTTTTTCTCATCCATTTTTCGCGAATTGTCCAATTTTCATAAGACGTAAACAAGATATTTAAAAATTCCAAATCGAAAAAATATCATTTTCCATTTTTCCTTTAGTTATGACAGTTTTTTATATTTTTAAATACAATTTCCATGTTTTCCTGGATTGATCGCCAATCTTTCGCTGTGAAAGTATGTCACTATAACTGAATGAATTCTTTTAAATAAATTCGTTTATGAATGAAACGGAAGGAAAAAATCTTCAGCATTCGTTTATGCTGCGAAAAACAATTTTGATATTTTTCTTTTACCAAATGGGAGGAAGATCTATTGTCCTTTTGTTGGGAAGAAACGGCCTAAGAACGAGGTTGAAGTTCCAAGTTGGGACTTTCAAAAATGAGATATTTAAGAAAAAACTCTACGATGGATTAGCGTGGATTCTCATTTTTTTTTTACAGATCGAAGCAAGCCTCGAAGACTTTGACGAGCCCAGCCGCTTCGAGAAGGCGAGCCGAACCAATTCTCTCGCTCTTCGGATCCCGAAAACTTCGTACAATTAAGAATCCGTCCGAGAAAAACTTGAAGGCTGACCCAAAGTCCAGCAGCAAGCAGCGGGTTGTCGCCGGGTGAGTTTCACCAACGGAAGACCTTTCAGTTTTTTTTTTATATTCACAAAGAAAATTCGTTTTAGTACCGAAATTCCATAGTAGGCCACGAATCTCCGATTCAAGGAAAAAAAAAACTTTCCTTTCTCACTCGAACCCTGCAATCGACGCTGTCATTTATTCGATCGATTTCTCATCGATTAGTATCGAAGAATAAAAATATCGTCAAGGACACAAAATTCGTATTTTCGAGGAAAAAAAAAGTCCTTTACGGACTTTGGAGATTATGTAGAGTCTCGTACGTGTATGCATGTACATAGATACTTTATATACATCGAGTCAAGTCCGGGTGAACGACCGCTCGTCTCGGAGACAGCGAGCACAGTCGGCAATCCTTCTCCTCTTTCGCTTCTTACGTTCTCTCCTCTTTTTCCCTCTCAATTTTTTTTTCTTTCTTCCTCTGTCTAAATTCTCTTTCTTTCTCTCTCTCTCTCTCTCTCTCTCTCTGTATCGCTCCGTTTCTCGTCTGTCACGGTGAAAGACGCTCGATTCAAACGCCGGAGAAGCGAGGGAAACGATCATTGAAATGGGCCGATCAAGCGAATTCTCTTCAGCCCCTGCTTCCCCCGTCCGATATGCTTTTCTCGACATCCATCCGAGACAACACGCGGTCTACACGAGTACCGATGCGACGATAATTAATCCGTAGCTCATCGCTTCTCTCTCTTTTCTCTCGCTTCGCCACCTGAAATGTAGCGGCCTGAAAAATCCTCCAATTTTCTACGCAGTCTCACCGCGACAGTTTGTCCCATGCAATATTCGTTCTTTGGAAACTCCGAAACCCGAGGGAAGTCGAAAAAAAATCACTTTTTTCCCCGTCGCTCCGCTCAACGGACGAAACTTCTCGGTCACTTTTGTCGATAAAAAGCTTTTTCTATTTGCTAAAAAATCCTTCCGCTCTTTTCCTCGGTGACGGGGTCGGGAGAGCGAACCGCGATAAACGCGGCTGTCAAATTTTTTTTATCTCAATATTGCGGAGAATCTTCCAGCCACTGGGTTAGAACGGAACGCCATCGTCCGCGTTCTCGTATACTCTTTCTTCGCTTCTTGCTCTTCTTCCTCTTTATTCGTAATGGTATTTTTTTTTTGACATTCAACGAACTCGTGGACGAGCCGAATTTCGATGAGACAAACTGCGAACCCAATTCACCAGGGTCCAATTGGTCCTCGTATTAAATAACCCGCACATAAGAGGGAAGAAGGGACGCGCGTGATATGAGGTCATCGAAAAAAAGGGATAGAAAGAGATAAATGAAGAGGAGAAGATTAAAGATGGTGAAAGTTCATGAATATTGTAGATTAATGTTAATAGGCTTGTGAGAGCCTTTGAGATTTTTTTTCAAGTTCGGATCATTTTCATTTCTATTCTAATTTCGATGGAATGTCATCCCGCAAAAAAATACGCTGATCCAGCGTGGAGAATCGAATTCTCGAGACATCGCTATTCATTAAGTGGGATCATCCTGCTTTATAAAGCCAAAAAATCGATTGTTTTCGGGAATGTTTTTAAGACAGACGGAAATAACTCATTATAGAGAACTTTTCAGTATAGTTTCAAGGGTATTTCGAAAGTAAAAAAAAAAAACATTTTTTCAATGTGAGAAATACTAATTTGTACAGGGTTTATGCGCGAAGTCTGATTGTCGAAGGTTCTCAGCCCTGTACAATGTGGAGATCGCAAATATTGTCCGCAACAAAA
Source organism: Venturia canescens (assembly GCF_019457755.1). Taxonomy (NCBI): domain Eukaryota; kingdom Metazoa; phylum Arthropoda; class Insecta; order Hymenoptera; family Ichneumonidae; genus Venturia; species Venturia canescens. Next base: position 37,581,180 of record NC_057421.1, read on the forward strand.
ATTTCAAATTATTTTTTCATTTTCATATATTTTCGTTCCATATAAACCTATAAAAATGCGAAAAAATTGTGAAATTCTGTGAAAAATGCAGCACGTTAAAGTGATATTCTTCTTCTTTAGAAGCGTTTTCTTTTCAAACACGCTAAAAATGTAGAATTTCGCAATTTTTTCGAGTTTTTATAGGTTCGTATGGAAGGAAAATATATGAAAATAGAAAAAATTGGAATTTTCATTGCAGACAATAATTACGATCTCCGCATTATGTGCGCAGCTGAGAAATTTCGACGATCAGACTTTGCGCACAAACCTTGTACAAATGAGTATTTGTCACATTAAAAAAAAGTTTTTGTACTCTTGAAATATCCTGGAAATTATACCGAAGAGTTCGATATCGTGAGTTATTTCCGTCCATCCCAAAACACTCCCGAAAACAATAGATTTTTGGCCTTTCTAAAGCAGGGGACCCCCCTTAATCGTAACGACGAAGATGCATATTCTCATAATCCACCGAAATATTTATTATTTTATAGTGAGGACTTTTCGCTTCGAAAACCTCAGTTGTGTGCATTGATCTACCGTTATCCAAAGGATCGAGCATAAAAGCGAGTCGATGAGCGGCTCCACGCCCCTCGTTGGATATAATGAGCGTGGCTGCTCGATGAATTTAGCAGCGTATGTGTGGATGCGATAAACGAAGCGGTGAGAAACGAGCCTTCGATACTCGATCGTCAGAAAGCATCGACGCTCCCGCGATAACGTTCGACCGTCCTTGACGAAGTACGATCGTGCGGTTGAATCCAACTTGCGGAATTCAGTTTTTAGAGCATTGTGGGGACGATTATTTTTTGGATACTTGTTCCCAAAACTTCAATCATGTATTTAACAGAAAAAACTAAAACTGCGGACCAACGTGGCAAAAATCGAGCACCAGTTTGCAAATGACATTTCCGCTACTCATAAATTCAATTTCGGAGAATCGAGTTAACTTCACTTTCGTTGACTCCCGAGCCATTGAGGATCTAAATATCTTCCAGTTTTCACTTTTGAACTCTGTCGAGATGCCGCAACTACGAATTTTTCGTCGATTTTTTCGTTTCTATGAACGATTTTGTAAGTTTCATTGGGCATCGTGAGAAAAACTCGATTTTCGTTAACGCTTGAGCCCCGCTTGGAAACAATAAAACACGAAAATTGTTACTCGAAATGCATGACTGAAGTTTTTTTTTTTTACAACGGACTATGCCCCAGATCACATTCGATCGTCGTCGACGACATTTCCCGATCGTAATTCGATGCTCGATCAATGTGAAATACTTCGAATGACTGGTTCCCAGTCGACTGTTGATGGAATCAGTTTTTCTCATGAATCGCTTGAGAAAACAAACTGTTTCGATCGAAGTCCCGCTCGCGCATCGTCCCCGCTTTTCTTGTTAGTTCGTCCAGCATCAAAGCAAAATTCATTAAACAATAACCATCAGATTTAACAACAGTGGTACATCGTATTTCGTTTTCTAATTCCACGATGATGACGAGAAAACGTTGTACGTGACGACGCTGAAGTTTGCAACGTTAGAGTTAAACGAAATTAACGAAAATAACATTTGTAATTCACCAATTTTTTATTTCACGAATCATTGGTGTAGACTGAAAAACTCCGAATTTAGGCAGGTAACAAAACTGGAAAATAACTGGAATTATTTGAGTTTTTTAAGGTAGGAGTCGCGCGACAATCGATATTAGACGAACTCGTGATTTTTAAATTATATAATTTTTACGTGATAAACTTTCATATGGCTAAAGGATTTACTAGGTTACCGAAGATTATATCAAGAAATTTACGATCAAAAATAGAAATATAACACGGCATCTTATGAGAAACCCATCCCGCCAACACTATGATTGCAGAATTCATTTCCTTATCGATTAGATATAGTTTATGTTAAAATTGCTCCCCACAGATTATATTATAAAGATTCCTACGTGACCATAAAAATATAGGACCATCGACTCATTCGAAGAGAATTTTTTAAATAATCTCGATGAAAACTCAGAAAATAGCAGGAGATCGACTGCTATGAAGTAGCTCGATATATCTGGCAACGTCAAGAATGTATATACATTAGGGTGATGCAACAAAAAATCGATATTTTTTTTTTCTCGGAGCTCCAACGAAAATCGGTAGTACATCAAAAAAAAGTAATTTTCCCAAAATTTCAGATTTTAAAAAAAATTTTGTATAGTGCTCAAGCCACTTTTCGATATTTTCCTGGTTTTTTTCTCAAAAATCGCAAAGCAAAAATTTTTTTTTTGCTTTCATAACAGAAAGTGTTAGTACTCCACGGAATTATAAATCTAATAAAATTTGTTCACTCTCAAAAAAAATTAAATGGCTACCTCGCATAATTTATTTCGTTTTTTCTGTATATTTCGCTATATAAATGATGAGATTAAAAAACGTGTGGCTACAGCTACAGTAAATTGGACTCCAGCGTTGCAAACTTCAGCGTAATCATTCGGCAGGGAACGAAATTGGGGAATTACTGGAATTATTGGAGGCTTTTTTGCAAACTTCGGCGTCATTGTACGTAATATTTTGCATGAATGGCAATCGTCACGACAATCAGGTCCCGTACGCGACGCCATGAGAATATTAAGTGCGCTAAGACGACGAGGAAAAAGAACAGCCAACAGTCCCAGCTAGAGGAGTTTGCAAACGCTTATTTGCATCAGACATACAGCACGAATCATATTTCACGAAGGCGAGCTCGCCCTTATGTATAGGTATATATCCCAATGCTCAGAGCGCAAAGCGCCCCTCTCCTCGTCACGTTGCATTCAGCGAGGAAAACCACACATATTTGTTTCCAATCTATATCCATGTGGATGTGAAATCGCACGTGGGTAGATACATTTATTTTTCACGCACTCGGCAGAGACGCATAGTTCGCAGCAGTGTCAACAAATATACCGGCTGTTCTCCTTTCAGCCTTTCAACCATTTCAGGAATCCCGAATCTTCATAATTACAAAACAAAATTTTTCAATATGCGACGATCTGCTCTCGTGTGAGCTCGAAGGGCTGTTTTGCTGCTCCATACCTTTTCGGCTTACTACGATCCATTTGTTCGACGGTTTTCTTTCAATTTTGCACTTTACATGGTATCGAGCGTGCCATGCAGAAAGTAATTTATCGCCGTTCGCAGCGAATATGAGCGAACGATGTTTCACCGATGACGATTGCAATACTTTTACGTTTCGCATGCTTTTTTTTCGTCGACGAGTCTTCGCTACATTCATTCGTTCGATCAATTGTCTTTAGCCACCTCTTTTTTTCAGTAATCTCCATTTGAAAAGCTGCTATCATTCCTGGTTTTCGCTGTTTTCAATCGAGCGCGTTAAGGTAGTTCATGCACGAAGCGATTTTGTTAAGGATGCATAAGAACTAGGCCCCATTTCAGATGACACTCTAATTTTTTTGTATATTATAGTCCAAGCTTAAAACTTCTCTTAAAACCATCTCTGTGAAATTTCAAGGTCTCTTAACGACTGTTTAATCGAAATATTTTTAATGGAAAGAACACAGTTTTACGTGTAATTTATAGCCACAATGACTTCGAAGCCTGTATAACTCAAAATTTGATGTATTTTTATATCAGATTTTAATCATAAAAAACGTCTATTAAAACCCTGAGGATTTTAACGGTTCGTTAAAATAAGGGGGTCAACGGACATCTGAATTAGAAATATAAAGTTAAGGATATTTGGTACAGGCTTACAATGTTGCCATGCTAAACCATGCTAAAAACATAAAAAATTTCAAAAAGTTCAGAGTTTTATAAAATTTGGTCAACAAACATATTCTTTAGTGCCAAATTTGACAATACAAATTTTTTAAGATTTTTCTTCTGTACAGTTATCGAGTAATTGTTCACTAAAGTTGACGTGTATAAGCATAGCGTTTCCATATATATAGGTATACATTCCGGGCATAAGAAATCTGCTTTAATGCCTAATTACTCGATAATTAAGCAGAAAAAAAATTGTCTTTTCGCACTTGATGTTGAAGAACATTATCACCAAATTTGATCAATTTCTAATTATTTAGACTTTCGTACCACACATCGTTAAAGACGACAAATGCTCACGGAACCTCAGAATTTCGTAACCCCGTGAAGTTGTGGCAAACGTCGCACAACCTATAAATGTAAACATTCGTACAATGCTCTATGGACCTTTTTTGTCGTTATGGTAAGCTCTAACCTCAGCTGTCAACTGACTACGTCTGATGTTGTTAGACGTAAACTTTTCACGCTGCACTACCGAGTCGTGCTAATAACTCTGCATAAAATCCTTTTCGTAGCGAAATGAACTTAAATATTAATTACAAAAATCATTACAAGATTTCTTAATAATATTGTGCCATACATGATTGCCCGTGGTAATTTATTTGAAAAAATATAGTCAAGGTCAAAGACTGTCCATTGACTAGTACGAACCGCTTTTACATCCTTAAAATGATGGATCAGTCGGTAATCACAACCGTGAGTGCGAGACAGATAGCTGCAAATTTTGAAAAGGAAATTTTTCCACATCGTTCGTCTGATCGCAAAAATAAAAATGTCATCGGATTTTTGCGACCGTGCTGCGTACGATGACACTTTTATCATTTTAATAGGACGAACGATGTCAAAGAGTTTCAATTTCAAAAATTCGAGGTGTGATTACCGACTGATCCATCATCTTAAATATTGAACGAAATTGGTAAAATGAGCACTCTTATAACCTCACATTTGCTTATTTCAGCATTTTGTTTCTTCTTGGCTTGGCCCATTCCTGCCGTAGCTTTCCGTCTTTTTAATATAACACTTTTTTTGATCCATTTCCCGTTGGTTCTCCCTTTGCGCTCTCTAAAGCGATTTTTACATAAAAAAAACTATCGTGTTTTAGCCTGAGACGAATGAGACTTTGGGTTCAGTCAGCGATGGATCCCCGTATAAGTATAATGACTTGTAATTTTATTAACTAAAAAATAAGTTGGAAAAATTGATTTATAATTTTGAACAAATAACTCTGACATTAATTTAAAGTGATAACGTCTTTAATTAGGGAGTAAAAATCAATCGAGTTTAGACACCCATAAAATACGATCCTTCGGGTGTGATTAGAATAAAATAAAGTCCATTCGGTGAGACGAAAATAGAGCGAGTTCTTCACCTCTTTTTGAAAAGGTCAAATATTTCGTTGACTCAACGAATAAAATAGCGCCGAGTCGACAATATTTGCGTCCAACTGAACAGGATTTTCGTTCAACGAGCAAAATTCTTCCGAATGCTTAAACAATGCGATTCGAAAATAAATCGTTGACGAATGAATGTTGTTTCAATAAAATTCGAATAAAATTACTGAAACCCGTATAATTGAAATGAAAAAAGTGACGATAAATTTCGATAATTAACGAAACCCCCACAAATATGTCGGGGTCGCTACATCGAACGTGAACTTTCGTGTTTTGCCAATTCCGAAATAAAACCAGCGAGCTTCGATTATTTTCCCACTTTTGATGTAAACTCAACATAAACTCGTAAGTCCAAAGAAAACAACGAAAGTCGTATTCGCTAGGATCTTTTGAAGTTTTCCACATTGATGTAGCGAGTTCGCCCACGATCGAAATAAGCAGCGAGAGGAGAATGAGTATATCGTAGTCACAGCGCGTACGCGTGTATATCGTCGGTGGGAAAATATGGGACGTCTGGAAAGGCCACCAAGAGTCCTTGAGTGTAACGCGCGCACACGCCTATTACACGGAGATATAAAAAAGTCCGAGATACATGACGTATCGCCGATGCACACGAGACCGCGAATGGGTTCGTTTGAACTTTTATTTATTCGCGAGTAAGAAGCGTGAACAATTTTCACCTTCGCCGTTCCGCTTCTTCGACTTCGTTCTTCGAGTTATTGAAATTTTTTTTATTATACGTTTCGAAAAGCCACGGTTTCGTTGAGTTTCAGCGATGGGGACGTCGACGTCCTACCTTAAGGAATTTTCAAAGGAAAAAAAGTTTTTTCCCCCAATACAACGACCGAGTGCGACAAGGCTGATGTCGCGAATATTTTCACCGGAATGGAGAGCGATTCGAGTAACCACGATAAAAATCGCGATTTTCCACAGTCTTTCGGATCACGCTGAAGCGGATGGCTCCTCATAGAAAAAAATTCTTGATCCCGCGTATCCTTAAATTAATCGCAGCGATCACGGAGGAATTAATTAGGATTTTAAGAGCAGCAGCTAACGGTACCTCCAATGAGGAAACTCGTCAGCTCACTAATTCGTCGATAATTATTAAAACCACAACGATGAATGCTCGGGCGATCGTATCTGTGCGATAAAACTAAAAAAATTGATTTGCCAGCACTCGAGATGCGACGCTTAACGGGTGTCCCAGTGAGAAAATTCTTCAGTCTTCTCTTTCCCCGAAGCGATCTTTCTCTTCAATGTTCTCTGTCTTTGACTTTCTTCTTGGATGCGGCTCGGGATCTTGTTCCGTTATATCAGTAAAGCGTCTTGTGCCTATATAGATATATATATATATATATATATATAAAAGGGATGGGATGACGTGGACGAAAGAGCCTCTTTTATGTATCTCACCCATCTGCAGACTTCTCTTTACCACTGAAGAATCTCTTTCGTACTTCAAGTTCATCGATTCCGAGCACAAACATTTGCTCTGCAAAATGAGCTTCGACAGACGCTCTTTCATGCTCATTTACCAGGCTCACGATTTTATTCAAAGGATGTACGTGCGCGTCGGATTACTCAGTTGACAGTCTTTTCATATTTTTTTAAAGCAATTGCCACGCTCATTCCTGTTGTAGCATAATATTAGTAAAAAAGCCTTTTCTTCAGGAGGGTGGATGACGAAATCAAAATAATCAGAATTTTATCAAATTTGGTGATAACATTCTTTGGCATCAAGTATAGAAATACCAGTTTTTTTTTCAAATTTTTTTACCACATGGTTATCGAATGAATAATTGAGCGTTAAATCAAAGTTCTTATGCACGAGATGTATAATTAACCGTATGTATGTTAACTCTATATGCGTGAACTTTAGTGTTCAATTACTCGAGAGCTATGTGGTCAAAAAATCTAAAAAAATTTGGTCTCATTTTAAAAGAATACATTTACCAAATTTTATGAAATTCTTAGTATTTTTAACATGGTTTAGCATGACAACATTGTATCGTCGCGATCGCGACCCTTCTTATAATTAATTTTTTAATCGTGAATAATATTCAAGTTGAGTTCATTGCAGAACATATTTCGTTCCGAATTTTCCACATGATTCGAGAGTACATTGCGAAAAGGCAACGTTTGACGATGTTGAACGTAGTCACTTGACAGATTAGAACCCTAAAAAGTACAGCTGTCACTTCCATTGACAATATGGTTGCGCTATGTATGACAAGTGACAGCCTGCAAAATTTCAAGATTCTGTAACCATTTGTCGTCTTCGACTCGATATTTCTAATTCAGATGGCCATTGACCCCCCTTTTTTAACGTACGATTAAATTCCGCGTGATTCAATTCATATAAATGACGGTTTTAATCTTTGACGTATGATTTAAAAATTGAATTGATTAAATTTTGAGTTGAAGATGGTTGAAGGGGCCGGTAAGTCATAGTGGCCATAGGCGACTTAATTTCTTCACTTTTCGACCGTTAATATTTCAACCGAACAGTCGATAAGTAGAAATTTCACAGGCATAGAAAAGAAATCTTGGATTGCAGGACATAAAAAATTAGGGTGCCATCTAAAAACAGCCCTCACGCCTGTACGTCCTTAAATTCATGATTTTTTATTTGTTTTCTATTCGAAATTGAGGAGACTCTCGTACAGCGAACGTCAATGAAATAAATAATACTTGCTATGGAATATATTGCATGGCTATTCGGTGTAGCTCCATTCTTTGTTGCCAGCCTACGCAGGCATTCGGTTTGGATTTCTCGAACGGCGAGTATAAAACGCCACATGTCGAGCGTATGGGAGAAAAAGCACGCTCTTCCTTGGCCCCTGTATCTCGCCGGATAGGAGAGCGCGGCGCGCAACCAGCAGTGCCGGCTTGTGCAAACCCGAGAGAAAACGAGAGAGAGAGAGAGAGAGAGAGAGAAAGGGAGAAGGATCGGCGTACGAGCAAAAAAAATACTCGCGGCGAAGAATACGCGTGGCGAGCCACTTCGCGTCCTTTTACCCTTCTTTCTCGTCCACCGCCTCTCGCCGTTCTTTCTCTCCGGATTTCATCTTCTTTTCTCCTCTATACGCGCATTTAACGTGGCCCAAATTCGCTCAATCTTCCGGACGGACGGTTAATCGGTGACTGCCGCGTATTTCGTTTGCTTGCGCGAAGAAAAATAATATCGGAAAGCCTAACGTTTGTTTAGAGCAAACGACTGTACGGACCGGCGCTGCAGGGGCCTTGTAACCGGCAACGACGGCGCGTCTCCGGGTCAAGCGAAGCTCACCGGCGGTCAACGAAGGTCTCTCGAAAAACACGGTCGACGACAAACGACCGACTTCTCTTGCGAAAAAAACAATTATTTAAGAAACTTGCTTCCTCGGACTGAAGCGAGGACACGCGCGATGTTAAAGTCACCAAAAACGTGTCTCCGCGAAGAAAAACGCGACCGTAAACGATCAGTAGCCGCCTGATGGCGCAAGTCGAAACTGTCGGAAAGGTGATATTTACGATTCGAAGTGCTGCCACCTTTAGGATTCACAGACCCGTCGCAAGTAAACAAATCAGTCGCCGTCTGGCGGCGCAAGTTGAAACTCTTGGAAAGGTGTCGGAGTGCTGCCATCTTTAGGATTTAACAAACACGATCTTTCATCGTAGGGTGAAATAATCGCAAAAGTCTGACACTCCTCGTTTAGCACTCGATGCGAAAAACTCGAGAACTCTGAAGCAACGAAGGGACGTCTATGGAGGTCAAGAGGTCGGTGATAATTGCTTTCGAAATCCATCTTGAGCCACAGACACGAGAGTTTCAACGAATTATTATTTGAAACGCTGAATACTGTGCAGATCGAATCGTTTTGAACTCAACTTTTTTTTCCTTCAAAGCAACCGACCTCGCTTCTCGAAATAATAATCGTCTCGTTCTCCCGAATCGGCAATCAGGATCGTTTGATGAAAAATATGAGAATTGAGGAACATACAAAAAGGAAATATTTGTCGCGAGCTTCGTATCGTTGTCCGATTAAAAGAATCATGGGCGTCATGACTTATGTAATCTCTAGAAGTTTACTGATTATGTATATACAGAATGTACACGAGCATTTTTTTCTTTCACTCCGGCTCGTTTCACAATAAATTTATTTCGACATACGGAGGGAGTTGAATTTTTATCAATTCTCCCAGCGGTGCGTGGGATGCTCAGATGAAGATACGCGACGAAATAGCCTAATCGAGCGATGCGGTATTCATGAACTTGGAATTATGACGTAACGACCTTCTCGTCAATCTTTTATTTATTATAGATAACCTTAGAAAAAACGCATCAACAGCAACGATAACAATATTTGTACTAAAACCAAAGGAATCATTGAAGCTACCTGGCGAGCAGCCGAAATATTCTCATGTCAGTGTAAAAAAATTTTTTTGATGCACCTGTACTAAAGTTTATTCTTGTCGAAATAAGGTAGAACATTTTTCAGTGTAGTGGCGAGGGATTTTGCTTTAGAGAGAAGACACACGGCCAAGTTTTCAGTGTCTTGGAGAAACGCACGAAAAAATTGGAAGAAATTCGAATCTGCAACGTAAAAGTATCCCGGACTGGTGAGCTTCGTTCGTACACACTGCGAGGGTGCGACAACAGTTTTGACATGTTCGCGCGCGAGAAGAGAGGTTAATGTTGATTCGAAAAATGTTAATAAGTCTCCTTAGTAGTCGCGAGCGATCGCGCGTTATATGCTTTTTTTCATTAGCGCGTTGATAGAACTAATGCCAAGCTAGATGAATGCATGATTAATTGTATTTGCTCGTTATGCGTTCTTGTTCTGGCTTCCGTGTAATACTCGTTTTTCTCTCTTGTCCCCGTCCCCGTGGTTTCTTTACCGAAGCATTTTGGACCACGAACAAGTTTCAGCTATACGAGAAACGAGAATAAAAAGCCACGGCGGACACGTTAGTACGAAGGGGCACGCGAGAGAAAGAGCGCTCTCTTCTCCCTCCCCGCCAAATCGGGCGTTCTCTCTTTCTCACTCGTTCTCTGTCGCTCGAGCCTTCGCGTTTCAGTTTTCAGTTTCAGTCTCCGATGCACCGTCGATCGGTGTAGTGCGTGACGAAAATACATCGCGCGATCGATAATTTTATATATTTCCGATAGAATATCTCACGTGCGTCAAATCTGACAAAATTTTATATTGCAGGACACAGAATCGTTGATACGAAAAGGAGTGTCATTTTTCTGTGAAACACGCGCAACGGAATAACTAATTTTTTCGAGTGTGCGACCTCGATTCCAGGTTACTTTTAAGAGAGTCGAGTCGGCTCAACGCAACGAAGGAGAGAGAGAGAAATATATTTCTTGCAACTCTTTCGATTTTTATTGAGTGACTCTCCGAATATAGCGCGATATAAAATAAGAAATACACAAGAAATCCATGAGGTGGCAGCAACGTTTCCGATTCGAGGAGACTTTTCGTATACCTGTTCCGTAATATACGTGCATACAAAAGATAGTGTAACGTTATTGCAAAGAATGTAACGTCGAATGTTTTCTTTCGTTTTTCTTTTCCTCGGTAAAAGTACTCTACACCCAAAGATTAAACCCCGTGCGACGAGTGAATTCGTTTGTTGCACGCGAACAACGAAATCTGTTTTCACAGCTGTGTGGACTGGGTTATGTGCACCACCAAGAGAGCAACAAGTGGCATAAGAACTGACGAACCGCTCGAACGACCAATACAGCGAAGATTTCGCTTTTCGTTTTTTCATTAAATTATTTTAATAGATTTATACATGAACAGATGAACAAATACATCTTCAAATGGATTTATTGCGATTCTCACCGTATTGATTGCATCAAAAGTTATGCGAATAATATTGGTGATCGATATTTCGCGTGTTTCCTCGCACGTAAAAATACAGTTGAAAATAATAGTGATAAAATTCATCAATCCGGAGACAACTATACGTGCGCCGTTAAATGTACTTCGAAAGTATCAAGGGGAGGAAGATTATCGAGAAATAGCCGTTGAACATGAAGGAAAAGTACACAAAAGGAACTAGCTCTTATCCGACGTACGAGTCGCGTACGGATTTCATATATTTTTAATACACACACACACACACATGCACTGTTTAATAAATAAGTATACGACACAAAAGGTTCTTCCTCTCCAATAAGCGTCTCGTTATATCTCGAGAGTTCCGCGAAGTCTTAAGAGCCCGCTCGTGGCGATTCTCGGCACTACGAAACTTCGTATGCGTACGAAGCGATAAGGTAACACTCGCGCCTACAACAAACAACACGCGTTTGGCACGTCATCCATTACTATGGTGCCCCAAGTAATGATCGTTCGTGACGAAACGAATGCTCGAGTATTATTCGGCTCGAAGAGACACTCGCCGAGGCCCTCTCGATGACCGTTTATCCCTCGCCCGATGAAATTACTGTCGTGTTTCATCGCCGCGGTTCAGTGAAATAGTGACTTTTACACGGCCACGTGTATCCTACAGAGTTTTAATTTATATCGGTTATTCGCAGTGCAGCTGGTCACGGGACATACGAACTCTCATATTGCAAGAGTTTGAACGTTATTTTCATGTATTAACGTTCTTATATGAGGACTTGTTGATGAATTTAGATTAAAAACGGGTATAGTCTATAGTGACGAGTGACCATGATGAAGTTCAAATCGCTGTTTCGCAGAGGACAGCCAAGCCATCCGCCAGCACCGCAACCTCAACCGAATCAACAACAGCAAACGTTGCGCCAAGCGAACTCTTCTTCCTTTCCAAGTGTCGAGGGTGGTAAACCCGACTCTTGTCCTCAGCAACAACCTCAACAAACCCACCAACAGCAACTGAGTGAAAACTGGACCGCCGGAGGACGCGACACATCGAGGAGCAACGCGGCGAAGCAATCCAACAAAGTTTCGACCAAGAGCTCCTCCAGAATGCAAGAACTCGAGCGGGAAGTGGAAATCTTACGAAAAGAACGCTCACGCCTCGAGTCTCGGCTGCGGGAAAATTCAACTGATTCGAAAATCTGCGAAGAGCTTCGCAACGAACTTGCCGCTTTGAAGGTAATACCATTTTTTATCCTCCCCAAGTATCATTTCTGTTTTATCTGGTTTCCTTTATTGAGATCGATTTTTTATTATGCCACACAATAATTAATAATGCTTCGATAATTTAGTCGTAAGCACGAACGTTGTCGATGTGCGCAGATTTGTTTTTATCCGTCACGTAAGGAGTGCGCGTATCCCAACCGTTCTTGATCAGACTCCACTGACAGTCGTCGTCGACTTGTTGCTCTACCTGTCACTATTTTCAGCTCGTTCAATGGCATGAATATTTCGTCGGATTCTCGGTTACGATTACGAGTTTTAGTAGCTCTATTTGTCAAAAAATAAAAGTTAAAAAAAAAACGATTTCCCGGAGGACTTTGTTTTTTGTAATAAATAAAAAACTTCTGTACATTTTCAATGAAGAACGGATTGTAAATTTTACATCTTCCGCAGTGACGTTCACACTTGTCTATGGATTTATATAATTTCAGAAATTTTTCACACGAGCGATGTCTCACAAAAGTTTGTCGAGTAAAATTAAATTTCGCATATTTGCTTTCGGATACGATACGAAGATAAAAATCAGTTTTGTGAAAGATCCAGAGACCGTCAATATTCCTCCTAAAACTCAAATTTAATGATCGAATGTTTTTTCGTCTTTATCGATGATTTTTTGACATTTCCACATTGACCGTCCTACTTCGGCTTCGGCTCGAAAATATGTTATCTTGAAATTGCACTTGGCGTAAAATGTACAATTAACGATGACTGAAATTTTTTTTTATCATGGAAAATGCGTTAGAATCTATTGAGAAATGAGTCACGATATCCCGATCCGTTTAAGGTTAAATGAGACACCAACTTTGCCTCATTGCGTGCGTGCGAGATATAGTTGTAGCTGTTGTGATCCCAAGTTTTTTCCTGCACGATCGATCGGCCGGAAAAAAAGCAGATACAAATCTAATGTGAAAAACAAAGAATGTAGTCTGGCGATTCTCTTGGAATGTCAACCGTACCAGGAGAAATCGCAGACGTCGACGAACTTTTACGAATTGAGATCGTCACAAGATTCTTTTGTCTCTGTCGATAAAAAACAACAAAGGTCATAAATAATTTTGGTTTAAACTTTAATCGGAATTCAAACAATGAAATTGTCGAACGTGCGACTCAAATTCAACCGCGAAAACAATTGATAGGTTATGTTGATAGGCAGCGCCGTATTCGAGCGGCGATTCATCTACCAATGCAGATCGTGGACGCCCGTACAGCACCGAAATCGTAAAGACGTATTTAAGACGTCTATACGATGTCTTCACGTCTAAAAGACGTCTTAAATACGTCTTTACGATTTCGATGCTGTACGGGCGCTTATGGCCGTTTTCTCCGACGCGGTTCAAACTCAGTTCAATTTTTTTCATATAGTTTCGAGATAGGATGAACCGAGTTTAAACATAGATTAACGTTGGAGAAAACGGGCATTAGTTTTTTACTCCAGCAATTTGTCATGAGATGAGATGGGGGGGGGGGGGGGGGGGGGGGTTGGTTAACAACGTGAGACTAGAACAAAATTTTCATTTTTTTCTTTTTTGACAAATTTCCCGAGATCAGCTAGTACTAAACTTGATAAAATGTTTTTGTGTCACTGCTGCAATATCACACAACGGATAGAACCGTTGGAAGTTTTTCAAACAGGATAAAATCATTGTAATTTTCATTGCATTCTTCGTTGCTCATGATTTGTAGACCGGCTCCAAACCCAATCGACGCGAGCCAATACGCTCTCGGCATTCAAAATCATTCGTATACCTCTAACCAATCATAATCGAGTGAGTTTTTTATACTTCACACGACTCATTTTCAATATCCCGATGCTCGAGGGTAATAAGCGTAAATTAGTGTCTGCATAATTTTTTCGTACTTTGGGATCTTTCGAAGGAGCGATATCGAAAGACTATGCAAATACGTTTTCGCAACCTGTTATTTAGCGTACTCGGAATTCGTAAAGCGATAATGGTGGGCCGATGAAATTTACCGACAAATTGCTATTCTCACGAGCGAGACTATAGTGTACGGTGGCGTAACTGTATATCATACACACACGTGAATGCAAGTTGTATATGTATAAGACGATAGAACGAGAGAGAGAGAGAGAGAGAGAGAGAGAGAGAGAGAGAGAGAGAGAGAGAGAGAGAGAGAGAGAGAGAGAGAGAGAGAGAGAGAGAGATGGAAGGATAGAGGAAGCGTCGATGCACACGAACAGAGAGCTCTTCGGGCTCTGAAAATTGCTGTTAGAGATTGCAGCAAAAGGCGGCGTCGAATCTGTAGGGGAAGAAAGCGAAGATTATATGTTTCTCCGTGGTTCTCTAATGTAGTATTGTTTGAGAATGTTTGAGAGCGTGTACGAGCGCGAGACGCGACTAGGAACAAGTGGCACTTGTCCCCACCAAAGATAGATAGAAACCGAAGATATATTTCTTATTTATATACTATCGAATAATCCTCTTGTCCTCCCTCTTCCCTGCCTCTTACCTTATCGCCTTGTATCGGCGCTCTTGATCGCGCTTACTTCCGCCAAAAACAATTGCAATGGTAAATATATATTCGTTCAACCTCTCGTTCAAAATGCCTCAAACATAACCTCTAAATACGTGACAGTTATCTTCGTTCATTCTTGTATACAATTCTATTGTTCGTTCTGCGTTTTTTTATTCTCAAGAGATTTTGTATCGCGTATTGTGAAGTTTTATTGTCGATGCTTTCAATAATTATCTGCACAATTGTAAACCACCGTGGCAAAATCACGGTGTTTTCTCAGTTTGTATCGCGAAGACTTTCCTTCTTCAGGATTTATTTCAGTGGTTTGTTGGTCGATTTTTGAAAATTCACTATTTTTTCAGGAGCAACATACCAGAGAAATTGTCAATCTTACAGAAGACAACGAAGCTCTGAGAGCTCGGCTCCGAGATGTCGCTCACTCACCGCTTTCCGACTCTGAGAAACAACAGCTTCTCCTTGATGTTACAAGGTTACACAACTCCGCACCAGCCTCCATCGCTGTTACCCAAGATGATGGACATGTCGCAGCTTCTCAAGAAACTACTGAACAACAAACATGTACCACTCCTGACTGGGACAAACGCTCCTCCAGTTCCGTCTCCGAAGTCTCTGTTGCTTGTCTACAAGATAGAATTCTACAAATGGAAGAAACACATTATTCAACCAACGAAGAATTACAAGCCACCATTCAGGAATTGAGTGATTTGCAGGTTGGTAATCGATCATTTTTTTATAAGTGTCAATTGAGAGGATTTTTGAGAGAATATTTTATTTTGCAAGGTTTCTCGAGATGGACAAATTTGATTATTTTGCCGCACGAGCACAAAGATAATATGTGCCGTGTTTTTTTTAATTTAATCTAAACCAAGAGTCCAAATGAAAACTGACTGTAGGCAGGTCGATTAATCATTTAGAAAATAAAGAAAAATTAATTGTCAATTTTTTCGGCCAAATTCAAGATATAATTATTGAAATTAATGATATTCAGGCCCAATTGACGGAACTTCAAACTGACAACGAAAGGCTAGCGGAAGAGAAAGGTGTGCTTCTTGAATCGCTGTGCAGACAAACGGAGAAGCTAGAAGATTCACGCTCCAAAGTTGACACTCTGCAGGGACTCCTCTTGCGGGAAGAACAACCTCAAGATTCGGCAAAAGGATATAATACGGAGAGAGAACAGAAGCTTGTAGATTTACTCAAAGTATGTTTTGACTTTTTTTGTTAAAACAATTACATGTGTCCTGGACGTTGAAAATGTAATTTGGCATGCTGGGTAGAAGATTCGTTTGAAAGCGTGTACAAATCTTTGCTTCCTTTCTAAGAAAAAATGTTACAAACTTTTCTCATAATCATTCAAATGATAAATGTGAATTATAATTCATGAAAAATGTGTTGTGAGTTACGTGCATCGTTACAATATTGTCATTCATGAATTTTTTTCAAAAATTTTTGTCATCTTTCGCCAAAGTAAAATCGTATGAATTACTAATTCGTTAGTTTGCAGTGCATATGACCAAATTCTGCCAATCCAATGCTGCGAGATGGGTTAGAAACAATTCTCATTAATAACATTTATTATTCTTAGAGCGCTCAAGAAGAGCGAGAATCGTTGCTGCGAAAACAGGAAGAACTGACTGGAGAGCTCAAAACTTTACGATCATCGGCCGAGACGAGTTCGAACGAGACGGAGCGATTGGCGCAAAGAGTTCATCTTCTCGAATCGACAGTGGATGCTTCGAATGTCGAAAGAAAACAACTCGAACTCGAACTGGCTGAGGCAAAACAAGAGGGCGCGAATCGTAGCATTGAAATAAGCAGACTCGCGACGCTCTTGGAGAATGCAAGAGCCAAAATCGAAGAACTGGAACAATCGAGACAATTGGAGAGCAAAAGTGAAGCTGATGAATTATTGCACGCTGCTAGACGCGAAAAAGATACTCTGGAAACCCAAGCTGCCGCACTTCAAGAACAACTCGCTCGATCCCATTGCGATCATGATCGACTTCGCGATCAGTACTCCCAACTCCAGGAAGAATATAAGGTTTGCCTCGCAGCTTACGTTTATATGGTTCATTATTTTAAACCACTTTTTTTCATATTTTTTTCGTGTACAAAAACAATGGCTCATTCGTTAAACAGGTGGCGCGAAACAACGCAAAATCGGCGATCGACGATTTAGAGTATCGATTCAACCAGATGAAGGACGAACGTCTGTCGGTGAGCACAGAGCTTCAATTGGTACGAGACTCCCTGGCGGAGTTACAGGCTCAATGTCAGCGGCATTTGGAAGACAAACGAGAATTGAAAGCCGCGTTGAGTGAGGCCCAACGACGAGAACGCGAGAGTCAATCGCATCAATACGAACTCGAGAGAGCCCTCGAGGAAGAACGAAAACTGCGTCAAGAAGAAAGCGCGGAGTGGGAACAATTTCAGGGCGACCTTCTGATGACAGTGCGCGTTGCGAACGATTTCAAAACTGAGGCGCAGAGCGAACTTGAACGAGTCGTTTTGGAAAACAAGGCGCAGCGAGATCGGCTACGATTACTGGAGGCTCAACTCGATAAACTCAACAAGGGTATGTCATTTCTCAGTTCGTATTGCACCTGCAAGGTCTCGAATAGTAAAAAAAAAAAAGCTCTCGAACAAAAGAAAACTATTAGTCTCTTCCAAAAATGATTTTTTTATTCAATTTTATGATGACAAAACAAATAATGGTGTACCGAGAAGAAAATCTAAATTAAAAAGTACATTTTTCTTTTATAAATACTTTGCCTCTGGCGCTGTGCGTTCGGGATATGAATTCTTGCAATATTTTTCATATGCTTAAAAAAGTAGTTTTTCCAACTATTTTTACGTATTGTGGGAGCTTCCCCTCGGATTTAAATACAACCAAACAGCAGAATCAATTAAATTTAAGTTAGACTTGCATTATTTTTATCTACATTGCATGCACATCGCACACGTGCATGAAGCAACGATGGAATAGACATATTAACCACACAATTTGAATGTTTTAAAGACGTTGATTCACTGTTTTGTTCGACGTGATTTTGCGCGTTAGACGGTAACAAAGGCGGTGATATTCGCATGCCCGAAATCTCTAACGATTTCGATCGCAAGCCTACGAGTGTCATACTGAAACGCGGGCGTACAATCAGAAAGCGGAGTGAGCCCGTGCGCACGATGCCAATGAGACAAAGAAAATTTCCATCGGATTCGGCGTTGGATCGGTCAACAGGAAAAAATCGTACGTCATGTCCGGTTGTCCAGGTCGGCGAACAATTATTGACTGGTACAGAAGTGGAGTTTTGTCCAATTACGAAAAAGAAAACAGTCTCGATCGGGAAATGCAAAAATACATTGGAGAAAGGCAACGAAAGTGAGACGAAAAATTTGAGCGGCGAAGGTTACAAAAAACTTTACATTCCAGCCTCTTCCGATCGAGGAAATGAAAAAAATGTTGAAAGTCGTCCATTGAAAAATATTCAAGGGATCGAGAGCACGGAAAATGAAAATTCTTACGGTATCAACGTTTCCAATAGCCGATTTTTTGTACCAAAAAATTATGTTTATCTCGACATGCAACGTTCCATGGATGATTTGCGTTTCGAAGTCGATCCTCGAATGGGTAAATTATTTCACGAAAGTATGGAGAAAATGTCGAGGGTTGGATTGAATTACAACGGATCTTTACCCGATTTGGTTGGTAAAGAAAATTCCTTGCTGAACTTCTGCAATTCTATGTCCGATTCGAATGACAACGTTTTTTTGAATTCCGAAAATACCAACGTCGAACCAACAGAACTTCGTGGAAGCGCTAGAATTGAGGGAATCTTAAACGAGCCACTCTTAAAAAAGTCTTTCTCACCAGAAGCCAAAAGATTGACGTCAAGCGAAGCAGCAACCAACTTTCTTCGTTTAAATGCTTTAGTACAGGAAAATGATAATAGAACTTTGGAACAAAAAAGCAGAGATGAAGATTTTTCCAAAATGCAAGCCACCGTCGAGCCTGAAAATTCAGTAGGGAACGGTGCAATACCTCTGATTGCTAAGCCTATTCTCATAGGAGATCCTGAGAACGATAACGATTTTGTAATCGGCAAAACTTTGCAAAATCCGAATCCAGCGGTTATAATTGAACCAACGATCTTTGTGCCTCGGGAATCAGTGGGTCTAGCAAATGGTTCGGCACTGAAAAACAGCTTACTAACCGATAAAATCGAGCGTTCCAATCCCTTGAAGAATGATCAGATCAATGTTTCTCTTTCCAAGGATTCGACATCGAGAAGATGTCACTCATGTCCGAACAACGATGAAATTAAGCAGAGAACGCGATTTTTGAGCTCGACGGAAATGACAAAACATAATGGAACAGTGAAAGAGGGTATGAATATTTCGGTTAAAACGGATTCCAGAAGCAAACGATTGGATACTTCGAGTAGCAGAACCTCCTCCAATTTGAGTAATCAAAAACGTATGAAATTGACTGAAGAAAAAAGCAACAAACTCCCCCAACGAAACGACTCTACGAGAATATCCAAATCACTTGTGTCGATCCCTTTCGGGCGCACGTATTCGTTGAAAGAAAAATTTGAGCCCATTGCCGAAGATGTCGAACTAAGACGAACCAAACGGCCATTAGGAATTGCAGGAGGCTGTAAGTCGGCACTCATACGCCTATATAAGACAGTTTCTCATCTGAAATCCCACTCTTCAACAAAGTTTCGGGAACACGATGAATTTTACAATCCTCATGTTTTGTTTGTGTTTGTACCTTCGTCGTTGGAATATTTTCTGTTTCTTTTACATTTTCACACGCGCTTTTTGTGTACGATATTGAAACTTGCATTATTCCGTTTTTATTATAATATTTCTTATCAGCGTAACAAACCTTTTGAGGTAAATATCGTGGGGATTCTTGGAGCAGATCAAATCTGCAGG
Organism: Venturia canescens; assembly: GCF_019457755.1. Taxonomy (NCBI): domain Eukaryota; kingdom Metazoa; phylum Arthropoda; class Insecta; order Hymenoptera; family Ichneumonidae; genus Venturia; species Venturia canescens. The sequence continues at coordinate 37,600,973 of NC_057421.1, forward strand.
ACCAAAAAGAGAGTTCAAAATCCTCCGTAGTCTGCACCTGTGGAAACATTAATTGAATAAAAATAAGTTGACTTCAAATGATGCAGAATTCAATATCGTTTATTCGTCGATCGCCAGTTTCGTACAGGTCATTTCGCTTTATCCGTGTGGCCATCTCGATGTCGTTTATTGTCAGATTTTACTGCTTATTGGTTGATGGAAATGTGAGGAAACTACAAATTATGTGGCTCGTACATATTTAGCATCGAAAACCAGATCTGTGCTTTTTTTTACTCAATAGTAAATAGTAGTAAATCGACTATTTTTTATTTGAACCGACGAAACACTGAGAAACTAAAATCCCGAATCATCGTCGATTACACAGGAGTAAAACTAGTTATGAAATGAACGTTTTGCAATTCTGTTCGGATTACAAATACATTAGATTTTTTTAAAATTTCCATTATTTTCGTAGTTGTAAATTGACAAATTTCAAGATGGAAAAAATTTGATGCATTCCGTGTGCAAAATTTTATTCCAAAAAGATGTTTTTTTCAAAGAGGATCGCTGTCCTTAGGGTTTATAAATAGCTGAGAGTATTTATCTATTTCACAGCTTTTATAACAGTCGTTGAAAAAAAAGTTTTTTTTAGCATTGCATTTCGGGTGCTTCCAGCTTTGATTTTTGTCGCACTCAATGTGGGATTTTTGGGGGGTTTTAGAATTGGAAAAGAGAAGCCTTGGAAGTGAAGGAAAATAAATTGATTTTCATTTTCAGCGAATCAGAAGAGTATGCCACCACCTATACCGAGACCGGCGAGCACACCAACGGAAACGCAACAGAGCGTTTTGACGAGTGTGCAACAGGAAATGGCAGCTCGGAGAAAAGCTGCGAATATAACGAGGCAGGACTCGAGGCTTTCGGTCAAGTGTCTAATCGAGAGTATCGAGAACGCAACGAAACAGGCGAAAGCCGGTACGTGCGCCGACGGCGAGATTGACGAGTCTACCCTAGGACGAGCATATTCGATTCTTGATGCTGACGTTATTAATTCAGCCCTATGCGCAGGACCAGGAAGTCGAAGTAGCTCAACCTCTTCCATCAATTCCATTGGTACAAACGATTTGCTCTCCTTGAAAGCACCACTTCGAGATCAACAACAGATGAACAATTTGATTGTCAGCAGCCATACAACCAACAATAACAAAACTCAAACGACGAATAACAGAAAAACATTATCAGGTAAGAAGATGAATTTTTTTATTCTAATAATAACCGCAAACAAAAGTAGCTCCTACCTCAATTCGTTATTTTTAAGCTCAATCATTTAATGACAAAATATTTCGATTAAGCTCCATCAAATAATCACTAATAGCCTTACATCAAGGTAACAATAGCGAAATATCATTTACATATGAATACTTTCAAATCAAATCAAACGAATTTTCCAAAATGAAATATTCCTCGACATTGACTATGATCAATTTGTTGAATGAAACAGACACGAAATCATCAGGACCAGTAGGTGGAATGAGTCCCGGTGAACTTCTCGATTCGGCGGCTTTAAACGCAAAGGCGATTGATTTTGTGCAACGGAATAGTATCACCGATCTTTCAGAGCGCAAAGATCCTCTTTACGGTTTAGTTAAGAATGGTGGCTCCAAGAGAAACGCACTACTCAAATGGTGTCAAAACAAGACCCTCGGTTACCGGAATATCGACATCACGAATTTTAGTAGCTCGTGGAACGATGGACTCGCTTTGTGCGCTATTTTACATTCTTATTTGCCGGATAAAGTTCCCTACGATTCACTCACACCTTCCGAGAAGAGACGCAATTTCTCAATCGCCTTTTCCGCCGCAGAAAGCGTCGGTATACCTACGACACTGGTTAGTATTCAATAAAATTAGAATATTTATTTTTCAATCAGAAGTTCGATTCTTTCTATTTTTTTTCTAATACCCTCTATTTTCGATGCATCTGAGATTTTTTTTACCAGTAAAGAAAAACTTATTCCAGTCGACAATTGATTAATTTCGCGAATCAGTAAAAAAATGTGTTTAGACTTGATCATTTGGATATTTAAGTGTCTGTACTTGAAATGGAAATATTGTTGATTGCCACTGATTTTTATGCAGAATAATTTCGAATGATTTATGACTTTTTTATATTGAGAAAAAAGCAAGAGAATTTCGTTTTTTAAAAGTCGTTTGAAAATTTTCTAGAACATCGGGGAAATGTGTCAGCTGGAGCGACCCGACTGGCAACAAGTTATGACTTATGTTACAAGTATCTACAAACACTTTGAGACTTGAGACTCCCCCGGGATGTTGCTCGTACGTTAGAGATATGAATGGTTGATTAAACGAGCGAGAACAATTGCATCTAGTCAGTCGAATTGTGGAGTGAGAGAGAGAGAGAGAGAGAAAAGAAGAATTGGGGCTGGGCCGGAAGTCGAGATGGCCTGGAACGCGATCTGAATCAATCAAGATGAAAAATTGTAGCCCCGCGTGTACATAATTTTGAGTTCCCGACTCTGATGCGCCTTCAACTCGATTGAAAGTTTGATTAAGCGTAACGCCATAGATGGAATTGCTTTTTTATCATGAGACTGACAAAATGAAGGAAACGAAACAAAAAAACGATGAAAAAAACAAACATACTCAGAAGTATTTGCTAATTTTTTGAGTATACGTAGAATGAAGTATCTGAACGAAAAATGAAGGAGAGATGAAATACATTCGCTTGTACTGCGTTTGTCGAGCCTAACGAGTTCAAGTATTTGCGTTCCTCGTACTATGAGTATTTTTCTAACGTATTATTTTTCGAAACATATTATTATTTTTCTTGTAAATTTATTATACTGTCTACGTGTACGCTTAAGGTCGTTGAATCAAGCATTACCTAATTTATTGCATTAACCACGTTCAATAGTGCAGAGTGCGAAAGAAAAGTGTTTGAACGTTCTGGGTTTTTTTTTTTTTAATATGATGCAAATAAACATTAATCGTCGATTGATCCCACCGTTGTTACGGGGGACAAGAACAGGACATGGTTAAGTTCTCTGTGATATAGCGTAATATAGATCCTGAAACAGAGATACGCGTTATCGTTATTGCTCTTACTAGTATACGAACACCTCTCCTCGATCTATTTTTTCCTATTAATATTATTCATCCTTCGTACGCAATATCTTCTGTTTTATTATATCAGTCATACGAACTGGACAATACGCTGTTCAACGTGAAACAATAAACTTGCCTAATGCATCTCAAAGACAAAATCGAATGAAAACCTTGATTTTTAAAAAAATGAACATTACTACAAATATTGCAATTGGAAATGAGAAATGAAGAAATATACACTGAAGTAACTTACAATGTGTAGAAGTATTTATTCAACATATATGTTTCAATAAAAGTTGTCCCGTGAGTAAAAAAAGTATGCTATACTAGAAATATATTTACAGGCGTTGAATTTTATTTACAAATCGGAAACTGGTTCTTGATGATGTTGAAGTCAACTTTCATACGACGCAACACAAATTCTTATCTCAATTTTGTACTCCCCGTGTGTCAACACTCGTTTCACATACTAGAAAGATATTCATTTGAAATTTTCGCTTATTTTTTAAAATCCGAGCATGCCAAAAATGGTAGAAGAGAAAAAAAATTTTGTTGCAATCAATAGTCGTAATGTTGGACATAAAAAATTTCATGTACGAGGAATAATCTTTGTGTAAAAAGGGCCATCACGTTTCTGTAACGTCCATTTTATCCTGATCCTTATCGCCGGAGTAGTATTCGTTGGCCGGTTCAATTATTTTGTCGGTGTCCTGAGTGTTTTGTCTGGAGTCAGGATCTGGTTCGGGCTGTCTGTCTTCTTCAGGTGGTAGAGCGTCGCAAGGTACATCATGCATTTGTACGCTGGGCGAGTGTTGAACCATTTTTAAATTGTCGTAAACGTGTTTGGCGATGGCTTCGAGATACTGCTTACTATTGGCATTGTCCTGTCGCGTGACGACTTCGGGATGAAGCGTGAAATCTGGAGCAAAGTATTCGAGATACTCTGTGTATGGTAATTCGTTGCTTATTTGTTCGTCAACGAGCAATGAGGTTTCGTAAGTCCAACAGCGCGCGACGTTCCTCAAGGTGTATCCTCCACCACCAACGGTCAACAGGGGAACGTTCAAATCTCTAACGAATTTGACACATTCGCCGTGTCCTTTTGTACTCAGACTAAAACAACCGAGTCGGTCGTTGGCCAGTGAATCAGCTCCACACTGGAGAACAATAGCGGTAGGTTGGAAAAATTCCATTACATTAGCTATGACTGGTTTGAAGAGAGCAACGTAGGAAGGATCGTCGATACCTTCTTTCAGTGGCACATTGACGGAATAATATCTTCCGCTTTCTGCACCTATTTCATACATGTCTCCTGTTCCTGGGAAAAAATAATTTCCATATTTATGAAAAGATACAGTCATCACTCTGTCCGTGAGGTAAAAAGCTTCTTGAACTCCGTCTCCGTGATGTACGTCTATGTCTATGTACAATACTCTTGCATGATACTTGAGTAACTCCAGAATCGCTATGACTATATCGTTGATGTAACAGAAGCCGGAAGCTTCAAACTTCTTAGCGTGATGCAAACCTCCGCTCCAATTTATTGCTATATCACAACAATTGTTGTTTAGTTTAGTCGCTCCTTCCAAGGATGCTCCTGTGTACATGGAACAGAAGTCAAAGAGCCCTTCGAAGACCGGACAATCGTCACCAACGTTGAAATGGCTCAGGTACTTTGTGTAACCTTGAAGATTTTGTGGTGTTACACGCTGTAGAAATTCAACATACTCGTCCGAATGGAAACGACACATATCGTGGGTACTCGCTCTGTAAGGGCGATATATTTGCATTTTTTTGTGCAATCCATAATTAAGCACGAGACTGTGAATGACAGAAAGCCTATGCGGCTTCATCGGATGCCCCGGTCCATAATGAAAATTACCCACGTCCGGGTTGTAGAAATACGACACTTTTTTCGACACCGGGGTCGCCGTCATTTTATTTGTGTTTTCGTTTCGTTTTCCAGGTTAAGTTACCGCTGGTCCTGACTTATTGCACCCGTGCAATCGTCCTCGTTGTTATTTTCTTTGCAATCGAAACCATTGGAGATTTTGAGTCGATCTGTCGGGTTCGAAACTTTTTCTTGGATTTATTATCCCTCAACATTCATGATAATTCGGACAGCGAAACTTTTGGATGGACAATATTTGGGAGACGCTTGAATTTCTTTTTCACGCTACTTGTGTGCATATAGCAATACGCGTTCCATGTACACTCTTTTTTTTGGCTGCTGCTGCTACTTGATGAGGAGCGCAACCAGCGCAACACTACTACTCGCACTTCGCGCTACAAAATTCCCTATATCTGTAGCCTATGATTATACAACAACAGAGCAGAGGGGAGACGACGACAACAAAATAGGATAGCAACATGGTCATGTTTTCAGTTTGTCCCTCAATATGAAAATTACTAATAATTAATAAGATAAATATCTGTTTTTGAACTTTTTAAGAACACATACGTATTGAAAAATGAATTTTTAAAGTTTATTGATGGTAAAGTTCTCAAAATATGCGAAAAATTTCCAAGACATCTATGTAGCCGACGATGCGCGGTGCGGTGACGTCTGAAACAGCCGGTAAAGTATGTATGTGGTGGATGTATGTGGTGGCAATACTCGGTGCTCGGGATAAACGAATCGACGGGGCAGGAGCGACAGGAGTGAGGAACACACCTTTTGTTACTTGCGCCGCGACGGGGAGTCTTGTTGTATGTATTGGGGTGACGTCGCTCCGTTGCGACGACTACTACATGTCAAAAACGTTAAGTGTGGTGCAGTGAGGCAGGGTTTTTTTATTCTTATATTCGGTGTCCAAAGGATTTCCAAACTCTGAAATCCAGGATGCTGGCGTTAATAAATCGAATTCTCGACTGGTTCAAGTCATTATTCTGGAAGGAAGAGATGGAACTTACTTTGGTTGGATTACAATACAGTGGGAAGACAACTTTCGTTAATGTCATAGCGGTATGCCGTCATTTTTTTCCCCGTATTTTTGTTTTTTTTTCCTCTCATTTCTGTCCCCGAAGTTTAGTAGACAAATTATAAGAATTTAATCTACTAAATTCGTGATCTACAAACAGTTTTAAAGGTCACAAAGGAATGAACAAAAGTTTTGGTTAAATTGTTAAAACCTCCTTCCCCTCCCCCGCCCCTACCTCGTTGCTCGGCCGGAACGTCTCGCAATTTTTCACCGGCTGTTTAAACTCTCGTTCGATTTTTTATTTTTGATTCTTCATATTTTTTCTTTCTTTTTTTAAATATTTTTTAGTCAGGACAATTCAGCGAAGATATGATTCCAACTGTTGGCTTTAACATGCGCAAAATCACTAAAGGCAACGTTACTATCAAAGTATGGGACATCGGTGGACAACCCAGATTCAGATCAATGTGGGAACGTTACTGTAGAGGCGTCAATGCCATTGTTTATATGGTCGATGCGGCAGATTCAGAAAAAATTGAAGCTAGTCGCAACGAATTGCACAATTTATTGGATAAACCACAGTTGTCCAGTATTCCTGTTCTCGTTCTTGGTAATAAAAGGGATTTGCCTCATGCTCTGGATGAGAACGGACTGATAGATAGAATGTAAGTTTAAATTTGATCATTCACTTTTAGCCCAAAGGATTTCAATTCTTTCTGCATACATCGATATTCCACTACTCCAAATTTTGGTGATCCAAGTAAATGTTTTTGTCGTATGAAAACTCCGATGGGCTTTTCTATCGAATTTCTGCAAAATATCTTTTGCAGAAAATAGATTTGGATACACTGTTTTTTCGTTTATTCTGTATTATTTTTATTCCCCAAGTAATGTATGAACTCGCGAATTAAATTTTGAAAAAAAATATCACCAATTTTCATTGCTGCAAAAAATAAAGAGTTAACAACCAAATTAATCATAAACAAGACAATTATCTTGGTGTTTTAATTGTCGGAATTTTTCAGGAATCTTTCGGCCATACAAGATCGCGAAATCTGTTGCTACAGTATTTCGTGCAAAGAGAAGGACAACATAGACATAACGCTTCAATGGCTAATAGCGCATTCGAAGAGTGGTGTTCGCTAATGCGCGCGATATTTCCCAATCAATCGTTTTCTTAATATGACAGTTAACGAGATTGTGAACAGTAACCAAAAAAAGACAAGAAAAAAGAAAGAAGCTAAGGTAAAATATGGAAAAAGCGTTTGAGATGAAAAATAATAATAATAATAATAATAATAATTAGAGATCGGGAACAATCGTGCGAGGATTGGATGTTCGTGATGTTTTGTTTATAGTGCGTCACTAGTATACACGAGATAAAAAATAAAATAAACGACGAGGATTTTTTTGAAAATTTGCTTAAGCCGCTATTGAGTATATAACGTGTACTGATGGTGCAAAAAGTCTGCAAAAGATCAGGAAAATAGCTTGTTGCGAGAGACCCTCATACGAATTATTATTAAACGGCACAATCGCCGCAGGCACGTAGGCTATAAGGGAGGAGGTTTTTTAAAATATATATATATATATCATTTTTTTTTGTTACTGGGTACTTGTGCTCATTGTTTCAACGTTACCATCATTACTATACCGTCGTTTAGCCGAGAATCGACGTAATTATAGACACGATTGTGTTGTCGGGTAGCTAATGCAACTTTCTGGCGCAAAAGTATGATAAATATATTGAAAGAATAACAAAAAATATATAACATATTATCATTATTATACATGTGAAATTCAGTCTCGAAATAACGGGAAGAAAATATAAAAAGTAATTAATGATATTGATGAAACAAAATTTTAGAGACCGAACATCATAGAAGAAAAAAAAAACAAGAAAATCATGAAAAAAAAACAGATAGCTGAGAACGCCGCCGTTGCCGCCGCATATTCACCATATATAACTATACATTTATATTATTTAGATCGATTAACGATGTAACGTTGATTTATTATCATTCTCTGATAAAAAGTGTCATATGACCGTTGTGTTATGTATATATAAAGACATAAACTGATGTACTGTATTTCGAACAATTATAAAGATACGGTCTTTTGACGAATTCTCTCGTGGATATCCTCCATACCCAAAATCTTTTCTCTGATTGATCAAACATCGATTAACATTTTTTTTTTACAATTTTAATATAATTACGATTTTATTGATTCGAAATTCCCGCTAATATTGCTTTTTTATGCTTTTCTGTAAATCGATCGGGCATTTCCATCCGCTTTTCGGCCGGGATTATGCCGCGCATATATAAATTTATTCAGCGTATGAGTGATCAAATTTCCTGATGACTAATCGGGATATTTGTGCGCGCGACTCCAACGATTGCTACCGACGCACCATGGGGACTGCAAAAGCGGCTGATGCCACTAGTTAGTTCAAGTAACCGCCGTAGTGGTGAATGGATATAACACCGAGAATCTCGAGATGATTCTCTATATACTACGATACTATATCAATGACCAGTCAACAGTCTCAAACACATGAACCACATGAACAATCGCTGGCCAAGAGCATTTTCATCGTACACTCGTACTCCAATTTCAATGCATTGACTTTCATACTGTTTTGCATTTGCTTTATATTTTTAAGTTGATTCGTGTTTAGAACTACACTTTGAGGAAGGTTGAACTTTTTGATAACTGTATAACGAGTTTTCCAAAAGGAAAAAAATGGAAATCTCCGATTTTGAATGTTTCCTACGAAAAGCTTACCACTAGGTGGCGGTATAGTGTTCAGTCTGGGGAAAAATAATTTACGTCAACTATCAGTATTTGGTTAGACATGAATAACATCTTCTGTCAGTTGCAACAGAGAAAATACATTATAACGTTCGTTATTTGACAACGAGGTCGATAAACAAAATAAATAAAAGCAGTTGTCGCATTGCAATTAAGAAGTTTGAAATGCCGTCGCAGTCGGAGGATGATCCGTACGCGCACGTTGCGAAAGGAGCATTGAAGTTAAAGAACGACGAGACCATCAGCAAAAAGTAAACAAACAATAAATTCTTTCTTCTTTTATTGAATTAATATTAACTAAATAGAAATTCATGCTTTGTTACGTTTTTAGGAAAAAACATAAGGGGAAAAAGAAAAAATTGGGTGAAGTCTCTAAAATTGTTGAAGAAGAAAAGCCTGAAACTGTTGAAGTTCGAAGGACGAAAGCTGAACTAGCTTTCCAAAAAATGCAAGAAAAAATGGTAAGCACATTTTGACTCATTATGTAGCGGTTTTTTCTCTTTACCAGGTAACTCAAAAATATAGTAGATGTAGAAGCATTCTAAGGGAATAGTCCCTTAGGAAACTGTTATGTGTAGCTGCTTCCGTATCAGAATCTATTACACTGGAGTTTGGTTTTTGGTACACTTCTATGTTCTGGGCTATATGAAAATGTTAAGAATTTCAAGTAACAGGAAAAATCTTGGATTCTTGCAATACTCGACAAAATTTTACAATTACTTCCATGTGCTAATTGAATTGATAAATATCAATAAGAAATATTGAATACACTGTGAATAAAGTCATCTGGGAAAATCTCAAGCTCTCAGAATACCTTGTCCGAGAGAAATTTATTCCCAAACTAAGTTCCTTACATGTTGCTGTGATTTTTTCATCCATATACATGAAATTCGCTTGTATTTGCAGTTTCCAAGAAACTTTTAGAATTGTTTAGAACAATATCTAAAATGGTTTGTGGCTTTGTGGAATCTATTAAATATACTTATGAAGTTTGGAATAAATAAATTTATTTTGAAGGAGGTTGAACTTTGGTGAAATAACGACATAAAAAAAATGTTCTTAAAATTTAACTCCAACTCATGTTATCTTGACTTAAATTCAATTTTTTTTTCATGTTAATTTATTTTACAAATCGTTTTGAATTTGGACTTTGCTTTTGATCAGACGGGTCCAAATTTTAATTTCAATTATCATTTTACTTTTTACAAAAATTAGAAATATTTTTTTTACAGCAAACAGAAAGAATAAAGCAGAAAGCCTCAATGACTCACAAGCAAAGAGTGGAAGAGTTCAATCGTCATTTGGATAGTCTTACCGAACACTTTGACATACCGAAGGTCAGCTGGACGAAATAGAAGAGAAGGATTTTCCTTAAAATAAATCTATGCAAAAAATTTATAATAGTTCAATATATAAGTTTATTCTTTTGTGTACAATTCACTTTTAATGCGTTGTATCCTTTTAAGTCAATATAATTTTGTGTCGTTGGTGTGAGGTATTAACAAGAATTAATTATTCAACGACATACAACCGATGTGTATAAAAATAAGCAAAAGAAAAATCTATCAATAAAAAGATGTGCGTTTTTTAGTTCTGTGATTTTTATACAATGATTATGTATATCTTACAGCTTATTAAGCCAGGCGCACAATGAACATGGAAAAAAATGACTTATGTAAATATCAAAACCTAGTAAAAAAAATCTCAAATAGTAAAGCGTTTGAGAGGTTGTAGAAATTTGTACGATTACATAAAGGCACTTAGAAATTACTTGATTGGACGGAATTTGATTACGAGAACAACCGTACGTGTAGATACGAAGATCTTTTTACAAAAACTAATATTCGTTTTGAACACTGTGGTATTTGCGGCCCCTTATTTTTCCATTGATAAAACTAGAGTTCAACGGTGTTGTTAAACTACCTCTACGTCGACAACATTGTGTCGTTTTTAAATGACGTCATTTTTTTGGAAAAATTTTACAATTAAACGATAAATATCAGGCCGTTTTAGTGTGATATTTTTTAGTGTGTTCATCAACTAGTTTTGTAAGATTTTCAGAACGGTTTGAAAAATGTCTTACCACTTGTGATGATCGACGATCTGGATCGATATAGGATCGAGGTTACATAAGAAAATTCAAAAGTATACGTAGTTTCGATTCATTTTTCGTAGTGAAAATATAATGGAAAAAATGGAAAAATTAAAATTCTTCTCGAAAGTTTGAGAGAAGCGTGAAATAATTTTTTCAACGAATTCTATTAGAATTTCGGGAAACGACATGATCAAAAATGACTTTCTTGTTTTTTTTTTGTAACCGTGCTAGTGATAATATATCGCAATATATCATGTTATATTGCATATAATATGAACTATTTGTCGATGTTTATATGTCGAGAGCCGCATAAAAATCAATTTCTAAGATTCAGTAAAAGGAGGATTGAAACGGCGAGAGTGGACAATAAAATGGACGGTGTCAATCCACTCACTCCGTCTCTGAAATGGAATACTTTGATCATACTTGAAGTTGGTGCCCATGGATCTGCACCATCGTCGAAGTACAAGGGACATTGATCGCGTTCACGCTCGTATTCCTGTTAAATTATTTTCATATGGTACATTTCTTCTGTAATTTAGTAGTGCAAGTAAGGGAGATAATAGACCGATATTAACGAGCTTCTAATGATTTTTTAAATGGTTTCATTTTTTGACGTAGGAAAAAATTTGAGGACTTTTTATTTGTAGATATTTATTACTGAATTGAAAAGCAAAAAGCTCTTCAGACATAGGATAAATTTCAAAGTTCTTATGTGTTTCTATGCCACCATATCAGAAGTTGATTACAATGAAAGAATAGAGATTTCTCGGAACTTACCCTCAGATCTAGGGAGACTGCAGCACCCTGACTCGAGTTGTCACTTCCTACATCTTGATTAATCGCGCAAAAGGGACCAAGGGCTTGAGACATTAAAACTCTGTTCAAATCTGCCCGCTGATAAACCCAACAACGATATCTACTGAACGGGTCGAGTTCGTCATATGTAATTAGATACGATTTGAGATTCTCCTTCCAAAAACCAATGCATTTCATTCGATAATCGGGTTCACCTGAGAGACAAAATGGAACCAGTTAATTAGTAAAAATGTGAATGAAATATGAAACTGAAACAATAATTTGTAGGAAATCACATTGTAAAATCAATAAGATAATATTTCATATGAAAATTAGCTAGTTAATTTATTTGTGGCCTATAAATGTGACTGTGCATAAAGGTATTTGTGTACAGGTACGACTTTGGAAGCATGGGACATTATTATCTTTTGCACTTGGATTTTGACCAGTCTAAGGTTAAAAAAATAATCTATTCGCAATGACAATTAAATGTAATTTCTACACTTATATTAGATTTAAGGACCTGACAATAATTTCATCTTAATTTTTAGGCAAAAATTTACGTCATAATAGTGTTGGAGTATAAACACAATTTGACGACTTACTGTAAATGTCTTTAGGATGTCCCAAATGATCGACAGTGAGACAATAAGTCTCATCGATAGCGATCTCCTTTTGTTCAGCATCACATACCGAAAAATCTGATGCTCTGAATGTACAGTTCGTGTTATGACGCGGAGATAATGTAATACCACCGAGAATTCTTGTTTCGAATTTTATTTCGCCTTTCTGCGTGAAGTTATATTTTCCAGCAACAGGACATCGCACGGGCACAGGATTTTTGGCTACAATTAATATTTGTTAATATTCTGTCACGCGTGAAATCGAAAAACCATTTTCGTGGTGAAACTTACCCACGAATAAATCGTATCTCCAATCGATCTTGTTCTGGAACTGAACCCAAGAGCACACCGTCGAAAAATCATCCTTTATAACAGCCAATCCACGCCTGTATCTGATTATGTTGTGATGCCGTGGTACGAAATCAAAGCATATGTAATCCTTTTGACTGGAAAACAAATAAATTTTTTAATATTACTTGTGTTAGTTTTGAGGAACTGACCAATGAAAATGTCCGAAAGTTTTTATGTTGAACATTATCGTTATTGAAAATAAAATATTTAAAATTAAACGAGAAATATTTTTTTTGGTTGATCTGAACCGTGAGAAACTGATAGCCAAAGTGAGGCTTCAATCATTTCAAAATATCGCTTTGTGGACCGTTTTTCCTTAGATTTTTAATCCACTTGTTCATTTTCAACATACCACCCATCGACTGGCAATCGAGCCATCATAATTCGGGTATCTCGTTGTTCACGACAAACGTAAATATTCTGCCTGTATCGTCCTTCGTCAGGATACCAAGTTTCGATCATGTGTGTCTCATTGATAAACAAATCGGCATCGATATTGGCAGTGTTGATCCATTCGCCAGACATATTCAGTGGCAATCTACAACCAGGCACGACAACCTCGGATTTTACGGGAGTAATGTGCAATCGCTCGGGACTTTTCTCCACCGTCCTCAGAGTGTTACATTCGGCTGTTATTGATGCACCGATGTAAAGATCGTCGTCACGATTTTTCAGGAAACAACGATACTTTTCATCTTTTCGAGATTCTTTTGTATTCGCCACAGCAAAAAAGTGATTTTTGCCCACAAACCAGTCGCCCAGGCAACTGTATTCTACCACTGGAAAATAAAAATTCGTCTTTACATCCAAGGGATCCAAAAGCAAGTTAATCTGATGCATTCACACTGCATAAGCATCTATTTGCATTTATTGACTCTGGGATTCAGTCAAAACATCCCATTAACAAACAAATGGAATATGTAAAAATTACAGGTGGATATGAAAGGTATAAGAAAACAATATAAAAAATAGAAGATTAGCTGGAAAATACGACAAAAATGTAAAGTTATAGCAGAATTTCACTACTCACATCCGTCAAAAGTTCCTTTCATGTTGCTACATTTTCTGTAAGTTATATTGAATTTTTGATTGGTGATGAGAAACTGTGTACCCGGAGTTTGACAAGAGGTTATTCTTGCTTCAGGATGATTGCATTCTCCTCTGAATCGGAATCGATTCTAATGTGAAAAAATAAAACAATTTCATTCAGTTAGAATTGATTATCAAGGATGAATATACAATTTTGGTGGAGGCTCGAAATTATATCTCACCTGGTATGCAAATTGCCATACACCCTCGAGAGATGATCTGCAATTAACTGGAACATGATTTTCTGCAAATAACGTTATCAACTGCTGATCTTCATCTAATCCTCGGCACACGTTTTCTACTGTTGGATGATCTCCTATCTTTAAGTTGACACACGCAGCTGTTGAAGAAAACAACATAAACAAATTAATCTGATATTCAATCAACGTGGACAAATTAATGGGTCCATGCTGTTTTATTGCGAATATGTTAATGCTCTTTGAGTTTTAAAAAATGTATGATGAACTGCTTAAAACTTTCCAAAACTACTATTAAGATCACTAACATCTTTTCAAAAATTTTTTACAATTTTTCAAGAGTATTATAAAAAATGAAAGAACATTTTATTAGTATGGTTCTGAATAATATTTTCTAACAGTTATAGGTCAGGATTAATTTTTATTTTGTAGTTTTCCCAAAGAATTCATTATTATAATGCAAAAACAAAATTGTCGACTATGGGTGGAATGGAGTAACTTATCAATATTAAACTTACTTTCAACTTTCTCCAAAATGTTAACAGTCCGAACAATAAGTTTAACACAATAGTAGCACTGATCATTTTGGAACACAAAAGTATAGTGCAATCGTCGTTTTTCAGCCATGGCGATGCAATATCCTCGGTTACTCATGCTCTCAGCATTTATTTCATATAGTGTATTTTTTCCATTTTCCCAAGAAAACCAGGTATTTCTCATTACCAAAGGAATTTCACAACCGTTTTGTGCTTCTTCCGTAAATACTGGAACTGTTAAATAAGTATTTTATTAAGTAAAAATCTAATACTCATTTCTCTCTTATCCGAAGAAGTACTGTAGAATCATAATATTATTACTCATTAAAAAAATCTCATGTTTCAGAAGCGTTGAACGACGTTTCGAATTTGATAAACGCATGGCGAGACATAACGAAATAAAAAATACTTATCACGCTTACCAGAATACAAGGCTACGAATAATAACAGCGTGACAGGATTAAACGTGTCCATTTTCATTATATTATGTAATTTGTGAGTAGAAGATCTGCATCGGAGTTGAAAATCTTGTTTTTAATGAAAAATTAAAAAACGGTAGCTCCTAATTGTTGGGAGCTACGTTGCGTGAGTCAAACTAATGTGCCCAACCCAAAATGCACAACTTCTTGGCGACTAGTCCGCCCCCTACACGATATGCTTACAGCTATTTATCCATACATACAGATATATACACAGTAGCTGAATAATTGTTATTATATTCATCGAGTTGTTTTGTAGGGAACCGAAGGAGACATCTCTTAAATTTGAAAATTCCGCTGCGTGACCACTCGTGGCTTAAATTCGTTCATGTAAAAAAAGAATCGCTATTATGAATGACTGTTTAAAAGAACCAGCTCTTTTTGTTGGTGACATTAATGATGAGATTGATTTAAGTTTGCCACCAACATCTGGCGAAGATTATATCAAACGTGTTGTGTAAGTTGCAATGCTGAATAATTTTATTGTACATAACCAATTCTATACGTAGATTTTTCATGACTTTTTCATAATTTCATACTCTTTTACTTTGTAGAATAGAAGCCAAGAGATGCGAAAGCGTAGTGGTGGCCGAAATTGACGAGTCAAGACTCAAGAAACCAACTGTTAATGTCAAGACTGTAGGTATAACGACATAACTTCCCGACCTATTCGGACACGTTTGTAAATATTG
This sequence comes from Venturia canescens, assembly GCF_019457755.1. Classification (NCBI taxonomy): domain Eukaryota; kingdom Metazoa; phylum Arthropoda; class Insecta; order Hymenoptera; family Ichneumonidae; genus Venturia; species Venturia canescens. The sequence goes on from NC_057421.1 coordinate 37,616,673, forward strand.
ACACGTGTTATTGTTTTTATTTCATTGTTTATAATTGATAAATGAAATTATCATTCACATGATGGGAAAAATTTTTTGAATTGCAGGTTATTTCTTGATTTTTAATTCACTCGAGTTGAGGATTTTATCAATTGATTCCAATATTTTTCTTTTAATTTCAAAAGTCATGAATTGGGACACTACTTGACATTCATAAATACACGAGTTCAATCAAATTAAATGGATTTTTCTCACATAAATGTCAATATTTCCATGATCGCAATAGCATTGACTGTCTAGTTTGGCAATTCCTCACATCAAGCAGCTCTGGTTCAAACTAGTATTCAGATAATTGATTACTTGGCTATACAACAGATCATGTATTGACTTCTAAGTATCGGTACAGATTTTCATAACACACCAGAACCTTCCTGCAAGTTTGACAGACTCTGGAAAACCTATAAAAGTCATAGGAACAAATGTAGACTCAATAAAAAAACGAACGAATGTCTATTTTCATATGAATGGATAATAATATTTATGTTAATCCAAGTTAAATGTTTTATATTCAGTTGGCAGGATGTATTGAAGCACCGCATCAGCTAAAGCCAACCTTAGAATGGCAGCAGTGTCAAATAGCAGACTTTTCCGACGTGAGACTTGAGATTGCCGGATTAAGAAGTCGAATTCACAATTCAAATTCAGGCTGGAAGCTTCCTGCGGTGACGCTTGTACTCATAAATTTTCAAATATGTATAAATCAACTCATGAGACAGGGTTCATAGACAAATGACAATTTGAATAACTTTGATTTAGCCAGAGATTGATGACCAGTCTGGCTGGATAAAATTCTGTACAACTCTGTCACCGATGGATGGAAACTTGATTAATCCTCCCACTCTCAGCACAATATTTTCCATGAGCCATCCAATGGTCGAACAAGTTTTGGAATACCTCGTTGAAAATATAGAAACAGAAGATCAAATTCGACCTCATGTTGGGCAGTGGATTTATGCTTTGCTCACAGTTCTGGAATTGCCCTTAAATCCGGATGCATGCTCTTGCTTAAGGAGCTTGGCACGGGCTTGTTCCGCTATTAGAGTTGATATGGTAGGTTCAAAAATGAGCATTCCAGAGCTAGGCTACCAGAGTAAAAAAGACAAGATATTTTCTACAAAATGTCTTTGGCAGAATATTCTCACCAAGAATATCACCCTGCGCTATGTCTGTAATTGATATAATTATAAAAAAAGGATTCAAAAGCTTCAGGTATATATTCTAGAATATCACAATCAAAGATGGATAACTTTTTCGAAATTCATTTTCAATTTATTCAAGGGTGTCAATAAAAAAATGAATATTCCTATAACAGAGATGATTTTTCACATACTTTAAACATTCGAATTTGTATTATTATTATTATTGTACTTTTATCAACAAGAAGATGGAGTTTTCTCATTTTTTTCTTAAACAGCTACTACGAAAATCAGCTTCAGAGTTTTTTTAAGTTGCTTTTGATATGAGCAGATTTGTTTTCAATATTAACGTAAGAAACAGTCAATAAAATTAGATTCGCATCCTGTAAATACTTTGTTGAAAAAATTTCGTTTCGTGATAATTTTATGATTCAACGAAAAATAATTCAGCTGGAATATTACAGTGATAATGAAGTAGATTCATTTGCGGTTTCAGGATTCGAGTGACGAGCACCGATTGAACACGCTCAATCTCTTCATCTGCTTAGTTGCTCGATATTTCCGTCAACTCGACCTCGTCGATTCATGACATAATTCACCAAATAATAACATTGTACAAAACGAGACTCGATTTACGTTTTTAGAATACAATTTTCATACAATGCAATTGTTCGATAGACTCTTACATGTTGTATCATTTTCTACATTGAAGCGTTGTTAATTATGCCCGTCGTTTCTTTTTTGTATCCTCAGGAGATAAATATAAAAATTTGCACTACCAAAATTGAGAATAATTGTAATTTTAAGTTTTTCAAAAATAATTTGTAAATGAGGGTAATTCTTTTTGACTTTGTGTTACAAATTTTTGATGAAATGAGTAAAATCGTGATAATTATTGTATGGAAGTGTGGAATTAAGAAGTAAAAAATATCTTACGAACATTTCAACGACACCAACTTCAATATCTTGTGAAAGAGCTACTTTTCTTGTTAATTAGAAATTTCTTTGAGTTTTCGTGGGTGGAAATATGCTGCAGGATAATAAACAATAGCAAGTAAAGAGAAAAATTAAATAATAAGCCAATGATAGCAGATAATTATCTAAGTGCTTGTTTCTTGATCTTGTATGAGCGCAGTCGCTAATCTTTCCAAGTCATCGTAAGTCAAGCTGTCAACTTTTTTTCTCAATTCCTTTATCAGTTCGTTGAGTATCGCATCCGTTTCTGTGGGTGTGTAATATTGTTTTAGGATTCTCGTCATCTCTTCCTTGAGAATGGCAATACCAGATTTGGGGGTAGGTGTTTTTGCTTCGCTTGAACTTTGAATTGAGTTGCACAGATCTTTTTTTACCACCAGGTATAGTCTGCAGCCATCTTTGATTCCAGGATAGAAACTCAATGGATTTTCATCTGAAATTGTATCAAATTTTTTCCACTTCAATGAGTCACTAACTATTTAGCTTTTGATTAGTGCAATTCGTATTGAAATTTTTATTTTGTGTTTGAGTTGGGTATTATATATAACCTAGTTTTGGAATATGGTTCTTCAATTTTTCCAAGTTTTTTGTCATCACTCAAAAAGAAAATGATAATGGAGAATTAAAAATTATTGTACATTTTTCTAACCTATGCAGATCAATAACTTATTTCAATTTGCTAATTTACAAATTTTTTTCCAACATGATCAAAGTTAACTCTGTATATATTGGAGAACAATTTAATTCATATTAAAATGGTTCTGGAATAATTGCTGATATAGATTCATAATTGAAGAGTTTCTTAAAATATCTAGAAGTAACAACCTGAAAGAGCTTTGCCCAAGAAGATCAATTTTTGTTGCGATACTTCAACTCCGAGAAGTTCTTTAACTCGATTTTTGAGAATGCAAACAGTGTCTGTTGGAGATATCTATAAGAAACAACATTATTCCATCAATTATTTAAGAAATATAATGCAATAAAATGGTAATTGAGAGAAATGATGTTACAAACCTCAACAGTGCACTCTTCACCCTGCAATATTTTCACAACTAATTTCATTTTACAAAATATTTAATAACTTCGACTAAAAATATAACCTGCTATGTATGTAATGGATCAAATTTTTCGATTGTACGAGTCAGTAGGTGCATGTAAAGATTGGTACATTTTACGCGACGAGGCTATGTTCACTAGAATTGTCTGAGATTACGACTGTAGTATATGTTTAATCATTGGAGGAAAATAAACATAAAAACAATGTAACGATTTATGAAACACTCGCGTTGTCGTCGAAATGTAGTCACAAACATTCACCTAGCAAACAATTTTTCTTCCACTTAAACAAAACAACAATATGTTCGACGTAATAATTTCGGTTAGTTGTTTCTGCAGTTATCTGTCATCTGTCGGCTCTCGCTGTAAGCTTTATTTCGTATAACTATGGGTACATTCTACTTGGACGCGTGATACTCAATATGTACCTTCTTGATCAGCGTACGTAATAAGCCGGGATATGAGTGTACACATCTGAGGCTAGATGGCGATGCCGTAGCCTTCTCTTTTTGTATTCAATAAAAAAAAAAAAAAAGATTCGACGACAGAGATTCTCTTGATTTTGTTGGTAATTGAATTCAAGAGTTGGTTTCGTGTTAAACGACACATTACAGTTCGACCAGAAACATTTCTACCAAAATTTAATTCTACCAGAAACATCTATACCAAAATTCATCTACACCCAACAAATCAAGTTTCGTATTTCTACCATGGACCAAATACTATCCCTTAACAACTGCACCATGAATTTAATTTTGATTGCACAGCTACCACATATCAACTCCTCCAGAGAACATTTTTATTCGTAAATGTATAAACTGTAACGGCTGTACCATGAAAATAAATAATTTAAAAAATGTCCACCAGAAAATATTTCTACTCCAAAAATGTTCTATCATATTACGTCACACCTCACTTTTCTGGTGAAGTAGTTTTCCAGGTTAAAAATAAAAAAATATTAATTAAAATTTGATAAAAATACCTTAATATATAAATATTAGAGTGCCACAAATAATGTATAATTTTAATGGATGATCATAATTTATTCAACGGTTCGGTACATACAATTTTGTGTATTGATAATTATAGCAATTAATCGGTGAATATTTACGAATGGATTTTGGATAATTCGTTCGGTTTGTTTTCGTTCTTCACGTGTTTACGTTTCGCGCGTTGGTCGTCGTGTTTGGACTATTCGCTACGTAGCGTAGTAGCAGAGCGGAGTGGGGATAGAGGCGTTCGGTCAGCCAACGGGAGAGAGGGGTGACGGGCGGACACCGGACGGAGCCGGCGGAGTCTTCACTCCTCACCCGGCGCGGTGGGCGTAGGGTGAGGACTGGCGTGGAACGTAAGCGCGCTGTTATCGTTACGCATTTTATATTCCAGTGCATTGAGAAAACGGGGCACAAAATACGACACGTGAAATCCTACTTTATCCTGAATGACTAAAATAATCTTTTTTTACGATTTAATTTTTTTCAATCAATCGATAAACAAATAAAATAGAAACCAATAAAAATTGGTAGCGGTCATAATTTTATCAATTATTGTAACTTTAACAGTTATTTCATAATTTTAACAGTAAATTCAATCTCGCTGAAGCAACTGATCGGTCATCTAAATTACAAAATAAAAGAACTTAAGATCGTGCGAATCGATAAAAGACACGAAAACACAACGTAACGAATATTAAAGTTCAAATTTAATAAAAAATAATGATTCGCTCCTTGTCAATATAAATTTTTTTTCTTTAATTTCTGAAATTCCTTTTTTTGACGCAACTATAGATAAGCCGATAGGGAAGTCCTCGCACTCGATTTATTATTACAAAATTTGCACATGATTGAGTATTTATAAAATTTTGGTAATTCGTGAAAAATAGTATCGAGCCAAGGGCCAGTAACAAAAAGAGTTTAGTGACGCCTGTAACAAACTAGCTTCGAGAGTCTTGTGTATGCTCGTACGCGCGCGTGTCCGCAAGCGAGCTAAGATACAAGCATACCCCGAGCAACGCAACGCAAAGCAAAGCACCTAACGCACGGTTCTAAAGCCATGGAGTTGTCGGCAAGCGAAGACGGACAGTCAGTAAATCTACTCCATAGTGGATAGTTTGACACAGTTCCGAGCTCGATACAGTTTCTGTATCACTTTAAAGTCGCGGCGCAGGCAAGATTCCATGCAGATAAGTCGGAGTTGCAAACGCTGCACGCTAAGCAATGCACGCAACGCGTATAACCGCAGCTATGTACAGAATTAAGAATAGTTTTTACTAGTCAAATGCTAACTAATAGGACGCGAGCAACCGACCACGCGTGCACGAACGCGGGCACACTCGATTCTCTATGAAACGGTGGTACAGATTTTGTCACTACAATTGTTTCTGTTACTCGACGTATTGGCTTATCCATTTGCGCAAAAACGGTTTTCTGGGGAAAAAACCTAGGGAAGAGTAGGCAAAGAAGAAAATGGGGATATTTTTTTTCGTTTATGTTAATTTTCGTATTCAATCGGTCGTACAATCAAATAACGAATTTTTTCTCTCGCGTCGGTATAAAGTTAAATTTTTGGTGAATAAAAACCCAAGTTCGTTCTCGAAAAAAAGACCAGCGGAAATATAACTTTGTGATAATGAATCGCAATTACGAATTTCTGCGATACGGTGAAGTGATAACAAAAGTTAAAGGTGAAATGATAAATTCCAAACACGGGAGGACGAAAAAACATTGGAAGAAAAGTGTGTTGAAAATATGTGGAAAGTTCTTTATGATCAGAATTATGGAGCAGGATAAGAGAATTGTAGAGGCAGAGGGAGAGCGAACGGAAAAAAGGTAGGAAGAAGATCGAGGCCCGTTCCTGTAACCGTGAGTAACTAGATCAACGATTTTTTTTTTAAATATGAGTGCGCGAAATATGAAAAATGATTTTCATGTTACAAATGTAGACATTCTGCCGATTGAATGATCAAAACACGTGAACGTCAGGGTGACGTTTGGATATTTCATGGAAGTATTTTTTTCAAATAATGAACCGTAAGATATAATATTTTCATGTTAATTATTTTCATGATACAGTCGTTGCGATTTATAGATTTACGAATAGAATGTTCTGCAGAGTTGATATGTGGTAGTTGTGCAATCAAATTTCGGTTGAAAGGTTTCTGGTAAAGATGTAAATTTGTCTTTACTCGACTGTCAACAAAGTTGAGAATCCTTGTCGTCGTATCTTTTTTCTTTAACGAAGAAAACGACCGTAGCCACATCTGTGTTAATTAACATATGTGGAACTAGATTTGGATGTTAGGTTAAATTTTTGGGTACATTCTACTTGGACGCTGACAGCGTTAATAGCGTTAATAACGCTAATAACGCTAATGGCCGTTTTCTCCGACGCGGTTCAAACTCAGTTCAATTTTTTTCATATAGTTTCGGGATAGGATGAACCGAGTTTAAACTCAGATTAACGTTGGAGAAAACGGCCATAAAACGTGTTCGATTTGAAGTGAACGCGGTGACGCTGGTTGCGTTCACGTCATGTTCGACTTGGTGCGATTACAAAATGGCGGAACCAACAAGTGATCTTATTCTTTTTTAATTACTCGACGAAATAACACTGCGGATTCATCGAAAAGTGAAGACAGCGAAACAAAGTAGTACGATAACAGAGATAACAAACGATTCTCTCTGTGGATGCGTTCAACCACTTGAAATTTCGGGAGCGTTGAGAACACAATTCTAAACGCACCCATCTAAACGCTTGTAGCATTTACAACGCCAAGTCGAACGAAAATAGCGCTATTAACGCTGTCAGCGTCCAAGTAGAATGTACCCTATGAATTACCGACGTGTGCTTTAATGTATCCATTTTTAAATTAATTTCTGCGATTACAGTTTTATCATTTTTCACATCAATCTCAAGTTTTTATTATATCATGAACATAAATTTAAAAAGATGAATATTTTTATTACGATATTTTTGAAACATAAACATGTTTACGTAGCAGCAGCATTTACCAACATGCTAGTTCATGTACCCATATTAGAATTATTGCTTTGGTGCCATCATCCGTAAAATTAGATTTTTCAAATAGAGGTAATTTCTCGGTTTTTTAAATTACTGGATAAGCCGAAGTAAGGTCAACTCATGAACTCATACGTGTCAAATGTCGATATATGTAAATAACTATATAGCAAGAAAACTACGCATGTGCGAAGATTTTTGGCCCCGCCATTTTCATTCGATCGGGAGAGTAGAGCTGCCGCGGTTGCTGCACGAATACACGAACATAAACAATTTTGTTATGAGACAAGAACACTGGGAAAATATGGAGGCGGCAAAACCTCTCAGAAACTCAGGGGTTGCGCGCTCCGTTCTTAAGTACACGTGGGGTGGGGAAGGGCGTGTTGCAGGGGGTTAGACCGCGCCGAGGGTCCTGTAGTAAAGGAAAAACAGACAGAGAAAGAGAGGGAGGGAGGGAAATAAAGAATCGCTCTCCGAACCTAAAGGGCGGCAGATGTCCTATAGCCTGCGAATGACGCATGGGACCCCTCGCGGTTTCGTCTGCTCTACATCGAAAAATAGTTCAGTATCGTATGTGTATGATGAGCAATCAAAAACGTCAGTTTGTTGGATTAAAACCTACCGCTGATGTACCACACCAAAAAAACAAAGTACAAAAAACAAGTAATTTCAATTGAAATATTTGTATATCGTCATCATTGTGATTTAATAGAAATTCCTTCAGAAGGATATATATTTTTTTGCATCATCGCATCAGTCGTATTTCTCAAAAGATTAAGTGATTCCGATTCTTGCTTGATAATCGCCGTGGTGAAACGCCGCGGTACCTTGATTTAAACAACCGCGTGTTTTCGAGATATTTTGAAGTCTGCACAAATACGCGTCGTATTTTGTAACATCGACGGGTCAGTAACACGTGGATGCTTTTTTTTTTTTTTTAATTATTTACTGTTAATTTTTCGTTCATTTTGCTGTTCTACATAAAGATAAAAATATAACATGAACGCTATAAGGTGTTTGTTGCATCGCGCCGTACTGATGAAATTTAGCGTGTACTAGGAGTTTTTATCTCGTTGAGAGTGGTGGACAGAGGAAAAAAAAAATCGATCGCAGACGTCGGGAGGGTTGAAAAAGGTTTCAGTGTGCCGTTTTTATTTTGGTGTCATACCGCAGAGGGGTATGTGTGAGATCGCGAAGAGTGAACGAAGAACTTATCGCGACCAGGACCCGCCGCGAATAAAGGAGACAGTGAGATCTCGTCGTTCGAGCGAGTGCGACGATGCCTCGGGCTACGACGGTACACCCGATGCCGATCCGGATTTCTTCGGGAAAAAGCAGCAGCAACATTCGCGCAGAAAGGAACCGGCGTCGACCAGCAACGAGGCAACGTTGCATCGAGATTCTGACGGCAGTCCCGGCCGGAATAACACAAGTGCCGGACCAACACGCCTCGTCGCTCATCGAACTACCAACGTTGACAATCATCGAAAGGATTATTCACGAGAATCCTTCGCTATCAACCAAGTGCCTTATTCCTCGTTTAACGCGCCACAACATTTCGGAAAAATAACTACACCAGAGCAGGTACCGTAATTCTCGCGTTATGTTTTTGTTTTCGTAAGTTGTTTCGTATACCATATTAACCCGCGTGGAGTGTCGCTTCAGTCTCCGAAACACCTGCTACTTTTATACATACGCGCATTTTATTTGCACATGTTTTTTTTCGCTTGCCTCTACCCGCATATTTTTTTCTCTCATTTCGCGCGTGTTAGTATATATATACATTCAGCATCACTCGCTGGACCCTCGGCGGACTTTAACTTCGCGTACAGTCACGATTGAAAGTTTTTCGTACATAACCCCAAAATTTCTCCACTTCGCCCGAGTGTGCCTGCACATGCAGCTTTTTTCTGTTTACTTGCTCGTTTCGCTCGTGCGTGTTACACACACTGTGTTTTAGTACTCACAGAATTCGGTCGCATCTGTTGCCAATACGCACTACTTTTACAATAACGAAATAAAACATAGTGAATTGTTTGAATAATTACACAAGTTTTTGTTCTAATTTTTTATTGTTTAACGATGGTTTGAAACTTTTGAAGAAATTTAAATGTTGTAGGAATTGCGATTTGCTGTAAATTTTATTGCCTTTTTCGGCTATTCATACGTTTATATATATATATGTGCAGATTTTTTTTCATAAATTATGCACGATCTACGGAAGGAACGCAGTGGAACTTTTGCAAAAAAACTCCCACGCGTCATTTTTTTATGCTTTCAGAAGTGAAACGAGTTGGTAACGTAATCCAAAGTCATAAATTGCATATTTTAATGGATATTGGAACGTTCGTAAATACTTTTCTAGAATTTATTTTCAAGACGTCGACTTTAAATATGATTTTGTACACAGGATTGATTTCAACTCGTTATCCAATGTGTTTTTAAAAATATACAAGCGTATAATGAATGAATAAAAAAAAATCAGAAGTTGTCACACTTTTCGATGACGTTTCGCATCATCTTAGCAAGTGAAATGAAATTTTTTGTATTAGACCGAGAGTCTAAATCGTGCTTAAAAAAAAAGTGCAACTCGCTGACGCTGTTATATACGAGGCATGCATTTTAGCGTTGGCTCTCTAGCTCATTCACGACGAAGAGTTTATCTCGGCTTCCCTGGCTCGTTGACGTGCCGTTCTCGTTGGTACAGTCAATACAATAATTAACAATAATTTGTTAGCGGATCATGAGAACTCGGTGATTTGTGATGGTCCAACGATTTGATGAATATTTTTAAATTGACAAATAATCGAATAGTGAAACAATGAAAAAACACACACAACTGAAGATTTGAGTAAAATCAAAAATAAAACTATGGAATAAGGTTTTAAAAAAAATACACACAAAATAACAAAGTAAATGAAACGTTAAAAAGTCTATTTTTTTCCGAATTTCCGGGAAAATTTTGAGTGAAATGAACAAAGGATGAGATTGGCGCGACAATAATCCTTAAATTCCTGAAATTCCAAAGCACCAGTCATTCCAACTGCCTTCCCCTAAATTCCTTTATTTTGCTCGACCTCCTGCGGCACGTCTGCATTCGACTGCCGGAAATTTGAGAGCGGTCGGCTGAATTCACGAGATATTTGTGAGTTTTTAAGGTAGATGGGTGGGTGACGGCAACGTGATCATTGCACCAACTGTATTTTTCGAATATTTCAAAAGACGAAACTTACTTTTAAATAATTATTTTATTATTTTAGAAATATCATCGGTAGAGAACTAACATTTTTATGCGATTTAATTATTAAAAAAAAAACGTTTGAAGAGTTCATTTTGACGAGCGTGGTGCAACCGCTCGCGCTCCCGTTGATGTCACGTTGCCAGTTTTGTTTACAAATTTTATAGGTTATGAAGTGAGTTTACTGTCCAGAGTAGTATTACAATGGAGGAAAATGAAAAAATTAACGATAAAAAAGTTTACCCGGATAAAAATGGTCGTTTTGTAAAACCTGCCAAAAAAAAATGTGCCGAAGCAAACGAACGAGAAAATATGACCAAAAGGTCGAACGGACGTCACCATGTGAGCTTATATTGAATGCAACGTTGCCAAACGTTACCAATCCATTTGTCGTGTAATCTGAATGATTTCTCATCAGCTATTTTTTAATATTTCAACCGATTTTCAACGGTAAGGTTCAAAAACTAAAATACGTATGTATTATTGAATATCCACGAAATACAACGATCGGTTTTTTTTTGGAACTCTTAGATATAACTAATGAAAAAATTCAATAACTTTTCATGTGTGTACGCTTTTAGGAAATTCATCCCTCTATGTATTGATGAAAATTGTAAGTTTTTGGTCGATCGCGGATCGACCCATTTTTCCAAAGAATCAATGTTTCTGCATCAGTTGTTTTTCTTCAATTTTCAAATATTTTATAATCGAAAGTAGGTTTCCGTCGGAATATAGAGCCGTGGATTTAGATCGAAGAAAAATAACGTTAAACACACACACACGATACAAAGCGCTGCTAATCGTTGTGATCTTGATAGGTATTCATCGATGAGAATTACCAAGCACGGGAAGCTATCCGCGAACCTGTTGCTGAACCTACAGGCCTCTAGCGCTCGTATACCGTTTGATGTTTGTTAGCGTAAAAAAGTGAAACTGCAACACGTGCACCAGCACGAAACGAGCATCAACGCACTCCCTCCATTATCACATACCGTTTGACCAACGAGTTGAATAATGCCAGTGATTTTAACAACAGCAGGCTTTCAAATTAATAAAAACAAACTTTGCGAACGGTTCGTATTTTTCGATTTTATGGAACAAAGTAACTAAAGTTTTTCCACCTCCAAGTGCGAGTGGTATTCATTGAATTCATTATGAAAAATTGTTGCTTTGCTCTTTCCTCAGCTTCTTCGGATGTTGCAATTGAAAGAAAAGTTCTCGTCCACGCTCGAGGGTGGAGAAAATGTTTTTAACCAAAATAACAAATTTTTTGTTCTCCTCTCGTTGACTTGTCAATAAATGTCATATATTTTCACTTTCGAAATTGAGTTTCAAGCGGATCTACACCCGGCATATTTTTAGTGTGATGCCTCGAACACTCTCGCTCTCTATCATCGCGGAGCTCGAGCACGTCTTAGTGCGAACATATCGTTTGCGCATCAAGCACTCCCACTTCCTCCTCCACCTTCTCCTTTTCCATTTCTCCAGCCTCAGCATCTGTTCTCCCATTTTACTTACCACCCGCTCGTCTTCGATAAACGCGCACACATACGTGCGAACGTGCCCACTTCTGCACATACTATTCAATTTTCAGTGCGTTCAAATAATGTCCGCGTGCGAATCTCGTTTCTTTTTACAAGAAATATATTGCATTACATTCAATTCTATTTATTTTCAATAATCAGTGCGGTGTAGTTCAGGCCACCGCGCGCGGACAATATTGTTTCAAGGAATTGATATTTTTTAACAACGACGCTGAAGTTTCCAATGTTGGAGTCCAGCGAAATGGTCTAAAAAAACTCTCCAATAATTCCAGTAATTCTTCAATTTCGTTCTCTGCCGAAGTCGCAATTCGTAGTTTTTCAACCTCCACCGATGCTTCGTGAAATAAAAAATTGGTCAATTACAGATGTTTTTTTCGTTTTTCAACGTTGCAAGCTTCAGTGTCGCTATGAACAACTGGGATATCATGTTCGGGCAATCGCTTGTATCGTTCACTAAAAAAGAAAAGTCATTGGAGCAACGAAATATGGCATATTGCAGGGTGCAAATAAAATATACGATCATCACAAGGTTAAATATACACGGAGAGACAAAAATAGTAAGAATTACTATGCTGCCATGGTATTGGGGTTCTATATCGCCCATTTTGAAGGTTTTAACCAAAAATATTGTAATTTCCAAGTCAATTCTGAATGAAAATTTTTAAATTGCGTATTTTGCTGTGACAAAGGTTTAAACTGTGCTATTTTTTCCTAACATAGTTCACCAAGTAAACGTTGTAAAATTTATGTTGACTCGATGATGAACTGTCAAGTATAATTATTATGCCGTTTTGCTATACTTAGTACTGTTTTCACAATTGAAATTTACAGTTGAACATAGTAAAATTTGAGGAGCTCGAATACAAGCATCGATCATACGCCAAAGTGTTTAGAAATTTACTATGGTAAATAACAGAATTTCATTCGCGATTGTACGATGATATACCGGTATACATGTGTACCGATGTATTTATTTTGACATCACTCATCAATTTTCATCGAGTCGCTTCACAAAAAATTACTATGTATGTTCGTAAGAATTAATAAATATTACCGATATAGAACCCTATTTCTGTGGCACCATAGTAGTTTTTAGTGAAATTTTCTCTCCGTGTAATTAAATGAACAAAAGAGTTTTAGATTAAACTGCAGATTCATCCCTTTCGGAAACATTGCAGTTAACTCTCTCAGACCGAGGCCTATTTCACGTTGAAGGAAAATTATTTCCTCCATAATTTTATCTCAAAATACATTCTAGTTTACGAATCGATTGTGATATTTTAGTTTTTCTGTTAGGAAATACGATTTTTTCAATGTTGGCTGTGCGCAGCCCCAGGCACTGGGGTGGGGGGTAAAATTAGAAAAATTTACGAATGAATCTAGCACCTAACACTTTGAATATACATCATATTAACTTCCCTTTGAAAGGATATAAAGAATTGGAGTATGAAAACCAAATGTGTACTCACTTTTCTTTTGCGATAACTAAAGCAAGTTTTCACACAGCGCCAACTCAACGCGAAACGCTGGCTTCATATTGACATTTCGATGACTAAAGCAGTTTATCTTTTGGTTTAAGAGTATCTATGGTGAAATTTAACCTTACTTGATGGAACTAGGCATTTAGAACCCCGAACTTAGTGACCGATGCAGTTTTATGGGACCTGGAAGCACGTGTTGCGTAGAAACAACGTACGGTCCGAGAGGGTTAAGGTATTTCTTTCACGAACCCGAATATTCTACAAATAGCTGATTATAAATTACAGCAAAGTAAAAGTGCATGCGAATAGATTGGCGAATTTTCAGGTTAGGTTATCAAGCAATTAATAAAGAATTAAAACTTCAAAAATCATGAAATTTATACGGAAGCTTATGGAGATTTCATCATCATCGCATTTATATTCAATAATTCATATACTAAACAATTCTAAATTCCTGATACAAACTATCTCACAGATAGAAAAAAATGTAAGGAATCCATAGCAACGATAAAAATAAAGGGTTACTGAATGCTTAAGGATATTTGGTACAGGCTTACAATGTTGCCATGCTAAACCATGCTAAAAACATAAAAAATTTCAAAAAGTTCAGAATTTTATAAAATTTGGTCAACAAACATATTCTTTAGTGCCAAATTTGACAATACAAATTTTTTAAGATTTTTCTTCTGTACAGTTATCGAGTAATTGACCACTAAAGTTCACGTGTATAAGCATAGCGTTTCCATATATGGGGCATTCTATGTCAAATCAGCCACTTCAAAACTTTTGGATTTTTGATTTGGTTCAAAATTTTTCACGTTGTTATAATCATTAAAAGGAGCTCTCTTGATTTTTTCCAGAATTTTTAGTCGATTGGATAATAAGTTATGATTTTTGGAAAAAAATAGTTTTTTTTTCTTTTCTCTGACTTCCCGAAAAATGTGCCGAATTGATTTTTTTTTAAACTTGAGTTTTTTTTCTGTTCTTTTCGAAGATATTTTTTAAAAAATTATTGGTGTACATTTTAATCAATTTTTCGCAGTTTTAAGCAAAAAACCATTAATTTCAGGCAATAAGACAGTTTCAATTTTTTTCGAAAAAATTCTCAAAAAAACTTCAACTAATCCAACGATTTTTAAGACTAGTTGCGTTATGGGATCTCGTTTGGTTATATTTTTTTCGTAATTTTGAAAAAAAAATTCACCAATAAAATCTTAGTTTTAGGCCTGAACATTCAACCAAAAGTGATGTTTCATATGTGCAATACCATTTTGAATTCCGGGCATAAGAAATCTGCTTTAATGCGTAATTACTCAATAACTAAACAAAAGAAAATTAAAAAAAAAAATTGTGTTTTCTCACTTGATGTTGAAGAATATTATCACCAAATTTGATCAATTTCTAATTATTTAGACTTTTTGTACCATATACATCGTTAAAAGAGATATTAACAATACAAGTTGGAAAAATGGCAGAAGCAGAAGCTTTTTCTATATAATCGCGGCTTATTCTCAGAGGTTAGGAATTAGTTCAAATTTCGAGTGCCCCAATTTGCGCCACCAAGAAATGTGGTCATGCGGGAGCAATCGCTATCTCGCCACCGTGAGTGCGAGAGAGATAGCTGCAATTTTCGAAATTGAATATGTTCGACACGGTTCGATCAATAAAAAAAAGCCCCTGTCAGCGTATTTGTGCCATCTTTTCGCGTCCGCTGACAGAGCCTTTTTTTGATTAGTCAAACGACAGCGGAGAATTTTCATTTCGAAAATTCGAGGTGAGGTTAGTCGACTGATCCATGCTCTTAAATGAAGAAAACACTTCCAGTAACATCAATTGTTTATGAATCGTCATTTTTTTCTCAGTGTTCAAACTAACAACAGTGAATCGATATATTTTCACTTTCAATTATTGATCATCCAGAATAGCGAATTCGCGTAGAATTTTGTTTTGAGGCTCAGCATCGCGAAATTTAAAAATCTTCACTGACTTCGTCCTTTCGCCATGTACCGGAATTCTTGGTATTTCCTGCCAGGAATTTTTCCATTTCCTGTGATTTTCAGCCAAATTCGTGCGTCACTAATTCGATCTACGCGCTTATATTTGAATCGGAGAATCAGGTTGAATTTCGTCATAGAATTAGTGAGCATTTTATTTCGTTTTTTTTTCTTTTTCTCGTTTTTACGTACGTCTCGATGAGACTCGTGAATAGGCGGGCACAAAGGGGCACTGTATTGTCGCTCGATAATGAAATCTACGCAGGCGAATACTTCCGGCGTCGCATCTCCGCACCGTTATATACGTATATGGAAAATGACGTAAGTGCTAATAGCGAAGAGCCATGCAGAGAAAAGAGCAATACGCGACAAGAGGGACGCAGATGTGCACCGAAACTCCCGGCGAATCGGTCTTTTTCGCAGTTAACACTTGAGCCTGAGAGCTTTTTTGTTGTGAATACGAATTGGGAACGACGAGAATCATCATCGATATAAAAACAGAGATCGCTGTCGCAGCGACGAGGTTCGAAAATTTTTTGTTTTCTCTTCCGAAAAGTAAATATCGAAGCCATATTAAAAGATTTTTTGACAAGTATTCGCTATCGTGGGACGTTTATACGGAGAACAGTGTGTCAGGAGTGCAGTGATCACCGATATGAATCGGTTCTCCAATGTATACATGGGAAAAAAGAGAATAAGAAGGTAGAAGAGAACAAAAGTAACAGCGATGAAAGAGTATCTTTTTTATGTATACGTTTGAATGGTCCATTGATGCTCGAGGGGACAGATAGAACTTCACGATCACGAAAGGGGGCTTTGTTTTTCAACGCGAAACAACCGGTTGACTGTGTCTCCAAAGCTCGTTTGTCCTCGTTCGCGGCCTTCTCTTGCTACGATCTATTTTTTTTCAAACCCATATCTGCCTCGATCGCGCAAACATATACGAGCCTTTCGATCTCAAATTCTTTCAGATTTCAATGAAATCCCCATTTAATCTCGTTTTTAAGGTAGTTCTGTACTTTTCTTGAAATATTTTAAGAACCGGCTGAAATTTAAATATGGTGTAATAATAGTCTTCGTTTACTTTGTTTACATTTATTAGCACTTTGTACATTGGCACTTTGTTTACATTTTTTATTACCGAGGCTAAACGGATCTTACGACTTTAGAATAAAACCAATCGTGTATTCAGTACTATTGTGAGATTAATATTTTAAAAAATGGCAATTTCTGACCATCTAGTTTCGGAGACATCGACTGATGAACTGTGTTAATTTTACGTGACGCGGAACGGGCGCATGACCAACTGTGACAACAGTGCACGGTCGGTGCGGTGAACTGATACGCGCAATACAAAACAATATGAAAGCTTTTTTCTCAAATGTTCGACCACCTTTCTCGATTGAATTGCCATTTAAAGGCTTTTTAACTTCTTTCGTGACGAATAAATAAGATTTCGGGAAACGCACTGACATTTTGACGCTCGACGCTGTAGTAATACTGGAGAATGGCGTTGTTGCCACGATTACAGCGCCACTTTCTATATGTGTAGAGGACCTATTCGTGCACGAGGCGTGATTGTGTAGGACAGGCAGAGTCGGCAGAGTGTACAAGCTTTGACAAAACCGTGCGTAGCCGGTAGGACTGTTAGAGGGACCGTGCGTGAGATATAGAGTGCAGCACTACTGCCGAAATGCGCGCTCTCTTGTGTCTGAATGGGCAATTTGTCCGGTGCTATTTTGACTGTGAAAACATTGGAAATAATTAAAATTTTGAAAAAAAGTGTTGAAAATAATCAAATACGGGTTTCATACGATCAACAACGATCGCATTCGAAAACAAAATGACGTGAAGGAAAAAACTGTTTGAATCGAACGACGTTTGAAACGTCGTCGAAACAGAAGCTTTAGTAGATGAATTGACAGTGTTTAACCTTTTGATCCATTTGGCCCGTTTCTTACTTTTCTATGAAGAATGGACTATGTGCCCTTCGGGAAATAATAAAATTTAACTGGTAGTTGAACGTCTCGACGTCGAAATTCTGCATTAGAGCACGATCCCTCTTTTAGCTCGTACGTGTAAATACAGAACTACCGTAACAGTTACAGCGAAATTTCAGAGAGAATCATTTATTCCGAGTGCATAGATTCAGACATTTTTACTTTACGAGACACATTATTCTCCATATTTTTGCAGTGCTTCACAGACGCTGCTGCATTTTCAACACACTGTTCTATCACAATATTTTGCCATTATAAACTTGTCTTATTTTTTCGACAATGCGTTTTTATTGCGCATACATCAACCTCGTTCAGTGGACTCGATGGAGGAATTGCTCCATCAGGTTTATTTCAGAATAGTGTACACGTGGCTCAACTGAAAACACACGTTCGACGCACCCCATTCTTCGACTCTTCGTTTCGTCTGCTTCTCGTTCTGCTGGTTATCGCCACCCACGCGAAACATAGTATATAGGAATGCCGCGTTGTAGGAGTAGCTGTACTTCAGCTAGAGCTTTCTGTCGTTAATCATTAAAGTCGAGTCTGCCCGCGAGGAATCGGGGGTTATCCGAGGTCACTTTTTCTACATCTCGTCACTTTTATTCAGACACAACCTTGTCAGCATAGGAATTTACGGAATATTGCTCGCTCTACTTTTTTACAATCGTTGGTACGATTAATGGGGACTCTATCCCAGTGAACACGCGATCGAAAAACTCTGTTTCATTGAATAATTATTGAGTTATTGTTAAAGGCGATCCCAAATGATGCGAACGACTCGCTTGACTTTTTAACCTAGCAGGGACACAAAAACAGATGATTGCCATACAAAAGAGGTGAATGATCAATTTAAATACATGCGCCAATTTCGTGTCACAATCATTCATCCTTTCAATTATTTATGAATACAGAAAAAAATAGTTGTTCGACGAAAAAAAACGGTCGTTGTCCATACGCTTCTTGTTCTCAAAGTGTACCATTAACTTGTGCATTTGAGTATGACGGTTAAATATATCAGAGAAAGTGAATCGACGGAAATGAGGATCGTAAGGAGAGTTATAAAGTTGAATGGTAAAAAAGTGCGAGTCGAATAATTTTCTTGGCTCTCGCCAATTTGCTGGACCGTTTTACCTCTGTGGTTTCTTACTATTTTCTCATTGTTTTTTTCGGTATTTCCTTTTTTTTGTCTTTTTATTTCTCCATAATCATCCTCTCTCTATCTCTCTCTCTCTTTAGTTTTCAAATTTTATAACTTTTTCTGTCACGTTTGCCGGCGTCTGCGCGACAAAATCATTTCGTATAAAGTCATCGGTCGGGGATCCATCAAACACGGTTCATAAAACAGCGTGACGACGACGAGAGTTTCACTTTCTACCCCGCGCGTGAGCACAGTTGGCTCCCTGGCTTTTTTTTTTTTTTAGAGTGTTCTATTACTCGACTTCCTCGAGATCGATCGATATTGCATTGTTTTGCTATGGGATTTTCCGGTCTACTCGGCGATCTTAATCTCTCGTATACACACCGCATTAATGCAACGTATACAGAGAGCGATAGAGAAACCGATACTTTCCTCCATTCGAGCTTCTATCATTCTCTGCAACGAGTCTCCAGCGTGCACACTCTTGTAACATTGAGAATAGTGTGATTTGTTTTGGGTTCGTGAACCCGTTGAAACGCGGCATTGCTGACTAAACCCTATCGTGGGAGTTTCATGATTCCATCAAACAACAATGCGACGCGTCTCGAAATTACTTTTCCGAAGGAAAAATGAACTAACGAATGCGCTCGATTTTATTTACGGAACGGTTTTGTTCGAATTTATTTTATTCTCGTTTGCTTTCAGTATATATTTCTCATTTCGTATCATGCTCTCGAGTTCAGGGCACGCAGACTTTTCTTGATTCATCCGAGCGCCTCCTTTACGTTGATCCGCATACTTATTTCCGTTTATAATTACAATATTAAATGAGTTTTATCCAGTTTAAAATTATGAATGCGATTATCAAATTGATATATGTGATGACATCTCCAACGGTGTTGTACAAAGTGTCTGGACACTTCGCCAAAAGCGGCGAGTGCATTGTTTACCGTTATTTTCATGGGTTTTTGTTTATATGGGGCATTCCGGGCCAAATCGACCACTGTTGAACCGACCCCTTTCGATTTTGCAGAAACTTTATTATCTTTTTCTACTGCACCAAAGAAATTTTTCAAAATTTTTTGAAATTTTGTTTCCCGATCGAAAAATAGTGATGAATTTAAAAAAAAATGGCGTTATTTTTGTTCAAAGTGATATAACGCTTTCGAAAATTGACTTGGGACGTTTTTTTTTTTAACATTTTGTTTTCGAATGTACTTTTTAGAAGAAATATCAAAAGGTCGTACAAATTAATCTTCAATGTTTTTTATTTGAGAATTTAGATAAAAAACGAAAATTTTGGGATGATCGTAATTTTTTTTTCTTTTCTCCTTAAGAAACTTTGACATTTTTTACAAGTTCTCTGATATTTTCAAAGTGGGATATTTTTGCTTTCTATTCTTGTTTTCTTTTAAAAAGCTTATTTCTGATTTAATTTCTGATTTAAAAGGCTTATTTCTGATGACATACAATTTCGAAAATCTTCTAGGATGTACCGAGAATCTTCAAAGTTGAAAAACAATGATAGTTATAAAAATTAAAACCGTAATTATTGGAAAAGTTCCAATTTTTTTCAAAAAAATCAGCTTCTGTGTTCAGGGAGATTATTTCTATATTTGCATAAAAAGCGTCACCCATCACCGAACTCAGCGATTTTATTATTGGAACGTAAACTCCAACGACGTGGTAAATTATTTTATTATCGTCCTCACGCTCGAGAAGATTTAGCACCAATCGCGTGGAGAGATTTACCAAGGAATATTGCAAAATGCATCACTGAGATTCGATCGGTTTGTTCGCAATATCATCAACAGTCAATTTTCTCGAAATTTAAAACTCTGTTTAGAGAAAGCGCGAAACGTTTCAGTTTACGTTCTACGCTTCTGTGTCGTTCCTGACACGGTGTCACAACTTCGTGCATGATAAGTACTCTCGTACGTGTTCGATATCGCGCTACAGCAGAACAAGGACACTTTATATATACGTGGGCTCACATAATTATTCAGTTCGAATCGTATACCGTTTTTCGTAACGAGTCCACGAAACCGTAATACCATTGAACTCTACCCTTACTTTGCAAACAATTTAATATTTCCTCAAAGTTCTTATGAAATGTCAAATTCAGGGGAAAATTGTTGGAAATAATCTGCGAAGGACATGGATTGTTCAGGGCCATAAAAATCCAACGTATCATCGTGAAACCTTTCTTCGTTGATAAATCTATGTGTCTGCCCATTTTCTGACAACGAACACCACTTTGCTTACGTCACTTTTGCTTTACAACAATATTCATAGCAAACACACCACCACCTTTTATCGTTTTCACAAGCTTGAACGTACAAGCACGTTAAATTAAAAATGTACTGAAACGTTTCGATATTCGGGAGAGATGGACAGTTTCCCAAATATCGAAACTTAAGATTTTTTAGGATCCTCTTCTCCTCTCACATAGGAGAGGTGTTAGTTCGCAGGCTCGTGCACTGACCGACGAATTTTTTCCAGGCGCCGGTAAAAAAGCCTTCCGATTCCCCCCCCCCCCCCCTTCTTGCAATCTGAGGAGCTTGGCTCGAACTCGGAAACATTCAAGATCGGATACTTTCATCCGGTATGGGAGCATCCCAGTGCTCAACATTGCTTCATCGCTACGCGATCGGACGGAGCCTCGCTAAAGCGTACTGCGGCATGCAATCTTCTCGACATCGAGGAATGATAGGCTCCATTATTACTTTGTTTTTATACAATTTTGGTAGGAATAAGGAGGAGGATGAAGGAAAGGTTGGGAGTCTTATTGTCGAACGGGCGGTGCTCCGCTGATGCGAGAGCGCTCCGTCCGTAGCCCTCTGACAGACTTCTCTCAAACCAGAAATCGTGCCAGGGGGTAAGGCTGTCCCGTTACAGTACATGCGCGTCGTACTAGTCAGTTGACAGTCTTTCCATATTTTTAAAGGAATTAACCCGGTCATTCATATATAGCACAATATTAGTAGAAAAGTCTTATCTTCATTTTTTTAATCGTAAATAATGTTTAAGTTGAATTCATTGCAGAAAATATTTCATTCCGATTCTTTTACATGATTTGATAGTACAACGCGAGTAGGCAACGTTTGACAACGTTGAACGTAGTCACTTGACAGATTAGATCAGAGATCACTATACATAAGCTTAAGGTGATGGAGCAATCGCTATCTCGCCACCGTGAGTGCGAGAGAGATAGCTGCAATTTTCGAAATTGAATATGTTCGACACGGTTCGATCAATAAAAAAAAGCCCCTGTCAGCGTATTTTTGCCATCTTTCCGCGTCCGCTGACAGAGCCTTTTTTTGATTAGTCAAACGACAGCGGAGAATTTTCATTTCGAAAATTCGAGGTGAGGTTAGTCGACTGATCCATGCTCTTAAAAAGTACAGCTGTCACTTTCATTGAAAGTATGGTATAGGTTGCGCTATTTATGACAAGTGATGTGCAAAATTTCAAGATTCTGTAACCATTTGTCGTCTTCAACTCGATATTGCTAATTCAGATGACGATTGACCCTCCCCCCGCCATTTTTTACGTACCGTTAGATTCCCCTCGATTCAATTCATATAAGTAATGTTTTTTATCTTTGACATCTAATTTGTAAATATATCAAATTTTGGGTTTAAGATGGTTGAAGGGGCGAGCAAGTCATTGTGGCCGCCATGAGCGACATGGTAATTTCTGTACTTTTCGACTGTTAATATCTTAACCAAACGGTCGATAATGGGTTTTGAAATTTCACAACTGCGCGTTGCTGGATTCTCTTTAGGAAGAATAATTGAAGTTGGCGTTCGATAAAATACGGTAAAGATCCACTTTTTTTGAAGCAAATGATTATTTTAGGGCCCCCTGATAACGATAAGCACAGTTCCTGAGCTTCTTACAGGGCAAAATTTGGAATTATTTTTTTCCAATTTTGAGTTTTTAACACGGTACCCTATGGGACAAATCACAATAATATTAATTGTGAAAAAATTGTACGCGGTGTTCGAGCTTCGGAACGGTTTACATTGTGAAGAAAATTTATCAGAGATTCCGTTCCGTTAAAAAGAATGACGTGTCGAAAGCGGATGTAAGTCACTACGTTGGACCACCGTTGGACTGCTGGTAACAGCTGATTAAACTTCGGGCGAATTCGGGAATCGCAGGAATTTCGTCAAATTTATTTTTATTCGTCTAGTAGCTTCGCTTTTCTTTAATGAATTGACCATTACTTTTTCTCGGTGCCATTACACCGATATAAACTTTCTTTCGAACAATAAAAATGTTCCGAATAAAAATGTATTTCAAGTGTCACCGGTATCAACTCAATCATTAACTGGTCAAGTTGAAGGATAATTTAGACTTCAAATTAATCAACATGAATTAGTTGCAAACTTAACTAGTCATAAAACGGTCGAACTACTTTAAATATTTTCTGTGCGAAAAGAAATGATGTTTCTCGATACGATAAAAAAGCACGAAAACTTTCAAATAATTATGTTTTCTTCGCATCAAAGAGCACGGAATTCTTTTCCGTGCTCTTTTACCACAAAAAACATCATGTGGCTCCAAATTGAAGATCGACGCATGCCGAATCATGCAGTTGTGAAGCTTTTGCTCATTTAAGGAATCAAAGTGAATTGTCGAGAAGCCAATAATATAATCAAGACAACTGACAATTATAAGTGACAAAACGCGAACCTCGACGTTTCAACGTTTACACCTTCAATTACGACATTCAATATCCCTCAGTGCTCTAAAAATACACACCTTGACAACCGGAGTTGGGGGGAGCCAGAGGAAAAGTAAATCGTTGACAAATGTATAGCTGACGAAACGCGTGTAACTTGATTGTATGCGAAACTGTCACGTGCATCGCCTTAAGGGCGGGGCTGAATGTGGTTCGTAATGGGTGATGCGTGTATTCAAAAAAAAATATATACATTGCTCCCCTTCCCATTTTAGGGGAGCTTCGTGTATGGGTGCTCGTCAGTCCTCTTGCCGGCGTCGATTGAGTCAGATCGTCGCGGATTACGAGCTCGCTCGCGTAGCGATATAGAGTGAAAGTCCTCGTGGTTTTCGTGCCGAGAGCCACAAGCACGTTTTTCCTCTCGGAATAACGAACAATCAGTAACCGACGAGCTCTCGAAGAGCGAACTTCGAGCCCGGATCGTTGCAATCGAAATATACCTCGCCTGTATTTTTACACTGTTTATATTCTCTTTGATTCCCAGTGATTTATTCATCGTAATTATATATAGACTTTAGTTACAACAGCGTCGTGAATTTTCCGAATTGGGATGCCGCCGTATAGTTAATTTTGTGTTTCAACTTTGCCGGTCTCGTATAAAATCTTTGTTGATGAGTGCAGATTATGCCACCGTAAAAACGTCTTAGGTAAAGTTAACTTCTTCTATTCAGTGCTCATTCGGAAACTATTCGCGTTAATGATGCACCGAAGGAATATTAAAAAAGTTGCTCCGTCACTCAGCCAATTTTGGGTTTGTTTACGTAGTCACGTTTACGTTGATGCGCGACGTGAAAATTATCAGACTCGTTTATACTTCTATTTAGCTTCTGCTTTCGTAAATTTTTTCCAAGATTCGAAATCGTTTTTATGTATTCTATTGAGAATATGTTTCTGACGTGGGTTTTCTTGACTCGTATTATCGCTTCTGAATTCCTATCGCGCTCTCCGTGCGCTTCGTACGCGCGCGTTTTCATTTGGAAGGGATAATTGAGACTGCGATAACTGAGCGATGTAATGATCAATTTTTGTGTCAAATTTTTGCCAATTCGTTCAATCCATCCTTCTACTTTTCAATGTGAAAATTTTCATTCATTAAATTAATCAGATGAGCAGTATGATTCCGTTTTATATGGAAATGTGATTGGGAATCGCGTTGAATTTTCCGTTGATGTTTATTCTCACCTGGAAAATCGAAATTAATTTATTTCGTCGAAGAATTTGTGAAGAATATTTCAAGTCACTTACCCACAGGAGATTTTCTGTATCAGTGATTTTGCCTCGGGTGACAGCAAACTTGAGCGAATTGAGTAATATCATAAAAAAGGAAATAAGAATTCTTGCGCGGGAATGAGTGCAAAGTCAAATGATCGACGACAATTATCCGTCAACTTTTGTTCTCTTGTTACCAAGTTCTACATTTGTGCTTTTCATTCAAACTTACGTCACTGTGGAAAATGAAGAAAAGAGAAATAAAGAAAATAGTCGCTACGCAATCTACCGGCTGTGTGTAATCTTCGCAATGCGAAACGACACTGCACGTTATAAAAGAATATCTCGTATGAATGTTAGCTCGGTGTTACCGGTGACGTACATTTCCTGAAGCAATTGTTCAAACAGCTTTTTACAGTTTTTTTTTTTTTTCTATGAAAATAGTGAAAGCAAAACATGTCCAAAGGCGTGTAAAAATGTTTTTGCTTTTCTAATTGAGTTTAACACGCATTACATTGGCATGGATTAGTCATCACTTATTTCACATCGTGCATTTATCTTGATGCCGCAGTATTTGTTTTCAAGAAACAGTAAACTTTTATCGTCTAAGGTAATATGAGCAATGAAGTGAGGTGTGAAAATGCATAAGCGCGGAACGTGGTCAATTTGTCTGCTGATAAACATGTTGGTTAATATTCAATCTTCAAACGTATGAGACACTCGTTCGAAAAGGGTCGCAACGACGAATTCATTCTTATTTTCGATATTCCACAAATAAGCTCCTCAGAATTGTCGATATTGCAGCAATCCTTAAGGACGATCATGGGTTACTTGTGATTTAAAAAAGCAACTGAAATTTTTTCCTCTTTCGATGATTAAAGAAACGATTAAAATTTATTCTCGCAATTATTAAAATAATGTGTAACTCATTTGTTGAGATTGATCAATTTTTAGTTCAATGAGAGCGGTTAAAATACTTTCGTAGTAAAATCGTCAAGCAAAATGTGACAACAGCCATTTTCTATTCATATGCGTATCCATATCTATATTTTAAACCAGCTGGTTCGTAGTGTTGTCAAACCTTCCACCGTTTATGTCGTCATTACTCGTTAACCTCAAATAAGTGTTTTTCTTTTTCCATTCCCAAGTCATTTTTACCGGTAACAAGACTTTCTCAAAGACATTGATATTTAAAAACATTCTATTTTCTTATTCTCGTTTTTGGCTCTTTAAAGTTGGGAGGTTCTTTTTTCTTAAATCCAAATCGTCGCACAGGAAGTGTGCTTGCCATAAAAGAGCCTGCGTGTAAAACCCTTCAAAAAATGTGATTTTCGATAATTGTTTTCTCGACAACTAGACGGTAGAACCTATAATAGTTCCGGGAATGATGCGCGCTGTGTATTTCTAGTATATTTCCAAATTTCAATTCTCAAAGTTAGAATTTTCGATTTTCATTAGATTCGCGTGAAATTCCTTAAAATCGTCGATCCTCTCGAGAATCTGAAAAATCCTTTTCCGAAAAAAGTGCATGGAATACAATTTTCCGATATTAATCCTTAGTGTGCACACCTTCACAGCGAGACATTTCGTGCACATGGGGTCACTTTGAGCCCAGGTCATTTTTGACATCGAATATCTCGGTAACTATGCGCTTTTCGGAATAAAAGATTTAGTCACTTTTTGCAGTGAATTGATCCAAATTTAAGGCTGCAAAGTCGGATTTTCAAAAAAATCTTTTTTCATTGGTTAAAAACGTGCTCAAAGTTGATAGTGCGCGTAAAAAGCACTTTTTCGGTTAAATCTCTCGTAAAAAATTAAATTTTGAGTTTTTAAAAAAAATCCTCACAGAGTTTTACAGACAAGGGTCCATGCTTTAAGATGATGGATCAGTCGGTAATCACAACCGTGAGTGCGAGAGAGATAGCTGCAAATTTTGAAAAGGAAATTTTTCCACATCGTTCGACTGATCGAAAAAATAAAAAATGTCATCGGATTTTTGCGATCGTGCTGCGTATGATGACATTTTTATTATTTTAATCGGACGAACGATGTCAAAGAGTTTCAATTTTCAAAATTCGCGGTGTGATTACCCACTGATCCATCATCTTAAGGGAAAAATAGTCCACTTTGCAACCGTTTCAAAAAGTGTATTTATTTTGGAGTATGAAGTGGATAACGATTTCTTAATATTGGGGGTTTTACTTATGAGATGCTCATCTGTAAATGCTATTCATGTGAGAAAAAAATTTTGGGGTCAACCTGACCCCAGATGCACACTAAGGATTAATAAAACTGAATAAAAGACGATGAAAAGTATTAACTGAAATGGTTTCGTTCCGATCCTAAAAATGGTTGTGCAATGGGGTGGCATTCGCTTCGCGAGAGCACATAATATATCGGTAAACAAAAATGTAAAATTCCATAATCGCTGGAGGAAATTGGCCAACGTATTTTTCGTGTTAAAATGAAATGCTGGGTTACACCCTTTTGTAACGAAAAGTCGTCATATCTTACGGGTTACTCAATGCCCGTTGACTCGTGTGATCGCAGAGCGTGAAACTGAGCGTTGATACGCGAGTGTATCGCATATGCGTTAAAACTGTACGAATCGAATAAACAGGGCTGTAACAGAAGAACGAAGCGGTATGAAAAATCTAACGTATCAGGATTTAATTGCCCCACATCGTTTCGCGGTGACAGGTCGAAAGTGGCGAAAATATTATCGACTTTTACTCCGAGGTTATATTAAAACTTGCGTGCGTGAATTGCAAAAGAGCACAGAATTTAATAAAATTTCTTTGTACAAGAGAATCTCGCTCTCCTTCGTCGGATTCTTCGATCCGTGACGAATTATACGCACGCCAGCTTTTACCTATACATATGCACAAAGCCAAACAAAAATTGGCGTCTACAACGCACGTGTGCGTTACGCGCGTATTCTTGTGACCTCAGCGCCATTCGTTTGTTTATTCGCGTGTTTACACGAATTTCCATATCACAATCTGCATCGACACACTTTCGAAACAAATTACAAAAATTCACGTTAGAAATCGTTCCGATATTTTGCTGTTGGCTAATTTTCTGGCAGTGCTCTACCCACTCGCGGAAGCAGCCTGTAAATCTTTTCAACCGATACTTTGCTTCTTACGCGGCGGCGCATTCACTCGCATATTTTTCCAAACGGTTCGAGTCAAATCGAAATTCCCCGTTTATAATTCTGTGGCGACACCACTGCCAGGGAACTTAATCTATATCGCATTATCAAAAATTCTTTGAGGTTAAGTCATCCCGGGCATTTGGAAAACAGAAATGAATTTAAACGTGACGTTGTGTAGCACACGTTCTGTGGAGAGTGGTGTCGGGACTCTCGATCGTGGCGGGTAAGTCGCGGAGCGCACAGACCAGCGCCGCGTATAGTCGCCTCGGATAACAAAAAACAAATATTATATAGTTATAGTATGTATACAAACATTCCACTTCCTTCCGGGCGCGCTCGGACTCCGGTGCCTCTCGGTGCCGTTTTATTATCGTGTACACGAGCTCTGTCGTCGTTCACTTCACTCTTCCACGTCCAAGGGGATAATAATGCGTTAAACTCCGAATAAATACATGCATGTGGCGCTTTCGTAGCAGAACAACAATCGGCCTCGACGACGTTCATATTCTGGTGCTATTTTGGTCTATTCATCCTACTACGCATGTCCATTCGTCAGAAGCGACTTACCGTGTTTTTCCCGATAATTCTGAGTGATCAGCTGTGTCGTGAACATGATTTCTAATAATTATGGATGAAACAAATAAATGATTTGTGGACCTGAGTCAATAGTTGAACGACGATGAACCTCGCGATGAACTCAGTGAATTTGTTCTCAACAGAAACTTACCTGTACTCCGATAAATCGTACATCGTATAGTAAAGTCCAACTTGGAGGATTGTTATTCGTGAATTCGTTCCAGATGCATCTATTATTGTTCGAATGTTCAGGCGCCACAGCTTGAAACTAGTTGTATAAAAGAAGACATGAAAAAGTCCTTGAGACTTTGAAGGTTTTGGATGATATCTCGAGATAGCGGTATCGTCGCTGCCATTCGAACGAGATTTTCGATATGGAAATGGTTGAAATAATGATACGTGATGGAAATACAGATTTCCGTGTACAATAAATAACTTTCATCTCTTTTATACGTCAAATTGAACGTTTTCTTGTGCTATTCGACTGGAGAACAAATTTCATCGAAACGTTTCTTCTGAATTAAGTGGGATCACGATTTAAGATGAATTTATAAGTGGAAGCTCATACGCTGCGGTTTCAAGGTCGATACCAAATTATAAAATACTAATTGGAGTACCGTTGAGTGAAAAATCACGTGCTTCGGTATTCCATTGAATCGAAAGAGAATTCTGCCTCGCTATTTACTTATCTGTTTACACAGAAAATCCTACTTAATATTTTATGCAATTCTCAACTAATGTTCACCTTATTCGGTAATCGTCTTCATCTTATTCGTACATATATGGGGCATTCCAGGCCAAATCGACCACTTTTGAGGATATTTGGTACAGGCGATACAATGTTGCCATGCTAAACCATGCTAAAAACATGAAAAATTTCAAAAAGTTCAGAATTTTATAAAATTTGGTCAACATATTCTTTAGTGTCAAATTTGACAATACAAATTTTTTATCGAGTAATTGATCACTAAAGTTTACGTGTATAAGCATAGCGTTTCCAGGTATACATTCCGGGCATAAGAAATCTGCTTTAATGCGTAATTACTCGATAACTAAGCAGAAGAAAATTTTGAAAAAAATTGTGTTTTCGCACTTGATGTTGAAGAACATTATCACCAAATTTCATCAATTTCTAATTATTTAGACTTTTGTACCATACATCCTTAAACTAGACCCCTTTCGATTTTGCAGAAACTTTATCATCTTTTTCTACTGCACCAAAGAATCTTTTCAAAATTTTTTGAAATTTTGTTTCCCGATCGAAAAATAGTGATGAATTAAAAAAAAAATGGCGTTATTTTTGTTCAAAGTGACATAACACTTTGGGAAATTGACTTATTGGGACGTTTTTTTTTTAAGTTTTGTCTTCGAATGTACTTTTCAGAAAGAAATGTCAAAAGGTCGTACAAATTAATCTTCAATGTTTTTTTTTTTTTGAGAATTTGGATAAAAAACGAAAATTTTGGGATGATCGTAATTTTTTTTTCTTGTCTCCTTAAGGAGTTTCGGTACAGGCGATACAATGTTGCCATGCTAATCCATGCTAAAAAAATTAAAAAATTCAAAAAGTTCAGAATTTTATAAAATTTGGTTAACATATTCTTTAGTGCCAAATTTGACGACACAAATTTTTTAAGATTTTTCTTCTACACAGTTATCGAGTAATTGATCACTAAAGTTTACGTGTATAAGCATAGCGTTTCCATATATATAGGTATACATTCCGGGCATGAGAAATCTGCTTTAATGCGTAATTACTCGATAACTAAGTAGAAGAAAATTTTGAAAAAAATTGAGTTTTCGCACTTGATGTTGAAGAACATTATCACCAAATTTGATCAATTTCTTAATATTTTGACTTCTGTACCGAAACTCCTTAAGAAACTTTGACATTTTCTACAAGTTCTCTGAAATTTTTAAAGTGGAATCTTTTCACTTTCTATTCTTTTTTTCCATTACAATTTTTTTTGAAATCCATTCAGCTTGTTTCTGATGATACCACTTTGAAAATATTCTAGGATGTACCGAAAACGTTAAAATTTGAAAAACAATGATAATTATAAAAATGAAAATCGTTAATCATTGGAAAAATTTCAATTTTCCTCATTTGACTAAATGCAGTGCACATTTGACTAAATGAGCATGCTAGTCAAATGAGGCAATGGAATAAAATTTGTGATTTGGCCAATTTTTGATCAAATTATAAGCTTTTAAATATTAAGTAGTATGTTAATCGTACCTATAGATTCTGTAATTAAAATTATTTAATAAATTTCGTTTTTTTGGGTATCAAAAAAATAATCAAAAAATATTCAGGGCTATCTTTGATTTTTTCGAGTTGTGATATCAAATAATACCGGGAAGAAATACTAGAATCGAGCGTCAAATTATATTGGGTTTTGATATCGATATTTCCGTGCGCAAGAAGATATGAATTCTTATTTACTCTCAACTTAATATTTCTCGGAACTTATCAAATTTCATCGATTCTCAGAAAAAATTTCACGTATAAAATCAAATTTTGAAAATAATTGAATGGACGAATGAATTTGAGAACTTCTTTTTGACTTACTGTATTAATACATTCTGGATTATCAAATTTTTCAGAGTCTAGACATATTCTGCATGGAACGACAATATTATTTCTCGATTGTTGCGAGCTAACGATGGACATTATTTCCATGCATTGATATTATTATTGTCATAATTAATTCGATCGCATGAAATGAATAGGCGCGAGTCCTTATTTTTGGTTTTCTTCGCACTTGGAAAAAAATATGTGCCTCTGGTAGATTTTGTTTTGAAACTTGCTCGAAGTTGGCGATACTTCACACTCGGATACGTATAGATTCGTGCTAGCTCGTTATCGCGCTTTGCCGTAGTGGAATGAAATCGAAACCAACGGTCGATTCTTGAGGTTGCTAAAAGTTCTTGTGGAATGAGTTCGAATTGAGTACGCTGCAGGCTCCGCAGACTTTCTTTTCTCTCTGACGGTGAAAGAGTGTGTTTCTGCGAAGAGACTTTTTTTTCCTTTTGCGACACTTTTTTCCCCTCTTTGTACATAGCTTTAATCAGACGATGAATGGGATCGATATGAGAATTGAAATGATTTGGATTTGCTTTAAAAAATTCAAAAAATTGATTCTTTTCGGGAATGTTTTTAGGATTGACTTTTTGGTATAGTTTCAAGGATATTTAAAAAGTACATGCAAAAACATTTTTTCCATGTGAGAAATAACTAATTTGTACACGGTTTATGCGCCAAGTCTGATTGTCGAAGTTTCTCTGCTGTGATGCGGAGATCGTAATTATTGTCTGCAACGAAAATTCCACTTTTTTTTTCATTTTCACATATTTTCTTTCCATACGAATCTATAAAAAGCCGAAAAAATTTTTCTTAGATTTATTTTTCTTCTTTAGAAGCGTTTTTTTTTTTTCAAACTCGCTAAAAACATAGAATTTCCCAATTTCTTCGGGTTTTTATAGGTTCATATGGAAGGAAATTTGAAATTTTAGTTGCATGCAGAGAATAATTAAGATTTCCACATTGTACATAGCTGAGAAACTTCGACAATCAGACTTGACGTATAGTACAAATTAGTATTTCTCACATTAAGGTAACTCCTGTACTGCATGCTAGTCAAATGAGTGCTAAATTTTCAAAACGCTTTTAGACCAAGCATATTTTATTAACGTGAAAAAATATTTAAAATTATAGTTTTTCAAAGCTATCAACTGATAGATGCAAATTTCCATGATGACACATTTTCACAGCTATTTTTCAAAGAATCATCTGTGTTTTTTTAACCGATTTTATTGCACCAAGTCTCATTTTGTTCCTCAGCCGATCCTCTACGAATTCACCACGTAGATTTTCCTTTAAATTCATTCCTGAGAGAAATTATTAATGAAAAAGTTTTTTCACTTAATGAACAATTAGCTGCAACAGTGAAACGATCAAGTTACAAAAGTAACTACATGGTGGATTCATAGAGGACCGGTTGACGAACAAAATGAGACTCGTTACAATAAAATCGATGAAAAAACGCAGATAATTCTTTGAAAAATACAAGTGAAAATGTGTCAGCGTGGAAATTTGCGTGGTTTTGTAAAACTAGCGTTTTTAATATTTTTACATTTTAATAAGATATAAGCGTTTTAAAAATTTAGCACTCATTTGACTAGCACGCAGTGCAGTAGTTACCTTAAAAAAATGTTTTTGTACTTTTGAAATATCTTTGAAACTATACCGAAAAGTTCGCTCTCGTGAGTTATTTCCATCTACGATAAAAACATTTCCGAAAACAATCGATTTTTTAAACTTCCTAAAGCAGGATCCCCTTAAATAGGACGGCTAAAATATTTGAGTTTCATACGAGAAGATCAATTTTCTCTCGGGAGGAACGAATAAAATTGAACTTTTCAAATAACGAGCACCTAATAATGAAAAAATTAGGACAAAAATCGCGGTTATTATCTCGCATTTTCTTATCGGATCCACGCGTCAGCTCCGGTAAAAGCATCGAACCATTAAGAACTTGGCTACGACGACATAATCAATGCTCGATCCATCCGCTGTTTCGCTTTACGTGCGTATATCTACGTAGGTTTTTCGCCTACAGTAAAATCCCCTTTTGCAATGTTCTCGGCACGTTTTTCCTCTCGATTTCCTCTTCGCTACTCCGGCACGCGCTCTTTTCTTTTACTCGCCCATCTCTCCCGTCGATGCTCTTTTTTCTTCTCCTTTGTTCGAACCTCCCACGCAGCAATAATTACCGATGCAGACATTAAAAAACGAGCCTATTACCGATCCTACTCTTCTAGTGGCTCTGACATTCCACAGTTGGAGACGTTATATGCTCAACGACATTTGCGAATGATCGTTATTTATTCATTCAATACAAAAACTTAATCATTTTCAATCGCACGCGATCTAATTATGCGTTGAATTTATTGTCGGCATTTGCTTTTATTGGAAGATGCTGAAATTATCGTAATTGTTGTTATTTCGAAGATTTGAGCAACGATTTTAGGATTGTCGGTTCAATTTTCTTTATTTTCATCGTATCCAGATATAGTTGCAATTCTTCTGAACTGCGAATCATTCCATTCAGTGCCCGAGTAAGTTTCGAACTTTTGTAATCTGCCAAATGTTTGTTTTTTTGTAGCCTCTTAAGGAAGATCATGCGTTACTTGTGATTCAATAAAAGCAACTGAACTTTTCTCCTCCTTCGATGATTAAAGAAACGATTAAAATTTGTTCTCGCAATTATTAAAATGATGTGTAACTTATTTGTTGAGATTCGTCAATTTTTAGTTTAATCACAGCGATTAAAATACTTTCGTAGTAAAGCCGTCAAGCAAAATGTGACAACAGCCGCTTTCTATTTATATGCGTATGCACATCTACATGTATTTTAACAGAAAATCGTGATTATTTAAGCCATGTCGAAAAAAATAGGAAAGATTTTCAACTGGAAGAGAGGTATATTGATGGAAAGGATAACGAAAAGAATCGATAGCGGTGAAAAAAGTTGAAAAATATTTGAAATTTCTGTCTGAAAAGGTATATAAAATACATTCGTAAATTTGCACATGGGTTTTTGAGCCTTGAATTGTAAACAATCGCTGATGAGAATTGAGCAGGACTTTATGAAGGAGTATTGATTTTAAGGGATAACACGTGGTATTTTTGTTGCAGCAGGTGACCTCGAACGGGGTTAAAAAGGAAGAGGACAGCTGCGAGGTTTTGACGAACGGTGAGTCACAGCGCAGAGCTTGGATAGCATACTTAATATTTTATTCGTACGTTCTTATACGTTGTCATATTTGTTGGGTGACCATGTGGATTAACGTCAATAAAAGTATACGCGTCGTTAAAAAATAGTTATCCACGCCTGGACAGAGATCGCATCATCTCGAGTTCTCGTAAATTTAATGAATCACCGCGAGGATTCAGAGAGTCATCGTGCCATTGACGAGATTAAACAATATTTCAATCGTCCCACATCTCGAATTATCGTCGTTATTGTTGTGTCAAACTGCTATTTCGACAATGTGCTTCCTCGGGGTGACGCAGCTTCGTCATAGTGCGGGGGTCATCACGAGCTCTTTTATGTTAAATTAACCCCCTCGAGGGTCATAACCCTCGTCGCTTCTCGTTCTCACGCTACTTACTACAATAAATTTCTCCGGTACGCTAAGTTCCAGTTCAATCGCATTTTCTCTCTGCATTCGAAAGCTTGAAAAAGTTGGTGTACAATAATTCATCTCGTTTTTGTATCTGGAAACTCAAATTTACAATAACGTCGAGTGAGTACCTCGCTGTGTCATCCTCTTTTCCGATCACGTTACGTTTTCATAAGTTCCCTGCAAAATAAAGAGAAAAGAAGATTCCTGCACCGCCGTTCATTCAATTTGAATTATGCTTGAAACTGGAAAAGCTTGCACGTACCCAGGCAACACAAGCACTGAGTGCATGTGTTTTGGAGTCCAACGAAACGATCTAAAAAACCCCTCCAATTATTTCAGTAATTCTTCAATTTCGTTTCCTGCCGAGCTTGCAATTCGTAGTTTTTCAACTTGCACCGATACTCCGTGAAATAATTGGGATCCAACGCCTATTCAAAATGGCGCAGAAAAGTACCAGTGACATATGAACATCTTTCATGTGTTACACTCATCATTTTCTGTCAAAATGTTCCTAAGCTTAGAAAATATTTGTGTTTGGCCAGGTAAAAATCCTGCTCAACGGAATGTTGTTAAAGGCGAACGGGTGTTAGCAGCTCATAACATAATTAAATGCGATTTAAATGATGAAAATGAATCAAGTGACAAAATCAGTAACGTGTTTATAAATCTCTTATATATACGTGGGAAATTTTTTTTGCCGGTGGTGCGCGTGAAGAATAATTTGCCGGGTGAATTTTACAGTTTCATACAAATTTCTTTGCAATTGACAAGAATTTACGGAAGAACACGTATTAACTGTCTACTCTCATGTCTCCTTTTTCTGTTTCCACCCTCGGCCACCAGATGTCATGTCTCTTTATACGTTGGTTGGATCCCAATTCTTTTTTCGTTCTTTTCGTTAGACTCGAACGCTGCAAACTTCAGTATCGTACCAGCTGTCCGCTACAAGCGCGAGGTTATTTTACGTTTATTTATATTTATAATAAAAGGATTATAATACAAATCGATTTGAAGTTGGGCGCAAACCTCGAAAACGCTTCAAAGTGGGGGAAACTCTCCGCGTCGAAAACGGTGAAGAGGCTTATAGTATAGCGGACAGGCTGAGGATTCGACTGCAGAGATTACAATCGAAATGGAAATCATAAAATTATAAATTATATAACAATACGAAGTATTATATGAGGAATGATAATGCAATAATATAGTTGCATTTACTTTGTGACGATAAAGTAATACTACGAAAATAATGAGGAAACAGGAGTTCTTGGCGTAGGTGTAGGCGAGTTTCCGTAAATGCAATTTGTCCGTCAACCGCATCCTCTGAATTATAAATTCTCGATTTCCTCATAACTATTGCATTGTTACATAGGTAGCTTACGTGTCCGTGGCACAGTGTACGAATGCCTACAAACGCGCCTCGACGTCGTCCGTGATGCAACGATGAAAACAGGGACGTGATTCCTCAGTGGGAAGTTTCTTTGTTGAAATACTCGTGCAGAAAAAAATCACTTTGCAATTTCAATTATTTCTACAAGCTCCAAATTAATTCCGAGCGTCGTTCTGATTTTAATGATAAATTCGATAGTATCGGGTAAAAGAAAACACTCAAATACGAAACGTATGAAAGTGGATTGAGAAAGTGAACGAATCAATAATTCTTATAATTGCAAATGCTGATTATTCGTTTTATGGAAAAGAGATCGAGCGAGACAGGGACGCGGTTGAATCGATGTCTCGACACCCAATGGAGAAAATAATTATACACGTGATAAAATATGTTGGGCATGTGTATAGAAATAATCATTAAGCCAAAGGAAATTAACAGTCACAATAAAAGATGAAAAAAAATCGAACGATTGCACGGATCGAAATCAATTTATTTTCCACCCATAAGAATCGTTCATAAAGCGGCACACTCCATGAGTGAAAAAATGGCCTGTGGACGTTTAATGCCACATGCGTGTTTTAGGTCGTTAAAGAAAAAACAGTTAAGCCCACCTTTTTGCCGTCAAACCGCGGCGAATACGCACGAGCTATAAAATCGTTATCCCGAAACTTTTTTATCCCAACGTACGTTGGATGGAGTTGGACTCGTAGTCAATCATTTTATCTCAACTTTCACAGACTGATCGTCAAATGGCGCTTGAAACTTTTAAATCGAAGAGAAGCTTTAGCTAAAGTGCGTTTTTAAATACAAATGACCCCGTCTACTTTGAACAAGTATTTTCCCGAAAAAACCTTCTTTCAAAGTATTCGTAGTATCTCAATAAATTGATTGTGGACAAACAAAAACTGATTTTCATCGCCACGCTTGTTAAAAGACCTCCCCTTTCTTCTCCAACTGTCTCTCTACGCGCAAATCAATTTCCCATGACGCGGATCTTCTCAGAGCCGGCGTCAGACGTGCGACAAAGTACTGGAGCAAAAAATGAAGCACATCCACGAGTTTGATAGAGCGAGTATTTTATGTAGAAAAAAAAACGTCACGGGGAAGGGAGCAGAGAATGACGAGTCTCGTCATTTGCCTCGGCAAACGAAACTTCCGTTGCTGCGAGACGATACGTATCGCGTGAATAACTCGCCTCAAATGCATGTACAAGTACACAGATAGTATTCGGCCAAAAGTATACAGCAAAGAGTTCTACGACGCTTCGTAACGAATGTGAACTTGAGTTCAGGACCGATTTACGAGCCGAAAACTCTGGGAACGTTTCTTTTCCATCTTTTATCGAGCCCGCTATTAATGCTGGAAAATAGATTTTTTTTTTTTTTTTTTTTTTACCATTCACAAATTATAAATTTCGTGAAACGCCAAATTTCCTGCGATTCATTTCGCAACACTACTTTTTTACTTTCACCAACGTACGGATATTTATATTAGAAAATCTTGGAAAAATAAGAATTTCAGGCTTTAATGATCGAAAAAAAAACACTCTGCTCATTTTACACGCCGATTTTAATGAAATAATTAGCGTCCTTACTCCTCGTGATCATGCTTCGTGAAACGATTGAAGCCCCGATGTTGCTCGATTTTTCTAACCGATGTTGTTTTTTTTGCAACTAATGTCAAGCGATTTAGCGTAGCGGATGCACGTGTATTTATAAATTAGTACGAACATGAGGATAAAATGAGGAAGAAAGCAATCTCGATAACATGCGGATAATATTATATATCCACGGAGTACCATTACACCGCAAAGCGGCTTCATGAATATTACGACGTGTTTCTACTCCCCGGTAAGAATTTCACTTTTGGATCGCAAAACCGAATGATCCGTATAGCGATCGAGCGCATTTTTTTCGGACCCCGGTGTTCAGTACTTTTTGTTTCAATGTTTTTCAACCGATGAAAACTTATTTCTTTTTCCCTCTGTTTACTTGGAACGTTACAACGTGCTACGTTGCACGAGTTATTTCTTCTTTTTTTTTTTTCATGAGTTTACAGTCGCGCCGAGTTTCTCGAGCACTCGTTTCTCTACGTACAATCTTCTTTTCGAAACCCTCGTATTATTCGGTGTGTACAGCGAATTTATGATCGATCGACGTAACTTCGATTATTAGATGCATCCTTATTGCCCAATTTCACGCTAATATTGCGCCGATTGAATTTTGAAAATGCAGAAGCTGGGAGAATCAATCATAATCGTGTGATGCCAATCTCGGTGCGAGACGAGAGTCGGCCAGGTTACGCTAGAAAGGTAAATTGCAAGATCGATAAACCATCTCCGTTCTGACGATGAATTGAAAAAGGAATAAGGGAGGAAAAAAGAGGGCAACAGAAGCGGAGGCATCATCAACGGAATTACTTGGAAATAAATGATCTGTTAATTTAACGGAAAATTATAGACGATTGAATTTTAATGGAAAAAATAAAAACTGATAAATCCGGAGATGGAGCAAGGTCGAATTACAAAATACGGGGAAGATTGGGACAAAAAATTGCGGAAATTAGTTTTTTTGTTTTCATTCTGATAATTCGATATATTCTTCGAATAAAGAAAAAAAATGAATGCTTTGGAAATGCTCAAAAAATAATTTGAAAAAGAAGAAATAAAATAAGTAGGCAGTCTGCATTGAAATAAAATTGTAGTAAAAAAAAAAATTTCACCAATTTTCGAAGGGTATCCTATTGTGCCCTATTTTTTTTTTTTTTTTTCGAAAATTGCAAAAAACACCAAGAAAGTACGTTTCTTGGTGTTTGGGGGGGTAAGAAATACGTGAAGCTTCTCACCTTCCGAAAATTGCGATATTTCCTTAGGTACCCCGTCTTGTCTTGCTCTTCTCCAATATTTTTTCGCGTTTCATAAAATTCGAGCTGTCATTAAGCTGACATCGAGCTGTCATAATCAACAAGAATTGAAGAAGAATTGGACAAAAAGTTCAATCGCATTTTCCCTTCTATTAAATAAATTTTCCGATATGCAGATATATAAATAAACCACGTATTGAGCTTATTTTGAAGAGAGAATCCACAACGAGTATTGAAATGAAATGATTGAGGTGAAAATAGGATTCTTAAGTCCAAAAATATATTCGAGGTCGTTTGTCATCCCTCATGCATCGGTGCAACCACTACGAATTATCAATTATATCGAAACACCAACGACCCCTCCGAAAAAATTTCTACACGCCTGAAAAGTTCATTAGAAACAAAAATTCGGGTTTTTGATAATGATAATATAATAAGATAATAAGAATTACTATGTCGCCATTGTATTAGGGCCCATTTTGGAGGTTTTTTATGAAAAACATTGTAATTTTCGTGTCGTTTCCAAATTAACATTTCTCAAACTGCTTATTTTACAGTTGAGCATAGTAAAATTCCAAGAACTCGAATACAAGTATCGCCAATCTGCCAAAGTGTTTGAAAATTTACTATGGTACACAGCAGAATTTCATTCGCGCTTGAATATTCAAACGGAGAGAAAGAAATTGTAAAAATTACTATGACACCGTAGTGTTAAGGTTCTACATCGCCGATTTTGGACGTTTTTACCAAAAACATTGTAATTTTCAAGTAAATTTCGAATAAAAACTTCGAAATTGTGTATTTTGCTCTGACAAAGATTTAAACCGTCCTACTTTTTCCTATACATAGTTTACCGAGGAAACATTGTAAAATTTATGTTGGCATCGACGATGAAACTGTAAAGTAGAATTATTAATGCCGTTTTGCTACGATTAGTACTGCTTTCACAATCGAAATTTACAGTTGAACATAGTCAAATTTGAGGAGCTCAAACCGATGCTTGCATCGATGATCAAAATATGTGTACCGATACATTTGTTTTGGCATCACACATCAATTTTCATCGAGCTCACGCTTCACAAAAAATTGCTGTGCATATCCGTAAGAATTAATAAATATTACGATATAAAACCTTAATCCTATGGCACCATAGTAGTTTTTATAGTGGAATTTTCTCTTCGTATAGAATCGAAGATATTTATTATATACGTGCGTTGTTTCGTTCCCATCGAACGACTCACTACTGACCTCGAAGCTTATTAGCTGGCTATATTATTGGCCAATAATTTCGCATATCGATGCACTTGCACCGTGAGATTGTTTGATGTATCTCACACACGTGTATATATTACCTTGAACGTATACCTACGCAACGGTGCCTCTATCCGATTAGTATGCGAAGCCCTATGTAAAAATATATAGGACTTTGCTGTTTGATACCCGCAAGCTGGTCTGGTATGTGCTCAAGTTTGCATCGCTCATTCTGTATTGATATTAACTGCAATGTGCGAGGATCGTTCCGTTCGAGCTCGGATCGCCTTTTTGGAAGGTAAACAGGTCGGGATAGAAAAAAAAAAATATATCATTCGTTCGCCGAAATAGTTTTGACAGATCCTGATCGATCTACTTGACGTTTTCAACCGAAACCGTCCCAATTGATCGACGACACGACGACGCATCTTTGGTGCATTGCAGTGATGAAAAAAAGGACTCGCGATCGCTTGAAATTTTTTCTATTTTTTATACGTGTTTTGCGGAGTGCAAGCTTGGAATCCTTTCGACTCAGGAACGTTTGCATTGAAAATATATTTTTGACATTGTGTAATCTTACAATTGCGGAAATTGCATTATGAAAGCTGACGACCTTGTGGACTCTGATAGACGCATTGGGTGAGCCAATTTCAAGTGAACTCGAGAGGTCGATGAAGAAATTTACTGTGTTTTTCTAAATCGTACAATTTTCGATTCCGAATTGGGCACAGTATTCGAGGGTCTCTACTTGGAACATGACGTTTCCCGCCAAGATTTGTTTCCCGAGTGATCTCGAAAAAGTAAAAGAACATTCTTTTTCCAGTCAGTTCGTGCATTTTGGAAATATATATTTCGAACCCACTCATATTCGTGTATGGAGAATACAATGAGAAATCGAGCGATCGATATTCTTTTTCGTTCTTTCGGGAAAAAAACAGATTTTTGTGTTTTTGTATTT
This sequence comes from Venturia canescens, assembly GCF_019457755.1. NCBI lineage: Eukaryota > Metazoa > Arthropoda > Insecta > Hymenoptera > Ichneumonidae > Venturia > Venturia canescens. The sequence continues at coordinate 37,657,633 of NC_057421.1, forward strand.
TTTATAATTGTGACATTTGGAATTTTTTTTCTGTAATTACAGGTAGGGAAATGGCCCCTGTGATGGGTGTACCACCGCCGCCGCCACCGGCACCTCATATGGGTCCAGATGGCCTCATATTACCCAGAAAGCCTTACAATCCGTGCCTCATTTCCAACAACCACAAAGATCTTCGTAGAGAGCTATTGTTTCATCAGAAAACGTAAAAAAATATTCTCAACGAAAAATTATGAAATCACGAGCAAATTAATCTTTTTTTTTTTTTTCCCATTCAACCTTCAACATTAATTCTTTGTATTGGCAGTGGCCGAAGTGTTCTGAATCAGAAAAGTGAACTTCAAAGAGCTCTGGAGAAGCAGCGAGAAACGACACTGAGAAAAGAGGCTGAGAAAAACCGCGAAGAGACGTACAAAGATGATCCGAGGACGGCCTTGCAAAGGGCTCTTGAGCAGAGAGCCAGACACATTCAGCTCACGGTACATACATTTTTTTAATCATATAACATCTTGAGGATGCAAATTATTGCAGTGTAAATGAAACAATTTCAATAATAAGAATTCACGATTTCATTATTTATATTCGTTATTCAGCGTGAAAAGAGACTTAAACCACCTCAATAAATAAAATAGAAAATAATGAAGAAATGAAAAATTTTCACTATTGTGGGGCTAAATTTGTTCGGAAAAAATTACAAAAAAAGTTGGGCCCATTCTCGTAATGTATCGTATGTGTACATATGATTTCGATAAAAATTGGTATGATTTCGATGAAATTGGTTTTTTGGGTTGCTGACTCCATTTCCGAACTTAATTTTCATCTTGCTACCGTTGAAAGGAGTGAAAATCAAGGATTGAGGGTGAAATTGTTAAATTTTTCAATGAAAAGTTTTTCATGTTATATTATGTAAAAAATGTATGTTTAGGAGGTTATCAGACTCTTTTATCGAAATAAAACAAACTCGCTACCTGCAAAGGAATGAGAAATAAGGGTTTGGGGTGAAATTTTGCAGAACTTTCATTAGCAAGCTTTTATGCTACATGAAATGAAAATTCCAAGCTTTTCCGGAAATGTATGTATCCAGTTTCCCAAAAATGATGATATATGAAGCTATTTGCAGAGCTGACATTTTAAATCGTGTTATACTATTTCGTTATTTGGACAAAGCATCCCAAAAAACCAAAAAACCAAAAATTGTTTACCAATTTTTGTCAAAACCGATCTTAAGTGGACAGGGAATTTAATTTTTTTCTCTCATTGACAGCGTCGAGTATCTTAAAAAACGTAGATTTTTAAGGAGTTTCGGTACAGAAGTCTAAATATTAAGAAATTGATGAAATTTGGTGATAATGTTCTTCAACATCAAGTGCGAAAACACAAATTTTTTCAAAATTTTCTTCTGCTTAGTTATCGAGTAATTACGCATTAAAGTAGATTTCTTATGCCCGGAATGTATACCTGGAAACGCTATGCTTATACACGTGAACTTTAGTGATCTCGAAACTCGATAACTGTAGAGAAGAAAAATCTTAAAAAATTTGTATTGTCAAATTTGGCACTAAAGAATATGTTGACCAAATTTTATAAAATTCTGAACTTTTTGAAATCTTTTATGTTTTTAGCATGGTTTAGCATGGCAACATTATATCGCCTGTACCGAAACTCCTTAATGATACATAGCATTAAATCCTCCCATGAAGAAAACAAACCATTTAGACAATTTTAAATTTCAGGGTGAAATTTTAATATTTCACACTGAATCCAAATTTTTCAGGCATTTGTGGGTGACCAATTTATTTTTTTTTTCCGAAAAATGAGTTTAGTATCCTAAAAAACTTGGAATTTTTATGTAATATGGCATGAAAACGAGTCATAGAAAAATCTAAAATTTTCACTTTCAACCCTCATTTTCACTCCTTCCAAGGGTGAACTCCTTCCAAGTGAAAAATAAGTTTGGGAATGGAATGAGCAATCTCGAAAACCCCCAAAAACAAATTTTCGTGTAATTCGGCAACTTATAGACCCGCATCAGTTTTGGCACGAAAACTGAAAAAAAGCTTACCACTTAACCGGTTAATTTATTATTATTGAACGTATACGACAGAATTCATTCGTCAGTTGAAAAAACAATTAGAACTTGATCCATGAATGAACAATTTCCGAGTTGAAATATAAAAAAAAATGAAATCAATTAGAGTTGTGAATGATAAAATTCTGAGTTGTATCATTTTTATTTACGAAGAGTAAATCACGCGTTGATTTATAAAAGAACAGCTGTTCTTTCTACCCAATATGAAGGAAGATCTGTGGACGACAAACTAATCCATTATTTATCATGTATGAACAGGAGCAGCCTCAAGTCGTGGAGCCACCGAATCCTCTTGTTAATGCGAGAGCGAAATTACGGACTCGCACGGATTCCCAGTAAATAAGCACCCACAATGTACGAACATATATTTAGATTTATGTATATTATATATATTGAGGCAAAAAGCCTTGTTCCCAGCAGTTGTTAAAATTCCTCAAAAAACAAGAGAGAGAGAGAGAGAGAGAGAGAGAGAGAAAAAGAAACGAAGATTATAGGTAGCGAAAAACTTTGTCATTTTTCTACGTACGTCTATATCCAAAACTGTTTACTGATTGTGTACATAAGCACACATATATATTTACGAATATAAATATATATATTTGTGTAGATTTATTAGGACGTTCGTGCACGAGTTTATAATCTCAAATTGGGCCTTTATATTGAACCGATGTTTATATGGACCAATCACACGTTTCCCGACAAGTCTCATAGAAATGATATTTACAAATCTTGTTAATATTACTACTGTCATAAACATTACTTTTTTTGTACCGATGCATCAAAGTTGATCGTCCTTTGAGGATGTACTGATCCAATCGAAGCAATGAAATTGATCCTATACAGACGTTGGGGCTCTTTTCAAACGTAATGTCGTTTGGGTCACAACAAAATTGGATATCGATGGACACAAAAAAAATGTATGGACGCCTTCGAAAATTCCCGTGTCCAAGATCTGTTTCGAGAGTGTGAAGTTGAGATATAAATGATCATCATGTTGATGGTGAAATTTCACCGGGACATCAAGTATTTCTCACTGAACACAATGAGATCCGCTTGAAATGTTCATACTAAAATACTCACCTCGTAGTTCTTACTTTGCTTCAGACATCATGTAAAACAAAAACTATGACTATAATATTGATCTTTGACAACCTATTGATAGAAACAATCTTTTGAACATTGATTTCTAAATGATTTCGAAACGATTGAGTAATCAGTACATCCTTGATCACACGACGAAAAAAAAACTACGTAACATTACGATCTGCCAAACTGAATTGATCTACGGTCACGAGCGATCTCGAATCCTATACTCATTGTTTACCAGAGTGGCCTGGATCTTGGGACCATGTACAATACAAATTTTTACCTACGAAAGTATCAGATTGTCAAAAAAACAAATATAAAGAGGTCACTTCGAAGTCCCTCATTCGCTTTACGCTTTGCCTGATCCCAATCACGAACGAACATTCGTATTGTACAATTGACATTACTTATGATTTAGGACATGAATCGCTTCCACGAATGACACTAATTATTTGTACCATATTAGTTTGAGGAGTCAATTTTAACTCGACGTGTTTTACCGATCGTTGTCTTCACATTGTGAATTAGGTTTACGAATTGCAATTGTTGCATTCCTTAAGTATATTATTATAAAAGGAAATGAGGGGAAATATTTGAACGATGATACCGACGAAATAAATAATCGTAGAAAAGTTTCGAATAATTATCAATTCTCTAATCACAATATTTGTTGTTTTTTTTTTTCCATTGTACTTCTACAAGGGGGAACAATGGGGATCATCTCAGTGTAAGAAAATAAAAATTCCGAATATATTTTATTTAACATTAATATTAGTCCTCCAAGTCTTCCTCAATGATCAATAAAGAAAAACAACGAAGAGAAAAAAATGTTAAAACATTAAAAATGAAACGTTGCACAGGTAAGTCTATTATAAATGGCGAAGAGAAACTAAAGATGATAAAAAATTCTTCGAGAAATTTCAGATACTGGTGAAAAAATTGTTCGTTCGGAAAAAATGTATGAATATTTTTCGAAATCAAAAACAGAAAATAACACTCAAAGGAATTTCACGCGATCGAGAAAGTTAGCGGGAATGACATTTTTTTCTTTTAATTACTTTGATGAAACAGTGATTTATCGCTTTCTCTGTTGGTTGATCGTATAATCAGGAACACTTGATTTTACGAGCCGTAATTTCCTGCATCGTCTTTTCGAATTCGACTTTTCGATTGAACACTAATTACAATCGAGAGAAATTGATCAAGCTTTAGCTTCAAAGTCGGGGTTGAAGCACGACGTGCAGCCTTTCTATTCCCGGCCGATTGAATTTGCAGACGATTCAATAATGACGTCAAAAATTACATCGTTCGATGGCAACGAAATTATTAGTTTTTTTAAAACCATTTTTCAGGCTTTTTTTCCAAATTTCAACTTCAGAAAATTGCTCAACCTATTTGTTTGGATTTTTCTTCATGAATTTAAGAATAATAGGCTTCTCGCAACAACGAAATTGAACGATAATAAAAAAAGAAAAACCGAATGGCCTTGAACCGATGCAAAAGTTTCAATATCATTTTCAATAATCATCACCACGCGAAATGACTTCTTTGCAGGTGGGACGTAACACCAGGGTATGCTCGAATTGGGCGGTGTAACATCCTTTGACGTCAACCAATGGTGGATATGCCTCGACTGCTTGTTTGTCGCAAAGATCCTTCAATGCCATTTGATATTTCGTGCAACCGATGCGATCTAACCAACGTTTGCAGAAAGCCAATGTACCTGCAAAACAAATCCAAACTCGATTTATGATTTGTCCGATAGTTTTCAATCCAAAGGTGGGGTAATGTCTCGACATCGAGTGTTGGAAAATATTACATAAAAGCTCATTATGGAGAGGTTTTAGTTTCTCTTTGTTGAATCATGCCACGTTTATCCTCTATCCACAAATTTTATTTGATTTTGGAAGATTCCATGGAGTGTTGAAATTGAAAAAATCTTGAAGATAAGCAAAGTTATGGAATCGAAAGGTTCTTGAAAAGATGTTTTGTTGTATTTTATAGATAAAAATTTGAGTAATCTCTAAATATTGAATATGCTATTATCTCCAAAAATAACGATCTTATCAACGGAGATAAGAATAGTCTGATTAATTAGTCGATTGAGTCATCGAACTTGATAATTTAATCTCTGTATTGAAAAAGAGTTTGATGGCATTGAGTATTATAACAGGGCAGCTATAGGTTTTTTTATTCAATGCCGCAAATGTATGAAATTATTAAAAATTGATGATTTACGGTTATTCAATCTTAGTGAAAAAAAGATTGTTTTCAAGAATTTTTGTTGCATTCTAATTTGCAACGAATCGATATTGACATCATTTGAATTTTCAACAACCTTAGCACACTTACTGAAATTCTTGTTGATCGTGTTCAACAGTGATTTGCTGCTCTGCAGTCTGAGTGGAACGTAACCAGCGTCAAAACTCTTCATATAATGAGAACAATCGGAATCATCATGAACAATGCCTTTTCCGGTAGAGCCAAAAGTTTCAATAGCATAAAATTCATTTTCTTCCATTCGGGTTGCTTCGCCACCTCGAACTATTGGCACAGTTTTTCCAGCATGAATTCGATAAGGTGATATAGAGTGACCATTGAGATTTCTTATGGATTTAACTTGATAGGTTTTTCCATCGATTTCAACCTCATACGATTCCATGACTTCTTGGATGGCTGCGCCAACATCACAGAGTTGAACGTCGATTCCAGCTGCTTTGATTCCTGTATTTGTCGCGTCTCGCACCGCCTCAATCAACTTGTCGTATTTTGGATTAAACGTTAAAGTAAACGCGCAATCTATTATACGCCCATTTATGTGTGTGCCGAAATCGATTTTCGTAACATCGTCGTATAAGAGTACCGTCGGATCACCAGCGTTCGGCGTATAGTGAGCGGCACAATGATTGCGCGAACAACCAGTTGGAAACGCCAATCCTGCTTTTAAACCTTCCTCACCGATTAATTTTCTTGCTGTGTTTTCGAGCTCTTCGCAAATTTCGATCATCGTCATTCCTGGCTTCACCTAGAATAATTCGTTCTACTTTCAGTTGATTCGTCCCCACTTTCCAAAGGGAAAATCTTTTATACTGTCCACTTTTTTGAGATATTTCATTCGCAAAGATTACAACAAACCCCAGTGCTGATTAAAAAATGAAGATTGTTTAACACAAAGTTTTATAGAATAAGAAATTTAGTGTAAAATTGAATTAATTTTCATTTGGAATATGAACAAATATGAACTGACCCAGTTCATGATGTGTTTTCTCGTTTGACGATGAGCTTCGGCCGCTTGTCTTGCCTCCATGTAAATATCATTTTGAGATCTGTCGAGAGCTCGAGCTTCCTCACTTGAAAATCTATCTTTGGCTGTTCTGTCGTCCACTCCAGCAGCCGAAGGATGCTCCATTATTTGTCCCTCAGGGAAATTGCCATCCGGAAACAGTTCAGAGATTGGAATAGTAGGAGGATCGGTTTGTTGTTTTGCACCTTTGCCACGTGGCTTGCGTTTTTTCTTTTTTTTCTTTGCTTCTTCATTTTCACCGCCATTCTCATTAGCTGTTGCAACAGGTGTACCTTCTAGAGCTCCATTCTCTTCTATTTTCCCATTTTCTTCTTCTTCAGGTGTTGCATCATTGGCTGCTGCTAATATAATATATTTATTGATTTTTTCTACCCAATTTTGTTAAGATTTTTACTCATTTATTGTGCAATGTCTGAAAGAGCAGTTTTTTAAAAAATATATCTTATTCCGTGTTTCTAAAACTAAAAAATTTGGAAATCAGAAAGATTGTTTTCATTGAAATATAGTAAGAAAAAAGTTGGACTTCATAAATAATCTCTATTAAAAATAGAAATAGTAGTCCAAACATTATTTTTGGAATAATTCTTCAATTATTGATTTAAATACTGTTCTTATCAATTCGCTTGTAAAAATATATTAATATTGATTAATTGAACCATTCTTATATAATCAAAACAGACATGGGTACCATGAACGTGCTATTGGAGTCATGAATTACTCAGAAGTTGAGAACATTGGACATTACTTTTGTCAAATATTATACGGTGAATTCCTATAAAAACAGAAAAAATGTGAACGAAACTTGTAGCGCATTATTTTGGAGAATTCGTTTATACGAAATATTCAGTTTACAAGGAATATCAAGCTGACAACGATAGAACACTTTGAGGGTTGTTGAGGAATGTTGATCCGGAAAAAGCCGGAATAAACGGAAAAAAACACGAGGGAGCCTGATTGGGAATATCGCAGGCGGTGAAAAACACGCGTTAATTCGTAATCTTACCGGTCTTCTTTTTCTTTTTCTTTTTTTTCTTCTTTTTTGTGGCCTCTGCAGGTCCCGATTCATCCTCGTCGTCGAGAACTTCTTCTTTCTCGTCGTCTACCAGTTTCTCGGCGGACTTGCCGACCTCATCCAGTACCGCGGCCATTTTTTCAAGAGAAGAGGAACAAACAATCTGTCTGCCAAGAACGCACCCGTATCGCTCTTTTCTCACAGTCCACTGTGTGTTATATGTATATGGTGTGTACTAACTGTGTACACGCGACGAAAGTTTATAAAACGTGTGGTAGTAGTCACATAGTGATTTTGTATGATTGACCGATGGTTAAAACGGGTACTGTTTTATCGTGTCCGGTTTATGCATGTTCATAGTATAAAATGATTAATTCATAATTTGTAAATTTTTTTTCCACGTTTAATTCACGAGTTAAAAAATAAAACTAAACACTTTTCATGCACGATATGATTTCCAATTCATAAATAGCTATTTTGACTGGAAAAAAAACGTATGCATTTTTTTCACAATTTAAAAAGTTAAATGTGCGAATCCCGTAGATTTCCAAATTTTTGTGTTAAAAAATACTGGAAGAGAAAGGTCCGAAGGGTACAGGGAAACAAATATAGAAAATGTGAAAGGGAAGAGCAAGGGGGAAGTGGAAAGAAAAATCAAAGTTGATTTTGTGAGATGGGAAACGGGTTAGCGATGGTCTGGAAAAGAGAAGGAGTGAACGAAAAAATTACTAGATCTCTAAAAAGATAGATAAGTAAAGAATTGTGCGAGTATGTGAGAGGATACGAATGAATGATAAGCAAACACGTAAATGAAAAGAGTAAAAAATAAAGAAAAATAAAAAATAAGAGTAAAGTATAAGTACATCTATCGTGTAAGAGGGGGCATTTGTAAAAAGGGGGGAACTGTAAAAACCCAAAAGGGTATACTTGGAAATATAATACTATTACTACTAGTTATAGAACGTAATGATAGTAGTACATATAAATTCGGAGAGGTTAAGAGATAAAAAATGAATGAAAGACGAAATTACATATTTCTAATATTTAATAATCAGTAGCCCCACTTAATTGTACATACGATAATACCGACGTATATAATAACGGTGTAACGAAAAAACGGTATTGATGAAAATTGGTGTGGCTTAATGGTCCGGATTGAAAAATGTTGGGTATGAATTGAAGTAAATATTCTCATATTTAATCTATAAAAGTGTCGTTGCATTTCTATCTGAATTTGTGTGAATTAGTTCCAATCAAGAGGATAATATTTTATCCTACGGAAGACAAAACGAGTTCAGCGACATCAGGATCTTGGGAACGAACTGATAGTTGCATCGTAACTTGTCCATTCCAGAGGGTAAGCCTGGCACGAGCAAAAAGCTCTTTACCACCTCGGAATATACCATGGAGAAGCAACACGTGTCCGTTTGCACCAGATTGTACTCTATCACTTCTTTCGGCTGCTTCGAGGCCCAAAAATCCTACAAGACTTTGAACCGCTCCTTCAAGGGTCGTGACTGTATTTCCCAATGCGAAGGTCTCCTCTACGGCGGTAAAACCGCGAGATTTTGTTGCTTCCCAAGCGGCATTAAAATCCATTCCTCTTGCACCTGTACCACGCATTTGATCCGCTAACGTCACTTCCAAGTCTTCGAGCTACAAATGAGTTCAATGATTTATTATTAGCCACCGTTCAATCATTTATTTTTCCGTAATAATTGTAATAATTGGATTCGTACCATATACTCATCATGGTATCCTTGTTCGGTTTCTGGCAATCCCGTAGCGGAATCGCAATCACGAGCCATGAAACGTAGAGTTGTTGGAATGGTCGCTACACTTGCGTGTATGTCTTCGGGATAGACCAATACTGTGTATGTTGTTCCAGGCTCGTTGTAAGCGAGACGTGGACATGGAACTTCGCAAACTACCGTATACCTGTTGAGACAAAAATAATGTTATTCGACACATTTAGTTTGATTGAAAAATTTTTAGTGGAAAAAAGAAGTATCGAACGATAGATGGAACACATTGAAAAATAATGAGGAGAAAATAATGAGGTATTTGTCAATTTCTCTCTCACCCTTCGGGCGCTTCAACAGCGACTCTGACGTCCTCGAGAAGTTGATCGGACAATGTGTTGAGACAGTCGAACTGGAGAACGAGATACTCGGCGAATGTGTGTTTTACACACTTGACATTATATTCAGTTTCGGACTCTGTGAGCTCGAATACCGGGGATGATTTGAATAGGGCAAATTCGTTGATAACCGATGCCAATTGAGGGATTTGGGACAGTTTTTCAGCATAACTTTCTTCTCGCGTTAGCCTGGGCTGTTGTGATTTTGCTGACAAATTTATTTCGGCTTGGATCGGCTCTTCGACAGCTTGCGCCGGTGGTACCTGAAATTTTATTGTCTGATATTCTCGAGATAAAAATTCGATCGTGGTATTGAATATTTTTGAAAGAGAAACTTCAAAACGATTGAAAAATCCCAGTGAATTCCATCCAGACGATTCACAAACGTCGATAAAATTCGTCATTTGTATTGGTGACTATCGTGAATTGTTACGTACCTGAGATATATCGAAGGGTTCGTCCATGTTAGTTCTCATGTAGCTTCGAAGAGTTCGTTCAAGGGTTGGAATAGATAGTAAAGGCGGATGGACGAGTGGTAAAATAGTAGGATCATTACTTTGCATTTGGAGTATAGTGCAATAGTAAGCGGCGCGATCACGCACTTCATCGTCCGAGTCGAGTTGACAACGTGCGAGAAGAACCAAAACATTTGGTAGTAAATCGGGGCAAGCAGCGGCGAAGCGAGCAAGGGCCGTGACAGCCGCGGCTCGAACGTTGGCGCTTTCAAGAATTACACGATTGTAGATGAACCGAATATAACGAGAGGGTTGTTTAGAGGTGGGGCCTTCTTGGCCGAGAAGATGAAGGATACGAACGGCGAGGGAAGTGTGCTCGCAGTCTTCGATGAATTCGCAGAGGTGTGCTAATCCAGCTTCTTTAGCTTCGGCATTGCCTTCCATAACAGCGATAATTGTATCAGCAATAGCCGCTTTGTACTCGAGGCCGCCTTCATCCCGCAGCATAGCGGACAAAAAATTCATCAGAACAGAGTGTTTCCTCGGGAATTTTTGGCAGAGCGTTCTGATCGCTTGAACAACGACGACTTTGAATTCGTCCGAGATCTCCGAGACAAAAGTAGCGATTTGTTTCATCAGACGATCGACCGAGACTTCGGCGCCGGTTTTTAGTAAAGTCGTTATTGCTAGAGTCGCAATTGATCTGTTTGGATCGGTTATGAGATTCTCAAGATCAAGATTGCAAGCCGTCAACGCCGCTGGATGGGTCATCGCCACTTGATTCAATGTACGAACAACGGCAAAACGAACCGCTGGCTTTGGTGAACCACAATACAGTTGTAATATACTTATGGCTGGTGCTATTTCACGGCTTCCGCTACGTTTTAAATTCACGAGCGCATGTGCTGCCTCGTAAACGACTATTTCCGATTTATGGCGTAGACATGATTCGATAAATTCCAAAAGTTCCCCACCCTCGTTCGGTGACGAATCATCGAGAAGCTTGCAAGCCATTCGAATCAACATACAAGCTGCATACGGACTTTTTGGACTTGTTCTCATCAACTTGGCCACGAGTTTTATCACCGCATGCTTATCAGATTTACGCGCTTCATAAAGCACTCCCAATGCGTGATATTGAACCATCACGTTCTCAGAGTTCAAAGCTTCCTGTGCTTCGTTCGCCCACCTCCTTGCCACGTCGCCGGAAACGCTCGTCAGATGTAATGACGACACTAATGCTGCGCTCGATACCGCTGGCGAACGATCCACGATCGCTTGCTTCATGTATCTCTCGATCGCTGCTAACATTCCACTGTCCGTGATTGTACAAAGAGCTCGTATCGCAGACGCCCTGTAGAGATCCTCTTTGCCTGGTTGTTGTCAAAAAAATTAATCATACATTTATATTTTTGTGTTCAAAAGTGAGACAATATTTTCGTAGTACTTTGTACTGCTCGAGTTGTTATTTTTGGAATTTTTTCACGCGTTAGCTCCAATCTCTGAGATTACGGTAGAATTCCGAAAAAAATGAAAATAATTCAAGATAAACGGGTAGACCATTTATGACAAAAATATAAGAATTAGGGTGGTCCAAAAAAAAAGTTTTTTCCTATCATCTCAAAAGTTTCTAAGAGATATTAAATTCTCTTGCAAAGGCAGCTCCATATTTTGATTCTACGAGACGCTCAATGAATTTTTGTTTTTCCATTTAAATAACACGTAAAAAAATTTTTTTCACAATTTCAGTGGACAAGCGCTGATGCAATTTTCTCATAAACCTAATGGGTAAACCGTGTTCAGACTTTGAATTCGAGCAACTAAGTTAAATCTAAATATATATAATTCAAGAACGCATTTTCTATCTCACTGGACCTTATTGAATAATTTATATATCCTGCGAATAATTACCCAGTGGGTAAAAAGAGAAGTGGTGTAACTCGAGAATTATGGAATTTAGGATAAAATTTCGGAGGAGTGGAAAAAGAATAAAGTTTCAATTTACGATTTTAAATGCACTAACATTGGTGGAAATTTTTTTTTTTAATCAGTAAGATTAGAAGGTTAAAGCTCTTAAACCTAGAAAACTAAAGATTTTAAATGTCACTATAAATACTTTATTCTAACAAGTTCAATCAACTAATTGGCCCAAGAAATCCTAAATAGAAGTGGTAAATCAACGATTTTTGTTGTATCAAAACAACTTAGTCAGCTTAAACAACAACATTTAAGAATTATGAATATTTTCACTACACAGCTGTGATCTCAAAATTTTGCTTTCAAATTGAAATAAAAAAAAACAATCATAATACACCAGGCATTGTATAAATCATTACATTTGCAGGCCAGTTTGGTCTTGGAGACGCAGTATTTTTTCTTCAACATTTAGGATGGCGGACATAAAGATAAATTACAATAAATCTTCTCGCAACATATTAAAATTCCACTCTTCGAATGATTCCATTTCTGTTAAAGATTGAAGCTTACCAGTCATGTCTTTGGTCAAACTGGAAGTAACAATGATGACATCTTCGGCAACGGAGCTAAGTTCCTTGATGCCTAGATAAACAAGTCGTCTGAGAACAACATCTCTCGATTGGAAAAGTTTTGTCATAGCAAAAAAAGCTTCTGTAGCTTCTGTAGTGCCGAGCTGTTCTCCCTGATTTAGCAGATACAAAATCTTTGTCAAAATATGAGCACATTTTCGGGGATTGACAGGGGTGTCGTTGAATGTTCGAGCTTCTTGGAGTACAGTTGTTTTTTCCAAATATTGGAATGGATTTCCTCCCCCTAGAAAAATAATTACTATGAATATTTGTGAAGCTCGAAAACTTATTCATCATATCATAACAATTTGCTAAATTCAATAAATATGTGAGGCAAGTAGGTTTTGAGTGTCAAATTCGTGAATCACAAGTGAATGACGTCTGTATGTGCGTGCGTGTACGTGTCCGATAAGTTTCATCGATATTGTTGTTAAAATGAAAAAAATTACATCTAATTCAATAATTACCATCTTCCTCTTCTTTTTTGTCACGTTTGAAGGCATTCATTTTTTTCGCTTTCTCCTGCTGTTTTCAATATATTTGGAAAAAAAACACAGACACGTCACCTTACAGCCGAACGGCGACAGCCATCACTGTCCTATTCGATACCACAGTTGTCCGATTAGATGGCGCAACAGATGGGAAAAATGTTTGCCGGCCGTGTGACGGCGCGGTGTGTTCCATGTTTTTTCATCATCACTGCACTTGTCACTATCCATATAACTCCGTGAACTTGGCCGATTAATTTTGAATTTCTGACTTTTATTAATTAAGTTATCGGTCGGATAAATCCAACCAATCCAACTTCGTTTTCTTCGATGAAGCCTACCCATATGGTGCAAACTTTGTTACGCAATGTACTTGTATTATACTATACACTACACCCACTACACCAAATTTACTATTATAGTATTGCAGTAAAACGAGGGTATGAGAGTGGCAGAATATGAATTTTTAAAATAAATCGACATAAACGCTGCTAGTATATAATAAACATATGAAGTATACCGACAATTTTAAATGGAAATCGTAGTCATTTTATTCTCTTCCAATTTAATTTTAGATTGAATTCGATCGAATTCAATTCTTATATTCAAATTCATTTCAATTCAAATATTTATTTATTTTTTTAAACATTTGTAAAACAAATTCTTACACTTTTATCAATTATTTTTATCCATTATTTCGCCCTAATGAAGTTTGAATGAAAAAACGTACAGTAATACTTTTCAGAGTCTCAAACGTTATGATAGAGGAGCAGTCTTATATAATGAAAATAAAGTTGAATCATGATAATTCAATATCCTTTTGTAGAAGATTCGCTTAAATAAACCACAAAAAACAGCACATTTATGCTGTAAATTAAGACGAGATAAAACTTCGTCCGAACAATAGCTCTGGGTAGCTTAAACCTATAACAGAACATCTACAGAAATCGTTAATTACATAAAAAACTTTCGAATTGTTTATAATCAAATATACGTTAAAATCAATTAAAAAAACATTTGATTAAGGTTGTGGTTATTATTAATTAAGGCCTCATTTAAAAAATCTCTAATAACTAATCAAAACCATGAGATCATTCTCTGAAAAACTTTCCACCATTGCCAAAAATTATTATTTCCTTGATTCACAATCAGACTATCTATTTAGAATCACATGTGCATGCTCAGCCCCAATTGGAAGGCAAATTGAGCGCGTGCGCGACACGCGTTGCGCACGCGCTCCATTTTATAGTTCGTAGTGTTCGTAATGTTCCATCGTATTTCTAATTTTCGTTTCGTTGATTCTGTCCCGTGTCCCGTCTCCGTCAGCCGTCAGTGCAGAATTGTCCATCGTCGTGGTGAGGTGTAAGTTATTTTACGCGGTTTCATTGGGATTCGGCATTCAATTGTTTTTTCATCACGGCGATTGCCCATGATGTTTGTGTAGTCAGAATTCCTCGATTTTGTACGTTTACTATTTTCCATAGCTGTAATTCTAACCCACGTTATATAAATGTCAAGATTCCAAGTTGTATATTACACAAGGTCATAGTGTACGATGAATGCGAATTTATGTATTTACAAAATGGTGCAGTATTTTGTATTAAACGTTTGGTGTAACTCATCAATTGAGTAGATGTGTTTTTTCTCCTTTTTTTTTCATAAATTTTCATCTAGAATGATTAATTTTATTTGAATGTTCATTGCTGACAGTCATCGATGTGTTACTCGCGTTCTACATACAGGTCGATTTCAAAGTGATAATAACTGCCTGGATGACCCAACAAAAAATTCGTTCCAACTACTATTGAAAACGTTTTTTCTCATTCTCAACACTATTATGCCGTATACATTGGGATTAATTCAGGATCATTCAAAGATTTAAATTTTACTGGGGATAAGATTGTTATCATTCGAATTGTGTTTGTAAAAGATAAGACAGCAAAAAGATTAACCAGCTTCATCATTGTGTCTCATTTGTTTCGCTATTATCAATTTTTATTTCACTTATTATTATCAAGCTGACTATTCGGAATCTAAAAAATATTCATTGTTTGACTATTGAGTATTTTTACTTTAAACATCAAATAATTCAACTTAAACAAAATATATGATAACTCTAATATAAAAAAACATAAAAGTTTTTCTTTTTCCAAAATATAGTACTCTTAATGTTTTACTAAAAAAAATAAATATGTAGATAAAAAATTTGTCTGTTAATGAAATTTCCTCGTCTAAGTAAAGTTTACAGTCAATTAGATTTCAACTATTTTTCTATTGACAAGTTGAAACTTATTGTACACTTTTGGAATAAAATAAATGAAGTTATAGTGAATCTAACAAAAAAATTAATTTTAAAATACAGGGTCCTTCTTTTCAAATAGAACAATAAAGCTTATCTTGAGACTGATAAAAGAATAAAAGAAAATTTACTGTCAAATGTTCACTGTGTTTGATTATCTTATGCAAAAAATTGCTGAGTAAACTATGTTTTTTCTTGTGAACATAAGCAGCTAAAGATATAAAAAAGTAGGAGTACAATGATATAAAATTTTTTCAATATATGAATCATATTGCAGAATAAGAGAATGCCTACAACAGCTACTCTAGGATGGACGGACTATACAGTAATTGGTCTTATGCTTGGTATCAGCATTGGGATTGGAATTTATTACAGATTGACAGGAGGTCGTCAGCGAACCACAGAGGTAATTGACTGATTGAACTTGTCTTGGCAGATAAAAACTCACTAAAGTTGCGTTCTGTGTAATAAGCAAAGAATAATATTTGATAGTTTATAAACATATGATTTTTCTGTGGGATTTAGTAATATCAAAAAGATAAGGAGCTTATTTTTTTTCAGTATTAAAAAAGTTTTATTTCTTCACTAAATTCCATTATTTTCGTTGCTAATCAAATTTAGAATTTTTCACTGCTTTGCGATTCCAATGGCATTAGAATATTTTTAAAAAACTTGAGATAATTTTCTAGTTAAAATTCCTTCTGTTATTAATTCATATTTAATTTTGACCTGATAAAATAATTTTTAGTTGAATTGTACAATAATTGAGTTTGAAATGAAAAAACAGTATAAAATTTATAATAACAGGTACGTAATTTGAATAATAGATGATGAGTATATTTTTTGATATACTCAAAAATGGTGTGACTCCGAGTTCCCAAATGAGAGGAAAATGAATCAATCTCAAGTATAGATATACCTTGCCTGGTTGAACATTTTCTTTTCAATATTTGACATCAAAACAAGAAGAGAACACAAAAAAAATAATACTCCCTTTCCAGTGGATTATTGTTATCAGCTATGAAATTGTTTCCTTGAAAAATAAAGTTTTAGAAGATTCTGACGAACTTGTACATTTGCTGAGTCATACAAACTCCGTTTATTGAGCCAGACAATGAAAGAATAGACACTAGGGCGATTCAAAAAAAAAATTTTTTTTTTGTTTTCCATTGCAAACAGGCTTAAAAGTTTCTTTTTGGTGTAAAAAGACTCCAGTTCAAATTTGAGCACTTAATATTAATATTTAGATCGTCCTCATCGCACTTTTCTATTTTCCATAAGAATAACATTGGAAATTTCTTTTTTGCACATTCTGATACTTACTGCAAGCCCATCGTGCGTCATATAAAAAATGTCTTCACTTATTCTTATAGAAAATCGCACGCTCTACAAAAAAGGTCTCTTATGATTTTTCGTTAAACTTAATAGTTTCAAATTTATTAGAGGTCAAAGTTCAATCTATCGCAAATTTGACCATTTTCAGTACATTATAGCGGATTTAATGGTTTTATTGGAAAAGATTGGCGAAAAATTTGTGATAATTTTAAATTTAGTCTATTAGAGAATATTTGTTCATATTTTTTTGTAATAATATGGCCAGCGAAACTCTGAGAAAAAAAATTAAAAATAACTTTCAGTATTTGATGAAAATCATATTCCAAAAAAACAATACACACTGAGGAACACTAATATCTATTTTTACGAGAATCAACAAACTAAACTACTTCATCGACAACTCCACCGAGTAGAAAAGTAGTTATATTACCGATATAGGGTCTAAAAGTTTTTTTTTTATCGGTACATTGATATGTATGAGACAACTCGATTGCTCAACTATAATTTTGAAAATTGATTTTTACCATAAAAGTTTTTAAAACATGTACGGAGACTATAATAAAACAAGAATAATTAAATACAGTACTTTACTTAACAAGATTTTTTTTACATAAAAAATTTTATAAATTTCTACTAATAAATTTTTTTAAACTATTCGATTTTTTTTGGATTACTGTGAAAAATTCTTCATGAACGTTTTCTAAGAGACCGAGTTCAAGGACCATAAAGTTTTTGCTGTAATGTACTGAAATGTAATGTATTGAACTTTGACCTCTAATAAATTTGAAACTATTAAGTTTAACGAAAAATCATAAGAGACCTTTTTTGTAGAGCGTGAGATTTTCTACAAGAACAAGTGAAGACATTTTTTATATGACGCACGATGGGCTTGCAGTAAGTATCAGAATGTGCAAAAAAGAAATTTCCAATGTTATTCTTATGGAAAATAGAAAAGTGCGATGAGGACTATCTAAATATTAATATTAAGGGCTCAAATTTTAACTGGAGTCTTTTTACACCAAAAAGAAACTTTTAAGCCTGTTTGCAATGGAAAACAAAAAAAAAATTTTTTTTTTAATCGCCCTAATAGACACTCTTTTGATTTTTTAATGACATTTTTTATTAATCTATTACTAATACATAAATGCAAAACATTTTTTTTACCCACCCGAGAAGTACACACAGCAAAACTTTTTTCTGATCCTTTGAGCGAATAAACCAAATCATCATTTAACAATATTTTAGAGTGAATTTTTTTAAAACGAACTTTATGTTCAGCTCAATAAATGTTCGATGCGCACAGATAACTGAAATACATTTTTTTTTACAGGAATATTTTTCAGCTAACAGATCGATGAGCATACTTCCTGTTGGCATTGCACTAATGGTGTCATTCATGTCAGCAATAACGTTGTTAGGTGTTTCGGCCGAAAATTACACGTATGGCACTCAATTTGTTGTGATAAACTTTTCCTATCTTTTGGGTACGCCAATCGTATGCTATGGATTTCTTCCAGTCTTTTACAAGCTACAAGCAGTGAGTGCCTACGAGGTAATGTTATTGTATCAGCAAGTTTTTTTTATTATACAACTGTTTTCTATTCGAATATATATTGAACGGACATTCTAATAGTTTACGTAACTCTCTCGAATGTATTCGGAAGTTCAAGAATGTATTCAAGGTCAAGTTTCTATAACTACTAAGATACTAAGATTAATGTGATCACAAGTATTTCGTCCAAAAATGAATAAGTGAATAAACTCCTTTTGCCACCTTGAAAATGATAACATTCAAAGGGTTTTAAGCAATCAGGAGTTTCATCTTGGCGAGCGTAGAAGAGAGAAGTCAATCGGAAAATAATTGAAACTAACTGGAAAATATACATGATAAATTAAAAATTAGATCGGCAGTCTGGACTTTTTTCTTATGTTAACTGATTGTTTCTAATTTCAGTATTTAGAAAGACGTTTTGGAATGAAGACAAGGCTCGTAGCGAGCTTCGTATATTGGATTCAATTACTTCTGTACTCTGGAGTGGTTCTGTACGCACCTTCTTTAGTATTAGAAGCGACCACCGGTCTATCGCAAACCGGAAGTATTGTAGTAATTGGGCTGGTTTGCGCTTTTTACTCGGGTATTGGTGGTATGAAAGCTGTCTTGATAACCGATGTTTTCCAAGCATTCCTCATGTTTCTTGCCTTGTTCCTCGTTATCGGAACCGCAGCTCACTCAGCCGGTGGTCTGGGCGAAATATGGCATATAGCGCAAAAAGGTCATCGCATCGAATTCGATAAGTAATTAAAAAATCTATAAGTACCGTTTTAGAAAGTTTATTACAAAATCCAATTTCAGTTAAACGATAAATCTCGTTGCTCTTCCCACTGCAATCATTCGCTTTCGATTCTTCTGATATATTAACTTGTGGCTTTATTTAAATAATAACACCATTTTTTTTCGTTGTGGCTCATGAAAACTTTCATGAGATTTTCGAAATAATAAAATCGAACGAATAGGAAAGTCGTTCTGAAAACAAATCGCTCCTACGAGTTGTGTTTTTCTATTTTCTGTTTCAAGCATTTCCATCGACCCGACTGTCCGTCATACTATATGGAATTTGTTGATCGGTGGATTATGTACGTTTTTGTCGTTGTACGGAGTTAATCAGGTGCAGATTCAGCGAATGCTAACAGTAAAGAGCTTAAAAGCGGCGCGCATCGCTCTGTGGTTAAATTGGCCCATTCTCACTGCACTCTCCATTACGACGTGTTTTTCCGGCTTGGCACTTTATAGCAAATACAGTCATTGCGATCCGAAGATGGAGGGAAGAATAACAATTACAGATATGTTAATGCCACTTTACGTAATGGACACCATGTCTCATTTGCCTGGAGTCCCTGGCCTTTTTGTTGCCGGTAATTTTACTTATTGCATTTCGACTTTGTTTGTTTTGTGTTTTAAGCAAAAAATCGGTAGACCGATTTACCTTTACAATTTTCTTCTCTATCCTGCCGAATTTAAACTTTGATAATCCGGAGGGTATAGTCGTCTTCAGAAGCATGATAGCAATTTGACGCTGTTGTCTCCGTAATTAAAAAGAAGTCGCATCCAAAACCAAAGTTTCTATTCTCTTAATGAAAGAAAAAGTTAATTTTTTTATTGACACTTTCATGAAATATTTCGTCATTTTTCTTTCATTTCTCTGTTTTGTTTTTCCACTAAACAATGTATTTGCAATTATAATTTTTTTTATTTTTACAAATCACTCCGAATTGAAAGTCAACTTGTGTTTTTACAATTTTTTGACATTAATACGAAATATATCCAAACACGGGAAAACATTTATAAATGATCATTTTTACGGATCATTTTATAATCAATTTTACATTATTTACGGATCAAGTTTGATCAACTTAAGTACGCGAAATAAAATACGCCAAACCGGGGAACTTTTTCCCTGATCCTCGTCAATTCAGTTAATTTTCATATATGTTTCCAATGAGTTTTGACGATATCCTGATATTTTTAGAGATTTTCCTGAGCAGCCCTTATTGAAAAAAAATTTGAAAAAAATCCCAAAAATTCGTGATTATATGCAAAGTATTTCAAGCTATCGTCCTTATAGTGAAAGTATGATTTTTCTAGGTGTTTATGAGCTATTAACGTCAAAAAAATCCGAAAAAATCGAGAACCACACACTGAGTCAATAGTTGAATATTTTGGTACCAAATTGTTGATCAATTGCACATATAATCACGTTATTTTGGGAATTTAGCAACTACTACAGCTGATCAAGTTTCATTATTGTAATTTGATCGTCCGAAAATTGTGAAGAAAAGTGGTTTTGAGTTTCAACATAAATAATTCCACAATGATTCTAGAATATGATGAATAATTCGATTGATTTTTCGCAGGTATCTTCAGCGCTGGTCTTAGCACAATTTCAGCGGGTTTGAATTCATTAGCTGCAGTGACACTTGAAGATTATGTGAAGCCCCTTTACCGTGCGTGTACAGGGCGTGAATTTACTGTTTCTGGGTCTCTCGTTATTGGAAAATTACTAGCATTCGGTTTTGGTATACTATGTATTGCTGTTGCCTTTTTTGCTCAGCAACTCGGCGGTGTACTTCAAACGAGTTTGACTATTTTCGCGATCGTCGGTGGACCTATTTTAGGCTTATTTACTTTGGGTATGGGTTTTAAATCTGCGAACGAGCGTGGAGCCATTACAGGAGTTTTGACATCTCTTGTATTTCTCATGTGGATCGCTTTTGCCCCTTCAAGACCCACTATCCCTACTTTACCCACAACTATTGATGGCTGCAGCTTCGATCATGTTAACAATTCTACGGTGGAAATCGTTCAGTCCACTAAACCGTACGTATAATCGATTTATTTCTCTATTCGATACAGAAAAATTTTCTCTTCTCAACGTTCTCCATCGACATTCAACTCAATTATTTGCTCACAACTTATTTATTTGCAAAATTTACTTTTTAGAATCGATGATTTTGTAATTTAAGCTTTTTCAAAAATTCTCCATTTCAGCATTGAAAATTCTCATTTTCCCAGTGGTAGAAGTAATACCAGTTCAATTTTTTGAAATATATTCATACGAATGGAAAGATAACTTGAAGACTTTTGTACATGCACGATTTACTAATCTTTTATAGTTGATTTAAATAAATATCTCGACGTGCATTAAATTGTCGTTAAAGTGAAAGTTGTTCCTAAAAAATGTATCATTTTCTCATAAAATTTCGTAATGACTGACGCGAGTGGTAATCCGTCTCTCGTCTATGACTCGTTGACATATTTGTAACGATGCCGTTTATTTTTCAGACGGGTCGAGAACTCCGAAATCTTCTATCTCTACAGAATATCCTACATGTGGTATTCTCCAATTGGCTTCATAATGACGCTAGTGGTTGGATTGATCGTTAGTTATTTTGATCGATTGGTGTTCAAACAAGACCGAGTATACCTTGACCCGGATCTTTTTTTCCCAATTATCGGGAAACGTTTGCGGAAAGATCGCCAAATCGATAACGGAGATAATACGAGCGAGAGAAACATTGCGGACGTTCGTTCACTCAAAAAATATAGTTTCGAGAAGAAAAATTTTGTTACTGAAATGAACGATGAAACTGTAACACATATCTGATATCGTTATCTCGAATGATATTTATACGAGTTCACAGAACATTCCGCTGTTCGTAACGAAAATAATGCTCAGGGATTCGTGCCATACGATAACGAAATACTTAAATAGTGTTATGCTGCTGTCGTTGGAATTTGATGTTATTGGATTGAATCTGATCTCAGAGCTCGTTGCTAAAATTTTCTTTTAAATTGTTTATATGCTAAATCACGGAGCGAACAGAATATTCCTGTTTTATTGGTCACTCCTTTTCTTCTACATTTGAAATCAACGCGAACAATATTGTTCACGTAATAGCTTTCCAACCAAAAAACACTTTTCATATGTATTGAAATAATTTCAATCACAACTTAAGATTTTTCATTTATTTTATAATGCTCTTTTTCATGTTCAGTATTTCGTTAGGTACATATTTCTGATTGATTCGTTGGGATTTGGTCTTAAGTTTGGTTTGATAAAGATGCGGTCGGTAGAGTTTGCCTTTTCATAGCAATGGCTACAGTGATAGAAATGCTCCTTGGTAATGATTGCAGTTAGTGGAGAAACATTCTGGTAGAGTCAAGAAATGACAGAGTTTGTTGATTGATTGAGATTATTTTGGTAGAGACGTGCTTGATACAGTTCATTTTTGATATGTAAGCTGTTGCCATGTCGCACGTGGCTCATGGAAACTTATGGAAAACATTGGAAACCGATGCACGACGGCACGGTCATCCAACCAATTAATGACCTCGAAAATATGTACCAAATTCACACATATCACTGTTTGTGTAAAAAACAAATGCAACTTTAACGTGCAATACATTATATTACATTTATTCCAATTCATTAGAAAAAACTAAACATATTTTCGAGATAAATTTCTTTTTGTTTGAAATCTCAAACGATCTGCAATCAAATTTCATTACGCTGCATACAGAGAATCTCTGATGGGCAGTTTTTATAGCAATTATACAAATTATATTTCGTAACTGAATTTGAATGAATTTTCAATTGTAAAAAAAATCATGATTCATTTCGAGTGCAATTTTGATACTCTTTTTACGATATGACAGTGCTTCCAATGGGAATTTCGGTTCTTACTTCGTCCTGTATAGTTGACGAAATTGTGTCGTTATTGCACAAAATTTTTAAAACTATTCAGCGAACCCAAAGTGAGTGTTTCAGAAATCATTTTATATAAGCTCTTATCAAGTGGTCTGTTCGTAATCGATTGGTGCGGAAAAGTACAAATTTCATATAGTTTGAGACATAGATCAATTGCTCATCTCCAATCATGTTTTTTTTTTGTAAAATTTTGTTTTATATATTTTTTTAAGTCAGCCACATACGTCGACAAAATGACAATATATGTAAATTTTAGAATTTTGTAAGATAGCTCGGCAGCATTTTGAAGGTTCATTTGCAAAGTTTTTTGGAATCTCAAGATTATTTTGTAAGTCTTCAATACATTTCATTCGGCAGCGGTATTTGGATTTTCGATCGAAATATCGATAAAACGAAACTTTGTTGAAAAAAACAGCTTTTTTTTAAGCAAGAATGGCTCAATTTTTCATAGATATAATTGAAAAATACAGTATTTTTTATGTTTCAGTTCATGTATTGATTCACGGCTGTGACTTATAAACGCAAACAGAACGACCGTTTGTTATAAAATTTTCATGGAAAGCCTAAATGAGAAATATCGAAAGACTAAACCATAAGAGAAACGAGAAACCGTTTGAGTTATCATAGAAATGTTCAAATGATCATCGATCAGTACAATGGAAAAATTTTGGATATAATCTCAACTTTTTCACAATATTGTAATATATCAATCGAATGTGTTGAAAGTTCGGAGTCATTTACTATAATGGAGCTCGTTGGTTATCACCGAAATAAAGTCTGAACATTTTAGTTTTAATATTATTCAAAATGATAACATTTTTTGTGTTTTCATTGCTTTGTAAATATTTATTCTTGGCTCGTCAAGTAGAAGTAATCGATAAATCGTTGAAATATACGTAGAATATAGTATGCACCGAAGAGATGTGTAGAAGTTTACAATTTAATCTTGTGATGAAATACAACTACAGATAGATGAATTTAGTTATAAAAATATTTTTATAGGGAAATAATGGTTACGTGTTCGTCACATCTTGTGAGGCGAAGTGGAGACAATAATAATAAATAGAACATTGCATAATACAAATATACGTATATGATAAAAATCACGACCAAAATATTTAAAAAAACTGCTGCGAAAAAACTATGTAGGTAGCGAGATGTTAATGCTCGTGGTGGAAAGATATTGTAATGGGTTTTGCATTTTTTGTAAATGGACACGAGCAACGAATTGTTATTTTTTATTGTACAAAATAGGATTTTGTTTGCGCTAATAGGTGTTGTTCATTGTTAATGTTACAAGAATCGAGAGTTTATTAATAAAAAACTGATTGAATGTAACAAAAGTATGGTATTCAAGGATTTTCTGATGGGAGTTCGGCTGAACCGAGGGCCATTTTTAATTTTTCTTGTTCAGATGTACGTTTTACTTTGATAACAATTGATCTATTAAATGCTGATTTCGAAAATTTCATGAAATACTATCAGGATGAAATTGTGATGGAGTATAACAGTCATTGGTAATAGTTCAATAACTTGTTTTTTCATTGAAAATTGCTATTGGAATTATAATAATCCTGCAACATTAATTCGGAAATTTTTAATTTGGTGATCCGGGATTGGGTGAATTTTGAATGGGCTGTTCGGCTGTGTGCAATCGCAATGAAATTACTATACATGCCAAAGCTGAGTTATCAAACGAATTCTTTGGGCTTCATGCTAATGCATTCTATATGATCAGTAAATGTAATTGAGAAATATTTTAATCTATCCTATTTAATTACCCGATTCATTAATATTATTGAGAAATGCTTTTATTTTAAAAATTTTTTTAATGGAGAAATACCTTCATTTCATTTAGCGATAATATATTTTTTTTTTTTTAATGTGAATGAATAATAAATAATTATTCATGTCTTCATTGGAGGAAAAATTGACCGATTGATTGGTAAGCTTTTTTTCAGTTGCTAGAAGTGAGTGCCAAAACTGGTACGAGCTAATGAGTTACCGAAATATACAAAAAAAATTTATTTCTGTTAGTTTCATTTCATTTCCAAACTTAGTTTTCACTTAGCTACCCTCAAAGAGAGTGAAAATGAGGGTTGAGAGTGCCAATTTCAGATTTTTCAATGGCGTCTTATTATGGAGGCTTTTTTTTAAATCTAATGTTCTATACAATTGTATTTGTAATATAGGATTAGAACTTGCGGTTGATAAAATGGAAAATTGCACACTGAACCCCCATTTTACTAATATTAACCAGTATCCTATAGTATCCTATAAAACTTATAGTTTTTATGTAAAAACTGTTTATGAAAACTTTCCACTGAAAAATCTAAAAATTTTGCCCTCGACCCTCGATTTTCACCCCATTTTAAGGAGGGTGACTAGCGACGATACAATGTTGCCATGCTAAACCATGTTAAATACATTAAAAATTTCAAAATTATAAGAATTTAATAAAATTTGGTGAACATATTTTTTAGTGCCAAATTTGACAATACAAATTTTTTAAGATTTTTCTTCTGTACAGTTATCGAGTAATTGATGACTAAAGTTCACGCGTATAAGCCTACCGTTTCCATATAAATAGGTATACATTCCGGGCATAAGAAATCTGCTTTAATGCGTAATTACTCGATAACTAAGCAGAAGAAAATTTTGAAAAAAATTGTGTCTTCGCACTGGATGTTGAAGAACATTATCACCGAATTTGATCAATTTCTTATCATTTTGACGAATGTAGCCCCCTCCTTAAGATGATGGATCAGTCGGTAATCACACCTCGAATTTTTGAAATTGAAACTCTTTGACATCGTTCGTCCGATTAAAATAATAAAAATGTCATCGTACGCAGTACGATCGCAAAAGTCCGATGACATTTTTATTTTTTCGATCAGACGAACGATGTGGAAAAATTTCCTTTTCAAAATTTGCAGCTATCTCTCTCTCGCACTCACGCGGTTGTGATTACCGACTGATCCATCATCTTAAGGGTAGTAAGGTGAAAATTAAGTTCAGAAATCGAATCAGCGAATCATATATGTGATACAATACCAGTCAACCGGTTAATCCGGTGATATTATATTGTTCGTGAATTAGTTGACTTTCTCGAGGCCTTCGATCGTTTCTGTCCGATTGGAGACGGTCCATTCGAACGGTTCTCTTTGATAAAACAATGGGAAATCGTGATGCGAGTAAAATCTGAAAAGTACGAAAATTTTATTATCCGAAAAAACCCAAATTTTTAAATATGAAATCGAAATAAAAAAATCGGAATATTTATAACGAAAAATTCGACTCGTGACATAAAATTTGACATGCTCAAAACAACAGTGATTTTAGTCGTAACGATTTGGTATGAGATAAGGAAAAAACATTTTTACACTCGTTGATTCTCAATTGTTGGAAATTAAAAAGGTACCAGCGATAAAGATCTCCGTTGTACAAAGGACAAAGTGCACTCGTTGGAAGATGGAAAAGCTGTCCCTAAAATTTGTCATCTTTAATTACAGTGAATTAGGCAATTAACGAACGAGAGACGTTTCGACTGCCTCCGTAGATCTGGATCGGAGCACCCTTTTCCAGTTCCAACCAGTTTTAATTCCTCTTGAGAATTACGAGCACATATCCGTATATGTAAACAGTTACCACCGCTTACATATACAAATATATATGCGTGTGTACTTTGATGTACACATAAAAATTCAAGTATATGTCTTTGTATATGTGGCGGAAGCTTTGGTAAGAATTCTCGTGATATTCTCGTGAGAGGCCCTTTTATTTTTTTCATCGCTTTCGTGTATAACGTACGATTAATATACTTACACGTTTGGTGTATGCGTTGGTACAGGAGACCTCGCAAATCAATTGCTCTGACGTATACGAGGCTTCTCAGTCGAAATGGACGTTTTTTTCGTGTTTTCAGAAACTTCGTCGATCCGATTTCATTTCTATTTAATTTGATTATTTGCAACTTCTTTCCATTTACGAATTTACCTTTTTTTTTCAATGATAACGATTCGATGATTTTTTTGAAAGACGTCGGAAATAGGTGACGGTCGAAAATTGATATTCGAGGAACTGTCAAACTGACAAAACGCTCGCGAATCGGAATAAAAAGGACGCGCATCGAACCGCGAATTATGAATTCCCCGTATCCGAGATTTTGTTTCTACGTTTATTTAATATTATGATAGAATTATTAAAAATTCAGGCAGAATCCCCAAAGGTTCGGGCCCCCAATAAGTCAATCTGATGCTTCCAATTGTCTATGTGCACACACGTGTTTCCTTCCCCGCTCTTCATTCCCCCACGATACTTCTCAGCGAGCGGTGATGAATAAATCCATGGAGATTCGACGACGGGGGTTATTGAATCGGTCGCGAGCTTTGCACACGTCTCTCGTATCTTCATTCTTTTTCGCCTTGTACCAAATTGTCTTTAAACCTCGATCTGAGCCTCGATAGCCGTGCTCGTCTTGTAGTACACATTTCGAGAAGTTAATGACGTTTTCTTGATCTTGTTTACGAAAAACTTTACGCGAGTATAGCCTTGTGGAAAATATAACAATGAAATATGACGGAGGAAAATATTTTTATTCTCTTTCTATTGACGGATCGAAACATTCGAAAAAAATGATGCTTCATTTGGTTTTTTTAATATTTTATCTTTTCTTGCTTGACAGTTAAAATAGTTCAAGCGTTCTATGACTAGTCAAGTTTGCAGCTACTTTGTGTTGATTTATTTAAAGTCTAAATTATTAATAAATTTAATAAACACATTGAGAATATTTTTACCATAAGAATGCAATAGAATGCTTTAAAAATATCATAAAAGATCAAATTTATACTTCAACTTGATTAGTTAATGATTGAGTCCGACACTTAAAATACGCATAACCAAGGGAACATTTTTATTGTGCGAAAGAAAGTTTATATCGGTGCAATGGCACCGAGAAAAAGGAATGATCAATTCATTAAAAAAAAGCAAAGCTACTAGGCGAATGAGAGCACGCGAGTCAGTCTAAAAAATAAATTTGATGAAATTCCCGCGATTCCCGAATTCGCCAGAAGTTCAGTTATCTGTTATCAGCAGTCCAACGTAACGACTGACATCCGCTTCCAATGCGTCAAAAACTAAAGTTTTTTCATGTTTTCTTTCTTAGCCCCGTATGGTAATTTTTTTTTTTTAAGAAAAGGAATCTGTGATAAATTTTTTTCACGGTATAAACTTTTCCGAGGCTCGAACACCGTACAAATTTTTTACAATTAATATTATTGTGAGTTCTCCCATAGGGTAACGTAATAAAAACTCAAAATTGTAAATGATTCAATTCAAAATTTTGCACCGTAAGAGGCCCCGGAACTGTGCTAATCGTCAGCAGGGGACCTTAAATTATATCATTTACCGCAAAAAAAAGTGAACTTTTCGTACTTTATCGAACGGCCGAACTACTTTAATTAGGCTATTCAACGATCAAGCTTTCTTTCTGGAAACGTAATGTCCCGTAACGTAGCGATTACAATAAAATCATTGATCATACTCGATTAAATATTTAATAATATTTATAATATTATAAATGCGAAAGTGTCTTTGTTTGTTTGTTCTTCCTTCACGCCCTAACTAAGCAACCAATCCACTTGATTTTTGGCATAGAGTTAGTTTACCTTTGATCCTGGAAAAAAATTAAATTCCCAAGGAAGATTTAGAGGAACATTCGTATTTTTACACCAAACATCGTCCTCCCTTCTTGACGCAAGCGTCCTTAAATAGTGCACTGTTCTGTATTCATGCTCGGTGTCTTATTCCTCTTGGCAGAGTTTTTCAAATTATCACGAGAGCGAAGCCGCGGGTAAAAAAGCTATAGTGTGTAAATATATTGACAAAAATAAAGACAAGAATAAATATTGCGTTGCAACACTCACACGTGACACATTGCACAACAATGATTATATCATGAACCGAGTACACGATATCAAGCATAATTTTACTCGATTCACAACCGATTCTCACACGTGATCTCACGACACGTGGTGGTTCGTCATGCAGCGATCCGTGGATCCTCGTCGCAAACCTGGATCGAAAGCCACGAAAATGTTTCTTAGATTTTCATCTTTTGCAAATGATAACTCGTCAGTAGAATTTTATGATTGGAGCAAAAATTGGTATTATTATGATAACAGTAGTTGACGCGAAGAAATCGCTTGTGACGAATAGTCCAGTCAAATATACAAATTCGTCATAAAATTGACGTTTTCTTTCATGATTATCGATATACGAAGGAAATGAATTTTATCAATTTTATCAACCGATCGAAAATGTTGGATCGCTGTCATTCGATTAGGGGATGATTGTAAAGACTAGAAATTTTTCAAGATTAATTGAAACTTGAAATTTTACTCGAGACTCATCCAAGGATTTCATGACCATCATCAAAATGTGGATACGAAGAATATGAGCGCAGGTCTGTCGCGTGCAGCGTATCGCTTTGACCCGGAGGTCCATAATCACAGCTTGACCACGCGTTCAAATCACTCGCTATCTCAAACGCATCGTAAAGTGGCGAACGATGGGTAACTAAGGTCGCTGTTGTTGGGCCTATTATTCGAGTTTTTTGTGTGATTGTGGCGTAAATAATTTATATATAAATTAAATAATTTAATTTCTGACAATACAGGATTTAATCCTTCGTATGGATCAAGTTAATGGAATTGTGCGTGAATGAAAAAGAGCTCTGATTGTTTTAAGGTAGAGCATGCTCAAAGGATCGTATTTTACGTGTGTCCAAATTGGATCGATTTTTACTTCCTAATTAAAGATATAATCACTTTGAATTAATGTCAGAGTTATTAATTCGAAGTTGTAAATAAAATTTTTCAACTTATCTTCCGGCGAATGAAATTACAAGCCATTAATTAATCGAGAATCCATCACTGACCGAACCCCAAGTTTCATTCGTCCCTGGCTAAAATACTGTAATTTTTTATGTAAAAAATCGCTTTAGAAAACGCAAACGGAAATGGATCAAGAAAAGAGTATTAATAAAAAGACAGAAGGCTATGACAGGAATGGCCCAAGCCAAGAAAAAACAAAATGCTGAAATTAGCAAACGTGAGGTTACGAGTCCTCATTACCAATTTCGTTCAATCTTCAACGTAATATATATCTTTATGCCTAGTAAGATAATCGTCTCGGATATTTTTCCAGACCTTCCCTGTTATTGTGTACTTTTTTCATAAGCTTCGTAAGAAGCGTTCATTCCTTATATGAAAATATAAACGATTTTTTTACCTATAGTCCCTACACCCCCGCGTGTATTTTTTTTTCATATTTAAGCACGTTTATCTAAATATTCATGCGTGTCAGTCGACTAACCCATTTAAACTCTGTGTAAATTTCAAGACTTTTTCAACAAAATCGTTTCGTGGATGAACTACCTTAACGAACAGAGGCACACTGCGTGACACATTTTCAGCATCTCAATGAAATCAAATCGAAACATATAACTATGGAAACTATTACTTCTCATTCATCGCGTAGACGTTATTGCCGCTTTACCATCATTTTTAATTAGTTGCAATATATAAACGCTTCGTATGAATTTAATTTTAATTTGTCCTCGACACTAACGATTTCGCGACCGAGATAAGCGATGCTCCCACACCGATTAACGCTTGATCGACAACCATTTTGAATATTCGTGAATAAACCCTTCGTTGATATATAATCGCTCATTAATTTAGTGACATCCAAAAAATGTATTTGCGATTGAAACGATTTTCTTATAGCCGGCATAAATAATCGTCAAATGCATATATATCCATAAATGTGTATAGACGGACGTGCTGGTATATGTAATAATCCACTGACGCATCGAAGCGCCCGCGGTGTCTCGATCGTTCGAATAGCGATGAGAACCAGTTCAAACTCGACAACTTGCAAACATGGCGTCCATCTCAAATACACAAGATGGTATACATAGAGGAGTTGTCGCGAATTTGGATCACAAACTCAAGAATACGAAAGTACGCCATAGCGACGAAGCGATCGTGGCCCAATTACATCCGATTTCAATTGGGGTGCACCGTCATTGCAGTTTAAGCGTCTCTTTAAAGATGCCTGTTTAAATTTATCAACGCGCGCGAACGTATATTCGAATAGAGATTGTTGTTTGACCGCGCGTTCAAGTGTGCAATAACGATCTTATCGATTCATCGGTATATCAAGAGAAGCCCTTCGTCCCAGCGTTCGGTGCTTTCAATTGATTCGAAACTTCTGAGGATGCGCCGAAAAACGAGGGAAACAACGTTTACTCTTATTGGCATGAATTTTCGGCACGTTTATACAAACGGAGGAGGAATTCAGTGCAGTAGACATCGGACGGTACTTTTGAGATTTGTGATAAACCAAATTGGTTTTGATCGACAGTTTATGCCGACTGGGAAATCATGATTACGATACTCCGACGAGCGCAATGATCATGGAGAATTGTGACTAATATGAAAACTGCTCTATGTTGGTCCAAATTGACCCAACCTACATGTAAATACTTGCGATGAGACGACACGTGTTAAGAGGATGGATCAGTTGGTATATCGGATCGCAACTGTGAGTGCGAGAGGGATAGCTGCAAATTTCGAAATTCTTTAACACAGTTTGACCGATTAAAAAAAGGCTCTGTCAGTCGATTTTTGCCATCGTTCTGCGTAGGCTGACAGAGCCTTTTTTTAATCGATCAAACTGTGTCTAAAAATTTTGATTTCGAAAATTCCAAGTGAGGTTAGTCGAATGATCCATACTCTTAATGAGCATTGAACGGCTCCACTTATTCTACGGTCTTGTGTTTTTATGGGTTTCTCGAATATGCTATGCAGATATGCATTTATCAATCGGACTAAGAAAATTTGATCGTTATTTAACGACCTGCGGGAGGAAGTCCCTATAATTTTTCAATTTCAAGTAAAGACATTTTTTTAGGAGAAAGATTTTGAAAAATTTGCCTATTTTTTTGGGTAGGGTTCAATATGTCAAATAACCAAATTGTTGAGTAGTTAATATTTCGGAATTTTTTTAATTGTGATATCAGGTTGGAGAAAAATATGTAAATCGAAATTTTTATTTCCGATTTACTGTTCAGCAGATTACGTGTTTAACTGATATTCCTTCTTTGAATTCATAT
Organism: Venturia canescens; assembly: GCF_019457755.1. Lineage (NCBI taxonomy): Eukaryota > Metazoa > Arthropoda > Insecta > Hymenoptera > Ichneumonidae > Venturia > Venturia canescens. The sequence continues at coordinate 37,689,828 of NC_057421.1, forward strand.
TTACTCGAAAATATGTGTTTCGATTGTTTTCATTTCGGAATGCTATTTTAACAAATCATACGATTGTCAAAAGTTTATATTATTTTTGAATTCAAAATGGAGAGTAGTTGGTTTATAGATGACCAGCAGAATATAGAGTAGCAAAAAGTCGAAAGTGATTTTTTCGAGCCTTTAAAACTTGGATTTGCAGAATAGCGATGGCTCGAAAAGGCGAAAGTCAAAATGGCGATGTTTAAAGCTAGCTGGAGATCACCGGTCTGAGTAAGTGAGTGAATGAAACGCGTGTATTTTAAGCTCCGTTGCATTTCTTTATTTTGATCCGTCGACGTTCTTAGCGTTTCGCCATTTTGACCTTTTTTTGGTGTTTCAGTATTTCAACCTCAGTAATATTTGGTCCTTCGTTATTATATTTTCGAAATTCTCAATATTCACAGTATCGCTGATTGTAGTAATTTATAAATCGAACGAGTGGCAGTCAAATTTTTAGAAAATCGATATTTCTATGGGCGATTGTTACATTCTATTTTCGATGTAAACCTACTTCGAATCTTGAAGATTCTATTTTATTTATTTTTGACATTCAAAGCTCTAGTCGAATCATCTCTCTCCATATTATCAATCCAAGTTTATAAACTCGAGATTTTAGCCGTTCGAAATTTTAATCATTCCAATATTTCATCTCCACCTTTTTTTTTTAGTTATCCTCATTTTGTGTGCCAAGTGAAATACAGTTTTAGTTCAGGAATCAATTATGAATACGTCAGAAATTTTTGATGCTATATTCAATTATTCGGATCGAGGTTCAATGAAACATTCATACGAGACGTCTTGCTCACGATTTTCAAAAGAATTCATCAAACATACCTCCGAGATTATAAAATCGATTCGATATTTTTGAAAGCACTTGTCAATGTTGTGAATTTGTATAGCTTTGAATTCGTGTGTGTATACGTTACCCATATATTTCCATTACTCTCAATCCTTGTTGCGAAACGAGTTTTTATTGTCCAAGAGCCTTGGATGTGTCAAGTTTAATGTCAATAAAACACACGGATGTGCATACTACTCGCCGAGATCATATTGCACTGTAAAATACGATCCGCGCGCGTATTCACAGCGGTGCACATTCGCGTTCGATATGAGAATAATAACTTGGCTTTTCGATCGTCTGAAAACGTCGGTCACCTTATTCATCGCTCGATAAATAACCAAACAATTCTGGAGTTGGTCCACAAAAAAATGATACGATTTTCGGTGAATGAAAAGAAAATAAAAAGAAATTTTTACTGAGACCGCAGTACGAGTTTTCGACTGGATTCAGTTCCGTAAATTTTTGTCTAGCTGCGAGGATATTTTAGAAAATTGTCGCTAAGTTGACAACGACATAATCGAGCGATTGGATGTACATTTTTTGGTGAATTCATGCTTTTGACAGAGAAAATGAGTAAACTTTATCTGGCTGTCTCCAAATTTGTAAAAATCTTTTTAAAACGGATGTTTTTTCGAACGATTTTGATTTTCGGGGGGAGAAAAAGTCATTCGAATGATTGGGAAGTTTTATTTCAGTGGAATATTTCTCGAAGTCGCCGTTTTTTTCAAATACTGTTTAATCAATAACAATTCATTGTTCTGCATTTCGAAAAACTTCGAAAAACGCTGACAAAAATATTTAGATGACAAAAGATTTTTTCTTACTATTGAAGAATGAGGAAGTAAGAAACTTTCGTCAGATTGATTGTATAAAAATTGTCAATTTCATTAAAAACAGCCGTTTCAAAGCAAAGAAATTAATCAATTGATTTTTTCAGCTCAACCATTTGCAGAATCTTCGTTGAACTTTCACAAAAATTCCCACCACGTTTTGTGACGATCAACGTAAACTCTTTCTCAGAGCAATGACGAGGAAACTCAAATAGATGATAAAAAAAATCCACGTGTACTTGCGACTGTGAAAAAAAATGATCTTGAAACATAAAAGCATGAATAAGTCCGTCAGGGGTTGATTGAATGCGGTAGTTCTCAAATCCCTCAGCTGTCTCTTTTTTTCCCTTCTTTTCCCCCCTCCTACCCACTCTCTCTCTCTCTCTCATTCGGAAGAGTGAGCAAGTTGTTGATAATTCGTCATAACTTTGATTAATTGATCGAGAGAAATGACTGTACGCTCTTGTCATCTCGATCTTCATCTCGCGTTACAATTGTTACGAATGCGTGTGACACATTCGTATCATTGTTTATTTCTTCGTATAAGCGAATCGATTTTTGTGGAATTTCACGTTACAAGATGTTTAGCACGAAAATGGCTGCGATTTGTTAATACAGGCAAAGGAGTGAGTAGTTGATGATGCTGATGTTGTGCGAGGCTCGGAGCGAGCAGACCCGGAGAAGGGGTCTCGTATAAAGGCGCAAGTGACAATTAAAACGATCAGTCTTAAAAGTGTGCTCAGTTTAATTCATTCGTAACATCGAGCCCCTCGATAAGTTTTTAAGAACGACCAAATAACTTTTATATTTCCAAATTATTTTGCAATTTTTTTGTTAATTTTCAATTATTTATTTATTTATTTATTTATTTATTTATTTATTATCAAAGTCATTCGAACCGATAAGTTCGAACCTCGGACATCGAGCAACGATCTTGATTAACTTCGTTTGTTCTCCCACTCGGTCCTTTATGCGTTACACCAGGAAAACTAGCAAAATAATTCAGCTTCAATTTCGTACTTTTTTGTTGACGACTGTCCGTAAATTGGCTCGGAAATACGGGTCTCTTCCATTTATCTTGTGAATTTGTCACCCGCGGCGACGAGTGCCAGGATTTTTTTGGTCATTTGAGTTTTTGGTAAGCTTCATCCACAATTTACTTATTAAGAATGGTAGGATTTTGCTGTGCAGTCTCAAGTGCAGCGTTTATGGTTCTGATTTTACCATTACATCAAATTGTAATTCTTTCACTATATAAATAACTCATCGGAATAATTAATGGAAATGCATTTTTTGTCATTATCGGAAATCTTATTCTCGGACACGCGAGAATCCTGCTGCAGAGATCGAGTTATTATTAACCCGTGTGGGTTAGTAAGTCAATTTCATAACGCGGTTAATCGCGTATGTGAATTTACTGCATCGTAATCATTCCTTGGGGTACGAAACATAATACATGTAGTGCGTCGAACTGGGTTAAAAAAATCTCGAGAATTTCACACTAATTTAAGGTAGATCATGCCCGAAGGATCGTATTTTATGGGTGTCTAAATTCGGTCGAATTTTACTCCCTAATTAAAGATATTATCACTTTAAATTAATGTCAGAGTTATTTATTCGAAATTTCGAATAAATTTGTTTAACTTATTTTTTGGCAAATGAAACTGTACAAGCCATTAATTGAACGGGGATACGTCACTGATTCAACCCAAATTCGTCCCTGGCTAAAATACTACAGTTTTTCATGTAAAAAATCGCACTAGAGAGTGCAAAAGAAAATGGATCAAGAAAAAAGTATTAATAAAAAGACAAGAGGACTATGACAGGAATGGGCCCAGCCAAGAACAAACAAAATGTCGAAATAAGCAAATGTGAGCTCATTACTGATTTGGTTCAATCTTCAACGTAATATATCTTTAATTATTAGTATGACAATCGTCTCGAATTTTTTCCCAGACCTTAATTGTTATTGTGTACTTTTTCACGAACTTCGTAAGAAACGTTCATTTGTTCATCGTTCACGTTTATCTCAATAACCAATAGGACGAACCCTTTGAAATTTTCGTGCAAGAACTACCTTAATTGACAGTACCTTGAAAGTCCGAGTTATTTATATTACTGAAATTTCAAAACGAATGTAACCCCGATCTTCAGATTGAAACAATATTCTAGATCAACAAAAATCGTAGTTTGTATTTTTTGATAAATTAAGCAAATCCGAAATATTGCGTTTCGGTGAAGCGAATGTCGATTGCATAGAATTTCGTTTCGTTTATAAAGATCCAGTTACTACTTCAGGTTCGATGTAAAATTAGTATTCTTAAGTATTATCCGAATAATCATAATTTCAAACGTGAATAATTCGATAACGAGCTTCGGTGGAGTTTCGAAAGTGTAAATCAAATACCAATATGTCGCAGGAAGTAACGAGAGTTATTGTTTTTCGAAGAATTTCAGTATCCTGATTAGTATTCATAGAAATATTTTAACGTCAGGAAAATCCAATGCAAATCTTACATTTGATCAGTTAATACTTCACTATCGGAGAAATCGCTTATTCATTCTAACGATCATCAGACGTCAAAACGATCGGAAATAACATGCTGTCCAAAAAGTTCGTGCGTCCGCAACATTGCATATTTGCATCTTTCAACAATTATGCTGTTATGCAGCGATCTTCCTCGACAACGAGTCGTTTAAAAGAAATGACAATTTCATTAGTAAACTCATCACGCACGATTCATTGATATTTAAATAATAGCTCATTTTTGTGCAAAATCTCAAATATTTCGTCAGCCTCATTTGGTTCTAGGGACCGACCTTTTTATTACTGGTTACAAAAATCAACGATTCTAGTGGAGTTACGTAAATAACTATATCGATGCGAAGGCGCAAAAGTAGATTGTCAGGAATACGATGATTTATGTCTACGTTGACAGCGGACGGAACTTGAAATGGTTCTTTTATTGTGTAGTATATTTCATTGCAAGTACCATGACAAAAGGTTCGCTCATTGTTTGCAAAACAAACGATTATACTGGATTCATTTTTGTCGCTCGGCGTAATCGCGTTTCCGCAAGTTATTTATTTTCTTTACATAATACTAGAGTCATCAGTTCTATTCGAACTTTTGTTTTTATTTATATATTTATGTCTTCGTTCATCTCCGGGAAATTATGTCAGTTCGGAAGTAATAAAATTAATAAACCCGAAAAAAATGACTACTGTATTGATGGCGCAATTGTTGAAGGAGATAAAAGGTTCATTTTTATACGAACGAAGTAGAAATAATACGAACAGTGAAAAATGAAAATTGATGAAAAAAGAAGTAACGCGATGCCGAATGTGTGGTGAAATTGAACTTGTCGGTCTCGCAGGGTCTTTCGTGCGGACACGCGTTTTCTCAAAACGTATCTTTCCCTGCGACGCGCAACTCTTCGCTGCTCAATAAACCACTTAAAGCCACTTATATCCAGACCGCTTATAACCAGAAACGATTGAATTTCTTGAACGACTACTCATTTTACGTATAGCATATTCGTGGATTTTTATATCATTCGCTCATTGTTACTCCTCATATTTCCCACTTATGATTGTCGTTGAATATTGTTCCACAATAAATACAGTTTAAATAACATTATTCTAGTCTATTATGGGCTGTTAAAAATGAATTTACAAAACTCTCGCTTAAATAAAACTGTTACAAAAATACATAACAATAATTATGTGCAATTTTTCTGTGATTTCAATTTTCTTTTTTAAATTTTTTTCCTGCAACTTTTATTTTTTGACTAATTCTGTAGGAAATTGCGAACTTCTTTATATGTAGTTCTACGAATAAAATTTAGATTCACATTCGGCAAATGAGTCGAAATGAATATTTTTATTTAAAAAATCACGATCTGAAATTTTATTCCAGCAAATTCAGTTGAAATTTTAAATGACTCATCTTATTAAGCGATCCGTAGGAGTGACATGAGTGCGAGAAAGTTGATCATTTTTTTATGTTAGTAAAAGAAATTTTTCTTTTTAAATTAAAAAACGATTATTTCGACTTTATAACCTTTTAAGATTCTTCTTTTTGGGGGCATCAAATGAAGAATAACAATTTCATTAACCCTTTCAGTCACAGTGGGATCGCTACGGTCCCACTCTACAAAAAAATTACTCCAAAGCTCAATATTCAATCAATTCCATAATCCAAAGTGCTGCTCGTTAGTTCCGGATGGTGCTAAGAGAGGGACACAAACATGGCGTCGAAAAATTTGACCTACATAGCGGAAAATAAATTCTTCAAAGAACAAGTTTCCCGTTGGCCTATCGTACTTTGCCAATTTATTTCAACTTTTCGGTCCGCTATCTTGAATTTGCCATCTTGCATTTAATAGAAATTATTAAAAGTTCTGTCTGAAGTATTTCAAGTAACTAAACTCAGGTCAAAATACTTGACGTCCACCATATTGGATACACCATTTTGAGTTTCCAAAATCTAATGGCAGATTTGTAATCAGCAACCCCGAACACCATCGGTCACTAATTTTCTTGAAAATTCATGGAGATGAAAAATGCATGACTCAAACGTACTGTTGCGTACTGACAGGAGAATTTAGAATGCGTACAGAGATGAGAAAGATGAAATTAGTTTCTTCTTCCTCGTTCCTTGGGTCAGTTTGACCCCCACTAGAATTGCTTGGAGGTTTGAGTTCTTTTTTTTTGTTAATTCGAGACGGAGCACCAAGAGCAGAAGGGGACTGCTATTCGAACCCAAGTTTTTTTAGCCTGGTTTCAACGCAATTGAAAAAAAAGATTTATCGTAACGATTGAAAAAGAAACGACCGATTGTAGCGAATCGTGAATGAATGAAATAAGTGATTTGATGAATAGGACATGATTGAATTGCACCCTAAGAACACGAATACATCCGAGCAAATGTGTTCACAGGATTTTATTGCTGCAAACCAAGACCTTCTCTCTTAAATGACATTTTTTTTTTCAAAACTTCAGCCACAGCGGATCTAATTATTTTGTGATATTACACTGATTGCTCACCTAGTACAGGGAATTAACTTTTCAAATGTATGCATCGGACAAAAACGATTCGCTGAAAAGTTATGAGAATCCGGAGTTTACAAATATGCCAAATATTTAATGTTAATAGTTGATTTTACTTTTACAATTTTCAGATTTTTCGGTAGACCATGCGAATACAATTAGCAATCCTGTTGCTTGGTCTTGCCTCATCATCGGCCGAGCAACGTCGAGCTGCTTCACTAATCACGAGAACTCCCGAGGAACAATGTCGACACGAGAATCCTGCTCTGATCAATCATTTTTCATGGATCGATTACACGGTTCTTGCAATAATGCTGGTCGTATCGTGTCTCATCGGTACATTCTACGGATTCTTTACGAAAAAGCAAGAAACCAGCGAGGACTTCCTTCTCGGTGGATCTACCATGGGGACATTTCCGATGGCCATGTCTCTCGCCGCGAGTTTTGTTACTGCTATAGAACTCCTCGGTAATCCTGCTGAGATGTATTCGCAGGTATATTTCAATTAAATATTTTATTGAAAGAATCAAATGATGCTAAAAAAATGAACATTTCAAATAAAATTTATTCATCTTTTTATTCGTTTATTAAATGTTTTTTATTTCAATATAGCTGCAAGATTTTTTTTTTAACTTTGAAAACTAGCTTCATTCAGCTTGAAGTACTCAAAGTAATACTTAGAAATGTGGATTTCAATGAGAATATATCGGAAGGTTATTGTAAAATTTTCTGTAATTATTTTTCTAAATTTCTCAGGGTACTCAATTCTGGATGATTTGCTTGTCATTCTTGCTTGTGGTGCCAATAACTTCGAGATTATATTTGCCGGTTTATATGAAGCTTCGACTTACTTCGAGTTACGAGTACTTGAATCTTCGTTTCAACAGACACTGCAGATCGCTCGCGAGTGGTCTTTACATGTTGCAAATGGTTTTGTACACGTCGGTGGCCGTTTATGCACCGGCATTGGCACTGAGCCATGGTATGAAAACGAAAATAACTATTTCTCCAGTTCTCTCTCATTACAAATTTTTTTCTACCAATATAACACTTTTTTTTTAATTCCGCCATTGTTATCTATTATTATTGTTATGAATGAATGGATTTATTTTGTAAAAATATTATTATTAAAATACAAATTTATGTGCAGCGAAAAAAATTTACTTACTCTTTTGTTCCAGTTACTCAGCTGAATACCTATTTAGCTGTGAGTCTAGTCTACGTAGTCTGCATATTTTACGCTTCTCAGGTTTGTAAATAGTAATATTCGATGCGGAGTTTGCTATTCAAAATGTTTATTCGACAGTCGTAATTGTCGCTGTAACAATTATTAGTTGTATGAAATCAATTATGAAAAGTTTTCATGATCGAAAATACGGACAATTGTTTCTTCAGATATAGTTATTACCTAGATAAGTAAAAAAAAATATTGATTTTAACAAGTTTTTACCAATCGTTTCGTTTACTGGTGTTTCTCTTTAAATAACCTCGCTCAAAATAATCACGCTCAAAGTAAACTGGCAAAACAAAATAACCATGCAAACAAAAAACCGATGAATAATATAACCCGTGAACAGAATAACCACGAGAATAATAATCGCCATTTAAAATAAACTTTAAGTTTGTAATTACTGGAATATGGAAAATAATTGAAATATTCATTTGAAATATTGATCGCGCATAAATATGAAATTCTGTGCGGCATTTTCATTACTAGATTACAAATTTATTGTTTATTGTTTATTGTTTTTAACATGCTTAATTTCTCGAGATGTCTCGAAAACACCCACCCTGAAATTTTTTATCCTTCGTAGTGGTAGGTTCGTGTGTGTGTGCGTGTGTGTGTGTGTGTGTATTTGTTTGTTCGTTTGTTTGTTTTAGGATATTGGAGTTATTTTGTATATCGGTTATATTCATCACGGTTATATTGTTAATCGAGTTTTCGTTAATTTTTTATATTACCAGGTTATTTTGAGCGTGGTTATTTAAGATGGGAATCCTGTTTACTATTATCGTGCGTTTATAATTTTTTGAAACGCGTCCAGTGAATTCAAATATTCGTTCAAAGTGGTGATTCTCATGTTTATTTTTCAGGGTGGAATGAAAGCCGTTATCATGACGGATACATTTCAAGCTGTCGTTCTACTGGCCTCACTTTTCACGATTCTCGGTTTGGGAATGAGTTGGGCCGGTGGCGTTTCGCTGGTTTGGCTCGAGAACAGCAATACCGGCAGGATGGAATTTTTCAATATGGATCCAAGCCCTACGGTACGACACAGTTTTTGGAGCGTCGTTGTCGGTGGTACTTTCTACTGGGCAACTATGTTTTGCAGTAACCAGGCATCCGTCCAAAAGTACATGAGTGTCGAGAGCATTGGTCAAGTTCGAACGTACGTACTTTGATGCTTGTAAAAACCACTTGGAGCTAGAGTTATTCTTTATCAATTCATAAAATGTGCAAGCCTCGATTTCTCAAAATGCTTCAAAAAGTTCAATCGGAGAAGGCTGTTCTTTAGTCGAAAAACAAACATTTTTTGTACCATCGATGAGTGAGAGCGTATTTCGATTGAAAGTAACAGTTTCATCGATTCGCGGTTCGATGTGAAATGTCAAGAGTTGCAAAAGCTTCGGTACATACGAATCCTGATAGAATCATTATTTTCCCATTGTCCACACCATAGAGCTCTGTGGGTGTCGTCCGCTGGCTTGATTCTGATATACAGCGTTAATTTCCTTTCGGGAATGGTCTTATATACCGCTTATAAAGACTGCGATCCATTACGTGCTGGGGACATTACTGGCATGGATCAATTGTTACCACTGTACGTAATGAATTTTATGGGACAATTAAAAGGTATGCCCGGATTCTTCGTTGCTGGTATATTTGCCGCTTCACTCGGGTAAGTTTAAAACGAAATTCCACCATAAAGACGACAAATATACCATGAAAAGGACCTAATTTAAGGAAGAATTATGGTAAAATGATGGCAATGGCAGTGCTAAAGCAGAAGGATAATGTTCCAGAACCGTGGCAAGTGCACTGAACTCTTTAGCAGCGATAACCTGCGAGGACCTTCTACAGGGAGTTTTGAAAATCAAAGTACCACCAAGCAAAGGTGCCATATATGCAAGGTGGATAAGCATATTATTCGGTGCTTTGAGTTTCGCCCTCGTGTTTGTGGTCGAACGTCTCGGTGGGGTTCTCGAAGTGGCTTTATCGTTCAACGGAATGGTCGGTGGCGTGACTTTGGGGCTTTTTTCACTGGGAATGTTCGTACCTTGGGCAAACGGTAAAGGTGCCTTTTTCGGAGCTCTCACTGCCCTCGCTCTCGTTACGTGGATCGGACTCGGTGCACAAGTCGCTACTTACAATGGACAAATCAATCTTGAAACCAGACCTACTTCCGTTATAAATTGTCCGTGCACCAATGAATCCATGATCGTCCTTGAGATGGCTGATGGAGAAGATTTCGTTGAAGCCTGGTCGATTTACAGAGTGAGTCATGCACGTTCGCTATTCATTAGGCGAAAGTTAACAACAATTGGATCGTTCCTTTAATTTCATAGCTATAGAGAAGCTCCACAATGTTTTTTTATTGCTGGAGTTACAAAAATAATCATTCATTAGGGTGTAAATTTCGGTTGAAAATTATTTACGAATGGAAAAAAAGAAATAAAGATTTCGAGAAAAACAGATATTTTCCCATTTTTCCTATTTTATGATTCTACTTTTTTCCCCAAAAAACATATTCCGCCTTTCCACCATTGTTGGGCTTTAACGTGTGACATCATGATTTTGATCTCATGCAGATAGAATAATAAATTAATTATTAAATATCGTACACCGATGTTCCATTAATTCGATGTTTGTGCTTCTCCAAACAGATAAGTTATTTGTGGTACAGTGTGATCGGTTGCCTCGTAACTGTGGTCGCCGGTTTCCTCGTGAGCTTGTGCACCGGACTTCAAAATCCTGCAGATCTCGATCAGGATTTGCTGAGTCCACCGATTCGTGCTCTTCTCGGAACACCAACTAAATCGCGAAGTCGTCAGATTCAGGGTATCACGAATCTGGCTCTGGAGCTCGAGGACGAAAAGATACAGAGGGAAACGAAAAACGATAAGGGTTCGCCGACGATTAAGACACAGCATTAATGATCGAGCAAAATGTTTCTCGGATAAATGTACGTTCGACCCGAGAAAGCGATTAGCCAGGATTGTATATTTCATGATTTTTAATATTTTTTTTTAAGCCAACGTACAAATATGATTACCGATCGATGTATTCTTTTTTTCTTTGCATTCCAAAGGTTAATTTATAAGAGACTGCTCTCAAAATGTTACATTTTTATCATTCAAAGCACCGTGTGTACTTACGATTGTAGCTAGAACATTAATTTAATAATTTTACTAATAATGATACAAAGTATGCGATGCGGTTTTTACTCATTTTATAAGTTGAATTTTACAGTACTAGTATTATGATGATCAGTTCAAGATGGAGCATTGTTATTTTTGTATATTTATGAGACCAGCTGCTATTGTGAGAAGTTATGATAACTGATGTAATGTTGGGAGTTTATAAACGCTAGCAAACATTGTATTCTTATTTTTACTATTTTTTACCCAGTGATAAAATAACAGGTAAATATTTAGTATCGTGGCACCAGCTGTAATCGGCTTGTACATTTTTTGCTGTCTGTATGATCTGAAACAATCATTAATAGTCATGTTACTGACGCATGATCTTTATTCAATTTTTTTTTTTACGCCCACATAATATGACTAGTTATGTCGTTTTTAGGCCATAAAAAGTTGTGACTCATTCTGTCCACCCGCTCCGTTCTCGCAAGTACGGACATATTAACAAAGTATATTTGACTAGAATATCAATGAGTAATATATTCGACAACGTTTGGAATATCTCACTGAATGAATCGATATCGAGTTAGGGAAAATGTGAAAAACGCTTGAATATCACGAATTTTGTATTAACAATAAATTAGTGATATTGACCGAGTGGTAAAATGAGCTACGAACCGAGGCAAAATGTTATTTTCTTTGTCTGAATTTGTGTTTTGGAATAATAGTACTAATATCATAAAAGCATGAAAATTTTGGAGAACAAAACAAACCCTGATATACTCATGTTAGTTAACTTACGGTTCATAAGTTACTATACAGTGTTAGCAGTTATATGACCAACGAACACGAACGAAAAATGTAGGTAAAGAGATGTTGAGACTCCTGACGAAATGTACGGAGAACTCGCTGGTGAATGGTGCGCGTGCGAGGTAGGGAAATGGCTCGAGTGAAAGTGGATCAATACCGACGAGTGAGGCTGGTGAAGCAGCCTCGAGGAATTAAGTTGGCCAGAGTCGAGCGGTTCCCTGACGACGCCTTAAGCATTAGAATGCTATTGCTCCCTATTTTTATCAAACAAATTTATTAGAATTAGATTTTATCGGACAAAGTTTGTCGAAGGTGCTCTTATACACATAAAACACTCGGATGAACAGTCAGGAGTACATTCGACTCGGGTGAAACGAGGTGCAGTGTCATTGGATGGCGTGGTCTGCTAGAGGAGCGATCGAGCACCGATCTAAGATCGTGTGTGGATCCGTCAACGAGTGCCTAAAGACAGAATATAATAATAAACACGTGAGAAGCGCACAAACTCTCCGTAAGTGTAGAAAGTTTAACGAACACTCGTGGATCATCGAGATCGCAGTTGGTATTTTACATCTGTATGTGCGTATCAAGGAAAATGATTATTTGACCAACGATGCTGCTGCGAGAATGAGGATAATTAATAATGATTATCGGTAATGCTGGAATCATCGAGTCATTTTTATTTTCGCAGGTATTCATAAAAATATGAGTTGGAAACCAAACATAACGTTCCTGCGCTTTGCTCGCTGGACGATCCTCGTGCCACTTGTTATTTACGTCTCACTTATGTTGCTCGTTAAGTACAACAAAAACATGCTACTCAAGAGTCCGGAATTGGCGAACGAGCTGGACAATGATCCTGGTCTTGAGGCACTTTTTGCTGAGCTCGAAACCCCTACGGAACCGAAAAAAATGAAGACTGACGACGTTTCAAATTCAGGGAGCCCGTTGAGCAAAAACGCACCAAAGATCTCAGGCAAAGTCGGAAACGACTATGCATCAGCGATTTGGGAAGTCGAGAAGTTGGAAAATCACGACGAATCGCTTCTCATTGACGTCTTTCGTCGTGCCGATCTCGATGAAAGTCAACAACTAGACATCCAGGAATTGGCCAGATGGATTCATGGCAAAATTACCGAACACATTGAACGAGCCATGCGACAAAATATCGGCCTATTCACGGTCATTGATAATAATCCACGTAACGGTGAATACCATTTTTTTCTATTAGTTCATCGGGTTTGGATTTCGGAATGAATATTTCGCATTGGTTTTGTTCATTTTCATGAATTTATTTATGCAATTTTCTACAATGTTTTTCACTTGCAACAAACTTGTTGTAGTGATTTTTCAGTTACTTTTATATTAAGGAAGTTAACGCGAATCTAATGGAAATCGAAAATTCCAACTTTAAGACTTGACATTTTGAAATATGCTAGAAATATACACCATGCGTCTATTCCCGGAATTATTAGAGGATCTATCGTCTATAGTTATTGAGAAATCAATGAACAAAAATCACATTTTTTGAAGGATTATACATGGGCTCTTATGACAGGTGCACTCCCTGTGTGATGATTTGAATTTAATGTAATAGGATCCTCCCAGCTTTGAAGAGCCAAAAACGAAAATAAGAAAGTAGAATGTTTTTAGAGACCAATGATGTCTTAAAAAAAACCCTTGTTAACGTTGAAAATTACTTGGGAATGGAAAAAGAAAAAAACACTTTTTGAGGTTAACGAGTAATAACGGCATAAACAGCGGAAGTTTCAACAATCCCATGAGCCAGCTGGTTTAAAATATAGATATGCATACGCATGTAAATGGAAGATGGCCGTTGTCACACTTTGCTAATATTCAAAATTTATCAATTTTAACAAATAAGTTACACAAAATTTTAATAATTGCGAGAATAATCGTTTTTTTTTTATCATCAAGAGAGCAAAAAAGTTCAGTTGCTTCTTTGAATCACAAGTAACGCAAGATCTTCCTTAAGATTTCTTTGATCGTGACGAAATTGTCTCTCTCATTTTTTTCAGGAGAAATATCGTGGGAAGAGTATCACGCACATTTTCTCAGATCTCACGGTCTTTCCGAAAGTTATATCGTTTCTCATAAGAAAAAACACAGTGAATTGTCGAGGTCGATGAAAGAAAGTATACAGAGAGATCGAGCGAGATGGGCTGAAGCAGCAAGGACCGATCCCGATCGATTAGCTCTCGATGAATTTCTCGCCTTCACTCATCCCGAAAGTAGTCACAGAGCTTTGCTTCAAATGGTCGACGATCTTTTCGATAAATTTGGTAATCATTTTTCATACTCACAATCGCTGATATATTGTATCATTTGCTTTGTTTTCAGTGTTCCAGTTTTTTTCTGCGAACGTTGAGTTTCTAATTAAGGCGTCTGTGAAACTTGATTAGAAAATATAAAATTCATTTCAATTTGATCGAAAAAAACGTTTTCTCGTGAAAATAGCGTGAAAAACTTTTTCTGAATGAATCTGGAGTTCTTGGCTTGTTGGGAAGAGTGAAATAAAAATGAGAATATTGATTCAACGTTCGTGTTGTATTGTTGCAGATCGCGATGGTGACGAACAATTGACGGAAGACGAATTTGCCGATTTGCCAGCCGACGGTATCGGTCTCGAGTTAGTGGATCAGGATAAAGATAAACGAAGAAAAATCGGGGGGAGTGACGATCGTCGGAAAGAATTTCGATTTCTCATCGACAAGAATAAAAATGGAAAAGCCGATCGTACGGAGCTACTGGTAGGGAGTGTGTTCGAATCTGTTAAGTTTAAATGGAAATCCGAAAATAATATATAGTCGAGGAGCTTCGAGAAGTAAAATGCTGAAAAATAGTAATTAGTACGGATATAGAAAAACAAACGAGTAATAAATGAAAAATGTATAAACTAATGATTTTCCAAATTCAAACAGATGTACATCGATCCGAGAAATCCGAGACACGCCATTCAGGAAGCTCAACATTTGATCGACCTCTCGGATACGGATCACAATAGAAAATTAAGTTTGTCCGAAATTCTCAGCAAAGCGGATCTCTTTCTCGGAAGCAAGATGGTGGACACGGAGAGAAGTTTTCATGATGAGTTCCGATAAGACTCGACAGCACAAAAAGTTTACGTTTCAATTCAGTCGAATCACATCTTTGATAATTGTAAATATACACAGTGGATTCTATACCGATTCTATGCGAGGCTGACCCTGCACCTCTTTTTCGAATTTCACATACGAGCAACGAGATTCTCGTGATTTTCGTCAGATTTGTCGATTAGAGTCAAAACTGTTTTGGTTCATGAGGTGCACTAAAAAAAATGTTTTCAAAAACCGAAATAACAACTTTGAGCGAACAATAGTGAACAAAATCGTTAAGGTGGAGGATCAGATCGAGCAGTTTGAATCAATGTGGAACATCCTATATCCTACATATTAGGGTGGTTCAAAAAAATCGACTATTTTTATTTCTTCAAAGCCCGGGTTTCAATTATTGCAGTGAGGTGAAAAAAGATGCCTGACAAAATTTGAGCCCTTAAAAAAAATTTTTAGAGGTCGCTCATCACGATTTTCTATTGTCCATTTAAATAACACAAGGAAGATGTTACTAGCTGCTTTTGAATTTTATTCCTCGGCAACGGGTGAGTGTACGACAACGCCCAAGGTGGTTTTTTGTAGGGATTTGAACGCTCTATAAAAAAAGTCTCTTGGCGTTTTACGCTAAATCTACTCCTACGAAAGTTATTCAACGTCAAAATTGGCTTTGAAGAAAATTTCGACATTTTTTCACTTTTCCGGCGAAACTATCGACCCTGTCACAAAACGCTGTGGAAACTTTTTCGGAAATCATGTGATTTAGTATAATATCGTGTTCTTAGTTTATTAAAAAATTGAATAATTTATAATAATACTACATTACGAGGTTATTGTTAGAGGAAACTACAATTTCCGTCGAGTGAATCGTTATATTAACAAAAAAAGTTCCAAGTTTCATTGTGTCATTAGATAATGCCTCAGAAAGAAATTGTTGGTGGAAATTCCAAAATGCATCGCATTTCTCCACCTTCCATTTATAATTTCTTTTGGGGCATTAATTTTTTTTTTCCTGAGGAACGCAATATAAATTCAGATTTAATGTTATTTGAATTAAGTATAAATTGAAACGTCTAATATAATTGAGTGGAAATGATGTTTGGAATAATGGATAGCTCTACAGTAAGGGTAACATCCTATGATACCGGCAGAACGGAAAAGGAGGTTACCCTTACTGTAGGGCTATGATCCATTATTCCAAACATCATTTCCACTCAATTTTTGCAACTCAATTGCATTAGACGTTTCAATTTATACTTAATTCGAATAACTTTGAATCTGTATTTATATTGCATTCCCAAAAAAAAAAAATTAATGCCCCAAAAGAAATTATAAATGGAAGGTGGAAAAATCCGATGCATTTTGGAATTTTCATCAACAATAAGCATTACCTATAATGACTCAATGAAACTTGGAACTTTTTTTGTTAATATAACGATTCACTCGACGGAAATTGCAGTTTTTCTCTAAGAATAACCTCGTAATGTAGTATTATTATAAATTATTCAATTTTATAATAATCTAAGATCACGATATTATACTAAATCACATGATTTCCGAAAAAGTTTCCACAGCGTTTTGTGACAGGGTCGATAGTTTCGCCGGAAAAGTGAAAAAATGTCGATTTTTTCTCCGAAGCCAATTTTGACATTGAATAACTTTTGTAGGTGTAAGTTTAGCGTAAAATGCTAAGAGACTTTTTTTTATAGAGCGTTCAAATCCCTACAAAAAACCACCTTGGGCGTTGTCGTACCCTCATCCGTTGCCGAGGAACAAAATTCAAAAGCAGTTAGTAACGTCTTCCCTGTGTTATTTAAATGGACAATAGAAAATCGCGATGAGCGACCTCTAAAAAATTTTTTTAAGGGCTCAAATTTTGTCAGGCATCTTTTTTCACCTCACTGCAATAATTGAAACTCGGGCTTTGAAGAAATAAAAATAGTCGATTTTTTTGAACCACCCTACTACATATATATCTCTATCTACATGTAGGACAAATACTTATTTGACAATGGCAAAAACTCGATCAAGGAGACATTTTGTTCTCCAACAACCAGCATCTTTATACACTGTACTCTTATGTATTATGGAGGAACCGTCCGTTCGTGATAACTTAGAAAAAATCTGTGATAGTTTATCTTTAAGGAGTTTTTCAATAAATCAATAACAGATGATGTCATCGAAAGGGAAAATATGAATTGCCTAATACGAATTTTGAGATGAACACCTCTGGAATTATATCGATCATTAAATGTTCAGGTATGAAGAAAAACTACACGTTCGACTGTCGCCAGAAATATGTATTTACAACAAGTTGATAAAGGTAACGAAATCCAGGAACAAACATCGATCACCATAAACAATTACCAATTACCTCACCACAAATCGTGCTTATTTCCTGTGCATACTTATTCTAAACATTTTCAATATAACTTTTCTCTCTTCTTTTATATCTTATTCTCTTTTATCTTTCTCTTTCGAAATATTTTCGATGTAAAAATATGAAATTTTCCATTTTCGACCAATACACGTGTTCGACGTAATATAAGAATATAATCGTTGTTAAGGCAGCTTCAAGCACTAGCCCACATTAGAGCGATCGATTGAATTTGAATTTTCGTTACTCGGATCATCCATTGAAATGCAGCTATAAAAAATCGTTGATTGATTCTTTGGACAGGAAAAAACCGCAATCGTTTCCACAGAGGTTTTGGTTTTGGCAAATTTTTCGATATCGGAGGCAAATCCGTCGATCGCTAACTGGAACTGTAACTGTGACTGTTGTTCAAATTTCGCAAAGAAAGAGTGACTGCAGAACGCTTTTTGTCACTCAAAAATAAGAATTTTCCGGGAAATTTTCTTTGTAAGACAACAATTCAAAAAATACGAGAGCTCTAATACGATTTTCAAGATCTAAATAAACGCAATAATATTTGGATGCATATAAGGGGGAGACAAAACGGGGTATCTAAGAAAATATCGTAATTTTCAGAAGTTGAGAGTTTCATTTATTTCTTACTCTCAAACACCAAGAAACGTTCTGTAATTCTCGCAATTTTCAAAAAAATAAAAAACTCTTGGAGCACCTTGAATTGCCTCTTGAAAATCGGTAAAATTTCTTTTTTTTTACTGCAATTTAAATTCAATGCATCTCGACTGCGTCTTTAAAAAAGCAGTAAGAATTCCAGCAAAATTAGAATTCCTCAAGCATTTCTCTTTCCAATTTCCATCCGTTTTCGAAATTTCTTTTTTTCCTCCCATTTTGAATTATCTTTTGAAAGATTTGAAAGCGTTCTGTTTTTCTTTATTTCGAAGAATATACCGAATTGCAGGAATGAAAAAAAAAAAACAAGTTTTGCAATTTTTGAAGTACCCTGTTTTGCTCCGATTCCCCGTTTTGACTCGGTCTCCCGTATATACACACTCTTGAGGTCGATTGCGTAAATAAGCTCTTGTACTTTAGTAAGAGTTAAATGTGCTTGACGGAGTCGGAGTAGATTTCAGCTCAGAACATCCGAGTTGCCAAAATAGTTCTTCACAGGTTAAGCACACCGTTAGTTTTAATGAGAAAAGTATCCCTCACGGTACCCCCCGAGGCACCGTAAACATGATGAATATTTGAAAAATTCTAGAATCGGTGAGACGACATAGAATTTCAAGGATTCAACTGAACAAAAATGTTAATACTATTTCTCGATCGATTCGAGGACTTTTCATATTTAGCTAAATCTTTGAAAATTCATCAAAAGATTGAGTAGAGTCTCGGGACAAGTATATTGACAGCCCTGTCGTTTGCTGGCTCGAGGCTTTTGCCGAGACTATATTATCTCTGAATAAAACGATTCACGGTGTTGAGGGTAAAATTGGCATGTAATTTTCTAGAATTACGAAGCTCAGGAGCCATTTTTCAACTTGAATTTTTTTTCCAATTCCGGGATGCGATTCCAATTTTTAATGGAATTTTAATACTCATTGGTTTTAATGAAATTTTCCATCAGCATATATAATCAATCTCCAAGTACTTCATAGTAAAAATTTTCGTAGTGCTAATTATACGACAGCTGTCATAATTACATTAACATTTAGAGCCTCACATTAAGTAATAATTATCAATGTTACAATTGCTCCGACGATGGAATATATCACGATAATTTGTAATCCTTCTGGCCTAAAATCTAAAATGTTATTCTTCTTTTGTAACTGCGCCTGTTCACTGTGACTAATATGAAATAGCAGGTTTAGTTGCACAATGGCTTAGTAACCATTAAAGAATGAATATGTTATGAACGGTGCGTCGGAGAGTAGGATTTGAATTTTCAAAAAATGTCTTGATGTACTCGTGTCGATCAGAGTTCAATTCAGGGCACAATTATAATCCACTGTAGACATATAAAAAAGGAGCTAAAAATTTCATATCTCTGAACATGAATTTGTCGAAAAATGTAGCAATGTTTTTCGTTCATATAAAATCTCCATTTCTCATTGTCTCGTAACATAGCAAAACGTTTTTACACGATCAGCTGAAATTAGGTCGCACCCAATTTTTATCGTCTCTTTGTCTCCGTTTACAAACGCACCCATATACACATGCATGTCATGAAAATATAGATTTACGACGAATTTTCTGAGATCCTTATAGAGTGAGCTCGTAGCGAATTATTACCACCAATGACTCAATATTGGTAGCCTTCAGACGAGGGGTATTGAGGAACTTTTCTCGCAAGCACAGGTCTTAGGAGCCGTCCATGAATCCGTCGTTTGTCAAGTAATGTTTTCCTCTTTGGCGCGGTCGATTCGCCAGCACCACGATGGTCAGACGTTCGTTCTGTTTTGACAGACGACGACGATGTATTTTGCGAATCAAATGAGACATACATTCTCTAAATCCTCGTGCTAAATAAGGAGAATTGTCCAGAGTTCAAATCATGCGTGAATACAACAAATAATGAAAAGTCAATTTTCATTTTTTTAAGACGCTTCATATGTCGATAAAAAAGTTACTTTACATAACGCAACCACGTTTCCCTCGCTTTTTTGAGTGTGATCTAAAATAAGTGTTCTTGTAACTGTCGAAGAAAGTAGTGGCGGAGGGTACAAAATACAACACTTTCAACTTAGTTTTAGAGTTGAGAGTATGGATCAGTCGACTAAGCTCACTTGGAATTTTCGAAATCGAAATTCTTTGACCCAGTTTGACCGATGAAAAAAAGGCTCTGTCGGCCTACGCAGGAGGATGGCAAAAATCTGCTGTCACAGCCTTTTTGTAATCAGTCAAACTGTGTCAAAGAATTTCGATTTCGAAATTTGCAGCTATCTCTCTTGCACTCACGGTTGCGATGTAGAACTATTAACGTGTCAGAAGTTTGCGGTTTGCGGAAAAGAACGAGATCATAACCTCACTTTCGCGCCAAAAAGATCGAGTGAATGTCGCGCATCTAATTATTAAAATGACATCGATAAATAGAATAAAAGAATTGAGTGACAATGAGAAACATAGCAGTGATGAGTGGCTGCCCAACACACCGTCAGATTTGAAGGAAGCAGCGGAGAACAACAAAATACGATATGATTTTATTTTTGTGAGTGAACACTAATTACATTAATTTATCGTATTTCCGACCCCCTTGCCCGCGTACGATTCTATATGCCTACCGTATCATTCACGCTTGTCATTAGGTTTCATAAAGTATCGTGCATTACGATTTTCTTTTGTAAAGCTCGAAAACGTGGTTTCGTTATAAATATAAAGTATCGTGTGCACCCCGGAGACAACAATTTTTAACACCTTGCGCGATGTTTTCAGTATTCGTCTTCGTCTCGCGCGCTCGGTTATGACTCGTACTGAAAACATCGCGCTGGGAGTTAAAAGTTTCACATTGTCTCCTTGGTATATACAATGTACTTTTTTTCGGTGCAGGAGATGGTTCTTAGAACTGTTTTTTTAATTTTTAATTTTTTTTTTAATGATACTATTTGGGTCAGAGGATATTGGTCACCTTGGAAGAGAAACATATGCGAACATCATGGGGTCGTAGTTCATTTTTGTATTTACTCACTCGGCTGGTTCATCAGGTGGTGGTGTGTGTGCGGCACCACAACACAGTCTTATCCATTTATTGGGTGTCGAACTTTCTTCGTGAACTTCGATAACTAGTGAAAAAACAATTAAAAAAAATCATTAATCAAAGTTAGCAATAGTGGGAAAATTCGTTGAGAATGTCCAGAGCCATTTTTGAAGAGTTCTCATCAATTCTTACCACTGAAGCGAGTAGCTCATTTTTTAATTCTTTATTTACTGCTTTAATGTTATTTTTCTTCAACGATACGTTACTTTTTGCCAAAAGAACTCTCCATTCACGATGAAAAAGTTTTGCACGTGATTTTCGAAAAGTTTACCGATTCCGAAAGATTCTCGGAAGAAACTAAAAAAACAGTAGGTTTTAATAGCCACTCAACAATTCTTCATTCGAAATGTCAAACGTTTCAATACCGGAATCCGTTCCTGTGGGGTTTTTCTCGATCGTTTCATTGTTATTCTTAAAGCGATTCAATTTCGGAGCATAATTAAGTTGTTTTGCATTAATCCAAAGTTTATATGAGAAAAACCGATTTTTTTTAAACAGAAAAAAGTGATTTCGGTCGATGCAGAAAGAGCTTATAAATTTGTGTCTTTACTTTTACCGTGTACACTGTCCTGATGCGTCGAAATTTTTGTTATGAGCATTACCCAAGTTTTATTCACAGATTTAGTCTCCAAAAACTTTTTCTATTCTGTTAATAAAAATCTACTAAAAATCTCCAGCTGAAAGTCCTTTAGCTTTCATGAAAAAAGTTGTCATGACGTCAGTGTGAGAGTTGTACTTTACATTTTTCTGAACCTGACTCGAAATATTTAAAAAATTCTTCCAAAAGATATCTAGCTCTATATCTATGTATAGGATTTTGAAAATGTATCTTTTCTATAAGACTCGCAATTGTTATAATAATAATGAGATCTTTGGATTCATTGCATGCTTATAAATGAATATGCTTCCAATTGAGGGTGTAAAATACCTGACGTTATCCTCTGTGTATGGCAGCCACTGAATGTCGACTGTCTTCTTGTTTGGAGATCGCTGCCTCGCAATGAGAGATAAACCGAAATAGTTTTATCCAGTGCCAATTTAACCTGTGACAAAACGAATGAGATTTTTTGAGAAACTCTTACCCAAATTCCCTCAGCAAAATTTGGGGAAGTTAAAGGGGGGGGGGGGGGGTCCTGCTTTAAAAAATAAAATAAAAAATTGATTATTTTCGGGAATGTTTTTGGATAGATGGAAATAACTCACAATAGCGAACTTTTTAGCATATAGTTACAATGATATTTTATGAGTACAAAAACATTTCTTTGATGTGAGAAATACTAATTTGTACATGGTTTGTGCACCAAGTCTGATTGTTGAAGTTTCTCAGCTGCGTGCAATGTGGAAATCGCAATTATATGATGAGTCTCGTTCTCGAGATTACAAATGTAGTATCGTCTACTTCCACACGATAGAGCCACATATTTAGAGCTTATAAACAAAAAACAGGCGAGGGCCTTCAACCTCGCGCTCCGACCGTTTCTCAGCCAACGTCATAATGTTTTTTGTGCGCGGTGGTTGCACACGTATTTAGAGCTTCGTAGTTATTGAAAAAGTTTGGAAAAGATGAATAAGCACAAGAAAAGAAAGAGTAAAAGTAAGAAGAACGATGGAAAAATTTTGAAAAAGTTGAAGAAATTAATCGAATCAATAGACTCTGCGACGGAATCGGATTGTTCGGAGAGAGACGAAAACGTTGCACAGAACACGGTCAGTCTCGATCGCGATGCTCCAGCGTTGCAATTAAACACAACTTTGGCAGCGAACTGGGAAAAATGGATCGCCGAGGGGCTTAAGAAAGATAATCAAGCTGATTTGCTGGCGAAATATGCTCGTTCGGGTATAATTGCAATTTGGAAGCATCCAAATTAAATGCGGAGATTGCGGCTTCTCTCTATGACACGGCCATTGTAGAATAGGTGCAGTTTCTTATATTCCGTTTTATCCTCCACACTGGCTCACCACCACACCAAGCTCCTTCGTCCTGCTTTCTTCTCCTTTATCTTTTTTCCCTCTCCCTCTCTCTTGTCTTTTTCAAATATTCGTTGTCAAGCAGGTTACTAGCTTGTGATGTGTGAGACAGTGTATGTATCTATTTCAATAGACACAACACTACAGCCATTAAACGTGATAAATACAAATCATAAGTCACAGCACGATTACTGTTGAAAAATTGGAGACAAGTACATTTATGTTTTATGTCACCTGGACAGTAGTCTCAGTGAAACCTTATGTGACACTCATGTAATTCAAAACACAAATGCAGGTTGATTTATAAGAAGTTGTTCAATCTATTCTCTTGAAACTTGCTTCAAATGAGCAATTCATTACTAAAGGTTATAAAAAAACCATTTCAAACGTAGTGAACAAAAAAATTGAATCTGCTAAATCTTGGTAATGTATGAAAAACGTTTAGTTCAAATGAACAAAACGTTGTCAAATAAATACAAAAGTGACGAGTACATCGGATGACGAATGAAAAAAATTAAAAACATAATGATATGTATTAAAAAAAAAATTACGAAACCAACTGTAAATAATTTCAACAACACAATTAAGAAAAGCTTTCACAAATCATGAAAAAGACATTATATTTAGAAAAAATACAAATCCGTAATTATATTGTAAAAGAAAAAAATTCAAATAGAACGTGAGAAATTCATTTCTACGGGAAGCATCCGGAACTAGAGAAAGTTCTAGTGAATCAAAAAGTTACCAAAAAATCGCATCAAAGGTAAAAGTCATTTGTTACTCTATGGTGGCAGAGACTTAGAAGAAAATTGATTCTCCTCAGACTTTCAGGATCCCTTGGTATTCACAATATTCGACGTCAATTTCGTGTCGGTACAAATTATGTTTAAATATATGCTAAAAGTACTTGTCCGGCCCATCACTTTTCATTCAAATTGCTCATTTGAATGAGCCGCCATCTTGGAAAAACTGAGTGAGGAAAGAGTATTTATGTATTTATACATACTTTTATAATACTGGTTACAACCAGTGTTCTGGAAAGGTCAGACAATGAGAACACTTTTGCTGGCGATTATATGGTTATTTGAGTGCAGCAACAGTAACGAAAATCGATTTGAAGGAAAAAAAAAACGTCAAAAATTGTTGACTTTTCAATTAAAGACGCACAAATAATGAAGATTTTGATTTAATTTTACAAAATCAATGGCAGATTCTAAAAGAGCACCCTCGAAAACCCCCTATATCGGATTTTGGAAAATTTTTCTTTTGTTCCTCAGTTAAAACTGCGTACTTGAAGTTGTGTGTCTGAAATTGTCGTTTTGCGCATTAATGGGTTAGTATGGTGGTGCTATACAACATTTTGAGGGTAGGAGTATTGGAAATTTTTTCCGTGTAGCAACATGCTTGTGAAGTAATTTCTGAAAATTTCAAGATTTTTCAAACGTATTGAGGGCCATAGTAAAATCGTGACCACAAACGCAGAAAAATTATATGTATTATAAACGAAAAACTTCAACCCCCGTGGTCGAGGGTTAAGCATTGATTCAAAAATCTGAAAAAATTACAGCATTACTTTTTATGTATTTCGAACCGGTTTAGGGGGCGGAAAGGTCAAAATAAATTTTGACCCCAAATATAACGACCACCCTAATATACACACATACAAACACGCGGACATATTTTATTTCGAACTTAAATTTTACTTTGTTGGAATTGAAGTGAAAATTCTCCGTTATGATCAATTTAATCTTTTTAATGGAAAAAAAATCCATCAATGCAAAACGAAAAAAATATTGATTGCCTCAGTTTCGATGTGCCAATAGAAATTTTGTAAACAAGCAGTTCCGAATAATCTGTCATGCGTGTACAGATTATGCGCTTATACTGCCTTTCTATACTTTTGTAGTCCCCTTGCTCTCCTTCGTCATTGCTGTTTTGGGTTATTTTATTATATTCTCCAATAATAAACATCGACAAGTCTGATGATACAATCAGAGAGAGAGAGAGAGAGAGAGCGAGCGAGAAAGTGCTGATGAGAAAGAGCGGAGGCATGGACTTTTTTTCTAATGTTTCAGAATCCTGACTGATCTCTAGTCCTGTCTTTAGATATATATAGAAAAAATCTCTAACCTTTCTAAATATTTTATACCATCAATCCGAATGTTGTTGACAATTTCCGATTTGTCTCCATTACATATAACACTGTTGGATTCCTCGGCCTTTATTTCTCTTTTTTTCTTCTTCACTTTTTCCTCACCACTTTTACCAAAACATTGTCCTGCATTTATCTATTTTCTACAGAACCGGAAAAATTGGAACAGTGTCGGTGAACTATCAGATTCGCGATCTTTATAACCTTATCTAGTTAGCATTTATAACATACCATACGTCATATCATAACGAAAATATATAGGTATATACGTGTACTACAGACCGAGATATCGGTGAACTGTCAAATTCGCGATCTTTATAACCTCATCATCTATCAGCATAAACAACACACCATACGTTATACGTCATGAAAATATATAGGTATATACTTGTATTATGGCACCAGAAAAACAATATATAGGTATATAAAATGTATTATGGTACCAGATTTGTCACTAAATAAAACAAATAAACATCGAAAATGTGTACGAAAGTCCGAGACCATTTTTTGATGCAATTAAAAAATAAATAATTGATATCTCTTCAACGCGTTAAGCTACAGAATTCGAAGAGGTCGCAATCGAAAGAGAAAAAAAAATAAAAAATATGTCAACTTAAAATCTTCTCCGGAATGCTATAATTAATTAATTATTGAAGAAACAAATTTTGAAAATTTTCGAAAACAATTGGAAACGCTAATGCTCCCGTAAAGAGTCTCTGGAAGCAACTCGTCATATATATAAAGTTAAAGGGAGATTGGACGAGACAAAACCAGGTGTTTTCTTATTCGGTGACAATTTGGGAGAAAAAATTAAGTCAGCCAAGTCTATTGAGAAGGTGGGTCTCGAGCTCAAATCGCAGCCAGTAAATCGGAAGTCACAGCATATAACTAGCTCCGGAAACTGGAAGAGCCCGTCTGCCAAAGCCAACAGAGGAGGATTCCAGGCGGACTTCAATCAGGGAGGACGCAAATTTGATCGATTCTCTTGGAAACAGTCGACAGCGAGGGACAGCGATCGCGATCGTCATCGTTCTCAGAGTCAGACTCGCAGATCAGGCTTTACCAGAGGAGGCACGAAGAAATATTAGAGGTAAATTGTTCAGCGGGTCGTCTGCGTCATTTTGTAACGGAATGGAAAAAGATCACAAGTGATCATTTTGTCCTAAGTTGCATTGAAGGTTATAAAATTGATTTCGTTAAGTCACCTTATCAAACGTCACTGCCAACTATTAGGCCATACGATTGTTCGCAAATGAAGCTGGCAATAGAGAAACTATTGACGATAGGCGCAGTACGACCATGTGTTCCCTGCGCAACTCAGTTTGTTTGCCCATATTTTCTCGTGCAAAAATCAAATGGCTCGATGAGATTTGTTTTAAATTTAAAAAAGCTTAATTTGTTTATTTCAACGAAGCATTTGAAGATGGGGGATATTCGAACCGCGACAAAGTTAATTTCAAAGAATAATTTCATGTGTAATATCGATCTACAAGACGCGTATTTCCTGGTGTCGATGCATACAAATAACCGTAAATATCTAAGATTTTTATTCGAAGATCAAATGTACGAGTTCGTTTGCCTTCCTTTTGGCTTATGTACAGCTCTCTTTGTTTTTACAAAGATTCTTAAACCCGTTGTTAACCTCTTGAGGGGAAAAGGGTTTATTTCGACAATTTATCTGGACGATATTTTATGCATTGGGTCGAGCGCAACAGCATGCGTTAGAAATGTTGAAATAACAAAGCGTACGCTTGAATCTCTTGGTTTCTTGATAAATTATAAGAAGAGTAATTTTATGCCGAGTACAAGCTGCGTATTTCTGGGTTTTATAATTAATTCACAAAGGATGATATTAGAAGTGACAGAGAAAAAGAGAAAATAAATTTTGCGCTTGATTGAAACGTTCAGTAAAAGAAAGTATTGCTCTATTAGGGAATTCGCGCATGTTATAGGTAAATTAGTTGATGCTTGTAAAGCTATGGAATACGGGTGGCTATATACAAAAAAGTTTGAGCGAGAGAAATATTTTGCGTTATTGATAAGTGGGGATTATGATGCCAAACTCGTTCTTTCGGAGGATCTTTAAGACGATTTTGCATGGTGGTGCGAGAATATACCGAGATCGGTTAACCCAATACGAAGTTTTAGATTCGAGAAAGAAATCTTCTCAGATGCGTCTAAATCAGGCTGGGGTGCCTTCTGCGGAAACGAAGGTACGCATGCTTTTGGAGAGCCTCTGAAAGAAAGCTCCATATAAATCGATTAGAGTTGCTTGCTGTTTGGATGGCGTTGAAATGTTTTGCAAACGATTTGCGTAATTGTGAAATTTTGTTACGAGTGGACAATACGACGGCTATCGCTTATGTTAATCACATGGGAGGCGGTGCAGTATGCAGGGCTCAATAAAACAACGCGAGATATATGGCAGTCGGGCGAGGCAAGAAAAATTTGGATTTTTGCATCATACATAGCATCTAAAGAAAACGTAGATGCCGATAAGGACTCGCATGTAAAAAATATATCGATACGGAATGGGAGTTAGCAGATTTTGCTTTTAAAACTGTAGTAGCGAATTTTGGAAGTCCAGCAATTGACTTGTTTGCGAGTAGGAGTAACGCAAAATGCGATGTTTATTGCTCCTGGCACAGAGAGACCCAGATGCGTTCGCTAGTGATGCGTTCGCTAGTGATGCATTCACCCTTGACTGGGGAACGATCGATTTTTATGCTTTTCCTCCTTTCTCGTTGGTATTAAGGGTTTTCAGAAAAAAAACCCTTGTGGGATTGTAATCGTGCCAAACTGGCCGTCGCAACCCTGGCACCCCATATTTACGGAATTATTAGTCAAAGAACCGATTGTATTCAAACCAGCTGAATCTTTATTGCTATCGCCTTGTAGGTCTCTCCTACATCCACTCGGGAAATCGTTGGGACTGATTGCCGCGAGATTGTCAGGGAAGCATATCACAGGAAGAAGTTGTCTGAATCGGTAATTGAGGTGTTGATCTCTTCACCTGCAGAGAGCACATGGAAACAGTATACCAGACCTTTGAGACTGCGGACACAATTCTGTCATAAGAACCATAAGAATCCTTATAGCGCTGACGCGAATGAGATTTTAGAGTTTCTTGAGGAACAATACAAGGTGGGCGCGTCTTACGGTACTTTAAATTCGACACGAGCATCGATCTTCCTAATATCAGTAAAATATGTTACAAATGATAAGGTGATAAGTCGGTTTTTCATGGGCATCTTTCGTCTTAGACCCATTAAGCCAAAGTATAACGAGACGTGGGACGTAGTTCCGGTTCTCTCGTTTGTTTCGAAACTATATTCATTGGAGAATCTTAGCATGCAAGCATTATCCGAAAAACTTGTAACGCTTTTAGCATTGGGGACAGCACACAGGGTTCAGACTTTTGCGGTGATGAAAATCAAAGATATTAGTCGTTCGTCAAAGGGTTTTAAGATAAAGGTATCGGAATTAATAAAAACATCGCGTCCAGATGCTTGTCAGCCGTTATTATTGTTACCGTTTTTTGAAGAGAAACCAGAGTTGTGTATAGCACGTACGCTAGAAAGATATTTAAAAGTGACCAAATCGTTGAGAGGTGATTGTACAAATGTTCTAATAATATCAAGAAAACCGTTTAAGGCTGCGGCTAGGGAGACTATTAGTAGATGGATTCGGTCAATATTGAAAAGCGGTATCGATTCAAAATTTAAAGCGCATAGTACAAGACATACATCCACGTCAGCTGCGCTAGCGAAAGGTATGGATATAGCTGTAATTAAAAATACGGCGGGGTGGTCTCAAGGATCACACGTATTCGCAAAATTTTATAATCGGCCGATTAAACCGTCCGGAGAACATCTATAGATGTTCAGAAAATCTTGCATCAAAAGTACGGTTTTATTATCCGTAGTACACTCAGATTGGTTAATCACAATTCAGTTACAACATAGAATATTGGGTTGTGGATTATTGTAAAACCGTTGCTGCGAATTCTACTCCGGACGGTTTAATCGGCCGATTATAAAATTTTGCGAATACGTGTGATCCTTATATATTTGTAATCTCGTTCGAGATGATTACATTCCACCCAGTAAAATCCGGAGTGTTCACTGAAACCCGACCCCTGAATAATAGAAGATACAAGGACAGTTTTATTATTGGAATCCCGAAGTGGTACTTTAAACAATATGACATTGGCTGGGGAACGGTCGGAGCGCGAGGTTGAGGAGCCTCGCCTGTTTTTTGTTTATAAGCTCTAAATATGGGGCTCTATCGTGTGGAAGTAGACGATACAACATTTGTAATCATCTCGAATGAGACTCTACATATAATTACGATCGAATTTCACAACAGGTAAGTTCGTTTGATCGTTTAATTATTGTCTGCAATGAAAATTCCAAAGCCTTTTTTCATTCTCATATATTTTCCTTCTACATAAACCTATGAAAACGCGAAAAAATTGCGAAATTCTGCGAAAAATGGAGCACGTTGAAGTGATATTCTTCTTCTTTAGAAGCGTTTTTTTAAACTTGCTAAAAAAATAGAGTTTTGCAATTTTTTTTAAGTTTTTATGGTTCATATGGAAGGAAAATATGTGAAAATGGAAAAAAAATTAGAATTTTTGTTGCAAACGACAATTACGATCTCCACATTGTAATGACGCTGAAGTTTGCAATGTTGGAGTTCAACAAAATGATCTAAAAAAGCTCTCTAATTTTCCAATTCTGTTACCTACCTAATTTGCAATTCGTCGTAGTTTGTCAATCTACACCAGTGACTCGTGAATAAAAAATTGGTGAATCAAAAATGTTATTTTCGTTAATTTCGTTGGACTCCAACGTTGTAATCTTCAACGTCATCACATTGTACGCAGCTGAGAAATTTCGGCAATCAGACTTTGCGTATAAACCATGTACAAATTAGTATTTCTCACATTAAACAAATGTTTTTGTACTCTTAAAATATTATTGAAACTATATTAAAAAGTTCGCTATGGAGAGTTATTTCCGTCTATCCTAAAAACATTCCCGAAAACAATCGATTTTTTCGACTTTCTAAAGTAGAAACGGCAGACTTCCATCCCTACCAGAAACATCTCTACCAAAATTCAATACTACCAATTACATCTCCACCAAAATTAGTGTCTATCCAAAAAACAAGTCCCGTAATATTTCTACCACGATAAAACACTACCCCGCAACAACTCGACACATTTACATCCTCTTACCAAAAACATCTCTACCAAAATTCAATACTGCCAATTACATCTCCACCAAAATCAATGTCTATCCAAAAAACAAGTCCCGTAACATTTCTACCACGATTAAAACACTACCCCGTGACAACTCTACCAAAATGAATATAATTACCACGTACATCTCTACCAGAAAATATTTCCACCACATAAAATGTCTATCCGTATACATCACAACCTCCACTTTTGTTGGTAAGGAAGGGTTAACTTTTATAAAAAGTTAAACCTATTTAACCGTGAAAATTTAGTCATTAAAGTCATTAAAATCTTTTAATGACTCAATTTTCACGGTTAAATAGGTTATCTTTTTATAAAAGTTAACCCTTCCTTACCAACAAAAGTGGAGGTTGTGATGTATACGGATAGACATTTTATGTGGTGGAAATATTTTCTGGTAGAGATATACGTGGTAATTATATTCATTTTGGTAGAGTTGTCACGGGGTAGTGTTTTAATCATGGTAG
Source organism: Venturia canescens (assembly GCF_019457755.1). Classification (NCBI taxonomy): domain Eukaryota; kingdom Metazoa; phylum Arthropoda; class Insecta; order Hymenoptera; family Ichneumonidae; genus Venturia; species Venturia canescens. The sequence continues at coordinate 37,720,841 of NC_057421.1, forward strand.
AAATGCTATGGGACTTGTTTTTTTGGATAGACATTAATCTTGATGGAGATGTAATTGGTAGTATTGAATTTTGGTAGAGATATTTTTGGTAAGAGGATGTAAATGTGTCGAGTTGTTGCGGGGTAGTGTTTTAATCGTGGTAGAAATGTTACGAGACTTGTTTTTTGGATAGACATTAATTTTGGTGGAGATGTAATTGGTAGTATTGAATTTTGGTAGAGATGTTTCTGGTAGGGATGGAAGTCTGCCACAGAAACTCCCCTTAACGAATGATTGCCAAAAATGGTGGACGCACCCAAAAATATTTTGATAACAAAAATAGTGAATGCATTTTTTTCGGAGTGGTGATAAATTATTATGGTAATGAAAGTATGCCGAGCTTTTGATGAAAACTCAAAAACTTTGAATGTGCCAGCAATAACTGCATGCACAAACGATAACCTGAGCACAACTATAGTAATCATGAAAGCTGTATCAGTCGATTCAGGAAACTGCCACGGAGTGGTTGATTCCAATATAACTGGGCTTCGCGCATAGGACACGTGAATTGGGTATTTTTATCTTTTGAGCGGATATTAATGAAATCGATTTCCAATATCGTTCAATCTTTGTAAAGACAATTAAAATGGTAACGGTTGGATGACCAAAGTGGAATAACAGCATACGCATTGAATCGTCCGTGAAATCATGGGGCGTGCAACAACATTGGTTTATTCAAGTGACGTTGCCGCACGTGATTTTCGAACTTGAATTAATGATATTCGTATTACCCTCTCATGGTTCACCCGTTTTGTTTTGGAGGCGTTCATGCATACCCAACGAGTCCCCGCGCTTCATACCTGTCGGCTAGCTATTTGCGTATATGCAAGATGTGATCGTCTCTGTGCCATTCGCAGTGTTTCCCCTTCGTTTGGCATTGCGACTATTTTCATATGATTTTAGTCATCAAAGTTTTGATGAGAATACCGGTGATGTTATTTGACAAATCGCAAAAAAAGTAACGGCGCGCAAATGAATAGACAAAAGATTCGAGTTCTGTGATCAATTATTCCAAATCTGGGTCAATTTAAAAATCAAAACAATCGGAAATGTTTTTTTATATAACGTTTGAAATAGTAATTAAAACGTGATTCATATTTGGAATATTTTTAAAGAATACTTTGAACGAAGGTTAATTATTTTTGGGTATTTGCATAATTTTCTTTTTTTCACTCTCATAAAGTATGGAGAAACAAAATCTTAGAGGATTTTTTCATTTCTTATATGTACTAGATGTCAATTGTATGATATAGGATTCCGTACTGTTTCATTGTAATTTCACAACGGCCAGCACGAATTGTCTGTTTTTATGATAATCTGTTTGGCTTCGATTCCAAATTTATTTTAACATATAAAAAAATTTTTCATTTGCTCATCGTAATAGTTGCTCACCTCTCCGTTGAGGAAGCAGTAAAGTGTTGCGATAAAGAGTCCTTGAAACGAGGTGAGGAAATGTGTCGTGTACGACCAAAGTGCAAACCAGACTGTTTTCTCCAGTGGTGCGCCGCCCATCGAGATCAGATTGGTGATTCCCAGAAGTGGCAGCAGCACTACCGCTGCTCTCACAGCTTTTCTGTGGAGTTTCATAAAAACGTGAATCCGCGTTCGACATTATATTGCAGTAATATAATGACATTTCGTCACATTGATTGGGAACTCTGCACAAGTTGCTTGAAAAAACCATAATAAAATGAACCACCGTGCTAGGAATAAATCAGCAACTGCGTGGAGCATCATGATCGTCAAAATAAATGCTTCGGAACACTGTTGAATACATTTCGAAAGGAAATAATTACATCGCTTTGCCTAATAGGAAAACCCCACAGAACGGAAAACCGGATTAATCAACGTAAATGTTTTTCTGGCTTTGTGCACCCGCTAAACATGGCCAATCGTATGTTTGGTTGAGTGAGGAAACTTTTTAAATGTATATTTTTCGTAGCCCTCTTTCTTCAATTACCATAAAAAATAATAAATTCAAAAAAATAATGTTTCACGTCGTATCAATGAATGTCTATTGCTACGAAAACGCTTTCGCTCCTCCAGTCTATTTTGTCATCGTTCTTCCCTATACACCCGTGATCGGTGACCGAATTTCAGTACAAACAGTGGAAACACGTACGTTTGGATTATCGTGCAGATTTATTTGTTAAACGAAATTATTGCGCATTGTAATTGCTAATTTCGTACATCAAAGGACAAACGAGCAAAACATTAGTAGCGAACATTAATTTAACATTTATTTATTTTGAGAGCTGAAGCATCGTTGTAACTTCATCGATCTTGATAATTTAAGGGTCATGCTGGTACTCAGGCTTTTTATTGCACTCTGGTATTTTCGGTGTGCATACTATTCAGCGAAGTGTATTTCCTAAAAGTTGTCTCTTATGATAAACGCAAAAGCACTACGACAATCATGTATATGATCCATTTGGTATTTGCGGATTTTACGAAGTATGCATGCAAGTGCACGTGATGTTTGAGCAAACGCGATAAACTCCTATGTTTATACCAAATTTCTCCCAAACCCTGTAGATTTGCATATTAAATTTGCCGTCGGTATTGGACATTGTTTTCACGATGCGAGTGATTACCCGTTTATTCTGTGGTCACTCACACGAATGATGAAAAACCTTGGTAAAAGTCATCGCACACGAAATTTGGGTATGTTCGTACCACTGAAATACGAACGAAAATTCTTGAGCATGAAATTATTAAATTAGCCTGCAAACGACCAGTAGCGGAGGCGAAATTATATGAATATTTTGGTACGGTCACAGTTAAAACGCAGTCATTTTTCATTTGAAGTTGAAGACCACAAATGGTACACTGTGACTCGGCTGCTTTCACTGAAATACGAAGGATCATCAACAATTGTTTTTTTTCGCTACAAACTTCCAAAGCGATGAATAACGAGCGAAAATATGTTGAGAGTTGGCCCAGTCCATGAAATCTGCATATCAATCTCAAATGTCTAGCGTGCCATGAGTTTTAAGATCGCTAATTTCAAACTGTTGACGTACTCACCGAACTTGTTCAATTTCACTAGTGTGGCTTTGGCGCAATTTGACAACCAAAACTCGTACAATGTTCATCAGGAACAGGAAATTGAGCTGTTCAATAATTAGAATAGACGTGAGTTGAGTAGAACGATAGATCGTCCAAGAGTGGGAAGGAGCAAGATTCATTCGCTTACCAATATTACTGCCATTCGTGGTCCCTCGAGGATCCAAAAGTAAAACGTGAGATTATAGCCCCACCAACACCTGCACAGTCAAGAAGAATGATGAAGAGAAATCATCGGTTACCATGAGTCTAGCTCAGAGCTAGTACTAATTGTGTTTATTTGGTATTCGTGTGAGCTGGCATTTGAGATCAATAGCCCATTTTTTCTGCATGTAGTTCACATTTTTTTTACTTTTGGCAACTCTTAACGCTCTGAGGTACTGACCCAGATTTCGACTAGAAAAATCTGTGAAATTTAACTCATTTATTCGTATTTGAGCCTTCGTACCAGCGACTAAAAATAAAATAAGTATTTGACGAGAGGGGTGACGTTTTCAAAACTACAGAGGCGAAGCTGCTATTCAAAAGTGCAATGTTTAACACGCGAGCACACGTGGCCGATTTCCTTTCGAATATTTTTTGCAACTGTTTATTTAGTGGGTGTTGGAAAAAAACAAATCGACTGTTAAGGGTACACTCGTTTACTTATTGAATGATTGTTTCTTCAACTGCTGCTGCTGCTGCTACTGCTGCTTGGAAAAACAATCGCTCAGAATGGGCATATGGAGACCTTTTGAATCGCAAATTTTGGCAACTCACGATGGTTTTATTGAATTCTTTTTATTTCTAATTATGTGTACTTTCTTTATTATTTCTAATTATTAATTCCTCAATTTTTACATTGATCGGAAATGCACATTGGGAAAATTGATAATATTAATTGATGGATATTCAGTAAATATTTCAAATTGTATTATGAAAAAACGAAATTATTCGTAATTGATGGAAACTTTATTGTCACTTGATGATTCCATTTCCTATTGATCGTATAGAGTCATTGCCAATTACCGGAAAAATGTTTAACGATAAAAAATGCAATGTCAATTGACCAAGTAATTTTCAATTGATGGAAGAAATATTGCCAATTGACGAAAAAATTCCCAACGATGGAGAAGATATTGCCAATTGACCAAGCAATTGATAATAACCACATCAAAATTAGTGGCGAAAAAATGATTAAGATGCCGATCTCTGATGTCATAAATTTTAGTGAAGTTTCTAGGCTACTCCTCAGCATTGGTTTTCGTTTAATTTTCAAGCCTTTCTGACTCAAGTTTCAATAATAATTTTGGAACGATTGAACGAAAGGAAAGAAAAACGAATAGGAAAATCCAGTTTCCGTTGCTTCCGTGCAGCTGATAAAAAGGGGATACTGTAGAATTTCATGGCATCTCGGTTTTTCGTTATGCGGGACAAGTTCAGTAATCGAAATCATTGTTAACTAGCTTTTGATGAGAAAAAAGAACGTCGCGAGTACTACGGCAAAAGGAATATATATAGTCAAAGATCTGAAGGATTGAATGAACTTTTGATAACCGACTTTGTATATGAAAAGTACTTACTTTGAGGGATGATAGTAGACGGCCGTAACGATGGCCCAAGCCAAAGTCATGGCGACCGGTAATCCCCAGCCGACCAATCGATACACACGATAATACGAAGTCTCTTGGAAAACAGTCACTGCATTTTTTCGAATCCGTTTGAAGAATTTTGTTTACGTGACAGATACAGAGGAAGAGAGAGAGAGAGAGAGAGAGAGAGAGAGAGAGAGAGAGAAAGACAAAAATAGGGGAAAAGAAACATTGTACGCGTCAATTAATGTTCGATCATTTGACAATGAGAAATGTTTGGAGCAGGGAAAATGTTAAAGGTTGCATCATTGAAAAAAATATGAAATGTCCTGATTGCAAAATGGCCGAAGTTTTCTTCCTTCTTTATTTAAACAACAAAAATAAGTGAAATGTCATTTGCATCTATTTTTCGTAGATCCGAAAATCGAAGTATCGTAAATGATGATCATTTTCAGTGATGCAAAAATTTAACATTCACTTCAAAAAATCAAATAAAATTTTTTATTTATGTTTTATTTGTTATCAATTTTCGTTCACTCAATTTACATCTAAATTTTCATAAATCATTATTCCTTTTACGCATGGATCAATGAAAATTCGGATTTGAATAGTTATATAGGAATAGGAATATTGGATTATTGTGCAACAAATATTATAAATGTAATTGTCGATTGTTTTTTAATCGTTATAATCGCAAATTCCAAAAGTCTGTAAATAACTGAGTCTAATTCATCATTAGAATAATAATGAGGAATATTCAGAAAAAGCTAAGTGTGCTAAACATGAAATTCAACAGCGACAGTACCATTCATATGCAAATTCAACGCTTCAATCTTCGAAAGATAAGATGGCAAAAAAGTCAAATAATTAATCGAAGTAGGAGGAAAGCCTATTCAACGTATCTCATGGAAATAAAAGAAAACAATCGAAATAAAACTCACCGGTTACCATGCTGTGGAGGAAAAATCCTTCGATAAACATCCACATGAACATGGCCGTTCGCGCATACTCAAGGAGAACGTAGCTCGCTTCACAAAGGACGGGCTGTAATTAGGTCATCAATAAATTATTTTAATGCATATATTATCCACCAAGAATAATGATTCAATCAACGTGTCATCATGATTTCGATGGTTCGAGTGTTTGGGTATAATTCAAAATGCGTTCTTCCGATTCGTTATGAAACGTCGATTCAGAATTGATTAAACTAACCGTGTTTTTGATTCCATGATGCAGTCCGTAAGCTCCCGATCTTAGGAGAGCTTGGTCGATGTACAGGGTGAGCCGTATCACAACCTGAATGACCATGGCGACGAATAAATTTTTGTGAATGCGCGTTCGGGTATTTCTCAGAGATCTGCAAACAAGAATTTCTTATTTCAGCATCATCATTCGGAAACTATACGGATGAGATGATCGGAAAATATATATAGAAGATCAATTCACTGACTATTAATAATACGAAGATAATTAGTTTTTATAAGAAAATTACAATATTTAAAATGATCCACTTTAATTGGAGTTGTCCGAATAAAAATGCAGAATATTATATTGTCAACTGAGCCTCTCCGTTGCAAATATAATTATCTGTCGTCTGACATCTCAACGGATTCTATCTTGAATACTATGCAACTAAGGATTTATATGTCAAGGTTGTATGATGCATTCGACCTTGATGCTCTGAGCACGATATTAGCGATAGTGACAGCTTCACGGCCACCAGTTCGGGGTGTAATCGTGCGATTTGAGGTTCTATGACGGTTCCGAGTAATTCCCCACCCTCACGATGATAGGGCTCAAGTGTGCGCTAGCTTCTTCCTCTCATGCGCTTATTTATATCTATATATGCGAGAGTGTAGGAGTGTAAGAGAAAGACAGAAAGAGAAAATCCAACGCTCTCAACGGAGCTGGTGGAATTTTGCTGAAAATTGCTCGAGGATCTCTAAATTTCGTCGTGTTCTTTGATAGAGGGTGCTTCAAAACTTGGAGCCGATATTTACAAAAGTAGTAAACCGATCGAATAAAAATCTCAATTTTACGTTGGAAATGATTGTGTGATACTGAAGCTTGTGGATGAATGTAAACCTTCACTCTATTATCAGGAAGTTTGAATCATCTCCTCAGAATTAGTTGAAATATAGTTGAAGGCCAATTTTATATCTAATACCAAAAAATACAAAAAACGTATCGCGAATAGTTTGTGAAAATGGTATTGAACAGATGTATAAAAAATCTTAAGCACTCGTTAAAACTCTGGCGTTAATCGATTGCAACTGATGTTTTAACAAACTTTTGTTTGTGGAAGCAGAATGAAGAAACTTGTATAATCGAAGGTTACTTGCACCACTCAATTTTCGAATTTTACTGTAAATAAATTTTTGTTCCATTCGTGAGCTAATTGCATTCCAGTTTCGGTCCTTTTAATCGAGAGATTTTTCACTATAATCTTCACGACTATCATCGTTGCTTTCGTGATAGAGAATTCGAAAAATCGTAAGTAAAATTCGATGGAACAAGTTTAGTTCCATAAATAAGTCGAAAGAATGACTAAATTTCGAAACGACTTGTACACGAGTCGGCATAAGTGTCTTTGGTGCACGACCTCCAACAGTTTCCTTTTCGAAAGTCACTTAAAATCCGAACACAGAGTGAGAGAACGAAAGACAGCAAAATAGTATCGGAAAGACGAGAAATTCTGTGGGGAACCACGGTAGGGTGAAGCCAAGAAGGAACGTTTTCAATATCGCTATTGTCAATATTCTCGATGCATTGTTAGACTGTACGACGCGAGAAGATTTTTTTTCGTTTCTAAAAATAACCGAGTTTCAGTGGATTGCGTTGTGCAAATACAATTTGCTGGTGAAAAAAATGACGTGTCAGAGCAAACGGCTGTTCCATTGATTATATACATTATTTGTGAAGACGAGACGAAGACCATTAGAGGGAAATGCAAATTTAATGGAGTCAGCTTACATTCTTCAAATTCAAGTTAATGGTACAATACTTTCCGCGTCTGTACTTCGAAATTGTATTAAAAGCTCGAATACGGTTTTGTATGGTTCGATCACAAGGCAAACAATTATCCGTCTTTGTACATCTATCGATTTATCGTTGCTGCAATGAGATTTATGAATACAAATTGCTCCGACGAAACGAAGCTTTACATCAATTTACTCCGATGGTGAACTTTGGAATGTCTGCAGGGAATCATCGTCGAAAATCAATATATTTGATTATGATACTTTGATGTTTCCATACGGAATAGTTTTAATCACGTGTATAAAGGACTTTCGCACCACCATCATCACGGACCGCATTATATTCGATGTCGAAAATAACTTTCCATTCGTTCATGCAGCGAAGGATTTCTATATATTTTCGGTTTATAAAATCAGTCTCAAATACACTCGATTTTTGTGAAAATGGTTCTGTAGGTATATGGTGATTTTATTCAATCCAACCGGAAAGAGTTCGTTGGTAATAAAGTTTACCGATGTAATAAATTTCATTGAAATAAATCGGTGACTCAACACGAATATAGAACTTGCTTGAGAAACTTTTTCCCTGATTTTCAGTTTCTGGTATCCAAAGAACTTATAATTTGAAAGGATTCAAACTGCATGGTGGATGAAGGAAAACATGAAAAAAGTAAGAATTAAGGTGCGCACGAAACAAGCTAGTGATAGAAAGTTGATAAAAGCATCGAGATGTTCCATTCTCATTATGGATTGGAATTTCTGAAGAAGTGAAGAAAATCTTGAAATATATAGAATTCTTGATGAACAATCTTCTCCATTTTTATGAGAGCAGAATGGCTGCATTGGAATGGATGATCGCGCCATTCAAGGAAATGATGAACGAACTCACGGATTAACGAGAGCCTCAAAGTTTTTTGCCAGCGGCGATACTTTATTTATAATATGAAGAATGGCTCGTTGGGAGCGACATTTCTGATTATGCGATCCTGTTCGAACGATCGCTTACCAAAAACACGAAGCAAGATTATTTTATATTCTGCCCTAGGACATGCTTTTATTCGTGAATAGCTGCAGAAGAAAAAATCTGACGTCAGGACTGAAAACGATCTGTGATAAAAGTGGATTTTCAACTATACGTAAGAACACATAATATGATTCATAGGAACAGTCGATCAGAAACCTAAAAATTCATGTGTCAAATTAGAAATGGAAATATATTTTACCTGAACTTGCAGAATATTGCCAGGGATATTAAAAGGGCTGCTAGTGAAATGCTCAACCCAACGAACTCCAACGTCCGAGTCTTTTCGGCTATCTCGAGTTTTACCTGTTCAATTTATTTACATAATTTATCTCATACAATGTTATAAAGATCCAGTGCAAGGCGATCTGCTTAATTGTTCGGTGTTACGCAAGGAAAAAATCGTGATAAACGAACAGAAACAAAAAAGTTATGCTCATAATTTATTCGGTTCCAAAAAAGCTTCATTTCTATCTCAATTTGGTTGTATACCGAAGAACCTCTCTTAAAATTCTCATCGCATATCCAATTTACCTTCGCTGCATCCTCGTTTCCGGTGTAGAGCTTTCGAATGAGAAGCAGCATTTCCGGGGTGAAGCAAGGTGTGTAATTCGTCCATCCATTTGGTGATTCGCGTTCACCAATAACGCCTCCTCGCCCTTCCCAACGCCCGTCATCGCTGCAACGTCTCTCGGCAAATTCTGTATTAATCCGCAAACGAAAAAATATATGTATAAACATTAGACTGCGTCATTTTAGGGCAACTTTTTTTTTTTACCCATCGTGCCCAAAAGTCTCCAAAAATGAAGTCTCGCAAAAGGGTATACCGTTGTCAAATAATATTTAGCGATCGCGAATCGAAATTGAAAGTTTCCTATTTGATATCATTAAAAAAAACTGTTGTCCTCATTATTATTGGGTATTGTTCTGCTAATTTTCATGTGGCAATATTTTTCGGATGGATTTTCGTGGGAAATTTGATTTTCGGCAGTAAAGTCCATTGAACCACGTTCCCAAATTCAATATTATTCTCGGTATCATTACTAAAAGTGAATTTTATATGAAAATTTCTACCTAAATGGTTGAGACGCCTGAGTTATTAAATATACAGAAAATATTCAAATGACAACTTTCTAGATAAAGAGTTTGCTACAAAAAAAGTCTTATGAGCTGAGACTGTACATGGCTTCATTTTTGGACATTAACTGAAGACTTTCGGACACGATACCCTGATAAACATATTCTTTTATGTCCGGTTGCACGTATGCGCGCAGAATTTCGTGTTTCTACACTTTGCGTCATTGGAGCGTAACATTTTTTTCTCACGTTCGAGATTTATTTTATAAATTCACATTGTTCACATTGACTATCTGTTCCGAGTATCGCGGTATGGGAAAAATCGCTCGCATGTGTTTACATTCAAAATCATTTATTATAGAAAGCAAAATTTTAATAAATTCATTTTTTTTTTTGGAATATTCAAGTGCCATGTGAATCATTGAATCCATTTATTTGATGAATTTTGACCGACAACGACGGGTGTGCGATTGGAATATGGCCCTGGCGATCTCACAAGTCGAGCCGCCTCAGGGGAGGACAATATTTGCATATGGCTAACCCCTCAGCTATGCACGAGCTCGCACAACATTTACTAAGCGGGAAGCATTTTTTCTGATGGTGCTGATCGGTTGAAACTCTGCATGTAAGAATAGCAATGCCTGTACCGCGGCCGGTGTTTCTATAGTTTCTTCAATACAGTTTCTAATGATCCACGTGCAAATGCAATGCAGTTATGCATTAAGAAAGAACCCCGAGGACTAACACTTTGATAAAAGAGTTCTCGCAGGGATAGGAACACTGTAGTGCGGTTAAAAATGTGTACATAAAAGTAATTTCGTTTATCTATAGAGTAGCGGTAGCGACTCGGAGACAAGTATATACATTTATGGAAGCGAGTTCGTTGCCAAAGACTATTAACAGGAGTCATCGCGTTTTCAATCGTTCTGAAAATTTCTTTCTTGAATGAAATAATATATTGCGCACCTGAAAAGGAGACTACTACGTCAAACCGCGAGCAGCAGAATCTACGCAGAATCTACACGCGGTTTGAGGTAGTCTCATTTCACTCCCGTGGAAATGAGATATTGCAAGTTCACTTTTATAAAATAGGAAAATTAAACGGGAAAAATTACAACCATAAAAAATACAATTACAAAAATATCAATAAAACAAATTGAGACCAAAAAAATTAGTATCACAACAATTTCATAAAAGAATTATGAACCAAAAAAATTATAAACCAAAAAATTGAAACAAAAATAATTGGGCCGTTGTACGTGACGAATTCGTGAGGATAAAATACAGGTAAATTAGGTAATGTGAGCTAGAAAAAAATCCACCAAGTCCGATTTTTTTTTTTACTTTTGGCTTATAATTTTTTTCGTTTTTAATTTTTTAATAAAATTTTTGTGATCCTAATTTTTTGCGTTCAATTTTTCTTTTTTTTTTTCTTTTTCGTTCGTCATCCGATGTGCTTGGCAACTTTTGCATTTATTTGACATTTTCTCTCTAGAAGGATAAAAAGTTTTACAACCATTGATTTCCATATGATTTTACGGGTGACTGCCGAAAGGGCATAAATGTACTTGTCTTGAGTTTTTTTACAGCATTCACCCTGTATTTCAGGTTAATTTTTCTTACGTTGGAATTCACACAAATTTATAAACGGCGTGGATTTTATATGGTTTACTCACAAACTAACCAAACCTCATAAAAGTAGAGTTTTTTCTCGTTTCCTTCGATTATACAAAACATTAGAGTTCCATTTTACTTCACAGCCGTACAAACATCCATATGAAAATATCATTGAAAAAAAAGAAAAACTTGATTCAATGTATATTTTAATAAAAAGCTATAAGAGAAAGAGAAAATGAGGGTAGAACAAAAGGAAAAAAAAGAAAAACTTGATTCAATGCATATTTTAATAAAAAGCTATAAAAGGAAGAGAAAATGAGGATGGAATAAAAGGAAAAAAGTTGAACCAGAAACAATCGGACAATCTCGCCGAGTATTTCGAAGTCCGGCACGCGTAGATGCGACGCAAAAGCATGTTAAGATGTCTTGTTCTCGTCAAGTGGCCGCTAGAAGACGTTCGGATGATTGCATACCTAATGAAAAGTGAACAAGTCCAGCTGAAGACTTCTGGGGACTGAAAAGCTCGAGATTTCTCCGTCTACGGCTCTTCCTCTCCTTTCCGCTTCGTTCTTTCTTTCGTTCGCTCTCTTTCTCTTCCTACTTCCCTAATCGTCAACGGGCTCTCAAAGCCAGAACACAAGTATAAGGAAAGACACGAATACATCTCTGCCTACGGATATAAGAGAGAGAAAAAAAGACGCCAAGAGGGGAAGTGGGGGGCGAAGAGAACGAGAGACGGTTCGGGTCAGTAGGGACAAAGAATTTGTGAGATTTCAACTAGGCCGTACAGCATTCATATTGGCCGATGGATGGTGGATGCTTTCGCTTTTTCGTCATGTACTCCATCGCGTGTGCTTGCGGGCACTTTCATGATAAATCACCACCCTATACCACAGCCGGGCGTGCACTATCGAACAATCGAAGTGCGCTCGAAGTGGGTCGAGTACTTTGCTGCTGTTGCTTCCTCGATGCCACTTTCCGGTCCCTTTTGTAGCTTGCAGCAAACGTGGATATGTACGTAACGGGAATCGTCAATTTATGTGTGTTCCAAGTTTGTCTTATTCCTGCGAGCAGCAGCAGGAAAGACGGTACGATTGATCGCTAATCGACGCGACAATAATAACCTTTCGAAACACCCATGTTCATTATTCATGAGTAATACCCCCTTAAGGGATAATACAACGCTTCCATCGTTATGTATTTCTGACAAAATAGCACTATACCGGTCTTGCCAAACATACTCTAATTCAATATGTCAAATAACCGAATTGCAGAACGGTCGGTATTTCAAAATTTTTCAAATTGTGATATCGGATTGGGGAAAAATAAGCAATTTGAAATTTTTATTGCTGATCGACACTATTTAGCAGATTGCGTGTTTAACCGGTTGACTGGTGAGCTTTTTTCCAGTTTTTGTGCCAAAACTGGTACGAGCCAATATGTTTGAAAATCACGATAATTTATTTCTGAGGGTTTTCGAGATTGCTGATTCCATTTTTATGTGATAAAGCATGAAATTTTTGGCAGTTAAAAATTAACAAATTTCACCCTGAACCCTTATTTTTCACATTTTTGGGGGTAGCGAATTTTGTTGATTTCGATGAAAGAGTCCAGTGTGATAAAAAACTAAAAATTTTCATGTCATATAGCATGAAAATCCATTGAAAAAACGAAAAATTTCACCCTCAACCTTCGATTTTCCCCATTTCTAAGGGTAGTGAGGTGAAAATTAAGTTCAAAACTCGACTCAGTGACCCAAAAAATCATTGTATACCAATTTTTGTCCAAATCGGTTGAAAATTGAAAAAGTTATTTCAATATGTACACATATGATACAAAACCAAAATGGGCCCGACTTTTTTTTGTACATATATGATCCAATACCAGTCAACTGGTTAATCAAATATTCCTTCTTTGAATTTGTATTTACTCGAAAATATATATTTCGATAGTTTTCATTACGAATGCAATTTCAACAGACGATATGAATATCAAAAGTTCATATTATTTTTGAATTCAAAATGGAGATGGTTGGAATTGGGGATCACCAGTTTGAGTGAGTGAGTGAGTGAGAAGCGTTGCATTTCTTCATTTTGATCGACTTTCTAGCGTTTCGCCATTTTGACCGTTCGACTTTTTGGTGTTTCGGTATTTCAACCTCGCAGTAATATTTCGTCTTTCGTTATTATATTTTCGAAATTGTGAATATTCATAGTATTGCTGGTTGTAGTAATTTATGAATCAAAAGAGTGATAGTCGAATTTTCAGAAAATCGATATTTTAGTCGTCGTTTTATGGGCGATCGTTACATTCTATTTTCGATGTAAACGTGCTTCGAACTTTGAAGTTTCTACTTTATTTATTTTCGATATTCAAAGCTCTAATCGAATTGATCTCTCTCCGTATTATATCATTCGAAGTTTAATTCGAAGTATAAACTCAAGATTTTTACTGTTCAAAATTTTTTCTCATTCTAACATTTTATCCCCACCCCTGCAAATGAGCAAATAAAAAATGACGTTATTTCGAACGACTATAATTTTTAATCTTCCCAAGTTCTGCGAAGCCCCCTTATATATTCATGTATAGAGCATGCCAGACGCCTATTCTAGTAGGTGTATAGATGTATCACGTGACTATATTAAGGCCCCTGCAGTCATTTTGACTAAGATTAGAGGGTCCGAATAACTTTTGATATTTGATCTAGAAAATAAAATAAATATTGATGGCAGTCAATCGGCCAGCAAATGCAGCCTCGAAAAAATGCATGACCGCGATAAAGCGGAGATTGCTTTGTGATGTTTTATATTGGGCACTGTGAGCAGAAAACGAAAAAAAACAGATAGTATTTCAGCGGAAATTGCTATCCAGCACGGAAAACGATTGAAAAAATCGAAACTTTAGAAGACTCCTTGACGCTCAACCGTAAATAAATTCTTTTTGCTATCGAATATACGTCTAGGTACAGTTGTAGAAGTTGTCGATTGCAATGTCCTGATTGCAAAAATCAAACACTAGGGTGTGCGGAAAAAAAACGATATTTTTTTTTTACTTTGCATCCAGCCGAAAAAGGTGATTCAAGGTGAAAAAAAAGAATCCCAGAAGGAGAGCTCACCAAAAAATTTTTTCGAATGGCGCTTTGCGTTTGAAGATTTTCCATAAAAATAACCGGAAATGATTGAGACCTCCGATCATTGTATCATAACTCTTCAGGAAAAAATCGCACAAAAACGACAATGATATGTTTTTATAGAAAATCGCTTCCCCTACAAAAAAGTCCTTATGAACATTCAGCTTGGAATAACCATTCTCGTACTATCACCCTTCGAAGTTGGATCGATAGAAAAAAAATTTTCATAAAACTGTCGAAATCAAATTTTTCGTTTCACAAACAAACTTCTAGGAACTTTTTCGTAGAAAATTACTTGCTCTTTTAGAAAATCGTTATAATTATTCGCATTTTATAATTTGAATAAAATTACTTATTTTTTATGATTTTCATCAAATTATTGTAAACATGTTTCGTGCTTGGTTTCCATAGGATAACAATGATTACCACTAAAAAACTCTTAAATATAAACTTTCCATCTCATTTTCATTACAATTGGGTATGAAACGAAATAATAAAAGAAACGACGTTTATCAATAATCGGGTTTCAAAAGTTTTTACTTTTTGCCATGATTTTTTTTCACCCGGTATCATACATAAAATTACAAATGAGGTATATATAAAATTACAAATTAACCCTTTTGCTTACACGAGGTAAGATTAAATAATACCCATTGCTATTTTTAAATGTGCGTTTATTGCAATTGGAGTATTTTTGACGATGAGCTTGCATTATTTTCAATAAATATTGTAACTGCTCTTCGTTTTTGGTCAATGAGCCGTTGTAAGCTCCTATCAAAGCGATGCCATTAGCCATGTCATTGACAATTTTCAAATTAAAAAAAAAAAAAACTAAGCAGCTTAAATAACTGGCATTTTCAGGCCATAAGTCCATATTTACCCTCAGAAAGCCATGGGGTAAATTAATTTGGTTGAAAAGGAATAAGGATTATTGTGTGACGCAATAGCTTATATCCTTTGAAAGCAACGTTTTGTAATCACTTTTTTCAATGATTACTCGCTCTGAAAGAATTTTAGATTTTGCTCGAGATTGCAACATTTTAGCCTTCACACTCACTGGTACAGCATTGTCGAAAAGAGCATTGTTCGAATAATAATAACGATTTTCTAAAAGAGCAAGTAATTTTCTACGAAAAAGTTCCTAGAAGTTTCTTTGTGAAACGAAAAATTTGATTTCGACAGTTTTATGATAATTTTTTTTCTATCGATCCAACTTCGAAGGGTGATAGCACGAGAATGGTTGCTCCAAGCTGAATGTACATAAGGACTTTTTTTTGTGGGGGAATCGATTTTCTATAAAAATATATCATTATCGTTTTTGTACGATTTTTTCCTGAAGAGTTATGATGCAATGATCGGAGGTCTCAATAATTTCCTGGGTTATTCTTATGGAAAATCTTCAAACGCGAAGCGCCATTCGAAAAAATTTTTTGGTGAGCTCTCCTTCTGAGATTCTTTTTTTTCACCTTGAATCACCTTTTTCGGCTGGATGCAAAGTAAAAAAAAAATATCGTTTTTTTTCCGCATACCCTAATAAACACTGTGGATAACGATTATATGAATTCTGGCAAGTGTATCGAATTGCTTCTCATATATTTTTTTTTTAGTATTTAACGAACATGCAGCAACAGAATTTTTAATCTAAGAAACAATTAGTCGCTCTGATAAATGTTTGTTAATTTACGGCAATGTATGTTGTTATTCTGGTGATTGCATCAAAGCGTTTCTGTTGTGATGAATTACACGTGTTTTTGGAAGGTCGTCTCATTTCGCCTGGCTTTTTCCTGATGTGTATGTTCCTTGTTACCATCCATTTTCCATTTTTCTCTTGTCAAAGAAAAAATTCGTCGTTTCCCTTTCTTCCTGAGCTTAATGTTCGCTTCTCCTTTCCTCGTTCTTCCTATTTCCGTTTTCTTTTTCAATTTTCGTTTTATTCTGCTCCGGCTTAGTGTACAAAACACTGCGCACTTCTATGTCCAATTTTATTTTTCTATTATTTAGAAATTTAGAATTTTCTCAGTTAATATTTTTTCGTTTGTCTCATAACGGGAACGTTTCGATACATTGACCGTCGGTTTTTATATACTCCCTACTCCTTCCAAAGACTTTACTGGAGTAAACGATTTACGCCCAGTTACTGGTTTTGAGTCGAAATTAAATTCTTTGACCACTTTCATGGAGACCTTCCATACGATTTTCAACGTATTCGACATGATTCCAATCATAATTTTATTTGATAACACGTGGCAAGTTGCAAGTACATGCATGCATCATGATTTCAAAACTGTAAATATTATTAAAATCACATTCTCATCTGAGCGGTTCGTTTTCATGCAAAAACGTTTGTATTTTAACGAAATTTGTGAATGTATCGTCCCAGGAACTCGAGTCAGCTCGTGCTTGGATCGTGTACGTATATAAGAGCTAAACTGTGGGGATTGACAAATATCCAGCTGACTCTTCCGATTACGAGATTGAATTCGTCCGACTGCTGTGAATAACGATTCTCGAATGCACCCTAATGAGTCTAGTGTCCTATCCATCCATCTATCGTGTGTGTGTGTGTCGAAATATATAGCAAGCAAATCGCCAAGAACGTGGAAAATAAAAAATGTCATTTCATCCAGTGAAGCTTTAATCCATTTAATTCTTATTTGTCGCGTTTGATTGAAGACATTCATATGGTAATCGAATTAACAAAGAGATTTCGATCAAAAAATTTAATCACAGTAATGGATAATAAAAAAATGTCTTGTCAAAATCTTAGGGCGCGAAGTTACTTTGTTCGTGAGAAAAAAATTAGAACGGATTCTCAAAATTAACACGGTCTCTTATGAGTTTCAGTGGTTTTCCCGTCTTTGTACATGGAATTTGCAGGCATTAACATAACAAACAGATTGAAAAATATCTGAAGAAAATGTTTGCAACTTCGGAAATTTTTTTCTTGAAAAATGGTGACTACTAACCCACATGTTACTTTCATGATGGGAACGTTGCAACCCCGCGCTTTTTGAAACCGGAAACTACGTTTTCCGATCCACGCAACTCACACTAGGAACTTCCAATAAAATATGAAAGATAGGTGAGAAAATATTGATGTAATTAATAAAAACTTGTTTTTTTTTTAGATATTTCTGCCATGTTTTAATTATGCCAAATGTTTGAACACTGATTATGACATGAACACGCGTGAAAAATTCTGTGAATAATAGCTATATATATAGACAGTACAGGTTACGAGGTCGTGGCGTTGCCAAACTCACTGGACCGGCTACGCTGGTCGCAATAATTTTTCTTTTGACTAACTCGGTACCAGATGAACTTCCTTACAATAAAAACTGATCAGTTCAACTAGTCTGTGGATGCCAATTGATTCTCCAGTGATAGCCGCAAAAAAATCGGCTGTTACCACTTCCGTTATAGAGGCCACGGTGTAATCCCAGACTCCTTTCGTATTAGTGTTTTTTCATTGCTTCCTTCAGATACACTTTTTGTGTGTTTTACCTCGAATACGAAAATTTCGGTTATTTGAATGGAGAATAATCACGATTATTTGAAGTGTTGGCTCTCAGTTCTATATAGACTGTTGGAATTAAATACCATGTCCACAGTCCTTTGAGCTACAAAACGGCTGAAACGCTTACAAATCTAACGATCGCGCAATGCTCTGTACAATTTGCGTTGCTTACATATTCATTGCGAAGCAAGCTAATTTTCACATTTTGACAACCATTTATCATGTTTATGTGCTAATGATTTTTTTTTATTGACACGAACTTTCATTGAGTACATTTTTAATGTTTATCATTTTTCAAAATCGATAAATGTCAAACAGATGCAACGGAACAATGCAAGCGACTTGTATGCTTCATTGAAATACGGAATGTCTCTACTATTCCATCGACAATTTTTTTACGATGGAATATCATTTCACAAAATACCTGGAAGGCCGAATTAGAATGGAAAAGATATCCGCATGAATGGAAAAATCATCGAACAAAGAATGGGGTTGCAATTTATTTGCTTTCAAATCTTCGTATACTTGTCGTACGAAACAGCACTTCAAGAGCGAGAGTAGTCCGAAAATCAGAACGCATTTTTCTTCCCAAGGTTGTATGAGATGTAAAACTTCTCAAATCATAATTTTTTGTTCAAGGACCCGTGAATAGGTAGATTTGTATCATAGAAAATCAGCACTGGCCTCGAAATTTTTCGTTGCTCAAACGGACTCACGTTATCGAGATATATCTAGAGAAGCGGTGTACTAGTCGAATCGTCATGCAGATTATATATTACAAAACTCGAAAAGGGATTTGCATTTGCAATCACATTGAAAAAATTACTCCTCGCTTTCGAGCTCATCATGTTAAATAAAATATTTTATAGCCTTTTACGTTAACGGAGTCCGAAAATCATTATTTCTCTATAAATTCGACGGTAGTTTTGCGAATGGTAATGTTTTGAAAAAATGAAAAGTGAGAAAAGTTAAAAACGTAGAATTTCTCATTGCAATTCCGCTGAAGTTTCTATTTTTCTATGGCTTCGTACAGGTTTGTTTAAAATTCTTTTTCGAGAGATGACAACAAAATCGTTCTTTTTTCTTTATTTTTTTTTGTTAGAGACCGATACGCTCGGTTGACAAAAAAAGGTTTTGGATTCGTTTGAAAATCAAGGAAAAAATATTGACATAGCGTGTTCCTGTCACGTTCGAACGAGTCGAATTTCAATGCCATGAGAAATTTCATTTTTCATGTAAAATAAATCGTGAAGTTGATCAAGAATGTCGCGGAACTATGTACGAAAATTGGAGTGACAGGTGCGGATTCGTTCTCGTGCAGAATCGTTCCGAACTTCAGACGAAAGCTGGAGATTTTATTAAAGGAGAACTGCGCCGGTGGACCATTGTTCTCGTTCACCATTATTTCCTTGCGTCGAGGTCGTCAGGAATCTTTTATCGCGCTATTTTTAGTCTCGTCAGCCGCATCCGTAATGAGGCAGGGTTCACATTAGCGAGTTATTTTTTATGGGATTTTTTTATGAAATTCGACTTTTTGAATGACCCTCACTCAAATTTTTGTATCTCCGATTCGCCTATGAGTGAGAATTTAAAAAAAGTCCATTTTTCTTACAATCAAGCGTAAAAGGGAAATCTCAACTAAAATCATAAATGCAAAAGTGTGTCTGTTGGTTTGTTGTTCGTTCACGCAGCGCCGGAGCAATGGATCGACGTGATCCATAGGCCGAGACGAATATATAGGTTACTTTAATATCCGAAAAAATACATGTTTTCTGCGGGAGCGTGTTTCACGCTTCCTGAAACAACTGAATGGATTTCCATGGAATTTGATATATAGAGGCATGCCCGGCTTTGGAAAACGGACACAGGATACTTTCCATCTCAAAAAATGGACATATCCTGTGGGCTAGTAATTGTAACTGTAACTCTGTAACTGACGAAAACGAAGAGAGTTGAATAAAATTTGGTTAAATTTGAAAATATTAATATGGATATGTAAGCGACATTTGCAAACTTTGAAAGCATAAAGAAATGAAGGTTTTTTCATTCGAATTCGAAATTCTAATAGAGTGTGAGGACGTCACAGCTGTTCGAAAAGTACAGCCGATAAAAATTGGGGATACGCGAGTTACGAGGAACGGAAGTTAAGAAACGGAATTAAAGTTACTACTGGCATGGGGGCAGATGTCACAGTTGGGCATTCGGCACATGGGCACTTGCTATTACTTTTGGGGAGCATGTCGTATGAGTAGTGTTGAATGGCGGGATACAGGAGTGGCAAAGTAGTAGGTGTATATCTACTCAAGTAACGAAAGATTTGCTATACTGCCAAAAGGCCATCATGCACAAAAGAAGATAGCTGCTATGATGCGCAAGGGAGTGATACCCCATATAGAGAATTTACAGATTTACAATAAATATTCTATGCGTCTATAAATGGCAGTCGCTTTGAGAATGCGTCAGACGTATTTCTACTCCAAGAAGTCTATATATTCCTCAATGTTACTATACAGATTTCATCATTGGATGAGTAGGGTTCAATATGTCAAATAATCAAATTGTAGAATGGTCGATATTTCGAAATTTTAAAAGTTGTATTATCAGATTAGAGAAAAATATGTAATTCGAAATTCTTATTTCTGATCGACTATTTAGCAGATTACGTGTTTAACCGAATATTTCTTCTTTGAATTCGTATTTACTCGAAAATATATATTTCGATAGTTTTCATTACGAATGCAATTTCAACAGACGATTTGAATATCAAAAGTTCATATTATTTTTGAATTCAAAATGGAGATGGTTGGAATTGGGGATCACCAGTTTGAATGAGTTAGTGAGTGAGACGCGAGTATGGGTCAGTCGACTAACCTCACTTGGAATTTTCGAAATCGAAATTCTTTTACACAGTTTGATCGATTAAAAAAAGGCTCTGCCAGCCTACGCAGAACGATGGCAAAAATCGACTGACAGAGCCTTTTTTTAATCGGTTAAACTGTGCCAAAGAATTTCGATTTCGGAATTTGGAGCTATCTCTCTTGCACTCACGATTGCAATATATCGACTGATCCATCCTCTTAAGCTCCGTTGCATTTCTTTATTCGCATCGACTTTCTAGCGTTTCGTCATTTTGATCGTTCGACTTTTTGGTGTTTGAGTATTCCAACCTCAGTAATATTTGGTCTTTCGTTATTATTTTTTCGAAATTGTGAATATTCGCAGTACTGCTGATTATAGTAATTTATGAATCGAAAGAGTGATAGACGCATTTTCGATTCGAACCTTAAAGTTTCTACTTTATTTATTTTCGACATTCAAAGCTCTAGTCGAATTGATCTCTCTCCATATTATATCTTTCGAAGTTTATAAACTCGAGATTTGAGCTGTTTGAAATTTTAGTCATTCCAACACTTTATTCCCAATTGGATTTTTTGGGGAGGCGTCACATGTATCGACGTACCAGGAAGGATGTACATACGCATCGTACCAGTCAGTCAGTTGACAGTCTTTCCATATTTTTTTAAAGGAATTCCGCCGGTCATTCCTATTAAAACACAATATTAATATAAAAGCGTTATCTTAATTTTTTAATCGTAAATAGTGTTTAAGTTAAGTTCATTGCAGAAAATATTTCATTCCGAGTTTTTTACATGATTGATAGTACATAGCGAAAAGGCAACACGATTGACAACGTTGAACGTAGTCAGTTTAGATCAGAGATGACCATGTACAACCTTAAAAAGTACAACTGTCACTTCAATTGAAAATATGATATAGGTTGCACTATATATGATAAGTAACGTATGGGCTTGTAAAATTTCAAGATCCTGCAAACATTTGTTGTCTTCGATTCAATACTTCTAATTCAAATGGGTGTTGACCCCCCGTTTTTATCATACCGTTAAGGTTGTTGCTAAATCTTTTTAGAGGGTGGGGGTAAGAGACGAAGCTTCTATGCTAATACATTGAGTAACGTCAGCAATGCCATTTTATAGATACTGAATGATTACTATTCACTTGGATGAACAACGCGAAAATCTTCAAGTGTGTGAATGGTAATATTAATTATTATTCAAAAATACGTTTATTTTAATCACTTAAGGTTGGATAGAACATTTATTCTCGGTTATTGAAAATTACGTTGAAATAAAGCCAAAGTTTGGTAACATTGCGTAATTTCTTCGTACTCAGCTATTAAATTGGGTCGGATGCAGTGAGCCCTATGCCTCTGTGTACGTGTTACTTGTTTCGCCAGGCGTTTTTGGACGTTATTATGTCAACGACTGCCTGCGACTAACCTCACTTGGAATTTTCGAAATCAAAATTCTTAGACACAGTTTGATTGATTAAAAAAAGGCTCTGTCAGCCTACGCAGAACGATGGCAAAAATCGACTGACAGAGCCTTTTTTTAATCGGTCAAACTGTGTTAAAGAATTTCGATTTTGAAATTTGCAACTATCTCTCTCGCACTCATGGTTGCGATATACCGACTGATCCATCCTCTTAAGGAAGTCATCGCTTTTAAACCGATTGCATCTTATGAAGTGAGGTGTAAAAAAAAATCAGTTAAATTTTCAGACAGTTTAGGAGCGTCGTTGCTGAGAAAAATCAACAACAATTAGGGCCAAATAAAATATAACCTTATGGAAGTCAAGACACATTCAGTGATATCTCCGTAAAAAATGATGCTAAAAATATGAAACTTTTTGGGCAACATAAGCAAGGCTTGCTGAATGATGTTAATTTTTTTTCAGATTTATTAGGAGATTTGCTGAGATTATATTAATAATAATCTGTTTCCCGTGCAGTTTTTTGAGGCTAGGATCGTCACCATCCGTGCTTTCGACTGAGTTTTCACCAGTTTTTCTTCGTTTTTTTCCGACTCTTCTTTAAAGTGTATGCAACATTGCCAAACTGTAAACTGGCCTAACTTTTGAAAGGTACAGGTCATAACTTTTGGGTAAAAAAATGACTGTACGGCCTCAACTTCCTTAACTCGATATGATCGTATGCAGTCACATATTTTCGGGAATTTCTTGTCATTTAAGTCGGTAAACTATTTGTTCTTTTCAGTAAAATCATTCTATATATCGTCCTGATCCGAAGTGTCGTTCCTCAAATTCTCATTGCAATGAAATAACATTTTCACTCAACTTTGACATTCAAATTCTCCAAAATGAGTTCGGTAACCTCAGTTTTCCTTGAAACAGTACATTCAGCAGATATTCATCAACAAATAGAAACATTTTTATAGATATCTATTTACCTCAAAAATGTTAAGCAACAGCCTTAAATTCTCCGCGATTCAATTCATATAAGTAATGGTTTTAATCTTTGCTATCTAATTGAGAAATATATCAAATTTTGAGTTGAAAACGATTGAAAGGGGCAGTAATTCATTGTAGCCATAAGCGACATGTTAATTTCTGTACTTTTCGACTACTAATATTTCAACCAAACAATCGATAGAGGGTCTTGAAGTTTCACAGATATATAGAAAAGAAATCTGGGATCGTAAGACATAAAAAAATTAGAGTGTTATCTAAAAACAGCTCTCGCGCCTGTACATTTTTAAGAATTATTGTGGATCATTAAATCCTGATACACGTGAATTCCAGAATTGTTTAATATCAATGATATTTTTTGAATTGTGGATGTCATCGTCAGTAACCTTTATGTGTCTTGTTCTACCGTTCAATTAAAACGCGACCTTCGTTTAGTGTTTTCATAAAAAATTTAAAAGCGTTTTTATTTTTACGAATGGGCAGAATCATATTAATATATTTCAATTCGATTTTGCTTAATTAATCTTAGATCATATAAGGCTGATAACTCAATGGACAAATGTAATCAATTTAAAAGGTGTCCCATTATATACTGACAGTATATTCAGAGTTAATTAAAGTGCATTAACCCACTTATCACTTTTCGTTGGTTTGCCTCTCCACTATTTTCGTATATCTTATCTCGCTTGCATTTTCTCTATTTCGTCTTGCTTTTCACCTTGTAGAGCACGACGACATATCCCGAGGTGGATTCATTATTTTTCAGGAGTGAACCATGGCAAACGTGAGAGTCTGAGCTATTCGAATGAATAAAAGCAAATCGTTACAGTGTATAAGATTCCAAAGGAAAGTCTTTACTGAGATGAGGAATATCATTCGTCATTTATTATTAATATCGCTTCTGATATTTGAAGCGTATATTTGTTAATGTTTAGTCGAACTACGAATTGTCGCTCAATTTTTATTCAGATTGGTCTAAACATTTTTTGCATACGTACACCAGCAAAATTGCTCAATTTTTTCTTCTGTATAAATTTTTTTTAGAACTTATCACATCAGCTTAAATGGTGAACGCAAGTTTTATTTTTGCCTCATATAATAAAAGTTTATTCACATCAGAATTTGCCGCTACAAAGTGGTGATGAATTTTTCAATGCATACTCTTGACATCTCGGAAAAAATGCGACTTTAAAAAATTTACGGTCGTGGTTTGTATGAACCGAGAGTATAAGACTACGAGGAGGGTATGAGGGTGAATAGAATTTTTGGGACGTTGCCCGGTATCTCGCTGAAAATCGATCGCAAATGTGCATTTGGTGGAAATTTCTTTTTACTCTTGCTCAACCGCCGACCGCTGACCGAATAATAAATCTAAATGAAGAAAGGCTTTTATTCTTATTTGCAAATCCTATGAAATTAGATCTCGCCTTTAACAGTTCACGAAGAGCCCGAGGGCTGGACCAATACGAAGGAATATGAGAGTTATGAATGCAAATAAAAAACACTCTTACACTTATTTGCATGTTTCTGTGAAACTCTCCTTGAGGATTTTCACCAGTCTTGAGCAAATTCTTCTCAAGGGTCTTTCAGGCAATGAAAACTACCCTTGAAAGGCTACAAAGTATATCAAACAAAAATACTCTATTTTCATCAATTTTGAATAATGAGAAAAGTGCATGAACACTAGGGTGGGTAAAAAAAATCGACTTTGTTTTTTTTTTTTTTCAATCCGTCACAGAAAAATTAGTTCCTAGGCACCTCTAGAAAGTACTCACCAAAAATGAGCTCTTAATATTAAGGGAAAAATCCTCCTCATCACCGTTTTCTATATTCATTTCAGTCTCATATAAAAATGACCGTATTTCATCTTTAATCGATTGTGAAGCCAGTCTCCCCCACATATTTTTGTAGGAAATTGAACGCTCTACAAAAAAGGCCTCCTACACTTTTTTCATTAACCTAACCATTTACAAGATATTCGGGGTTAAAGGTTGCAGAACTTATTGAAAAAAAAAATTGTATTTTTAGTTTGGTTACTTACTGAAAAATAATTATTGTCAAATGAGTACGGCATAGTTCCGTAAAAAATTGAAAGCTCTACAAAAAAGGTCTTCTCGGTTTTTACTCTAACCGATTACTCTCACACTAGCACAGCTCCATTAGCCACATGAAATGTCGAGGAGGCGCTTCAACAATTTGAATGGGAGTACGAAGAGGAATGCAGTGAACTATTCTGCTATCTGATGAATAATTGAGAGCTTCAATTGCATTTCGCATACTCAATGGTTGACAATTCTTTGTTTGGCGAATAAAAATATAAAATTGGCTTAGTTTTCCACATAATATTTAACGACGCTGAAATTCACAACGTTGGAGTTCAACGAAATGAATGAAAAAAATTGGTGTAGATTGAAAAACTACGAATTGTAAATTCGGCAGGGAACGAAATTGGAGAATTACTGAAATAATTGGAGGGTTTTTTACATCATTTCATTGGAGTCCAACGTTGCAAACTTCAGTGTCATTAATATTATATTTATTATTATAGATGATAAAGTACTGGCCTCTCCCCTGAAAATTCGAACCGTTCCCGTCGTACCCGAAAGTCCAGCGCATCTTTCCGAAGATCGCGTAGATAACTCGGTACTGATGAAGTTATCTATATGTGGATTTCGATTTCGCAATTAAGCTGACGAAAATGCGGTCAAGTCTAATGTGAAAAAATATGTTTTTTTCGTCGACTTCCACTGCTTTGTGAGTAAATTTTGAAAATAATCATATTTTTGAGCCGCTCGAGAGTAGTTTATCCCTTTAAATTGATCACGAACTCCGAAAAACAGTGTTCCACACAGTGTTCACTGTACGAACCGATACCCAGCTAAGCGGCCTCCATTCAAGTATTAGCTTCGCCTGAAGCTACTTGACCTGGCGAATCGGCAAAGCAACACTCATCCTTGTAGGTTCGTTAGAACACTCGTTGGCACTATTTTATTGAAAATAGTCGCGTAAAATTCATATAATTACATATCTAGAGAAATAATCTTCTATGACTCGTTTTTAAAATTGATGATTGACATTTTTCAAATTTTAGGCAATATTATTCTTCCTATCATTCGATCGAAAAACTATTGTGTGCACATCTTGAGTTAATATTAAAGAGTAGAATTAAAATTTATTTAACACATAAAGTTAGAACAATCCTGAAAATAATGATTAAATAGTGTGTATCATCTACGAAACGAGTTTGAAAAACTTTGACTATGCAAAAAAATTCTTTCGTACCGTACGACCTTCAATGTCATGAAAGATGGAGAAAGGTGCTTTTAGTCTGTGAAAAGTTTGCGTCGAAAGCTTTTCATCTGACTTGTAAAACCGCATTAAAGTATTAGGAAAGCATTTCATCCAGTCTTTTTGATGAAGGTAGAGAAAATTAGATATTTAAAATGACGTAAATGATTATTATTTTTATAGTGAAGCGTGAATTTATTTAAATGTACAAAGAAGCTTGACCAGCTATTGCATGGCTGTTAATGAAAAAAACGATAATAATTAATTTTACTTCATGGGCATTACTCGTACATATATTTATAGATCGCCAAAAGGTTCAAAGGGAAAAAAACATTCTCTGAAAATTCTCCACAATATGGAAATGCAATCATAATATTATTTGGGTTGTAAAACGTTGGACCGAATTCTTCATCCACCACAAGCACATCTCGAAATAATGTTCATGCAAAAAGTGTAGTGATAAATTTACATATAATTTCGCGACGTGGCGGCCTCTCATTTTCAATAATTAATCCCAATCATAAATTGTTTTCATGTTTGTACCCTACTTCTGAGCGGATGTATAAAATTTCTTTTTTAGCGAATTTCGATTGTATACCGAAATACCTGGAATTTCCGATAATCGTGCTGCGAAAATCTGGTTTAAAAAATGGCTGAAACTTTTGTTTTCATTGATAAATAATCCATTCGACCTCGTCAATCTACATTTTTTTCATTACTCGTGGTTCTGAAAATAAATTTCCGATTAAAAGATAATTCCTCCATCCACGGTTAGCACTCTTAGTTGTCGAATAATAATTTGTTAACAATTCGTTCGTTTTTGTTCATTAACGTTGCTTCCAATTAAAAGATGATTTACAAACGAGGACGAAAAAAATTTTGGAATTTGCGCTCGATTTTACAGTTTTTTTTCTCCGAGTAAGTTCCAATAACATATTTCGAATATTTACAGTAAAAAATCTCACTAACTGGTAGGATCCACTCCGTTCTCGACGGGACATCTCTGCTTGATAGTCGTCGAAGCTTTGATCGGTGGCCAACAAAGGATCGAGTCCCATGCCCAATTGCACCAGATTTCTGTAATTCGATACGAAATTTAGACTTTTATTGGTTAACTAATTCTCGCCATCGCATTCACCTAAACACGTGAGTGGTCTGCGATATTGAAACTGAATTTTCGTACATGTATATTTAGCTGATTTGCACATAATAAATTTAATGCTAATATATACTCATATTTCCATACGAAAATTGAAATTTACCAAGGCTTGAAAAAGCATTGAAGTTATGAGGTCGAAAACATTGTAATCTTGGTGTAAAGATAAGTGTCGATGCCATGACGAGAATAAATGGTCGAAAAATAGCGTCATAAAATGTTTTACCTCCTTCAGGAATGAGGAACTGCTGATATCGGAGACCGCATAAAATCTGCGTATTATTTGCACCACTTGAACTACCGACACTCGCAATATCGACCATTATTTCACATTTAACTTAACGACGCGTAAGTTGTTCCGGAATCGTCGTCGTCTTTTTCTTTTCGGCATAATTGCCTTACATTATGATTTTTAACGGTGTTTTTTTTCGCAAATTATATCATCCCCTAATAACCGCACTCCAATGAAGGTGCTTCAATTACACTATAATTTATAATGAATTTATAGACATCGAGATATTTCTTATCATTGTTTTCCATTGATTTTCAAAAATATTCTTTTCAAAGGAAAGTTTTGATTTTACTAGTTTTATTTTTATAAACTTCTAGAAGTGCCTTATTTTTTATCATCGTTGTCACTATAATTGGAACTATTGTGAATGAAATTGGAGCTATTTAAGAAGTCTTAGAACTCGAATAACTTTTTAATTTTTTTGCACACTTGTAAGATTGGCCAGCACTTTTCAGCTTTGCAATCGATTCGATCGGAGCATGTGTTTCGCTTCGTTTGTTCAGCCAAATCACTGTGACTTCATCTTTATTCGTTCGGTCTGCTGTCCGCTCGTTTCATCATTCATCAGTGAAGTAAACATCCCTGCAAAAAAAAACTTTTTCAATCACATAAATCCAACTGAAATTGTGAGAGCGGTATTGCTTTATGAGAGTAACAAAAACTGTGAGCGAGTTAAAAATTGAACTATTGGTTCGTTCCTCCATTCATCGCTACATTTTGTAAACCCCGCTGATGGATCTTTCAAATATTTGTTATATTTTAAAACAAAGATTTTTGCTTGTAACAGCTGACAAAGTCGTTGATTAATTAAATAGTACTTTCTACCTTACGAACTGTATCCGATAACAGAAATTAAAAGTATGAAAAACGTCGATTCGGGGAAAGAAAACACATTTTTAAGGATAAATCATTGTTAGAGACTTTTTTCGAAATACAAAACAGTCCAATAGAGATGGAATTTCAAACATTTATTGGAAATGCGACAAATGTATTGTAACGAGACAGCCCTGGCACGATTTCTGGTTTCACAGAAGTCTGTCAGAAGGCTAGACGAATACAGCGCTCTCACGTCAACGGAGCACCACCCATACGCTTATAAGACTCCCAACCTTTCTTTTCTCCTCCTCCTTGTTCCTACTAAAATTGTACAAAAACAAAGAATTAACAGAGCTTATTATTTCTCGATACATGGAAGGTTGCTTATCGCAGTGCGCTTTGAGCGAGGCTATGCCCGATCGCGTCACGTTATAGACAATAGTGAGCATTAGAAGCTTCCATGCTGGACGAAAGTATCCGTTCTTGAAGCTCAAGTTCGAGCAAGGCTCCTTCGGTTAGCAACATGAGAAAATCTGAACGCTTTACCTGCTCCAGGCAAAATCCATCTGACACCACTCCTACGTGAGAGAAAAGAATCTAAAAAATCTTAAGTTCGGATATTTAGGAAATTAACTACCTCCCGAATATCGAAACCTTTCAGTATATGCAACGAAATGTTCTAAAAATAAATGGGATAGGAACTGTGTGTAATTTTTGTTCTTTGTGGTGTTGTTCAGTTTTTTCCATAGTTCCATTCAATAATCCGTTTGGCATTGCGTAACTCCTCCGACCTGATATTTTCTCGAGCTGATTATGCAAGCGTATAATTAAACGCGAGAGTTGTGGAAGATTATTATGTGATGGAAGCTAAGGAGGCCAATCGATACCAAGTCTCATTAAACATTTACTCTCTAATTATTCTATGTCATATCCGACCATTCCAATAAGATAATCTATAATTGGTATGAAATTGGAGACAGCAAGAAGGAAGGAAAGAGTGTAATTTATTATATTCTTCACAGAGTTTTATGAGCCTAATGCTTTACTTCAATCATACTTTTTCCCACTTAACTAATTCCTAATTTCCCGAGAGACTTTACATTGAGAAGGAGTGCCCGTACAGCCACTCTTTCCCAATACTCTTACTTAGGGCACGGTATTTGAACAAGGGCCTGAGGGAACTGTGGAAAAAAACTGCTGACATAACAGCTATATTTTTACTGTCGATGAGTTTCAACTGATTAGCCACCAAACGAAACTCAAGAAAACTGCTTTCCACTCAGTAGATGCTGCGCGAAAACCGATGCATGTATCGACGGTGACCGGACCAAGTAATGGCCCCACACCCGACCGAGAGTGGCAAGAGTTCATAAATAATATTGGAGATTGACGAAGTTATACAGCAACCACGTACCGTTATCGATAGAGAATAAATGCTTGGTATTTAAAATATATGAAACCTCATTTTTCATATAAAATCGATGAATATATTAAAGGTTCAACCTGCTTGGACGATTCAAGCTTTTCCAGAATAACTTGAAAATTTTGATCCGTCAAGTTTTGTACAAACGGGTACACTCGTTCTATGGAGGCCCTATATCTTGAAGCTCTGGGATTGTTAGTGGAAGCAGGAAACTGTAAAAAACTCTCGACCAAGGCCTCCCTAATATGGCTAGCATCGGAATGCAAGTGTTCATTTTGATTCAGCAATCCGACGGACAAGCTTAACAGAATATACGAAGGAAAAAATACATTCGGTTCACGAGCTTCCAGAAAAAAATGCACCCCTTAAAACTTTTGTGGAATTCTGTAATTTCTGTCAGCGTAAATAAGAGGATGACTCCTCGGGTCATGTCAAGCAGAGTTTCCATTCACCAAAGAATCGCAAAGAGAGAGAGAGAGAGAGAAATGTAGAGAAAGGAAGGAACGGGGAGAAAAGTAGAGAATCGCGAATAGCAACGAAGGGAAAAAGCAGAGAAACGGAAGAGTGGTTGAGGGAATGGAGGAAAAGTAGAAGCAGAATCGAAAAGGGCAATGTTGACATATATATGTGTACATTATTGTATAACTGTATAACCCTCCTTGTGTGAAATAGATTTCGCAGAAGTTCTTTCACTTATTTTCCTTCAAAGAGATTTTTTTGTTCTTAACGTTTCCTCCGAAATGGAAAAAATTAAGTTTAGGAAGGATCAGAACGTAACAAAAAATAAATACAAATGCAGACAGAGATAAAGAAAGACGTGTGAGGGATACATGTGCGAGTGATTTGGCAATAACGGAAAAAAAGTGCATGGAACGTTGTTGAAAACAAAAACACTTTGTTAAAAAGGGCATGCAGTCATCATCCAACAATTGTTGATTTCCAAATTTCCAAAGAGGCATAACGTTCCACACAGGAGTCTCTTTTGGATTCCCTAGGTCCTCATCGTGTACAAAACACAGTTAAGAATAGTTCAGCATACATTTGTATGCGAACATTTTATATCAGTCCACTTCTGAAATGACACGTGAGCAAGGCTTAAACATCCCTGTCATTTATACACACACACATCCTCAAGCAATTTTATCACCCCCATGTAATCATGGATCTGCTTTCAACACCCTCATTTACAGAAAATTCTTGTACATGGTGCGTGGTGAGGTTTTGTTCACACGTAGTCATGTCAATCGTTTTTATGATGCACGTCATTTTTTATGATTTCTTGCTCCTGGTCTTATCCTTCAGCGTCCTCGCTGCTATTATTTTCTCTTATCTCCATTATCACGATGCTCAACTTTTGTTCATTTAGACCTGCATAATTTTTGTGCAGTGGGCACAGTGATTGCTACATCGGCGCTACAACCATCGATTTTTCTTAAACATTTGTTCCATTTATGAAGGCCTTCTCGTCCTCTCATCTCACTTCTTGATGCGCAAGTTTTGAGGAAACATGTAGTTCTCTAGCTTAAGGTATTCAGTACTGTTGTGGGATTAATATTTTTAAAAATGAGACTTTCTGACCATCTAGTTTCGTAGGTATCGACTGATGAACTGTGTTATTTTTACGTGACGCGGAGCGGGCGCATGACCAGCTGTGACGACGTGGCGACGTGGCAACAGTGTACGGTGCGGTGAACCAATAAGCGCAATACAAAATAATATGAAAGCTTTTTTCTCAAACGTTTGACCACCTTTCTCGATTGAATTGCCATTTGAAGACTTTTTAACTTCTTTCGTAACGAATAAATGAGATTTTGAGGAAACACATTGACACTTTGACGCTCAACGCTATAGTAATACTGGAAAATGGCATTGTTACCACGATTACAATGCTACTTTTTATATGTGTGGAGGACCTATTAGTGCGTGAATCGTGATTGTGTAGGACAGACAGAGTGTACAAGCTTTCACAAAATCGTGTAGCCGGCAACACCGCATAAGCATTGGATTGCATTGTAAGCCGCGGCCCAAACTTTTAGCTCGTACGTGTACATTAAGGTGGTCCTTATTTGAGGATGAAATTTTTTTTTTTTTTCAATTTCTCCCCTGATTCGATTCGAAATCACTAAAAAAAGACACCAAGAAAAAGCTGGGGTCAGTGGGATGATGGGAAATGGTGCCGGCATTCTTTTTCTATCTGCAAATCCCGTCAAGCCCTCCAAGTGTGCTCGAAACCCTTATCAATCGTCATTAAGAACAACGATTCAAGTATTTATGTATCATATAGTCGTTGAAAATTGAAATTACGTTACGCGTAATTAATTAAGGAGTTAATAATCCGATGATTTTTTTATTCTTTGCTCCGGAATTTCGATAATAGACAACTTTTCTATCGTTTTTCAATTCGTGGAGAGAATTGTATTTTCTAAAATTTCTAGATCACTACTTCCTCTGATATTTTCTTCATGACCTGGAGTAAAAACGGTACTATTACATACCATTACTGAATTTGTGTGTCTATTGTTTCCGGAATCCATTGCTCAATTAGCCTTTTTTCAGCACCAATGAAACAAAATATTTTTGTTTCGTAGGCTTATGTCAGCTTGTCGAGAATAATCAAAGAAATTTATCTAGGAAGCGACCTCAAAATCACGTCATTGCTCTGTTTATACGGAGTTGGACGTACTTTGTTGTCATCATCGATTGAAGAGAGATCGATATATCGGTGTCTTTATGTGAATTCTTATATCTAAGGAATTCTTTTAGAACGTGATAGTCAGACGCTATGTTGAGAGACACGGAATAAAAGAATTGTTTTGAGCACTTGTTTGTCAAAAGTTAGTCGAACGCAATGCCGAAAGATTTTTCATGAATAATTCGCAATAAGATGCAATTCCTGAACCATCGGGCGTTTTATGTCGGTATTTCATATGAAAGTTATTAAAGAATTAAGATTAATTAAGGAGATTAAATTTCAAGGATAGAATTTGTAATTAAGATGGCTTGGGCTATGCCGAGGGAACTTATAAAATATCAGGCAAAAAAACATCGCTCTAATATAAAATGCCTTTTTTTTAAATCGATTCGGACTTGCCGGCACCATTTCCCATCATCCCACTGACCCCAGCTTTTTCGTGGTTTTATAGTGATTTGAAATCGAACCAGGAGAGGAATTTAAAAAAAAAAATTTCAACCTCAAAGAAGGACCACTCTAGTGTACATACACCTTAACATTTTGTTACCTGTAATCGGTATATAACTTTCGTAATTTTAATAATCACGAACCCTATAATTATAAAATTTATATCAATAGCCATGTAACTTCCTCTTTCTTCGTATAACGATTCGAACTTTCATTCACGGACTTTTGAGAGTGGAATAAATGCGTTATGAATTTGCCAGACGTTTAATATTTCTGTGTACAAGTGTCAGACATATCTTTTATTTACTTCTACATTTCTTCAAAGATTCGAAACGGAAATGTGTATCGAAATTCCGATTGTTCTTGGAGGTTTCCGCAAGACCTTTCATACACTATGATCAAGTTTTGATCTTCGGAATGCAATAAAACTACTTTTTTCCAATACTTCTTCACATTTTTCATATCTTTCTTTACACTCAATCGTAAAAATGAAGTTTCCATTTTCGAAAGCAAAAAGTAGATAGGAAATGCCACATTTTCTTCTTTCGTTGTAACACACTCAATATTCTTTTGTGAATTGAAGAACTGTGATCGATTGCACTACTCCGAGCTAATACCATCCATTTTTCGGTAGTCATTTTTCAACACGAAGTAAAATCTTTTCGGTATTAACTTTGTTTACGTAATGATTATTGGGTAACTGTCAAACACTTTTTATCAACGTTATAACGAATAATTCGAAGAAATCTGGTCCACGCGCGTTCGCGCCCTCACCGACTCTTTCGGGTTTCTCTTTCGAGCTCACTTTAATCATATCCAATATCGTTTTCTCACATCGATTTCCGAGAGGTTCAATTGGTCTCGTGAATTCAATTGTTGTTCGTTTTAGAGCACATCAATAACTTTGAATGCTGCAACGTTTTCATATTACGATTAGACGTAATAGCCGGCCGACTGAGAAGATTCATTGGTTCGCGACGATTCTGAAATTTAGGGAAATTGACAAAGGATTTGCTCCACTTTGAGCAACATGTTTGAAATCCCTGATCAAGAACGTGCTGGCGAAGTGGTCTTTGAGGCGTGCGTTTATGTAACGTTTGTATGTCCATCAACGGTATTTTACTCCTCGCTTTGGAGGAGGCCAATCCTTCATCCCTCCCTGTATCATTAAGGTCTCAAGCTTCCAGGCATTCATTTAATTTATCACGCTCGATAACTTTGATATTTATTTCGTTTCCACAATTAGAGATTCAATTAGATTTTCCTGCACATTCCAAACAGACTTTAGTGCTAATAAAATTCGTTATTTCGTACATCATTGTAATAAATTGATGAAAAATATTTTTCCATGAAATTTTTCTGGCCAGATTGTCGTCAGAAAACTTTTTTCCACCAAAGGAACCGTCCAATGTTCAAGTTAAATAAATCGACATGAACATAGAATCTGAAGCTATATTGAAAGAGAAAATTTCATTGCGGTCTGCGCATATCGGTGCAGATTTCGAATGTAAAAAAAAAAAAGAGAGAAACCCACGGCCTTGTGAAACTTGAAATGCCAAAGTATTGACAATAGTAAAATAATCTATTTTGTTACATACTAAATCAGGATAAGCATTCACAATGAGGAAAAAAGAATTTGTCGACAGTCAGATATTAAGCTGCACCTTCGTGGATGATATTTTATTTCGTCTTTATGGAGATGAACGAGAAATTCAATTTACCGTATAGAAATCTCTCGGTGAATGATATACCCAACGACGTAAGAAGTGCTAAGAGTCGTAGGACATGTAGTTTTATTTGAAATTCTCGACAGGGTGCCGGAGGTTTTCACCGACGGTGACGACGTCAGTGAAATGGGACAATCGATACCACGAGGCGGTTGCCTATGTATGCATATGGCCAGAAGTGCAAGGACAACTTTTTTGTGGGTCGTGCACTCTCCCGAGAACTTCATTCTATAAACCAACACACTTTTTCAGTTTTTACCAAAATCTCCTCTTTCAAACGATTATTTATTGTATAAATAAACAATTAATTGTTAATAAATATGTACATTAAAAATAGTCGAATTGAAAATTTTTAGTGTTTCTACGAATTTCACTTTTTTCATCGACCAAAAAGATTTCCGAAGCATCTCAGAAAAGGACGTCAAACCCAAAAACTGTGAGCTGACTATGAAAATTTCCTCCGAATAAATTAACTTTTCCCCACAATTGTACAACATGCGGGATTTTATACAAATTAAAGTAAATTTTTTCTACTTGACTTCATATTGATCCGGAAAATTAAAAACTCAGAGATTATATTTCTAATGGTTGATAGTATTCCCGAAAAATTTGAGAGACTCTTAGCGACACAAGGTCTGAACGCGCTATACGGCTAACATCCGTTTCCTAAATTCGAAATTGAAGTAAACAATGCATCCATCTCACTGTTATGTAAGAAGAAACTCCTCCCGGGGAACAAAACCGAGACTCCAACACATTGGTGGTCCCTGTAACCATGTTTTCCAAAAAATTTTCAGAAATGAACAAACACTTGAAAAATTTCAATTTACAAACACTTCAAAATTTATATCAATTCGAATAAAGTAAAACAAAAGTGAGTTAACTGTTTTTCGTGGAAAGTTAAATTTTGATATCTCAGTAAATTATAGTAAATTGAACTCTACGAGAATATAGTAATCGAGCACAGAAGCTTGAATGTTTTTTTTTTTTAAATATTAAGGTAGTTCGATAGCTAAGTACTGTATAAAAATTAGGGTGCAGCCCCCTTCCTGTATGATCATTATTCGTTGTGAAATATGTTCCAAAAATCATTCAAATTATCGTTAATGATCAGTAAAAAAATATACGGTTACGATATTTTACTAAAATTTCATAATTGTCTGTGATTTTGGAATTTTTATATTTTTTATTTTGCATACGCCCCTCTCAAAATACATCTTCATGCCGTATGAATATATATATACGAGCATACAAATTAACACTAAGAAGCGCGTGAATGATGGCAACACTGCGTGCACAGGCAGCTGTCTGAGACGAGCACAGCCTCCTCAAAGGTGATGATCAGTGATAATCATGGCTTGTCTTACGGGACAGCGTTGCCACGTCGCGAACCTTGAAATTCTCCCACTCAAATTCTCATACGATTTTTATTACAATCATGTTTTTCTCAAAAACTAGACGGTAGATCATGTTTTTCTTTTCTTAATTTTTTCTTCTGAAGATACTCTAACACACCGTGTTTTTTTCAAATCAAAATTGTGAGAACCGTTCTCGAGTTATTTCGATACACAATTTTTTGTGTGACGATTACCATGCGTTCAGATAGAGAAACCATGGAACTTTAACTTGCAATATTTAAAAAATTCTACAGTAGAACTATTTTTTTTTTAAATGATTCGTTAGATTTTTCTGCACGACATATAATTTTTCCAAATTTCCGTAAGAAATAGGGATTTGCTATTGAACAACCTTAATAGAAAAGAGAATCAAGAATCATCGACTCTATATGAATAACCAGGAGTCCGATACGAATGAGATTGCAAACCGAAAAACATCAGACTGAAACAAAAATTGAAACCGAAGTACTAGGTGGATTCGTGCTCATGATTGATTCTCGATGCAAATTAAATTTAAAAAACACAAAAAAAAATGTCTCTGATTGTAAATTTCTCAGTCTACTAGAATCGATAAATCAGAGTCACACAAAAAGCTTATTTTTAACTGGTGTTTCGATGAATACATCGTGAATTGAGTCTAACCATTTTTTCGTGACAACTGTTCGACACTCGGTACAGCGAAGACACGAAATCCGAACAATGGACGGGGGCGCGCCGCGCGTATCTCGAGAGAAAAATGATATCGATGAAATAAAGGATGTTGACAAAAGAAGACGGACATTGAGAGCGAAGGAGAAAACGAGGAAGTAAAAGTGAGGAGGCACAGCAGAAAACTATAACCGTAAAATGCCAACCGTCAAGGAAACTGCGATGATACGTAGCGGCAGTTGGAAGGACCAATTATTGAGTAATGACTTCGCGACGGCGAACGTAACACTTCCAAACCCATTATCTTCAGGGGGAATTACAAGAGCGAACTATAGAAATCGTCAATTTCAAAATGTCACCAGATAATGGCACTCGTATACGAGACAAACGATTCGCTAGATATTTAGAGAACCGGATATTGAGGAAATTCCGGGAAAAAATCGCTCGGTACGCTTCAACCAGAATGGTATCATTGCACATTAAGGGGTCTACCCTAATTAGACGAGCAAAAAAAGACTTCAAGATTTTTTTTGATAGGTACAAATTATAAATATGGATAAAAAAAGTGTTGGCCTAAAAAATACACTTTCAAAATACACAAAAATATTTTTTTTCCATTTATTTTGCTCAGTTTTTGTACAGAAAAGTGGAGGAGAAAAATTATAAAAATAGTTTCGGATTCGATAGGTAAAGGGCTATAACGCATATTATGTGATTTTTCCAAAAATGACAAAATGGCGGCCATTTTTCGAAAAACTACGAAAAAGCACGCGTTTAAAAAAAAATATTTCCGCTCAAAATTTCATAACTCGTATGGTATGCGCTCTAGCTATAGTCATGAAGAACACGTGGTAAAATTTTGGTAAATTTCGGTCGATTACTTTTGGAGATTTCACCAACGAGCCGTCCAAAAACGTAATTTTGAGAAAAACGCGTTTAAACCTTGACAGGTACGCGGTACCGCACTGGACGATGCGTGTTCGCGCGCTCACACAGCCAAGTAAACGTCGCTCAAAAGTACACTTGGACTGGTCCTCAGATCTTTATAAAATTTTATGTATACTTTAGAAAAATGCAATAAAAAAAAGGATTTTTTGAAAATTCTAATTAGGGTAGACCCCTTAAGCGACGATGCGAACTATCATTGAACGTAAAATATGATCCAAGAATTATTCTCTTGAAATAGATAAATTCGAACTTGAATATAATAATATTACAGTCGAAAGCCGGATCAAAGTGGGAAAAATGGTGATGATATTCATGTTGAACGAGATCCTGAGCTTCCTATCCGGTTATCAGAGAGTCCTGTAACTTTGTAGCTCCTGTTCATTTGCCAGTTAACGTACCATAGAACAATTTGGTATGCAAATACTTATTGGGCTGAATCCGAAAGCTGACGTCTAACAAGGGGATGAACAAAACGAATTTACTACTAGCATTAGTTTGAAGAAAACACAGCCGTAGAAAGAAGACACGTGCGACCCTCTTACAGTAGCAATTGGTCGTTTATTAAAAAGCGGTGAAGGAAATATACAGTTAAATATAACTGGCTTTATCCGAACCGATTCTTAAAAGTTTTCATGAGCCTTGCGTGATCGAGGAGATAAGCGAAATTCGAATAATCCTGCTGGTAAAGACTGGTAAGAATAAAAAAGTGACTGAAAACGTTAAATTTCGTCTTTTTCTGAAACGGGAATACAAATTCGGATTTTCTATCTGGTAACACGCGAAGGTTTTTCCTCTTCCACGCGCTGCCAAATAAACTCTGCATTTGCAAAGTTCGTCTCTCACACGTGACTATATAATTTCATAATCGTAGCAACAATTACGAGATTCTAGTGAAGTTAGCGATTACGTATAGGCATATATACGAGCACTTGAATTTTCCTAGAACTGGAAGTTTCTGTTTGTTTGTTCTGGTACAATTATTAAAATGAATTTTTTTTTTTCATAAAGCAACTGTCCAAAGTTCCGGAATATCTGGAGCGCAAGCTGAAGATCTATATATTTCATTTTTCAATGACGAGAGGTTGAAGAGAAGCAGCAATGAGACAGGCCAGAGGGAAAGGATGGAGGGTAGAAAAGTATGGCACTTGGCGCACGCCAGGATAAGAAGTTGTAGAAGAAAGAGCGGCAAAAAAGGTGGATGGTGAGGAGTCGCCGGCGGCCAAAAGTGCCTGAAAACAATCCTCGCTCCTCTCTTCCCGTCCCCCGTTTGTCTCACAGTCCTTCAGTGAGTTATTAGCCATGAAGAAAAGAAGTAGGAAGAATAGCAAAAGCCTATCCCTACTTTTTTGTTTCATGAAAAAAGAACATAATTATTCGAAGGAAATTGGAAATTTTAAGCATCAAAGGCAATCGCTATGTGGACACCAAGTTTTTCATTGCACAAATTGAACAATTTGAGCGTATTTAAGCATTTTTATAATTAGTCGCAAAGTTGATTTTGGATTAATGAATAAAAAAAAAAAACGAATTCGAAAATGTCAAAATTTTTCTTCAATCATGTGGCGCATCGCTAGTTTGACACAGTCTTCTCACGTTCCAAATTTTTCCTATTGTATATTTTTTGAAAAAATTCTAACAATAATAATCATTAGTGTTATAATTGTATAATTAAAGACGGTTAATCACGGCTAGAATCTCCGCACACCTCAGCCACGTTTATCGAGGTTTTAGCTAGATTGACAGACCCCCCAGCAAAATTACCAATATATCATCATACCCGTCACGTTCTAATTTATGCTGACCTATATATTCTCGAACTCAAACTACCTTATGATCCATTTTCCATTCTCTATACGTCGACAGAGGTATACAAACAGAATTTGAATAATCAGCTGATGCAACATGCATTGTATACATAGATATTGCGCGACTAACGCTCGCCGTTTTTTCCTCGACAATATCTTCCTACGACTGTGCAATCGCAGCTACTCCGAAGTTGTTAGGAAATTTTCTCAAAATATTCTTCATTCATTCCATCAATCCGGTGTGGCTCGATTGAACATTTTTCTTTTCTTTTTACTTATTATTAGTGTATTGAGGAACCATGTGGGACCGGCGGACTGAAAAATTCGGAAAAAATTTAAAAAAAACGCTCACTCCGAGCGAATAGTTAAATATTTTGATACCTGAAACTAATTATCTTCACAATTTTCGGATAATCAAATCAAAATTGTGGACCTTGATCAGCTAGTAGTAACGAATTCCCAATAGAATATATCTTTATACGTACAGTGTTTGAAGGTATTACACTGGTCATGGAAGGATCGGAAGGAACTTATTTTTTTGAATGGGTAAAAGCCAACGTTGTGGCAAGAAAATTGCACTGGTTCCACATCTCAATTAACGGCAGCTTAAAGCTAGTCGAGCGTGGCGCTCACGGCGATAAACTCGGATGTACTAAAGCCTTTGTACAAAATACTTTAAAAAAGTAAATGCGACAAAAAATTGAAAATTCAAGTTGAAAATTGAATAAAAATATGTCAATCTATCTTTTTCCAAATGTAGAAAAAGATTCTTCTATAACCGGTGTAATAGCTTCAAATATTATACGTATAATCATATTATATTGGAAATTCGTAACTACTAGCTGATCCAGGCTCACAATTTTGATTTCTTTTCGGAATTTTCCAAAGTTACTAGCGCATAAACACACAGAAAAAATTATACAATCACCGATTTTTGGGAATTTTTTCACATTTTTAAAAAAGGGAGTTTTTTTCTTTTTTTTTTTAAAAAAAAAGTCCGCCGGTCTCACATGGAATATCTCATTACTTTTATGAATGTATTTATATATTTTGGAATGTACAGCGGTCCCGAATATAAGTGCAATGTTTGCGGAGGTTGGGAAAAAATTTCACTTTATTTGTACCTCAAGCGTAGCAAAATTCACGCACGCACTGCGATTTAAATTCGCAGCACGTACTTTTTTTACTCGAGATTTTTTTTTATTCTCAAATAACGGTGATTTCATCGGGTACGTTTGGCGTTTCAAATTATAAATATGTTGCGAATTTGGTATATTGTTCCGAGCAAGAATATCAAGAATTTCATCCACTTTCGTAGCACAAATGAATGAAAAAAAATCTTCAGCATTGAGAATGTTTCATCGAACCGTAAAATTTCATTAACGAATTGAGCTCGAAATATCACATCACGAAAAACTCGATAAAAATTTCGATTAATTTTGCGATTATTTCTCCATTCTTGATCGTCTTTTTTCTATAATCAACATTGTAATGGCTCATTAATCTTTTTCTTTCATTTGATTGCGATCATCAATTCGATCAAACCCGTTCCCCTAAATAAGCTGCATCAATTCAGTCAGCTTTCCATCATAAAGTTCCACCTTCGATCGCCAAATCATCATCAAACTCCTTCGAAAGTTCGGTGCTTAGTCATTATCTTTAGTCATGATATGATCGTGCTTTGTACACGTTCCGTGTCACACATGAAAATCATGCGGACTTTTCCACCTGGATTTTAGAAACTTCAGGAAATACCAACAAAGACTAAGCAATTTTCATAAACGAAGTGTTCACTTGATTTTTTAATAAATCAAAATTAGAATCAGCAGCCAAAACTCAATGCACATTTATAGACGTGAAAAACTTGATGTCGATGCGAGAGTTCAAGTTGACTCGTACATCGTTTTATTATCACGATATTCCATTTATTCTCATTACTTCGTTTCCGCTCAAAATATTCGTACGAATGTAACGATGTTGCCAATTAGTATAATTACGAAATCAACAAAATTAATGGAAACAATTTCGGTGCATATAAAACTAATATTCTGCATTAACTTGAGACGAATCGAGAATAACACTGAATAGAGAATTCACGGCAATTGATTTTTCATCGTAACATTACATTTCGAGGTTCTCCATTCGGTTCAAAGCATAATCGTTGATTACCTTGCTGCTGAAATGCATACAGGCCTTAACGCGTAATTTGATCGACAATCATTTGCTTATGCACTGCAAGTTCTGAGAAACCCGTATTTGTTTCGAATGAAGAATTGATGGAACAATCGCGCACGTATCAACTGTTGGAGGTCTCGTTGAAAGTTATTTACTAATTCAGCCCGTACATGTGTAAATTGTGTACTAAGGAAGCAGTCAAACAGTCAATTAATCGATTTAATATGATAATTCAATTGGCGCCAAATTTAATTGCATTAGAGTGAGAGAATTTTTAATCATTCAGAGCATGTTTAATAAAAGTTTATTATATATTCAATCGTAGTATTCGATTTAATTGTTATAATTAGAAATGTAAACTTAAAATGGTAAGAAAGATGTAAGCAAAGAATGGAACGGAGAGAAGAACTCCGAAAATTGTTTTAACTAATGAGATAAAAAAGTCTTTTGAAACCAACAAACAGAACTAACACCGACAGAAATTAGTTTTATGGAATATTACCGCAAATTAACTTAATGGCGCGCTGAACAGAACTCGGAAACAACCAAAAATGAATGGATTCAAAAATAGAAGCAGTTAAATGCAGTTGTTAAGGTAGATCATGCCCGTAGGATTGTATTTTATGGGTGTTTAAATTGGGTCGATTTTTACTTCCCAATTAAAGACATTATCACTCTAAATTAATGTCAGAATAATTCATTCAAAATTGTGAATAAATTTTTTCAATTTATTCTTTGGCCAATTTTATGTTAAAAATTGTTTTAGAGAGCGCAAAGGGAAATGGATCGAGAAAAAAGTGCCCCAAACCTTCATTATATACTTCCTTGTTATTGTATACTTCTTCATATAAACTTCGTAAGAAGCGTTCATTCGTTATGTGGAAAGATAAATGATTTTTTACGCAAATTCCCTGTACCCTTGTGTATCGTTCTTCATATTTAAACACGTTTATCTCAATAACCAATAAGAGGAACCCTTTAAAATTTGATACGCGTGTCGGTAGACTACCCATTGAAATTCTATATGTAAATTTCAAGACTATCTTAAGAAAGTTCTCAAATTCCTTAAAATCCTTAAATTCGAAGATCATAATTCATAACTACAAATGGTAGTTTTTTCAAGAACGAACGAAACTGTTCATTTGCTGAATCATGAGTCTGCCGTGAATAGGGCAAAGTGGGTCAAAGCGGAACAGCTGGGTACAGCAGAACGCCCCTTCCCCCCTCCCCACCTCCCCCCGAAAGAACAATTTTTTTATTATTAAAAGATGCAAAGCAGAATCTGCTGTGTTCCCTCAAAATGGTAAAATTCAGCTTTTTATTTTTCCATAAGAAAAAAAATTTCCCCTTTTTCGGGGGCAGGGGTTTCACTTTGTCCCATATCCTCCCCTATGTGAATACACTATTCGATTTTTAATGATAACATTTCTTTTCTTGAGTTCACTGTCAGTAGAGCTGCCTCTTTTACATCGCGGCTTATTATTGATTTGACATTTTGATTTTTCAGCACAAGGAAAAGAAATGGCAAAGAATTTTTGTTCAGCAATAATTCTGGTGTATACGGTGTTATCTACTAGCATTGACAGAAACTATCACGACTTCTTTTCTCTTCATAAATCCTTCAATAAAAGCCATCAGCCTG
This sequence comes from Venturia canescens, assembly GCF_019457755.1. NCBI lineage: Eukaryota > Metazoa > Arthropoda > Insecta > Hymenoptera > Ichneumonidae > Venturia > Venturia canescens. Next base: position 37,764,599 of record NC_057421.1, read on the forward strand.
TTAAGGTACTACTGGTGTTTGTGAACTTCAGTCAAATCCACATCGACACATTGATGGTTTCCGAGAAAGTGTTTGCTTGAAATGTGCATGTTTATTGTATGCTCTCAAACGGAGTAGAACCGAGGATCGTGCTGCATGTTTTTCCATCTGGCTCGATCCATCGAAGGATAATCCGTTAGTTGCGATGCAGAGGCTGAAATAACAGCTTTGCCAAGACAACCAGCAGCGAACAAGATCTGAATGAAGAATCTTTGCTGCATATGATTAGGTATTATTGTTTCCAAGGGCAAACATAGAATTTCTATTTATTCAGAAAATTTCGCAGTTCCTCATTGCGTGACTTGGTACGCAAAAGATCCAAAGATTTCAATCATTTCCAAATTCAATTGAACCAAAGGTTCAATGGGAGTTTTGTTTGGGTTTTCGCCTCGCCTACGATAAATTTTGCGACTCGAAAACAGATATAAATAATGATCACGACCTTAATTACATAGGCGAAGCAACATCGGTTGACTTTTTTAAGACCGCGAGTACCATTTTCATAGTTATCCACCGATTCAGGTTCACATATATTGTCAGATTGAAGGTATGACAAACCAGTTTTTCGTAAGTTAGGAGTATATAACGACAGCGAAAAGTACGAGTAATGTACGAGAATCTTTCGAAATATATTCGTATAATGAAAGCCTGAACCTTGGACTTTTTATTTAGTGCAATTCCATTGCACGTGCCGTTGAAGCTCTATTAATGGTCCTTTATTAAAGTGCCCACAAACACGGCCAGCATATATGCTAAATGTCATTTAGCATTTCTGACATCAAACATTTAGTAACTTTCTGTTGGCTATACTGTGTTTCTTCAAGCAATGAAATTATTATCCCTGTGCTAACAAAGAGGCCCCGAAAAATATAAAGTCCCCACAAAAGTCCTGTAGGCGGCTTGTAAAAACAGAAAAATGCATGGGGCAACTCGGAAAGCTCACATTCCTTTGTGGCTTCGTACATGCACTTTCTATAGAAGACTTTTGGGAACGTGAAGTTTACAAATTCGGCTTACACGACTCTTTGAGCAGGTGGTCCCGAGGGCGAGAACAGAGGAGCGTATGAGAGAGGGAAAAAATCTTGAGGGCCGAAAGGATATGTAACAAAAAGATCTCGAGGGACGGGAAATTCAGAGAAAGCGAAGGCAGCGGAGCACGCGGCTTGGCCAATTAGCGACGAAATAGGCACGTCATTAATCCGGAAAGCATCCAACTCACTATATGTACAACCTTCAGCTAAAAATAACATAAACGATCACACCTCCCTGAATCAAAGAAAAATGAAATTTCGAAGTCTATTGAAAATAAATATCATTCCTGATTAAACCACGATGCAGCAGAGTCCCGTAATTGAGTTCCTCATTACAAGTTGAGTCCAATCTATACTCGGTAAAGTTTTTTTTCTACACATGCACAACTAATGTAAGTGAAATTTAGAAGCAACCTTTTTTTGACTCGTAAATTAAAATGAACATGAAAATAGATTCCACAAATAATGTGGAGAAGAGCAGCGAAGTTTCTAGTACAAATTATAAAGATGGAAGAAGATCGATGCCCGAAAAAAAATACTTAAATAAAAAGGTAAGAGGAATCCTAAATGAAAATCCGTCAAAATGGAGAATGGAGATGAAGAAAACAATGGAAAAAGTAAGAGAAGGGCAAATATGGCAAAGAAAAATATAAAGAAAAGGTAACACGAGTGAAGACGGAACAGGAACTGCGATTGAACTGGACAAGGATGGAGGAATCGAGATATTGCAGCGAATATAAAAACAGGAAAGAGAAAATCGAAATGGAAGAATATTGGAAGATGAGGAACCCACGAATGGAAATAAAAGAAACATGAGCGAGGATGAGGTGTAAGAATATAGGAAGGGAAAGATCCAAAGGGTAGAGAGAAAGCAAATGTAGAAAATGTGAGAAGAGGAAAGAGGAAACTTTAGCACACATTTGCGAGTGCAACGAAAATAAAAGCGGAAATAAAGAAGGCAGAGACTAGAAATATGCTGGCTGGAGAAAACAGTAGGAGGAGTCGAAGAGAAAATAAATAGAGTGCTAAAAGGAAAAATGAGTATAAAGAGTTGTGTATGTGAAAGGATATGAATGAATGATGAGGGAAAAACCTAAGTGAAAAGAATAATTAAAGAAAATATACGGAAAGGAAAAAGAAAGATATCTAGTGAGTAAGCAGGGACTTTTGTAAATAGGGAGAGCTATGTAAAAACCCGTAAGAATACACTTGGAAATAAACTACTACTATTGCTAGATTCCACAAATCCCCTATTTTTGGGGACAGATTTTTTCTTCAAGATTTGAATCGCGATTGAAGTTTCCCTCGATCGGGGCGATTGAAGCAATTTTTTTTTCTTCAGCAACGCTGCATACGTGCTCTTTCATCGGCTGTTTCTAAGACCGAAATACTTGGACTCGAAGTCACAACAACTGATCATCCAATCCATTTGGTCAAACAAACAGTGTAAAGAAAAGTCCATCCTAATGACACTCACAGCCGTGTCTTTCATTGCACTTGTGGTGGCTCAGTTGTTTCGACACGCTCCCTTAAAGATATTTTTTCGAACCCTTCTCCCCACCCCATATATCATGCTTTATACTTATAAACGTATCGCGAGAGGAAGGTTTTATAGAAAATTTGATGCGCCACAAAATTACTTTCATCTGCCGTCGCTATGTTTGCAGTGGTCCTAACAGTAAAACTCGTAGCAATGAAAAAATAGCTTTGAGCATTCGTCAACAATATCGACGTTAATCTTCACCGGTCAGGATGAACTTTGATGAAAAAACAAGCGGCATATTTCAATTTATACCGAAAATATCAACCTATAATACTTGTTTCTTGAAAAATAGGAGAATAATTTACCTCAATTGAATATTGTTATATGAGAGAAGGCATATTTACCAAGCTAAAGAGGAATACAATGGGGGAAGATATATATACACTCTTAATTTGATCCAGAACGAGGCAAATTCACGGATGAGATATTAGTGGGTTCTCCAATTAGTTTGGATAAATACCGCGCCTTATTAGGCAGCTTAAAGCTCGGTGGGGTGTGTTTTTTAATGCACATGTCCACCGAGCAGCCTCGAAAAATTAACAGTTGCAATGTATATAGAGGATGACACTGAAGTTTGTAGGTTTGGAGTCCAACGAAGTGATCTGAAAAAACTCTGCGCAACAATTTCAGTAATTCTCCAATTTCTGTTACGTGCCTAATTTGCAACTCGTAGTTTTTCAATGTACACGAATAAAAAATTGGTCAATTACAAACGCTATTTTCCTCGATTTCGTTGGACTCCAACGTTGCAAAGTTCAGTGTCGGTATCGAGGGGCTACAGCGTTTGAAAAATTAGTGGACGTTTTCTTCCACGTTTTGTTGGTGGGTTTTCAGAAAATCTGTGATCGAATGTTCTGAAAGTTGGCTAAGAATTGAATAAAACTGTCGCACGTCAATGAGGCTGTTGGAAAAAATATACAACCTTGGGCTGCTCGACTAATCGCTTTTTCCATGGAACTCAATATTTTTTTAAAAAATTTCCAATATATTCAATCGTATTTCAATACGGTTCGGTTGTACAATCGATCGGATAACATTTTATTTGTTTGTGTATTACTCGAAAATTGTTAAATGTCTCACGTGAAAATAGTAAACGGAAATATCGACGGAAAAGTTAAAAAAAATACTCACGATTGAAGGTGATGGTTAAAAATGGATTTTCATTCGAGTTATTTGTTAATTCGCATGCGAAATATTAGTCGTGGGTATTTTGAATTTGATACTTTGGATTTGAGTTGAAAATAATAAATGTTCGATCATTTATACGAGAGCAGGAAGGATCGGGTTCGGTATAGATGTTAACGCGTTAAAGAGCACGCGGTTACTGTCGCCCGCTCAATTTCGTACGAGTTCCGAGACAAATCTTGCTGCAGATTCCGTTTGCGCCGTTGCCGTTTACGTGTGGTTTCGACGCCGACGCTCTCGATGTCAGGGTCGAATTTTCCCGACTCGACGCATCCTGTTTCACCCCTTTCGATGAAAATCATTCTATATACGATATTAAAAATTCCTTGTTTCAATGCAACAATAACTCTCGATTTTTTTGTTCTGTTATAATTGCTGAACTGATTGAACTTATTGACTATTTTCTTCCAACGAACTTTGAACGAGTTAACCCTCAAATTAATTCGACCACAAAAGTCTTCTATTTTTCTTTCAATCGCTTGTTTTTCAATTTTGGAATTTCTAACGATAATTTTAAATAAAAACTGCGATGGCGAAGTTTCAAAAGCTCTCACATTTCGATGCTTTCGCTTCCCATGCGTTTGGACATTTTAAACGTATTTTTCTCCTTAATATTTAAAGTTGAGATACCGCAGGATCCATATATTAAAATATGTGTGAACTCGAGAACCGCTAAGTTCATTTCTTCGATTTATTTTCGAAAAGAATGGTGTCTTTCTGTTCTTTATATACAGGAAAGTAATTTTTCATAAACGTAACTATATTGTAAAGCTTGGTTTACCGATTCGTAATCAGTTTCCTTAGTAAAATTGTATGCGATTCCCAAGATTGGTTAACACTTGAGAGAAACTTAGTTGAAAATTCGTTAAAGTTAGAGAACCACAGATTTTGTGTACAAGCGGTGACGAGAAATTTGGAAACTTGAAAGAGGGTTCCGACGTCATCCGGTGAATCCATTGTGATCGCGCTTAGTCCACAGAGTATGCAAATGAGGTGCCACAAAGTAACAAGCTTGAAACTTGCTCGGGCGACTATCACTTTTCCGTGTAATTTTCCGCACCGCACTCGAAAACTTGTTTCGTGTCAAATATTCAGCGTAGTTTTTCCTCTCGTGCTCTACAAGCACATGTGTCATTTTCTACACTTGCACATTTATGATCGTCACATTTGTGCATGTTCCAGGTGTGACTCAAATTTTAGTTAGAATCCATTTTCCATTTACCTTCTTTTTGTCGCTCGCCATTTTGTCATTGCTCCATCGTCGCACTTCCCGCCAATGACAGTTAAGGTCGATCCCCTGCGACAGCCTCAACCAAAAGTTATGTACGGTCTTCATATTAAAAGGGTTGATAATTCGTTCGGATCGTAATCATTAACTTTGTAAAGACCCTATATACGCACTCGGTGCCAGCAGATAAGGTACAAATATCATTTGCTTTCGTAAAATTTATTCTAAAAGTATTTTTGATCTGACATCGCGAGTAAATTTTTTGACGGAATTATCTGGGTTACGCTTCAACACACACAAAAAAGGTTGCCTATACAGATGACATTCGCTTGTTCGCTTGCAAAATATATCGTATGCAACCTAAACCTTCGTACTTCTCGAGACTATATCTGTCAAACTAGATGGTCAATCATCTTGAATTTTTTCACAATATCTGTGATATCCTGCTCTAGCTCCTCCTCGTTTTTTATAAACTTCCTAATTTTAGTACTAGCGGTAGAATTAATAATGTGCTGTTTGCCTATGCATGGTCCATATGTTACATGTTAATTGAGTCAACTTCAATTACATATATCTCGGGTTCGGGATGGTGAAACTTGTTAAAATTTTATAGAGGTGTTGTTCATATGTTAAACAATACGTATGCCAAATTTAAATAATTTCCTAATTTAACTGTCTCGTGGAGGAACCACCTTAAGACAAAGTAATTGGGTTAAGACAAATCTCTGTCGATCTCGGAATAGGATGCTCACCCCGTTTTCAGCACATTATTTATTCATTTTTATATTATTTGTAGCGAAAATGAAAGAAATTTCAATATTTATAATATTGCGCAACGAAATATCATGTGAAAAAGTATCGAAGAAGAAACTATCAGTATTAATTCCTTTCGACATTGAACTGTATGTTAATAATGAATTCATTGAAAAGCTTTACAGTGCGTAAGTAGAATTTAATTTTACTTACGCAAGAACACACTAGTGCATATTTATTATATTTCGACGTACGAAGTTTTTTCTCTCAGAGAGTTTTCTTTCACCTGGTTTGGTAAAACAAACAGAATTAATGATAGAATTCGTACCATGAACGAATAAAAAATCAACACAAAATTGGTTGGATGTGTTTTGACTCAAGAATCGTTTACACAAGCGAATAAAATCTCTTAACAGGCTTGTGTAAAGCAATATGGATACTATTGGTTAGTATTGCCATTTTAACACAATTTTCAGATACTTCAAGCAGTGGGTTCATGAGTGAAAGAAATCTCAGTAAAAAAATATTGCGTAACTTAACCAAAGGCTTGGACGAAAGAAACTCACTCGACTCAGAAAGTGCAGAAATGTATGACGAGTGAAAGAAGTTCTCAATAAAGACTCGTCATGTGCTCACAATGTCAAAAAGCATCAATCATATCGATCGATAGATACAGATATTTTAGTATATTCACAAAGTTACCTAAATCAGTCGTGCAGAATTAGATAATTGTCATATATTCTTGACGATATTTTACTGAGATTGACAACCTTCTGTAATCGTTTGTAAATCCAAGAAATCAGGAACAAGAATGTTGTTTGGTAAATATTTAGTATCGCGGCACCACCTAGAATTGGCTTCAATTTTTTTTTAAGGCTTCGTTTTAACTTGGCAACATCACGACTAGTCATATTATGTTGGCGCATGACCTTATTTACTCATAAAAAAATTATTTACAAAATTTGTTCGTTTATAAAATTTTACAAAATCTATATATTTATATAAGTACGTTTAATGGTTGATTTGAAGGCTACATGCATGGCAAACGTTGCGTCGTGTGACTCGTGTGCGCGAAGCGCCGGGGAGGCGGAATTTTTAGGTCAAAATCCCCGGGGTAGCCCAGCCAAGGAGCGCAACGTTTTCCATCCATGTTACTAGTGAATGGTTGTTTTGAGGACCGTCCTCAAAACCACCATTTGTCCTCAAAACAACCAGTATATACGAAAAAAAGTCCAGTATATACAAAAAAAAATAAAAGATATTTCTAAAAAAATCCATTCCGAAATTTTTTTTTTCTCCGATCCAAAGTTATGCGCCATGATGATACGTGTAGTAATAATGTTTTTTAGTCATAACATACCTGTAAAAAAATTTACAAGCCAGTTATAGGTGGTGCCGCGATACTAAATATTTACCTCACCAAGAAGAAAAAATGTACTAAAACAAAATTTACTTACACTTTCTTTTGTTTTTCCCGCATATTGCCAATCTAAAAATTTTGTAACCACATTCACTTTCTTCAAACATTTTCTTTGTTTTTCTTCTTGTTTCCTTGTTATCTCGAAATAATTGAATATTTTATCAACAAATTATGTACTAACAGCGGTAAGATCAATTTTGGAACTTTTGTATGACCCTGATGGAATTTGAAGAAACTTGATTTATCTATAAAGTTACAGGAGATACAAAGCGAGTGGTGCTAGGGACTCTTTACAGGAGCTATTGCGTTTCCAATTGTTTTTAAAATTTCTTGCTTTAATAATAAAATAATGGTAAATATGTAGAAGCGCGACTTTTCCAAAAATCGATGCAAGAATTGTTTTTTCGGCATGATCTGCTTCGATTAGTCACCATTAGTGGAATTTCATCGGGGAAGACTGACATTTTCCATAAAAACCATAAATTATGGGGTTTTCAAGTTGTTGGAAAAATGACATATTTTCGAAATTGTTTCGATGTTTCGAAGTTGTATTTGGAAATATTGTATATCTACGAAAATAATTATAATAGTTCAAAGGATATTGCATGTACACGTTTTTTTTATCGATCGCCATCTCTCGGAACTCTGCAGCTTAAGGTATTCCTTTCGCATGACCGTATTTTTTGGTGGCGCAAACTAGGGCACTCGCAACTAGCAATCGCGGTTATACATATGGGAAAAGCTTCTGCTCCTGCCATTTTTCCAAGTTTTATCGTTATTATCTCTTTTAAACATTCGTAATAATCCCTTTATTTTATCGTCGCTATGGGTTCTTTAGATTTTTCTCTATCTGTGAGACAGTTTGTATCAGGAATTTAGAATTACTTAGTACATGAATTATTGAATATAAATATGGCGATGATGGAATCTCCATAAGTTCCCGTATAAATTTTACGATTTTTCAAGTTTTAATTCTTTATTAAATGTTCGGTAATCTGACTTTCACCAATCCATCCACACGCACTTTTACATCACTGTAATTTAAAATCAGCGAATTGTAGAATATTCGGGTTCGTCAATGGAATATATCGTAACGCAATGAAAAAATTTGAATTATTTATTTTTTAATTTCATCAAACAATTGTGATTTGTGAAAAATTTCGATTCCCATAATGTGTTTGTTACTGTATTAGTGGTGTTTTGAACTCAACCTTCGAATTCAATTTTTTAGCTACGTAAAGAAAGAACGCTTTTTTTCGATGTCCAGAGAGAATAAGCGCAGAAGAGACAATATAAAAAGTGGGATTGCAAAATTATGAATATTCATTGACACAACTTCGTCGAACGATTGTTTTCATGAATTCAGGCGCGCTTCAAAAAACGATAAAATTATTTCAACGAACTAGTTTGATCGTTCCCCTCAAAAAGAATCCTCGCAGAGGAGCAATTCATTATGAAAAGTTATCAAAAACTATCCGAGACGAAATTAATGAATGAAGCCAAACCGGTTTGCAAGCACCAAATTTGTCTCTAGTTTTAGTACATTTGCATTAAAGATTAAAGTTGACGATTATTATATTTGAAATCGAGCACGTCAATAGAAAATTGGTCAATCAATAACGAATGTTGGAACGAACACACAACAAGTGAAATAAATTCATGTGAAAAATAAAAAAGTACATTTGAACCAGATGGAAAAAAGTATAGATATAAATATACCGAAGCCGTAAGTGTTCCATGGGAAGCCCCATGTTTACATCACTTGAATAAACATGCGTAGAAGTGTACCGATATGTATTGATACGTCGTCGAAGCAGAATTTCAGTTTCCGGAGACCATACCAACATACGAACCTGACGAGTGCATCAAAAGTACTGGTAATTCTCGCCATTCTCGTTTTATTTCTTGTATTCAAAATATGCTGTAATTCTTTTTCGATCTTGAAATAAACTGTTGTATGGAGATATTTTAAGTATTATATTGATGAAAGAGCTTTCTCCACGTTCGGAATTGATTGATAAGAACACCGATGTCCTGGAGAAAGAATACAATATTTATCATTAATGCAAAATTGCTGTTTAACTTCTCGTGATGAAAATGGAAACATACACGAATCGATTAAAAATATTGTATTATAAATTTTATTGTTATACACCACTCGCACAGTTCTTCAAATTTGATGAGTACTTATGAAGAGTTATTTTATTGAAAGCTTCTAATAAAGCTTCTGTTGTGTTAAACCGTTGTATACGATTTTGATTTCGTAATATATTATCAGGTATCCCGTCGATAATATAATCTATGATTTCTTCGTCGTTGATTGGTACGAAATTGCCTATAGAATTACTTTTTCATGAACGCATTCACGAAATGTTTCTTCTTTTTTTCATAAACAATTTTCGAATTTCTTTCTCATAACTATTTTATTTCGACGATGATGAAACATACTTCTTAATTCCATTAGAATTCCATCGAATGTCATGCCGAGATATTCTCATTTGGAATGGAACCACTGGAGAACTTTTTTCTTTATCTTCATGCCAATGAAAGTTTTCGCAGCATCGTCTTCAAGTTTGTAAGCATTCTTGATGAATTTTATTTTTTTTTTCCCTAGTTTCAAAATCATTCGTATCGCCATGAAATTCACTGATCAAATAGACAATCGTCGTCAAATTTAATCGTGCATGGGCTTGTAACGGTGGAGTCGAAGTCTATTTGTCTGACTCTATTTGTTGATCGCTCGAAGTACCCGCATATTCGCAATCCCTCAAAACCTCGATCTCACGACGAGCGAGTTCAAGGATAGCGGGTTCATTGGATAAGTTCTTGTTCACGTTTATAAATCTCGACTTCTCGTGCATGTAGTTCGGTCACGCACGTTGTGCATCTTCTTCATTGGTGACTTGTATAGATTGTGTTACTTCGGCTGCTTCTATTTCGCCAACTTTTTCCCTTTTTTCTGTAGCAAATCTTTTTTCTTTTGATTAATCTATCTTGATTCATAAAAAATTCACCTTTCGTCTTCACGGTTTTTTTCGTCTTTTACAACACCGATTATAATGGCATTCTTTATATCTCGTTTCATCCCGGACGAGCCCCCGAATTGTAAGATAATATATTAGATTATAAAGAATATCGATCGAATGTATTTTATTAGAATCAGAACATCTTTGAATTCCGATACAGAAAAATCATGTTTTTACACGTTTGACCGCTTTTATTTTTCTCGCTTTTTCTCTATTTTTTTATAAAACAATTGAAATTCCCTTTCATCTCTCTGGGCATAACGTTCTCTTCATACTTCATACATTGATAAATATATTTGAATTCTCTAACAGTATACGAATAAAACTACAACAATGGCCCCCGTTGGTGATCAACTTTTTAGAAGAGGACACTTATCGCCAATGGAATTACGCAGTTGGAACAATTTTGAAAACACGATCAGCAAACTGATATTTATAAGCGCTCGTTGAAGCGTTACAGGCGCGATTAATAAACGGGTCGTATTGTCCGAAATACAAACAATACAGCAATATTAATTTATTGAATCTCATATCTCCGAAAGCTCCTAATGACCCTTTATCGGCAATCAGTTGCAGATGACAAACGAATTGATAATGTTGAATCCCAGTCGTATTCCAGTAACGTCGTCATGTCATCTCCAGCTCCCAGACAGTGACGTTATTCAACACAGTGTTTCATGCCACATTTCACGTCATAAAGGGATCTCAGAGCCTTGTCGTAGCCAAGTCCAATGATAATGCTGCGGTAACTCCGTTTTCTTATTTATAGACTTTGCTTATGACGAATTTGGTTCCTTCGTCGGATGGATATGGCATAGAAACGAGTAATACAAGGGCTATCGAGAAGCATTGAATTCGATCGATGATTACGTAAAAAGCTCTGAGGCACACACGTGATTGAGAGGAGAAGCAATGGCGAATCTGGAAAATTATCTTTTCATCAATTAAACGATCTGAAACAACAATTACACGCCACTGACTTCTATGAAGATTAGGGTGATGCAGAAAAAACCGATATTTTTTTTTCTTCACCCCTTTTTCTGTAAGGATGACAAGAATAGTTATTTGTAGTCTTTACATTTTTTTGAGGGTGACAAAATTTTATTAGATTTATGATTCCATGGAGCACTAACACTTTCTGCAGTGAGAGCGAAAAAAAAATTTTGCTTCGCGATTTTTGAAAAAAAAAACAGGAAAATAACGAAAAGTGGATTTAGTAGCACGATCTAAAAAGTTTTTTTTCAAACTGAAATTTTGAGAAAATTACTTTTTTTTTTATGTACTTACGGTTTCCGTTGGAGCTCCGAGAAAAAAAAACGGTGTCTAAAAAAATATGGTTGGAAACTTTTTAATGGAGTTGAAAGAAAAAAGAGAAATAATGACATCAGGAAGAATGAGCTGAAGTTACTTCAGATGATGATATTATTTGGTTGAGTGAAAAATCGGTTGGACGATTTTCAAGCGTCTCCTGGCATTATTAACATTTTGTGGAGAAAAATATTCGGACAGTTCTCAATCGATGCCTGCATGCGTTTTCTGAAAATGCGTTTCCATCTATTTTGCAAAATTCAACGGAAGGTTGTTCTCAATAATCATATTAGCAGAGATTACGCAATGGCAGCTACATAGTTGTGTACGTGTATGCAACTGTATATATAAATATATATAAGCGGACAATGATTATTACGAATCACGCAGTACGACACGTGCCGTATTATCTTTCAGCCACTTTTATTTCCAGTTAAAATGTCCCTTTAGTTCTCGGAATTCGACCGATCAATTGAATAACTCCAATAATTGCATCGAATCATTCCCTTGCTCTTTTTTCAATTGACAATTACTAACGAATCCCCTCTCGGCCACAAGTACTAATTGCTGTTTTTCTATCAAACAAAATATTCAAATCGAAAATATGGCTCTGAATAGGGTATTACACCTTTTTCTCAAAATTGTTTTAAAGTCATCCTGAGATCGTAATAAACCTGTAGAATTTTTATTTTCATTTTATAAGAGTAAAAAGTGTCTTAGAAACTATTTTTTATTTATGATTTTGAATTTTCGCGCGGAAACGCTAACCGTCATGCTGTTTCGGTTTGTGACGTCACTCCGTCAGTAAACAATACGACTGCGAAAGACCAAGTAACAAGATCTGTAAAAACAATGAGTTGTAATGTATATCATTGATGTTTTGTGTCTGAATGCAATAATACAAGTGTAAAAACGATGAATCCACAAAAATTGTGGATTCATCGCCACCATCAACGTATTTATCATTGGTAGATTTGTACTTTCTACTTTCACAAAATCCTCTTCCGTGAGGCGATTTTAATTTTAAAAATGATAAAAGTCGACAAACGTGATATTAAATTGTAAAATTTCAAAATATAACCCAGAGCGCACGATAAAAATCGAGATTGTTTACTATCGGAGTGACGACACGTTGAAATCTAATATGGCGGATGGCGTTTTCGACATTTGAAAAACAAATGAAAAAAGACGTTTTTTAAAAACGAGTTATAAAATTTACATTGCTTTTTCATGAATAAATATTGACGTTTTTCGTTTACTTTTTACGAAATCTATCATAAACACGCATTTTTATAGTTTTTTTTGCATGGTGCAAAATACTACATTATAACACAAGTAGGAAAATTTTCTCAGAACCATTCAACTTCGGTTATCCCATTATAATGCGCAAAACGACAATTTTGGACTCGTAATTTCAAGTACACCGTTTTAACTGAGGAACAGAAGAAAAATTCTTCAAAATCTTATATAGGGGGTTTTCGAGGGTGCTCTTTGCAGAATTTACCATTTTTCTGTTCTAGCTGATTTTGAATTTTTCAATTTCGATAATTTTTTGAAAAAATTAAAAAATTCTAAAAAAATTCACACGTGTTTCTTGAATGATTTTAAACACTTTTTGTTCTATAAAATTTTTTTGTTAAGTTGATACTTTTGGAGAAAAAAAAATATGAAAATTTACATTATGCTGTTTTGCAAAAATCGCCATCCTGGAAAAATCGAGAGAGAGAAAGCGTTCATAACCAGTGTTCTGGAAAGGTCAGACATTAAGGACACCTTTGACAGTGATAATATGGTTATCCAAGTGCAGTAACAGTAACACTAATCGATTTAAAAGAAAAAAAACGTCAAAAATTCTTGACTTTTTAATTCTAAACTCAAAAATAATAAAGATCTTGATTTAATTTTACAAAATAAATGGCAAATTCTGAAAAAGCACCCTCGAAGACCTCCTGCACAAGATTTTGAATGATTTTTCTTCTGTTCCTCAGTTAAAACTCTGCACTTGAAATTGCGTGTCCAAAATTGTCGTTTTGCGCATTAATGGGTTATACGGCCTACGGAAACCTCGTTTATTAGACACAAATGAACCCAAACAATGCAGGAAGAATGTCACAATGCGGAACCTCCTGCTTTCCGGGTTGAACTTTCTTTGATCCATTATCTCGTTATGGAAGTTGTTGAAAAGGCTTTTAATGCAGATTTCCTATGACTCATAAGTCCTTTTTTTTAACCTGACGTGAAACAAAGTGGTGAAATTTTTGCTGTATCGCACTTACGTAATTTCTATTAATCCCATTGGAAGAAACGTGTGATAAGCGAGATACGCGCGCATGTGATGAAACAGAAATCAAGGATAATCATGGCATTGGCATTGAGCGTAATCTCCTTCGTTAGACTGCCCACATCATTATTCGTGAACGTAATACACGTGTTAATTGAATTGCGAGTAAAAAAGGAAAGATGGATTAAGGGGGAAAGAAAAAGTCAAGCGGAGCTAAGCGGGTCGGTGGTTCGAAGTGCTCGTTTCGAGTACTCTCGTTAAAAGAATTCTCACACTACAGTTCCAATAAACCTAACAATCAATTTGTTTTGTTCTAAGAATAACATATATGAAAAGACGCGGTATAGCTGCTCGTTGCCAAGTATCCAAGAGTCATCAAACATCCAACCTCTCCTGAAATATGAAAAATAAAGGAAATTTTTCCACGCACCGTTCGTTCGAGGGGGCAGGACGCTGAAGAAATGGGCCGATCCATTTTTAAGGGTCACGTTTGAGATCTCAATAATACAAAACTTTACGTACAAAAAATCATGGAAATGAACTTATTAATAGAAATAAACTTATAAACTTGTTAATATTATTAATTAATTTAGCTTTCATAATCGAAAACATCAGCCAAGTTTTATTATTCTTGTTATCATAAATCAAGCGATTGTACCTTGTTTACTATCACTGTTACGAAGAATAAAATATTAAACAGAGCTCGAGACTGGCGGATGTGCATCCTGCTCCTTTCATCTGCTCTCATTGCACTGGAAATTCAAAGGACGTCCGTGGTCCGTCCTGTCGTCGATGATTCTGAACGAAATGCGCGTAGGAGCCTGCAGCAGGGTGTGTCGATTCCGGTGCCTCGTTTAACAAGTTATATACTAAAATCCGCACTAATACGTTGATAGGAGTACGGACTTTCACTACTTCATCGGTAAACACTCGAGTTTGTTGAAAACTTTATCAATTTCGTTGGATAGTATACGTAAAAAGAAAATTATAAGTTCGTATTCTCACTGGTTCGATGGTTCAAACGTGCAGTTAGTTTCCAACTTTCATGAGAATAACAATCATAACAATATTGGTACTCTTAATAGCGACGATGATGATGATGCGGCATTACCATCCGAATATTCGATACGTTCGATTGAGCCGTATTCTCAATGCGAATAGTTGAAATTTTATCCACCAATTGTTATAGTCCTAACTAAAAAAATTCGTAAGCGCAGTGTCGAATTTTCCGAGTTTTATTGTTGTCGTTTCATTGGTATTCTGATTGGCCTCTAATACGTCTGAATATGCCATTATTTATATACAGCTTTTGACTTATGATGATCACGTATATACTAGTGACGGCTGTAATGAGAAGCTAACATATAATATTTCTCGTCGGATTATAATTTTTATGCTTCGAAATGCCATATATGCAAACAACCACAGCCTCCCTGATCACGATTCCAGCTTAGAAACAAACGTGCAAGTTCGGAAAAAATTTAAAGTGAGAGGAGCTTGTTTCCATTAAGGAGGGTGGCTACCGACGATACAATGTTGCCATGCTAAACCATGTTAAATACATTAAAAATTTCAAAATGATAAGAATTTAATAAAATTTGGTGAACATATTCTTTAGGGCCAAATTTGACAATACAAATTTTTTAAGATTTTTCTTCTGTACAGTTATCGAGTAATTGATCACTAAAGTTCAAGTGTATAAGCATAGCGTTTCCATATATATAGGTATACATTCCGGGCATAAGAAATCTGCTTTAATCCGTAATTACTCGATAACTAAGCAGAAGAAAATTTTGAAAAAAATTGTGTCTTCGCACTTGATGTTGAAGAACATTATCACCAAATTTGATCAATTTCTTATCATTTTGACGAGTGTAGCCACCCTCCTTAACTTCGAATACGACTCAAAGAGAAAAATTTTGCGAAATTGAATTTGGCTGGCCGATATCACATTAAATTATTTAAGAAATTGATGGAACAGGATCCCCGTAGTCAAAGAGCAATTACAGACTCTTTTTTTTTATTCTCAGTGAAAATATTATTTCAGATGTAAGCTTTTAGGTAATTTCGAAACCAAAGTTTTCAGTAACGTTCTTATTAATATTATTTTTATTATTTTTTCGGCGTGGAATTCATTTTTCAGACGATGATGCGGTGATGCCTACTTGCCTACAGAATATTTGAATAATATATCAATACTACAATGAATGTCACAAGTGAAGGCTCATCAGCATTAAAATCACCATGATTTGCAAATATTCATTTCCTTTGATTCTCCTACACTTACAAGTAGATAAGAAAAGTATAGCTAAAAGGAATAAAATGGCTTTACAATATTAAAACAACCACATATGAGTTCTAATTTTCATGGTATGTATTCATTATGAAATTGTTTCTAATGGTTCCCTCATACAATCATAATTACATTCCATTCCAGAGCTTATTTGTTGTACGGTACTATGCATTAATGCCTGGTCAGCTCGATGGACGATGTGAATATTCGAGCTGGACCAGCCATTAATGCATAGTACCGTACAAGCAGTTGGATGCAATCAATGACGCAATCAATTTATTTTTATTAGAAAAAATTGCCCCTATTCCACTTTTTCCCCTCCCATTGCGGCTGCAGCCGACGTACTCCCCACTGTATCGCATTTGCCGAGAGCGAAGGGAAACTGCAGAAAACCTTGCCGATATACAGCCTCAATGACTTAATTTATTTAAATTGCTTCGTCAGAAGCTTCATTAAAGGATAATGAAAATACATTAGAAGCAGCGTTTATTGATTGAAAATACGCGAGCATTCTTATCAAAATCACCTGGTGTAAGTACGGTTGAATTTTTATTTTTTAACAATTTGACAAACATGATATATTTCTCTAAAAAAACCGGCTAGAACAGCGCGCGCCTGAGTTAGTAAGATAAAAAACGATTTTTTATTTTTTGTGATCCAACATCGAATTCTCATCAATTCTCTCGCACTCGCGCAACTGATCCCCGCGATCACCATTTGAAAGTCGTTTTTTACGTGAAACTAGATACGAAAAAAAAATATTTTTCTGAAACCTTCAACGTTTAAAGAATGAACCGTTTCATCTGCGATCGTTTTCAACAAAGTTTAGGACTTTTTTTTCAAAAGATTTTAAAAAATTTAAATTTTTGTGTTTTAAAACGCGAAGTTCTTTAATTTTTAACATTCCCGAATGATTTACGTTCAGGCGATAGCCACTGCTTTACATTTACCAAATGCTCCTTAATTGATTTTTTCATCTCACATAGAATCTCCCCGAGATATCAGAGTTAAAAAATTCTATCATAGAGTTTAAATACTAATAAATAAACCCTTCAAATTTCGAAAGTCTACGTTTTTTTTCCTCATCGCCGCAAAAAAATGGCGAAAAAAACCCCAAAAAATCCGACTGCCACGCGGGGTGACCCCTTAATACGATAAATAACGAAACTTTGAAATGATTTTATCTTTAATCGCTCAAAACGGAATTATCTGAAATAATTCTACCGAGTCAGGAATCTTGGATTGAATAGTCAAAAATCTCTCCTGATGTACCAACGATGGCGCCACTGTCCAACAACTTCAACTGCATTGCATGGCCTGCCGTAGCGCGGTGGTAGAGCTCTTTATCGATTGCTTATGATTGCAGTAACGGACTGTACTGATCGAGCCATGCAAGCGACAAAAAGACGTTCCCTCTCTTCCGAAATAACCGAAACGATCAACAAAAAAGTTGCATTTATTAAAAAATACTTAAAATGACTGGCAATGCATCTCTTACATGGCTATTCCGTTTTGCGGTGCGCGCTTACTGCTCGGCGAAAGAAAACTAGTGACTGGTTCCCTAGCCCTTCTAGAGATAGCCAATCAGATGTTGAGTGCACGAGATACGAAAATCCCTAGAATTGTTTCATCTCATTGGAGGGCGCGCGAGAAAGATGCGCGAAGCTTGCACCTGCAGCTTTGTCGGCATGAGGAACAACTGACAGGACAGGAAGAGTCCTGCAGTAGAGAGATGCGAAACTAATGTCATAATTCTGACAGTACCACAAGAAATTCTTCATTCCCGGTACGAAATTATTGAAAACCATCAGTGAGATTTCAGTACTCCAAGAAAAAAAGTGCGTCGTTCATTCTTTAACGAATAGATTTTTTGTTTGTGAGTTACAGCGGCGCTCGCCGTTGAAAAGTTCGATCCACGCAAAACCGTTGAGAGTGACATAAGTACGATCTTGTGTAGTGGTGGGGGGTGAAAAAAAAGCCTGGTTGAGTTGGAGGTGAAACATTCAGCCGAATTCAGCGTTCTGTATCTGTAAAGAACGTAACGGTCGTTACACGCCAAAGCATTACGACTACTCGAAACATCCGGACGCGTTTGAATACCTAATTTTCATTACTTTTTATATATCACTCCACATATTGTTTTTCTCATCAAACGACGTCGCATTAGTCTGGAAATTCTGTAAAAATTATTCAAACAACGATTTATCGAGCGTGGAGAATAGAAGAGAACAACGTTATAATTTCAACGTCGAAATAAAAAGTGTTATAAAAAAATCAATCGGGTAAAAACATTTGTGACAATGAGACCCGACACTCGCAGCGTCTCTTTTACGTTTCATCGTGAACCTCTCGGTGATCGAAACTCTCCGAGAATGAACACCCGGAATACTCGAAATCTTCGACAACGACTACAAGATCGTTTTGAGAAAGATAAAAGTGACATTTCTACAACGAGGGACAATAAGAAATCTAAAGTCGAAAAGGATTGTTGCACTGAAAAGGGCTGGAGCAATCTCAGCCTGGGCAATGTTTCCGCCGATTCTCGAAGGGTTCTTCGTACCGGGGCTGAAAAATTGTCGAAAACAATATCGTCCGTTAGAACCACCATTGGAACGATATCTCAGGTTCATTAATGTGATATTATTTTATTTCATTCATTCATTATGTTTCATGTAAGGGAAGTAAACAATTAATGCTACTCTTTTTTCTGGAAAATTACAGACTCGTTTTTTTCTTTCTTTTTAAATTATTTTATTTTTTAATTACTTCCTCACGAAAAATGCTGTTCTAAAATTCTATCAAATTTTCAAGTATCACGACACCAAATCAGTTTTCCTACCGGTAGGATAATAATTAAATTTTTTTCTACTCACGAAACAGTCCGTGTATTGAAAATTCGAGAGTACGTTTTCACGCGACAGAATCATTCGTTCTTTTTTAACACGCGATTACGCTAAAATTCTGTAGTATTTTTTTCCATTTGCAAATAAGGCGATTCTATTATAACCTTCCCTATTTTTTCATTACGGTTTTCATTTTTACACCAATTGAAATACATAGAATTCATTCGTGCACACGATAAAGATTTGTCTAATTAACGGTCAATTTTTCATAACACGTCTAAGCTTTTTCACTCACAGAAACGGTGACTCGAAAATTTTTATTATTTCATGCTGTTACACAAATGCATCAATTGTTTCTCTACTCTCACATTCAGAGTAATCTTTTATTGTTTGAAATAAATTTCTCATTAATTTTTTATTAATCGCACGACATCATTTAGTTTTTGTCGCGAACAGAGACATTGTAAAATCCTATCGATATTTTCGAGTGGTTCAAAAATAATATCGAGAATCCACGTAGCACTGATTAAGCATAAATGCCCGAAAAACAAAGATATTTTAAGGAAGTTCACGCGAATCTAATGGAAATCGAAGAATTCCAACTTTAAGAGTTGACATTTGGAAATATGCTATATAGTAATATACACCGCGCATCTATTCCCGGAATTATTATAGGATCTACCGTCTAGTTGTCGAGAAAACAATTATTAACGAAAATCACATTTTTCGAAGCCTTTTAAATAGGCTCTCATGGCAGGCACACTTCCTGTGCAACGATTTGAATTTAATGAAATAAGATCCTCCCAACTTTAAAGAGTCAAAAACGAGAATAAGAAAATAGAATGTTTTTAGATATCAAGTAACGAATAATAACGACATTAATAGTGGAAGGTTTGACAACACCATGAGCCAGCTATTTTAAGGGGGAGTCCTGCTTTAGAAAGTCAAAAAATCGATTGTTTTCGGGAATGTTTTTATTATAGACGGAAATAACTCACCACAGCGAACTTTTCGGTATAGTTTCAAGGACATTTCAAGAGTACAAAAACATTTTTTTAATATGAAATGTGTACAATGTGGAGTTCGTAATTATTGTCGGCTGCAAAAATTCCCAATTTTTTTTCCATTTTCATATATTTTTCTTTCATATGAACCTATAAAAACCCGAAAAATTGCGAAATTCTATATTTTTAGCGAGTTTGAAAAAACGCTTCTAAAAAAAAAAGAAGATCAACGTTCTGTAAATACATAATTTTGCAATTTTTTCGGCTTTTTGTAGGTTCATATGGAAGAAAAATATATGAAAATGGAAAATAAATTTGGAATTTTCGTTGCAGACAATAATTACGATCTTCACATTGTACGCAGCTGGGAATCTCCGACAATCAGACTTGCAGCATAAACCATGTACAAATTAGTATTTCTCACATTAAAAAAATGTTTTCATACTTTTTAAATATCCTCAAAACTATATCGAAAAGTTCGGTATGGTGAGTTATTTCCGTCCATCCCCCCTTAAAATATAGATATGCACGCGCATATAAATAGAAAATGGTTGTTGCCACATTTTGCTTGACCATTTTGCTACGAAAGTATTCGAACCGTTCTCATTACATTCAAAATTTAACAATCCCAACAAATAAGTTATACATAATTTCAATAATTGCGAGAATAAATTGTAATCGTTTCTTTGATCATAAAAAAAGAAAAAAAGTTCAGATGCTTTTTTGAGTTACAAGTTACGCATGATCGCAAAATATTGCACGGATCAAAAATCAATTATTAGCAAAACAGAAATGAATAATAAATAAATTAATGTTCGTTCTCCATTTATTATTTTTTTAAATTTTTTTATTTTTTTTTTTCAGAAATTTAGGACATCGACTCGCAGACGTCAGATCCTGGACGAGCAGCAATCGCCGGGTAACAGCGCATGCAAGGGTCAAACTCCTCAGACGAGATCTCGTTGTTTACTCGGTAGAACGCCAACGAAGCTTTACAGTCCGTTTGGCATTGAATCACCGAGACGAGCATGGGGCAAGGAAAACGATAAGACGCCAATTTCCGCCGATTCCAAGGTCGAAGGACGTCGAACATCTCGGCCGTTTCGTTTCGTTAACGCCCGCGGATTTGCTGCCTTGAGATGAACGAGCACTATATCCGACAATTCCGCATAATCATGAGCTTCTTTCCAAAGCTCCATTTTATTTATATTCACATATCCATTGATTATACAACACACATACGTTAAGCACCTTTTTACGTTTGCATTCATAGTCAACCATGTTATTCCATCGGACTTTCGCGCCTGTTCGAAAGGAACATTTTTTTTCAATCGAGAACTCAAGAAATAACTAACAATCATTCTACTCAAATTGAGATCATTTTGGCCTTTTTGTGGAATGATTTTATATAGGCTTCCCTGGAGATTCATTGCCACGCTCGGAAAGTCTTCGTATCGAGAAACGTCCGGTTTTACAAATGAAGCGACTAAAAAATGCCGGAGACTTGACTCCGACTGCAAAACACAAACGAAAAAAATCAGATTTTCACGTAAAAATTAATTCTTGTACTCTGAAAACAAAATGACCGGTTCGTTAAAGAATATTTCATGGTTCGAACCACTTTGTAAAACACTCGTACAAAAACAGTTTTTTAATAACGTTTTTACGTTATAGTCTTAAGCCAAAGTTTATCAGGATTGAACAATGTCTGAACTTTTAATTAAAATTTAAATCGAATGTTCGTGAGTTTGAAAATTGAGATGGAATAAAATAGTTTTCTAGTAACGTAAGTGTCACGATCTTCAATCGAAAAGCCGCCAACGCTTCGCCGACGAGAAAATGGAGCTATGAGACTAATATGTATTATTTATATTCTTTACCATTGTACGTTAGGTTTTTATACTTGAAATTATTTAACAAAATCCACGAACGTAGGACGAATTTTTCGTTTTTAAGCGAGAATCGTACATATATTTGAGACAAATCACTCGATATATAACTTAGATTATTTACGAAGATCAACGATTTATTCACCGGCCACTGTAGATTTTTTACTTTTCTATGAAACTTCTATAAATATCTTCGCATCATCGCCAGTACATGACTAAACATATATTTTTTCCACATGTAATCCAATATAATCGGATAAACGAAATAAAATGGCATACAACTCGGCGCAAAAAATGCGTGCTTTCAATGCACAAGCCGCAAAGATAAATGGACTTAAAATAATCACGTGTTTTTCTTACTTATTTTAAAAGAATAATATCCTTTCGAGCGACAAGGTAGATGGGTTTGTTTGCTACGTGATCTCGCACCAATTATATTTTTCGAATATTTCAAAAGAGAACCAACATTTTTACACAATTTTATGATAAAAAAACGTTTGAAAAGCTTGACTAGCACGGCGCAACCGCTGCTGCTCCTGTTGACGTCACGCTGTCAGTTTTGTTTACAAATTTTATAGGTCATGAAGTGAGTTTATTGTTCAAAGTAGTATTGTACTGGGGGAAAATGAAAAAATGAACGATAAAAGAGTTTATCGGGATAAAAATGGTCAGTTTTGTAAAAACTGATAAAAAAAAACGTGGCGAAGCAAACGAACGAGAAAATATGACCAAAAGGTCGAACTGACGTCACATGTAAGCATATATTGAGTGCAGCGTTGCCAAACCTTACCAATCCATTTGCCGTGTAATCCGAATGATTTCTCATCAGATATTTTTTCATATTTCAGCCGATTTTCAACGGTAAGGTTCAAAAACTAAAATACGTATATATATATATGCATTCTTGAATGTCCATGAAATTCAACCATCGATTTTTTTTTTGCGAAATTTTGGATATAACTAAAAAAAAAATTCAATAACTTTTCACGTGTACGACTTTCGTGTGCTGGAGTGATGAATGTCAGAGAAAAGTCAATATTCGATAATTAATTCGCTGCTAAACTACATGGTAACTAGCGTTCAAATTTTGCAAATCTATGCAATACGCATTCATTTTTGCCGACAAAAAATATCATCGTGTAATCTTGGATAGAGCGAATATTCACCCATTTACCTTGTTGAATCGCGGACGAATTCGAGTGAAAATAATTCTGTGATTTTCTGACTCTCCTTCAAAGTAAAGTGTTTCTCGAATAGATTTTTATTGACGCAACTTAAGGGTGAATGATACAAAAGTCGAAATAATTAGAAATTGATGAAATTTGGTGATAATGTTCTTCAACATCAAGTGCGAAAACACAAATTTTTTCAAAATTTTCTTCTGTTTAGTTATCGAGTAATTACGCATTAAAGCAGATTTCTTATGCCTGGAATGTATACCTATATATATGGAAACGCTATGCTTATACACGTGAACTTTAGTGATCAATTACTCGATAACTGTACAGAAGAAAAATCTTAAAAAATTTGTATTGTCAAATTTGGCACTAAAGAATATGTTCACCAAATTTTATAAAATTCTGATCATTTTGAATTTTTTTATGTTTTTAGCATGGTTTAGCATGGCAACATTGTATCGCCTGTGCAATATATCCTTAATTACTGTTTGCAACGAAAATTCCAATTTTTTTTTCCATTTTTATATATACTTTTTCTTCCATAGGAACCTATAAAAAGCCGAAAAAATTGCGAAATTCTATATTCACAGCACGTTGAAGTGATATTCTTCTTCAGAATCGTTTTTTTTTTTCAAACTCGCTAAAAATACAGAATTTTGCAATTTTTTCGGGTTTTTATAAGTTCATATGGAAGAAAAATATATGAAAATGGAAAATAAATTTGGAATTTTCGTTGCAGACAATAATTACGATCTCCACATTGTACGCAGCTGGGAATGTCCGACAATCAGACTTACAGCATAACCCATGTACAAATTAGTATTTTTCACATTAAAAAAATGTTTTTGTACTCTTAAAATATCCGTGAAAATATACCGAAAAGTTCGCTACGGTGGGTTATTTCTATACGAAAAAAATTCCCAAAAACAATCGAACTTTTTTGACGTTTTAAGGTAGGACCTACGCCCCCCCCCCCTTAATTCTTGAAATGCGGTTTCGAGCAATAATGTTTCAATGTTTGCAAGAAATTGTAACACAAAGAACTTGGAGTTTTGGAATGCTGAAACTAAATCCCAGTAGAATAACACGAAATGCAGTAAATCGGTAGGGCGCAGTCGTGAAATTGGTACCGAAATGCGCCATCGCGTTGCACCAGATTCTTGAGCGTTGTACACAAAGGGATGAGAGAGGAAGAGAGCAAACGAAAGGGCAGCCTATCAAGGTGAAGGAACCGAAAGCCCGGAACGTGCGAAAAAATCGCGCATTGCGGCAAAATTTGTGCGTCGGGTTCGTCAATTCGAAAATAATGATGCTTGTGAAAACGGTGAAATGGATTTTCACACCCCGGGATCGAATCTCAAAGGTGGAATGAATTTTCAAACGAGGTACGTCGGTCATTACTTTTTTTGTAAAAAAAAATACTTTCGTACTATAATTTTCATCAATCATGAATCACGAATTGGTAATAATGCGGAAAAAGTCGATTGTAAAAAAAAATTCAAGCAGAAGACAGTGAAGAATAAATTTTCCTACTTTGCAGCATGAAATATTGAAATTATTTACAAAATGTAATTTGCTGATGGAGAAAATAAAATACACGAAACTCTCGTTATACCATATTTGCTCCAAATACATAAATATATAAACCGGTACATCATACGAGAGATTTGCGCATGTCCAGTGACCCGGTACTCGCATCCCCCGTCATTCAAGCCACACAGACCTTCCCCAGATGCACTCTCGAGAGGCCCGCAGAAGCGCGGGGTTGGAGTCAACTGAAAAAATCACCACATTTACGGGCGGAATAACAAAAGTACCAGATTTTTATGAGAATTCTATAGCAATTTGTATGCTTTGCGGTTGTTTTCACGAAAAAATCATGAGTGCCGATGTGTTTCATTTTTCGTGAATATCCAAAACATTCGTTATTTTACCGATAAATGAAATTTTTTTATTCGTAAGAAATTCAAGCTACTTATTTGTATAAGTGAATACACACACACTACACTCTGAAAATGAATGATCATAATTATTCGAGATTAATACTGAATAAAATGCGCTAACTTTTTCTATATAAATCAACAATAAAAAGTATCACTGTAAAAAATTCATAACTATTCAAAATTGTGAATGACAGTGGATTCCGTGTGGGAATATTGCAATATTTTGATCTGCGATGTTTGCTGCATCTTCCTGGGATGAAGACAATATAAGGTATTCGTACGAAGATCAATCAACATAATAAACTATTAAAAATTATTTTTTTATTTTGACACATCAGTGTTTTCGAACACGTAACTGTATTCGTCAAAAAAGCATTATCTTGAAAATGTATTTTCCAATCTTTCAATGTTATAATTTCGAGTAATATATCAAATAGGGAGTTAACGGAAGAAAAACTCAAGAAATAATATGATAAATAAAAACATCACCATAACCAATAACAAACGGAGGGACATAATGATGAAAGGGTGCGCGATTGAGTTCGAAGTGTTCCGCGTAACCCCCAACAACGTGAGCATCAACAATTTATGGGTGCAAGGAAACTGAAAGCTCCGGGCCGATCCGCGTTACCCGCAATATTCGGAGAGAGGTACAACACTAGCTTGGTAGGGCGGGTCAGTAGGGGTAGTGCGAGCAGCGAGCGGTTGGAGAGGGAAGCGGTAGGAAGAAGGGGGAGAGAGCGCCGACGCGTCTCACGCGAGGCAGGTCAGGGCTGGGCTCTGCAGTCCGCTGACCGCGCTCGTACAGTCAAGATCGTCGTATCGTAGCTCGTTAGTATTGTGCGCGTTCGTGCGTTTAAACCGCCAGAAACCTTGTCACTCGTACCTATGTACATGTATATCTATGTGTGTATGCATAAATAGCTATATGAGTGTGCGTATGTGTGTGTGTGTGTGTGTGTGTGTGTGTGTGTGCGTATGAAGATATTTAGCTCCAAGAGTGACTTATATAAATATACCCCCGTTTAAGTGTCAATTCGAAGGCTCTTGACTGTTGAAAATAATCAAAACATATTGCATCAAAATAATAGAATCATGTACGTTCCACGTGTTAAAACTGCGTTGCAATGATCTTATATAATTTTCGTTGCACACTAACTGCATCCGCGTGACGCGAGTGCTCGCGTGACGTTCAAAAAACGAAATATTTTTATAAGAATTTGTTTAAATCGTTTCAGCAGTGTGTGCGTGCGTTGAAAAACGAGTGACTCCCGCCTTTATTGCCGGTTAGCCCTCTCTCGACCGATACTTTAACCCCTCATTCGCGATCGTTTTCCCCCATATCGGGTTCTCGCTTTTGTAATAAGCTTTCAAGGTAGGTCTTCCTGTTGGCACTGCATTAACATGCATCGGTCTATCTTACTCGCGCACTGCGATATTGTGCTTCCTCCCTCCCTTCTCGGTGAATAAGATATATAAAGCGATCTATTGAGATGTGCATATGTATATGTGCATGCATTTGACTGCGTGTATTGCATATATACGTATTGGTGTTTCCGCGAGGCTTCTATCCCCACTCCGCAGTCTCGTCTGACAGCTTGGTCGATTCACGACTTCGCGAGCAACGTTTTCCCGGGTCTTTCGTCACCAAAACAAAAAAGGCGAAACAAGTGCTTGCTATACCGACAAATTTATTCTTTTATTTTTATCACATATTCTTTTGTTTTTTACCTCTATGAGAACAAACTTTTTTCTTTTTTTTTCGTATATTTTTTCATCACATGAATTCTCTCGCTCTGTCGATGCGTTAGACTGTCGAAGTTGGCGAAAGCTCTCCTGCAGAAGCGCGTCCCGCAACAAAGTAACGCACACAGCTAAACGACGCTGACTGCTCGCTCACATACACACGCACGCACCACTTACGCACGTAAACAGATATACACGGAGCAGGCAGGCAGGCAGGCATTCTCACTCACTCCGTCTTTTCAACCGCGTCCCTCTTGCTCTACAGCACACAGCTCGGGAAAAGTATCGTAAACATTCGTGTGCTCGATGTACAGCTACGGCGAACAATTCGGGGATTACTCGCAAGATTACGCGGCTTACGATAACACACTGAGGTGAATGATTATTTTTTTTGCTTTTATTCATTTTCAAATTTTCTTTCATTGACTTTTTGCCTAAAAGTTCTTGCTAGTCGCGATGTGCAACGAATATCACGGGGCAAAAGGGGGAGGGGAGGACGCTCTACGAGAGAGTTTGCGTCTACATGCAAAAGCGTTTCTCGCGCTCTCTAACTCGGAACTAGCCTACGATTGTGTTTAACCTTAAAGAAATGAATAAATTTAGTGAAGAGTTTTTTTAATCTAGTTTTTATGGTTTTATTTTCTTCTTGATTTCGTGCGTTGAATCTCATACTACTCTTCTGCAATTTTTCATCGTACTCTCATTTTTTGTTTGTTTTTAACCCACGAATGCCATCACATACCTCCCGCGCACTCGAGTTATTTGCATTAGAGAAAAATTTCCACCCTCATAACATTTTTTCTTTTAATTTTGTTTGCTCGCTGCAAACTCCAAAAAACATTGTGAATCCTTGAGAAACAAAGCTGCCCCACTCTGCTGAAAAAAGCACAAATATGTAGTGTACAAAGGAAAACAAGCAAGAATGAGTGTTGTTCAACGAAGATACAGTAATAATTTTGTTTTCATTTTTGCTTGTTTTTGTTAATGCGGCGGATGGTGTTAAACTTTGACATCGACACGCCTCAGTTGGAGCATTCAGCCGCAAGAGTATCAGCAAATACCGTCAACAGATCTCACGGCTCAGGGAGGCCTACCGACCAATCAAAATTCCAACCCAGGCGCAGGACGTGATTTTGCTAGATTCTGCAAAATGACGGATCAGCACGAGCAGCAACATCCTCAAATGAGGGATGATTCGAGAACCAATCTCATCATCAATTATTTGCCCCAGAGCATGACTGAGAAAGAACTCTACAGTATGTTCGTTACTATCGGACCTGTAGAGTCCTGCAGGGTCATGAAAGACTACAAAGTAAGCAGTCTGAACGTTCTTCCGTTCTATCTCTATTTCATCATGTCGATGCTTGCTTCGTTTGAGCGCAAAAAAAGTTTTCCTGACGTTGATCATTATTCTGGATTTGCTCGCAGCTTCGTACTGCCGTGTTAGTCATCTTTTTGAAAATTGACTAGAAACCTTTATGTTGAAAGAAAAAAGGTGAAATTATTTGAAATGTATATAAAACTAACAGTGAGGAGAGTTTTTGGTTCCGTTCCAATGCTGCATTTTGAAATAGTCTTTGTCATTGGAGCGGGATAAAAACTGTGCGATTAAAGTTTTCATGTATTACAACATGAATAGATTTCCGACTCGTTGGCTAGAATAATCTGAAGAGCGTCCTTTGGAACCAAAAGATTTATGCGAATCAGCGCAAAGGTGCACAAAAATTTATGACCGCTCGTAGGGATCGGTTGTCCACAAGTATTTCTTTCTACCACTTACGATTCTCATAGTAATAACTTGGCTGTAGAAACTTAGTAGCAATAAATAGGCAAACGCATCTCTGTATTATGAACAAGCCAACGAGAAATGTGGCCGAAAATTCAAAGGAAAATTCGTTGCAGTCCAAGAACGCAAGCATCGACATGATTTTTTTTTTTTCTTAAATCTCGATCTATACTGCGATTTGATCGGAAGCGTAGTTCCCTGCATGGCGAAATTGATGAATAAAACAACGTGAACAGGGCGGGGGTTGGGGGGATACGCACGTGCGATTAATATTGAAAGAATGTTATTACGAGGATACGCGTGTGCGAGGGAAAGAATTAGTAAAAAAAAAAAAAAAACATGCAACAAATTGATTCGGTCATCCCTTCTTTTGCGCCACGTGTAATAATGTCTATTCTTTTTTTATTTATTCATTGTTCCAACATAGACTGGCTATAGTTACGGATTTGGCTTTGTGAACTATGCCAAAGCCGACGATGCGGCTACAGCCATAAACACCCTGAACGGTCTTCAAGTACAGAACAAGCGATTAAAAGTGTCGTTCGCACGTCCTTCTGGGGAGGAAATCAAAGAAACTAATCTCTACGTCACGAATCTCCCAAGGTATAACATTGCCTTTGGACCTCGCAATGATTCGCACTTTTTTTTTTTTTAATTTTTTTTTCTTTATAATTTTTTTTCAAATCTTGTCTTTGCCTTTTCGTACGGTGCCTTGAGTTGTCGCGACTTTTTCCATTCTCCATCACGATTCTTTTTTTTTTTATTTCTATTTTTTTTTTAAATTTTATTTTTTTGTTTTCGCTCATGAAAACAATATTGCATTGTCAGAAGAAGAATTGATTAAATTACCGTCTCACACTCCTTTTCAGGAACATTACCGAGGCCCAGATTGAGGACATCTTCAAAATGTACGGACGAATAGTACAGAAGAATATTCTCAAAGATAAACTCACCGGCTTACCCCGCGGCGTGGCTTTCGTCAGGTGAGTTGACATTCTTTTCATTTCTACACTAAATATTATTTTTCTTATTTAATATTCGTTTGTCGTTATTTTCCAATAGACCGTACTCATTTTTTTTTCTTTTCTTTTTTTTAGACCGAATGTTATAAAAGTTCTTGCCATATTCCCCATTCCTCCCGGCTTGTCTGTCTTCCTTTCGAATACCAGTTTAGAATTTGGATGAAATTCAAAATTAATGAACAGCTGTTTGAAAGTCGTGATTGAAAGCAACATTATGCAATTTTCACGGTGTATATCTCTTCCTCGCTCGTTTTCTCTTTCGTTTCTTCATATGCGAATACACACACAGACTTGAATATATACATATACGAGAGCTGTTCCGTGCCAGAGTATATTTCTGCTCGAGCTACCTGGCCCGCGGAACCCTCACTTGCACAATTTCATTTTGCGCCTCTTCTATAAGTGGCCCACTTTGCTTCGAAAACTCGGCCAGCCAAGTCACCGATCCCTTGTAATCCTCCTCCCCCCCCCCCCCCCCGCCCGCTCGCTCTTCTTCTTTTTTCCTCTTTTAACGGTTAAGAGATTCAAATCATACATTTTTTCTTCTCTTTAACTCTGCCTTTTTTTTTCTAACAACCAACATTAAAATCAAACTTCACAATTCTTTCGTTCGACAATAATTTGTTTCATGCAGTGGTGATAAAAAAAAATTTTTACCGTCCTCGTGTTACTTTACATTTTTATCTCTTGCGTTAATTTTTTTTTTTTTTTTTTCGAAATCATTATTTCCCGGGGTGGCGTTTTATTTTGACGAAACAATGTCTCCGTGGCCTCCGAATCTCTGCGAGCCTATTCCCTCTCTCCCTACGCGGACGTTACGCTTATCCCCACGAAATTAATGCGCTTTCTTTGTGTGTAGGGTTCGAATTTAAGGTTTTTTTTTTGTTTTTTTTGTTCATGCCCTGTGCCGACAGATTCGACAAGCGCGAAGAGGCTCAGGAGGCAATAAATCATCTACACGGGACGATACCCGATGGTGGATCGGAACCTCTTTGCGTGAAAATTGCCGAAGAGCACGGTAAACAGAAGGCGGCGTACTACGCTGGCTGGCAAGCTGGATACAATCAGAGCCGTGGTAAGTATTATTGAATTCTTCCCCTTGTCTTTTTATTTTTCAAAAACAAATTCACCAATAATCACAAAAATGTTGCATCATTTGATAAACTTTGCGAGCATTATTTCATTCAAGTATCAATATTTTTGTGTTGACTATTGGAGACGTTTATTTATTTTTTTTGTTTTGTTTTCTTTTTTTTCGTTTTTTTCTTGTTTCGTGTAATCGTCACTAGTGCTAGAGCATAATTGGGAATTCAAGTTTTCAATATTTATTCATTAATAGCGTCATTCGATTTACGCCACTTTAGTTTACTAATTATTTTCAGTTCACCCGCACATCCATCAGTGAGTGTTGCGTTTATCGTTTAGTCCCTTACTTTATTCCATTATTTTTTTTTTCTTTTCTTTTTTCCTTTGTCATACATAAATAACTTTCGTAGAAGACTCGTACCCATTCACACTGTAGATAGATAAAGAACGAAAAAATGGTGTTAGTCGTGACTTGTGATTCTTTTTCTTTTTTTTTTCCTTCAACTCCATTTAATAATTTTCTGTTCTGTTCGGTAAATTGTCGGTTCTTGGTATGTAGTTGAGGAGGTGACTCAAAGTTAGCTGGTTCCTATTGTATTTAACGGTACTGGTTCTCTTGTTTTAATATTATATTTTCCTTTGTCTTTTCATTTTCCGTTATCTTGGTGCAGCAAATGAAGAATAAATATTGCACTGAATAATCGATTTTCGTGTTTGTTCTAATGTCGTACCTGTTTTACCAGATAAGCCGGTTCGCCTCTAAGTCGGATACCAACAGCTATTTGCACTAAATCGCAATGTTTGAAAGAAAAAGAAAGAAAAAGAGAAAGAACCTAACGAAAAAGCGAAATTGCGCGGGGAAAGTCGAAACAGCTGCGTGATGCGGCACGAATTTGATTTATTTTTATTTTTATGTAGACACGTATCGACATATATCTATCGATAGATATATTAGAATTTTCTTTCTTTTCCCCCGTTATTGTTTTCATTTTGATCGGCTCACGTATTTGAGAATTGCGCGCACGGCTACTGCTCTACATATAAATTATTACTGAAAATGGGGGTGAAATGAGCGCGATGTGTGCGCGCTTTCTTACCAAACGCCACAACAGGTGTAAACCCACTCGAACTTTCAAACACGGAATTCTGTTTCCCTCTCTCTCTCTCTCTCTCTCTCTCTCTCTCTCTCTCTCTCTCTCTCTCTCTCTCTCTCTCTCTCCTCCTCCTCCTCCATTTGAACACGCGCACACATTCATTTATCTTTTCACCCGCAATATATTTATTCGTCACATCAACACTTGCGCGCCCGCGCGCGCGTACGCACACACATTTACACCCACATTGGCACACGCACACACCGTACTTATCGGAAGCAAAATCGAGCTCAGGGAAGCAGCAGCAAAATCTCTCACAAATGGACATCGTCTCAACATTCCCGAAGTGTATTTTGTATGTCGTGATGATGATGATGATGATGATGATGATGGTGATTGCCGAGACAGCAACATACTCGCAGAAACACCAATGGAACATTGGCGAAATCACTCATCCCAAATATTCGTCACACACTCGCGAGGACAGAATAAAAAAAAATATATAAAGAAAGATCGTCATCGAAAAGCGCAAAGGAACAAAACGAAATAATACATAAAGCAAAATGATACGTCTCTCAGCAGTGGGGGGAGGGAGAGAAAAGGGAAGAGGAAGAGAGTGCACTTTAGAGAATCCTCATTTGTACGAACAATCAGCAGCCCCATAATTCATTGTTCTCTCAGTGTTGACCATTCGTTTCTCTCTCTCTCTCTCTCTCTCTGTTTCTTCCTCCCGCTCCTCTCTCTCCCTTTCTCGTTATTTGTACATTTTTCTCCACGGGTCTCATTCTATAGATCTCGTGATCCCCAGCAACGCTGCAGCTATCGACTTTTCATTGTAACAAACAACCATATGAATTTATATTTATATACATGTCTGCATATAATTTCCATATGCGTGCACATTCATAGAGACATATGAGACCTTATTTTCCGTTAAGTTACATCGAGACGATTACAAGCGTTTTCAACACAATACCATCACACACATACACACGATTATTTTTTATTGTTGGAACGAACGGGGAAACTAAAAAAAAAAAAAACACATGAAACAGAATCTTTATTATGAGTAGTATGTGACGTTGCTTATCGTTGAGTAACTTTTTGTACTGCATCGTGTAATTATTTCACGAAATATATATATATATTTTTTTTGTAAAAAGGAACTCGAGAATATTTCCACTGATTTGTTGCATTCCTCATCCAACATATCATTTTCCGTTTACCAATAGTCCCATATATCAAACGCCATTGCTCGACATGTTCGTGAATTTTCTTTTTTTCCCCCATTAAGGCACCACAGTGATGATAGTTCAAGGATTGTAGATTTTTCTCTCATAATATCGACCTGTTGGGCATCAAAATTTTCTTCTTTTTTTTCATTATTACTCCATCATGTAACCGTTTAGGTTTGCCATGCGTATTATTGTCAACAGATCTGGCTGACGATTGCTAATTACGTATGTTGAGCTTCTCTAATTTTCTTATCTCAATTGTTTCCTTTTCGTTTTCGTTGAGTTTTTTTTGTTTTTTTCTCCTTTTTCTGAAACGTTTGACAACTTCGAAATGCATGGCTCCAATTTGTGCCGCCACAGTAACAGAAAAAGTTGTCTTTTTATAATAGAAAGAAAAAGAAAGCAAAAAAAGTTGAAAATACTCGAATTTATTATATATTTTAACTTTCCATTTCTATTTCATTGCTTACCAAACTCGACGAAGGAGAGTGTCTCTATGCGACGAGGAAAAAAAATCTACAGTATCATAATTATCATAACTAGGCTTGAAAACTTAACCGTTTGTAATAATAATTGCTTACTCTCGACGAATACTGTAACATTGCCGGTAAATATTACAATCTTTATCTTAGAGAAGCTTAGAGAAAAATATCTAAGAAGAGAGAGAGAGAGAGAGAGAGAGAGAGAGAGGAAGAGGAAGAAAAAAAATCACAATCAAATCGTGCTTGGTATTTCGCAGTTTGTACACGAAAGTCGATATATGAAATATTTATTGGTACATATTGAACAAATCATTTGATAGAGTTTCGGTTTCAAGACCGACCTAGCCGTCTTAATCCCGGGTTCGCCGGTGCCGAAACTCCATTGAATAATCTCATCTTCAGTCTGCAATAGTACCAACTCATATTGTACAAAATTTCAATCGAGAATTCTCAGATTTCCGGTAATAACGAATCGAGTATAGGAAATGAAGAATCATGAGAGATACTGCTTCGAAAAAAGAGTCGCATTCCTCATTCCATTGGATAGCAATGGGATTTCTCGTCGTTAAAAGTAAATTTCCTCCTATATCGAATAGCTCGAATTGCAAAAAGAACGTTCTCACTTGAAATCACGAAGTTTAGGAACTAGAAATTATGGAGAAAGTAAAGAAAACCTTTATCTGGCCTTTGAAAATGCGAAAAACAACCTACCAACGTTTCGAGCTTGCGAGGAACGAGCTTCGACCCGCTGGCTCAAACGATTTTTTCCTTCAAACTTTACACTTGCATTTTTATCTTCTCTACTACTCTTGTTGCTGTCCATGTTTTACGCAGCACAAATAGTCTCGCTATACTTTTAAATTTCTTCTGGTCGAATGTGAAACTTGAATGCTCCACAACAAACAACTGTAAACGAAAAAAACAATTGTAACACCTTTAACGAAAATCTTTAATAAGAAAACAATACAGAAAAGGGGGTTCTGCTGATTGTGGTATATTGCATTAAGAAAAAAATATATTTGCACAAAGCAACGAAGAAAACGTCGATTCAACGTTAACATCTGTTGGGAATATTGTATTGCGAGTGTGCTTGGGTTCGGTATTTTCCTGAATAGCAACTTTCGTGGTCAACGTTTGAAAAAAACTTCTTTCCTCCCCTGGCTCTTCATAATTATGTTTTTTTCTCCGACGAATACATCTACAAAATGCATTTGAATTCACTACGAAGTCTAAGTATTTCTGTGCAGTAGGTGAATAAAAACGAAACAACATTTGATTTTCATTATCTTGAAATTGTGGAACGTGATGATTTTTATTTTTTTATCAAGTGTTGACCCATTTCACGAAATTGCAATGCTCGAATCCGTTGAACTGGATGAAAGGCGACGATCCAGAGTGTTGAAGTGTAAGAAAAGTGACGACGATCGATCAACGACGAGTGACATTTGAAAATTGTTTTCTTATTAAAAATCATAAATTAATGAATTTCTGTAAATTCGTTGTTTAGCAGCCTTTTGGAGCGAAGGTAAACATAAAATGCGATCTTATGGACTTGGAAAAAAAAACATTCCCGCATAGATCGAAGTGTCAAATGGCGTGTGAGGCGTAGAGCGGAGGCTCTTGATGGATACGAAAAACAAACTAAATAGTGCTACTAATGGCTGTGATAAGGATAAGCGAAACCGTAAGAATTACGAAAAAAATGAAGCTAACGAAGAAAAAATCGTGCATAAGAAGCAACGGTTGGAATAAAGCAACAATGAAATCTATCAAACGATTCGTCAGCCGGTGTGATCAGAATAAGAAAAATATCATTGAAGTTCGCAACGTTCGAACTGCAAAACGTTTTTTTTTCTCGATTTCCAAAATCCAGCAGATCGAATTCACACGTGAAAATGCCAACTTAAAAAGTCTTGTGGATTTCCATAGCAAGCGCACCAAATTTTCTCCAATTTATCTTGGTCTGAAATTCAGTAAATATGCGCGTCTCGGAGAGTTCTTTAAAAACCCTCATTCGGCGAAGGCTCGATATTTCTGAGCGTGCATGTAGAGGCGCGGCAGCGTTTTGACGTCAATTATGGAAATGATAAAGTTTAACGAGGCAAGTCAAGACATGCAGCGTATCTATACTCGAGATTTATATATAAATTCATATTATTAATTATATCGAAAGTTATATAGAACTACGATCGACGAAATCTTACGACGCTGAAGTTTGCAGCGTTGGAGTCCAACGAAGTGATCTAAAAAAACTCCAACAATTCCAGTAATTTTCCAATTCTGTTACCTGCCTAATTTACAATTCGTACTATTTCAGTCTACACCAATGATTCGGGAAATAAAGAAATTGGTCAATTACAAATGTTATTTTCGTTAATTTCGTTCAACTCCAACGTTGCAAACTTGAGGAAAATATATTCTGCGTATATAATTCTCTGACTGCGTCATACTCCGAGCAAGTCAATATTCATTATTTAAAAACCATTTGTTTGGATAATTATATATTGTTGATTCGACATGTGTAAAGACACGCGCGTACACACTAGAAGATGAAATATCAATCGAGTGCCATACGAAATGACGTGTAACGATAAAACAAGCCGTAGCCATGATTTTGGTCTCTTTCCTCGTGAATCACTCACAAGTAACGTAGTGAAATATCTCTCGTTTGCTCAACATGGAACTATGGAACTTCAATGAAAACAGCGAAAAACTCAAATTGCACAATATATTTCTATGTTTGTGTATATATTTGTGTGTCTGCCGATGCGTGTATGTATGCAAAATATTATCGCAGTAAGAAATTGTCGTACGAAATATTGCAATGTGTTGTACTACGAAAATTGATGATGTCTCTCGTTTTGCTCTACTTAACAAAACTTGGCGGCTTTGTAAACGATAAGCATTATTTTTCCGCTTGATGGAAGATCGCCAAAACACGGTAGACGCGTTTACCTACTCCTCGAAACTCTACGTATTTGTTCTTTGATATAAATAGGTGATTTTGCTAGCGAAGATTAAAAGGAAAAGCGAATAAAACAACATACCAAAAATGACTTGTACATTTGTTAAGCAGCCCGCCAACGAGTCTCTTGCGAGTGTTTCAAGCTTTTACGTTTTTTTTTCTATAGGCATTGAAAAATTTTTTTATTTTTTTATTTTTCCAGAATCTCAAAGATTTTCAGCTCTACAGTAAAAACGTATGAGATGAAAAATTATTATCATCCCGAAGCCCGGACTTTCCTTTTGGTTCGAAATTACGGCACAAAATTTTATGTTTTTCGATTCTATGAAAGCGTTTGCTACACTTATCTCTAGATTTTCCCCGGTTCTATCGTCGTTTCGATCATTATGCTCCTGTTTAAAAAATTCCGAATGTTTTCCATACATCCGGACACCGTGATTGAACTCGCAACGTGTGTAAATATTACAACTAAAAATAAATCACCAATAGCATTGTTATGAAGTTTTTTTTTATTATTCATTGGAAAAAAAACTTGAGAATGTATTGAGTAAAAACAGAAATTTCGAAAAAAAGGGGGAATACTTCCGAAAACCGAATTACAGAGTGTATCTATGTAGCATCGAAGTTGCTCCCACAACGCTTTACTTGCCCAACGATTCCGCACGCACAACCAACGATGTCTCAGACCCATCTGACCATTTCTACATTTCCTACAATTCTGCACACACGCACACACACACACACACACACACACACATCCAACGATCATTGACTCCCATTGGCTATTGTGTTAGAATATTTGATAAATTTACAGAATTCTAGAAGAATGAAATGTAATAATTCTTGAAAATGGGGTCGCTGAGGAAAAAATGATCTTACTGCTGAAAAACAAAAAGAACGTATCAGGAATACGAATTAGGAACCCAGGCTTTCGACATATCCGAAGGGGTAGAGATAAAAATCCCTCGACGCTACTAGGAACAGTAAAACAAAACGGCACGATTCTGAAATTCCAAAATATGGCATCGTCCTTTTCCTTGCACCAACGACGTCTGGGAATTTCTTTCGAATGAAAGAGCATTTTGGAATATAAATTTCATACAAAATCCTTCATACACGTACTCGTTTTTTTCTCTCAATCAACTCGTTCAATTGTTCGTTTGTATGTATCGGCATTAGTACAATCCTCAAATTCGTGTTTTTCTTCATTTACCTGATGAAATGTTCCCTTTTCACGTGGATTCGTTGAAATGATTATTTTAACATTTATTCGTATCCTCTATTGTGGCATATGAAAAATAACGTAATTTTGGTGTTTCAGGCGGTGGTCGAGGACGTGGTAGCACCGGCGGATCGTCAGCTGTCGTCGTTAGCGGAAGTACCGGAACCGCTGGAACAACCCTCGTAGGAAGAACGAGCGGCTATGGAACCCGGGGGGGTCATCACGGTGGTGGATTTATCGGGGGCGGGGGAGGCGGTCCAGGTGCAATGAGAATGGAAAAAATCCATCCGCATCGTTTCAATCCAATTGGAATGGGAGGGGGCGGTGGATACGTACAATCGCACTTCTGGTGATTTCGAAGCGATTGAGATAATCGTTCAACTATTATAACAAAAGTTCACCGGCTGCTCACACTTGGCAATGGGATCCGAAGATTGTCCCGAAGCATTGTGATGATTATGGTGTTTTACTTTTAACCATCTTCTACTTTCACTCTTTCTTTTTCTCTCTCTCCATTCTTTCCTGAAAAATTTTCACTCTTGAGCATCTTCGGCAAGTGGTTGAAAGACATGAATTATCAAAGCCCAGGATTTTCATCGACGATTATTGACGTCTTTGATCTTGTGCGTATGAAAATTCGACATCGTCGAAGTTCGTTCGACTCCTCTATGAACTAGGTCTATGCGGGCTTCGATGCTATTTCAAAACGATCTACGAACCCTTTCATCCCCATGATTTTTTTTCTTCGCATTTCATTCCTTTTACCGATCATTCAGTTCAATCAGTTTATCTTTTTGTTTTTTTTTTTTTTTTTTTTTTTTTAATTTATTGTCATGATTTTACGACATCTTTTATAAAGTTTAATTCTCGAGGAAATTTGTTTTGCGAAAACCGAAAAATTAACGACGGATCGATTCATCTTCTTTCATTTTCAGTCTCAGCATTTTTACTATCTCCGTCTTTTTCGTTAATTTAAAAAAAAAAATAATAATATAATTTAAAAAAAAAACAATTGATTCCCTGAATGGAATAGAAAAAATATGAACAATCGAAGATATTCGGTTCGGTTGAAAAAAAAACGGACTATTAATACGAGGGCAGCGCAATTGAAGAACGAACAAAATAGCTTGACAGCAATTAAGTTTGCAAGTGTGTAAATATATCGACGTAAAAAAGTCTTGGCCGCCTCCCTCCACCTTCCTCTATCTTTCTTTATCAGTCCTCCTCTGTCTCTTTCTTCTTCTTGCGTTAGACGTAACGGACTTATCGTATAGGTGACAAATTAAATATATTTTTTTTTTTTTTTTTTTTTTTTTTTTTTTAGTGAATTGTAGTTAAAGCGACTGTCGTTGAACGCGTGAGCTTTCCGTCGAGAGTCGCCTTTCTTGGTATATACGCAATTATGTTATTCGCGCATATTCGATAAAATACAGAATCGTTATTACGAATAACAGGCGAGAAGACATGAAATTTTTTTATTGTGCCTTTGTAGAGGAAAAATGATAGTAAGAGAGCAAATGAAGGAAATAAACATTGCGGATGGGCGATGAAAGAACTGAGGTTTTCCGAAACCCTGATGAGATATGAAAGTAGGAATTCAATTTTTCTGTGAAGGAGACAAAATATAAAGATTTGTGAAAACAAAAACAAGGAACTGAATTTTTGTGTGAAAGAGGAGAAGAAAAATTACTAATTAAGAGATGAAATGGAAAAAAAAGGATGTTTGTGATTATTTGCAAAAATTGTGTTCACCAAAATGTTAATTGTGATATTGGCTCCCAGCCAATTCGAGTGAGTGAGTTTTGTAGCGTGTGAGTGATTATCTCACGAGACACTGCTACGGTAATCGCGTGTGATGTGCGCGCGGGAGTCTGAACACACGAGACAATGAAGTGGGTTGAACGCAACACAAAACCTATTTGAACGTAAATAAATCCTCGTAACATTCAAATATGAAAGAACAAATAGATTATTTCAAAGGGGCATTTTTAACATGGCAACTCAAAGAAAAAAGAGCAAATATAATTGAAGAAATCTTAGCGTTTATACGCAGCATTGGATAAAGCTGAGAAAATAACAAAAGAAAATGATATG
This sequence comes from Venturia canescens, assembly GCF_019457755.1. NCBI lineage: Eukaryota > Metazoa > Arthropoda > Insecta > Hymenoptera > Ichneumonidae > Venturia > Venturia canescens. The sequence goes on from NC_057421.1 coordinate 37,804,295, forward strand.
GAGAACTTTCTCGAAATATTCCCATCGATGATTTACGTACTACGCGTGTTCCTCGGCATCTGACACCATTCGACATTGAACAATAGAATTAATATTTATAATCATCAATATATTATGTTCTGCCAATGTTATTTCGTTGATCGAACGAAAAATGCGGACGATACCCTCGTTGAGATCGGAACATCGCACAGCTAGAAAAGTACACGAAAGATGAAAATGAATATTTCAACGCATCTCGATGGTATCAAATCTGTTTTACCTATTCCAAGCATCTCGCTTGTCATTTAAAATTTTTATCTCATTTCCAATTAGAAGCTCCACTCGCACTCGTCCGAAATATTGTAAATATTGAACAAACATTGCTTCCCTCGTCCCTCCTTTATTTCTCGCCCTCTTTCTCTTCACTCTTGCTTCTCTCTCTCTCTCTCTCTCTCTCTCTCTCTCTCTCTCTCTCTCTCTCTCTCTCCCTCCCCTTCGCTATTGGCCTGAAGACGATGTTTTACGCATCTTAGAAAAAATAAAACTGTCGTTCTTGAAGAAATTCGACAAATAATTCAATTGTCCGCATTTATAACGATGGTTAGTCGATTACTCAAGCATGTACCAAAAAATTGTAATAAAATCAACGTCCCCTGTGCAACGTCACTAATTACCACGAGATTCCTTTATTTCAAAAACAGTTATACAAACATTGCATATCATTTCATTTCCATGGATATTTCTTGTTTTTTTTTCCTCACAAAACAGACTCGTGTAGTACAAAAACATTGTCGTCTTGGGTTTTTTTTTAATTTTGACGATAATCTCCATCTCCTTCACAAAACCAGTCAAGCTTTTTTGGGAATAGATTCAAACTTTCAATTACTCCAGTTCAATTTTACAATAAATTTAATTACAATTTAATTACATATAAAAAGTGTCACGAGTTTTTAAAGTTTTGCGCTCCATTCTCATAAAAATCTACACAAATTACACTTTGAAATGGAGTATTGTACAAAGCTAAACATATAGATTTTTTTGTAACGCAAATACGTCTACAATTGCTTTTAACTCATTTTCGAAAAAAGAAAATACCCTTGTCGAAGTTAATCCTGATGTGTGCGTTTCTTTTCTTTCGTAAACACTCTTCGACGATTCGACCGAGTCACGCTGTTGCCCTTCAGGGGGCAGCTAGCATCTGTTTCAAAAAAGCCAAGGGCCCGATGATGGGCTACAGCGTAACCGGTCTCCAACCATGTCGGTCCGCTGGAACGATTTCCTTGATATTGAGACCAGTGGATTAGAATATTGGACTTGCTCCGATCACCCCTCGTCGTGTCACAATCTACGATTTTATTAATGCATAAATTTCCTATTTACAGCTCTCTTCACATGACTTTTACAAATTTTTTTCATGCTCCCGTGCATGTTTCGTTACATCCAATCGAATCATCGATGGCTTATTTCAGAGAACTCGAGCGACGATGCATCTTCCTATTGATTTTTGAACTGAAGTGTTTTTTTTTTTGGCACTAGATTTCAGAAAAATGGAAAGCTACTGTCACTTTTCGAATTTCTTCGACGAAAACAGCCTCACTTAAGGGCGAGTTGAAACAACGAAATTATTTTCTAGTCAAAAAGGTAACGGATCAACGATCAAGTGTACCGAAGGAGAATTTTTCACGACGAAAGATTGTCGCAACAGTACTGAAAAACCACGCGTACCGAGTTCCCAGCTGTGACTGAAGATTCTTGAAGAAAGGAGGCAAAATTTATACACAACGCTCGGGGGAGGCTTCGGCCACACACCGGACGTTGCGGCCTTTGAAGATTAACTGGACTTGTACGAAAAAGGAAACAGGATGGGGCGGGTAATCGCAGAGAGACCGAGATACGAGTCCATCGAGCATGCACGTTTTTTTTTCTCAACTCAAATTATATTTGAAAACTGATAAATCAAAAATGAGAAATGAAAAATTACTTTTGTTTTTTTTTCCTGTTACAGACAAAGAGGGAATTTGCATCGTGCAAAATCTTCGCTATACGAGATCTCTTTTTTACGTCTTCGTCTCACCGCATTCTTCAACAAGATCTTTCGGCGATGGAAACAACGAGAGTGTGGAAAATCAGCAATATACTTTTCCACGTGTTTAGTATGCGTTTTAGTGTTTCTGTACGTGCACGAACAAAGTCGAGCCCGAAGGCAAAAGGTCTCGTCACTCTTGACACAGATGCTGGGAAAATCCCTACACGTTCGTTACTCGAGGAAGTTGGAATGATTCGTGGCCCATCTCGTCCCTTGACCCAATATTTTACGAGTCCTCGTTTCCGCAGTGGATACACATTTTCCACCTTCATTTATATATTCATTCTTCGGAATAGTTAAGTTTGATATTCGACAGAAAAAAAATGTTTTCGATTCATCCCGTGATCTTCGACCGAGCCTTGTCAGAGCAATCTTTTTTTACGCTGCATCAATCCCTAATTCATATTTAGCAACCTTAAATATCCAACAAAAGTGGCATCCTCTGCGTCGATTTACATGAAAATTTCGATTCATTTATACGTCTCTCGAAGTCTCGATTATATTACTGCAGATCGTCATTTATTTGAATTCGTCATGTTGAAAAAATAACAAAAATGATGAATTTTTATCCCGAGAAAAAAGGCGGTTGAAAATCGCTCGCCCGTCCAGTTAAATTCTCGAAAACGTTCTCATGGAAAAACGATTGAACATGTACATAATGAAAACGGTAAAAACGATGCTAGATCGATAAACGAGCTATCCGAGTAAAAAAATGGGTTCGAAGTTGTTTCACGCATAGATAATGAACGAAAATGCCAGTCTTCGAATGAGAGTCGTGTGACCCGATTGTCTGGAAATTATTTGCGGTTAACGAAACGATCCTATGTAAATATGTGTGTGGCAATGCGTGAGTGTGAATATTCGTGTGCGTTGTACACTGTAAGCGATGCGATAATGTCTGTGGATTTTGGTCCCTCGTTTCCGTCTTCCCCTGTTGGAGCATCGGGCGCGCGCGACTGATACCGATCACGTCCAACGGCTGCTCAAAAAGACGAAAAGAGGCAACGGTATTGACCCACAAAAAAGTACGCTCGATTCAGCGATTATCGATCTCGCATTATTTCACTTGGACTCGAACCGATGTGACAAGAAGACTCGTACGTTTGGAAGCTTTTTGTTAAAATAAATCTAGAATACCCGCGCGAAGCATTTGGTACGGAGTTTGAAGCGAAACTGAATCTGATTCGGCAGACCGGAGGGTGCACCAAAGACAGAGAGCGAGCGAATCAAGGAGGGAGATTCTGTAACACGTGGTGGCCCCCTCTTCTCTCTCTCTCTCTCTCTCTCATATTATTTTCAGAGACGAACCGTTTTACTAGCCTCACTTCGTTTTTTTTCTCCGTGTCGTGACCGAAATGAAAGAGCGAAAGAGAGATGAAGTTTCCCGAGACTCTGTAATGATGCCTCACGAATCTCGTTCTCCGTGCATGTACCTCGTACTCTCGTATGAGCCAGTTTTATTAGTGTGTTACCGCGCGCCTCCCGGAGCCATATGTACATTGTGTTTACGTGTGTGTTCGTTATGTCGCGAACCCCCTCGAAAGGGAGACCCTTTACATTGAACTTTTCCCCTCGCGGTACCCGACAAACCCAAATTTCGATTGCCCGAAAGGGGCTCCTTTGCATCACGATATTATTATTATTATTATATTATGCCTCTACGCAAACAGAAAACTTAGTCTTCACATGTTAAATATACGATGGCCCCGAATCGTGGTACTTCCTAATGCGGCCTTGCTCTTCTCACCAATATTAAACTTGAATTTTATCTCGCCACCGTGCAACTGTGGGACCGCACGGGTACCACAGAATTTTGTTGCTCCTCCATTTTTCATTGCTTATCCATAGAATCGAACGATTCTGGAAATTCTCAGCTCTATGGCCCATTTTTATTACAAATTCAATCGTATGGTATCGCGTTGAACCCCGAGGTTTCAGCTAGTGACATGGAATGAGCGCAACGAAAAGAGGAACGGTGGAACGACTGCTCCAAGCTCGTCGTCGTTGAAGATTTCAAGGTTCATTAATTTTGTTTTGGAAATAAGTAATTACGGAAGAACATGAACCGAGGGATTGTCCAACTAGTTTATTATTTCGTCACAGTGTCTCTACCGCCTGCTTTTTCACTACATAGCAAATTTTGACTGTCAAATGACGTACGTGGAGAGAAAATTCCAGTGAAAACTACTATGGTGCCATAGGAGTAGGGTTCTATATCGTAATATTTATTAATTCTTACGAGCATACATGATGATTTTTTGTGAAGTGAGAAATCAGTGAACATTGATGTTTGATACCAAAACAAATGATTTGATCAGCGATGCTTGTGTTCGAGCTCCTCAAATTTGACTGTGCGAAACTGTAAATTTCGATTGTAAAAACTGTACTAACGGCAGCAAAACGGCATCAATAATTCTACTTTACAGTTCATTATCGCGAGAGCGTCAGAGCAAAATACGAAATTTCAAACTTTTTATTCGGAATTTACTTGAAAATAACAATGTTTTTGATAAAAACATGCAAAACGGGCGATATAGAACCCTAACACTATGGCGTCAGTAATTTTTACAATTTTTTTCTTTCCATGTAAATATTCAAACGCGAATGAAATTCTGCTATACACCATAGGAAATTTTCAAACATTTCGGCGCATCGGCGAATCTCGTATTCGAGCTCTTGGAATATTTTACTATGCTTAAATGTAAAATAAGTAATTCAGGAATGTTAATTTGGAAACGACACAAAAATTACAACGTTTTTGATAAAAACCTCCAAAATGGACGATATAGAAGCCTATGGCGGCATAGTAATTCTTACTATTTTTTTCTCTCCGTGTATAAATCGAAAAAAATGTGCCGTATATAATTTTTCGACGAGTCAAGCCACTACCGCGCCCCTTGACAATTAAAAATACGACAACTCCAAGTCGTGCTCCTTCACAACAGGCATAATTTTCCTCGGAAAAAACATATTATACTAAATCGAAATGTTCAAAACGTCGTTCGGTGTTTCGTTTTTAAGCCCTACTGCTTCGCCAACATCCAAGATTTCTAGATATACGAGAAGAGCTTGATTTTTAGCACGATCTCCTCGTGTGCGTCTGTCGTCATTTGATCGTCTAAAAAAGTGAGTAGATGCTGATGCTGTATCCCTTTGATTGGAAGAGAGAAAACACGCGTTCGTTTGAGTGTCGGATTGTGCCTTAAAAATTCAAAATAAAACCTATATAACGCCGGAAATAACGTGTAAGAGGACGACGTTACACAAAAATGAGATGTGGAAAAAAGAATGGCAAGATGAATTGCCAGGACGTGAGAAACTCTAAATTGTTTAAATGCTGTTGTGGCGCGTGAGGGTGCAGCTGTATTACGAGAGCTCTTCCCTGCTCGTCCTCTCTTCAGATCTCGGTATATTTTTCTATTTCTTCGTCGCGTCCTGTACGTGCGTATTCTCTATGCTCCAAGCAACCGAAAGAGCTCGTTCAAAAAAACACTTTTTTTTGTGCTCTTTGATGGTACCCTCGACGAACCGCACCCAGCGACAAATCACACGTTCTGCTTCTCGCTGGTCGAACGTTTTTAAAGCTTACCCTGCGTATCGCTTCGCGATTTTCTTTCGTCGGATTGGACTCTTCCAGAGCCAGGATTCTTACGCTTTTAAGGTAGATCACGCCCGTAGAATCATATTTTATGGGTGTCTGAATTCGATCGATTTTTACTTCCTAATTGAAGATCCAATCACCACCTTAAATTAATGCCAGAGTTATTTATTCGAAATTGTAAATAAACTTTTTCAACTTATCTCTTGGCGAATGAATTTACGAGCCATTAATTAATCGGGAATCCATCACTTACCGAACCCCAAGTTTCATTAATCCCTGACTAAAATACCATAGTTTTTTATGTAAAAAATCGCATTAGAGAGCGCAAAGGGAAATGGATCAAGATAAAAGTATTAATAAATAGACAGAAATAAGCAAGTGCTGTGAGGTTACGAGTCCTCATTTTACCACAATTTTGTTCAATCTTTAACGTAACATGTCTTTATCACTGGTAAGACAATCGTCTCGAATTTTTTCCCAAACCTTCATTATATGCTTCATTGTTATAGCGTACATTTTTTATATACCCTGTGTATTTTTCTTCATATTTAAACACCATTATTTCAATAAGAAATAAGACGAATCCTTTAAAATTTGATACGCGCGTGTGAGTCGACTACTCATTTAAACTCTGTGTGAATTTCAAGACTTTCTTAAGAAAATCATTTTGTGCATGAACTACCTTAAGATGCGCGGAAACAAAGTTTTATTATTGAAGACAAGCAATAGAAACCGAAGACAATCCGCGGACGTGGGGAAAAAATAATATTTTGAGTCGGTACTAATTTTCTACTGGGAAACCGATTTTATTATAGAAACGAAGTTTCTGCATTTGTTTGACGTTCAACGTTTTTCGTGAGATTATCAGCAGGAATGTTGAAAAAAAACCTATTGTAACTGGTGACAAAATATTATCACACTATAATTATTCATTTTTTGGTAAATGAAGTTACAAAATGACATTACAAAATGGTCGCGTTTTCAGCCCTTCAAGTTGAAATAAAATTACGAAAAATCATTGTAGAAAAAGAAGATACAAAATGTAAGTTTTTTTACAATTTGTAAACGATCAAGTATTGAATCGAATTTAACTTCTGACAAATATTTACGATGATTTGTAATATTTATCAATACATAAACAGCCGAATCAGAGAATCCATTTTTCAATTTTACATCACAGAGATTCTAAAACCTTGGAAAAATTATGAAAAATATAGGCATCGAAATCGATGGAGCCTTCGTTCCATTGACTTGGAATTTACAAAAATTCTTCGATTCTCAAGCTAGGCTTGGGACACTTTCGAGAGCTACAACTCCCTCAAATTTTCGTGTTTCCGGTTATTGAAGTTCAAGTGCGTTTAAGCTCCGAGCGATTTGGAGCTCGAAAGAGAGCATATGTCATGGGCCAAGCACCGTTCAAGTTCTACCCCCGAGGACGCCAAGTATACAGATGGTTTTCAAAAACATTTTTTTCACCTCATTCAACGAAGATGCTCGAAAAATCTCAGCTTTCCATAATATCAGGACGGAAGTAAATGATCTCTGCAACAAGCATCTTGAAACCGATTAATGAGTCATCTTATTTTCATACCGTTCAAAATTACTCCCCCTGCGAACTACTCTTTTTGAATCATCCTCTATAAACTCGACAGTAGTGCGAAAAAGAAACACAATTTTTTTTCTTCTCATACGAGTGCCCTCTGAGCTCTCGGCCCAGAGATACGTAACAGCAAATGTGTTTACGTACGCTCGGCATGCGTGGGAGACGTTTTTTCATTTCGCTACATCTTCTTGGAGATCGACACACTGTTCGATTACGTATGCGAGAATCTTGGTGGAGTTGTTCGTGGAAAATCAGTATAATAACGTACCAGTTTGAAAATCACTCCAGCTTTTATTCGTTATATTACGAAAATATTTATTCAATTATACCAAGAGCAGTTTAAAAAAATACTTATCGGCCAATCAATCCATTTTCGTAAAAAAAATATAAATATTCGGAGATACGCCATTGGAATTGCAACGAATTGAGATACATTTTTATGCCGCGCATACAAAACGTAAAATCATTCGATAGCCGCGATACGGACGTTTAGATCGGAAAATTGTGACAGAAACGCTTTTTCAAAGATTTTTCGTTACAATTAACCACCGATGAGATATAAACTTATTGAAAACGGCTAGTTTCCCGCGAGCGTGCTTGGTGAGTACAAAATAATTATGATTTGCAAACTATGAATATACAAAATGATTCGAATGAGAAGAAAATTTGATAAATAAATGAACAGATCGCGCGATGAATCAGTACTCGATTGTGACAGTTTTCGTTTTGAGATATTCGTTGAGAGCCTCCTGTCCGAGGTCTTTGCCAAATCCGGATTGTTTGAAACCGCCGAAAGGTGCTGCGACGTCCGTTTTATTATAGGTGTTGATGAAAACAGTGCCGGCATCGATTTTCTCAGCGAATCTCATTGCTCTGCTAATATCTTTGGTGAGGATTCCAGAAGCTAAACCAAATTCTGTGTTGTTCGCACGTGATATCATTGACTCGAAATTGCTCGATTTAAACTTGGATATTATCATTATTGGACCGAACGATTCTTCCTTAGCGATGTACATGTCGTCCTTAACGTCGGTAAATATCGTCGGCTCAAAATACCAACCGGATGTGCCCAAACGCTTTCCACCGTGAACCAATGTTGCTCCTTCCTCAACACCACGACTCACGTAATCCAACAACTTTTCCATATGCCTTCTGTGGTTTTGTGGCCCGTGCGAGGTCTTACGGTCCAGTGGATTACCGATTTTCAATTTTTTTACTTCTTCCACGACTCGTCTCACGAACTCGTCGTGAATACTCTCCTCTACGAACAAGCGACCTGGAAGATTAAACGCGTTTTTTCATAGCTTCTCCTTCCACAATTCACCACTAAATTTCACCTTACTTTTCGTGGATTTTTGCTGCATGAGCTTTTTCAAGTTGAAACATTTTTTAAATTTATTAATGAACAAAAATTTCCAAACCAAAATCGCTCTAATAAACATTTTTAATTTTGCGATCGCGAATAATTGAATCTCCACATTTGCCTTAAGGAGGGTGGTTACCGACGATACAATGTTGCCATGCTAAACCATGTTAAATACATTAAAAATTTCAAAATTATTAGAATTTAATCAAATTTGGTCAACATATTCTTTAGGGCCAAATTTGACAATACAAATTTTTTAAGATTTTTCTTCTGTAGCAGTTATCGAGTAATTGATCACTAAAGTTCAAGTGTATAAGCATAGCGTTTCCATATATATAGGTATACATTCCGGACATAAGAAATCTGCTTTAATGCGTAATTACTCGATAACTAAGCAGAAGAAAATTTTGAAAAAAATTGTGTCTTCGCACTTGATGTTGAAGAACATTATCACCAAATTTCATCAATTTCTTATCATTTTAACGAGTGTAACCACCCTCCTTAATAAAAAGACTGCTCAACCAAATTACACCTTATAAATTTCTTTGGAATATCGCAACATTATTACGCTCATTCCTCCAATGGATTCAGCGATGGGAAATCCAATAGAAATAACAATATTTATCACAAAAGTACAGAAACATTTTTTGAATGTGAGAAATAATAATTTTTACATGGTTTATATGCTGTAAGTCTGATCGTCGGCGATTCCCAGCTGCGTATACAATGTGGAGATCGTAATTATTGTCTGCAACGAAAATTCCAAATCTTTTTTTCATTCTCGTATATTTTCCTTCCATATGAACCTATGAAAACGCGAAAAAATTGCGAAATTCTATATTTAAAGCACGTTGAAGTGATATATTCTTCTCCTTTAGAAGCGTTTTTTTTCAAACTCACTAAAAATTAAGAATCTCGTAATTTTTTCAGCCTTTTTATAGATTCATATGCAAGGAAAATATGTGAAGATGGAAAAAAATTTGGAATTTTTGTTGCGGACAATAATTACGAACTCCACATTGTACACATCTGATATTAAATAAATGTGTTTGTACTCTTGAAATATCCTTGAAACTATACCGAAAAGTTCGTCACGGTGAGTTATTTCCGTCTATTCAAAAAAAAAAAATAGATTTTTTTGCCTTTTTAAAGCAAATCCCCCCCTAACGAAGATGGAAAGAGAAACGTACCAGCAGCAATGCAATTTTCGCCCTTGTTGAAAAATACACCGCCCATGCCGAGTCTGACCGCTTGTTGAATATCAGCATCCTCGAAGATAACGAGTGGACTTTTACCGCCAAGCTCCAATGAGACTTTTTTAAGATTACTGTCGGCACAGTTCTTCATGATAACTTGGCCGATTTCAGTGGATCCGGTAAATCCGAGTTTTCTTATCAAAGGATGATTAACGATTGCCATACCGGCAACTGAGCCACTCCCTGGTACGATGTTTATCACTCCTTTCGGGATGCCAGCTTTGAGCGTAAGTTCGGCAAACTTGAGAGCTGTGAGTGGCGAACATTGGGAAGGTTTCATCACCACTGTGTTTCCGGCTGTTAGACAAGCCGCCATTTTCCATGACAACATCATCAACGGATAGTTCCAGGGCGTTACGAGACCGCAAACTCCGATTGGCTCCTTTCGCGTGAACGTCAAATTACGGTTCGGTCTCGCGTGTGATATCGGTATCGTCGAGCCCTGAATTTTGTCGCACCAGCCAGCGAAATACCGCCACGTTTCGATCGACATTCCCACGTGGGTTTTTAACGCCAATGTGTACACTGCGCCCGAGTCGATACTTTCGATCGTCGCCAATTCTTCTTTATGCTCTTCCATCAAATCGGCTAATCTGTCAAAGTCGAAAAACGTTTATGATCCTTTCAAAAATCAGAAATATATTTTTTTGTTGCCTCACTCGAAGACTCAAAGGATCAAACCAATTGGACTTTTGGAACTATGAAATTTTTGAATGTTTCAAATGAAACATCGTTGCATTGCAATTACGTCAAACTTCATGAATTTCGGTCAGATAACTCAATTTTTTATATTTTCGTAAAGAAATTAACATTTACGGAGAAAACGGATTCGTTTTATATATTGAGGAATATATTATTTTTCAAGAGTTTTCAAAGTATCTATAAGCACCGATTACAAGCAGCACAGTATTTTTTGAATCTTCCTATTTTTCATCCCTTCAATTCTAAACAGCTTTATGTGCATAGCAAAAAGTGATGCACCCCTGCGAGAACTATATTTCGTTTTGTTTTCGAATGTTGTTCGTCGTGTCAGACTAGCACTTACCGATAAGTGCAAATGTATTGTAAATCACAAATTTCCATTGTCAGTATAGTAAATTCTATGATAAATACACGAATATACACCGAATACGTGTGACATTTTACCATACATATTGTTTTTTTTTTTTTTTTTTTTTTTCAGGATTTTCCGAGCATATCTACTTTACAATATATAAAAGTTATGGGTATTGTTCTTTTTCCTACGGTGGATAGAACAATTCTTGTTTCTGCTCTTCGAATTAATGTTGCTATCCAGTACGTGTATATACCGTCCCCGCGAGATATTATATTCCTAGTACTTTTCTCTAAAATATTTGGCCTCGTTTTCTCCGTGTGATCGGTTCGCTTCTCAACCGAATCGATCGAAAATTAACAAAAGCAAGAACGACAGTTTTCAATCGAATTCGCTATATGAGAATCAAATGATGGTAAAAATATCACCGAGTAAATACGATTTTTTTCGACGATAAAGTGTTAAATTTATTCTAGTTTTGAATGAATTGACGATAGTAGCAAAGACGAAAACTGCATCAATATGAGGGCTTCATCAATACAGTTGAATAGAAAAAAAACACTTGGAAATAATTCGATATGCGATGATGCAAAAATTTTATCGAGTGTAGAATAATAATATTTGGGACGAGCCAAGATCGTTTATTTTTTCCGTTCACTTACTTGAAGAGCAATGCACCCCTGTCCCTGGCGCTTATTTTGCTCCATTCACCTTCTTCGAAAGCTTTCTTGGCAGCTCTTACAGCACGATCTACGTCATTCGCAGAGGCGCTCTGTACCTCGCAGATCACGTGTTCGTCGTGAGGATCGATCGAAGCTATTGGCTCCGCCTCTCCATTCACAAATTCGCCGTCGATGAAAAGTTGCTTGGGGAATCGTAGATCCATGTTGTTCGTTCGTACCTCAACAGCTTCGTACTTCGCCTCCCTTCCCGAAGCCGATGATCCGCGACCGGTTACGATGACCGATGTGACGAATTCCAAAAAACTCGGGGCCATAAAAACATCCGTGTTTTGCATCGTTATATCCAACAGCTCTCTGATTTCTTCAACCATCCTGACAACGTCCATACTTCCAGCACCTGTTGACCAAGAAAAATATCCGAAAAATAATTATTCAAATTAACAATTAACTTATTTCATTCGCAGAAATCACTTTTCCTGTTATCATATCAAAGGTTTAGGATCAGAAAAATCTTGCAACATTCTTCTTTTATTATCACTTTCGACGTGCCAGAAATTTGCATTTCGTTTTACATGCAGTGACGCAAGGACTCGATGCTTTTCTCGTCACAAGACATTAAACAGTGGCTTTACTTTTTCTCCTTTTCTCATTTACATACACGAAGGAAAGATCGAAAGATGCCCAGCACCGACTTGTAAAGATTTTCGTGAGCAAAGCGAAGCTCATATGCAGTCGCTAAAGCGTGAAATACTTCATAGAGGAAAACATGACAATAATGGGTAATAAAACTCACTGATTGACCTGAAGTTTTGCGAAGGGCGAACGATGCAAAGGAACTGGGTCTTCCGAGGTCGAACTGGGCCAAGGGCGCAAAGGGATAAATGGACCACGATTCTACGAGGCTGGATATACGGGGGGGAATACCTAGGAGAATTTGGGAACGCGCCAAGGTATTCGTAGGGAGGAGAAAATGCCACGAGGGAATCCTGATACAGGCGAAAGTAATAGTTGACACGAGTTGACAAAGAGAGGCAAAGAGACTCGAAATACTTGCTTAAAATCTTAAAACGATTATTAGTGATTATCGTGTAGTTTCAGAATGTTTCTAGTCGAGTGTGGAACGAGTTGTTTTCAATAAAATAAAAAGAAAAGCGTTTTGTTTAAAAAAAAAAGAAGTTGAATGTCAGCTTGAATGACGAAAAGTTACCCTCGTTCTCTTGACATTAGTAGACAAAGAGAGGCAAAGAGATTCGAAATACTTGCTTAAATCTTAAGACGTTATTGTTATTACAGCAGCAGCCGATTCGAAATTGGATCGTGTCGGCCACGCAGCATCGAAAACGAAATTGAAATTTAAATGACAAATCGAACAAGATCTCTTACGTTCTTGTAAAATTGATCGAGCGTGCTGAATCAGAGTTGCATGATTGAAAACTTACCACACGCAAAAAAGTCCGTATCGTCCTCGACATCGACGTTGATGATATTTTTCCAAATGTCTCTGATAATTTCGACGGATTTTTTTTCGTCCTCGGTGAAGACGATATTGGACGTAGCCTCGTTTGCTTTTCCGTATTTAGAGGCAGCGATCATTCGGTTACCGATCTTAAGTCTTTCGACATTGACGAACTTGCCATCCGCGCATTCGATGAGGAGGCCGGACTCGTGGATTACTCCCGATCTACCATCCACATCGACCGCGTCACCTTCCGGTTTCTTATCGTCCCATATACTCGAAGCAAACAGCCGAACTTGTTCGCCGTTCAATAATGTCCACGCACCCGGTGTACTGTCGAAGGCACGAATGAAATTGTGCACTCCCTCGCAATTCTTCGTTACGTCAAGACGTTGCAATTCCGCTTTATTTAACAACGGATCGTAGGTCGCTCCTTCACTCGGTTGAATTATTTTCGGAGCTGTGCCTTTCGCCACGAGGTTCACGGCTTCTCCCATCGCTTTTATCCCCTCGGGATACAGAAAATTGTTGTACAAACTGTCGAGTGTGTCGTTCGGCTTGACGGGACATGACTTTTGTAAAAGTATCGGCCCCGTGTCGAGCCCGTCGTCGGCCCAGAATATCGAGAACCCCGCTTGCTTGTCACCTTCGATAAGAGTCCTAAAAACATAACCGGAACCTCAATTTTTTTTATTTACTCGCGTTTGAAGGGGACGAGAAATATTATTATTGTACAGGGGTAATATTTAGCGTGAAATAATGACGGTGAAGTTTGCAACGTTGGAGTCCAACGAAACGATCTAAAAAAACTCTTCAATTATTCCAGTAACCCTTCAATTTCGTTCCCCTGCCGTATAATTTTCCAACTTGCACCGATACTTCTCGTTAAATAAAAAATAATTGGTGAATTACAAATGCTTTTTTCGTTCTTTTCGTTAGACTCAAACAACGCTGCAAAGTTCAGTGTCGTGTGAAATTCACTGTTAAATTTACTTCTATTTGGAAAAATAAATATATTATTGAATTTGAAGAAAAATTCATTTTTTCCCCATAATAATATCATGAACTGCAGCTCGTCACCGCGCATTTTTCAAATTTAATTCTCTCCGATTTTCATAAGAAAGTCTTATTTTAAAGGATTCGTCTTATTTCTTATTGAAATAAACGTGTTTAAATGTAAAGAAAAATACACAGGACTGTGCGTAAAAAATCGTTCATCTTTCCATGTAACGAATGAACGCTCCTTACGAAGTTTATGCGAAAAACGTACGCTATAACAATGAAGTATATAATGAAGATTTGGGAAAAAATTCGAGACATGTTACGTTAAAGATTGAACAAAATTGTGGTAAAATGAGGACTGGTAACCTCACAGCACTTGCTTATTTCTGTCTTTTTATTAATACTTTTATCTTGATCCATTTCCCTTTGCGCTCTCTAATGCGATTTTTTACATAAAAAACTACGGTATTTTAGTCAGGGATTAATGAAACTTGGGGTTCGGTAAGTGATGGATTCCCGATTAATTAATGGCTCGTAATTTAATTCGCCAAGAGATAAGTTGAAAAAGTTTATTTACAATTTCGAATAAATAACTCTGGCATTAAAATTTAAGGTGGTGATTGTATTTTCAATGAGGGAGTAAAAATCGATCGAATTTCGACACCCATAAAATACGTTCCTTCGGGAATGATCTACATGTTTTTCTGAATTAAATGAATTCATTCAGAAATTGCATCATCAATTTTGCTGTGCTGACTCGCAAAGATAGCGAATTTCATAGTCATTGCGATTTATTGTTTTGTTTTTATTAACATTCTATGCATCATTTTCCAATGATCGTCACGCGGTTCCTGAGAAAAAGCCTGCTAAGGGACAAGAGAGGGGCGACGTCCAATGATTCTATGGTGCGGGAAACCGGCTCAAACCGGTTATCGGAGCACTCTCATTCGATAATCAGGAAATGCAACATTCTAGTTTCGTAGCTACGCGCTCTCATATATCGTGGGTCGCGTGAACACCTCGAGCCTTTCCCCGACTCTCTTTTCCTAACGACTCTATATCCATCGTCATACCAACTACAATAGTTTCTTGCGACATGGAAACGAATTATCAGGAACCTTTATAATAAAATGCAAATTTTCAGTGCTCCTATTTTCATCTAAAAAATGGTAAAAATCGTTCCCGAGCCTGTACCAAGAAAATTTGCATGGCAAATCGATTAGTACAAATAATTAAAATTTTATGTTATATTTTCATGTTTCACGGTTTACTAAAAATTGCTCACCAGCTTATAGCGCTTGCTCCACGATGACGAGGCAGTATCGATGGATGGTAGCAAATACTACGATGACGAGGATGATCAATCACTTCCATCGGTATAAACTGACTGCAGAACGGGAGAACATTGAGATCGACTTCGATGCCTTTATAAAGTGCCAATATCTCGGGCAAAGGTACTCCTTTGCTGCGCCATGCCTTGATCTTGAAAACCGGAGTGTTGTCGGCTTTCGCGGTGCTTGCTAAGATCGAAACGATCGAGAAATTCGAGCAGTGAGTTTCGGTGGATAAAAACTTCATGCTAAGAGATCAAAACATATTGAGCCTCACCCAGAGGATCCTCGCGATTCCCCTTGTCCGGAATCGTGAAAACTCCGGTTATCTTGTGACCATCTTGTCGCAAAAGCTTGTAAACTTCAGCCGCAAAATTGCTCTGCCCAATAATGGCTACTTTCAGCTGAGCCATTGTCGCCTGAGGAATAATAAATTCGCGACAAATGTAGTCGGCTTTATTCGGAGCTCTCTAAAATAAATTACCAATCATTTTTAATTCACTTCAATTATTTTATCAGTATTCGTTTATGATAAATGACCCTCCCGTCTCGAGGTCATCCAAATTTATACATTGATGTGATATTTTTACTCGATTCTCAACTCGAGCGATCGTTTTTTTTTTTTTCATCTCTCGAGCAGTATTATACCGAGCAGTGCCTTATGTAATTCAAATTCGATCGATAATCACGCGTATCATGTTCGTGCGACGTGAACAGGAAAACTGGTAACGCACGCGAGTTGATTGACAGTAAACTGAAAAAATAGTTCGTACGCCCGCGCGATTGACCACTTTTGTGCCAGTGACAACGAAACAAAATCGTCAAACATAATAGCATCGATCGTGTTCGAAGCGATCGAAATTCGAGTGAAGGTAGATTAATCGGCAACAATGTTAAGCAACTACGTGAGGAAAATGAAGGTAATTAAAATACATGCTCGTTATTGCGAAAGGTAAACACCGTCGATGTTTATTCGACAGAAATTTCTAGGCTGTTAAATTTCGTGCAAGCCCACTGAGTACGTACCTGTTGAGGCTAATAGTAAAGTGCGTAAGTGCTGTGCTAAACCTCGGATTCTCAAATGTGCTGGAATTGAAGAAGATACGAAATAAAGGTGTGATCTAGCTGCGGATTTGATTTATCAAATTACTAAGGTTAGTGCTGTGTTTTCGTGGCTAAAGGCTTTCCAGAATAAATTTAGTCTTTATATGTGGGTCGTTCGAGTGCGTGAAGCTTCTCTAATGCAGCACTGCGAAACCGACACCGTTTTACGATAATATCGTACACACTACTTGTACAAGCAACTCTCTCATCCGATCTCTATTTTCGTCGCGTGGAAGGATTGAAAATTCCAACGATAGCAGGAAAATCGTCGTCGATACGTTTACAAAGCTCTGTGTCTTTGTCGCACTTGACTCTCGACTCGAGTGAGGTATTTAGACTTGAAAATTTCGAGTTTCGACGTTGGAATTTCAGTCACGAAACATACGGTTTGCGTGACAAGTATATAAATATTTTTGTCTCAAAGCCACAAAGTTTGCGCGTTTTTAATCAGTTTACAATCAGCGAATATAAACTCTTTGGGGGACGAAAGCAAAAGCGGATCTTAGTGCATGAGTTCGTTTACTTATTGATCGGGAGTTTATTAACTTGTGACTTACGGTGTAGACGGAGAAAGCTCCTTTATGCAAAGAGGAAATACGTCGAGCTGCCAGCATCGGAAACGAGGAGGGGTGACTCGGGGAAATTCAAACTGCACATGAATTTCGTGAATCGGAATGAGAATCGCGTATAAAGAGCAATATTCCGTTTCCAATAGAGAACAAACGATGTCCGCGATCAGCGCCGAGTCCCGACTCGAACTGTCTCAGAACTATCGACCGTCACTTCGTTCTCAAAGTTTACTGAACCGTTGGGGAGGGAACTGTACTTTATATAAGACCTCGCTATCTCCGCCAAGGGTCAAGACCTCAACGACTCACCCCTTATCTATTCGTGCATCAACGCTTCCATATTTTTCCTCGTCTTCTTTTCTTCTTCTTACACGGGTTCTTCGTATATCATTTTTCTTATCGTGTCATATCGACCTTAAAAATTCACTGGAGCTACGACTTCTTGTTTCGATGATAGGCAGGTGAAATACAGGTAGGGTTCAATGTGTCAAATAACCAAAAATTGTAGAACGATCGAAATTTCGACTTTTCGACTTTTCGAGAAAAATTAGTAATCCGACATTCTTATTTCCGATCGACTATTATTTAACAGATTACGTGGTTAACCGAATATACCTTCTTCGAATTCGTATTTACTCGAAAATATATATTTCGATAGTTTTCATTTCGAATGCAATTTCGACAGACCATATACGAATTTCAAAAGTTCATATTATTTTTTAAATCAAAATGGAGAGTAGATGTTTTATAGAGTAGCGATGGCTGGAAAAGGCGGAAGTCAAAATGGCAATCTTTCAAATTGGAGATCATCTGTCTGAGTGAGTGAGTGAGTGAGATAAGCGTGCATTTAAGCTCAACACTTTTTTTCGTGTTTCAGTATTTCAACCTCAGTAATATTTAGACTTTCGTTATTATATTTTCGAAATTGTGAATATTCATGGTATTGCTGGTTGTAGTAATTTATAAATCGAAAGAGTGATACTCGAATTTTCGGAAAACCGATATTTTAGTCGTCGTTCTATATGGGCGATTGTTACATTCCATTTTCGATGCAAACGCGTGCTTGGAGTCTTCAAGTTTCTACTTTATTTATTTTCAACATTCAAAAATGTTGGTCATTCTAACATTTCCGCCCCACTCATTATCGTTAATTTATGTTTACAGATTGAATAATTAATATTTTTCCTTAGATTTTTTATACAAAATAATTGATAAGCGTTTTTTTTTTTAGAAAAATACACTTTTATCTTACTTGAAAAAAAATAAACTTTTTTTCTGAAAGTCGTCTAACGCTTTGCCGTTAATCGGAGTGCACCGTTGCAATGTCTCAGTTTCAGGTGATAATTTGTGTCGTGGCCCCCAACATAGTTTGTATTGATTTAGTGCAGGAAATTGCTTGACACAAGAGAAATATACGATTTCTGAAATTAATTGATTAGTAGTTGATAGATCAATCATAAGAGTCGTCGGAACGAGATGAAACCGGTTCGAAGAAAAGTATTGACACCCATTGCAAGGTCGCAGGTCACTGATAACGTGTTTACATCGTCATCTTAAACCGGTTCGATCCAAATGCGGGTCAAAGGGTTCGGTGGAATCGGGGACTGACGACATAAAGTTGGATCTCTTGGGGTTTGATTGCGCAAGGTACACGCGTCTCGGCACAAATCATTGAAGTTTCGCTCGTCCTCGGAACGACTCTGTAATCGGTTTATAGCGTTTTAATACGCGCGAGTCTCAACGCAGGATGATAACGCATTTTATTCATCTTTGTTGCCTGATTTATGAACTCGGGGAACCCCGAAAAGAAATCCACATTTTTAGCATACGAGTACTTTGATATCGGCCCAAAAAAAAAATCAAAATATTTCTCGAACGTGGAAATCAAAATAGCAGCTTCAAAATCTTTGGAACCCATGCACTGTCTGATTTTTCATTTTTATGATAAAAAATTTATAAAATTATCCAAGTGAGAACGTGTGACAGATATTCTGATGAGCTCCATCGTGTACAATCGATTCCCAAGTAATATTTCAAATTTATTATTCAAAATATTTTTTTACACAAGTATGACAGCGACTCGGTCATTTATTTATTCATAAAAGAGGACTGCTAAGTCCTATCGCTGGTAAGATAAAAGTTAAGAACTAAGGACCATCGAGCATGGAGTCTGTACCCATTAAAGTATTAAAAATATAGGAAAAGTAGTGATAGTGAAAGTCAAGCTCACATCGAGTAAGTCGCGGTGTATATTTGAACTTAACATTTCAAGTTAATTTCCCACAAAAACGGGTCAATTTATCGGTAATGTAATTTAGGAGTTAGTAAAGATTAAATGAAACGGAGGAAAATGAGTGGCGGCCAAATACGACGTTACATAATATAATCGTAAAAATTTTTATTCAAACCCGCTGCACATTTTCACTGTATATATTATCCAATTTCACTGTATATATTATGATTATCCACACACTGAATCTGAAATTGATGGAAATTCGAAAAAATTTCAAACTATGTTTTGACCTTGAATCAGCTCGGATCGTTGGATTCTAAGGGGATAGAAGAAAATCTGAATTTCGAAAATTCATATTTTAATCGCAAACAGATTTTTTTTGTAAATTACGCAAAGTATTAAAAAGAAAAATTTAGGCAAAGCAAATCAAGACGACCGTGTATCTTGACTCGAGATTGGTCGATTTCCGCTTTTAATGATGAAAAAAAAATTTTTTATTTTTTTTGACATCTGAAAGGATTAATAAAATTGTACTTGTCAAAATTAGGCACTCCGATTTCACGATTGAAAAATTTTCTCCAACAATATATGGGCCATTCCAGGCCAAATCGACCACATTTCTACCGTACCAAAGAAATTTTTCAGAATTTTTTCAAATTTTTTTTCCCAACCCAAATATTTTTGTTCAAAATGACATAGCGCTTTCGGAAATTGACTTATTAGGAAGTTTTTTTCGTAAGTTTTGTCTTCGAATGTACTTTTCAGAAAAAAATATCGAAAGGTCATGAAAATCCATACTCAAAGTTTTTTTTTTTTGAGAATTTAGATAAAAAAAAAAAACAAAAAATTAGCGATGATTGCCGTTTTTTATATATTTTTTTTTCCATTTCTCCACAAGAAACTTTGACATTTTCCACAAGTTCTCTGAAATTTTCAAAGTGAGATCTTTTCGTTTTCTATTTTTTTTAATATTACGAAAAAAATTTTTTTTTTCAATTCAGCTTATTTCTAATTACACCACTTTGAAATCTTCTAGGATGTAACAAGAACCTTAAAAGTTGAAAAACAATGATAATTATAAAAATAAAAAACTTTATAAAGGTGGAAAAAATTACGCAAAGTATTAAAAATATAATCAAATCATTTCAATAACGTTAAGCACGAGAATTTGAAAAATGTGGAAAAAAAAATTTCAAGCTATCGAACCAGTTCCAGCTTGGCGTACATGAATTTTTTCAAATAAATCAATTTCCCAAATAATTCCGACAAAGGAACTCCCCACAGGCCCGTGCAATGCAGCGATTTTAAGGAAAATTCTATTGCCTTCAAATTAAATCCCGAAAAATAAAAATATGCGCCCCAAGCTTTTGCTCACAGAAATTTTAGTTTCCAAATATTTGAAAAAAAAAAAAAAAAAAACATAAAAATAAACGGCACTCGTACCTGGCTTCATTGAAATGACATCATCACATTTTTAATATTGGCGAAATTTTGTCCACTTTTTAAAATCACTCCTAGTTGGGATAATCAGCTTTTCTGGAAATTCAATTTCCAAGTGACCTCGCTGAACCTGTATATCGATAAAATGCTAAAAGAACTTGTACAAATTATAAAAAGAATCTCTAACTTCCTAGCACCTTATTAATTTCTTAATAGGCCATAGACCTCCTTCCTCTTTCTCTCTCCCCCACTGGCTCAATTGATTATTAAGGTAAAAATAGAATACATCATGCGAGTGATAATAACCTTTTATTGATCGATTCGTGAGTTTGGTGGTTTCAGGTATATCCGCCCGTTGCAGTACGATGACCCGACACACGTCCCAGCCAACTCGAAAGAAAGAAATATATAGCTCAATCTTGTTCAGGCGCGGCTCACGATCTTTCAAGTTTTACGACTTATTGGCACGCTCTTTTCCCGAGATATATACGTGTACACTGTGGCACCAAAGTTTTCGAGCAATCTCATTTTTTCTCAACTCTTCATTACGAATATCCATTAGCCCAGTTGAACAAGGCCATGCGAATTTGAAGCATTGATTATTTGTTGAACCTTTCGTCTCGAGCGAGTACCTTTACAAGTAATATTTGTTAACCGTACGGTGGATTTGAAAGTCTCGATTTTTTCATCGGAGTAGCGCGAAGTGAAACACTGCTGCCCCAAAAGAGCAGAATTTTTTTATCAAGATTGAAAAAATTTTGTCTTTCTAAGGTACAAAGTAAAACAAAAAATTCTGCTCTCTCGGAGCACTGTTCCGCTTTGCTCGACTCTCCCCGAATCAAGTATTGAATTGTATGAATTCGATTCTGTAATTAGAAGTTCGAATTTCGATGCTGCCCTATATTTTCGCTAGAGACACGCGGCAGCGCTCACAGACGGCAAGCATCGAAGAGAAAATTTCCTACTGGCCGTGATATTATGCGAATTCTCATCGGCATTGAATTGCGCTGTTCAATTTATAAATGTTTCCTTCGCAGTTGGTAAATTCAACATTTATCGTGCCCCACATTCGAGAATCCGACAGACAGCGATGGGCCAGTACGAGCGGGCTCTGGCAATTCCCCAAATTGCACCGGCTCCCACATCGTTCCTTAGACGCGTGTCAATTTTTTGGATCTGAGATAATGCTAATCGACTGGAATTCAAAATAAAGTGAAAACACCGTCACGCCCAATAGGCAAATTTTTCGGCAGCTCCTCAGACCAGCTCCAGAAAACGTGTGCGAAGCAATAATACCTACTATTTCGAAATCCGTAATTTTTTTCTAATCGATTAAATAGTCGAATTCGAAATCGAAATTCTTTGGCAGTGTTTGACCGTTGAAAAAAAAAGGCTGTGTCAGCCGATTTTTTCGAATGGCCGATTGGACAGAAATTGATTAAAAATTCTGTCCAACGTGGTCGCTCGAGACGATACAAGTTGTCCAGTTTTGCAGTGTCTTCGTGCAAGAGCAAAGGCATGTAACTGTTCTGAGTGGTTTTCAAAGTATCAGACTCTAAACTGTGGGGGGAAAAAAGTATCGCATTTGGGAACTTTTAAACGATCTAAACCGATAAACAACGTTGGCGCATCTCTTTCGTTGGATTAATTAATGCGGTATCTTGATCAAAGAATATAAACTCGAAAAAGTGCCAATAGACGTGGTTTTAAGCACCAGAAGACTCGGTGGGAGTGACGAATGAAAGTGAATTCGATAACAATAACACAGATATAAAAATACATTGATAGTACAACAGTATTTTAAAAGTTAACGTAACGGTGGTGTACAGACATGCAAATAACGCTTATCGATCCGGCAGTACCGAGCGAAGCTTCTCAAGCTCGCGAAGATGGGAGCGTGCGACTCTTATCCACATGTGCGCGCCTCGGAGTAAAACCTTGTATGACGTCACCAACAATTTTTTCAAATAAAAAATGATAAAATTGTGTGCATGTAGGTAGTGAATGTTGAGGCATTTTTTTTCACACGAGTAGGCGATTCGCATATATACGCGAGGGTTCTGTAAGATGTGTCAACAACGCTTCGGTTAAAAATAAATCTACCGATAGTTGTCAGTTGCGAGCTCATACTCTGCTCACCGCTGCGACCGAGCATCCTTCTTCTCGGTTGGTTTAACGTGCACGTTAACGGGTACGGTTGACATTGAAATTTCATTTTTTTCCCTATTTTAAGAAATAAAGTTCATGATAAAATATCCGCCTGCAAATATTTCCTCACGAGAAAGAGTTGCTGACGGAATTTTTTGTCGTTTCGAATATTTTTATCGAGTAAGTTTATAAAACTCGCATTTTCGTCGAGTCATCGATGATGGTGATTATTTTCATGCAATTGACCTGAGAATCGTGTCAAAAACCAATATTTTTCGTGCTTCACAAATAAAAATACAAAGTCCAACGTGACATTCTTGCCGGGAAAATATTTTTTTTGTTCATCTCGCGACAAAAAAAAAACATACGAGTTCTTTTCGAAATACTTCGAATATAGCCTTGATATTCGATAGTTTATTTTTTTAAACAGACTTGTACAAAATTTTCCTATATTTACTGATATGGAAATTACATTCCAAGAAAGTGAGGTTGGCAGATAAGATTGCGTGAGAACACAAGAGATTTTTGTATCGAACAAACCGACAAGTGCCTGAATTGGAGCAATGCTACGGTGATGCAAAAAAGCAATATTTTTTTCTCGGAGCTTCAACGGAAATCGTTAGTACATAAAAAAAAAGTAATTTTCTCAAATTTCAGATTAAAAAAAAATTTTTTAGATAGTGTTCGATTCACTAAGCACAAAAATTTTTTTTTTGCTCTCATAGCAGAAAGGATTAGGTGCTCCGTGGAATTATAAGTTTAATAAAATTTTGACACTCTCAAAGAAATTTAAAGACTACCTCAGATAATTTATTTCTTTTTTCCTGTATGTTTAGCTATAAATTATGAGATTGAAAAGCGTGTGGCTACAAATAACTATTCTTGTCGTGCTTCCAAAAGAAGGGGTGAAAGTATTTCGCAGAAACAGTTTTTCCAAATTTTATCGAATTCAAATTCTCTATTTCAAAGTCTGGTATTTCACCGCAGAAAACGTAATTTAAGAATTTTAATCTAGTTTTCCCATTTTTTATAAAAATGAATAAAATATTTTCACTGAATTCTAATGGAAAATAAACTTAAGCAAATGAATGCGAAATTGCAAAAATTTTTAGTCCCAAACTGTTTGTTTACAATGAAACTATTTGAGTTTGTGCAGGATGACGACTTTGTACAATAGCCCTATTTCGATTCTGTGAAGTTTAATTTTTTTTCCGCAAAAAATAATGAGACCGATTTTGGAAGTTTGATGAAAAATATTTGCGATTTTGCTTCCAATTTTTCATTCCCAAATTTTAACGTCGTCTGCGGTGAATTATCAGACTGAAATAAAGAATTTTAATTCGACAAAACAATTCGACAAAACATATTTTCATTTTTGTACGACGCCCTAGTAACTTTTCGTGCATAGAAATATTTATCTGTATGAAAAATACAGGAAATGTGAAATCAATCGCTTGAGAAAACGCAAAAATATTTTTTATAACATGTAATTTTGAAAAGCTATGTCTTTACAAAGATAGCTATACGAATATACAGAAAAAAAAGAAATTATAATTGCGCGGAGCAGCCATCGAATTTTTTCCCGAGTGACAAAATTTTATAACATTCATGATTCCGCATCGAGTACCAACACTTTCTGCTGTGAGAGCAAAAGAAAAACGTTCGCTTCGCGATTTTTGAGAATAAACAGTAAAAAATCGAAAGCTGGCTTGAGCACTGTCTAAAAAGATTTGTTATAAATATTAGGGTGATGCAAAAAAAATATCCATTTTTTTGCATCACCCTAAGCCACACATTGACAAAATATTTTCTAGTTAATCTTACTCAGCAACGATTTGTTGTGTACTCATATCTCTTTCAACCGAATAATTCTCCATGACGTAGACATATGATTCACTTTTTATGCATCACGCTGCCAAATATACGACGATTCGTATTGGGTTCGATATTGAATGGAACCGCTTGAAAGGTCTCAGCGAGTATGAGATATATTATGAATAAATTAAACGTCTCCGGTCTTCCGTAGCTCGTAACGTCCCGATTAAATTCAGTCGTAGCAAGGTGATAAGCATGAATAGCGAGCGTTAATAATAATAGGAATATCAACGATTCTTATCCGACGCCTGCTTACAGGCAAATTCTCGTCAATTTATTTCTGTTGTTCCAAGAGAAGATCGTAATATCCCGGAATAGATTCGACACAAAAAATATTCCAGAAGTTTTAATAGGCTTCAAAAACTGTTTTAAATATCCTTACAAATTTCATGAATAATCAAATGTGCCAGTCGCGACTTGAGATGCGGGGCTTAATTCTTTTAAAAACTCGAAAAATTATCGTCCGGGTTTATTAGGGAGGGGGGGGGGGGGGCCACACTTATCTTTATTGAATTTGAATGTTGTTTGCTCTTTCATCAATTTTATCTTTCATTTGTTCTCGTCTGGATGGATCAATCCGCCTGAAGAAAAATTTTCTTTTCAACACGCGCCGGAACGTGAATTTTTTCTCTTTTTTTCTTCCAATCCAAAGCAATGTTTCGAAGATCGTTGATCAACGCGTTAAAACACTTTAAAAATATAGAAAAGTGCATTTCCAATGGGCATTGCTAGAAAGTAAAAAAACGATTCGGAAAATTTTCTCGGTTATTTGAGAACCAGCTCGCAGCAGGTCCTTCGGTCTGTGTGTTCGGAAAAATAATCAAGATTCCCCCATACAGCAGTGCGGATTTTTCGAACTAACACAAACGGGAACACGAATCGATCGTTCCACATTGTCGAAACGAATATGTGTGTGCATTTCGGGGAAAGGACAGCTTGAAAAAATTAGCTAAAACACGCAACGTTGAGAAACGGGTTGAAACGTCGAGGTATCGCAGTCGAAGGAATTCACTCCGTTCTCCCTCGGTACGAAAAAAAAAGTCGAACAGTGCCTCGTGCTACATGCAAAAGCACAGCTTTTCACATGTATTATTATTGTCTCTCTTTTGCTCGTACGCTCCGAGAGGACAGGGGCTCGGAATTTCCTGTCCGCGTGTGTTGGTAGGTCACTGAATCGAATCTCCGTAGTGGGGTAACTTCGCGCCGGTTGACGACAGCAGCGAATAGTCCACAGCTTCTCTATTATATAGCTTTCCACTCTCCAACGTTCTCCCTCGCTAGAAGACTATCCCACGACTTTTCGACTTGCCTCATCATTTCCCTGTGTAACAATCTTAACTCATCGCGCCGATTAATTTGAGTTCTTAAAACAATTCACTTCGATACAATTACTAAATCCGAAGGGGTGCAAACGTCGTCTTTTATGCCCTGGTGATGTCCTTTTACTAGGTACGTCGCGCAAAGTATTATCAAAATCGATGGATTAGCTTCGCAGTGTAATTACAAAAGACAAAAAAACTGGACGATTCCAAAATTTACTCAAATTTATTGAAGGGTTTACCCTAATTAGAATTTTCAAAAAATCCATTTTTTTTATTCCATTTTTCGAAAGTACACATATTTCAAATGATCACAAGTTAAATTTTATAAAGATCTGACCAGTCCAAGTGTACTTTTGACGCGTTTTTCTCAAAATTACGTTTTTGGACGGCTCCTTGACGAAATCTCCGAAACTATATTCGACCGAATCTTAGCCAAATTTTACCACGTGTTCTTCATGACTATATTTGTTTCTTTTTCTAAAAAACGATAAAAAAAACGTACTTTTTCGTGGTTTTTTGAAAAACGCCCGCTATTTTTTCAGTTTAGAAAAAATCAAAAATCGTATGCGCTTATAGCCATTTACGTATTGAATCTAAAATCTTTTTTGGACCCGTCTTTTCCTTCATTTTTCTGTACGAAAATTGTGTAAAATAAATGTAAAAAAAATTTGTTGTGCATTTCAAGAGTGTAGTTTGAAGCCTGACACTTTTTATATATTTTTTTGCTCGTCTAACTCTTCTCACGATTCGATCACATTTTCCCTGTTTTTTTTTTTTTTTCTATTTATTTTCCCATCACATTAAAGTCTACAATTTTTCTATTGCATTTTTCGATATATCGCGCTCATCTGCGATGGCCCGGATGAAAAAACACCGTATAGAAGAAAGTTGAGCCAAAGAGAATAACTGAAATAAAGCACTGTTGAGAAGCATGCATCATTAAGATTTTTTCACGGTTGACCTTTTGTCATCTCGCTCAACCGGCTGTGCAGCACGTCTATTATTGGAAATTTGAAAGGTGTAAAAAAACGGTGTAAACATTCCTTTCTACGGGAATAATAAAGCTCGTTCGAACAAGGGATTACAGAGCGTGCTCGAAAGAGAAAGAAATTCGTTTGCATTGAATCTAATCCACAAGGAAGGGGAACTTTGATTAATCTCCTCTGTGTGTGCACAAAACTTTCTCAATATCGAATTCATTGAGCATGCAGTCGCCTGAAAATGTGATACATGTTCCATCAGCCCCTTCGACTTGACCCTGCATCCATATAGTTTATTCAGTAACAGAGAGGCTGCAAGAAGAAGGGAGACCAAAAGGGATGGAACGCGAAGGATCCTCCCATCGTATACGCACACTTGTATATGCAACTCGAGTAGAAACGATTAATCGATGAGTTACTTATTCGAGTCACTGAGTCACTGGGGCTCCGCGCGAGGGGAGAATTATCCGTGGAACCATGAAATTAGTCTGCAAATATAAACGAAGCGAATATACTCTTGCTCAGCGATGAGGGAAACCAGGAAAAAGTGATTTTTATCCACGACAACACGCACGGGCATCGGAAATTGTTATTTTTAATTACATAGACCGTCCTTGTTGACGATTTCGCGTAGTA
Source organism: Venturia canescens (assembly GCF_019457755.1). NCBI lineage: Eukaryota > Metazoa > Arthropoda > Insecta > Hymenoptera > Ichneumonidae > Venturia > Venturia canescens. Next base: position 37,832,019 of record NC_057421.1, read on the forward strand.
CGTTTCTCTCCGACACGTATAACGAGATCGAGAGAGAGAGAGAGAGAGAGAGAGGAGCCTATACAGTTGGACCGAAATATGGGGGTTGAAGGGATGCTGCTGCTGCTGCTGCTGCCACACTCGATAGGCGCTGCTGCCTTTCCTGCTCGTGGTTGGAGCTTTCTGCATGGATCTCGGGATTGAGCGAACGGGACACATGCGCGAAGATTCTCGGAGTCAATCCCACTCCCGGCTCGACCTCGACGAGGTCATACCGAAGAGAGAAAGAGGGAGAGAGAAACGGAGCGAGGGAGCGGAGAGAAAACAGGGAAGGGGGACGTCGATTCGACGTAGAAGAGAGTGCTTATAACAGCAGACATTCTACGGTAGCTCGCGAACGCGGGACGACGGTATATTTTATATCCCCTGGCATCGCTTTTTCCATTCTCGATACGCACTCGTTCTACCACTTTTGAAAACACGCAATCGCGCGGTTGCGTACAACTGTCTTATCACAAACACACCCATACTTTTGTACTCGAACGAATTCTCGCCTCGCGACCTTCTTTTATTTCTCAGTTTATTCCTATCGTTTTTATCTCCGCGAAGAAACCCTCCCCGCGACCAAACACTATACCGATCGAGTCCGCGTCGCACGTATCCTCGAGGCTTATTGTCGGCGCGGTGCGCGGATTCAACGATTTCGATCCCGCGACTTTTTTCGCGGTTTCCTTCCTCCTTAATATCGCTATATTTGTACCCCCTTCTCGGAAGGTGCGCCTAGTTTTTCCAATCTCAAAAGCCTCCCCGGTTCTCCTCGATTATCTCCGGCTTTGTCATTCGCGTTTCTAATTTTTATAAAAATTCTTCTTTCCCCCAGCTTCGAGACGTTTTTAAACGTTACTATCGAGCACGGTTCGTTAATTTTTTTAATTTCTTTTTTTCTTCAGGCATTAAGAATGGAAATGGGGAAAAATTTCTTGTGCCTCTTCGGTGTTCTTCTCACCGCGAGGATTACGCTCCAGGTAATTATGCTCTTCGATAAAAACCATGCCTGTGTTTGTGTGTGTACGTGTTTAATTATCGTGACTTAATTATAAGTGACTCGAGACACTTTCAATATTCGTTGTGCCATTTTCATATGATCGATGCAAAAAAACAAACCTTTTTCATCGCAATTAATGTATTACGTTTGAAATATTCACAAATACTCAAACTCAAATTCATCCTCGTTAATCCACATTTTACTTAAATATTTTCACCTTCTTTCCTTTCAATCGATAACGCATCATTTTCAACGCGTATTCCGTCCCGTATACGGAAGGGAACGTGCTGGCTCGTCACGGTTTTCGACTTCGAAGAAACTACGAAACGGGGGCGAAATTCGGTCGTTAAGGGGCGCATTTCACATTGCGTTAGAAAATCAATACTATATACGAAAAAGGGACTTTTTCCGTTTTCATCTGCACTATTCTACCCGCACGCAGTGATGTAAAACTTTCAAATCGCACTTAATTGTGCAAAGTTCAAATATTCGTTGTATTCGGAGATGATTTTCGGTTTCTATTCGATTTTTATGATTGAAAAAACTCCAAAATTTGGGAAACTCAGTGAAATTATACCGCGGTAGTCGCCACAATTATTTTCTACGAAATGTTTTTTGAATTTATGTTTAACCACTTCGAATGAGAGCCCCGGTAGAAGATTGCGCGCTCGATGCGCATATGCTGCAAGAATTGAGTATCTCGAATCGCGGAATCATTGTATGACCTAAATTTAAAAAAAGTTTGAAAAAAGTATTTTTCTTCGATTTAAGGGGAGATTTAGCGCTGTATCCGTGCACGCGAATTGAGCTTTGATCATTTTTTCGCCTCATCACGTAACGCGCATCGAAAAATGTTTAAAAATGTTCTTCGTTGCCAACATGCGCCATTATTAAACGTTTGTACATTGCAATTGCCGAAAAAATTACAGGCCTCGTCATCAACTTCACCGTACTACGTAGGCGCGGCTGTCGAATACCATCCAGTGACCAAGGGCAACAATGGAACTGCTATCGTTGAAGAGAATCTCAAGAACTACTTAAAGATTCTGAAGCGAGCCAACGATCATGTAAGGGACGCTTGCCAATTCGGTTGCTGGTCAATGATCCGCAACATTCGAGCCTATATATTCTCGAAAATATATCTTTATTTTCCTTCATATCAATTTTGTCGATTTCCGACCTCGATGAACAAATTAATTCCGTTATAATTATCTTCATTTTTTTTTGGTAACAAAGTCTCCGAGAATGGCCTCTTCCAATTCACGTTTTTTGTCCTCCCTGTTGCGTAGAAAAGATAATCGTTCAACGTTTTCGCGAAATTCGCTGCTCCTGTTGAAAGGAAAACATTCGAAATGATGATCCGGATAATTTGGGTCCAAGTTTCACGTGTGTTATACTCTCAAATGAGTAGCTTCAAACAAATATTTTTTCCCTATTTCATTATTCTTTTATTTTTTCTTCATTTTATTTCTTTAATTTAAATTTATTTCTCCAATAATTCAATAATTACACCGATTCAGAGAATACCGCAAGTTGACACATTTTTTTATTTGTTTTCCTTTCGATCGCGATGTAGAACTCTGCGGCTCATCGAAGCATTAAACAGTTACGAATTATTTATTTTTCAATTTCATGAAAAAAATGTTGCATTTTTTCGCACACATTTTTCATATGTTTATTTGTTTTTTCATTTATTCAATAAACAGGAAGTGGATATCATAGTATTTCCGGAAGGAACATTGCATTCTACTAAAGCAAAACTTGACTTACCACCTGCCGATTTCCGAGCCGCGTTTCTGCCCCACAGTTCTTTCGTGCCTGACCCCAAAGATCATGTCACACCGTGTAAGAACGATTCGTCAAACGTCATGCAGGTAAATACGCTGTTTTTTCTTAGTACTATAATATCATTATTTCATAACGAATGTATATAGAAAATGTGACGTTTTTTTTTTTCTTCTTCTTCGAACCGTTTTACTTTGAAAGATTTGCTCATTGAAAAGGCGCTCAGTGAATCCCTTTTCTCATTATATTAATGGAATCCCTTGGCACACGCCAGCCGAAACCCCACTTCCGCTCCATTTTTGTAAATCAAATTTTTCCCGAGCAAACTCTATGCACAGTAGGTCTTATCTCCCTTCCAGCTTATCAGTCCCCGTGTCAGCGCATTCCACACACACTTCGGTCCCGCCGGTCCCGCGGTCCTCGATAACCGCTGCGCGCCAGCGAGCTTCCTCGCTCCAGTCATTCGCTCTCTCGATCCTTCGAACCATCAATAACTTGGAGACTGAGAAAAAATATTATCGATTCAATAACAATTGACGGGGGGCGGGATTGAAATTCCGAACTGTGAGAAATCAGAAAGGCTCGAAATTCCGAAAATCTAACTGGGATTTTCGGACTTTTGAGCCTTCTGATTTCTCACATAATTTGATAAAATTTTATGATAACATTCTTTGGCATCATACAAATACAATTTTTTTTCAAATTTTTTTACCACATATGGTTATCGCATAATTGAGCGTTAAATCGAAGTTTTTGTGCACGAGATGTATAACTGTATATATGTAAACTCTATGCTTATACGCGCCACCTTTAGTGTTAAATTACTCGAGAGCTGTGGTAGAAAAGTGTAAAAAAATTTCTATTGTCATATATATTTTTAAAGAATACATTTACCAAATTTTACTAAATTCTTATCGTTTTGAAATTCTTCATATTTTTAACACGGTTTATTGGATCGCAACATTGCATCGTCGCGATCCAATAATTGTTTGACACGTAGAAAAAATATTGAAATTATTCTCCCATTTTTCAACGCAGTTTCCTATACCTTGAAAAAAAAATGTTGGAGAAAATCTCATAGCGTGTTTCAATTTCGTTGTTTCTATTATTACTTATTTTTTTCTCAGTAGCAAGTTCACAGTAACGATGCTCGCATTCGATAATCTCGCTTCGTACAGGATCAGATTGAATATCTCCAATTGATATTCGAACATTTAAATAGAATGAAAAAATGTAGAAATGGTATAGGTGTTGAATGGGCTCATCCGCTATGTGCAGACTCCCTTTTCAATGGCATAAATATATGTGTATATTTATACCTATACCTATCGCGACACGTATAAATGCTTAACAATAGCTACGAGAAAGAAAAAACGGAATTTTTGTATCGATTATTGTTGTATGTCGGTAGGCACTCAAGGCTATATCTTGCACGGCCAAGCTATACGCTATGTACGTAGTAGTTAACGTGCACGAAAAGGAAACGTGCGCAAACGAGAAAATACCAAAAGAAAGATGCAACCCGGACGGTCATATGCTGTACAATACGAACGTTGTGTTCGATCGTCACGGTGAAGTTATTGCAAGATACCGAAAATACAATCTATTCGGTGAGGTCGGCTTCAACAGACCACCCAACGCAGAGCTGTCAACATTCCGTACCGATTTTGACGTCACCTTTGGACAATTCATATGTTTCGACATATTGTTCGGAAACCCGACGCTCCGATTGATAAGCGAAGCCAAAGTAACCGACATTGTCTTCTCGACTTATTGGTTCTCCGAGCTTCCCTTCCTCGTCGCAACGCCTGTACAATCTGCTTGGTCTTATATGAACAACGTTAATCTCATTGCCTCCGGTTACAATAACCCGACGAGCGGAAGCAGCGGCAGCGGCGTCTACGCCGGCCTCGAAGGCCCCATCGTCAAACTCTTATCCGACAAACGCGCCAATGCACTCCTCGTTTCTAAAATTCCAAAACTCGTCAACGGACGTCGCGACTATCGCCCCACTCCTGCCGATTCCACCACTTATTTCTTCACCAAAAATGAAATCCCGACGATCGACGGACCCGAACCTGTCCCCCAACTTTCAATGCTCAAAGACAACTTGACGCCCTATAAAACTGAATTGATCCCGAACACGAATGGCACTCTTTCGCGCGTACTCTGCGATCGTGGACTTTGCTGCCAATTTTCTACTGACACGACTCATCACAACAGCGTTGGACAGAAGAACTCTAAATATTTCAGGTTTCCTATTTTTTTTTCTCTTATTTTATTCAATGAAAAGTGTTGTTCAAAATTTTCAATTATTTACACTGAAATAACTTTTATTATTTCTGTGCCTCTTCGAATTTTCAGTTTTTCAGTATTGAAAGATAGCCATCGTTGAAAAACATTCGGAACGATGAATGTGGGAGTTTTTCAAAAAACGTTGTACATTCTTCAAGAACTTTGCTTTTTATAAACTTTATAAACCCCTTTTTGTTTATTGGCACGAAAAGTCAAGGGTGGGGATAAAATGTTGGAATTACTTGAAATTTAGAACAGCTAAAATCTCGAGCTTATGAACTTCGACACACATTTTTTCGGGCACAAACATAAAATTATCAAAATTTTACAACAGAACGTTGAAAGTGGAATTTCAAGTGTTCCATGCGTCGGTTTGCGCCAAAAATTCAAACAATAAGATGTTTCGCAGAATAACAACCGTCCTCTTTATGGCTCTATTAAAGAAGAACTCAAAAAGCATATTTTATTAACGCGAAAAAATATTTAAAATTATAGTTTTGCAAAGCTATCAACTGATATAGATGCAAATTTCCATGATGACACATTTTCACAGCTATTTTTCAAACAATCATCTGTGTTTTTTTAACCGATTTTTATTGCACCAAGTCTCATTTTGTTCCTCAGCCGATCCTCTACGAATTCACCACGTAGATTTTCCTTTAAACTCATTCCTGAGAGAAATTATGAATGAAAAAGTTTTTTCATTTAATGAACAATTAGCTGCAACGGTGAAACGATCAAGTTTAAAAAACAACTACACGGTGGATTCACAGAGGACCGATTGACGAACAAAATGAGACTCGTTGCAACAAAATCGATGAAAAAACGCAGATTATTCTTTGAAAAATACCAGTTTTTAATATTTTTACATCTTAATAAGACATGCTGTAATACAAATCCACTAACGATACATTTAATCGGTACGTTAAACTTGGTCTAAAAGCGGAGTTGTTATTGAGAATGACTATCGATAGAGTTGTTAACTAGCAGCTACATCATCACAGCTCTACACGCGATACAACTCCGCTCTTCGAGCATGTATTTAGAGGAGAACTGTTATTGAATACATTACTGAGGGTAGAATTGTTGACTTGCTGCAACACAACTCGATAACAATTCCACTCCGAAGATTTCTATTTTATGTATGAATGACGTCTTCTCTATCTTTAACATTTCTAGGCGGATAACACAGAAGATTAATGACAAAAGAGGAGACATATTGATTTTCAAATATGAGAGTAGAGCTGTTAAGGGCAGCGTTGTTTTTGAGTAGAGCCGTAAAGAGGACGGTTGTTATTCTGCCAATTGTTTGTGTTGTCTGAGCCTGAAAAGATCGTTATTCTCTTAGCCTGACTCGTGAAAAGCAACATGCTATAAAGCAGAAATGCAGAGCATTTCGATCCATCAAAAGTTTTTTTCTCTCTTTCAGATATCGCTACGCGGTCTTCAATGGGGTTCGTTCGTTCGCGACGGTAATTTCCGGTGGAGTGGAAGTTTGTGGAATAATATCGTGTACCGACGACACTCCGGCGAGTTGCAACCGCAGATTCGACCCCAACGACATAATCGTTCACCCGATAACGTTCAATTCGATTCTCATATCTGGTGATTTTACAACTACTGGCCAGAATGTCTCCCGAATGCCAATTGCGATGAACACGGATTTCCAGCCTTTGAACGCCAGCGACATTGAATTGAAAACGGAGAGTATCAACCAGACCCATGAGAATTTGAAATTTAGTTTGAAGAAGAGTCGCACGGGTATTATGACTTTCGCCATTTGGGAAAGAGTTTTCAGCCGTGACGGGTCACCGACGACTACATCATCCGCGAGTCAATCATCGCCGTTCGTCTTTATGCTCGTGATCCTCGTTATTTTCGGTGTCTCAAACACCGACGCTGTCAATCCACTCCCAATCGTAGCGTGAACAACAACCAACAGCGTCGTAATCATCGATTGATTAATCGTGTATGCAAAAAACAAAACAGAAAATTAACAAACGAACAAAACAAATATGCGCCGTTCCGCCACAAAACGATGATAAAATTATCATAAATATACATATATATGTTTGAATATATATTCACATATATTTTTTGTGCTGAGCTGAGAGAAGGATCGCCCGGAAGTTTCAAAAGTATGATTAATAAATAATGAAAATGTACCAAAACAAAGGGAACCCACACCTCAGACGAATCAAACTTTCGAAGGGCGATCGCGGACAAAGATGAGCTAAATGAAAAGGGTACAATTTTTGAAAGTTTTGAGATTATGATGAGCGCGCGCTCGTATCAGAGACCGGGGGGGGGCAATGATTTTATTTTCAAAAAAGTCGTTAATCTTCAAACAGTTTTGATTAGTTTTTAATTATTCGACGATAAAGGTATTCTAATTTTTTCTATAATGTTTTCTCATTTCGTTCGTTCGTGTTCGTCCGTTTGAAATTCTTCCAATCAAGAGAAGAGAGCTCAAAAGTTTCTTCAATTTTTTTCAACAAATTGCAAAAATGTTTATTGCTTCGCCTGTCTCTGATAACGCGCTGGCAAATGCGCTTTGATCGTTGCTATAAATCGAGGTGGCATCGAGTCGAACCATTCGCATTTTCCATTCAAATGGACAAACATAAGAGTAGCATAACGCTTGGTCTATTCGCCGCAGCTAAAAGCCGTTCATTCGCTTATCGAAACGAGGACGAGCTCCTCTCCGAAGAGCCTTATCGATCCCTTCGATCGTACACTTTGAATTTCGAGTGGGAGTCAAAAAGACCACAAAAAAAAAGGCAAAAACGAAAAGGAGATGTCGCTTCGGAGTTTAGATTCCGTCATCGTTGAGCTACCAAAAAAATATTTTAATTAAAACAAAAAATGATCGTGGCCTCGAGGCAAGCAAGCCGTGTTCGAACCTCGGGGTTAGTTTGTCTTTCCGTAGCCCATTATTCGAAAACGTCAATACCCTGCCACCTTAAACATTAATTAAGACGCGAATTTAAATAAATATGAAAAAAAAAAAAGAACATTTTTTCCCGATAGACGTATATCATAATAAAAATAATAATTATCATTATTATTATAGTAACAACAATATGAATAATAATGAGGTGAAATATAATAAAGTTGGAAACAAAATCCCTTGAGTACCGTCTCAATATACACGACTCACTATTTAATCACAGTCGATTAGTTCAACAAAAATTTCACGAAATAGTTCCTTTGTCGTGCCGCTTTAAATCTGTACTTAATTACTAGACCGATTAAACACTCTAATCGTTAAAAAATAATTAAAACAAACAAGCAAACAAACAAAAAATAAAAACTAGACAGAATCGCAAGAATGTGTTGTTGTTTATAGAGACGAGAAATAACTCATCGAGTAGCCGTTTCATAGGTAGGTTCGTCCGAGATACGAGGCCAAAATTATTTCATCACTGTTGAAGAACAAACAACGAAAAAAAAAAGAACGAGAAAAGTGGCGTATTCCGGGTATGATTATATGTATATTGTTTAGTGTATATATATATATGAGTATGATATATATACATTAATATACACGCGCATACATACATCCATCATGTAAGATGTTACATAGTATTTAAATAAACGATTAAGTGAAATATCGTGCTCGTTATTACGTTTGATTTGCAATGGTGTAAGAACATTACTCATTTTTATTTCAACGATACTTGGAGATACTGATTTTCTTTTGAATCACTTATGGAAACAATTTTATGAACTGTTTCCATTATTAACTCACAACGTTCAGTGACAAAAATATAAATCGATCGCTACGCAGAAGGTTTACTGTAAATTTTCTTCAACGTGAACTCACTCAGACTCGATCCGAATTCAAAATCCAAAAGCATAAAGACTTGTTTATTTTAAAAATCTTTTTGTTCGCACATACTGGTTTGTTAACGATTCATCGATCGTTGCTTGTTCGTGATAGTAATGCTGGTAATGTCGAATCCTTTCGTTAAATGCGCTATGAAGGAAACGCTACTTTTTTCAACATGTGTACCGTTTACATTTTCAATAATTCAGATAACGATGTGATGAAAGCTTCTGCTATCAAATTATAGAGTGGAAGATCATTTTTTATCGTCTTCAAGGAATTCACTGAATTATGCAGGAAGCATGATTTTTTTTTTTTTTTTGAAAGTGACGTATGGAATTTTTCATAAAATTCGCCATAGCAATGATTACTAATCTTTATTCGGAGTTTTTCGGAGATATTCGGAGTCTTTTGCACAAAAATATTTTCATTCTTTTATTTTCGTGTTCATTCGTATTAATTCTGTTATTCTTCTTAATGTTCAAATGTTTTCTGTTCTCAAAATCACCGAACACTATTGGAATAATTCAGCAGGATGTAATATACACATTTCTACCTTGAATTCGGGCACCAATTCAAGTTACCGCTTATAAATACGTGTTACAAGACACCCCGAAGATTACTTGTTATTTCGGATTACGGTTATTTGCAGAAAAGCTAATATCTTGGAACTTTGAATTCGGGTGCGCCCTCCAAATTGCTTCCCGAAGGTTTTCTTTTGTTCATGATATTCTGAATTTTCTGCCATTCCCGATCGAGTTCGGCTTTTTCGTTTTTCTCTTTGTTGTATTTTCGGGTTCTTCTTCCGTCAGCCATTTTGACACCGTACTGGAAAGCAGCTTTGGGCAATGCTTCTTTGTTGTTCATATATTCGCTGTATTCTTCGGGTGTGTCAAAGTCCCACCGACCGATCGGTCCTTTTTTATTGCCAAGGTCCATCTTCGTGTAATCGACCTCGTCGTCCGAGTCGTCAATGGCGTCTTGCATCTCGTCCAAGCCGGGATAACACTCGGCATATCCTTCGGGTTCGGCTCTCAATTTATTGAGCAATGCTCCTTTCTTAGGACCACCAGCTGCTTCACCAACAGCTGCGAGAATATTTGGCAATTGTGGTGCGTTTGCCGTGTCGTCTGTGCTTACGCTTGTCTCTGCTGGCTTGTTAAAGTAAGAACCTTGTTTTTTCTTCTGATCGTGTTGACGAGAGCCTCCGCTCGATGTTGACTCTTTTTTGCTCACAGAAGCCACATAATCACCGATATCCCCGTAAATACTGTCCTCCTGAGCCCGTGCCGGACCCTCACCTTCCATCGTTTCTTCTCCACGTGTACGACCGTCTTTATTTTTTTTGCCTTTTTTCCCGTGACGATTACCCTGCCGTAGATACGACAAAATTTGTGCAAGCTTGTTTATTACTATGTCGTTCGTGGTGAGCGTCGGCGTCGCGTCCACCGTTGGTACATCCGCTTTGCTTCTTATCAACGTCGTCGGTATGTCCACCTCCGCATTCTCATCGTCCAGCTCTATTACGTAGGCCATGCGGCCCGGTGTAAACAACTCATTACGCTCCACGTGCTTCGACTTCATCGTCATTATCGTTTTGTGTATGTTTCGACCTATTTTCGTCTTGAATTGCATCTCGTCCGGCTTCTTTTCCGGTTTCTTCTCCTCTTTCTTTTCCTTCTCCTTTGGCTTCACCAACTTTTCCATCTCTTGCTCCTGTTCCGTCTCCTTCGCCTCGATTTCACTCCGCACCTAATTTACAATAAATGTAATATATCATATGAAAGAGAGAAATCGAAATAAATTTGTCACCAATTCTCAAATTTTTAACTGCAACGATTCATCCGTCAGAACGGTTCAGAAAACGCTGGGACGTCATGAAACGGCATATTCGCGTATATAAGAGTGCGGCAGAGCTCGTACTGATTTTGGCGTCGAGCTGCTACCGCGTCTATTACGAGCTACAAGTTTTTTAATAGTTATCGTCAAACAATACGACTATTTCCAATTGAGGAAATATCGAAATGCAAAGACTTGTTGTCCCCTCGTCGTTGATATTTTCACGTTTAAATCACCAGACTTTAACAACTTGATGTTCCCAAGTACAGAAGAATTATGTGAGAAAAACCAGAGTTAAAATCTTTATCAAACTCCAATGATAGTGGAGGAATCGGGAACTTTTCTGAACGATTAAAATTTCATCTTTTCATCTTTGAAAATAAAAAAATTAATTTTCTAGTACAGCGCCTACCATTTTGTTCACAAATTCAAACACACAAAATATTCGTAAATTTTCTCATGAATTCTTTTCTATTTTGCGAATAAAAACTCTTCGAGCGATATAAAATTGTGAAAATTTTATAGAACTAAAAAATTAAATGAAAATTGGTCAAAATTGGAAACTTCAATAATACAATAGTAGTTCATGAGTCTATTACCTTTTGCAGCAAAGCATAATCCAAACCCTTGACCAAGTGAGTATGCTCCATGTCACCTCCCAAGAATTTTGACTGCTGAATCATTTGTCTCCTGCGTTCTGCAGCATCCATACCAGATTTAACGTCAGGTGCGACTGCTCTGTATGCGCTTGTACTGTTCATGGGGTCTTCCGGTTGATATTCCGTTGTCGAGCCGTCCCTGCGCTCTCTAGCACGATCTCTATACTTTTCTGCTAATTCTGCCATTTTATCTTCTTCTTGCTTTTTCAACTTTGCATAAAAACTCTTCTTTTTACGTCTGAGCTCAGCTCTGTTACCACCGCTCACAGATGGAGTCTGTGATACTTTTGTTGATGTATCTCTTGCTGTTCCTGGCATTGACGCCGGTGTTGAAGATGGCACCGACGATCTCGGCGTCATCAATAACTTACGGAAATCATCGTTTGTCAAACGTACTGACATACTCATGTCATCCTCCATTGTGTCTGGCATCTTGAATCTGATATAAGTCTCTGATACTGTCAAAAAAAGGTTACAGTAACTGCTTTTTAGAATATTACAAAGAATATGAGAATTTTATTTGAAGTTTCATAATGCTGTGGTTATCAAGCTCCACTGATATTTCCCAGATTATTAAGAATTTTTATAGTTGATACAGAACGGTTGATAATTTGAAACATATTTATTCCAGTTCAACTGATAGACCAATATTATTTGCATCATTATCCACATATATTATTCAAGAAACGCCATTTTGTTTAAGAATTTAAAAAAATAAACAATTGGAATTAAATTGAATAATCAGAAATGTTCTATCCATAAACAATTTAAAACTATACTGAATAAATTATCATTTCCACTAATTGGCTCGCATGAAACGTTCAATTCGATTGTGGTTAGAACCCCGAAGAAATATGGAAAGTATTGGAATTTATTTTATGAAAATAATCATCGACGAAAAAAACTTTGAAACGTAATTAATTGTATGAATGTGAAATAATACACTTTTTTTTTATATTGCTACTCACGCTAAAAACAATATCTCAATCCATAAGGACTACTGTTACTTACTAAAACGTTCTGCAAATTTGAAGTTCCACTAGCAGTTGACGTGTTAACAGTTATCACTAATTCAAATGTTTTAACTTTTTATTAACTAAATAATAGCCCAGAACTCTTGTTTATTATTATTTCAATACATAAATATTTTGTCTCCATACTAATACTATGCTCTCTTCTTCTTCTTCTTCTACTTTTTGGCTAGACTCCCGACCGTGAGCTTGGCGTGAGGCTAGCCTGGCCACTGGAGTGACTCCGCTTCGGCCATTGACTATGCTCTCTTCGTGCAGTGAAAAGTGAAATCCAAAACGCATTATTATTATATTTTGATGGTGACATATATATGCGATATCGGTCGACAATCGATTGTTCCACATATATCGATATTCGTCAAATTATATATATATATACCCAATATAAATTCTTTTACTAGATTATAGAATTTTTTCTCCATTGTGTTTTTTAGAGAGTTGACAGTTGGTATGAGTGATTAATTTTATTTTCTCCTCGTCGTCGTTCGTGCTGTGCGTGCTTGAGTGCGTGCGTGCTGTTGAATTGCGAGCTTCGTAGCAGCTCGCAATGTATGGTGTTTAACGAAGAAATATCTGGTGGGAAAATTATTTCGGATAATCAACCATTAATAAAAAACTTTAGTCTGAAAGCTGCCGATGCAAGGATAATTTTCATGAAATTCGAAATGTTTTTTTGTGGAATTAAATTACCAGTAAATAACGCCCGACTGTTGGACAACAAATGGTGAGGAGAGGAATCCTGATTGGAGTAGCACATTTCCCTAGATAAATTAGCTATATATAGGAAGAGAAAAAGAATTCTGATTGGTGTATTCCGATTGTCGAAACGCTTAATACCAATCAGAATGTTTCAAACATTCAATTTTACGGTAAGAAATTCTACGGAACAAAAAAGTGCGGGCAAGAGAGTTTCTAGGATCCGCGTGTTCTATGTTTAACGAATGAAACACGCAGAGGGATCTCCCCTTGGCATATCGTGGAATTACGGTGATTCCTGACAATTCTTCGTAACGCATGTTTTGTGTTGCGTTCATCGTTGTGAAATAAACGATTAGTGTATACAGATTGTGCTAAATCTCGTATTGACTCCAAGCATGAAACTTGGGGATTAAAACAAAACGGGAAATTCGAAATAAACCACACGACCATATATTGCATGGTTCAGAAATGGATAGTGAGTCGGGACCTCCGTCGAAGAGGTTTCGTTCCTCTTTAGCCGGTAACGTACAGCTTGCGGAATGCGTAAGGCAATTCAAATTACCAAGGCAGTACCCAAGCATGGTGCAAAAAAAATTACAAATGGCAAATGACAATACGAAACTTGCAAATGTAACGACGAATCTTGTTTCTTTGCCAAAAACATCCAACGTCCCGAAAATTATTGAAAGCAAGAAACTTCCGATAAATGCAATCCGAACTATTAAACTGAAAGGTAAAGATGGGAGAGATTTAGGGCAAGTGAATGTGCAAGATTTACCTATAAACATTCAAGGAAAAACAATAACTATCACAAAAAATGGTGTTAACAAATCACCTACTGCTATTTGTACTGACAGCAAAATGAAAGTAATTCCAGATGGCAATCTCACACCCCTGAAAACCGAGGATGATGTCCAATCGGATAGCGAATTGACCATAGACACGGCGAAGGAGAAAATCATATCAAAAAATCTTGTCGTCCATTCCAACACGAAAAAATTATCCTGCAAAGTGGATCCTAGGCCCCAAGTGCTCTTATTACGATCTTGCAGAAATTGGCAGATGATTAAACTTCCTCAAAAAGCTAGTTCAACTGCGAGGAATACTAGTGTAGCTCAATCCCAGCCATCCATCAAGTCCGGAGCTCCGCTACTTCGTAGTACCAAGGATTCTACATTTCGAAAGACCATATGTAGTACGAATTTACAAGTCGGAACGGACAGCTTAAATTCCTCAGGCAAAAAGATACTTAGCGAGGGCAATCAGAGACACATGGTTGTAAGAAAACTAATTCAGTCAAAACCAATAAATAGTGACAGAGTAAAAATAATAAGGAGTACCGCAAGCCCTGAGAATGGTGAACAAGCGAGGCCGAAAATAGAAATTTCAAGAATAATTGCTCCATCTAGCAGTAAATCAGAATCGGTTGTGCAAAATTCCAGGTTCACTACAGACAGTACTGTTGCAATGACAAAAACTCAAAATTCGAATCAACAAAAATCAATATTCAAACAAGATGTTATGTCTGTTCTACCCGTTGTGAAAGGACCAAGGAAAACCAATGGAGTTGGCACCATTATCAGAAAACCGGAGGGGCAGACAAATGGGGATGTTTCAAAAAATACTCGAAACTTGCCTTCCTCTTCCAAAGGAGATTCCGGGCTGAGTTCTTGGAGGAGAAAATTGTTAGCTAATCGTAGAAACGATTTAGCAAAATATGGTTCAGGTAGAGAAATTTCTTCACCCGCGCACCAGGAAAAGAAAAATGGAATGAGTACCAACCTAAGTATCCTGGAAAAAGCTCTTAGTTCTGTGGAAGATGAAGTTTTAAGGGAAAAGGCTTTACAGGCTCTTGCCGAATGTGGAATTGGCATTGAGAGACTTGTGCCTGTGTGTTCGCCCTCAGAACAGAAGCCGGTCAAAGATAGCGATACTCAAACAACTATTTTTGGTCTCTGGGACGACAAACAGTTTATCCATGTCCCAAAGGAATTCCCAACCATACAGAGAATTCCAATAACTGAGAGAACGCATAACCAACAACAACAAAATCTGATCGTTTCAAATCCAGATTTTCAAGATTTCCAGATTGCTGGAATTAGAGGCCTTAGCAGGTCAGTAAAAGAGTGTACAGAACTGACTGAAATAGTGGAAGATTATGTCAAAGGCAATGACTCGGCGAATCGAGTCGCTGCTATTTTTGCTGATCCTTGCCCCGTTCAAACCGATGTTGTTGAACAACTGCAGAAAGATTTTGAAGATTGGAACAAGTATGATGAAAATGGATATTTAAATATACACAACGCTGTTATTTCTGATTCGTTGCCTGGCACAATGAGACACCTGATGGTACTGAGCGCCCGTGAAGGAAGTGCAGATATACCTACAAGGGATGGAGAAGTAAGTTATGATGCATTCACTCTCTGCAATATGCAAATAAATATCTACTGTACAACTTTAGTTGGTTTATTCTGTTCAATTTCAGTTGAATACTTTTTTTTACCAATTCTCCTAAGTTTCAAAAAATTATTTCAATTCAATTTGTACATTGAAAAATTTGTTGCATTCGTAAAAAGAGTTTTTTGGTAAATGATGCGATAAAATATGCCCTGACGTTATCAGACTCCATTCTTATTCTCTTATTTTTTGTTTCAGACGAGTTTGGAATTGGCAATACGTCACGATGCATCACCGAAAATAGTAAAGCTGTTACTGGACGCTGGAGCAGAACCAACAGCCGAGGAAAGTGGGCACGACACTGCATTATTAATTGCTTGCAAAAAATCAAACGCCTCATTGGTCGAACTGGTGGGCCGAGTAAAATCATGCGAATCGCTGAATAGTTATGATTCCGAGGGTTTCGCTGCTTTGCATTATTGCGCACAAAACGGGAATGAGGAAGGTGTGAAGGCACTCATCCGTGCATCGGCCGATATAAATTTACCCGATCGGCGATCTGGACGAACCGCTCTGTTTCACGCCATCGAAAATGATTATACCGACCTTGGCCAGATACTTTTGGAAAATGGCGCTGAAGCCAACAAACCGAACTACGGTGGTCAAACAATTTTCCACATTATCGAGGAAAATAAACACTACAATTTGCTCGAAGTGTTGAACAGACTTTCAAAATAATATTTTCAAACAATGTTTATCCTCGAAAACTAATCGATCATCACTCACTAGTGATTGTTGTTACGAGAAATGTATTCATTAAAAGGGGCTTGATATTGAATCAGTTTATAAAAGAATCCAAAAATAAACTTAGCACCTTTAGTATAAGCGTTAAATTTGAATGGAATTAAAATTTATTCCGATATACGTAATTATTGTATACCAATAAATTGTTGTGAAATATTTCATAAATCTGATGATTAGATGACTCATAAAAATAAAATGCATGCAGAAACTTACAAACAATTGTCTACTCTAAACTCTGTATCGGTAATTTATTATGAAACCTCAATGAAATTGCTACAGTAGCTTGTTCATATTTCATATATCTAAATCATTTCATTTCGTCATTTATTACGGGCGTTCGAAGAAATGTTGATAATGCTAATGCTTTTATCGTTTATTCAAAATATTTCAAATAAGCTATTCCCGCCCATGATGTTCAGGTACTAAGGAAAATTTGACACGATTTGAAAAATTCTTTCATTTCAATGCCTTAACCAAAAAACAACGATTAGTTATAACTGATCCGTAAATTGAAAATAATGGGCTTTGTATTTTGTTATAGCAGAATTAGAATTATTCATTAAATTTCGACCTGACCGAAACCATACAAGTTAACCCGCTCGAAAATTCAGCCCGCAATTTTCTTTCTGTAAAACCAAAAAAAAACATTGGAAACTTTGGCATTATATTAATCTTTCACTCAATTTTTCATTTGATGTTCACTAAATAATCTGTTTCAAACTTTGGATATCCCGCCGAAACTTAAATCCTAAAAGCTCGAAGCTCGAGCAGAACAGGCAGGACAGGGCTTTCCGGCTTTTCCTAACCGGAAATACACAGCACCATATAATATATGAATCATCATCGTCATCTAGCCGAGCCTACATTCACATATATATATATATATATATATATATGTTACATCAAACATAGATGTCGCCAAACTCGTCAAGTCTTGGTTAGAAATGGTTAAAGCCCAATAGAGAAATGAGTTATTTTAAAAAAGATTCAATAAAAAGTAATTAAGCTCCAAATTTTGCATTATTGGCCCAAAGTGTCAAGTTATGTGTGCATCAATAATGTTATCACGACGTCTTCATAAACTGTTGAAAACTGTTGAACGCAGAGCAGTCGTTCGAATGTTTATCACCGGCGACAATGTACATCTTAACCTCTCAACGAACGGTATCAATGTGACCAGAAATTTATATCATTTATCCAGAAAAATAACTCCGTTGACGTTGAGAAGCAACACATGGAGTACAGGAAAACAAAATAAAATAATAACGAAATCACTTCACTCATTAGTTGAGGAAAAAAAAATAAACGATCACGTGTCTGAAAATGGTCTCGCATATAAAATCTTGAAGGGTTCTGAAAGAGTATTTAAAACTTTTGGAATTCCATTCCAACTAACGAATAGTTTATCGGTTGACGAAATTGAAAGATTGTTGTGCGAAGATTGGACGAATTTCACTGCTGATGAAGCTCTCAAAGCTTTCGAAAAACTGTCCTATTCGGCCAAGATCAAACATGAATGTTTCAAAGAAGATAAACACAGCCCGATTTTGAAAGCCTTAAACACTAAACTACCTGAACTCAATGATGAACAGCTGCAAACTGTATTTGGTTGTTTATCGCTGTGGGACAAATTACCGGCAACTAAATTCTCAGCTTATGTGACATTTTGTTCGCATCTTAATGATGAATGTCTTGCAAGATTACCTCGCTGGAGTCATGAAGAAGCACTTTCAATGTGCGACTGTTGGTATTCTATCAAATGGACAAAAAAAGCTTCTTTCAACCTGACCGTTTTGCGAAAGTTGGGTAATAAACCCAGGCAGCTTAATCCTACCAACTTTCTTCATTACATGTTTGTCGTTAACACTTGTCGCAAACCTCCGATCAATGTATACGAATTGGAATATCATTTAAGTCACATATTGGACCATTACAGTGCTAATGAACTTGGCATTATTGCCATGGCTTTCTTCAAATGCCAAACTCCCATTAGAGATCAAAACATTATCAATACTATGCACCTTAAAATAATTGCAGACATTGATAATATTGAGGATGTTGCTCTTAGCGCTATCATGAAAATAACTAGGTGAATATTAACACAATTTTTATATATTTATTTTTTACCCTCGCCAATTACATTGACTTTTTTTTTATCATTGTGCTTGTAAATTTTCTATGTAAATATAGTAGTTATGCGTTTTTAAATGGTCAATGTTAATTTCGAATTCTCTGTGCACAAGTCTAGGCTGAAACTAATCTAAATCTGTTGTGAAATATATAGTATTATTATATGTTCTGTATCAAAAGAGAACAGTCTATTTTTCCATCAGTGTGTTGCAGTTAAAGTCTATGAAACTTGGTCCACATTGTTTTGGTGTGTGTTTTCAAATTATCTGCATGAACTGCCTGAAATAGATGAATTAATTTTTTATTTACAAAAGAATAAAAATATTATTGAATTTCAATATTCTATTTAATCTGTTTACTCAAATAACATGCATAATGTTATGAATTCTAGTTTTCACTTTGAAACTGAAATAGTCAAATTGCATGCAGTCAAGTTATGCCAAACCTATGCAATTGAAAATATAAATACTCAAACTGAACTCATAATTTTCTTGAGTAATAATACAAAATCTTTCATATTTTTCAGATACAGCACAGGTCTTCAAAATTTAAACGTATTTTCAGATCTTCTTACAATGCTGATACCGAAAGTACCAAAATTATCAATTCCTTGTTTGACTAACATCATACATGCAACTGCCTATGTTCAAATTCACAAACCGGAATTGATGAATGCTGTGATAAAGAAGTATGCGAACAATACAGAGCTTTATCTTTTTAAGATCCGACTGAAACTCAACCGTATGATGGATGAATATGAATAACTCTTACAGATTTGAGGAAAACATCGATGAAGCCAGAATCAAAGATCTCGAAAGATTAACGTGGGCACTTGGAATATTTGCCTACGAGCGTGATACCCCGATATATAACAAGATAATTGAAAGTTTGCGAGATCCGAAACGTGAATTGGAGCTTACTCTGCAAGTTTTGTTTCCAAACTTTCATTGAATACGATACCGCAGCGTTATTAATGATTTTTTTTCTTTTTTTCAGATACCCGAAAACGCTTCCAACGATATTGAGTCACTTTTCTTTCGCAAATATTTTTCCAATCGATTTGATTAAAAGAGTATTTGACCCGGAATTTTTGAAGAGAGTGTACGGGAATAATGCTTTTAGAATCGGCCGGGACTTTTTTTCGTTGGAAATGAACATCAAAATTGACCTACCTGAATATGATGGACCATTTCTCATGCCTACCCTTTTGGAATTCCTAGCCAAAGTAATGATTTTCACACTTAAATAACTATTAATGAATTCACTTTTTTATTAATTATTATTCAATAAAAAAATATAGTTATTACAAAGAAATAATATAGCCACTTTTTTCGCAGAGATACGTATTGGACAAGATGAATTCTAGTCCAAAATCAACCTATTCTGATAAGTTTACCAGGGAAGTTGTGCATATGTGTAAGGTAAGAAACGAAATGACATTCAAATCTGTAATATCGAAGTGACAAAAAATTTTTTTTTTATTTGAAAAATTTACAATTTCTTTAATCGAAATAAATCTACCCAAAATATTATATTCATCGCAAACACATAGTAAAGATAATAAAATTACACTACGCCCTTTCTATCCTTTCTACTATTGATCTATCATAAAATTTCAACAGTTCGCTGTGAAAGCCGGCACTCCAATTTCCATCGAACAAGTATTGCCCCAATACGTTAAACCGGATATTATCCTGTGCTTTGACGAAGCAAACAATCCAGTAGATCCGCAGCCTATCCTGTCAAAAACTGATCAAGGTTATATCAAATACGTACCTGACGAAGGGAAACATCTCAAGTGGATTGCAGTAAATCTCGCAACGCAGAACCAAATAATCAAGGGAGATAATAAGGTTGTTGGTCCTTTGAATTGCAAAATGAAACAACTGCAGAAAATTGGTTATACTACAATCATGGTAAGTGAAATATTACAGAACATCAGAAATGTGTGTGAGAAAAAATGCAAAATTTCTTGATGTAATTAAAAAAAAAAAAATTTGAAAGTTTTCAAAAACTGTTAGAAATTTGATGGCTCCCGTAGTCTCTGAAAATTAACTCGCTTTTTTAAGTGTATTTTTCTCCGAGTCACTACTGCGACTTTAGATCATGAAAAATGTTTTGTCTTATGAAAAAAAACCTTGTTTTAATAGGGTCCAGGGATCTTTGTAAAAAAAATTAAAATAATATTCATGTGGATTTAACACGAATTCATCATTAACCACTGTTATTTTTACTGTAAAATTTTTCACGAATAAAAATCAATATTGTAGTCAAATTTAATTTGAATCACACAATTTTCGAATAAATATTTAGGACATTATAAATGTATCGGGTAAAAATGAAGAAGAAAGAATAGAAAGAAATGTAATTTTTTATACTTGATTTCATCACTGTTTGACATTTTTCCTCGAGGACTAAAACTCGGAAGAATTTAACTTTCGCTAAAATCAGAATGAACTAGATAAAACGCTTGAAAAAAAATCCTCTTGTTCGGCACGATAAAAAATTCACAAATTTGTCAATTTACAGATAAATATCAACGACTGGCACGACCTCCTGACGCTGGAACATAAATCAGAATATATAAGAGAAAAACTTTGTCACGTACTTGATCTTGAAGCCTCCAAGCAACAGCAAATCGATTCGGTATCATAAATTATGTATTATATTTTTCAATAATACAATAATTATCTGCATATACTGTATAAAAATCGTATTAAGTAACATAGAGACAACATCGCTAATAAAAGTTTATCACAAGGTCAGGTTTGTTCGGAAATATATTAAGTTTTTATCATTCGCGTCGATTTGTTCTGTGTCGCGTAACAAAAATCGGATTCTAAGCAATGTAACGAGATTCTTCGAATCTTTTCATTTTATAAAGCATGTAAAAACTTTTTCGTATATTCGTAAGTAACGAAGAGTGCAGCGGTCGCTGGCATGGTCCTGATTATCGTAGGTTTCAGGCCATTGTACAAAGCTCCTATCCCTTCCTTCCTCGCAATTTCTCTCATCATCACCATCGCTGGTACCCTTAAATTTTGTACCTACACAAAAAATTGTTTTGCTCCTTGAAAAATTCCTATTTTTTTTTTATTGCAACCCAAAAGTTTTTGTAAGTTTGGACTTCGAGCTGAGAATCTACGCATAAATAATGGAGCAAACTCGAATGAAGAATAATATTTCTACAAAGTAGAATTGTAACAAGATCAAGCTCACTTGTATTCTACTCTTGACCACATCTGCTGGAAATATCACGAGCCACAAAACAGAGCCCCCGACAGCTCCAGCGATCATTGTCTTTTGCCAACCAATGTCGTCTCTGTTTTGTCCTGGTTTCGAGAGAAGTTCCCTCGTCGCTTCGTAGCTACCAAAAAAGAAGAAATAGCCAGGCATTTCTCTCGCTATTGTCGAAGAGAGACCGCGGAACAGACCTCTAGCTCCATTTTGTCGTATTATGTCTCTCGTCAGAGCCCATGGTCCGATATGTTTCTAGAAAATTTTTTTTTTTATTTTTAAATATATAAAACATTCGCATCACATAGAACTGTAAATTTTTTTTTTCATTGAAATGCAGACAATTTTTTTGTCATTCAAAAAAAAATTCACGGCTTTAGACTTTTTGATATAAGTTTAAAGTTTAAAATGGTATGAATAAAAAAATAGTCAAATAATCGGAAAACGTGCATTTGAACTAAAAAAAAAAGTCGTTGCAAATTTAACAATGAATGAATTGGATCAGTTAATTTTGACGAACCACGGATCCACCGGTGACGGAATTTTGCGATTGGACTTCTCGCATCGCCTGCAAACGACATTTGACGAGTTCGGTCGGGCAGAGAGTCAGAGATGAGAAAAAAGCAGCGAAAAAACCAGCGCACGCGTTCCCCAGGCTACTCATGTCTTCCACTTTTTCCTTCCCTGGGGATTACGAGGTCAAAAACGTAACGAGAAATTGAGATAGCCCCTCGCATGTGACCTTGGGTAAGAGGAGTAATTTTTTGTCTTTTCTATTTTCCCATTTTCCGTAAATACTATACTGTTTTAAGGGTCTGTACCAAGAATGCTTGCTATTGCCTTTTGACAGCCTCCATAAGCCACGAAGAGAACCGAATTTTCGGCAACATTTGCCACCACGGCTGGCACTGTTCCGGCGTACAATCCCCTCGATATACCGTCCGTTTTTAATGTACGAACAAAACAATCGATCATTCCTTTGTACAGAGACGGAAATGTTTGCATCTTCACTTTAACAGTGTCCAGTGGTTGGCCGACATAAGTCACTGCTATTCCACCTGCAATTGAGATTTTTGTCATTTCTTCGCTTTCATTTTCTCATAACTTCATTGAATTTTCTAATTTCATTTCATTTTCTACCAGTTAATTGTCATTTTTTCTAAAGTACTGTTTTTTTTTTTTTTCCAATACTTTTTATCGTTGCTAATTATATGCTGAATAGAACCGGCATCGTTCAGATATCATTTGTTTACATACTTCAGATGGTATCGTGTGTGTGGTGCAATATCGTACATTCGTCGTAAGTTCAATAATCACTTTATTATCGTACTATTTGATCAAAAGATGACGAGGCTAAGCACTGATAGCTAATACTACAAATTAAGAAGATTGGTGCTTTCTTACATCGGTAAAATATTTATATTGGTCTTGGAAGCAGTAAATCAATGACTTATTTCCACCATCTGGTAGAGTTCAAGTAATGAAATTCCAAAATAGTAAAAAAACAATGGAAAATATTTTTTAATCGAATCCTGAAATTTTCTCTTTTAAACATGAATTAAAGTTTTCTGGTTTTTTAATTTTTAATTTAGGAAATATGATCGAATTTTTTTTTTCTATCAACTCTCGTTTTGTGAATGTAGAAAAAATATGTATCTATTTGGTTTACGTATTCGGCTCGCTGAAGTTGTTTTGGAGTAATTTTCAAGACTATAGAGGAAAAAAATCCGGGCAGATACTCCGATTGCGATGTACTATCTTGCACGTATCTTGCGATCCATGTCACGAACGTTGGTAAGAATATTTCGCTGTCAAGATTTTCCTAATTTTATTTTTTTTCATGCTCGATTAATCTGTCATATTGATAAAAAAAAAAATCAACGCTTTACTCGAGCGATTCTATAACAAAGCTTCGATTATTCATATAACATCGCTTGTCTGATAACAGATAGTCTGCCGAAGTCACGGGATTTCCGCCCTATCTTATATATAAAAGGAGTGATATATTTCTCCAGAATTGTACAAAACATATACGTTAGAACGACCCAAATATCGTGGGAAGAAAGGATAAAAAGATACAATTCGCATAAAGATATATCGGCAAATAAAATCAATAGACCAATCATTTACCGAGTGATCCTGCGAGAAAATCAATAACGCCGGTTTTCAAGTGTTTGAAACTGTCATCCGCACACTCCCAAGCTTCCATTGTCGTTTTTTCTTATTATCAACAAATCTCAATGATTTCTCACGAATTTACAATAGCTTTTTATATTTTAATTGCATATATGCTATTTCGTCAGTTGAGGTTAGCACCACCAACACGTGCATCTGCTTGTCAGGCTACAGAAAGACTGAAAACATGTGGAAACTGGAAAACTCGATTGCAAGCTATTGCAGCACCACCAAACCACCACCACCAAAAGCCATCTGAATCTGAATCACTACGTTCGTCAACTTCATTGACTACGACCACCTACGACGTTTACACGGCCCTCTTATTCCGGTTTAGTTATATCAATATAGAAATGCATCTGTCGATATATATAAATATACCCGTCTGTATATACAAAACCGGAATAAGAGTACCGTGTAAACGTAGTCACTGACTACGTTTACACGGCGCTTTTATTCCGGTTTAGTTATATCAATATAGATATACAAAATGCATATCTGTCGATATATATAAATATACCAGTCTGTACATACAAAACCGGAATAAGAGGGCCGTGTAAACGTAGTCATAGATCTCATACCAAAAATAACCGCCATAGAAATTCTGTACTTAATCAATATTTAAAACAGGAATAATGAAACATATTCATGAGACCCTTAAAAACTGGGTATTTTACAAAAACATATTTTTTAAATTCAAGTATATTTCAAGTATCTCGTCATAAATGCCGGTGCATCCAAAAAATCAATTAGCGAAATTACAGATTTTCTTTTGACTTTTTTTCGAGCCAGCTTTTCCAATCTCACATTAAAAAAAATCCTAGATTATCCCAAGAAGTTAGCTGAAATTTTTCCTCACATATATCTTGCAATCCCAAAGATATATTGTTTAGTAAATAATGAATTTCTATATATCATATGGATTTTATTTGAAGATAATTATCGATCGAAAACCGTGTTGTACGTAATACAAAGAGGGAATTCTTGAAAGTTCGGGGACAACACAATACACACACACTACCCACACTACCCAGTTTTCCTAACCAGCATTTCCTAACTGCCACTGAAAAAATTTTCTTCTGCTACGCGAAGCAGAAAGAAAGAAAAGCAGTCGAAAACGAGAGAGCTCGGAATTCAGGTGTTTCAGTTCTCGAACCTGTCTCGAACAAAATATTGTATTTTTTTTTTAGATCTTCGTACGAGATCATACAATGTATCCTATCAGACAAATCTTTCGATGCTGAACTTTCTGTGAAATCTGTGTAATGCTGTATTGTTAAAAGTATTATTACTCTGCAATTCTATAAATTACATCATCGATTGGTTAGTTGAAAAAATGATTGTGTTTTTAATATTTTGACATATCATCTGACAGGAATATATGATAGGATCTACATTTCTGACCCAGTTTTTCGAACCGATAATTTTGCACAACTCAAAAAGTTGTTTGATTAAATCTACGAATTTTTTAAACTTATTTTGATAAAAGAAAGTCTAACCTCTAAATTCTAACCGTGTCGTCTGCTCCGAAAAAAATTAATCACCGATTTCTGGGAATCACTCAAAACATGATTTTTTTGCAAGTGATAGCCAACGAATATTTATATCGGAATCTAATTTTATGATGATTTAAAATATTTATTAAAAAAGATAATACATAAACAGGAGCAATGGGACAAACTCTTACCACAGCAACGGTCAATGCTGCCGATGTTATTATGCCTGTTCCTCACGACATAGTAGAAAATCCAAAGGCTCATGTACATAAAACTTTTGAGGGAGAACCTCCACCAGGATGTCCGATGCACAAGCCTGTGGAGAAACAGCCAGTCAAATATGTCAGTGAATGTCCTATTGACAACATGGATACAAAGGATATAAACCCTTTAAACATGGTAAGTTTTATGTAATTCCAATATATTTTTCGTTTGACTGGTTCTCTTGAAAAAATATCAAAGAAAATGTTCAAATGCAATTTGAATTATCAACTTCCACACTAGATTTGCAACACTTCTTTAAGAGGCTGTCAGGTTCCGACAAAGTTTCTATCAAATTAACTATATTTGAATTCGAAAATTACAAAAATTGCAAATTCAGGAGTATTTCAGAAAATAAAAATTGCGACAGATTGAAGATTTTATCTATTATTGATATTTAAAACAAGACAAAATCAGTTGTTTCTTACGACTAAAATAAAGCCCTTCATTTTACTGGCTGCTATTTTATATGTATTAACACAAGTGTAAACATTTATCAGATGCCACCTGCGAATCAGTCACCTGCGCCAGATCAGCCCTTTCCTTTGCCAACGGATAGGCAAATATCATCGATACCAAAAGCCACAGGTGAAGGCGACTTTTGGGTTTATCCCTCTCAACAAATGTTTTGGAATGCGATGTTGAGAAAGGGTTGGCGCTGGAAAAAAGAGGATATCGCACCAAAAGATATGGAAGACATAATTAAAATTCACAATGCTAATAATGAGCAGGCGTGGCAGGAGGTTCTCAAGTGGGAGGCTCTTCATGCGAGAGAATGCGGCAATCCAAAGCTAAAAAGCTTTGGCGGCAAAGCAAAGGACTTCTCGCCTCGTGCGCGAATTCGTTATTGGATGGGGTGAGATAAATGAAATTTTGAAACAATTTTTTGCAGAATACTTGCAGAAAATGCAACAAGGAACAAATCAAAAGAGGATTTTTTTTCTTGACTCATTTCCTTATCTCCGATGAGAGTTTATGTCTTGAAAATGTTTTTTTTTTTTCATCAATCAATGATGAAACGACATTATTAACAACAATTCGTTCAAACAGATACGAATTACCGTTTGATCGACACGACTGGATCGTGGACAGATGTGGCAAAGAAGTGAGATACGTGATCGATTACTACGACGGTGGTGCTGTCGACGAAAAATACAAATTTGCACTTCTGGATGTCAGACCAGCGATGGATTCCTTCGACAATGTTTGGGATAGAATGAAGGTTACGTGGTGGCGTTGGAGATACAGTAACGAGGCGAATGCTGATTCCGAATCCGCTTCAGCTTCGTGAAATTTTCCCAAAACTCACATCAACAATGAGAAGCACTAATCACTCATTTTAATCTGTAGTGTCCAATTCTTCGATTACATGTAATCAACTGTAATTTATCTGTTAATAAAAAAAATCCAGAGTTCGAGGTAAATTTTTGAATTTTTCTCAACGCAAGAATTTTGAACTCATAAATGAACTCAATCAACTTTGGTTAGTAACAACCAACAAACAGAATAAAAATGTATATTAAATTCGCCCATTCTTGAGTACGGATACGCTGCACGTCTTACCTTGCCCGGTTGAAAATTTCCTTATTAACATTTGGTACCAGCATACATTTCCGGCCCATACTCTCTTGATATATATTGGGCCAAATTACTGTGAATCCTACATATAAGTATAATCTAATGTGGAATTCCATGTACCGGCGGTATTCGCAGTGAATTTAGAACAAACTCTTAGTACATAATCTTGATTGATATCAATGACATCATTTTCAGTGCCTTATCTTCTAAAAAAATGTATTATCATTAAAAATGAATAGATAAAAATTACTAATTCGAAATTTTCCACGAAGCACTCCTTAATTTATCTCATCACATAATCATATGAATCCCAACCAAATTAATTACAACTTTATTAACTGTTTTTTAATACTGATTGTCAAACGAAGTTGTACTCTCCTTCGTATCGTTTGAATGCAACAATTTTCCGTATTTTCAATCTGAATATTAAATAACACTTTCCACTTCCTGAGCAGTACTTCTAGGCTTGTTCAGTTAAGAGAAAAAAAACAAAATTATCACACGTTGTGGCCAACGGTCGTCGAATATTTTTAGACAACGAGCAATAAAAATTTATTGGATCCATCGAAATGATATCTGTAGATGTGTTTCATCTGGAAGAAATGATTAATATAGTGTAAAAAATTCTATAATTCAGTCATAAAAATAACTTGCATATATTTTATTGTTTCAGAAAAAAATCGGCAATGGTCGAAGTTTTGAAAACCATTTCATACGGGTTTGACAAGTGAATTCGTACTCAACAATATACACTTTATTTTTTCATCGACAATTAACAATTTCCATAGATTCCGAATGTAACCAATTATTTCGTAGAGTATCAATGATTTCACGAAGCGTTCAACGCTCGTGTAAAACACGTCGGTTGATAAAATGGTACGAACTAATTTTAAAAATCGCTGTTTCGTGTGTGTTCGTTGTTTTTCTAACGATTCGAGTATTGGTACAAAGAAATTGTATAATATGTACATGCACGGGGATGACGACGTGCTTTGATGAAAGTTTCGATTTGCGACGATTTAAAATCGAATCCTTCTGAAAATTTTGTCCATTACGAAGGAGCATTTTTCGTGTCTATTTTCTCAATGTGTATCTGCCCCGTTCATTATGCGGTGTTTGAACGGGCATTGCCGGAAAAGGAGTCGATTGGGAAAAAAATATAATTATAACGAAAAAAAAAAATACTGTAAGAAAAAAAAAGTAAATAAAAAGGAAGGTCCGTTTGGACTGCTAAATTGGAAAATTCGGCAAAAAACCAAGACAACAATCAGCACCACAATGGCAAGGTGTATCACTGGCATTGTCCGAAGATTTATCCAAACCACCAGAATAATCAAATGTTATCTCTTCATCGATGTCGATGTCTCTTATAGCGA
This sequence comes from Venturia canescens, assembly GCF_019457755.1. Lineage (NCBI taxonomy): Eukaryota > Metazoa > Arthropoda > Insecta > Hymenoptera > Ichneumonidae > Venturia > Venturia canescens. The sequence goes on from NC_057421.1 coordinate 37,860,634, forward strand.
AGAGACAGAGTCTCGGAAAGTTTGACTCCACCCTAACCGGGACGAGTGCAGCATTGGGTCGACAGCTGTGATTGCAGTAACGTCCAATATTGCCAAAATATTTGGGATCAATGCAGGTGATAATTTTGCGATAACCAATGTGTTCCGTAACTACGAGAACATAATTCATAAGGCAATCGCGTTTGTTGTTTTCAGCTCGATTCCTAGCTTCTTCAATGCCTATCACTTCACCGGCGTATTCGCAAATGAATCTATTCTTCGATATTTTTCTTCTGGTTCGTAAACCAAGACCTTTCCCCGAAGTCGGTACTATCTCTAAACAATCCAATGGACCATGCTGGACCAATTTGTTAAGACAATTCTCGTTGCAAGAACAACGTGGATTACATTCGATTATTAATTCCGATGATTTTTTAAAGTTCAAACGTCCTTCTTGATAGTTCGGTAATCCACGCGTGCACGAACAATTTATTGAACAATTATTTTCCTGACAGTCACAACCGATGCTAAATTCCGATTCAAAATCGTCAAGATCGATACCCGGTCCTGGTATATTCTTAGCTACGTACATAACGTCGACTGTCGTATGCTCGTACTCGTCCGGACGACACGTACCTTCTTGCATTTTTCTTATCGCGACGTGTCAAAGTTTTACACCAAGGATGATTGCTGTTAGACACTATTCACCCCGAAGCAGCAGTGCGAGAAAGAAATAAATTCAGGGCAAAAGAAAACGGAACGATACCGAAGAAATGATAAAAATCTACGGAAATAATGAATTATTTTTCTCTTCTCTTACCAAAAATAGAAAAAGAAAAATAATAATAAATTTTTGGGACGATTTGTGAAAGCGATCCGAGCGTTTTCCCGTGATGCTTCTCACGGTCTACCCTATCGAGTAACACTAACCTTCAAAAGTCCCTCAACCGATGACTTTATTGATTGCAGAGATAAACCGGACGGCAGTGGAATGATTTTGTAGCCTACATATATCACAGCGCCCACCAACGACGCTTTTATCGTTATTCGAAGTATTCTACTTGACAATGATGGCGGTGGTATTCTGGAGAAGAAAAAAAACAAATTTGTTAATTCATAGTATTTCCTAACGTCGAACAAATCTTGTTCGAATGCACTTCTCGATTTTTTTTCCTACTTTTAAGAAAAACGCAAAATGTTCAGCATTGAGGTACAGCAAATGTAAATTCCCTTCTTTTCTTTTTATATTAATGTTGTGTCATGTAAGATCAATTAATTTTTTTGAAAAAACCTTTATTTTTTAAAAGATTCATCGACGATAGTGATTTTTTCGAAATGGTGCAATACCCGACATTATCAGAGTTATTTTCTCGACAAAATTTGTCGAGAAAAAATAAAGACCTAATCTCCATGGAATTTTCCTCTTTTTTTCCCATAAAAATAGAAAAAAGTACGAAAACAAACCTCATGATAGGCAAAATTTCAGAAGGCTGAACTTTGCCCCAATTTTCGATGATGCCTCGCATGTGACCGATACCAACAACACCAACAACTCTCGATGGTTTCCAGCTGTTGTTCCCTATTCGTTGAGGGAGACAGGCGAGCTGCAACGAATGAGTGAGATAGAGATCGCGTTCTTTGACGAAAACTTCACCAAAGGCTGGAAATTCACCGGCCATTTCGGCCAGCATTTCTTCCAACATGTCACGACGCTTGCAACGCTCGACTTCTTCTTTACTGATAGGATCCTTTTGAGCCAACAAATGCCAGCCTAACTTTATCGTTTGCCACCATCCGAGCGAGCTCAAAGCTCGTTGCAGTGTTATGTTTATTGGTCTATCCCCCAGGTGTACCAAACAATTTGGAATTTTCTTTGCCTAAAAATTCGTAGCAAAACAATTACGCCTTCGATATCGAGCACAGCAAAGTCATTTTGAAGTTTACAAAAATTATTTGTTTTTGGTTTTCAAGAATAATGCTACAAATGAAAATATTATATTGAGATTGACGAGAATGATCATAATATTGTTCTGTATTTATTTTGACACAATATTTATTATGATAATTGGATGAACTTTCTCAACTCCATGACAAATATTGAGAATTTGAACGTAGAGGATTTATAATATTTAGTCATTATCAATCACAATATAACATTTTTTACCTCGGAAAATGCTCGACGGAATTCGCCACCCGGTGCCATTCCCAATTCTCGTGTTAAATGAGCGGACACGTTTAGCAGTAGAATGTACAAAAGGCCATTGAATGGCCCGTTCTGTTGTATTGTATCACGAATGACTTCTGCTCCGGAGAGAAATACATGTTAGCACAACATTAATCATTACTTAATAATTGCATTAAGGTGATTCAAAGCACAAATACCCACATAAATTAATAGAATGAGAAACTGAATTTTGACTCTCAACACTAAAGATTTTCAAAATTATGAATCAAGTAAAATGGAATAATTCTTTTGCTGGAATATGGTTTTTAAGACTACTTTCCCACTATATTAGCGACAAAATACTGAGTATATTGACCACGCGATAAACAGTAGGAAAAAAGAATATTTTTCATAGCAGTTCACAGCAAGATCTCGATTGACTTACGAAAAGTAAGATTTTCAGCTTCTTGAAGAATCGTTTTCTCATCCAGTTGCAGTATATGAACACGAGCTTTACACAATTCAACCATAACTATGTGAGGTTGAACAGCTTGAATAATCTATATGAAAAATATACAAAAACAAAATATTAAATAATGACTATATGAACCAATGACGTACCAACACATGTATTCAAAAAAAGTTCGATTATTAAATTAAATTAAAAAAGAGTTTAATGAATTCACAGAACTGAGTAGTGATTACTCACATTAATTCGAATGAAAAAATAATGATCAAGGTTTCATCATTATTCATCATTATTTCAGAGAAATTCATATATTTGTTGCAAATAAATAGGATTTATAAATTTGTTTGTGCACCAATATTATATTTACATTTGACACATCGTCCTGGCTTTCCGTGCTAAAATGTGCTGTTCCGATGAGATACAATTTACCACCGTCTGGTGTAGTCAAAAGAGTGACGGTGTCTGGTAATCTGTCATCTATACTGGGATCGTATTCCTTAGGCATTAAAGAATCTATGCTAGCAGCTGCGTCACTGTCGTTACCTTCTGCATCAGAATCCAATCCAGACCCTATACTTTCTGTATACAAACATAAATATGATCGAATCAAATAATACACTCTAATCAATGAGAAATTAAAAAAAATAACATGCTGTGCGCTAAATAGGTAGAATCATTTTTTAAACTTTTTAAATTCTTCGGTGAGGCATGGTAGTGTTAATGAGAGAATTTATTATAAAAAATGAATATAATAGTAAAATATTGTATAATTTTATCATAGACAATAAAGAATCATTTCACACAGTCGTTAGTTCACTTTTTATAGAAAAAATAATTTTGACCAGTTATGACAATCCAAATGTATAAAACTTCTATTTGAAAAACTTTATAAAGGTTATATTTTTCTTATAGAAAATAGAAAAACCAATAGTACCATTTTTTTTTTTTATTTTACGTTTGTTTTTATAATATGAAGGCATGATGTCAGAGAAACTTGCATAAATGGCTGTGAACTCCAATGTGCAACTAGCAAGAATAATGTGGAACAGACTGTTTATTGATCAGGCTAATTTAATTAAAATGTTACCAAGGTGGGGTTGAGAAACCTTATAAAATTGTTGAAAAGTGAAAGTCTACATAGCCAGTTTGAGCTTGAAACTGAAACAGTAACAATCTGGAAATAAACGTACGACTGTCATCGTTATTATCAATAACAACTATTTCACTGTCCAGAGTTTCAGTTCTCTTTCGTTTATGGTATAATTTTTCATCTTCGCTCTTGTCCAAATTTACATCAATTTGGAGACACCTTGACTCTTCCTTAGCAGGTGATTTCCTCGAACAGGCCTCGGATTCTTTTTCTAAAAGATCTTTACTTGCATTTGATATATTGTTGAAGGCAATATTTTTGTCGTGGTTGACAACTACATCAAAGTGCTTATCTTGAAGAGATAATTTTGTATTTTCAGCAGAGGAATCATCCGTTGGCTGCAACATTCTGCTATGAAAAAAAAATTAAATAATAAATTAAGAGCAATTTTGTGCAAATCAAAGGTGGTGTTTTTAGAATTCTTCAATTGAGTGCCATGTCTATCGAATGAAATACATTGCTGCTATTTTTTTTACAAAAACTAAAAACAAGTCTGAAAAAAAAGCGTAATTTTAGATATAAAATACTCATTACGTACCTGGAGAATCCGCGACAACAAGTCTGAGGATGAAATAAAGATAAACTCAAAATTCAATCGACTTTCTTTGAATAATTAATTAATTTATAAAATATCAACTAAAATTTACGATCAACTCAATTGAAACGATAAAATATGGGACACGAAAAAAAAACTCGTGTGAATACTAGCCCACCACATCAGCCCACATTCCCCAAATGTTTAGTGCTAAAGCCACAATACGCCATCTCTGTTCACGTCATGTTTAGGTTATGTTGTCGGACTTTTTCGCAAATTTCAGCTCCGTCCGTCGTCTTTTCTCCTTGATGGCCGTGATACCATTCATAAAAACATACTAGTAGATTATATGTATCTTATTGGATTACAAAATAGGCGATAAATATGTATATAACCAGACGTGTATTTTGTAAACTTTACGTATTATTATTTCTAAATTTTCGTAAAAATTTCTGGTACTACGAATTTTGTATATATGTTACTTGTTATAAGATAAGAGATTTTGAAGTTTGACATTTCGTACACGCTTGCAAATTGATAGATTTCTATAATCCGAGGTCGTGGTATTCGAATATAATGTGAATTAGTATCATGTGCAAATTTTTGTTGTTCAAAAAATACAAAGGATTCAAATATAATCCATGTAGATTTTGGAAATTCAATTATCTATTTTCTCATGTGCTTCCAAATTTATAAGACAATAATCTCATATATTTAGCAATATCCTCTATAGTATGTTTGACTTGAAATATTCTACATGAAAACATAATTGTCATTACCTCTTACCATATTTGATGAAAGTGACAATAATTTTACAGTTAAAAATCAACAAATTTCCAGAGAATTGAAGATTGGTTAATATTTTTGAAAACATGTTTTTTCATTCAATTTTATTTCATTTTTCACTATAATATTTATAAACTATTTTATCATTTTGCAGAAATTTGTTCTTCTGCTATAGCAAGCCTCCTCCTCATTGCTGTATCTTGTAAAGCCTTAATTCCTCTAGGCAATTGTATTCTTGGAGGCATCAGCGCAGCAGCAACATATCTTCTTTCCGCATTCAAATAATTAAAAGTTGTACAAGCATGTACCGTTTGGCAAATTTCAATATTCATGCCAATTTTTTTCCCCAGTGTCTTTACTGTTTGTATGAAAGGAACTGAGTTTTCATACTTTTGATCAAGGCCTAAGATCAAAATGTCAAGTTTTGGTTGAAGTATTTTGAAAAGGACCAATGACTCTTCGTTTATGTCTTCACTCGATCCGATGTTCCAACTTATTATTGATTTTGGAAATATTATTACTGGTCCCAACACCCATACGCCGTTGTTTAATTTGAATCCAGACTTGTAAAATTCAAGCAAAAAAAATTTTTAATTCAATATTTCCTGTTTTTTATTTTACTATTCATCTATTGACTCTTTCACATAAGAAATTTATAGTTAGGGAAGTCAGCCGATTGAAGCGATCAATGATGGTTTTCTAAAATTCAAAGGGCGTTTCAAATTCAGGACTACGTGATTACTTGACAAATTTGAAAACGTTTTGACATTCCTGATTTGGGATATAAGAGATGTTAGGAATTTCAGAACTTTGAATGCATTTTCTATGAGAAAAAATTGAAAATACTTACACTCGAAAGGCCATCAATCATTAAACCATAATTGAGATCTGTATTCAAAATAGATACCGTCGTTTTTCCATCTCCATCGTACGATCGGGAGCCTAAGTGTCTCGGAACACATGAGCGATGGAAACTTCTATAAATTCAAGTTTTTATTTATAGTTAAAGAATTTTTTGAAATTCGATTGTTAAAAAATTGATCGGTGATGCTCATTTTTTACTCAGGACGCGAAACAATATTCCAAAAGTATCAAATACACACCTTATTAATTTAACCGATCCTACACCAATTAGTCTGGGCAAAAAACTTTTCATATTGGATTAATAATTTTTTATAATTTGCAATCAATTGCCGTTTGTTTATGAAATATTTTCAATGGGTTATGTCACTCATGCACGTCGGTCATCATCGTCGAGATTTGGTGGAGGTGCTGAATCTGAATTTTATTTCATAATTCAAGATAGCACGAGTTTAGGTTAAATAACCACTTGGAAATTAAACGTTATTTTACCAGCATTCATTATGATTGGTTGGCATCATTGCTTTGGTAGCCAGCAGTTGATATACTTTTTTTCTTTCCAATTTATGTTTTTTCTTTTTTTGGTATATTTTACGCCGCATCACATCAGAATCTTTTCTAAAATCTAAATTATTCTTTATTTTGATGAGCGAGATAATGGAACGATCAAGTTATTTATTCCTTTGTATATATTCGAAACATTTTGGATTGCAAAGTTTTGAAAAATTTCGCGCTTAAATCTTCATCTCGTCCAACACACGCGGCGACCTAGCAATCAAGCTCATCACATCATCCGTCCGAGGCATTTCCAACATGTCGGTGATATTTCGAAAATGACATTACGCTTTGATGGCTCCGGCGATGATTTAAAATAGAAAGAGTTAATAAGAACATTTATCAAGGACAATATGACGAAAATGTCGTAGAGATAATAAGTGCTGATCATCGACGTCAAAGAAGTTCCTCAATTAATGGGGGGAAAAAGAGAAAATTATAGTTGAGGAAAAAATGAAATCTCACAACAACGAAAATGAAATCGTTGAACAGATACCTATTTCTTGTTCTCTGCTTCGCCGCAGTCGTTATTTTGCTCAACTTTACAACAAATCTGCCAAAAAAACTCTACGACGTGGAAAACAAAAAAATAACGAATTCATCAACTTTAGAGAAATCTCCGTTCGTCCCGAAACGAATGGATGAAATTGTCATATGTGTTGTTGCTTGCGGCGATAGACTTGAGGAATCTCTGACTATGCTTAAATCAGCAATTGTTTTTACCAACAGATCGTTGAAATTTATCATCATTGCCGATGATAATCTCAGACTTGCGTTTGATGAAAAACTCACTGAATGGAAATTGAAAACAAACAAAACTTTCAATTTTCTCTTAAAGCCCATCACATTTCCTGCGGATAGTGATGTCTCCATGTGGAGGAAATTATTTAAGCCGTGTGCTTCGCAGAGACTATTTTTACCTGTGAGTCTACTATCATTTTCATATTCATTTACAGTTATAAATATAAACTTATACCAAAAGGACCGAATCTCAAGTACAATAATTTAGTAATGTTTTTTTTATCATATTATGTCCAAATGGGTTATTAATTCTTCTCGTACACACTTCTGCTATTTTCTTGGATATACGCACAGGGTCCAGGAGCCTTCATCCATTTACGACAACTTGTGGGAAAGTGTACGAGAAAGGTTAATTTTAGAAGTTGAAAACTATTTTTTCACAATAGTAGTTTGGGGAAACAAATTTACACCTCCGAATGTTGAGTCTAGAAAAGGGAGCCTACCAGTACCTCAAAAATGTGTTGTTTGGGTTTGTTTGTTTGGGTTGTTTGTTGTTTCTCTCGCATAGTTCCGATCTCAGTCAAGAAACTAGAATTTGCACTATAGTCCTTGTAGTGTTCTATTTGTGCAGTGCTTTATAAGAATAAGACACTATAAGAAAACGTTGGCTGTTAAAATAGCTGAAAAATTAGATTGGTGGTTAAATTACATGAAACAAGTAACGTTCAATTTTGGAAAGTACTTAAACTTTACTTTTGATAAACAAAATGCTATAGGAAATCAGTTACACTGAAAATATTGATTATCGAGAATCGGATTAAACTGGATTAAACAATTTGATTGATGATGAACTTTTTTGTATAAATCTTGAATTCCCAATTTTCAGACTGTGCTAAACACTACCGATGCGATTCTTTACGTGGACACGGATACTCTCTTTTTAGCACCACCTGAAGAAGTTTGGGACAAATTCAAGGAAATGAATTCAAGTCAATTAGCAGCATTGAGTCCAGAGCATGAAGATACAAATACTGGTTGGTACAACCGCTTTGCCAAACATCCTTATTACGGCAAACTTGGTGTTAATTCAGGTGTAATGTTAATGAACTTAACAAGAATGAGGGAATTTCGATGGACCGATTATGTGATACCGATACACAAAGAATACAGGCTGAAAATAACATGGGGTGATCAGGATATAATAAACATTATATTCCATTTTCATCCTGAAAAATTGTACATATATCCATGCAAATATAATTATCGGCCGGATCATTGTACGTACATGTCGGTGTGTACGGAAGCCGAAAAAGAGGGTGCTTTAGTTGTTCATGGCTCTAGAGGTACCTTTCATTCGCAAAAACAGCCACCATTCCGAGCTGTTTATCGAGCAATGCAAGAGTATCAGTTGGATACTGATCCGTACGAGAATTTATTATTGCCAATGCAGAATTATTTGACCCTTGAGGACACCTCGAGTTGCGGCAAAGTGTGGAAAGTATTCATTGTACAACCGGAATTACACTTGGGAAAGAAATATCAAGGATTCTAAAAATCCAGAAGAAATTCATAGAACGGTTGAGCAATTTTTGTACATACCACATGAAAATTTTATTAGATCGGAATTCGAATGTTCAACGAATTTAAAAATTTTTTAAAACGATTGGTTCTGCAATGTTCCGAATATTAATTTAACATGATTATAAAGTCCACTCGATCTCGAGGTGAGTTTCAAATTGCTGCCTTTTCCAAACCAACAGTGAAAACATTTTTTTTTATTTTTGTGCCAGTGGTAATCGATTGACATATTTCGATCATGTAGAAATTGCAATTTTTCTGAAAATTTTCAAAGTAAAAATATTTATTTTTGGAGATTATACAATTATCTTTAAAATATTTCGATCTCTTCGTGGTTACACCAGCTGCAAGTTACGCAATCGACGAATAATTTTGAAAAATTTACGTGTATAGAGCTCTTGTGATATGACAAAAGAATAGTTGCCCAATTATTAAACAATTTATCAGTCGGTTGATTTGTTTACGATATTTTAACATTGCTTTTATACAGAGCTTATACAGAGCTGTTTGCTTCATCATGAATTTTTATCAATTGCCAAAAGTATTACAGTACTGAGCAACTAATGCTACCGATGCCTCGAAAAATATGTGTGCATACTAAAGAAAGTTCGATTAAACAAAAGAAGCAATAACTTGAAAATACGATCCATGCAAAGTCTCCGGAATATATTCATAGTCTGGGACTTAATATAAAAAAGGAAAGCTCATGCCATTTTTATTACTATTAAAAAAGGAAAGAAAAACAAATACCCAGAAATCTCAAGTACTCGGAAATAATAATACTTTTTGAAAACTGCCATGGAAAGATCAAGATACATAAAAAAATAACTTGTTCTCTCTATGTTGCCGTTACGCGAGTCTGTGATGTAAGTTTTAATTTATGTTAGTGTGTAAAAATTCAATAAACTTGAAATTTAAGTTTGCATCAATAGAATGTAGAGGAGGAAAGGAAGCTAATTTGGAATACCAAAAAACGTGTATAATGCTATCTCAAATTAGCTGCACTTACTCTCATATTGGAATTTTTTTTTATCATTCAATTTTGAATAATTGAGTTATGTCGATCCTATTATTTTTTGGCTAATTACTAAGGGTGGATAAAGAAAAATTAAATTTTTTTTTGCATTTCAATGATGAAAAATTTCAATATTATCGATAGACCATCTTCCGTAATTCTTTTTTGTTATATGTACGTATTTTTTGTTTGATTGATTTTTATTTTCTTAACAACATAGGAATATTACAATGTAGATAAAATAAATATTAAGTTTAAGGGACCCAAAATTGAGTATCATTATACATGCCAAACCTAACAAAAAATGAAGAATGCAGTTTCATTTACAATTCGTGTTGCATTTGGTGATTCACAACAATAGTGTTGAGTAACGTATTTATACGCATACATATTTCATACACTACAAAATATCTTTACAATTATAATGTATACAAACTTTGCTTAACAATAATAAAAAATACGTCCGAATATCAAATTTTTTTAAAATAATAACCAACCAACCCTATCGCATTCCCCTCAAAACTTTTCTCCACCAGAGGCAATATCCCAATATCTGTCAGTAAACCAATTCTATCGATTATAATGCTCACTCGGTTTATATATAAATAAACCATGCATTGACAATCCTCATTAGCAGTTATTAAGAAACGACAACTGCAGAAGAAAAACAATTCTAGATTATAGTAATTTTATTCTTTACTTAAAGGGGCCTCAACTGTAAGCTCAGTTTTCTACTGCTAGTACTGATTCCATTCACTATTACGATTTATGATTCCTTATCTCTATCAGCTTCCTGTGGACGCCGTCTCTTATCCTTGCTTATTTTATACAAGTCGTTATTAATGGACGTAAAAAATGAATATTTCCTGTCGTATTTTTGGCTACATTAAAGGAAGTATGTTGATTCGAGACCTTTTATACGGTGGATGTCGACAACTGCTGTGGCAACGTCGGGTCACTCTGGTCAATTTGGTGTCAACACCAGCAGAACTCAATTATTCAGTTTTTGGTGTTGACACCGTGTCATTTTGCAGTTTCAACATCCAGAAGAGCATTGACCTAGCAGGTAGGTGTCTAAATGGGTGTTAACACTGTTTAAAAATCCTACCAAATGACATCAAACACCTACACCCAAACAATCAGAGTGTGCCGTTCGTCAGGGTACATTTTACAGCCATGTGAGCTGCAGCATTTATTTTCATCTTACTATATATTGAAAGTTGACAGTTTAGCTATCTAATTAAAAATATTGATTTTCTAAAGCATAATTGAAAACAGCATATAAGAATGAAAATCGGTGCGAATAGTTGCCATGGCGCAGCATTTTGTTCAAGATTTCAAAAAATAACCAGTGGTGACATCGTACAACGTTTTACAGCAACAAAATTAGACTCGACGCTGTCGCGTTATCGCTTTTATTTTTGCAATTACGTCTCAGTTTTTTTCGTACCCCAACGGTGTTGACGTTTTACCAGAGAAAAACATACATGTGCGTATGTTGATATAAATACAAAATATAATAAGTCATGGAAAAGAAGACCGATGAAACGAAGCAGCCCTTAGAGATCTTGGTTAAAGTGCCGCTGCAGACTGAAACTCGGACGAAAGAAGAGCCAACAAAATCATGGAAAATACCATTTCTCTGCTTGATTTGGTTCTTGGCTACAATCTGCAACATGTTTGCAGTCAAAATTTTCCTCAGAGTCATGAAATTTGAGTTTGCATCCACTATAATGATTGTACAATTGGCCTCTACATCTCTGTACACCTGGATATTCAGCATTATTTGGGGTGTGCCAAAAAATAACAAGGAAGTTTCAAGGCTCACATATGTGAAACTTATTCTTCCTGTGGCAGTTAGCATTTTTATCCGGACAAGGATTAAAAGCTATTTAATATGGACCACCCCTATTAGCGATCCTTTCTCTCTTAGTGGTGTGTTCAAATGACTATATCGTGATTCATATGCTATAGTTTTGTAACATATTGTACAAACATCTTTTCTTGCCTTTGAAAGCATAATATCGTAGTAATTATTGTTACATATGAATTCAGATTCTCTGTTTTACAGTTGATGCACTTTATCCTCTCTGCATGCTTCTCTTTGCGAGAAAACTTTTGGCTGAGGAAGAAAACATCGACTATGGATTTGCCTTACTGGTAGCAGTTTTAGGCGGCGGATTCGTATTTGGATTTACTCTGTGGGACTTACATAGATTGTGGTTAATAGAAATAGTTGCATTCGCAATCATGATTGCGTTTGAGATGGTTTTCTCCAAAAAGGTAATTAAAAATGTATAATAGGGTAATGGAATGCAGCTAGTTCAAGAATCCTACAACAGCTATTAATTTCTTCACAGAAATATTAAATTCTGTTCACAAACCAATGTTTTAGAACTACTGTACCCATTTATAGAATTTGCATCATCGACTATTTACAAAATGCATTTTCATTGTGCATCATTTTCTTTGTTATTGAAAAATGAACAGTATGGTAAATAATTAGACTCTTTTTCGCGCACGAGGAACCTTTCATACCGAAAAGATGACGGAAAAAATTTTTTGTGTTAAGGGGAAGTTCACATTACAAAAAATGAATTGTACAGTTTGAGTAGTAAAATTTTGAGATGAAAATCAAACGACTCATTCAAATGCTCAAAAATGCAAAAGTAAACCAAATTAAAACTCTTTTGAAAAAAAATTCAAGATGAAGAGGTAAATCATAGAACTTGCAAAAAAAATAATGTAACACTGAATTAAAATGTTTCATTCACCACACTAATGAATTTTCAATTAAAATAAAAAGACATTTATTACAAGTGATTTTCAATCACTAGATAATATGAAAAATATTTTTATTTTGATTGGTTCAAACATTTTCAGTTCAATCGCTCATTGACTTTCCTCTTTCACTCTCTTTTTCTCTTTCCCCTTCTCTTTAAATCAAACTTTGATTAATATTTCATTTTGTGTATTTCAGATAATGCAGGAGACCGGTATACATCCTACAAAATTGCTTGCAGGAATAAGTGCTTTTGTTCTTCTCGGCCTTGTACCAATATGGCTTGTTGAAACACAATGGCTTTTTTATTTACCATATACACCCAAGGTCCTGTGCACCGAAGTAATTACGGGTCTCTTCGTTTTTGGAGCGCTAACTTTTGTTCAAACTGCTGCTGCGTTTGGCCTTCTTTCGACGTTACCTGTTCACCACTATCTTATTGGAAATGGATGCAATCGCATGATTCGCATTGTGACATTTATGCTCGTAGCTACGTTTTATGAAATTGGATATCGAGCAGGGGACTTCGATTCTTAACGCAGTAACGTATAAATTGTCTATAAAAACAGACCGTTTGTCTATCCATTTTTCCATAATATGTTTGGCCCAACTTTGCCTAATTTTGTAGGTCTAAGGGAGAATTTTTTTTCGCATATTTCATGAGATAGATAACTGAAGAAGAATCTTGTAAAATAGTGACTCAATTCTTTTCATATTTCTTAAACGGAAACTGTTTTTTTCCCAATCAGGGAAAACGACTTTTCATACTCCACAAGCTAAGTTTTCAGTTGACTAACATGCAATGTCTCTCGACTGGGATGACATCGATCATCTGTCAACAACGAAAGGAGTAACAAAATGTCTGCACAAAAAGCCCAATATTTTTCTGCTTCCACACAAACTCTCAGGGATAGAGATTACTCATCAAGAAGATTTCTGCCGTTTATATACGTGCGCTGAAATTGTTTCTACTTTTGTTCTAAATATGGACTTAGGGCCGAAAAGAAGTTGAATGTTATATAGAGTAAATCTCAATTATTCTTGTATCTCCGAATTTTTAAAATCATTTTACCATTCCATAAAAATAAATAATTTCCTATAAATCTTCCATTCAAAATAATTCCAAGTCAATTTTTCCGAGTCATAAAACGCACCAAAACAACCTCTATCTTTTATAAGTATTTATAAACATATGTTGGTAATATATTTAAGGATAAATGAGAAAAAACGAACAAACTGCAGTTGGGTATTCAATGAACCTACTTCGAATGTAGCTAGACTTTTTTATCAGGAAAAAATTAACAGGCTATTGCTGCTTGCGATTGTGAAGTTTTGTATTGTCTCATATTTAGAAGTTCTAACAAGTTTACAGATAAAAAATCAGATGTTTCGGGTATGCTTTGCTTATTTAATATCAATCGTTCGGCCGGTGAAAATCCGGTCACACAGTTCATTCTGAGTAGCTTGATATTTGAAAGAAAATCAAGAGACATGGTATGTAGCGCCTCAAGGCCAAGTATTAAAAAAAAACCAACGTTTTCGGGCGACTGTCGTAGGTATACCGGCAGACTTTGGGGAAGGGCCAAAGCGTCTACCTATAAAGTAAGAGTGAAAGAAAAATGTGGCGTCGAGATTTGAGCAAATAGATCTCCCCCTTTGCGATCAATCGACGAAAGAAAACTCACTGGGTCATAATGACCCCATAAATGCAGTCGAAGGGTTAAAAGTTAGATTTAGCAATTTGAAAAAGATTATCTTGAGCTTATATTGTCATTCATAAATTATACTTTTCGATTAAGTAAGTATACTTATAAAATAATATTTGAAATTTTATGACAAATTACGATGCTCTTCAACAAATCATAATGACCTTGAAAACTAAAATTAAATGGTAATTGTGATCCACTGAAAAAATTGCTTTCGTCTAGTTATTTAATAATACATTTCCGTCTCCCTATTCGCTCTGTGCACGTGGGCGGAGCAAAAAATCTAGACTACTGCACTAATAGTATTAGTGTATTCATGCATACTGCCAGCGCCACCATAACGGGGACTCCGGCGTTTTTGGGGGAATACGTATACACAACACACGCTCACTTTCAAAGTAGTATGTGTACGCGCACGGAGCGAATATTTATATAGTAGCAGGATGATTCTTATTTTAAGATGATGGATCAGTCGGTAATCACAACCGTGAGTGCGAGAGAGATAGCTACAAATTTTGAAAAGGAAATTTTTCCACATCGTTCGTCTGATCGAAAAAGTAAAAATGTCATCGAACTTTTGCGATCGTGCTGCGTACGATAACATTTTCATTATTTTAATCGGACGAACGATGTCAGAGTTTCAATTTCAAAAATTCGAGGTGTGATTACCGACTGATCCATCATCTTAACTGGAGAGATATGCGAAGCTACTTTTAGTCATTGGGGAAATCCAGATCGCGTCTACCGTAAATTGAATATTTCCAATGAATGAATCGTAGCAAATCTTTTTATAATTGAACCAATTAACTTGAACATTTTTGGACGACTAGTCAAGTACGATGATACGTGAGAGTTGATAAATTCAACGAATTCGATAAATACATTCGTGTGTGATATTTTTCTTTTGGTCGGACATTCTATGTCAAATCAATTACTTTTGAATCCGACTCCTTTCGGTTTGGCTAAAACTTGTTAATTTTGTTTTACCCTGCCGAAGACGTTTCTGAAAATTTTCCAATTTTTCATTGAAAAAAAAAAAAAACAAAAATAGTAGAGCCGTGGGACTATTTATCCCACTTTTATTATGCCCGTTTTCTCCAACGTTAATCTGAGTTTAAACTCGGTTCATCTTATTTCGAAACTATATGAAAAAAATTGAACTGAGTTTGAACTGCGTCGGAGAAAACGGCTATTATAGCTCGACCAAACTTTTTTTTTTATTGAGAAAAAGTACAAAAAATAAAGAGGAAGGCCTTGGGAGGAGTAATTTCCCATCTAGCCAAGAGTAGTTGAATACAAATTTTCTTAACCTTATACTATGATTTTATCAAATATAGGGGAACATGGGGCAAAGTGGCCACCCACTTTTTTGGGGCATTTTTGAATTCTGGGGCAAAGTGGCCATTCACACAATTCCGATTTCTGGCGGGGTACAGGATCAGTGAGAATTCTATGTTTTTTGAGAAATTGATAGCTATTTGAGGCAGAGGGTGAGAATCATTTTGCGAATTACTGATAAATGTCTATTTTATTTTGATTGACAAAAATCGCACTTATAATGGACTTCATCTTCATCAACAATTGCACACAAGGTGTGCGCCCATTTTAGGCATGTTTCGCAGCGAATTCAGTCTTCGGAGGAATGCGAATAAAGTTGATCGCAGAAAATACAAGCAACGTCCGCCGCAGACAAGAATTTTTCTTTTTTGATGATCTCTATTTTTTCTTACTCACTAGATTTGCGCGATACGACGGACTCGTGATAATGGCGGTTTTCCCACGATTTGCCCCCGATAAGAACGGGGTTTTGCCACGGGTAATGGCAAAATTTATCCAAGTATTCCGACTAATTTTTTTTCATCCCATTGAAGGAGGGTCTTTACTATGCCTCTCGTTTCTTTTTGGTTTATCGCAGACTTCAATGTTCCTTGCGGAAACAGTCAATTACAACATCTATTTAACCAGAAGTGACAATTATCGATTTTCACCGCATTTGAGAGGGTGGCCACTTTGCCCCAAAAAATGTTCTCGACCAAATGAGGAAAAAGAGGATGAACAAAGAGTTTTAAGACTCAATAATAGTCGAAAGATCATTTATTATCTGATAAAGTGGGCTGGATATTCATTTTCGGCATGAAAAAAAATTTGGCAAAATTTATCGAAGTATTCTGACTAATTTTTTTTATATCCCATCGAATGAGGGTTCCTACTATGCCTCGTTTCTTTTCGTTTTATCGCATCCTTCAATGTTCCATGCGAGAACAGTCAATTCCAACGTCTATTTAACCAGAAGTGACAATTACCGATTTCCATCGCATTTCAGGGGGTGGCCACTTTGCCCCAAAATTTTTTTTTTTTCAAAATTCGAGCAATAAGGAGGTGGAATCAGTTTGGGGACATGAAAATAAGTAAATGACCATGTGCTACCCGACAAAACTCGTTAAATTCCTTAAGTGGGCCACTTTGCCCCATACTCCCCTACCTATAAAGACGTACAAGTAAAAGACACTAGGTGTCCTCTTATGCTACGTCTATTCACAGCCCTCTTCAGAGTTCACAGCCAACGTATCAATATTCCACGACCCTTGGCCGAAGCGGATCAGGCTAGACTCACGTACCGGGTTGCCGGGCGCCGGGAGCATAGCCAAACGGAGAAAGAAGAAGAAGAAGTATCAATATTCCAATACAGAGATCTTGAAACTTGAAACCGTTAGTTCTGTTATCGCAAGAAGTACTGCTTAATCAATCTGCTGAGAACTATCCAGTCCCAGATGGCAGGAACAACATACTTAAAAAATAAGAAAAAATAAACGTAGAATCGAAAGTAACAGTAACTATGAATAATTTTTAGATATCGATGTCAATGTCACTCAGAAATCTTTCAACTATTCTTAGAGCATTAGGCTCCATGTTGTGTAGGCCCAAACTTTATTTTTTTGAACTATAGAGTGGCGACATCGTACAACTTTTTGGAGCATCAAAACCGTGTCAAAGAATCAAGGGCGTAATAGCAAAAAACCAAACACGCACATACGGATCAAACAAATGCGTAATAGCAAGACCAAACACGCACATACGGTACAAATCGTGTAGGATTACGTCGCAACATCTCGTTATAACGTTCGACAAAACTGCTGGAAAAATTGAAAGCATAAATTAAGGTTTTTGTATTGACATTGCAACGATAAAAAGTGTAATTCTAATAATAAAGTGATCGGGTGTGTTGGGTCTCAGTGATCATTTATATAAACAATATAAACAGATATATAAATACAAAATAAATAGGAAATGGAAAATAAAACAGAGCAGTCTGAGGAAGTCATCGTAAAAGTACCCCTGCAGGATGAAGTTCAAGAGAAAGAAGAACCTCAAAACCCATGGAAAATCTCTTTTTTTTGCTTCATTTGGTTTGTTGCTTCGATCTGCAACGCGTTTTTGATCAAAATAGTCATGAATGAGAGACGCATTCTCTCAGTTACAACAGCTCTGATGGTACAATTGGTCTCCACGTTATTGTACACTTGGATATTTACGACTCTTTGGGGTGTACCGAAAAATAATACACAAGTTTCATTGGTCAAGTACTTGAAACTAACATTTCCTATCGCAGTTAGTATTTTTCTTCGCACGAGAATAAGAGACTGGGAGATATGGTCAACTCCTATCAGTGATCCCGTTACTATTCCTGGTAAGGTTGATAGTAACTTGCCTGTATCAATATTAATTGACATGTACTCTTACTTACAGGAGTCCTATTTCTTATTCTTTCACTAATATTTCTACCGATTCTTCATTGTAATTCTAACTTGAAGTTGACATGAAATTGTTTGGGCAAATCTATATTGCACACTATTCAGTAAAAAAAGGTTACTTCCAGTTTGCCTGCAGTTTTCTTGATAATAAAGATTAAAAGTGGACTCATTTTACTGGCAGTTTTACAAACTACCATCAACGCAAATTGGTTAAATTATAAAACAATATTGAAATTACTACGCAAAAAGTTTATATTTTATTTGAAATTTTTTAGTTATTTGTTAGTAAAATTCAAAATGAATTTGTTTTTCAGTTGAAGCCGCTTATCTGTTTTTTGCCCTTGTGTTCTCCAAAACAATCTTGGGTGATAAACGAATTGAGTATTGGCACATGAGTCTGGTAGCAGTTGCAGCCTGGGCAATTATCTCCTTTTGCGGATTTAACTCTCTTAGAGTACCAGAAATACTTGGATTTGCAGTAATGACTGCTTTTGAGATGGCATTCTCAAAAATGGTATGTGGACATTGTTTCTTTTGTCTTTTACTTGTCAAACTAATTTTTCATACTGAATAGTATACTTTAGAACAAAAAAATCAGTTACGCATTTATAAACCAGAAGAATGTGAGAAAATAAATTTAATTAAGCAGAAAATGTTTCAATATAATAAGAACCAGAATTAGCCCCATTCGATTGGAAAAAGTACTAAAAAGTTTTCAATAAAATGATGATCAAATTTTCCATTTGATCAGTACCCAGTAAGAGCTTATGCAAAAACTCTATATATTTGATAACACATTCTGAACATTTTTGAATGTCTTACATGGAATCATAAATTCACTCTAGTTCAATTGTTCTTTCATTTGTTCATTTGATTGGAAATTTTTATCTCTTCAATTAGTTTGATAAACAATCATTCAAACGATTTTTTAAGGAGGGTGGCTAGGGACGATACAATGTTGCCATGCTAAACCATGTAAAATACATTAAAAATTTCAAAATGATAAGAATTTAATAAAATTTGATGAACATATTCTTTAGAGTTAAATTTGACAATACAAATTTTTTAAGATTTTTCTTCTGTACAGTTATCGAGTAATTGATCACCAAAGTTCACGTTTATAAGCACAGCGTTTCCATATATATGGGTATACACTCCGGGCATAAGAAATCTGCTTTAATGCGTAATTACTCGATAACTAAGCAGAAGAAAATTTTGAAAAAAATTGTATCTTCGCACTTAATGTTGAAGAACATTATCACCAAATTTGATCAATTTCTTATCAATTTGACGAACGTAGCCACCCTCCTTAATCAATGTTTTAATTATTCTTTGTTGCGTATTTCAGATAATGCGAGAGTTTCGCATCCACCCTCTAAGATTACTCTCAGCTTTGAGTGCCCTGGTTCTTCTTCCAGTGTTAGCCATGTGGATTTATGAAATGAGCTGGCGTATACAGTACACTGATATCCTCGAGCGACCTATGGCTTCTCAAACGGTTCTTTTGATCTTCCTTTTTGGAATACTAAGTTGTATTCAATCAGCTGCAGCTTTTACGATTCTATCAGCTGTACCTTTCCATCATTACCTTATTGGGAGTGCTTTCAATAGAATAACTCGATTTTGCAGCATCGCTCTGATAACGTCAGCTTTTCCAATAGTACATCAGTACTACAATTACCAGTTTTAACGTCAAGTCATCAAGTTACGGAACTTAACAACTGGAAGCGATTTACTGCAAAAGACGATTCTTGTTTACCAAACAATCAAAATATTTTATTAAATCTTTTTGCATATATATTTACAAGAATTTATTTGCCCCTATGAATAAGAGTAAATGTAATAAGTTGAATATTTTTCAACTATCGTGGAGATTAATTCATATACAATAAGTGTACAACAATGGTTAATCCTCAAGTGAAATTGAATGAATGGTGTAATAATTTTCCAATTCGCTGTACCACAGCGCTGCCAATATCTTCTTTCGTGCACCATCAACAAATGAGTTGCTGAGAAAATATACGAAAAAAACTGCGTTCAAGCTCAAGATTTCAATAAAAATCTAGAGGAAATTAGAAACCGTGCTTTTAAGATGATTCATCACTCGGGCTATTTCAGTAGATCTCTGGATCAGCCCACTATTCCGCTCAAACGTTTGTTTTATTTTTTTTATCAAGAATTTTACGTATAAATACAATGCAATCAGTAAACTTGATTCATTATTCACCCGAAAATATCGTACAAGTGGTATTAATCTTATTGGGTATACAAATACTATATGTTCGTATGATGAATAAAGTTTCAATGTATTTGAACAAGTACCATCTCATCTTTCATAAATTTCTCACAAATTTTTCCTTTTTATCTATTTTTTTTACCGTACATTGAAATATATAAAATGAAAAGAGCATTTATTTTTCATCCAAAATGTGTGGGAATCCTGCCGTATGGCTATACTCATACTTATATAGCTGTAATCAAAATTTATTCCTATAATAATAGTTATTTTAATAACTCGTATACTACTTTTCGAAAGCAATAACGCAAGCGCGGGTTTAACCTTAATCTCCTCCAATCCTCCAACTGATCTCCAAAGTGTCAAAACAAAGCCAATGCCGGAAGTTCCATTCTTTCAACTTGATATTTCATAAAAACTATGTTGTTTACCATTTTTTTTCTGAGAACTGGCAGTGCTCATCTGGTTTATTTTGTTATATAAATCTCATAGGTTTTCTCTAAGACTTACACATATTTAGCGATAAAAAATCGGGTTTTCCCTGTTTATTATTCCCAGGAATCCATCACGAGAAGGCTTATGCATGAGTTGTTTTTTTATGGCCATTGAACTATGAATAGTAGAGTTCAGTATTTATATATGGCCGGTTGTTACTCCCCCAGATCAATCTTATCTGAAGGTTTTGTAATAATATTTGGCTGAAAAACCTTAACATATCACATAATGTTTTTAACAGCGAATATTTTACAAATTTTTAGTTAAAATCACAATCTTTGTAATTGAGAATATAGCTAAAGAGAATTGAGAAGCTAACTAAAAAATCTCATGACTATGGCATAATAATAAGAAACTACGAATTCTGCATTGGTGAATACCATTCGCAAAAAATTTAGTATCGATCTTCTTTTTTGAATGTGTTACCTTAACGATTATTTACACGTAATACACAATTGCGTTTGAAAAAAGTATGTTGACTACAGAAATAATATTCAAGGCGGGAAGCTGTTCGAGGTGGAAAGAAACTGAATCGTAACAAAGAAAATTGTTGGTGCGAAATTTTATTCAAATCTATTTCTTCGTATAGCATTAATATAATAAAATTTTAAAAATTGATTGCACCTGTCTATTTGAGTATAGAATCCGCCTATGCGATTGATTGAATACTTAATATTCTTCATAATCTTTAATCTTCTTGTATATAATGGAGAAAAAATTTAGGACATACAATTGGAAAATTTCGTGGATCAAATGGCGAGTGGCTATTCGTTGCTGCAATCAAATACTAAGGACCAATGAGGGATCTAGTGAGTGAGTTTTTTTGGGAGAAAAACGCAAGTAGCGCCACTTGCAGGCATATGGCAAAGCTGGGTAAAGCTCAAAGATAACAGAAAATAGTTTTTATTGTCGTCGGGTTTTGAGGGTTGCTTTGGGTTTGCGGGGCCCGAAAGTCCGAGGGGTCCGAGGTTTGCAGAGTAAAATTGAGTGAAAAATTCTCGCAAAAGAATTTCAGTCAGACGTGCGATCACGTTCATGCCGAACGGATGTATCATTACGGGAACAGTGTTATATTTCGCATGAACGATATTAATAATTTAAAAAGTTCTGGTCAAGGCTCGTACCAATAATAGAAACTAATCAGATATATAATAAATCCATATAATAAAACCAAAAATGGATGATAAACGAGAGGGTCGTGAAGTTTTCACGATACTATTTTTATGTTTGCTGTGGTACATCGTTTCAAGTAGCAGCAATGTCGTTGGAAAACTTTTGCTATCGGATTTTCCGTATCCAATGACAGTTACGATGGTACAGTTAACGTCAATAACTCTTTATTCCGGGCCATTCTTCAATTTGTGGGGTGTACGTCAATACAAGAATTCAGAGGTCTCGTGGAATTATTACTTCAAACTCATCGTCCCTCTGGCACTTGGAAAATTCGTTGGGAACGTATTTAGCCACGTCAGCATTTGGAAGGTGCCCGTTTCCTATGCCCACACTGGTATGAATTTTGGTTATTTCTATGTCATCAGTTTTACACTACATATGTATATTCATGTGTCACCATTTTTTTTCACTCCACGTGCTCATGGCATATGGATAAAAGATATGCTGCATACAGGGCTACAAAAAAAATTACTGTTCTCTCCGCATATCTACATTATAATTTTCACTCTCTATTCTTGGCTTTTTTTCAAATTCACTCTATTTTTGCATAGCGTATGGGAGAGGTATGATTCCCTCCTAAATAAATTGTGAAGTATACTTAGGCTCTAGAATACCCAAGTTTGTATACAAATCTGAACAGCTGTTTTTTTGATAAATTCTTCTACCTGTTGTAAAATATAATAGCTAATAGGATACACACATTTTGTTTTGCCAACAATCCTTGTTTGATATTTGGCTCATTGAGTTTATTATAAAGATCAGATAGATGTTTGCAGTGTTAATAAACGTTACTAAACAATTGAAAAAATTCAAAACATCTCGCTACTTTCCAACAATGACAAATTCAATGGTTTTCGATCGGAGGCTGTAAATGAATTTTTAACTATATCAAAGATATTATATTACATTCTGACTATGAAAACTGATATCTTAATAATTTTTCCTCTTGCCTTTTTTTCTGGTTAACTAATTTATACGAATCTGGATAACTTTCTGTAATTGTATCATTGATGAACGAGAATCAGGAAGAATTTTTATTATCATATAGAACTTATGAAAGAGAATTGAAAAGTAAGGAAATGAAGAGTTGATAAGGTTAACAGAATATCCAAGATAAGATTTTAATTTGGCAATCAGTTTGTTGTATTAACTTGTACTTGGCTCTGTCCCAGTGAAGGCTACAATGCCGCTCTTCACGGTCATCTTGTCAAGGTTGATACTTCGTGAGAAACAAACCTGGAAGGTTTATATAAGTTTGGGGCCCATAGTCCTCGGAGTTGCGATCGCTACTCTAACGGAGTTGAGCTTTAACATGTTGGGATTAATCAGCGCACTTGCCTCCACAATGGCATTTTCTCTGCAGAACATATATTCTAAAAAGGTGAACCAGGAAGCATCACAGAAGACTTTTTTCACTTAAAGAGAATCCATTATTCAGGATTGTGTGTTTTCAAGAAAACAGGATTTGTGGTTTTTTTAAACCGTTAGCTTGATTATCGCTCACATAAAAAAATTAATCCAAATGGAAATAAATTTGTTTTGAGTATCCTTTCAATATTTTTCATGCGAAAATTCAATAATGAAATTGAAATGTCTTAATAATGCTCTAGTGAAAACATTTTATTTTCCAGGTACTTCACGACACTGGTATGCATCATCTCAGACTACTTCTAGTGCTCGGAAGATTAGCATTATTTATGTTCTTGCCAATATGGTTGATTTACGACCTCAAAGGTTTAGTTTACGGTACCATGTCAGGGACAATAGAGCCGATATCGACGAGAGTATTAGGGCTTTTATTCTTTGACGGTGTATTAAGCTGGTTACAGAATATTGTAGCATTTTCTGTTCTATCGATCGTAACGCCTTTGACTTACGCAGTTGCGAGCGCCAGCAAACGAATATTTGTTATCGCAGTTACTCTATTTATACTTGGTAATCCTGTTACAGGATTGAATATATTCGGCATGACTCTCGCGATAAGTGGTGTTCTATGTTATAACAAAGCGAAATACGATCAGAGAAGAATGTTGAAAAAAGAGACATTACTTCCGCGATACACAGAAATCAGTAAAACCGAAAATAACTATCAAAACGGTTGGGCAAGTGGAGCTCACCGACTTTACGCCGTTTAGTCATCGAATTTTCATTGGAAATGTTCCTTTCTTCAATTTTCTAGTTCTTATCAATTACGGAAGAGCTCGCTATTGTTTTCCATGGCTTACGTTTGTGCCAGTTGAATTTGAACTTTCAAGGAAAATGTTATCATGTGATAAGACAATTTATCATGTGGAATCATCGTGCACAAGAATGGGTTGGTTCCGAACTCTAATAGACGATGTAGCAAGTATTGCGATTATTCAATTTCTCTCGAAACTCGTCGAAATGTTTTTAAATTTGTATCGTTTGAGTGTAATGAAATTCGTTTTTCTTCGCTTCAGTCATTTTATGTACAAATTTTAGTCTGTCCACGAGACTTCAATCATATATTTGATCGGTTCCGTATTCTAAATCAGCAGAACATCTCCGGAAAATTCCGGATAAACGAATTTTCGTTGCATTTCGACTTTTTATATTGGAAGGTAGTTGAAATTTTTGCTATTCCTATGAGAGATTTCCATTGTTAAGGTCGATTTATCACTCATTGTTTCGTTTCGTTTGCGAGTCTCTTCATATTGACGCTCGAAAGCAATTTCGAAAGAGTATTCCAACAATGTTATTGTTTTTTTCATCGAATCGTTCTAACATTTTCATAAGAGAATACAATGCTCAGAGAAGTATTAATGACTAGAAATATCTTAATTTGAGGAAACGAAAACGCTGTTTCTCAAAATCGAACGAAAATTCGTAGTATCGTTTATCAAGACAATTTCTGTTGAATTAATGGGAATATACACTTCTATCTAAGTGAGGGAAAATCTTCATTAGTTTATAAATTTTCTTTAAGTTATGAAATGTTTAAAATTTCATTTATTCATGCTCCAAATTCTGACCTAATGCAAATTTCACTCTCGACAATGATTTGTGAAAAAAACAGTTGAAGGTGAATATTTTATTAACAACTTATATTTTTTAATAATTAATTATCTGAGTCTGCAAAAATCCGTTTGTCTACGATTTGTTTTTACAATAATTGTTCGTGCTGTTTTTTCCATTTATGATTAAGGTAGCAACTTCGTGGTAAGGACAAATTTCCTATCAACGTAGTACGTTTTAGTAAGCTTGAACATTTGATCGAGCCGATTGCTGGTACGATCGGAACTCGTTCAATGAAATAGCTTGATCAAACGATTGTTTCCATTTGAAGGATGAATTTAAACGTCGAAACCGGTTGTTATTATTTACGTTACTCTTTTCACTTGACGCACGCCGTTCTTATTACTTTGTTTATTGTTGAGTAAAATTGTTTGATCTAGCATTCGAATCTCGTATTTTGATGCTCACTTTTGTAGATAACAAAAAAAGGAACATTGGATTAGTTTTTCTCTTTAGATGATGACAAGAAATTATTTCTTTTCTATAAAAATATTTAAAATATGTAAAATTCTTCAGCCTGACGATCGTCATTATTCGTGGCGAAGACTATGATAGATGCTCTTACGAAACGGAGCCAAATCACTTTCACTTATAGATTTTTTATACAATTTTCGTCTTGTTCATTTGTTACTTTAAGTTGTTCACATACGAAATTATATTTTCAACAATATGGCTTTCAAAATTGAAATAGTTGACAAAGTGTTTGCCATTTATGTAGATCCATAAAAAAAAATAAATCTGTGATGCTGCTCATTTTTAAGCTGTATTGTTAACTGAATGTATATTATTTTTCGAGTTATTAAAAATGGAATCAAAAAATTTGGTCTAGTTATAGAAATCTCAATAGTTGAAAAGAAAAATGTTAACTGATGGAAAGAAAAGTGAAATACAATTTGTTTTTTTAATCGAATGTTGAATTTTGCTCATATTTAAGATTTGAATGCAGGATTAAATTAGATTTTATTAATCAAGATTCGCCTTTATTTTAAGAATAAGTGAGGCGATAATTGAACGAACGCTTCCATTCGCATTCGGTCCGCTCTCACAAAAGTACGATTTTATCTAAATGTATATACCCAATGAATTTTTCATCGTTAAAATGTTTTGAAGCTTTTTCATACCTTCATTTGCATTTTTGTTACGAGTTCATGCATTGAATGAGCAAACCCACATATTTGAGAATGAGTGTGTAGAATCAACGACAATGAAAGAGTAAAAATGAGAGTTTCTTCATTGCGTTTTAACGGTGCAAGAACATCGATAGTATTTTGAAAGTAGTATTCTTGTTCGAGGATATTACGATGTACAAACCTGTGTAAAAAAAAAAATTGCGTGTCGCGTGGGTGTCTATGAGTTAGTTAAAAAAAAAAAAGCAATCTATCATAGCAAATTTATTTTTATAATATAAACGAAAGCATGTAAAAAATAAATCTATATATATGAATAAACGACATTACGAGGCTCGAAGTATTGCCCATTCAAATTCAATAAAGTATTGTGTAATTGTGTACTTTTTTTTAAGGGTCATTCTCCCTACAGTTTTAGTCTTCCCTGAAATAATTCATTATGGCGGTTTCATCACTATCATCTGCATCATCAATTTGAAATTGTTTTTAGCTTTTTTTTCCAATCGATGGAGTTGCTTCATTCTGAAAGAGCGAATAATGAATAATTAAGTCAATTTTTCATGAAAAAATGTGTGTAATTTTGTCATGAAGAAATGGATATAATTTCAATCGAATAAAACAAACATTTTTGTACAATATAATATTTTAATAACAATACAATCAAATCGTTTTGTATTATGTTACATTAGAATTACTACAATATTTATCCCAATCGATTTGTAATTCAAAAGTTATTTTAAAGTGTCTAGTTTTCGTGTTAAATTTGCCATCGAACGAGATGGGATTATTCGTAGAAAATCTGTTGATTTAGTTTCTCGTTAAATAATTATGCATTTTCAAAACACGTTTGTATTATAGGATCATTCGATTGATACATTTTTTTTTTATTTCTCGATAATTCAAACTGTTAATTTTCGTCACATTAAAAAACATCAGGTAACGCACCATTCATTGACCTGCTGAAAAAAAATATTTTGCAATACAACTTATTTTTATTTTTAATTGCCTTCAATTGAAGCAATCCTCGATCCGGAAGGTAATGTAATCTCATTACAACCGACGTTATGCAAATTTGCGTGTACTGCGTTTTTCAGTTTTTGTTTGTTTGTTAAAATTTAATGAAATTTAATCATTGGAAATTTTGTTGTTTTCCAATCGCCTTTAATGATCGTGACATCGAATCGGACGAATAATATGGGTTGGAAAAAATTTTATAGAGTTTTGGTGATGTTCTGAGACGAAACTGGTCTGGCAACGGTGAGATCCAAACGAGCACCGGCTGCAGCGATAAGCGGAACCGCTAGACAACAGTCGCAATCCTCGGTGCTGGCATCATTGACACGTAAAATTCTGTCATACGGTCTTAATGCACCATCGCAAGGACCACCGGGTCTTAAACGGTTTATATAAACACCGCGCTCGTAAAGGCCGTCCGAAACCGAAAATCCAAAGTCTTCGTATACTGGGTCTTTGTGAAGCGAAACATGAACGATTTGTTGAGGTCTCGTGTCCGCTCCACTTCTTTCCTGAGACCTGAACATCAAAATTCACAGTTCAAACACAATACACGAAATGAAAATAGAAATAACGTACTACAATGATTAATGAAAAATAAGCATTGGAATACTCGTGTATGCTTTTAAAAAGTGGGGAAAAAAAGCCAAGTACTAAACCGCAGTTGCATATCTGGAAAATGACCACTCGAAATTGCTAATGTCACTAAAAAATAAAATCTACATTCCCAAAACGACTTTAATTTATTCTGTCTTAGCACAAAAATAAAATCATATCATTCCAGGCAGGCCACGTACAAGTGATGTTTCTTATTCTTCAAGAATTTTCCAAAAAAAATTCAAGTTTTTGAACAAAAACTTGGCGTGCGTGGTTTTTTAAAATGGGCTCGGTGAAAGGTCTCTCTGCGAGCCTGTATGAAGAACAACTTTGAGGAAGCTTGAATTCATATACATAAATCTGTGCTGTTCGGAATCGAAGGACGTGGTAATACGCAGATTGAAATTAGTTCGGTTACTTCAGTATTCAACTTTTACTTTTATTTTAAAGAATTTGATGATTTTTTCCAAATTATTAATTATATTAAAAAAAATATTAATTACACAGCCACACAAAAAAAAATAAGTTGATTGTGCGGCGGATGCGGCTATGCTTTTCCTACGTATTTTGAGCTGTTGAATCGATATTCGAGGTTAGAATTCAGATCCTGTGTACCATTTTTTTGATAACTCGAAATGATGATGTAAATAGGCCATCATCTAAATCTATATTTGATGATGCGAATCCATATCCATTTTTTCTAAGGATGTAAAAGAAATCTATTACATAGGTCGTTTGAAGAAAACAAAGGTGCGTTATAGCAAAAAGTCATAGACATTTAAGCAATTCCAGATACTTTAGAATGTTATCAGTGGAGTAATATCGGACTTTGAAAGTGTATTATAGGACGGTGGAAAAATTTATAAATATATGAGTCTTAAAGGTATTTTTAACCCGTTGGCGTTGAAAAATGCGTTTTTTCCGTAGATTTAGCCCAATAATCAGTTTCTGCAGGTCCTGGATCCGTGCTCTTTGGTTCCTACAGCATTGATACTTATGGCCTGATGTGAATATGTGAGTCTATTAAGCCTACGGACCCTCCCAAAGCGATCTAGTTAACGCTAAACGAGAATAATGGCCTATTTACATCATCTTTTGGAGTTATCGAAAAAATGGTACACAGGATCTGAATTCTAACCTCGAATATCGATTCAGCAGCTCAAAATACGTAGGAAAAGCATGGCCGCATCCGCCGCACAATCAACTTTTTTTTTTGTGTGGCTGTGTTATATATTGACATTTTTTCATAATTCTCTTTGCATGCATTCGATGACTCTTCATTTTTCTTTTTTACTATTTACCCCGGATAAGGAGCCATCGGCAGATCCAATTGGCCACTGTCTATTGAAGCTGTGTCCCAAAGTCTCATGATTTCCGGTACAGTACCGCAAACTTCGCCAATTTCACCCCAAGAATCAACTGCGCTGTCGACGCTCGGTAAACTTTCTCTCGCCGATCTCGATATTCCTGTTGGATATTGCTGCGGTATCGTATCGCTTGAAATACTGCCCTCTCTGACACTACAATAGAAGAATTGAAAAAAAAAAAAAAAATATATTAAATTCACAAGTCGTTATGAAGTAACATGGTTTTTGTAATAAATATGGGTCATTCCAAGCCAAATCGACCATTTTTGAACTCGACCCCTTTCTATTTCGAGGAAATTTTTTATCTTTTTCTACTGTACGAAAGAAATTATTCAGAATTTTTTCAAATTTTTTTCCCGACCTAAAAATAGTTGTGAGTTTTTTTAAAAAATGGCGTTAATTTTGTTCAACTTGACAGACATAACGCTTTCGAAAGATGATTTATTGGGATGTTTTTTTTTTTCAAGTTTTGTCTTCGAATGTACTTTTCAGAAAAACATATCAAAAAGTCATACAAATCCATCTTTAAGGTTTTTTTTTTGAGAATTTAGATAAAAAACGAAAATTATGGGATGATTGCCATTTTTATTTTTTTTTATCCATAAGAAACTTTGACATTTTCTACAAATTCTCTGACATTCTTCTAGTGTGATCTTTTGGCTTTTTATTATTTTGTTTCCATTCGAGAAAAATTTTTTTTTTTCAATTCAGCTTATTTCTAATGACACTACTTTGAAAATCGGCAGAATAACAACCGTCCTCTTTACGGCTCTACTCAAAAACAACGCTGCTCCTAACAGCTCTACTCTCAAATTTGAAAATCCTCTTTTGTCTCCTCTTTTGTCATTAATCTTCTGTGTTATCCGCCTAGAAATGTCAAAGAGTAGAGTATTCATACGTAAAATAAAAATCTTCGGAGTGGAAATGTTATCGAGTAGATTTGTAAGAGTCGAGTTGTGTTGCAACAAGTCAACAATGCTACTCTCAGTAATGTATTCAATAACAGTTCTCCTCTAATACATGCTCAAAGAGCGGAGTTGTTATCGTGTAGAGCTGTAATGATGTACCTGCTAGTTAACAACTCTATCGATAGTCATTCTCGATAACAACTTCGCTCCTTAACAACTGCGGATTTGTATAGAGAACGTCCACCCTCTTTAAGGAGTTTCGGTACAGGCGATACAATGTTGCCATGCTAAACCATGCTAAAAACATAAAAAATTTCAAAAAGTTCAAAATTTTATCAAACTTGGTCAACATATTCTTTAGTGCCAAATTTGACAATACAAATTTTTTGAGATTTTTCTTCTACACAGTTATCGAGTAATTGATCACTAAAGTTCACTTGTATAAGCATAGCGTTTCCATATATATAGGTATACATTCCGGGCATAAGAAATCTGCTTTAATGCGTAATTACTCAATAACTGAGTAGAAGAAAATTTTGAAAAAATTTGTGTTTTCGCACTTGATGTTGAAGAATATTATCACCAAATTTCATCAATTTCTTAATATTTAGACTTCTGTACCGAAACTCCTTAATCTCTAGACGACCGGAAAGTCGATATATCGGCTCGCCCTGTGATATGAACTTTGTATGTAGTTGATACGTGATACCAGGAACTAATTTGGACACTTTTCAAGGATGTTTTCAACTGTCAAATCCTGGTCGTCTAAAGGTTAACATATTATCTACTTTGATGTGATATTAAAGATCATGGATCATACATGAGTAGACGTAGAGATGTTATGAATTTCGGAGTAAAGATTTTAAGAGCAGAGTTCTTTTTTAATAGAGCCATAAAGAGGACGGTTGTTATTCTCCCTGAAAAGCTTCTAGGATGTAACGAGAACCTTAAACATTGAAAAACAATGATAATTATAAAAATTAAAATCCTAATTATTAGAAAAATCTCAATATTTTGAAGAATTTCTTTGGTACAATAGAAAAAAATAAAAAAGTTTCCGCCATAAATGCCTCATATGTATCATTATGCGTTAAATTTTGTAAAATACTTGGAAAAAAGAGCATTTCTTCAACAATAATAGTACGTTAGCAAGATTTTAAAAGATACCGATACCCGAAATTCATACAGTTCTCATAAACGGTATAATAAGTGGGATCACTGGAAAAACCGTTCCGTTAAACCCGATGACGAAAAATACATAATGATGTTTTTATGAGAACCGTAATGACTCAATAAAAAAAAAACCTCCGTAAATATGTTTCTTATCTTGCAATAAATTGCCGAAATTCCATGAAAAATTGGAAGCGGAGTTGGGTAAAAAAAATTACCTGGAATCCGTTGAAGTATCTGGTTTTCGTACTGTCAAAGCAACGACCGAACTTCCAGGTCTGTGCAACAACTGGGCAGCTTGCCTCAAATCTCCGGGATCCAATTTCTGGCCGTCTATGGCCAACAAACGATCTCCCGGTGCCAAACTTCCGGTTCTATATGCCAATGAGCCCCGTCTCACTTCCGCAATAATTAAATCTTCGTTAACCGTGAGTCCAAGATCAGGCTGACCACCCAAGGGTCTCGCTACCCTCACGGTGAACACTCCCGAACTTGGAACAACTGTACCGCCGACCTTGTATTCCGTAACCAGTTCAACCTAAAGTCATATATATAAGAAATTCGATATTTTTGTCAAAAAGATGAATTTCTATTTATCAGTATCATTAATCACTTTTTTTCAATGGAAACTTGAAAAATGTCGTTACTTTGCTCAGGATATCTGCTTAAAACTTGACGTTCTATACAAAAAATCGGAAATTCAGAATAAGGTATTTTACACCATGTGAAAAAATATATGAAAATATATGTTTATGATAGATTTGGTAAAAAGTAAACGAGAAACGTCAATATTTATTTATAAAATGCAATGTAAATTTTATAATTCAATTTTAAAAATCGTCCTTTTTCATCTGTTTTTCAAATTTCTAAAACGCCATCCGCCATATTGGATTCCAACGTGACGTCACTCCGATAGTAAACAATCTAGATTCTTATCGTGCGCTCTGTGTTATTTTGAAATTTTACAAGTTATTATGTACGCTTGTGGACTTTTATCATTCATTTTATTAAAATCGCATCATGGAAGGCGGTTTTGTGAAAGCAAAGAGTACAAATCTACCAATGATAAATATGTTGATGGTGGCGATGAATTCACAATTTTTGTGACATTTTTACACTTGTATTATCGCATTCAGGCACGAGACACCAATGATATACTATTATAACTCATTATATTCACAAATCTCTTGTTCCTTGGTCTTTCGCAATCGTATTGTTTACTAACGGAGTGACGTCACAAACCAAAACAACATGGCGGCTAGCGTTTCCGCGCGAAAATTGAAATTTATAAATAAAAAATAGTTTTTAAGACACTTTTCGGTCTTATAAGATTTAAATAAAAATTCCACTAGTTTGTTACGATCTCAGGATTATTTTGAAACAGTTTTCAAAAAAACGTTATGGTAACGACGAGAATTATCGACTAATGATTTTTTTGGTGCTACCAAAAAAAAAAAAAAAGAAATAGAATGGTTATTTTCCTCGCTCTCACAATGAATCGAGAATCAGGTCATTCTTATGGCGGAAATAATCCAGATTCGAATTTGAATAAAAAATCACGACTGAATTCTTCGATGGAGATTGAAATGGGACCAGCTTATTCGAAAGCTAGAGCAGCATATTTTTAGTGCCACCACAGGAGACATTTCATCTGTCCCAGTAGTGGAATTTTCTCTAATTCGTTATGCTGTCGTTATTATGCATTCATAGCAACAGTTTTAACACATAATCCCTATCGTTACCATAGCGACGTTGTTCAAATTTTTATTCAAATTTGAATCTGAATTATTTCCGCAATAAGATTGGTTTTTTCTCGATTCAGAAAAAAATGAGTGTGATGAGAACGGTGCGCTTGTACTTCTTCCATTGATAAATTTCGTTTCAAGCTCTGGCTTGGATTGTGTAATTGATAGTTCATCAAGATCCTCTTCGTTTCCTAGAGCGCCTGGAACTGCTATTGCTTCACTGAATACATGTTATCATTCGTTTTTCGTGGCGGTACCAAAAAAGCAAGAGTTGTGATTTTCCTCACTTTCAGGCGTGTATCCTCAAAAATGAAGATTACTATGAAGATATCGTGAATGAGATAAAATTACATAAATATCACAAATGTTTAAAATATCTATATTTTCAATAACACGCTATTTCACGCTTTATCTTGAGCCGATAGGTCAATTTGCTAATTGAAAAAAAAAATCATTTAAATTTTCGATAATAATGATGTTTTATTTAAATATTAGATTTTTGAAGCATGTTCTCAGTTGGTGTAAATGTATCTTGGTTTGCTACTCCCGTACGCCGAAACTATTGATTTCACGGAAAAATGGTAAGCACATAAATTGTAGGAAATTTTCTCTAGTTTAAATTGTTACATAACTATTTTCATCGTAAAATGAGTCGGAAAGAAGATATTGCCAAAAAACTGTCTTTGAGCGCCATTTTTCCAATATGGCAGCACGAGCTGCGAAGATACGAGGTGGCAAAGTGGAAATTTGAAAAAAGCACGTCGAAATCAATAGTCACCAATTTTCAAAACTCCCGGAAAACTTTCCCGGTAACCCCTTTTTCAAGCACCAAATCCCCACTCTCCAATATTTCTTCAACTATTTTTTATTTCTTCGCGTATTAATTCGATTTCAATGTATTCGCACTCGTTTTTATTACTATGAAAAGAAATTAGTGCTACGATAGAATCGATGCCGTTATTGTATAAACATAATCTTCGGAAAATTCGATAAAAATGAAGTTTAAACGACCTGATTTAATGCATCAATTCTGAAGCTTCCTCTTTCTTTTTTTCTTTAGTCCGCACGATTCGAAAGTTAAAGAATATATTGCTCTCCAAGATTTTAATATTCAAATGCGCAAACTTTCTAATACGAAGTTCATTAATTTCAAGATCTTTTCTCTTACAAATATACATTTTGTAAATTCATGGGTAACATAATTTGACACGAATTTTTCATTGTACTCGAGTGTTCCATCGTTGTAAAAGTAGAATTTTTTTTTTTTACTACAGAAACCGAAGCAAGAAAAGCAGAGAGAAAATGATAAAAATATGCTCAGAGAAGCTTAAGGAACTTAAGAGGATGGATCAGTCGGTATATCGCAACCGTGAGTGCGAGAGAGATAGCTGCAAATTTCAAAATCGAAATTCTTTGGCACAGTTTGACCGATTAAAAAAAGGCTCTGTCAGTCGATTTTTGCCATCGATCTGCGTAGGCTGACAGAGCCTTTTTTTAATTAGTCAAACTGTGTCAAAGAATTTCGATTTCGAAAATTCCAAGTGAGGTTAGTGACGATACAATATTGCCATGTTAAACCATATTAAAAATATAAAGAATTTCAAAATTATAAGAATTTCATAAAATTTGGTAAATGTATTCTTTAAGGAGGGTGGCTACCGACGATACAATGTTGCCATGCTACACCATGTTAAATACATTAAAAATTTCAAAATTATAAGAATTTAATAAAATTTGGTGAAGATATTCTTTAGGGCCAAATTTGACAATAGTACAAATTTTTTAAGATTTTTCTTCTGTACAGTTATCGAGTAATTGATCACTAAAGTTCAAGTGTATAAGCATAGCGTTTCCATATATTGTAACCGAAACGCTCTTGCCGACCTGGCCTGAACGCCCCCACGCGTCGGTTCGAGCAACCTTAATAATAAGGAGCAGGTATGAAGGAAACGCGGACACCGTGAGTTTTAGTAAAAAATAAAATAATCAATTTTATTCAGATAATTTACCGAATTCTGACAAAATAAAAGAAATTTTGCGCTTTGGCTCGCTGATTTCTAAAACAATTTTGTGTTTTGTGTTTTAAACTGTCTTGCTTTGTTTAATCGGATCAAAAATAGTAATTAGAGAAAAACCAGTTTTAAATTTAATGGTCGCGTTTGTTCTAATCTTTCGATACGCCTCAAACTTAAAAACCCCTCGATTCAATATTTCGTGCTATAATTCATTAAACTCGATTTTTCCGATGTCCTGTTATGTTCGCTTCGAAATCAAGTAAATCCAAGAGTATTTTTCGTTTTTACAAATTCTTATTTTCGTTTTTGATTCGATATAAATTCTAGCGCTATCTATCACCTCTTGGATTATAATTTTTCTAAATTGGTTTAGATCTCCCTGCCTGGACCACTTCGGACAATATTTTTCAAATGAGAATTTAATTTTTAATAATTGGATAAATTTTTAATCCTCAAACAATAAGGAAAAAAAAATGAAAATGGCAGGATGTAGACCGCGGGCTATGGGATCGAAACGTCGCCGAATCTTTCCGAGGGTCCGAGCATCTACAGGGTAGCGGTAACCTCCCGTCCACGTGTTATGAGATCGAGATGTCACCGAATCGATCCGAGAACTCCGTGCAACGGAAAGCCGGAAATTTTTAAGGTTAGGTGCGGACCCTGGATTATCGGATCGAGACGTCGCCGAATCGCTCCAAGAATCCAGGCATCCAAGGAAATAAGCAATTCACCGTCCACGGGCTATGGGATCGAGACGTCGCCGAATCAATCCGAGAGTCCCCGCAACGGGAATCCCAGAAGTTTCGAGGATAGGTTTTATTATTGTTGAGGCCGAAATAGAGGTGTACTGAGAATGGTCCGAGTTGACCCTTCAGCCAGGGAGAACTGTCTGACGAATGAGTCGCGCAGCGCTTCTTATACCCAGTTCCCCACCATAAAATTCTCGAGCGCCGAGAATCTCTGTTTTAGACCAGTTCTGCGCATCTATTTATAACGCCTTTTCTGATTAGCCCGTTACCATGATTCGCGCTCGCCCGTTGGTTGACCGGGCTAACATACGATGCGCGGACTACCGCTTTTCATGTTTTTCAACTTTGTGTGATTATTAACAATAAAAACTTCAATTTGATCAGTTATTATTTAATTTCTTCTTTAATTTGGCATTGTTACTTCGTTTAATATGATTCGAATAAATACAATCGCTAAAAGTCACGTACGCGGCGCATTAACGCTCTGCTCGCGCATGCGTCGCAGTCGATTTTTACATTTTTCATTTGTGATTAGATTTTATATTATTAATTTGACTTGTGATCATTTTTCTTAAACTCGTGTTATTTTTCTGATGATTTTAATCGTAATTACGCACTTGGGCGACTTAAAATAACAAAATGCTACATTTCAGAAAAATATAGCGCGGCGAAGTTCAGAGCGGTGCCGGATCTAAAGATCGCAAAGTTTTTCGTTCGTTCCGACGGGCTGGACCGTCTCGCGGAGTGTTTCGTTACAATATATAGGTGTACATTCCGGGCATAAGAAATCTGCTTTAATGCGTAATTATTCGATAACGTTGTATTTGGTGATAATGTTGAAGAACATTATCACCAAATTTCATCAATTTCTTATCATTTTGACGAGCGTAGCCACCCTCCTTAAAAATATATGAGACAATATGAATTTTTTTATATTTTTTTACCACCTAGCTCTCGAGTAATTGAACACTAAAGTTCACGTGTATTAGCATTCTCGTGCATAAGAACTTCGATTTAACGCCCAATTATTCGATAATCGTGTGTGATAAAAAAATTTGAAAAAAAATTGCATTTGTATACTTGATGGCAAAGAATGTTATCGCCAAATTTTATAAAATTCTGATTATTTTGATTTAGTGATCCACCCTCCTTAAGGTAATGGAGCAGTCGCTATCTCGCCACCGTGAGTGCGAGAGAGATAGCTGCAATTTTCGAAATTGAATATGTTCGATACGGTTTGATCAATAAAAAAAAGCCCCTGTCAGCGTATTTTTGCCATCTTTCCGCGTCCGCTAACAGAGCCTCCTTTTTTTGATTAGTCAAACGACAGCGGAGAATTTTCATTTCGAAAATTCGGTGAGGTGAGGTTAGTCGACTGATCCATGCTCTTAATACTTCATGGAATATAAGGTTCTGGATTTGTTGACAATACCTGAGGGGATTCTAGAATCGCAGCGACTTCAGCAGGTTGTAAATCTTGAAGAATTCGTCGATTCATAGCGATTATTTTGTCGCCAGGCAAAAGTACGCCGCTTCTTTCAGCGGGGCCTCCCGCTTCGAGAAGATCAACAACATAATTGAGTCTGTCGTCGGTAGGTCGTAGTGCGAGACCTAACCCTCGATGATCGGGCCTCAAAAGAACGGTCAGACTTTCCTTAGTGTAAAGTGTTTGATTCGCACTCTGTTGAGGTTGTCCACGTCTTTTGACAGTTCTAGATGTCGCGCTTGGCGCTCGTGGCAATATTTGGAGTCTTGCTATTCGACTATTTTCGGCGACGTTGCGCAATAGTTTCGCTGCACCAATCGCGTCGTGTACTGGGTTGTCATCCACTGCGAGCAAACGGTCGCCCGGTTGGAGAGCGCCGCAACGATCGGCAGTGCTCGCTGGTCGAAGACTTTCGATATAAACTCCGCTCGGTGTTTCCCGCACTGTCAGTCCAATCTCTCCTGAACGTAATTGAGAAAATTTTCATTTATATCAATTATAAAAATATTCTTATTGAGTTTTTCTTGCCGAAGCGTTTGTCTCCCATGGAAAAGAATTTTTTTTTTAATCAAAAAAATATTCGGATCCGCTACGATGTTATCGCTTCAGAATTTTTCC
Source organism: Venturia canescens (assembly GCF_019457755.1). Classification (NCBI taxonomy): domain Eukaryota; kingdom Metazoa; phylum Arthropoda; class Insecta; order Hymenoptera; family Ichneumonidae; genus Venturia; species Venturia canescens. The sequence goes on from NC_057421.1 coordinate 37,898,443, forward strand.
CAGGAATTCCTCATTCGAACGAAACGACATGTGAGAAACTTGTCTAAAAAATGTAGGGAATCTCTGCGTTTATTTTTTGAAGCCCCAGAGCGCATCACACTTGACAGAAGGTAGATGGGGGTGAATATTCGCTATCCAAGATTACGCGATGATTTTTTTTGTAGGCAAAAATATGAATATAGGTACTGGATAAATTTGCAAAATTTGGACGCTAGTGACCATGTAGTTTAGCAGCAAATTGATCATCGACTTTCTCTGACACTCGTCACCCCAGCACACGAAAGTCGTACACACCATGAAAAGTTATTAAATTTTTTCACATACTCATATCCAAGATAATTTGCAAAAAGAATTATTGAAAATCTGCTGAATTATTAGAAAACATCTGATGAGAAATGATTCAGAATACACGACAAATGGATTGGTAACGTTTGGCAACACTATGCATTCAATATATATTCACATGTGAGGTCAGTTCGACCTTTTGGTCATATATATTCTCGTTCGTTTGCTTCGCGACGTTTTTTTGTCAGTTTTTACAAAACGACCATTTATATCCCGGTAAATTTTTTTATCGTTAATTTTTTCACTTTCCTCCACTGCATTACTACTTTGAACAGTAAACTCACTTCATAACCTATAAAATTTGTAAACGAAACTGACAGCGTGACATCAGCAGCAGCGGTAGCTGTTGCACCACGCAATAAAATTGTATAAAAATGTTGATTCTCTACCGATTATATTTCTTAAATAATAAAATGATTATTTGAAAGTTTCGTCTTTTAAAATTTTCGAAAAATATAGTTGGTGCAAAGATAACGTAGCGCCGTCACCCATCTACCTATTCGAACTTTTATACGTCGAGCATAAATTCCACTGGAAAAATGTGAAAGAAATCGAACGTATTTACCAGAAATTCCTCTCTCGAGTTGAACGAGAAGCGGACCGGAAGTAGCTGCTCTGGCTTCCTCCATATTGGCGACGTCGTATTCGATGGTGAGTGAAGCGACCGGTGCATCGGAGCTTCTTCTCAATGCTCTTTGTGCATCGGCGAGACTGAGTCCTCGTAATTCGGTGTCATCGACCGCGAGTAAGCGATCGCCGGGTCTGACGCGTCCTTCTTTCGCGGCTGGACCGTCCGATTTAACTCCCGTTACGACCAAAGCTCTGGATAATCCTCCTCCTCGTAAAGTCACACCCAAACTTCCGCCCTCACGTTCTACTCGGACTTGTGCAACTTTCGACGAAACGCTGGACGGTCCGCCACCGCAGTCCGTTTCGTCGAGGATCAAAAATTTGTGAGAACCGTAAAATTGTTGCTGATGTTGCAGCTGCGAACTCGACTCGTCGTTACGCGCCGATTCTGAACTCGCTGTTGTTGCTACACTCCCGGGACGCGCACGATTCTTGTGCGAACGCATTGTCGCCAGTCTCAGAGAACTGAACATCGTGGACATCTAAATTTCTTTATATTTTTTTTAACTTTTTCTCTTTTTCCAAAATTTATATCATTCTTCATCACATCGAATCATTAATTTTAATCAAATTTTACGTTACTCCCATTGTATGGTTTCGTTCTTCGGCTTACACGTGCGAAAGCGGCTTATGTACGAATAAGTATAGTTCCGAAAAGTAAACACACATATGTTCTTTCTTTTCCAACTAATTTATACCCAGCGGTTCAAGAAATAAAAGAAAAGTCTCGGTTTTCGAATATCTCATCTATATTTCTTCGCACTTTCGTAACTCCGCAACTGCGGACACCCAATTCTATCTGCTTATAATTACGATCGGGTTGAGCCCCGCGATCGTTGCTTCATCCTCATCTAAACGCAACAAAATAAAACAAAGATCTTATGTATTTTCGTCTCGAAAACTTTACCGAAAAAACCCTTGGCACGTGGAGAAAAAACATTATTCGAATGAAACCGGATTGAAAGAGCAAATACTGTCTGGTTCAATTTTTCGTTTCCCGATTGGTTAAAAAATTATTTATTCAAATTTTTCTTGCATCGAGAAATGAAAACTTTGCATCTCTAGAAATTTTACCTCGAAAGGAGAATCTACAATTTGTATCATTATTATTATCGTCATCGATGACTTTTCATTATAATTGTTGATACTGTAGATGTATTTTTCGATGAAATTTGGCACAGGTTAACCTCAAAACATTCGCCCCGTTCGAAAAAGTAGAGAACCGTTTTCGAAATCGATTGTCAAGTTAATCTTTCTTGCTTTCCAAACTTTTGATGACGCAAAGGCATCGCTCGTACGATTGCGCTTTTTTCTTTTTCAAGGAAGCACTTCCATATATTCATGTGTAAGTTTGTTCGAAGAATCATTTTTCAACGATACTTGTATCCTCAGGTGAACAGTACTCGCGACGACACACATTTTCCGAAATTTCGAGAGGTCGAATCTTGATCCACATCACTTCTGACCAACATCATAATCGTCTATTTCAATGTTCGGTTTAATTTTCATTTAAAAATTCGTTCAATTGAAAATATTGCAGTTTTCTGAGACTATTGAAGTCTGAAAAGTCAGATTTTCTCCACTGCACTGCGTATATGAAAGAATTTTTTATATTACAAAGTCAACGAAATTTAAGGGTTTCTCGTAATATTATGTGCTGATTAAAGCACGCACGAAAGTTTGTTTTCACCACCCACACACACACTGTACAGGAATTTCGTAACGGTGAGAAAAATATCCGAACGTATAACCAAGAAGGTTATAATTTATCATGCCTCTCAAATGTTTACGATAGAACTTTTTGCCAACCGCACTGTGCACAGAAGCTTCAATATTTGGGAATTCTTTGTTTAGATTGTCTACAAAACCGAAGCGGAATAATTCAAGAGCACACGAGACGATACTCCTGAACTCCTCGTGCGCCTATGGCCGCGAACATCATCGTATAACTGAAGTGGAGAGTGTAGCGAATACGAACACGAGAGAGAGAGAGAGAGAGAGAAAGAGAGAGGCAAAAGCACACACGAGTGCGTGTCGGGAAAGAAGTCTCCGTCCAATGGTATAGGTGTAAGAGAGCAAAAAGAAGCCGGAGCAGACGAAATCTTGTGAGATTTTCTTTCTCTCTCATTACTTCTCCGGAGTAGAGTTCTCTCGAGGGTTTTTCATATGCTTCTTTCTTTTTCTCATAGTTGGAAAACTTTGTGGATTTCGTTCTCTCTCAATCCTTCTTCCAAACTCTTCTTTTCTGTCTCGCTCTTAAACGAAAATAGAACCTTCCACCACTAGGGTCGGATCACTTCGCGAGACGAGCGTGAAAAATCTATTTATAAAATTTTCCACGCCCTCGCTTTTCGACGCTTTTCGGTGCGGCCCTGCCGCACCGTGTCTTTTGCTCGGTTATTTTATACTCGACGCAAAACATCGCACTCGAGACCTTTTTATACGTTTCTTCTTTTCTTCCTCTTGGCTTATTCTTTATCCTCTCTCAACGCATATACGGACCTACCTCTTCGAGCCTCTCACTCGCTGGTCTGATCGTTTGAAACCTTTACTCAACGATTTAATCGCTTCCTTCGAGCTTCATCGAGCAAGAGACGAGAAAATTTATTCGTAATATGAACGAAGAATTTGAAAAATGGAGAAACTCGTTTCGATGATTCACGCATTTGCGAACGAGAAGGTGGGCATTTTGAAACTCTTGCCTTTTCGAAATGCCCACAATCAGGAGAAAATGTTTCGAAAATCATTTTCATTAATATATAATCGATTACTTTTTATGTTGTTCCACAGATTTACATGATATTTCAGTTTTTCGTTGAATTTCCCACCAGCCGATCGACGCGAATCTAATGGAAATCGAAAATTCCAACTTTAAGGGTTGAAACTCGTCACATTTTTTGAAGCCTTATGCATAGGTTCTTGTGTCAGGCACACTTGCCGTGCAACGATTTACTAGTAACACCTCAAGTTTCTGGCGTAACAGTCACACGGGGTCCAAAGTACCCCACTCACTTTGGGGAACGATGAATAATTGAAAAACTGTAAAAAAATAAAATAAAATAAAAATACTGCAATGTATTTTGTCCCTTTAAGAAACGACCATAACGATTTTATTCTATTCGTGTTATTTTTAATATTTAAAAAAATGTCAAAGAAAAGAATGCAGGAAAAATGACTTTTTTCACAAAAATTGATGTAGAAATCGAGAAAAAATCAACTCGTTCTATAAACCTGGGAAATCACGCTTTCAGGTAGTATTAGTTAAATTTGTCACGCTGGGGTGGATCGGACCCCGGATTTTCGCACGGTCTGACTTGATCGACTACCAACTACCTGAACTAACGAGCCCTTTCGAATAATAACGATGAGGCTCTCTTCTTCTCAAAAGTTCGAACTGTCGACCGAGAGCACCACAAGTCCCATTTTCTCGAAATTTTTATCTGGTATCGTCGGTCGAAAAACGGCTGGGGTCCAATGACTAGTCCCGTGTGACTATTAAGGGTTAAAGAGTCAAAAACGTGAATAAGAAAATTAACGTTGTTACCGGTGAAAATGACTCTTGGGGATGGAAAAAGAAAAACACTTATTTGAGGTCAACGAGTAATAACGACACAAACGGTGGAAGGTTTGACAAGACCGTGGGCCAGCTGGTTTAAAATATAGATGTGCATACGCACATGAATAGAAAATAGCTATCGTCACATTTTGCTTGACGATTTTACTACGAAAGTATTCGAAGCGCTATCGTTATATTAAAAATTGACCAATCTCAAAAAATAAGTTACACATTATTTTAATAATTGCGAGAATAAATTTTAATCCTTTGTTTGATCATGAGAAGAGCAAAAAAGTCCAGTTGCTTAAGGATGTTTCGTACAAAAATCTAAATAATTATAAATTGATGAAATTTGGTGATAATGTTCTTCAACATCGAGAGCGAGAAGACAATTTTTTTCAAAATTTTCTTCTGCTTAGTTATCGAGTTATTACGCATTAATCCAGATTTCTTATGCCCGGAATGTATACTTATATATATATGGAAACGCTATGCTTGTACACGTCAACTTTAGTGATCAATTACTCGATAACTGTACAGAAGAAAAATCTTAAAAAATTATTTGTATTCTCAAATTTGGCACTAAAGAATACGTTCACCAAATTTTATAAAATTCTTATAATTTTGAAATTTTTTATGTTTTTAGCATGGTTTAGCATGGCAACATTGTATCGTCTGTACCAGATATCCTTAAGAGTATGGATCAGTCGATTAATCTCACTTGGAATTTTCGAAATCGAAATTCTTTGACACAGTTCGGACGATTGAAAGAATGCTCTGTCAGCCTACGCAGGACGATGGCAAAAATCGACTCACACAGACTTTTTTTAATCAGTCAAACTGTGTCAAAAAATTTCGATTTCGAAATTTATAGCTATTTCTTTCTGTACGCGTTACATTAATTTGTTTACACTATTATATATTTGCAGCACTTCCCGTCTCCTTTCAGTCCTTTCCATCTCTCATTTTCCTTTCCTCTCTTTCTCTCACTTCTCCCAACTCGGTCCAACAGTTCTTTGCGTCTTCTCATTTACTCGACGCTTGAACCATGAAACATCACGCATGTCTCTTGGTATTTGCGAATAAGTACAATATAGTTATTTGTATATACGAACTGTGCTCTCGTTCAGTTCTATAACGGACGTTTCTTCTTCCGCTGATTCCACTATCGATTCTCCGGGATCGCAGTTCGTCGTCCATCCCGCTCAAATGAGCCTTCAAACTGCGCCCTTTTTCACAACGATACACGCCCGCATACCTCGAAAATGTTGATTCAACGCGCGTATGTCACGATCCGTAAAATGTATGACCGCGCGCCTCATGCACCGATTTTTCTGTTTGTTCCGAGACAAATCAACAGCGCTTATGAATTATGAAAATAATTTTTTTCTCCACTAGGGCTTTTTTCGCGATATTCTTGAAGCGAGGAATAAAAGCATAGACGTTTTAAATTCGAAGGCTTCAATTATTGGTATTTGAACTCTGTTATAGAATTTTTTAACTCTGACATCTCTCGGGTAGATTCGGTGTAAAACTACTCCACAGGAAACCGTACGTTTCTTCATCGTCTCCGCACGATTCCGGGCCCATTGGTTTATCCGAGATAAAAAATGTTGATGTGTAAAGCAGTGGTTAAATTGTACAGAAATATTAAAAAGTGAAGGAATTTTGCGCTTTGAGACATTTTTGAAAATTGAAATTTTGTGTTTCGAAGCGCGAAAATCCCTCGATTCGTCATCCCTGGATCACACATTTGAATCCCGCGTTCCCACACTTGAACTCATCGATGTTTAATTTTTGCCTATAAAATTAATTGATTAAACTACAGAATAAACGGTTCCAATGTTATTGATAAAATAAATTTAGTATCCCAGTTCTATACGAGTATCATAAACGCCGTTGAAACTTTAGTTTTTCCCACCGTTTTTTAACTGTTGATTTTTTTCACATTTCAGATACCTCGTAAATGCACGTATGAAAGAAAACACCAACTTGTGATATTATGAGTGCACAAACAAAGCAGTTGTTTTTTTTTTTTTTTTTTTTTGAAAAATATGAAGATCCACCATCCGAAAACTGGATTATGTGAATCGAGTGTGAAATGCGGGCTCTCAAAGTTGCACAAGCGAGTTGTACGAGTCGAGAATTTGTTTGTGACGTGTGTACCAATTTCTAATGCAATCTAGATTTGCTGTTGTGTTATTTTTTACTAAATATCTAGCAATTTGATCGATCTGTCAGTTAAAATTTCCAGCGAAAATCGGAAAATCGTAAAGAAGGTATCGAAGAGTAAAATAGATCGAAAATTTCCTCTATTCCTCGCATCGCGCATGCTCATTGCTTATCAATAAATAATTTAATGAAAAAAGGCTCATTGGATCGAGATAAATATTGTTGCAATCCATAAAAATGCCTCAAATGGAAATGGTTTTGGATGAAAAATTGGAGTTTCCGTAGATTGAACAATTGGATGTTTTTTTTCCATGTTGAAACAAAGATACGTTAATTCGAGGATTCGTCTATAGCCGTTGCGAACAATTCCCCGTCTCGATATTTTCCGACACAGCCCTGAGACTAAGCTCTCAGCCTGAATGTGTTTTCGGTGCTTTCACTTGCTGAAACGGCTGAGGATATTTACATTTTTGTTTAACTCGTATCGTTAACTTGTGAGATAAAATAAATGAATTTCGACTAAACTCGAACTTGAGATGATTTTCGTTAGATTCGGTTGGAGTTAGAATTTTTTCAAACATCTTGTACCGACGATTTTCGTTTTTCGAAAAACACGTTTTTATAAAATTTTTATGTTTTCCACGTGTAATATTTGTTTGTCGGGCGTAATGGAGAGCGAGTCGGAAATACCGAGGAAAACGCACGTGCTGCGTTCCAAAAAAAGTGGCAGTAGAAAAAGAAAACACTCGAACGAGAATAGAAAAAATGGAGTCGGAGTAAAGTTCGCCATTTTGACGAATCTTTGAGTACCGACCAACGATTAAAGCAGTTTCAATGATTTTTTAAGTTTATTTATTTCTTTTATTTCCTTCAATTAGTTTCATTAAAGCTGCTCAATAAATTCTTCATTCCGCTGGAAATGATTCATTGACAGAAAATAAGTTGACAAGAGTCGTAAAAAACAAAAAATTCACAAGTCATCTCTCGGGGATGCAGACTGGAGAGTGGCAAAGAACAGCTTTGTTGAGGTCCCAGGAAAGGAGATTAAGATCGCACGTTGGAGCTCGTAATTGAATTATTCCGGTTGGCGCCCGCGCTCATATGCTGCGTTCGCTTCCACCCACGCTTTTAATCGCAGCAGGACAAAAAAAATAACGGAATTTATGAGGAAAAAACGTATCCGTCGAAGCATATTTTGTTGCTTGCTCTCGTAAATTTACCATTCATTGAGTTTATTTCAGATACAAAGAAAGCGAGGGCGAGGGAGAGAGATGAGAAGAGGTTTGCCAATTCCTCGGGGTATATCTAAAGTTAGCGTTGAAAGTCAGAGTGTTGAGCCAAAGCAAGCGTCGTGCCACCCGAGAGCCTCCGAGAGATGCGAATATCCTCGTTTAAGTGAAAAATCTCGTATGAGAGCAGCTATACACGCGTCTAATAAAATCTTAAGAGAAATTAGACCAACCGGAATGGAGAATCTTTCGAGACAAAAGTTATGGTATAAAAAGTAAAATCGCCGATCGCTGAAAAAAAAAAAAAATTACAGAAAAATATAACGAGATGGTTACTCGAATCCATGTTGATGAGGTTTCTTGGAAAAAAGGAACCAGCCCAAACGATTTTCAGCGCGGGTGCGTCGCACACAAAATAATTGATTTTCGTTAACAGTGAAAACTCTAGAGAATAAAAATAGGTGAAAAAACATTTGTTTAAACTCCTTCCAGATGCTGTTTCGTCTCTTGAAAGCTTCCGCGATCTCTCATAATCCGAAATAACATTCGAATCGTTTTTCACTCTTCTCGCAATCTTGATTTATGAATTCGAAATGTATATCGATAAAATGAACGTCGAGAGCGAGAGGCGTGAGTACCCACGAAAAACACTCGAATTTTATCTATCGCGGTCGGACCGCGTACATACGCGAAGTCTTTGCGGTTGCTGCTGATGGTTATAAATAATCAAGGGAGAGCCCCAACCGTGCGCCTCGGTAACCCGAGAAACTCTTGTACGAGATTTTCGGTATATATTATATTATTAGTGCATAACGCTAATAGTTTCCGAGTGAGAGCAAGAGCGGGAGGGGCACGCGCGAAATATGGTTTATACGCCAAAAACGTCACGTTATAAAATCATGAGAAAGATCTACTTTTCTCTGCGACGAATTTCAAAGTATACAACTTTGTAGACACAATACCGTTGATTCATTCGACGAGACGGAGTCTTTCGTTCGACTCATCGTTGAAAATTAGGCACGCACGTGGACACACATTATAGTTTATAGATAGGCGAAGCTTTTTCTTCGTTTGGCAAAGTTTCGAAATCGGAACCGAAATTATCCCGCTAATTTCAAATAATTGTAACACCGAAACTATAACTTATATGCGAAGAGTGTCAAATGTCCTTATGAAATATGCTTTTTGACGGCCCACCAGCGGTCACAACGTCTCCTGGTTTTATATGGATCAAGCTTCATATGCTCTCTCTCTTCGTCTCCCTACGACCGCGACCTCGCTCATATATCAACTTGCCTAATTTTAACATCTCTCCCTTCCTTTAGCTTTTTTACTGTTACTTTTACTCTTAATCGTCTTTTCCTACGTCTCGGCTCTTCTCGTAGCTTCTTCGTTTCTCCCTGTGCTTCTCTTCCGGTCTTTATGCTCGATTTCCGTACGTACTCGATACGAAAAACAGCTGCACGTAAATGAAAATACTCATGAAAGTGAGCGCTCGCCGTTGATAAATAATTCTCGGGTTCGTTGGCTCCGGAAAGGTTCGATGGATATTAACGATAACAGTGTTTCGCATTTCTTTCTTTATGTGTACGATACTTTTGTACAATTTTTTTTCTTTATCTACATTATGTTGTTCTTTGTCTTACAATGCAAAATCTAAAGCTACGATTACCAAGCTAATTAGCCTGCAATTACTGTGACGATTTGTCACGCGCTAACTTCTCGCCGTTACTTTTCGACGGTTTTATTGAGAGCTTTTTCAAATATTTCATTGTCCGTAAAGTTCTGACCTTTTTTTCTCTCTCGAGTGGATCTCGACACATTTTTTTTTGTTCAAACCAGCTTGGTTCTTGCAGGGGAATTCTGAGGTCGCTGAGATCGCTCGACTCGTTTGGAAAAAAATTGATTTGTCGAAGCTACGTGTGTTATACGCGCGAGCCGAACAATTTGCAGGAGACATTTTTCTCCAAATTTTTTGATTGCCTGGTACTTTCTCACTCACCCGTAGGAGGTTGGATTGTATTTGATTTTTCGGTCAATATTTCCAGCCGACAGCCGCGATTGACTCGACATGAAAATAAATATTACATCACAATTTCTCATGACGACGCTCGGTTCGATAAATCCGAAGTTAAAATAAATGGATTCTTGTTGTACGGAAACTAATCGATGGATCTCAAACATTTTTACGACTCGATTGAAAATGTAACAATTTTTTGCATCGCTTTTGCTTTTTTTTTTTATTTAGTAATAATTCCTCGATCGCTGGAAGCAAAAGTATCATTTCTGTCAGAATCAAATTCATTTTTTTCCTACGATTAATTTCCACGAATCAATAGAGAGGCGGTAAACGTCTCTGGCTCTAATTGTGAGAGGATAAAAAAACATGATTTTTGTTAATCTATTCGAACGATGGCGAACCGAACGTCCCGGTCACTTAAATCGACAATTTCGAACGCACTATTTCGGAATTCGTGGATCGATCGATTGTTGGCACCGCCGGCCCGCAGATTTGAAATAAAACTGCGGAGCGCCCGTCACAGGCAAAATAATTATTTATCGTTGCTTTTGTACGACGAAACCGGAAGCTACTTATTTACAAAGTTTTCGGCTGCTCGTCGACTCTATTTTTTCTCATCGACATCAGTCCGTGGCGTTTGGGTTCGTGTACGAAAAACCGCGAAATACTCCTTGATCCATCGAGGTCAATATCTGTTCGGGAACCGGAGTGAGTCTCGGCCTTTCAGCCGTAAAGGCTGTGTCGAAATATCTCGTGTCAAGCGTGTGCTCCAATGCTGGCTTGAACGGTGGTTCCAGCTGTCTCCTTTCCAGTCTGTCCCATGCGAGGCTCTGCAAATTTGCATTGCATTATACAATTTAAATTTGAATTGTGATTCATCAAGTGCATGGACGGGCAGAAGAAGGGGGGGGGGGGGGCTAAATATTAAACAAAAAAGACCCTCGTTCTCCGATGAAAAGATAAATTCAATGGTAAAATCGTTTTTCAACGTGACGTTGGATTCGCTCAACTCGTTCTTTTATCTCGTCCATTCTTTTTATCTTACGTTTTATTTTCTTCCTCGTTTTAGTTGGAAATTTTATGTAACGTACCAATTGGAATTGATAGAGCTAGTGAGTTGACAAAGTGTCTTAAAAACGTCGTTTAGGCTGAAAAAGTAACTCGTTTGGGGAAAATTTGTTGGATTTTTTTTGTTTGTAAAATATGATAAATGTGAAATATGTGAAAAGGAACGGAAAAAAAAACTCTATTTGAAAATCGAATTGAGTTTCAAGTCAGTGCCTCAGTTTTGGAGTGCACTGAAAACGGAATTTTGTTGATCCAACAAAATTCAATTGGTCAACATTCATTTTGCTGATTCAACCATCGATTATTTGTTTTGGTTGTATCTTGAGAAAATGCCTCAAAAAAGTGAAATAACGACTCACGTGGAAGAAAGGGTGAATAGATATTTCGTGAGCCGGTGGCCTTTTGCCGGCATCCTTTTCCAAAAGACAAATTAAAACGTCCATCGCTTCTTGACTAAGATATCGAGGTATGAACGGTCTCTCGTTGCAGATGCTCCAGAACAGCTCGTCCTCGTCGCATCCGGAAAACGGTGATTGGCCGGTAAGCATCTCGTAGAGCAAAACACCGAATGACCACCAATCGACCGCCTGATTGTACTTCAATCCTTTTATGATCTGCAAATCATTTCATATTCCATGAACGATCCATGTGAAAATCTGTTAAATTTTTTTCATTCTATGACGTAAGAATTTTATCGTATAATCGTACGAATGCAAAAATTTCAATTACCATTCGTTTGAAATATTTGAATTATAAATTGTGACATTTTTTTCGAATTTTTCCGTTGCAATTATTTACACTTGCTTTCGTAATCTTTTTTTACCGATGTATTTTAGATTTTTCGTGATATGATCAGGAAACAACGACGCTGAAGTTTCCAACGTTGGAGTCCAACGAAATGAACGAAAAAAACGTTTGTAATTCACCAATTTTTTATTTCACGAATCGTTGGTGCAGCATGAAAAATGACGAATCGCAAATTTGGCAGGAAACAAAATAGGAGAATTACTGGAATTATTGGAGAGTTTTTTTCGATCATTTCGTTGGACTCCAACGTTGGAAACTTCAGCGTCATAGGAAACAAAGGACCATCGATGTACCAGTCGCAACCTTTTTTTTCTAGGAACATTTTTGAGGTTTTTCAATAATAAAAATTCATCTCGATATGGAAATAGGAGAATAAAAATATTGGAAATGTAGATTTACAATCAAACGTCTAACCACAATTGTTAATCGTTTTCGAACATGGAAAATATAAAAAAATAAAAATAAATATTCTTCTTCTTCCATTTTGGTGGACGAAGATGATAAAAAAAAGGTCGAATGACGATTTGAATTGTGTGAACTATTGAGAATTGTCGAGTACCTCGGGTGCCATGTAGTCTGGAGTACCGCAGAAAGTATCGGCAGTTCTGTCCAAGAAAATTTGTAGTTTGCACATACCAAAATCAGCGATTCTGATGTGCCCTTCGAAATCGAGCAACACGTTGTCGAGTTTAAGGTCACGATAAACAATGCCTTTTTTATGCAAAAAATTAAGACCCGACCATATTTCAGCGGCGTAAAATCGTGCTCGGGATTCAGCAAATCTTCCGGATTTTTGTATGTGAAACATGAGATCACCGCCGTTGAGATATTCCATGACGAAAAAGAGATGAGAATCGGTTTGAAAAGTGCAGAACAGATGACAGAGATACGGGTGTCTCGTTGCGAGGGTCAACACTTTTCGCTCGATCAGAGTGCACTCGACGTCATCGTCCTCGAGAACGACGTCTTTTTTCAAACACTTGACCGCGTACACGCAATCGGTTCGACGCAATTCAGCTAGCAGTACTTTGCCGAAACTTCCTTTTCCCAAGACCTGAAATTATCGAGACGTCTTTAAATACATCGAGGGCACTATTACAGAGATCATTTCGGATGTCATTATTGATAAAGAAAAAAGTACATTTTCACAGGAGATATTCGGTGCGAAGAATAGAGCAATTGTTGTAAATATTATCAAATTTATATTCATAATTTTATTTCAATTTTTCGTAATCTTCTATCGATGAATTTAATTTATCAAATTTGGCTCGTTTTATTTCACACTAAAATTTCCTAAATAATTTCGTAAATATTCGAGTATCGAATATTTTTTTTTTATTTAATTTTCATTAAAAACTCACACAAACGAAAATAACATTGAACAATTTTACGATACTAGTGTTTTTTCTTTCACCGAGTGGTTCGACTGATGAATCTATTGAATAGAAAAATTGATCCAAGTGTTTTAGTGAACCAAAATCGAAATTTTTTTTTTTTTCAAGTATTCGAGCCGAAGATTTGGACCATTTGGAGCTTGATTCGATTCCGATTACACTCGAATATCATGCATGGATAATAAAAAAAAAACGTAAAGCTATTTTTTTAAAGTTTCTTAAAGTAAAAGTACGTGCGAATGGATTATTGTCGAAATTTCAGGTCAGGTTACCGAACATTCAATGAAGAATTAAAACTTCAATAATTGTAAATTTTATACAGAAGCTTATGGAGATTCCATCACATTTCTATTCAATAAATAATTCATATACTGAATAACTGAATTGTAGAACGGTCGATATTTCGAAATTTTTAAAATTGTGATATCAGTTTGGAGAAAAATAAGTAATTCGAAATTCTTATTCCCGCGATCGACTATTCAGCAGATTGCGCGTTTAATCAAAAATTTCTTCTTTGAATTCGTATTTACTCGAAAATATATATTTCGAAAGTTTTCATTTCGAATGCAATTTAAACAGACCATCCGAATGTCAAAAGTTCATATTTTCGAATTCAAAATGGAGAGTAATTGTTTTACAGACAGACCAGAATATAGAGTAGCAAAAAATCGAAAGTGAATTTTTCGAGCCTATAAAACTTAGATATGCGGAATAGCGATGGCTCGAAAAGGCGAAAGTTAAAATGGCATTGTTTAAAATTGGAGATCACCGGTCTGAGTAAGTGAGTGAGTGAGACGCGTGTATTTGGAGCTCCACTGCATTTCTTTATTTTGATCGATCGACTTTCTAACGTTTCACTATTTTGACTGTTCGACTTTTTGGCGTTTCAGTGTTTCAACCTAAGTAATATTTGATCTTTCGTTATTATATTTTCAAAATTGTAAATTTTCACAGTATCACTGACCGTAGTAATTTATGAATCGAAAGAGTGATAGTCGAATTTTCGAAAAATCGATATTTTAGTCATCGTCCTATGGGCGATTGTTACATTCTATTTTCGATGTAAACGTGCTTCGAACCTTGCAGTTTCTGCTTTATTTATGTTCGGCATTCAAAGCTCTAGTCGAATCTACCTGTCTCCATATTATCATTCGAAGTTTATAAACTCGAGATTTTAGCTGTTCGAAATTTTAGTCATTCCAACATTTGATCCCCACCCGTCCCACAGATAGAAAAACATTTAAGGAATCCATAGCGACGATAAAAACAAAGGGTTACCGAATGCTTAAAAGAAATATTAACGATACAAGCTGGAAAAATGGCAGAAGCTTTTCGTATATAACCGAGTGTCCCATATTTGCGCCACCAAAAAATACGCTCATGCGAAAGGAATGCCTTAATTAGAACACATGAATTATCGAAAGATTTGCACAGCTTTGGTATAATTGCATTCTCTATAAATCACGAATTATCGATGAAAAAAAAGAAAAACATTCGTTATTTTTCTTACGAGTATCCCCCAATGTCGTTCATTAAATAATCGAAAGATGAAAATTTGGGTTTTTTTAAAGGCTTTATATTTCAGCTGAATTCAAGTGCAATTTTGAGCCCGTGCGATAGAGAAATTATTACGATACGATCAACTATAGCAAAGGTAGAATTTTGTTATTTTACAGGCTTTTATTCCTTTTTGTTTTAAATTTATTATTTTAGCTCTTTTAACTTTTAATTATGTCGATGACCGTTTCACTCACTTTTTCCTAGTCCATGTCTAATTAAATTTCTAGGATGTTTGAATCGAAATAGCTCTTTCATCCTCTCAAACATAACTCATCAGGTTTTTTGAGTCCTAAATTTATCCTCATTTATAAAATCTCACCACGACTCCGACATCATCGTTCCCTTTTTCTGGTAATTATTCATTTTTTGTATAACTATTTGAAAATATGACATGGCCAAGAGCTCATTGTGCAATCGTTGCTTTATTTAAATGTGTACATTAAAAGCATTTCTCCACAACGCGAATATAAAATTTGGCTCTTTATCCTAGACAGTGTCTATAGTTAGAAAATATTCCATCCAAGAATCATTCGCAATTAATCGGAACGACACGAACGAATTTGTGGGATTCTCATTTTATCATTTTTTTCATAAAATTTTGTGCACGAACAATTTTCAACTTCCAGCGCGAGTTTCTCGTATTACAGAATGAAAAGTCGTTCATTTACATATTCGAAACTTCGTTTGAATGTTTTTCCTCATTGTTTATTCTCCATTAATTTGATAATATTCGAAAACATTTACATTTCGTGTATAAAAGTACAGTTGTTGATGCATTTTGGTGCAAGATTCAGTTATCTTAGAATGAGCGGCTGACGAAAACGATTTTCACTACTTAACGCTTTCCTCTCGGAAGATTGTACCGTTCAGATAAATTCACATTTTCATCGTGTCGATTAGGGAATAAAGTACCGGAAAAAAAAAAAAACCCAACAAAGATGCAACGAACCTTGAGAAAATTAAAGTCCATAACGGTGTATTTTTTGAATCTCGGCAGATTAGTTGCAGGCGGTGTGATTCGTCCGCTGGCGTGATGATCGGAGCCGTCGGAATTCCGTTGAGTGTCCGAGGACTGAGATGGCGCTGTACGAGAAAAATAAGCAGACAATGAATAAAAAGTGTAAAGAAGATAAGTTTCTTGTTTATTTCAAGCGAACGCAAATGTCCTTCGTATTTTAGCGATATTTTAAATAAATGAAAATCCGAAATCATATGTGTACGGATTTTACTGAAGCGCTGGCGACTATGTTTTGGGTGTCTAGAGAAGCGAAGCTCGAGTTGTAACACTTTCATCGACGCACTCATGCCTGGTCCAGTAATGAGACGAGTATTAGTTAATGCTAAAAGATTTATTATGCGGGATAATTTAGAGCTTTGTGCTTCACCGCAACCTTAATTATCGCACTCTTCTTTCTAAAACGGGGTACGAGGAAAATTGCAGAGATTTTTATTCCATTCGTGCAATTTCGTATATTTTTTCAGAAAAAAGTAATACTTTGAAAATTAAAAAAAAAAAGCCACAAAAACTAAGAAAAAGAAGAAATTTCGAAGAAATTATTGGTTTTCGGCTGCTTTTCGAAAGGAACAATCAAAGTGTATCGAATCGTCGAGATATTTTTTTTTTCGAAAATTGCAAAAATTACTGTAGGTTTTTTCGTAATTGAGAGCAAGCATCGATGAACAACGCTGAAGTTGGAGTCCAACGAAATGAGGGAAAAAAACATTTATAACTGACCAATTGACCAATTAATGAAATCTCATGAAGTATCTGTGTAGCTTGAAAAAGTAAAAATTGCAAATTCGGCAGGGAACGAAATTGGAGAGTTTTTTTTTTCATCATTTCGTTGGACTCCAACGTTGCAAACTTCAGCGTCATCGTCGATGAAGCTTTGCAAACTTCTATATGAAAAGCATAATATTTCCTTAGATACCCCGCTCGATTCCGGTCTCTCTTATACATTTAAAAATATATATTTTCCACTTTCATTCTTCCCACACATTCGAACTCTCCTTTTTAACGTTTCTTTGACTCTTCCTATGCCTCATTTTTTTGTTTACTCTCTTCAACTCTTTCATCCTCTCTCCTCAACGCTCTTTTTCTCTTCGTGAAATTAACTTGACGAAAGCGTCTGGCACCTGGCCTGATTGTGAGTACCTGGTACCACCGCGCACAGCGAGGAGCGAGCTGCACTTTTGGCTGTGTGACATTCATCGAAAATAGATTCGATGCTGGTGGCAGCGAGCGCGCAGTTGCTCTGGCACGTTGGGAAGTGAATTTTCCACAATGTTCTATGTTGATCGACGCAGAAGAACACAAATGGGAAGAAACGTTAAGCCGGAAGGGTAGTACACGCGTGAAAAGAAAAATGGCACGAGAAGTCTTCCAATCGACCTACAAATCATCGGAAACTAAGAGAATTAGGAATAGCCGCGAATAATTCACGCTGAATTCTGATCGATCGGGCACAGGTGCTCGATCTCGTATAAATGCATTCGCGTGTTCGCGAAGTGTGGGTGGAATCGCGAGACCAAATCCAAGGTCACGGAGACCAGAACGAGGGTTGAATGACTATCCCGTGAATAACGTACGAGATGGCAATTTCACCGAGCGAATCGTTTCCCGCCCGAGTCGTGAGACACCATTTGTAACGATGCTGAAGTTTCCAACGTTGGAGTCCAACGAAATGATCTAAAAAACTGTCCAATAATTCCAGTAATTCTCCAATTTATTTCCAGTCGAATTTGTACTTTGTATTTTTTCAATCTACACAATTATGATTCGTGAAATAAAAAACTGATGGATAAATCATTTTATTTTCATTCATTTCGTTGGACTCCAACGTTGGAAACTTCAGCGTCGTCCATTTGTAATACTCGTTAGGCAATATTCTTATCTCATTTCTTCGTGCGAGTTGTGGCATTTTCGTGGCCAAAATCCTCCGGCCGAACTCTTCTTCCGAAAACTCGATTTCATAGGGCGAATTTTTGCATTGGGAAATAAAATAACGAAATTTTCGCCTCAATGCGATTCGTATTTGTGAATATTTGAAACTCCTAAAATTTCAACCCCGGGGTTAATCTGGTTTACTTTTTTTGTTATTCGTTTTATAATGAACGATCGAAGAGAGATTAGATCGGATGAAAATCATAACTAAATGATTTTGTAAGCGGTCGCGCCCGCGCTTCGATTATATTAGTTGATGATAGAAATTTCGTATGTGAAATAATGTCATTATAAAAAAAACCTTGTGCGCGGCTCTTAAGACTATTTATAAAATATCGTAATTATGTTTCTCTTCCATGGCCAGTTACCAATAACTTTACGACGATTTTTCAAAGTTTTTTTCAATGCGAACATTTGTGCGAGTATGGACAAAAAATTGGGCGTAATTTAAGGTCGATCCATGCCCGCGAACAATCGTATTTTATGGGTGTCTAAATTGGATCGATTTTTACTACCTAATTAAATATATAATCACTTTAAATTAATGTCAGAGTCATTAATTCGAAATTGTGAACAAATTTTTTCAACTTATATTTCGGCGAATGAAATTACAAGCCATTTAATTAATCAGGCATCCACCACTGACTGCGAATCCAAAATTTCATTCGCTCCTGGCGAAAATACTTTAGGTTTTTATGTAAAAAATCGCATTAGAGAGCGCAAAGACAAAAAACACAATGAGAAATGGATCAAGAATAAAAAGTATTAATAAAAAGACAGAAGGCTATGACAAGAATGGTCCGAGCTAAGAAGAAACAAAATGCCGAAATTTGAAAATGTGAGGTTATACGAGTGCACATCACAAATTTATTTTAATCTTTAACACAATATGTCTTTATTACCAGTAAAGACACTCGAATTTTTTTTCAGACCTTCATTATATACTTCATTGTTATTGTGTACTTTTTCATAAACTTCGTAAGAGGCGTTCATTCGTTATATGAAAAGATAAACGAGTTTTTACGAACCCCTTAAAATTTGTTATGTGTGTCGGTCGACTAGCCATTTAAACTCTGTGTACATTTCAAGACTTTCTTAAAGAAATCGTTTCGTCGTGTATAAACTACCTCAATGCAAAATAATTCAACGATAGAGACACTATTTTTTTTTAATTTTATATATATATATTAAGACGAGATAGGCCTGTGCTTTAAATATCTTTCCCGGCATTCAACGAATGGTCTCCGAGAAGTATTGCCTACTTCTATGAACGCACTAGCTGTTAGCTGTTATACAGCAAGTGGGAAATACACACGGAAGACTACACAGTCGAATCTTGGGCGCGAGCCCTAGTTTGCGAGAGAGTATTGTCATCAACGTCAAGAGGAATGCAGTATAATTTCGTGGCCGTTTCGTTCAAACGTGAGGAATCTTTGTTGAAAACTAGTAAGCACACTGAAAACTATGCCGCTTTTAAAGCGGCCCACAACTGCATCATCGAAAGAACTGTTTTCATCGCGTTGGTATTTCCGTGTGCGCGCGTATGGGGAATATACATAACCTAAAAAACTCACGCCGCTTGGAGCGCGCCGCGAAACGAAACGAATTAACCGGGACACACCAGTCCCGCGGTTAATTGTGTATACCTATTTTGACACCATGCGCATATATTTTTGGGGCGCTTCAAGAATAATATTACGACTGAGTTATGCACGAAGGTGGAATGCCCGGTCAGATACGCGCTCTCGTGCACTCTTCTGCGAGATAAGCGAGAAAGCTCGCAATTTTATTTTTAGTTCGGAGGGACCGCTTATTATATTTCCGGTGCGATAGTAATGCGTGATTTTTTTCCTTCTGCAATGTTCAATTCTCATCGTCTTGATTTTCGGTATGTTATATTTATTTACGGATAAATTGTCTTTGCGTTATTGTTTGTTGACTCATTTCGTTAGGGAACGATTTAGGTCGTTTTTCTTTTTTCCTATATTGAACGTCGAAGTGCTTTTCCATGCAGACATTTAAAACGGGTGTTTTGAAAATACGTAAAAGTTCGCAAGATTTGCAAATTCGTGAAGAACGAGTGACGAAAATACAATGAGTTGATAGCTCTCGCCTTTATTTAGGTTTGCCCATTATTTTTTAGGTATCACTCTCTCGAAGTTTGCACTAAAAGTCACACAACTTAATTGGTACGGAAAATGCTAAAGCCTGTGCCAAGTAAATAATACATAATCGTAAATCAACCATCCAAATAGCAGCTTCGCTCATCGTGTTTTCTGGATTGAATTTTTTCTCGGTATTTAAATAGGAAACGCGACGAATTTTTGACAACTAAATTTGGCTTAATTCCTGGCACGTGAGTTAACCTCTTCAAAGTTGAAAAAGAAAACTTAAAATAGTGGAAAAATAAAAATATCTCGAAGGCCAAAGGTCTCGTATGAAGCGAAAAAAGCTCAAAAATTTTGAAACTTTCGGAAAAATATCCCCTGGGACAGGCCTCCGATATCCGAGGAATTGATGTGTTGCTGATGTTGAACAAAATCGAAGCTACTGTGCAATCGTTCTGCTAAAAAAAAACACGCACACGCTTTGTGTATTTTGAAGCCATCTTGGAGTCGTTAATTTCGAAAGATTCGTGATGATCGTTTCGTATTTTGGGTGCGGCGCACACTCGCAGCAAACACGTGCATGTTTTCTCCTTCTCTTTTCTTTCTCTCGCTATCTCCATCTTTCACCGACTCTTGACTCTTCTATTTTTTCTCAAAACCTTTCTCATTTGCTCTACTCCTACCACTCTCACTTTCTCTCTCTCTCTCTCTTACTCTCACCAAAATGTTGAAACTCATCCTCGACGACGATATCCGAATCATTGTCAAGCAGATTTCGTCCACCACCACTAATACCACCACCACCACCACCACCCCTACCACCGTCGGAAGCACTTCGAACTCTTCTTTTCCGTTCGATAACAGGCACTGGTTGGGCAAAATATTGCTTGTCAGAGTTATTCCCATTACTAGCGTTCCATGCGGCCATTCCTTTAATTACGTTCCGGGTTGTACAGACGCGAAAGAAAAATGTATCTCGACGATACTCTCTAGATCTAGTGGACGAAGTCGGTGTATAAACACGACTTGATGTAACCTTGTGAAGTTTATTTGACTGTTGTGAAATTTGTGAAAAAACTCGCGTTGTACGATTGAAAAATAATGGCATAAGTGATGTTATTTCTTTCGACTTTTTTAGTCGTCCAGCGGAACGGAATGAAAAAATAAGCGGCAGAGTTGCGTGTTGTCTCGCACGAAAATGAAAGCTCCTCGATCTTCTCTAGCCTGCCAAACACTCGCGCCCGTGCACACGACGATGAAGCGATCTTTTCATATTCTCTCTCACTCTGTCGTATATAAACGAAGCGCGGAGACGAGACTCGCAGAATATATGTATACGTTTTGAATACGGAAACACCGTTCCTGTACGCTTTTGAGTATGTGCGTGTATGCAACAGTTCGTGCGCTCTCACGACTGCTCTCCTCCCTTTCTCTCTTTCCTCTATCTCTCGTCCAAGGAATAAACGCTTCCTTGACGTCACACGTTAAACAAATAGCTGCGAAAAGAGCGAGAACACACCGACGAAAATAGTTGAATCTTGTCGGAGAATATGCGCGAGAAATCCTCTCGTGTACACACGCCGAACCCGCTTATCGAGAAAGAGAGAAAAAGATTGAGAGAGGAAACAAGTTTTTGGCAAATCTCTCGGGTTTTCCTCTACCCATGAAGGGGTACATGAGCTTTTTCACGCCAACACGATCTGGCAGACACTCGTACCACTTTTTTTCATCACCGAGACTCTCCAATTAGCGAGTGGCATGGCGCCACGAAACAGTGCTTATTAAACGTCAAGAACATTTTTTTGGCCCTGCAAGTCATAATCGAGTTTCGTTAATCAATAGCGATTGGGGTGGTTCGTATTCACTGTATTTTTTGACTCCATATTTCGACCATTGAAACATTTGCCAGTCTGTCTCGTTTCTTTGAGAATGTTTTCACATTAAATTTTCAAATCCTTTTTTTTTACTTATAATTAATTTTGAAAATGCCGTTTCAAAATCTTTGTACGTCGTACATGCGTGTAGAATGTGTGTAGCGTGGGAAACTATTGTAAATAAATCGTTTGAACAATTCGACATGAAATGCCTCTTATAAATAAATTTACGAATATTGTGAGGACTGAAAAGCCTCGTGAGACTGGTGCAAAATATAACGCCGCCGAGATTCAACGATCTATAGTAATACAGTACATATTCGAACGGTTCGTGTTTCGCGTTCGCGTCTACAAACACGTGACACGTATTATACACGCGTCACTGTATATTTCTTCTCGACGGCCTTCTCGAGCTTTTCCCTCTATACTACTGTGTGCATACCAATCTATACATTTTTTTAAGACCGACGCTAAACGGATTTTACGATTTTAAAATAAAACCAGTCGTGCATTCGGTATACTATCGTGGGATTAATGCTTTTTAAAAATGGGAATTTTTGACCATCTAGTTCCGGAGATATCGACTGACGAACTGTGCGTTAATTTTACGTGACACGCGGAACGGGTGCATGACCAGCTGGGACGTCGTGGCAACAGAGTGCGGCGAACGACTGATGAGCGCGATACAAAACAATATGAAAGTTTTTTTCTCAAATGTTCGACCACCTTTCTGGTTTGAATTGCCGTTTGAAGACTTTTAAACTTCTTTCGCGACGAATAAATAAGACTTCGGGAAACGCACTGAGATTTGACGCTCGACGCTGTAGTGGTTGAATAGAAAGTGGCGGCGCCACTTTCTATATGTGTAGAGGACCTATTCGTGCATGAGCAGGCGTGATTGTGCGCGGCTCAAACTTTTAGCTCGTACGTACATACAGAACTGCCTTAAAAAATGTCTGAAAACACTGCGAATGTTTCGGTAATTATCGATTTTTAAAAAAATTACTTTGAACGAGAACAATTTTGTACGGAATACGAATCTACACTTTTGGAACTCAACTTATTTTTCAATAATTTTCCAATCACTCATCCGGTGATCCGTAAATTTTTTTATCGATTCATTCAACGAAGACGAGTAATTTATTTTATCGAAACGAAAATTTATAATGTGGAATAAGTTTGCACCCCTTCGTAATGGAATATCGAATTTTCTATATGACAAAATGACTGTCGAAATAAAAATTTTCCACGTGATGAATAAATGAGTAAATAAATGCCGGTGAATCGAGTCCATAGTACATAATGCGAGAATATCCAGACGTGTATATGTTTTGCATTGTTTTTGTTTTTCGAGCGGATACATGACTCACCTCTCTTCAGTGCTTGCAATGCCTCTGCAACGAGCTTCTGATTCAATCCGCACAGGTTTCCCGTGAGTTTTTCACACTTTTTGTGACATGCCATGTCGCAGTCTGCACAGCGCGAATTATTTCATCGATAAGAAAAAATGATGAATGTTTTTTTTTATATTTATTCAAAATTCGATGTATATGAGCGAATAAATGATATATTTTTATTATTTCTTGTTTTTTTTTTTTTTTTTTTTTTTTGCCTCTCGTTGATAATTAGCCCAGTCTCGTTGAATAGGAAAAATAGTTGAATATAAAAGGCCTGCACACCATCGCGTGTGAATAAATGAATATAAATTCATCGATCCACGTATACACACACGTAAACGTGTTTATACATTTCGAGCCTTGAACATTGTTCGAAAATATTTCTCCTTCGTACTCATTGCAAGCTTGAAAAAATCGAACACGTGCCAGAAAAGCCATTAGACACGGGAAAAAATGTTTAAAACTGCAAACACGTGCCAAAAAAAGTGTTAACACAGTGAAAAATAAAAACAAAGCGTTCACGCTGAGCAGGGAAAAAATACACAGCGAGTGTTAGTTCTCGTCATGCAGGTACCGATCATTCGATTTTTTCGGAGACATCATCGTGCACTGCTGCTGCTGCTGCTACGCACTCAAGAGGTCTATCGATAACTGATTCGAAATATCGGGAGCTCATCCCTTCCCCTTGACGAATTTGCAACAGTCGCGCGGGCTCGCGTGGATGATGGATCGATTGCGAGAATAATTATCGCGAAACGTAAATTATAGGACATCTCGATACGTATCGAGATACGACGTAAAAAGGATAGATACAGTTAATAAATGTTTATATATGGGGCATTCCAGGTCAAATCGACCACTTTTGAACTCTCGACCCCTTTCGATTGTACCAAAGAAATTTTTAACAATTTTTTTAAACTCTTTTTTCCGAGCCAAAAACGAGTTTTAAAAAAATGGCGTTATTTTTTTGTTCAAAGCGCCATTTTTTTACAAGTTCTCTGAAATTTTTACAGTGTGATCTTTTCGCTTTCTATTCTTTTTTTCCATTACAAAAAAAAGTTTTTTTCAATTCAGCTTATTTTTAATGACACCGCTTTGAAAATCTTCTAGGATATACGGAGAAACTTAAAAGTTGAAAAACGGTCCTGAAAATCTTTTGTATTTTTCTAAATTACATTTAAAAATGAAGAAAATGGAATGAAATTTATGATTTGGCAAATTTTTCATCAAACTATAAACTTTTAAAAATTTGGAAGTAGCAGCTTAATCGGGATAAAATTCATCTGAATTTTTCCCTTTTACACTTTTTTCTTTTATGCACTTGTCGCGATTATGTGGTTAAAATTATTCAATAAACTATGTTTTTTTGGTTGTCAAAAAAATAATCAAAAAATATTCAGTGCTGTCTTGAATTTTTTCGAAAAAATTGCAATATTTCCAAAGATTACCGATTTTTGTATCATTATAGTCATTCTTTTTCAACTTTCAAGGTTCTCGGTACATCCTAGAAGATTATTATCAAAGTTCTGTCATTAGAAATAAACTGAATTGTAAAAAAAATTTTTTTTTTGTAACGGAGAAAAAGAATAGAAAGCGAAAAGATGCCGCTTTAAAAATTTCAGAGAAAAGAAAAAAAAAACATTCAAAATAGCAATCATCCCATAATTTTCGTTTTTCATCTAAATTCTCAAAACATTGAAGATTCGAAGACAAAACTTGAAAAAAAAAAAAACAAAACAAACGACCCAACAGGTAAATTTTCCAAAGTGTCACTTTAATAAAAAATAATGCCATTTTATTTTTTAATTCATCACTATTTTTGGAAAAAATTCTTTCGTACAGTAGAAAAAGATAATCGAAAGTGGTCGATTTGGCCTGGCATGCCCCATATATTACGCATGCATAATACAATGTTCGTTTCTTCTTTTTATTCCGAGCGTTGGTGTTTCTCGAATGGAAATCGAATATATTCCGACGGTTTAATCTCATCAGCGCCAGCAAATAAGGATAACTCGTTCATTATATATATGATTGTAAATTTACGTACATGTACAAGTAAAAATACATTGCGATGTCCGATCGATTCTTTATCGCCGCCGAATCGAGACGGCGGCTCTCGTCAGTGAAAAGGTCTTGGCTAATAGTCGGTATTGGCATCGTCGTTTGACTGCATACAAACTCGCGTGGCACAGTGACAATAGTCTGCGCGGCACGATCGTCGATATCTAAAGAATCGAACTATCAATCGTGTTTCGGCATGAATCCAAATCGTTTGGATTCGGGGGACTCTGCGCGGCGGCCTCTTTCGTTGAAAACAACGAACAAGCGCGAATAATTTCCGAGCGACGAAAAAAAGGTATCGTGGTAGATAGCGCGGCGGGGCGACTCTTCGGCGTTCGACGAGGGATCGACACGGGGAAACAATAACCTTACCGCGTTATTGCGTCAGTCGTTGGGAATGAGAGTTACAGTTTAATTGAGCAAACAAATAACAGTGCGGGTTACGGCAATTACGAAATATTTATAAGTGGAAAATTTTCGGGATTTGATTTTCAAATCACACTCATTATTATCGATCGAAGCTTTACAAAGTCGAACAAAGTCGAAAGTAATTTAGTTAATTACGGTTCAACGGAGACAATTTTATGGATTTTGATATTTTTCTTGAATTCGATAGTAAATAATTTGTTGAGACGATTAAAAACTTTTTGGCAAAATTGACGTGCGGCAAAATAAAAAAAATAATTTATTTCTTTGATTCGAGGGTTTGCAAGTGATTGAAATAAATCGAATCCTTCGAATTTTCGGTGGGTAAAGTAAATGAAATCTGTACTCGACAATCTCGGCGATCCATCGAAGCCAGAGTCGTTGCTACGAGTCGAAGATATGCGTTTTTGGGCGGGATCCTCCTCCTCGCGGTCGGTACTTCCGGTGCTCTCGGTAGTCGCGGTGCTATGAGTGCTCCTCGTACTTCCGGTACTGTCACTACTGGCCGACGCGGTTCTCGACGAATGCTTCCGCTTCTTAACTTTGGCGCGTCGTACTTTTGAGAGATCGCGGGGCGTCGCCGTCAAAAGTGAGGCGGGCGTGGTGTAGAATATTTTAATGAGGTCCAACGGGCGCTGCTTCGGTGAATTGCGTCCGCTATTCTTCGGCGTGTAACAAAGATTGAGCCCACCGGGCTTGAGGGTCGTGTCCGAAGAGTTGGAAACTTTGGAGCCCGATCTTTCCTCGTCTTTCGCACTCCTCGACGAGGACTTTTTCTTCTTCCCGAGCTTTTTCTTCTTCGAAGAATCCTGACCGGCGCTCGTACTTTTCGTTGAATTCTTATCCCCCGAATTCTTTTTACTTGCTTTCTTCGTGGAAGCAACTTTTTTCTTTTTACTTCGTTTCAATAGGTTCGCCAGAGCGACTTCCGGTCCGATGTCCTTGTCCGGCTGGTCCAACGAGAGATCATCCAGTCCTTGCCACTTCGATATGTTGTTACGACAGTCTTGCTCGACTGTCTCGTTCGTCGGAGTCCCGGGACCGTCCTCGTCCCCGAGAGCCTCCGCTTCCGGTTCTCCTTCTCTTCCTTCCTCTTCGCTCGATTTAATCAATGCGATGCTTATCGCGGGCACCGAGAACTCCGGGTCCGATGGAGAAACGACGATCGATCCTTCTTTTCCAGGCTCCACCATGGGAACAACCTCGGGTTTAACCGGATCCTCACTCGTTTCAGGCACTTCCGGTTTTTCCTCCGTACTCGTAGATAAACTTGCTCCAAAATCTTTACTCAGAGTTTTCTCATTCGATTCGCCACTGGCCTCGTTCAACAACGAACAAGAAAACGGACTTTTCTGTTTCGGCGTTGAACTTTCTTCGACAAGATCCAAAGCTTCGATCTTCGGAGTATCTTCCCGCGTGGGACTTTGACTCTCCTCAATAATGGTCGACAAATTACGTTCGAATCTTTCGATATTCGGTTCTACCTCAACCCCGACTATTTTCATCTCCTCCGACAGATTCGGAGAATTATTCTCGCCGAGTTTCTCGCTTCGCGGCTCCAGCCGCTCTGACTTCTCGCGACTCTTCTCGTCAAGCTTCTCGTCAGAGCTTTTCAAATGCTCCAAAATACTTTCCGAGCTCGCTTTCTCTTCATCCTTTTTCTCGCACCCACTGATCTCGCTCGTTTTCTTCTTTTTCTTAACTTTGTTAAACTTTTTCTCAACGGGAACGAGCGCTGCTCTCGTCTCATCCCGTGTCCCACTTTCCGGCACCGTATTGGATTTCGTCGCGGCCTCCAAAACGATCACCGTCGACTCTCCAATCTTTTCCGTTCCTTCCGTTTGATCTCCGATGAGGAGATCGTCAACGTGCTTGGAATTCGGTGAAGCAATTCTTTCCGACGATTTCATCTTTGTCTCCTCGATTTTCTCACTCTTTATTTCCCCCCAAAAGTCTATTTCTTCCTCTTCTTTTGCGCACGGAGTTTCCAATTGCGGTTCGGTTACTTTTCTTCCCGGTTTATTCAATTCGATGATAGAACAAACGTTTTCCAAAAACCGAAAGTCCGAAGGACCATTCGTCAAAATCGTCGATTTTTCAAGCTCGTCCACTTTAGCACCGATCCGACTAATCGTCGCTTTTTCTTTCAACTGTCGATTCGACGATATTTTCGACGATGAAACGACCACGCGTTTCTTCGGTTTGGATGAAACTTTGTCCGGGCCGTTGACGTTTATCTCAAGATTCGGTGACTCCGGTGATGACGCTTCGACGATTTCCTCGCTATTTTTTCTCCCCGAAATCGCCAATATTTTCCGATGTTTTCGCAGTTTTGGTAATTCGACAACATTTTTATCGTCCTTTATTTGAGAATCCGAATCCGGAGATATTTTTTTCGGTGCAAGAATTTTCGGAGATTCGATCGTTGCCGGCTGTGCAACGAAGCTTTGACACTTGTTCTCGTATTTATGGGAATTTCCGAGGCTATCGACCTCGCCGGTTTCGTTAGTCACGCCAACTGGCTCGGATATTTCACTGACGGGAGATTCAACGAATTCGATTGGACTCTTGGCCACTAATAACGATAAATCGTCATTGACGATAGGATTGTCAGGGATGGCAATCGTCTCGACGTTCAATATTGGCAAGCTTTCGACTTTTTTGGGTTTCGGCGTAACTTCCGACAATATTATCGTTGCGTTCGACTCGGTTCGCGTCTTATCCAAGTCTTCTTTTTCCTCCTTTTTTCTATCATCAAAATTCTCGAGGTTGATCCTCGCGTCGAAAGAATCCAGAGAGCCAGCGGCACTGCGTTTCAATTTGGGGGGGCGGTTTTCGCCGAGCGGAAACTTCTTTTCAGGCGTTTCTTTCGTCTCCTTTTTCAAGCGTTTCAACGGTGCGTCTGCTTCATCGAGAATCTCGCTTTCTCGTGTTTTTTCCGGGACTTGAACGGCACTCGGGACTCGATCGATTTTCGCAATGATCGGTTTGGAGGTTTTGTTTTTCCTTAGGCTTCGCGGCGTATCGTTGTCGCGTATCGTCGCTATTTCGAGGCTCGTAATTTCGCTCTTCGGCGAAGGTGGTTGATCGATCGCGGATGTTGAGTTACCGTTCACGTCGCGATCCGACGATTTACTAATCGATTCGCCCGTAATAACGAAACTCGCATCGTCATTGGAACCCGACAAGTTTAGCAAGCCCGCGTCCTTCGTTCCGATCTTCCCCTTGATCGCCGCAGCGGGGGTTGCCGGGGCTAACTCGGAAATGCTTTTGACCTCTACGTCACTTTCAGCGATATCTTTAGACCGGAACTTGGCAGCTTTATTATTGAGCTTCGGTTGTCGTGCAATTCCCATTGTTTTGTTCGCTGTAACGAGATTGATTATTGTGCTCGGTGTTTGCTCGTCGATTTCGCGATCGGTCGGGTCCGCCCCGTCGATCGTTCCGTTCCTCCGAGCAGTCTCGCTCTTTACGTTCGCGTTCTTCTGGCTTTTCAGAGTGAGATAAACGCTGTTACGCGCGTCGTCCTTGACGTAGCGTTTTTTCACGGGGAGCACAACGATCTGTTGATGCACTTCGACGATCGCATCCTTCTTGTTGTTTTTCATGATTTTATTGGCAATATGCTTCGGGGCCGGAAGTCTGACGCTGTCGCGAAATTGTTCGACGACAGCTTGCGACACGATCTTTTGTTTATCTTGCGCCTCATTGACGTTAGCGCTGATCCATAAAGTCGATAAATCGCCGACGCTGTTGCTGGCTTCGATTTTGAATTTGAGCCCTTTCGCGGGCGACCTTTCACCGCGGGCACCCCCCTCTTCGTTTCCACCTCCGTCTTTTCGTACAACAACAAGGCTTTCCGAATTTTCGTCCGATATTTTGATGATCTTATTAATTGCATCGTGCTCGGAGTCCGCTCGGCTTTCGCCGGGTGGCCAAGGTTTGTCGGTAGTCTTTTTCCGTTTTTTCACTTTCTTCGGCAACTTTTTGGTTCTCGCTTCGTCCGGGTCGTCGCCGGACAAGCCCGAGGCTTCGAGGCCCGATCTTGAGAGCGGCGGCGGCGGCGGCGGCGGCGGTGCCGACCTCACGAGGTTTTTTCTTATGAGGGTTCCCATGCGCGCCTCGACCTCGATCTCGGCTTGTTCCTCGGCGACGAGGCTGTCGAGAGCGTCCGCTTGTGCCTGGGCGAAGAGAACCTCTCTCTCGAGCTGTTCCGGATCGATTTGGACGTCGGCTGATGATTTTCGCCGCGTCATTCGTCTCGTCAGTCGTCTTTGGATGTCTTCTTTTTGCCTTTTCGTCATGTTGTTCTCCAAGCTTATCTGACTGTACAATTTCGTTCGTGATTCGCCCTCGGCCTCGGCTTTTTTATCCTTTATCAAAAACTTTTCGACCAACAATTCACCGACCGTTTTCTCGTGACGTTCGTAATGTTCCCGCAGTGCAGGGTTGTCCTTGAGCGCCTGAGAACGTATTCTTATGGTCGGACGATCCCGGCGCAAACGACAACGCTGATCGTTGCTCCGGCTGTGCGACAAGGCACGCGGCGTTGAAACGTCGATATCAGCGGTATCGATAATGCGCTTTGGACGCGATGACATCGTCACTGCTGGCGTGTAACGACGCAACGCGCTCAACGGAGATTCCGATATCGTCGTTAAGTGAGGCGCGTATCTCGTCGAGCCCAACGGACTGTGAAGCGTTCTGCAATCCGATTTTTTTACAAATACTTCTTTTTTTCACACGGGGGGAGACCGCCCACCAAAATATGGCACTCGAGACCGAATGGGCCACACCGCGACAATTTTTTTATTCCACCCCCCCATTTTTTGTCTCTCGCCATTTTTTCCATTTTTATTCCGCATGCGATTACTTTTAATTCTTTCGCACAGTGGCATTTCGTTCCCACGACACTACTCTTTCTATATCGCGGTGCGCGCGTCCCATTTTGCCTCGATCTCCCTTGAACTTTTCATTCATCAACATTTTTACCGTAAGACCCATTCGACCATTCGACAGTGAGCGGGACTGGATTGTTGTAAAAAAAACGTCGATCGTAAGACCATTTTGACTGCTAAAAAAGAACGTGGCGGATCTAAAGAACGTCTCGACTTTATTTCCGCGTTTCTTTCGAATCTCTTTTCAAAAATGTTTTTTTACAGGACAAACGATGATGGTGCAAGTACACGGAGAGACTTTTATATTTGAGATAAATACATATAGAAATATTTGGTGTTCTATTACACTTCAAGAAAGCACATAAATGTTCAAAATGTCTATCATTTGTGTCCTCGAATTTATACATCTTTTCGGAGGGTGCGCCTCGATAATACAAAAATTTTAAACTTTACCATCTGCCACTATTTTCGTGCTTATAATTATGTTTAGTGGGCGCATGAATTTTGCTATGTTATTGAGCAAAATTCAGTGCGGTAAAAAGGAAAATAGGAAACTATTAGATTTTTCGTATAGCACACAGAGAACTAATTGAGGGGAAACTGTGTTGTCTCCTTAATTAATTTTCATCAAATCATTTCACGTTTGAGTTTGTTTTTCATAAAAATTCGCTCGGTGTCGCGATTTTTTATATAGCGCAGCGCGTTATTTACTGTGGACTGCGATAATAGTTCCCAAAACTTTTGCATTATTTGAGACACTATTCTGTATATCGATTATTTATTATTCTGATAAAAACAGTAATTTTTCGTATAAAAGTCTCTCTCCGCGTGTAAGTTTAAAGGGTTTCATTAGTTTTCTGTATCTGACGAGCCACCCACGATCGTGTACCGGAGGCGGCGTTGAAAAAAAAAAGGTATCGAGAATACAAACTCGATCTGCTGACCAATGTCCGGCGGGGGTCTCGTTCGTTGGTTAAAAACGCAAATAATTCACCGGCGAATGCCAAAAATGAAAAACAGACAATTTTTGTTTTTTCTCAACGCTCCCAATACCGCATTCGCGAATGCAGCGTCAAACGATGCGACGGAGAAAGGAAAATATCACGCGATCAACGATTTCTTCGAGAAACAACATTTTTTTTGTTCTGGTTTTAGGGAAATACGGAGTTTTCGTGTACAATGTGGAAACGAGGATTATCTTGTCACTTTGAGAAAGACGAGACTCGAGGAAACGACTCTGGGGAGGATAACTATATTGCCGTTATTCTTGGCAGTCCGGGCAGACTGAACATTTCTCATTTCTCATGCATTCGTGAATAATCGCTGATATTTATTGTTGCGCGGACAGATTGACTGAGCGGAAGATAACGGACGTTCGTTAATCGCCATTTTTCCGTATACGAAACAAAACGTAAAGATTGAAAAAACTCGATTAAAAACGTGAAAATTACATTTTTTAATGACAACTTCGATACTCGAGTGCGCGTGAAAGAAAAATTATCGATCGGGTCTTTCTTTCGTCTTTCTCTATTAGTCCCATCCCGTGGGATACAAATTATCATGAGATTTGTACACGCGATGACGCGCGAAAATTAAAAGCGTATTCTATTATTCGTCGTGAGGCTACTTAACAAGCGTCATGAAGCGTTGGACTGCGTCCAAACAGTGACGCTTGTCACGGCTGGCTATAATTCGATCGATAACAATGTACACATTAGATTCTTTAACTACGAAAAAAAAAAAAAAAAAAAAAAAAACAATTGAATTTGTGGGATGAATTTTATGCGCGATTGGAAAAAATGCACACGTTTCAGGGATGTTTAAGACGCTTTTGAAACATTTCCTCGCTTACGTTTCGTCAGTGGAGTAAAATGTCCGGCCACTTACATTTTTTGTGCAAATTTTTTTTCAGCAAACAGTTATTCGCGAGTGAAACTCAATTACTTTTCAAAGCTTTCTTTTTTTCCACTTTTTCATCGGAAATCTTTCCTCAATTCATAGCTCGGGATAATAAAGATTTGAATAAAAATCGAAGGGCCTTGCCGTAGCAAAGTCACTCGAATATCTCGCTGACACTAATCCCAATTTATTCTGTAATTAAACCGCCCCCGCACATCAGAAACGTACGAAAGTCTCGAGCGGAGAAAATTCTCGAGGCAAAGTACTCGCGCGATCGTCCGGCCGTGTTTAGTTAGACCGAATGCCAATTGCTTATTTTAACGTGTTACGTGGACAAGACACGGCTACTAGTTAAGCTTTCCTTAGGAATCTCGTGTGGTGCTGCACTTAAATCTTTCTTCTTTTCGGTCCGTACAGACCCGCGAAAAACCCAACCTTCGTTAACGCTCATTCTTTCCCCACCTGCTTTAATGCTTTTTCTCAATTTATCCTGCGACCCCTTAACTCTCATTTTCTCCGATCGGATTTATTCGCGATGATTTTTACCCAGTCCGAGTTCGCTCGAACGAGGCGAACTCCAAATTCGACGTTGTTGATGAAAAAAAAAGCATAAAAATTTATCGAATAATGGAGAATTTTTTTTTCAAGATTTTTCCTTCAACGTTTCAAGAGAATTTGAGCATAAAAAACACTATGAAACCAACCGTAAATCTCAAATTATTTTGTAAAGTGGGAAAAAAAAATTCAAATAAAACGTGAGAAATAAAAAACCGAAAAATCGTTCTTGAAAACACTTCGTTTCAGAGAATTTAATAATGAAAAGCGGAAAAACAAAAGGACTTTTGTAAGGCATTCGGTCGAGGTATAATAAAACGTATTTTTAACTGTCATAAGTAATTAATAAGACATTTTGGCAAGCGAACTCGGTCCTTTAGAACCAATTGTGAGCCATGATTCGCGTTTCGTGAGAAAAGCCTAAATTGAAAATGGATTTTCTCCTCGACTGCGCAATGCTCCGATGGCAAGATTTTCTCGGGAGATCCGAGGCGAGATTTTATACGTAAAAGACGATCAATTTACTCGACTAAATTCTCTTTCTCTAAACACTTTGAATGCTCCGAATTCCGGCAAATTGTCAGCATCCGCATCGCTTCTCTACAAATGTGCGCAGCATTATGCTCATCGATATTAGGTGCTAAATATGCTCGTGAACATATTTTATTGGCATACGGGAAAACCATACACCATACTTTTTTTAGGATTTAAAAAGTACCGACTGAAAAGGAGCGATGTTACTCCAACGATCTTTGATCGTGCAACACGTATTTTTCCAACTTTTGTTTCAACCTCAGGTTCCTGGGTCAGTTTTTTTTTCATTTCTTTCATTTTATCGGACGAAAAGAAAAATCGAGCTTGAAGAAAGTCTTCCAACCGATGGTGGCAAATGCGAGGAAAAAAAGGACTTTGAGGGATAGAAGAAGAAGAAAAGATTGTGAAAGATTGGTGTGTAGTTGAAAGCCTGATGCTGCAAAAGTGTACGCTGTGCGTTCTTTTCACTCGAGCAACTTGACTGCGGCGAGCCAAGGTTCTCGCTTTATTTATAGACGTATTCGTGTGTTAATCGAAAGTTAATCGGGTATCTCAGGCGAATCGCGATCGTCAATGAGAGACCAATGAGATATTTATCACAAGGATAAAAATCGTTGATCGGTACGAAGCTTTCGTTTCTCGTATAGATACGCGATTAAAGGGGGGATCGTCGATGGGACGGTAGATTCGTATGGAGGCTTTCGAAGGGTATCGTTGCGAGCTTACCGTCCGGTGCCTGTCATTAAGGAGCTGTGGGTAGAGAACGCGCCCCCGTAATAATACGGCAGAGTGTCACCGTAGTACGGCATCTTCGAACCTCGATTGAACTTTGCTCTTTCGACGAATTTGGATAGCCTCGTTAAATCAAAGTTCTCGAACGGTTCTCCGATCGCGGGGA
This sequence comes from Venturia canescens, assembly GCF_019457755.1. Lineage (NCBI taxonomy): Eukaryota > Metazoa > Arthropoda > Insecta > Hymenoptera > Ichneumonidae > Venturia > Venturia canescens. Next base: position 37,932,818 of record NC_057421.1, read on the forward strand.
ATCGTAAAAATGAGTTGTAACGATGAAAACGATGGAGCGCGGCTTTGAGCATGCACCGGAGACACGCGAGTCCAATTCTTCCTCGATATACTCAATTTTATAGCCCTTTTTGGTTTTATCACCAATCCCGAGGACCCGCCGCGCGCTACACACCGGACCGGAGAAGCCACCCAAGGAGTTTCAGGTGCGAAAAGCGTTCTCACGGTTCAGGGAGCCAAGACCGACTGAGTTTAAGCCAGCGACCCAAGCGGTAATAATAGAATTCTAGTATACGAGACTTCCCTAGCATCCTCGCTACACACCAAACCAAAGACACTGTAATAACCATGCAAGAACACGAGCGAGAGAGAGAGAGTGGGAGATTTATAGGACTGCGAGAGGGAGAGAGCAAAGAGAGAGCAACAGAGAGGGAGAAATAGCGGGAGGAACGCCGAAAAATGAGGCTGCTTAGCTGAGAAAACTCTCCTCTCCGCCCCGGTACACATGCTAAACCGCTGCTCCCACTACTCTATTCGTAACTTTTAAAACAAAATTCAAAAGATAACACACTGCTTGGCGACTGAAGAGCAAACTCGAAAATATGACGCTCAAGTTTGCAACGTTGCTGGAGTTCAACAAAACCATCTAAAAGAGCTCTCCAATAATTGCAGTAATTATTATCCAATTCTGTTACCTGCCTAATTTGCAATTCGCAGTTGGTCAATCTACACCATTTTTTATTCGTTAAATTCGTTGAACGAACGACATGGCTAATCGTCGCGGTTCAACCGATTAAACGAATTGTTTCATTTCTTCTCGCAATATTTCGTGAAATTTCATTTTTCAATCCTACTGAGAAAAAACAAATTGTTCATTCAATAACAATCGATGTTATTGCGGAAGAGTTTTCTTTTTTTAATTGCAATGTTTTCGGGGAGAATTAATCTGCAGTTTGGTCTCAAACTCTTTTATTCGTTTAATCATGTTTAACCCCTGCTTATTGCGATGATCGTATATTTCATTGGCACCCCCTTGATACCACATTTCGTTGTTCCAATGACTTTTTTTTTTTTTTTTTTTTTTTTTTTTTTACAATTTGTTCGTTTTTCCGGTTTCTATTGAATTCTGAGTGATCGTGAAACTTTCTATTCCGCACGGGCTTTCGACGCGCTGGTTATCGCGAAAAGAAACGCGAGTTTCGTAACTAATTATGTAACTTCAATTCGAGCTTGTTGAAATAAATATAAATGCGAGTTAATTGTAGACTCGGAGAAAACGGTTTTCGCGATCCCGAGTTTTGTTTTACTACTTTGAGAAAAATGTAAAAACGGTGCAAAAACATTTTGTCGACGGGAAGAAAAAAAAGAATTTCAAGTTTCTCATTGTTAGAGGGCAACTGATAAAAAAAATCATTTACGACCGTTCGATGTTTCAACGGTTTGCTAAAAGTTTGATAAAATAACTATTTTTTCAAGTGCCAATGATTATTAACGAGACGCCGAATATCTTGTCACTACCCTAAAAGAGACGGTGAACCTCTCGACGACGTATTCAATAATATTACGTTCGTGTGTATATATGTTTTGGCGAGAGTTAAACACTGCGCGACAAGCGTTGCGTTTAGTTCACAAAATTCGGGCAATTCCTTCGGAAGCGCTGCCCGCGGTTTGGTACGAATGCAGCAAACGTGCGACCATAAAGTTTAAAAATACAGCACACTGCTGGGTTGACGTCCTATAAGTGGAGTGGCCGAACTATTTCTTGTGCGTAAATTACAAAATGTTCAGTTTGGTCAGCGATTTTATTTCCTCCATCACATTAACTAAACCCAATTGCGTTCAGAATCATTTCCAAATTCAGTGCTCGCGAAAATAGTTTTTTCTACTTCAATTATTTTTTCTATTACCAAGTCGTTGATAGCTCGGAATTTTCAAGGCAACAAGAGAAACACGTCGATCGACCACTTATCAATTGGAATAATTAAAACATTTCGTAATTTGAATGTGACAAGCATAAAGAACAAATTCATTTCATAATTTCATACAACGAATGAATTTCGAAAATATTCTTTTTTCTCAATTATTTTTCGAATCTTAGAAACGAAAGAAAATCGTTTTCCATATATCTGAAGTTCCATCGATGTATAGCTGATCGAAATAAAATAATTCTTTGACGAAACTTCAGAACATTATTACGCAAGCTTTCGGGTTAAGAAATGATTTGCATTCACAAGTTTGTTTCATTTAACGTCGCTGCCATTGTTTTGATACATCTCTCATGCCAGCCAACAGAGCAGTCAACGTGTATACAAGTATCGAAATGTATCTGAATCGTTTTGCAGATGTTTATATATTTATACCTATTTTTCATGCTACGAATGTCAGCCAGAGACTGAGCTAAACAGAGAGAAAGAGGATATTTTGCTGAGATTACCGAGACTTGTTTGTAAACAAAGCTGTCTTCGATAGCAAGCTTTGACCAATGAATAAAGGTTGTTGCGGGGTCGGGACGAAACTATGTCACTGCGAGGTGAAGTTTTTTGGGAACGTTCATGATCCCTTTACTAATCAACCTGTCAAATTTCAAAACGATCCACAGTACAGTTATTTGGAAAAAAAAAACCGCAAAGTTAGACGATTTGGTCATCACATTATGTTTATGGGAATGTTTCGAACATTTTTCAGTTCATTATCTATATCTATATAACTGCTGAGAAAACGATGTCACAGAGTTGAAAAAACAGGTACGGTTAAATGGAATATCGGAATAACTTTTAGTGCCTTGAAAACAATCATTTACTGTACCGAAAAATTGTGCGCACAAAATATGTATAAGGCCTCGAAATCATGGCAACAGCGAAGACGGCACAAGCGCTTTCTACCTTAACGACGTTTTCTTTCCCGGACGTCCCGGACTGATGTGCGATCGAGAAACAAACACTTTGATTTCGAGGTTAGGAATGGGGCGCCCGCCGCGCGTATATATGATATATATTATCATGGTTTATTATTTACGGTGTTGCCAGTTCGTCGTACAACAAAATTGATCCCTAACAAATTATCGAAAATAATGCCATAAACTAATATAAATAATTACTACAACCATTACTTAATCAAAAATGCATATTTTCTTCTTAACCGGTTGACTAGTATTGGATCATATATGTACAAAAAAAAATCGGGCCCATTCTGATTTTGTATCATATGTGTACATATTGAAATAACTTTTTCAATTTTCAACCGATTTGGACAAAAATTGGTATACTGTTGGTTTTTTGGGTCGCTGAGTCGATTTTTGAATTTAATTTTCACCTCACTACCCTTGGAAATGGGGAAAATCGAAGGTTGAGGGTGAAATTTTTCGTTTTTTCAATGGATTTTCATGCTATATGACATGAAAATTTTTAGTTTTTTATCACACTCGACTCTTTCATCGAAATCAAACAAAATTCGCTACCCCCGAAAAATGTGAAAAATTAGGGTTCAGGGTGAAATTTGTTAATTTTTCACTGCGAAAATTTCATGCTTTATCACATGAAAACGGAATCAGCAACCTTGAAAACCCTCAGAAATAAATTATTATCGTGATTTTCGGTAACATATTGGCTCGTACCAGTTTTGGCACAAAAACTGGAAAAAAGCTCACCAGTCAACCGGTTAAACTGATGTGGATTTTTTCCTCGAAAAATGACATCAAATACACGACATTAATTCGTCGACAAAGGGTTCGTAATAATTCATCGGTTCCGTGTATAAGCATGGGCGGCCCCCTTCACGCTTCACCCCTGATGGCCAGGCCCCACAACAACCTTATAAATCATCGTATGAAATTTTACCACTAATTTTTCCGGACGTGAAACCCACAACGAGAGGGCAAAAATGACCAAAGATTTGAAGTTTTCATTCAATTACCTCGCGATAAAAAGCTTTAAACGCTCACCATTCTTCTCGTTATCGAATAACAAAGAGGATGGTGTTCGATAGTATTATGTTCGCGGTGAAAATTTGATGAATTCATAACGAAATAAGATTTTTTTTTTCGATTTCGTTTATAGCAACATTTGTGACAGAGATTTTTGAAATTGAGTCTTTCATTCGTATTTATGAATTGACGAACTCGAAATATTTGGATGAGACTCTTTCGACCGAGATATGCAAGTTTATATTTAGAAAGAACTTACCATCGCACTTGAGCCCTTGTCGATAAAAACCATAAAGCATGGAACCGCAATGATCGCAGAATGTCAACGACATAAAGGTGTGAGGTCGAAATCTGTGAGGCACATCCACCTTGAAACGTTCCCTCAAGTACTGACATCAAAAACACGTTCCCGAATTAGAATGATTTCCATTGTTCGAAACCCTTTGAATTCTCAACGATGATTCTTCGTTGGACAATTAATAACGAAGCTATGCAAGTACACCGAGTTGCGAGTTATTTTTATTGGTTTAGGAAATTGATGCTAGCGGTACAGATGTTAAATGATGGACGATGTTGAATGCTGCATCGTTGGAATGCAACGAAATAATAATAATAATGTTTTATTTTTTCTCTGCTAGACAATATTTATTCACAGATTTGGCGTACGAAAATTGTTCAAACTTTTTTCTCGGTCTTCCTTAGGGACCTGCAGACTACATCTGCAAAAAAAAAGATTAGAACAAATTCCATAACTGCGTATTTAGCCTATGAAAAATATAATTATTTGTTGTATTCAGAACGATGTGAAATTCAGTAGCGAAAGTGTGAAAAGTTATGATTTTGTTTTTAGTTTTCACGAGTATATAAATCTCTTTTATTGCCTCGTTTTATTAGTTATGCCAAAAAAGCTTTGTCGAACTACAATTCGGTATATGATTCACTTCGGAAAAGCGTATAGTTAAAACTTAGTCATTTCTCGTTCTGTTGCAATTTTCAGTGCAGGAACCAATTTTCGAAATTTCCATGCTTTCTTTCAATTCTTCTACGAGAATTTTTCTCGTAAATTGCTTTGGGGTCATAAGAATGGTTTCGGAACTACTCAAGTGGATAAAATTCCAGTTTTAAGTAGTAAAGGTCATCATGTGGTCAGGCCCCATCATATTTCTCGAACCTTGTAAAATATTCCATCGATTCGAGTAATATTTAAAAATTACAAGTTCCTGTACTTTTTTTGCACATACGAATGCTATGTCCATTCTACAAAATTGTATGGAAAAATAACTAATAATCTAAATGACGTCAAGCTAAATTTGAACGTTCACCACAGTCGGTGCTTCGTTCCACGTAAACGCACCGTAGTTGTTAAATCTCATAGAAAGATTGATAAAACTTTCGGTTAGATAAAAAATAAAATGCATCGTTAGTGCACAGTATTTGAAGTGCTTTAAGGTATTCCTTTCACGAACCTGAATATTCTACGAATAACTGATTTTTAATTACAGTAAAGTAGAAGTGCATGCGAATAGAATGGCGAAATTAAAATTTATACGAGATGAGCTTATGGAGATTCCATCATAACCACATTTATATTAAATATAAATCATATACTAAATAATTATAAATTCCGAATGTTTAAAATAAACATTAACGATACAAGTTGAAAAATGGCAGAAGCAGAAGCTTTTCATATATAACCGCGACTTCTCAGAAGTTAGGAATCGAGTGTCCCAATTTGCGCCATCAAAAAATATGGTCATGCGAAAGGAATACCGTAAAGCATTATAAAGGATTCTTTAATTTTTTAAACAATTGAGTTACAGCATGAGGCGATTTATACATTTCTGTATATTACATATCTTATATTCTATGTACGTTATATGAGAAAATTCAGTTATGAATTATTTTTTTAGTAGAGCTCCAGCACTCGTTTCTTCAGTCATTGTTATTTTCAGCAGTACTACTTGTCATGAAATCATTTTGAACGGATCATTCTCCTTTACTCCTCGATTACTCACTATAGTGCTTTCGGACTCTCGTCCGCTTTCGGGACATTTTGTGAGAAGTTTGTCGTGACATTTTTTGTGAACTGCGGTTTGACACGCTGAAAATGAACGAAAAATAAAGTCATTATTCATAAAAGACGGCACCTTTCTACAATGGAACAAATGTAAATATACTTTCTTACCCTGACACTGATAGCCTTGTTTCCAAAAACCCCTGAAATAGAAAAAAATATAAAAATTTTCTCAACAGTACTTAATGAATCCTCCATCGTGTTTTTTTTTTCCAAAAAACCCTTGGAATCTTCATCAACTTTGGTATTTAGACGTAAGTTTATACAATCAGAGTTTGGTATAACTCCTCGGTTTAAATCACCAAGAAAATTTTCCCATAGACCGAATACACATTGACTTTGCACACTTTAATTGACAGTTTAAGTGAGAATCTAGAATAGAATGTGTATAAATGGAATCAATAAACTTATGTTAGCGTCTTTCTGGTTTTCAACATTTCATAAAATCGATTCGTCGATTACTTTCGGTGCTGGCCGTTTAATTATTTGTAATGGAAACTGGAATTACAAGAGTAAAAACCACCTACCACAAGAAATCTTTACAAAGAGCGCAAAAGGTTGGCTGTCTGAAAAACTTTGCTACTAGCTTGTGTCCTCGGACAATATGAACTTTGTTGTGTTTAACGGCTCCTCGTCTTCGAGTTATCGGTACGCCGACGTTGTTTTCTCGTGGCGGCGATGAGGATGCACCAAGAGCATCTCTTCGAGGTATTCTCGTACGATAAACGTACGTTCTTCCTGCATTGGCTGGTGGCAAATCCGTTGGGTTCAATGCAGATGGTATTCTGGTTCTAGAAAGGGGAAAAACAAAAACAGTTTTGAAATATGCAATTGGAACCTTTATATATTTTAACTTCTAGCGTGTACAAATTTACGATTTAAAATTTCTAGACATAATGTTTTTATTTTTTATGCTTTCCAACGTTATATCAACGTGTTCAGAGGAAATTGAATTTTGTTGAATTTTAACTTCGAGTTTGAACAATACAATTTTTCAATCCCTTTAGAAATTCGTATTTTCAATTACATTCGGATTTCAACGGTGCATGATGGAGGCAGGAGAACAGCTTATAAACGGTCAATGAATCGACGCAGAAAACGCGTTCGTTTGTTTCAAACCTCTATCAACTTGGGTTTTTTTTTTTTTTAAATAAATGGAGAAAAAAATTGAAACATTTTTTTCTCAACAACAGCTGAATCGATTTTAATAAAAAAAAAAAATTGGACACATGAAAGAGGCGTATAGAAGCTATACTCAGGAAAAGAAATAGCTTAGAAAACGGCTATTTTTTTCAAAAATTGTTCTTTTTCTTTGTGATAGATTTCTGCGGAACAATTTTGAAATTATCTTTTTTAAATGTCTTTTCCGATGTAGCGTTATTCCTGAAATTTCCAAATTGATTGGAAAAATATGCAATATTGAAAAACAATGAAAACCAATTTTGAACGCTAATAATCAATGAATTTCAATTTTTTAACCATTGGAAATTGAAATGAAGCTCACTTGATAAATGTTTGTGCATTAAGGTGTTTAAAAAAAGCGATATTTTTATTCCTCGGAGCTCATTCAAACGGAAATCGTTAGTACGTTATGAATATATGATTTTCCCAAAATTTTGGATTTCTTAAAAAATATTTAGACAGTGTTCAAACCACTTTTCGATATTTTCCTTTTTTTTCTTAATAATCGCGAAGCGAAATTCTTTTTTTTTTATCTCATAGCAGAAACTGTTCTATAAAATCGTGAATCCTATGAAATTTCGTCACTCTCAAAATACTTGGCTGTCGCATAATTCATTTTTTTCTGCGTATTTAGCTATAAATCATGAGATTGAAAAACGTGTGGCTACGAATGACCGTTCTTGACGCGTGTCCAAAAGAACGGGTGAAAGTATTTTGTAAAAGCATAGTTTTTCCAAATTATATGTTATATCAAACCTTTTTGCGTTTTCTTGAATTTTTATTAAAACCGATTCAGCCGCTGTTGAGAAAAATTTCTTTCAATTTTTTTGATTTTCTCGATTTATTGAAAAACCCAAGTTGATAGAGGTTTGAAACCTGCAGGATTATAATATCACACTAGTACCAACATTTCCTTGAAGATTAATCCAGGTACCTTTCTGCGGCCGTTTGGGTCATTCGGATGCAAAGGATTTTTATATTAGGGTTATATATTTAGATTCGAGGTATTTCGAAATAAATAGAAAAATATGGAGAAATATTCTAAAGTTCAGTGCCCACTTTTCACACTTTTTTCGCCAATAATTAAGGATATGTGGTACAGACGATACAATGTTGCCATGCTAAAAACATAAAAAATTTCAAAATGATCAGCATTTTATAAAATTTGGTCAACATATTCTTTAGTGACGAATTTGACAATACAAATTTTTAAAGATTTTTCTTCTGTACAGTTATCGAGTAATGATCACTAAAGTTCACGTGTATAAGCATAGCGTTTCCATATACATATATATATACATATTAGGGTGTGCGGAAAAAAAACGATATTTTTTTTTACTTTGCATCCAGCCGAAAAAGGTGATTCAAGGTGAAAAAAAAATAATCCCAGTAGGAGAGCTCACCAAAAAATTTTTTCGAATGGCGCTTCCCGTTTCAAGATTTTCCATAAGAATAACCCACGAAATGATTGAGACCTCCGATCATTGTGTCATAACTCTTCAGGAAAAAATCGCACAAAAATGACAATGATATGTTTTTATAGAAAATCGATTCCCCTACAAAAAAAAGTCCTGATGAACATTCAGCTTGGAGCAACCATTCTCGTGCTATCACCCTTCGAAGTTGGATCGATAGAAAAAAAATTTCCATAAAACTGTCGAAATCAAATTTTTCGTTTCACAAACAAACTTCTAGGAACTTTTTCGTAGAAAATTACTTGCTCTTTTAGAAAATCGTTATTATTATTCGAATTTTATAATTTGAATAAATTTACTTATTTTTTATGATTTTCATCAAATTATTGTAAACATGTTTCGTGCTTAGTTTCCATAGGATAACAATGATTACCACTAAAAAACTCTTAAATATAAACTTTCCATCTCATTTTCATTACAATTGGGTATGAAAAGAAATAATAAAAGAAACGACATTTATCAATAATCGAATTTCAAAAGTTTTTACTTTTTGCCATGATTTTTTTTTCACCTGGTATCAAACATAAAATTACAAATGAGGGTAATTAACCCTTTTGCTTACACAAGGTAAGATTAAATAATACCCATTGCTATTTTTAAGTGTGCCTTTATTGCAATTGGGTTATTTTTGACGATGAGTTTGCATTATTTTCAATAAATATTGTAACTGCTCTTCGTTTTTGGTCAATGAGCCGTTGTAGGCTTCTATCAAAACGATGCCATTAGCCATGTCATTGATAATTTTCAAATTAAAAAAAAAATCTGAGCATCTTAAATAACTGGCATTTTCAGGCCATAAGTCCATATTTACCCTCAGAAAGTCATGGGGTAAATTAATTTGGTTGAAAAGGGATAAGGATTCTTGTGTGACGAAATCCTTTGGAAGCAACGTTTTGTAATTACTTTTTTCAATGATTACTCGCTCTGAAGGAATTTTAGATTTTGCTCGATATTGCAACATTTTAGCCTTCACGCTCACCGGTATAGCATTGTCGAAAAGAGCATTGTTCGAATAATAATAACGATTTTCTAAAAGAGCAAGTAATTTTCTACGAAAAAGTTCCTAGAAGTTTGTTTGTGAAACGAAAGATTTGATTTCGACAGTTTTATGAATATTTTTTTTCTATCGATCCAACTTCGAAGGGTGATAGCACGAGAATGGTTGCTCCAAGCTGAATGTTCATAAGGACTTTTTTTGTAGGGGAATCGATTTTCTATAAAAACATATCATTGTCGTTTTTGTGCGATTTTTTCCTGAAGAGTTGACATAATGATCGGAGGTCTCAATCATTTCGTGGGTTATTCTTATGGAAAATCTTGAAACGCGAAGCGCCATTCGAAAAAATTTTTTGGTGAGCTCTCCTTCTGGGATTATTTTTTTTTCACCTTGAATCACCTTTTTCGGCTGGATGCAAAGTAAAAAAAAATATCGTTTTTTTCTGCACACCCTAATATATATATATATATATATATAGGTATGCATTTCGGGCATAATAAATCTGCTTTAAGGTATTCCTTTCGCACGGCCGTATTTTTTGGTGTCGCAAACTAGGGTACTCGAAATTTAGACTGATTCCTAACCTCTGAGAAGTCGCTGTTATATATAGGAAAAGCTTCTGTTTCTGCCATTTTTATTTTTATCGTCGCTATGGATTCCTTACATTTTTTTCTATCCGTCAGAGACAGTTTGTATCAGGAATTTAGAGTTATCAGTGTACGAATTATCGAATAGAAATGTGGTGATGACGGATTCTCCATAAGCTCCCGTTAGTACGAGAGCTCACGACCAAAATCGTGTCTCATAGCAATACGGCTAAAACTATATAAAATCGTTAGATTATATGATTTAGAACCCGACTAGGTGGGTAGTAACGGTCAAAAGTGTAGCAACTGCGTGGGAGGCCATTTCTGCTGTGTCAAAAAAAAATAGGCAGTCGGCGTTATAGCAATACGTCTGATTTACATAACATACATAGGTATTGTCATTTCATGACAAAAAAGTTCGTTTTCAGAAATTTTTCGCGTAGCGTATAGCCTGAGCGCATTTTTGAAAATGTCAAAAAAATTAGCCGACATTTTTTATAGCAACCTGGATAATTTTTTTTTTTAACTTTTCGTATGGCTGTCGGAATTACTGAAAAAATGTTTTTAGAAATTTTCGATGTCGCCTATACCCTAAAAAACGAAAAAAACGTTTCGAAGTAACCTGGCAATCGCCTCGGCGCTTGATACGCTCCTATGGCGGGAACGGCTTTTTTTTGGCAATTCCATCCAAGTTCCCTTTTGAACTAATTATTTAACTCTCTTCAGTTCGGATCTACGGATTCGGGTAAATACGATAAAACGGAGTATCGAAAACTTTTCTGATAGAGAAGGTGCGACACTATATTTTTCTGAAATTCATTTTTTCTACATCTGCACAACTTATTTTATCATGTCAAACAGTTTTCAGAAATATTGCTATAAAACAAGTCGGTGTATTTTTTTGACATTTTTAAAACGTTCTCGAAATGTAATGCGACAACATTTTCTTCTGAAAAATATTTTGTTATCGTCAACTAATGCACATTTTCTTATAAACAAGATTTTCAGACGTATTGCTATGGGTTGTTTTTTTTTTAGTCTCATTTCTAATTTTTTTAAGTGATCCTCCGGGTTCGGGCGACACTATTAACTTCTGAAAAATATGTTTCCGGTATCTTAGAGCTATCATTCAACTACCTTCCAATAATCAGACATATTGCTATAAATCATGTCGGCTAAATTTTTTGACATTTTTGAAAATTGGGTCAGATCAAACGCTACGCGGAAAATTTCTGATATGGGTATTTTTGAGTTCAGGACAATCGTGGCTATCGATTTGATGCGGTTTTGGTCGTATTGCTATAAGACCGAAATTTTGGTCGTGTGCTCTCGTACTATGTAGAAACTTAACGATTTTTAACATTTTAATTTTTCATTAAACGATCGATAACCTGACCTGAAATTTCGTCAATCTATTTGGATGCAGTTGTACTTTACTGTAAATCAAAATCAATTTTTTGTATTAAGGGAATACCTTAATGCGTAGTAATTACTCGATAACTAAGCAGAAGAAAATTTTGAAAAAAATTGTCTTTTCGCACTTGATTTTGAAGAACATTATCACCGAATTTCATCAATTTCTAATTATTTAGACTTTTGTACCCCAAACATCCTTAATTGAAACGGTTTATAAAAACATCAATGATTAAGATTTTTCTCTCGAGGTCCCGACCGTCTGAGATCGACCGTTGATCATGGATTGCACAGTTTTTGGCAAACGTTCAAATACACAGCGACTAACTGAACGAAAAAGGATCAAAGTATCGTTTTTTACTACCTTAACTCTTCGGATTATGAGTTTTTCCAATTTCAAAACGTAATATTCAATACTAATGTTAACTCGTATATGACTCAGTCAGAATACATTGACACTGTTGTTCACGAGCGTACGATTTGGATTGAGTAAAACATTGAATAAATAACCGATATATGAGCTGATGAAATTTATATTGAAAAGTAATTTATTGAAACATCTACAAACAAACAAAAATGGGAAAGGGATAATGGAAATACTTGTTGCAACAATCGTTAAAACCGATGGTTGGAAACAAAAAAATACTCGTGACAATACTGGTGCTTTTTTCTTCAACTGTTGGTGAAAAAATAAAATTTTTTTACCGGTAAGTGTATCCATCGGGTCCAACTCGCGGTTGCGGAATTCTGTTCTGTTCGAGGGACGATTTCCTTCCGCTTCCGGCTCTGCTGGGGGTATTTCTTTTCTTTGAGTGTGACGTTCTTCCACCGGTGAACATCATCTTATTCTCCTGCTTTGTTTTCTCTCCTCTCTGTCTACTCCTTTTCTTCCTTAGCCGTCAATGAAAATCCGACCAACCTCGAATTACGGCTCGAACTTTTCGTCATCAAAATAAACGTCTTTTACAATTAATTGGTATAATCAAATGAAGGCTTTTTTTTCCTCACGAGTAATAAAAATTAGAATTAGTTTTTTTTAGGAATATCGTGAAAAATATTTATTTCAAGTAGCGTCAAGTCGCATTGCTTTTTATGGAATTAAATAAAATCAATGTTGTGCTCCATTTTTGGATTCGCCATACCGATAGTTCTATTCGCAGGTGCGTCTCGTAGAAAAAGTTAAAAACACATTTTTTCAAAGCAAAAAAAAACAGCGCCAAAAGAACAAAATATGTGGCTTTTTGAGTACAAATTTGATGAGTGCAATGTCCAGGGTGATTGGGGATATAATTGTATATTTTGGTTAATCAGCGATTTTATTTTTCTCTCATTCTGTAGAGGAACGAACCCCGAGCGTCATGAGTGTTCAGGGTTCACAGAGATGTTGTCATTTGACCGCCATCTTGACGATGAGGGTGCATTCAGCCAGAAAAAAACAAATGCGATCAGAATTTTAGTTTAGAAAATATATATCGATTATTACTGTTAATAAACTGTTGTGTCGATTCGCGCACATTGAATATTGTCGTTACACTTCTTATAGCGATTGCGGATTAATATTTTTCAGTACTTACTCGCGACAAGTCTCCTATACTTTTTCCTCCGATCATTTTGTGTCCAGTTACTCGCTGTTTTCGTTTTAAAACTTATCTTTCTAACAGAGAATTAAATATTTTCGATCACTCATGTATTTTTATTCCCTCGAGTCGTTGTCTATCGCGAGAATCGAAGGCGCGAAGAAGCGTCTCTCTGTCACTCTCTTCCTCAAATTTCGTCTATAAATACCGAGCACTCGCGTCGTGGATCGCACACTTTGAGGTTTATTGGTTTCTCTCAGTTGCATTTTTCTTCACCACGTTGACCTTTTATGCATCTTCTATTAGAAATATTATTTTTGGGGCGGTTGACCGACCCAGCGCAGTCTCGCGATTTTTTCGTAATGCTCGACCGTGTTGCTTCCGTTATTTTCGGCTTATTTTTTCATCGATTAAAGAGTCACGAACGTACAACAATTCAGATTATGAATACACTTTTTTCGTTGGTTTACTGTTATTTGCGAACGATGAGAACAACAACGTTGTAGGCAGATTCATAAGTCAGGCGAGTGAAGATGGCCACTGAAAATTCGATTATCGATTCGATATTAAATTCTTTTATTATTCGTCAAATCTGCTGCGTATGTGCAAAGACGAGTTTACAAATTGTTTGAGTATATATTGCACGAGTTTGGTTGAAGTAAATAACTTTTATATCATTTTAACTATCAGTTTCCGTATGCGGGAAGTTTATAGCACTCTGTTGTACGGAAACAGCAGTTTTTCAGCATCGTTTTCTTCGATAATGCGTTCACTTATATCCCCTTTTCGCCATGGGCGGAGGCGTCTAAAGAGAATAACGGAATCAACGAATTCCATTATTTTTAGTATCGTTTGCGAAGGCCACTGGACACAAATATGCATACATAACGTATACACACATATGTATTGTATTCAACGCGAAGAGAATAATAAAATAACAGGCTGTGTAAATCTCGTGTTATTCTCACATTCGGGAACAGTCCCAACAATCGCCGAGTCTTTTTGATCTCACGCCTGCTGCTTCCGTTTCATTCTCATCACTTTATGTTTAGATAAAAGATCGTCTTTTCGCACTCTTTCACCGCTTCTTCTTCTTCTCTGCTCCTCCTTCTTCGTCTTGTTCCTGACAAGACACGTTACTTTCCGTCTCTCTCGGTGTTTTATATAGCGTACGATATTGACCCGCTTTTGGGTCCATCGCCAAAACATCGAATTGGAATTTCGCAGCAGCAGCACATCGTGTTATATACATATATTACAATTTGCGTAGTTTTCGCGTCAATCGAAGATGCATACGTGCGGAAGGAAAAGAAGAAACATCGATTCGGTCTTCAGAACCGTTTTTTTTTTTTTTTTTTTCACGTTAATCACTTTTTACCGTTGAATCGTAAGCTTCGTGAATATATATAAGCGAACTTGTCGATCGATGATTTGTTTCACACACATATATAAACACACGACGATCGATTTCAGCGATGAGACTGGCACGATGAATGAAGGAAACGATAAATCTTGAAGATTCGAAAATGGAAAAAAAAATATTAGTCAAGTTTTCTTGTCGCATAACGATTTTTCTCAAACACACGGTTTTCGTTGTTGTTCATCATAACAGAAAAGGGTTTTTTTCGTGTAATCCAAAACAAAGGCTCGCTCCACTGCTCCCAGCATTGAAAACGCATACACAACAGGGGTCAACGAGAAAAAAAAACAAATATATTTTGTACAATCGCGTATATGTGAGAAGCAAGCAGAGGTGGGGGAATATGTCGAGTGTCGTCCACTGCACGCTTAACCATCCGAACTAGTCGAATTTTTGACGCCTAAAAACGCTGCCGCATTTTCCAACAAGGAACGCTCTCTCTCCGATTTCTATTAATACCACGGAACTTGAGAGAGAGAGAGAGAAAGAGAGAAAATCGCTCGTAGCTACTCGCGGGCGCGCCACCACCCGCCTCTTAGCCTCTTCGTTTCTCCTATTCGTGCTCCACCGACCGAAGCTTATTCTCAACACTCTTTGTTGGCCGCTGTCGCCGCTGTCTGCTCTTCCTTGTACCTGTCTCGAAGCTTTTTTATCCCCCACTTTTCACTGAATTGTTATGTTGACGTTCGACGACTCTTGATTATTAGTTCACAACGACAATAATTCGCATTAATTTGCTCGTTATAATCGGAACAATTTTCAATGGAATACTTGTGCATCCTTCTTTTTATCCCTTTGTCCAAACCAGAAAGTATCGGAAAACTTAAAAAACCAAGGGCCGATCAAGTCCATTCGTCGGAGCTGTTTATGCACGCTATTATTCAGGCGTAACTATTAACTTTTCATAGTGTAGGCTACTTCGTTCTTCTAATGCTCTTTTTAATCTTTAACCTAAAAATGAAACGTTAAACTTCCCGGACAGATCAACGAGTCAAAAAAATCTCCTATTTGGGTAAAAAATCTGGGCTTTACATATCCACCTGGGTCCCCGCTTCCAATTTCGATTTTCTTGGGATTTCCCCAAGGACTCGCTGATTTGTGAAGGTTCTAAAAATTTATTTATTTTGAAATTTATACGGAGGCGGGAGAATCTGCTCTAAAGAGTCCATTGCATATTTTTCAGTTTCGAAAAATCAACATTGGACGTTGATTGTTCTTCCTTCTTTTCCTTAACGTGGATACGGCAGTCTTCACAATCGAGATGGATCTAAAAATTTCGATTTCAGTCCACTAATGTTTTGAGTATTTCAATACAAAAGGATTTACATTTGATCATCGATTCCCATTAATTGAAAACCAAACAAATAAGGAACATGAAGAATATTTTTTATGCGAATAGTAGTGTTTATTCAGTAAACTTCGTGTGTTTCGTGCTGTTCTGCTTAGGCGCGATTGAACGAGATTCGTAATATATCTATGGTTCATATTAAATTATGTATTTGCGTATACGGGTTGTTTTGATGATATCCGAGAATTAGCTAAATATTAGACGACACCGCGCATTGATTCTAGTCGAATGTTTGTTTTCCATAGAGTCATTTCTTCCCCTTTACTATTTTCATAAACAATCAACTGTCGTGTCAAGGTTCGTATCATTGGAATGCAAAAAGAGTTTAAATAGCTTAATAAATTTTACAAACAATAAAAATGATCAACTGGTTCATTTTTTTTCGATTTTCGTTGAAACCTATGTACTAAATGAGCCAAAAAACGTATCGTCATCTTCGAGATGCTCAGTCATTTTTCGCTGCACGCTAATGATGGGAACTTCAATGTCTATAAAATGATTAAATATTCCGTTTTCGTAAATATTCGTTTTCTATCTTTTTTTTTTTTATACTTGGAAGTTATAATCAAAAGACTCAAATGCCGTACACAACTAGATCAAGTTTCTTTTTTATTCACATCTAAAAGACGATTTTTTGTGATGGTTTGCGACCTCTTACTCTTCTTGTTTTTATAATAATAATGCCTTTTTATTGTGATCGTAGAATTGTAGAATTGTTCTTCCATATATATATATATGTATACATGTATATAAACATATATCACGTTTATATTTACTGCAGTCAATGCACAGAATTTGATATCGTAATTTTCCATGATGTATGGGAATTTGAAACAAAAAAAATTTCGTAGGTCCTACAGTTCCAAGGGAGCATTTTTTAAAATCGATAATTTGATGATTAGATCGATTTTGCGCGCTCAAAAAATGATCCAAATTCATATGATGTACTAGAGACTTGGAAGAATTTGTCTGAATTGAAATTCTATGTGAATTTTCCTGGCAAAGATCGACTGATGAAAGAAAAAAAAATATATAGCATAACAAATAAACTAGGAATGATGAGAAAAAATAATGCTCTCCATAGGAAAAAGAATTTTAAAAAGGCGAAGAATTCTTATCGCATGATCGTCGAGTCATAACTTCATTTTTCTTTTATATCCGTCTTCTTTTGTTGATTCATGGTAAATATCATCTTAAAAAATACTGCTCCTGCATGCTGCAAAATCGGAAGGGCGACGACTTCGATTTCATTCAGGTGAAAAAATCCAAGTTGAATAATCACGTTGTTAACGAACCTTTTTTCGCATTTCACATTTTCGCTCACCTTCATCGGCACACGAAGTTTCCGGTTATATGATGAATAAAAATGTTCCATCGAGTTGCGATTGATTAAACGAGGTCGATCGGCACATTACGAGTTTTAATGAGTCAGGATTGTTTTTCGTAATTGTTTATTTATATTCTTTTCTCCTTTGTGATTGACGGTTCATTTACTTCTTTAATTATTTAGTAGTTTTTTAATCTCCTCCTCATCTCTTTCTCTGTTTCGAGTGTTTTCTTCTTCGTTCGTTCGATTATACATACGCTTTTTGCTCGATCGTTTATGTCACTCTCCTCCGTTCGTCGGTCAGGCTGATCTTTTGTTTTTAGTTCGTTACTCCCCGCCGTTGGTCGATCGTCAGTGATCAGTTGCTAATTTTTTCGGCTGACGCTCCGTCGCTTTTTTAACCCGTTGTAGCAAAAGGCTGTGCAGTTGATCGACCTCTTTTGGAGCTGCTTGAACTATGAAAATTTTTAGATCACCCTGTACATCCATCGCTGTGAGTCTTAACGATTTCGGACCCGCTCTTTCCGCTGTCATCCCTGGCCACACTTTTGTATTTAATATTAATCGTTGTGTTCCCGAAGCTCGCCCAACCAATCGTGATTCCTCGTCACGGTCGTTCAATCGAAGCGTGCCTCTCCCTCGCTCCTGCCAGCTGCTCGTTGCCTGCGTTGTAATTACATTTTATAATTTACCTTAATTGTCTTTGTACTTGTTCGTTTGATCAAAACCCAAAAAAAACAGAAACAAATATATTCTTTTTTAAGATACTCGCTGAAGTGTTTTTTTCCATAATGTATTTTAATGTATTGAAACTCGAGTTCATAGTGTACTATTAAAATTTACTGTTTTCAATTCTGAAGAAAAAAATCTGGCTATTTGTAAGTTAGACTGCGAGATTCGATTGGAAGTTGTACAATTAACTTTTTATCTCGATTGTTTATAATGCATTTAGTGGGAAATCTAATATTTAAAAAATATTTTAACTTTTCAACCTTCGTTTATTCATGAAAAATGACAAAATTGAAGGGTAATGAAAAAATCACGAAGTCGTTTTGAATCGATTCGGCTCATTGAATACTATTTCAGACTATTCCTTCATCTTTTGAAGCTCAATTTAGTTTAGGAACAGATTTTCCACATGAAAAGCGTTTAGAAATGAAGGTTAAATATGTTAACACAATTATAAGCGGTTTTCTTTGTGAATGAGACTTTGAGAATTAAAAAAGTTGTCAGAATGGAAAAATAAATTTGAAGACATACTCGGGGCAAAAAAATACTGCTTGATCAACTGTAATCTTACCTTGTCGAAGGCGAAAAGTTTACAATTGATTTGTAATACATTAGTCTCTCCTTCCTCACCGGTAAGAGGAGTAACTTGACTGTATTTCCGTTTGTTAGCTCTGTTGGCCTCTTCCAGCTCTTGAGCAGCTTCGGTCAGTGTCAAGGTCGAATTAGTAGTTGTTTTAGATACAGGTACGGGATTTCCAAACATCACTTTTGAGAATCCTGAGAAAGTGTTGTTCGGAACTCCCGAGCTTTCGGAATCGCTTGATACCGTAACGCGTTCTTTAAGATTTTGGCCAAAAACAAAACTCGATGTTGAAGAGTTCGAAGCAACAGCAAGATTAACACTAGACTCGTTGTCTTTCGGTGTTGTCACGAGGGGCAAAAACTTTGGTAGCACGTCGGTGCACTTTTTAATATAGTTTTTCGAATTTTCCACTTTTGTTTCGTTGTCGCTTTTTCCCTCCCCCGTTTCACCATCATTCGTCGCACCATTGCCATCAATCACTGCATCGTTCGTTACTTTCGTGAAAGGGTTGTTCAATTTTGCAGGTTGGATTACTTTCGAGGGACCTGCTGATGCAGCTGCAGTTGTAGCTGATGTTGTTACCGAACTCAGTGCCGACGGTCTTAGGAGGGTTGATTTTGGTTTTGTTGTTGTTGAATTACTCGTTTCAGTAGCATTGAACGAATTTCCAAATTTTGATGCTGCCAACACTGGACCTGTGATCAATGATGAATATTGTTTTTTTTCAATACAAATTTCTTTTAGTTACTATTGCAAAAAGAATCAATCAAAATATGTTGTAAATAATGAGAATTTATAAAATGTAAATAATTTACATTTGCAATATATACATTTCAAAACTAAGTGGAATATAATTTTTGGTTGAATTTCAGTCTTATTCTAATGCAGGAAGTACACACATTTTTTGTACTATCTATTTGTGTTTATATTGGGTCTGCGAGCTTCAAGAAGTCTAAAAATGTTAGTTTTTACAAAGCTGTCGTTATTTGGTTTCAACTTGAAAGTCAGAGTATGAAAATGGCATTTGTTTGAATAGCTGAATTTTTTATGATCAGATTTTATATCTAAAACATATAGTTTTGAGCACATATACCTTAATTTTTCTGAAACGGTAACTACAAACTTTTCTGGTCTTTTATATCCAATAACCATAATTATTCATAATAAACAAAAGTATTTCTTACTGGGTTTTTTTGCTATTTTTGGGCTGGGAGAAGCTGGTGCCTCTGAATTTTCTTCATTGGACTGTCCTTCCGTGTCCTCTGAAAAATAAAAACAAATATTGTTTTAATAAAAAATAGCAAAGGTTTTATCGAGATTACACTTATGAAACATGCCCGCTGCATTAAAGCGGTGACTGAAGATACACAAATTTCATCAGAACAAGGCAGAAAGTTCCTGTATCTGCAAACTCTTCAATTTAATAGTAAAATGTCGACGCTGACAAAATTGGATACGAAGCGTCACCATTTCATGAGTCATACAATGGAAAAATCGAGAACTTCGATAAATCGAATGAACAAAAGATCTTGCATAACCAACAATAAAAATGCAGAGGCAAAGAAAAGTTTTGTGATTGAAAATTTAACAATATTGTACAAACCGTTTGTTGAATTTTCACTCGATTCTTCGGGAGCATCGAATTTCATAATTATTTGTGACCGAGGACTATTTATCTCCTCCGTACTCTCTAAACACAATAAAAACAAAAAATACATAATACATGTAATTAAACACAAATACAATTCAATGAAAAAACCGTTGTCAGCGAATTGAAAAAAATCATCGATAACGTGCATAAGGAAGTTTAAAACAATCGTTCATCAATAAATCATTGATTAAACTATCGTTTTTTATATTGATACCAGACTAAACTTTCTCAGTGAAACTGAGAAAATGAAAAAAATCAATTTCTTAATCGTTCGGTACATTATAAACAAGTTTTTATAATCTTGAACAGAACCACAAAACGCACCCTTGCAGTCCGCCATTTTTAATATTCACAAATATGGAGACACAACGAAGTATACTGTGCTGCCGCTCGTAGCACAACTGTCGACTGCCGTCGACTCATCAGAGATCGTTTTCCTCGCGGTTCTCACTTTGTAAGTGTTTATATATATATATATACATGGGGTTGTGTGTTGTACACGAATTTCGTAGCTTTCGTAGTAAACACCACGTCAATACTACACGCGCCCTGCTCCTACGAATTCTTTTCCTATCGGAAACATTCGTATAAATATTGTTCCATATACGATCAATTTCACATGATTTATACTACGACTTTATATTTAGGCGACAAATTATAATTGTTGACTGTATTTTCACGATTGTATTTAAAAATGTTCAAGATTTAGAGACGCACACAAATTTACATCTCCCGCTGTATTTTTGTCCTTTGAAAGATTAACGATGGAGCATGATTACAGATCTATATATATATTATTTATACATGCAGATTGGGTTTAACCATAAAATATAATTCAATTTTTATGATTTTGTTTCTACGATTGAAGATTCTATTCAATAAAGAAAATTCCTGTGTGTATCTATGAGATTATCAAACCTCTATAAAAAATGTGGATCGTGTATATACAGGCTTGTTCGATATATGAAGCAACAGCGGCGGACGTCAATGATTATCGCGGAAGAGCCAATTTCTAATCGACATCATTCCCTCGTTCTGTGAAAACGTATTTGTGAAATTTTTCGATGTTTCAGTCCAAATATATATACATGAAAAATTAAAAAATTTGAGTTCAATTGATGGCTTTGTGTCAGAAAAAATTGATTAACATTTTTTTAAAGAATTTAATAGAGAATTTTATATGCAGGCTCGTCAATTTGTTGGTACATCAGTGCAGTTGTACATTTTTTCTGTCTTTCTCGATTGTTAATTTTGATCGGCGACTTTTTTTTTATTTTCGACACATTCGTCGCATGCAAATTAGCGTGTGAAATTGCACGAAGGTCGCCGCGCGGCGGGATGCAGGCCGACGACTCTTCTGTCACCAAGGGCCACTTGAAATATCAGTGGAGCTTGATAATTGGTTGTTCTTGAGTTCCCGTACTCTGGTTTCATCCAATAATATCGGTGGGTCGTTTGGTTGGGCTTGAGCGCTCGAGCGCCGCGAGAGATACATATACATATACAAACAACTTCTCATATAGGACGAGTGAGTGAAGTCGAAGTCAGTAAAGTCAGTTGGATACAGCCAGACAGCGCTCGCTGGTCGTTCTTTAGTTTTTGGCAGATTGAACGAGCGCCTTTCAAGAAAAAAAAAAATACAGACGAAAACAAATTGATTCAGGCAGTCTAGGCGCGTTTATAATCGGAGTGAAATCTTTCTAAAATGTCTCATCAAACAGGAATAAAAGGTGAGACTGAGTTTTGTGGTGAAAAAAAAAATGCAAAAATTTTCTCAAGCGGCACTGAGAACTCGTAACCTCAAATTTTTTACCCCTCCTATAAGAGCTAATAAATCTTTGCTCATATTATTTTTCTCCAAAAATGAATTTTTTTTTTAGCCAACGACGCTCTCAAGAAAATATTCGCCAAATGTCGTGATGGAAAAATCCGTGTGCTCAAAGTATCCATTGAAAATGGTGGGTCGAAGTTTTTTTATTCTTATTGTTCTTTGTCAGCTGAGTTGTCATAGTTTGGAAAAAAAGGAATTTTTTTCAGTCATAATAAAATGTTAACTTCTCAATCACAGTGCATATTTGGAAAACAGAACATCTTTATTACTGATTTTTTTTTTATCTATTAAAAATGTTTAATTTTCTTTTTTTTTTTAATTACCAAGTTCCAGAAAATGGTTCATCTATTGTTGTCAAACATTGCATTTAAATTGAAAGCTTCAGTAAAGGAAAATGGATTTCAATAATGTAAACTAAAACAACAATATATTTAAATATTTTTATTGATGTTAGTAAATTGTTATAGGGATAATCCATTGAGTATCCAAAACTGTGGCACGATAATGAAAATGAACATGGTCTTATATTTGCAATGTCGTGAGATCAATGATTTATCAGTGATATCTAACATTTTTGTAACAAATCTAGAGAATGTTGTTATGGATAACATATGGTAATAACAAATAATAAATTTTGCCTTCAATTCTTTGGGTTTTTGCTGCATCAAAATTTGTGGTTGTGCTTGATATTATGAAAATATTGAAATGATGCTACATTCAGAAAAGATTATTCATGGCCATTTAAAAGTTTTATTACTGTATTTTATCCATTAGTCATTCTCTTGCAGAAACACAGGTCCGATGTCTTAAGATTCCGAGTTCTCTGAATAGATTCCCTGAGTTTCAGAATATGATCAGATGAATCCAGAGTCGCATGAAGGGCTCAATGCCAAGAAAAAAGAAGATGAAAATATTATTAAAAGCTGATTTAAATTCGAGCGCAGACCAGCAGATCTTGTGATTACCTATGATTTGTTCTTGTTACCGCTCTTAACAGAAAACCAGTATTATTATGTGATACACAACAAAATTTATAATTTTAATGAACGGTTGAATTAACATTGAACATTGCAAAATCTGGCACTCAATGAGCTAGCATCGAACTAGTTGACAATCAAAAAAAGAGCATTACACATCCGTAGCTACATGTTCCCTTCCATTGGCGTATTGATATATTGATCGACAATTATTTCTCAGAGGAACTAGCACCTGCGGCATCGTCGAAGCCTTCTGGAAAATGGCAGGATGATTACGACAAGATGGTCAAACCTCTAGTAGTAGAAGATCAGCCGGCGTACATACTCTACAGATTAGATACAAAGTCGTCCGATTCAGGTTATGATTGGTTGTTTATCTCGTGGTCTCCCGATACAGCCCCCATACGCCAAAAGATGTTGTATGCTTCAACGAAAGCAACGCTCAAGCAGGAATTCGGCACGGCTTGTATAAAAGATGAGCTGCACGGTACTGTCCCAGAGGACATAACAATGGAAGGTTATCGCAGGCACAAAAAAAACGATGCTGCTCCTGTTCCTCTGACCACTGCCGAGGAAGAACTTGTGGAGTTAAAAAAAAGTACCATTAACACGGACTACAGTGTTGAAACGAGGCATCAGACACTCAGTGGAGTCGCTTTCCCCGTCACTGACGAGGCCAAAAACGCTATCGTCGATTTTGGCAAAGGAATACACGAGTACATACAACTTCGAATCGATCTCGAAGAAGAAAAAATTCATCTCGTTATGGTCGCCTCCGAAGTCTCGTTGGATAAACTCCCGACCAAAGTTCCCGCCGATTCGGCCAGATATCATCTTTTTAATTTTAAACATACTCACGAGGGTGATTATATGGAATGTGTAGGTGAGTAAAACTCACGAAAAAATCGGTCGAATTATTGAAATACCAAAACACAAATGTTAATCTTCATTAATGCCTTTTTTTGAGGCTTTGACCTAGAAAAAAAATCCTGTATCGAAATTCAGCATGAATAAGTTATTTCTCTTCATTCTCATTTTCATGCATGTTTTTTTACTTGAATGTAACAAGCTCTAATTCTGACATGTTATTTTCGAATATTTACAGTCTTCATATACAGCATGCCCGGATACAGTTGTAGCATTAAGGAGAGGATGTTGTATTCATCTTGCAAAGCTCCATTTCTGGATCTCATCCAATCGCTCGGTGTAAACATAGCAAAAAAGGTCAGTACAGTTAAATCTGTGTTGTCTTCTCCATCGCTAAATTAATCCAAGTCTGTTTATTTATTGTTTGCAAACATATTAGGATAACCACGAGGAGGGTCACATTAATTGTTTATGCGAATAAAGCCTGAAAATACAATTAAGATAAATAAAGACTCCTCGCAGTATGAGGGTGTTGAAAAAATTTTAAAACCTATCGCTCGGGGATTTGAAATTTTTGGTATTATGTGAACTTTTGTGTATTATGCGAACTCGTCACTTCCATACTTTTTACTTCGCATAATATATAGCAAGAAAGCTTTAAAACTTGGTACACTTAAGTGCATATTATAACGACGTTTAGATTCTTGGGCACATCCAAGATTTTCGGAGCCCTCCAGTTTGACTGGGCAATTATCTTATTCGATTTGACGGTAGCAAAAACAAAAATGTGACCCTATTTGCGGCCATTCCAATACACATATACCTGTATTTTTCATTTATTAATACACTAGCGTACAGATTTATTGAAATTCGGCTTGCATGCGTTATTTGGGGATTCTTCTCTCACTCTTTCGATTCGCTTGTTCGTTCTTACAAATTTCTAACCGCCTCTGTGTGCTCTCGATCATCACTGCACGGCGAATTCCGCAAACAGTGAAATCCTTCGTATAGAATGAGAATGTATTTATAAATCAATCTTTTTCGTAACGAGAACGATTGGACTGACAAGCTCGATGTTTGTCCAACGGTTCACTTCTCCGACTATTTCAGGCGACTTTAGTGTTACGATCATGAGAATCGAGCATCAATGTTTTCTACTAATCGTTTTAAAGAAAAAAAGTAGCTGTAGTGACAATCTAGAAATCATTGTCCAAAAGATGACGATTATTTTTTTTTTTTCACCGCGATTCCATTTCCTGCACGTGAATCATCAAGTGGCGCGCGAAAGATGTTCTATTTTCAATTCACAATCTTGACGATTTTCAAACGTACTCTTCGCTCAGTTCCAGCGAATTCAACAACAAACGGGGAATAGCGAAAGAATACAAAAAACGAACCATTTTTAACGTAGAATTACGGTTTTTCCGAAAAAATACATAAAAAAAAATTCCAGCTATACTTTCGGTTGAATATCGTTGGAATTTTTCCAGTTGCCCAAAATTCCAGAAGTTAATCGATTTCCAAATTCGTAATTTTATGGTTGAGTGGACATTCCGAAAATGTGTAGATTCAAAATGACTGTAGCACTAAAGCCTCGCAAAAAAGTGTACGAATGCATAAAACAAACGAAAAAAACCTCGAAAATAAAAAGTATAACTTAACGGATTGATCCATCGGAAAACTACAGTTGGAGGTAAATACCGGAGAGGAATTAACGGACATGTTGGAGGATCCTCCAACGATAAAAGATACGGCAGCAACGACACCCGTGACCCCATCGACGCCCTCGGCTCCCATACAGACATTACCTGAGAAAAAGTCCAAGCAGAAGCGCTCTTGCGTCTTGAGTTAACGGGTTCAATATCCGTTTGTCCGGCAGCATCTGTGAAAAAGAACTGAAAAAAAACGAAGTTGAAAAAGCAATGGTTTATGACGATAAAGAATGTTTTAAAAGCTTTCGTCGAAAGTTGAAATTTGTATTTGACCCAGTATAGACGAAGGCGATTCGATTTTTTGAGAATTTTAAACAGTTCAAAAATTCTCTTTCCATTTTTCGCCTGCTCAAAAGTGAAATCAAATATATCTCATCAAAAAAACTCAATGGAGTTTCATACTCTTAACGTGTTCGCGCGATCTAACGCACTTGGAAAAAAAAATCATGCGAAAACGACAGCCAAAAGCAAAAAAGCAAAGTCGAAGATAGCTGAAATTTTTTATTGAATTTATCGCAAACTCTTTTCTGAAACGAGGTGATAATATTCGTATACTTGTTCGTAGCGAAACAGAGTAGACCGAACGATGTATTTTTCTAAATTTCCAAAAAACTCTGATAAGACACCCTGTATCATCTTCGAATTATGTATGTTTCTCTTAGATATTTTAAAAAATATCTGTGATCGAGCGATCAGAACCTTTCGTTATTCCGGAAAAATGCTTTTTACCCTCGCAGTATTTATTTCCGATGAATGATTTTCCAAAAGTGATTTTATATGTTGCACTGAATTGTGCTATCAATACTACTGATAATACTTTTTTTTTCATATCGTATTACAAGAAAACATGACGAAAATGATAAAAAATCTTTTTTTCGTCATACTACTCACAGTCTTGATGCGAATGATGCGAATGAAATGTTGCTGAGCATATTAAGATCCCTTAGAAAATTGATCACAACGAATAAATGATCAAAGACTATTTTTTTCAGCGAGAGGTTCTAATCTCCATTGCACAATTTCCTGATCACGAAAAGCATTTAAACATTATGATGATAAAAAAAAAAACAAAAAAATATAGGACGTGAAACTAATCGAAGCGTAGAAAGAAATAATGCCAATTTAATTGTAACGTTTTGTCTTTTAGTATTCATTCAAATTGTATATTACGAGTTGTACGATTTTTTATCTCGAGATGAATGTTAGATTTTGAGGTCGTTCGTCATACTCGGTTAACGAGAGAATTTCGAGTCAAGCCTTTAAGTCTTCCTCCCTGCTTTCAATGTCCTGATCTTGATTCTTTATGCTAATTTTTAGTTTTTTTCAATACTGCAATCGCGCAAGAATGGTTAACGAAGGATTTCCTGATATCTGATTACTGCGGTAAATTTTGCCACCCGTATCATATAATAATTATATATGAAATCAATTCACACGTTAATTCAAATGTATTTCAAGTATTTTTTTTGTTTGTTTATTTTTTTGAAATTATTCGCGTCTGTGATTTTCAATTCGGCCTCGAATTGTCGAAGAAGTTTGCTCATCCAATCAAAACTTATTGTCTGCGAAAATTTTGAATCTTCATCTAGATTAAATTAGTTTCTAGTCTTGTAAAGAAGTGATATGTAACATATAAGTTGTCTATTAATCGTTTTTAGGTAAAATTTTGCCTCGCCCGCCTGATTACGTTTTTAGTTCTCGAAGGTTTGACTGGGAAATTCGTTCGAAGCGACAATTTAGAATTTATCGTTGTAGGAATTGATGGATTTTAATCGAATACGTATAGGGCAATTTGATTGCCACATGTGATTATTAGTGGGTTAAGAGAAGAAAGAATTCCATGTTCTCCATTCGGCTCGCCCGATCCGCGTCTAGCTTCTCCCCGTAATCCAACTTTTTTAAACCGTAAATTGTGCTCGTTATTGTACTCGAATTTAATTTAAGTCTGACGCGTCCACCGCCAGACATAACATCAGATTTTTCCTTCGATATCTCAACAACTGTTTCTGTCTAAAGTTTTGGTCGTAAAGCGTTGTCATTTGTCGAGGTTTCAAGATGTGAAAACAACTCTTTTTCATGGAGTTCGAAATTTCAAAAAACTGCCACTCATTGAGATAAAGAAAAAAAAACAAACGATTAAATGTACCATCAGAAAATTTGCATATCGATTTCAAGATTTCGTAGGTTTCATCTCTCCATTTTTCTAAATTCGTTCGTGATTGGTGATTCGCAATATTTGTTGTCAGGGACATTGATAAATTGTGTTGGTTTTTTTATGTGGCAGTACGGATAGCGTTTACAAAAATTCCGAGTCAAGCGTACGGTTATATTTTTTGAAGTGGCTCATATAAGTGAATATATAGAAACATGTTACACACGAAAAAGCACTGTTGAAAACAAATGACTTCACATTCAAGTTACTTTGTTAGCAGAGACATTTGAATATACGTTTAAAAACTACCGTTCAATGGTCTTTTTGAATGTTATTTATAAATTAATTTTCGAACAAGTTGCAGTTCTTAAAACCTCTCAATTTATTTAATCGAAATTATGTGATTTTTTAAAACACAAAGAACACTGAAAAATTCATTACCGAACGTTTTTTTTTCAATCGAATAAGCTGATATTCATCTAATTCACAACGAAACGTTGTTTCTAAACCTCTCCAACATTGAAATTTGACTTTTGGATGGATGAGTTAATTGCAAATTTAGGACGAGCTCCCCCCCCCCCCCCCCCCTCTATCTTGCCGGATTCTCTGACTGGTCTAGCTTAGAGACTAAGAAAAATGAGGTTTTTCGGAAATACATTTTGACCGGTAATACATATATGTATACACGAATAAAATAATATCTGCCAATCCAATGACGACTTGGGTCACCATAAAGAGATTAAAAAACAAAATGAAGTATGGGCAGTAAATCGTTGAATCGCACATGCACAAGAGACGATCCCTCTTCAGAGGAGGATCAAACTAATTTGACAAGTCAGTTTTTACGACAAGAATATGTAAACGCATCGGGCACGTTGTTACGAGTCAATCCAATCCGCTGGAAGATTGGATGTAACGATGAGCCTGTACGTAAAAATCAAGAAAAAGTAATCTCGCGTAAGCTCTCATATTCGTAGAAAACTATTCGACCTATTGAACTTAACAAATATTGTGAACGACGTAAGACTGAATGTGGTACAGTCTCACCTGCTCTAAATCCAGTGAAAGATGCAACAGTAAGAAAATCAGTGAAAACAACCAACATAATAGTCTTTATATCGTTTCCATGGAAACCGATGAAATAAAGTCTTGAAAAGTTTCAAAATATCAACCGAAGATGAAAGGATGAAATAATTGAAAAAGAAAAAGAAACATTGAAATTTCACTGCATCAGGATATCGAGTGGATGAGTCCGCTAGACAATTAGCCAGATGATGATATTCGAGAGGCATTCTATTTTTTGTGATGTGTATTTTTTTAAATCTCGTAGCTTTTTATAAAAAGGTTTTTCGAACAAACGAATGTGAAACCGCCAAGCGTTATGTCCGAGTCACAACTAACAATTTGTCATAATGAAGTTTGCACCGTTGAATGATAATTTTTCAATGAGATTCTCCGATCATTTTTATCAGTGTTTATTTTGATAAAATTGAGTTTTGCAGACGTTCGGCAAATTCAAGCGTGAGGTATTTAATTTGAGAATTGAAAATTAATAAATAAATGTAAGATGTTTATTATTGAATTCAAACGATGCAAACTTCGATACTATACAAGTTTAACTTTTGCACACGTTAATGTCCCGTGTCAAGATGTTCGAGAACATTATGAAATTTTTTTCAAATTTCGCTGGTTGTAATATTAATAACAATCATCGTCCAATTATTGTGGCAAATTAAACCCATTCAATGTGTTCTTTCTTGAAGTTTGAGAGAAATAGAAATAAGGGAAACCGGTGGTAGCATCAGATACAAAAATCGAGTGAATGCGAATTGGGGTAAAAGATTCGGAGTGAAATTTCGCAATTTTTTGCGAATATTATTAACACATTATTAAATAAATTTTCAAATGCTCAAAACAAATGGAACCACAAAAAAACAATCGTACTATTAACTTGTGTTTGAGATTAACAAACAATGTGACGCACACCGATTGTCCTGCATGGCTTTTTCATTTTTTTATGTTTTGCCAGAACACTCGGTTCTTCCGGCCTATTCTGTGAGTCTTTTTTTCTCATTGAAATAAAGAACAATAAACACGAAACGACAAAATAATGGTTAAAACGAAAATATGATTACTAGTATGGAATATTGTTTTTTTTTTCTCATAGTCGTAGGTTCGTTATTATGAACATCGTAATCTTGTATATCTTGCCAACATTAAAATATGCTACGAAAAATAAAACCCATTACGCAATTTAATCCGAAAATGATTGTCTTTTTTTTCACATTTTTTCGAGTACAATCCAATTTCCTCGGGAAAGTCAAAGTTCCACATGTAGGTATGAATCCTTTTGTGGCGATGGTTTAACATCGATCTGGTACGTAAAATGGAAGCGTCTAAGATACGATTGCTCTTACAGAATAGGCCTGATATTATTTGTCCTGGTTGCTAGTTTGTCCTGGGTTTTCTCTCGTGATTTCGTTCAAACGTGATTGTGACATTGAACCATTGCATCGGGGAGATTCGTTCATATGGATGATGCTGAAAAGTTTACGGTTTCGGAGTGCGAACGAATTGGTTTTTTATTAAAAATTTCAAATTTCTTCCGACGGATCCTTCCTATAAAAATTGTTACATTTTTCTCCATGCATTTTTGTTCCAAAATCACAAATAACATCCGTCAAGGAAAAAAATTGTTGATAATTGAAAAAAAAAAACTAATCTGTGAAAGGACTAAAAAAGATTTTGCTGTCTTTCAACGTTCCTAACTCCAATACCATTTATATAACACTATTATTATTTTTTTGGTTGTATAGCTTGAAATAGATGACGGGAATCAGCTAACCGAGGAATATTTACAAGAGGAATTGCATCCGAAAGTTAATTTGCATCGACCAAAATTTGCGAAACCGAAGGGTCCGCCGAGCAGAGGTGCTAAACGAATAACGAAGGTTCAAGATGTAGAGACGTCCGGTCAAGAGGCTTGAGAACATGTTTCCACAAAGAATAAAAGCAAGAGAAAGAAAGAAATCGATTGCCACTACGAGCTGTGTTTGTGCGAAGAAAAAAATTAAGAAGGGTATTAGATTAACGAATATTACGAGAACCTCGATGCTATATTTTGTTTATTCTCTCGTTCCTTGTGAGGTTTTACGAAATTTTTTTTCACTCGTAAGTTTTTTTTCCTTATACCAATTTTATTATACTAAAAAAAAGAAAGTTATGAAACAGGCCTATTCTGTATTGATAGCAGGATTTTTTATGTGTTATAAATATATTCATTGTAACGTGTTCGTCAACCGGCCCGATACTATTCGGGGAAACGAATTGGAAAGGAGCCTGCAAGGGCTGATGCTCCGATTCATAACGAGAAACGAAAATCCGAGAAGGTGGCAAGCCTCTTTTATCTCCTGAGAAGGCTGAATTCTGTATCGTTGTAACTCTCCCTTTTCTCCAGCTAATTGAACATTCACGACTAACGGAGAGACAAAATTTCAAGTACGCGAACACGCTCGCCCGCTTTCATTGAAGTACTATTTATTCACTAAAAAAGGAACACAAATTAAGGATAAGGAAAAGTATCCCCCCCCCCCTTGCCTTCCTCGAAATTTAAAAATGTTTTTTTCCCCACTAGAAAACTGCAAAAGCAGGCTGAGGACGTGCTTCAAAAAATTAATATTCAATGAAGAAAACGATCATTTTTGAAAATTGTAATCTTTTTTTAGTAAATCAAATCGCGCTCTATCTGACTGAGGATAAGCAGTATTATTGAAAACATGAATGTTTGACACATGTGATAATTATACGATTTTAACTCATTCAAGATAACTTTGTACAGCCCTTATATTTTTGTGGATTCACGTCTGAAAGCGACGTCTGAAAATCGCTTAGTTTTTTGCTTCTATTAGCAACACAAATGAAAAGATAATTATAAGGTTTACTTAATGAAACAATGGCAATTCTAATCTTTAAGAAAATAGTATTGTCTCAACGTATCTGATATGTGCGATCGTTAAATTTTTCAGTCTTTCAACGAAAAAAAATATATACATTTTTTTTTCGCTAGAAATGTACAATTTTACAACAAAATATTATTTCTACGACGCTTATTCTTCTTCATATTCTCTGACTTAAAAAAAATGCAATTTACGGAAAAAATCGATTTTTCATTGGATATCAAGTTTTTAACGATTGTCTTGAGTAAAATGATTGAATTCTGAAAATTTCCATCGAAAAGAAATTTTCAAGTTTTTCGGATTGGTGGTTCGCTCTGCCTCACTTTATCCTATAACAGTTGGCACGTTCGCGTTTTGGAAAAAAATTGGATCCTGACTGTCTAAAACTTGATACCCCAACTATTGCGAATATTATCATTAGCTAAGTTAAAAAATCATTTCTTGAATGTAAAGTCCTGACAGTCTCTCGAAAATACTCGACTTGGCAAACAGTTTCTGAACTTGGACGATCAGAAATGCTAAGGTTCTTTGTTTCTTCTCTTTTTATCCTCGTCGCCAGATTGGCAAATTTCTTCTTTTCAAATTATCGTTTTTTTTTGCCAATTTGTAAAATTGGTAAACGGCCCGCAAGTTCTATAATGTAACGAAGGCATTATACAGTAAGACATTAAATCCGAATTGGACTGCTTTGAAAGTGAGCCATGTATCAAAAGCGCAAGCTTTTAACAACTTAAGGTTACACAACGACCGTGTGTATTTATATTTGCAAGTTTATTTTGAAATCATGTTTCTTCCGATGACAAAGTTCATAGACATTGCTATTGTGGCGATAACTGTGCTTTCAAAAATAGAAATGTGCAGTGTATTTATTGGAAAAGCTCATTCAAAACCCCAGACAGTCAACCTTCGACCGTTATCGAATAAATTAATCATGTAGTGAATAATATGATTGCTAAAAAAATTTTATTCATTTAATAAAGGTTGATGATTAACATCGTTCTGTATAAAAATTTATTTCCACTTGCTTCCAATTGATGCCTGCTTTCTATCTGTGTTGCATTTTCTAATGATTTTATTCCGGAAAAACTCTGTCGTCAGTGCTAAGGTGAATGTGAAGGATCCACTGGAATTGAATTTAATAGGCCTCCAAGCTTTTTTAATTTCAACCTAAGCTTCTTGCAATGGGTAAGTTATATAATTATCATTTTAATTGACTCAATTGTGCTATTGAATATTTGTTTGTTATTTTATTGTTGCTTCGTATATTCCGTCAGGTTTTTTTATCACTTCAATTCAACTCTCTGCTTAACTTCTATTTCACTGTTTCTGTTTCTGATTTTGCAGAGATGTCGCCTACATCTGGGAAGTCACAAAATAAAACACGCGTTTCATTTGAAAAATTTTATTCCCTTAGTCTTTGATCCATAAATTATTATTCTATGAATCCATTGTCATAACTTCGCATCATGACAAAGACCAAGAATGATAAATCAGGCTTTCGAAAGCAGCCTAAGATTTTGCTGACTCTTCCTGGACTTTCATGTCTAAAAATTCTTGCTCGGCTCTGCTGTTTTCCTTTGCAGTTTTCTGCGCCATATCAAATTCTTTGGCCATATATTTCTTTTGCGCTTCGAGTTTAGCACTGAGAAAAAAGGTGTGTCCTAGTTAGCTTTTTTGGAAATCACAAAATTAAATTTATATATTTGAATAAAAGGTACTGACTTTTCTCTGGCGTCGTGCATAAGTTTCGAAAAGTTCCTTATATCTTCCATTGAAACACCACCTAACTTCAAGGTCAGAGCGGACAGCCCTCCAGCTATTGTACCCAAAGCTGCTCCGAAGACGGACCCTGTTACCATCCCCTTAAGACCCATATTTGTTTTGAACAAACCACCTGTCACCCCACCAGCTATGAAGTATTCTAGTATCGCGTCTTTGCCACGATAAGTCGCTACACTTGTCAAAATGGATCTGTAGAATAATACTTTGTTTTTTATTATGTAAGTTATTAGTCCAGATGAAATAGCAAATTTTTCACAACAGAAAATGAAGTTGTATAAAGTTTCACAGAGAAAAAGACCTTTATTATAAATAAGCCAAAATTCACTTACGAAAATATGAACGTGAACAAACCAACTCGCCAGCCCAATGAAAAACCACCTTTTGTAAAAGCCAAATACATCTCACGAGAGAGCTTCCGCTTGGCATCGAGATGATTTATAAACTGTGTGGCTTGATTGTTTTCCATAAAATTTATATATGAGACTCTGGATCTTGCAACTCCACCGATTAAATAACCACCCATGGCACTTGCTAAAGACAATTGAATGACGGTTGCTATCTCCTTGCTTGCACAGCCATTTTCACTGTAAAAGAATTTTTTATTATGCATAATAATGTATACGATGGTTTACCAGAAGGAACTTTATTATTACTTCTATTATCAAGGAAATTTTGAGAATTTAGTGTTTGACTGCTCTATGTATCAAACAATGCAATATTTTGTACTTGCAATTATATATATGTACATTCATTTTACTAATATACATTGTCTGGAAACAAACAGAAAAATTGTTACACAATCCATGTGAAACATTTTTTTTCTATAAAGTATTTGATTTGAAATTCAATTAGTTATATTATTAAGTTTTTTACGGACTGATTGTTACTTTTGCATTACAAAAGAACATACAATTCGCTTGAAATAACAAAGAACTCTTCAATGATTTAACATGTAGATGTAGTAATAAAGTAAGAAAAAAAATAGAATTGAATAAAATTTATTATCATAGATTTGAATCATTAAGGGCGGGTTGTTCCAACTTCTAGGTAGCTTATCTGACGGGTAAAAGCATTGACTTGTAGACCTTTAACTGTCAGATAGGCTTACCTAGAAGTTGGAACAACCCGCTCTAAGTCTTGCTCATATACTTACTCCAGAATGAACATTTGTTTTAACCTATCTTTACTAGTTTCATTTTGTAGTTTGTTTTTATCAATAAAAGAAATGGCAACCTCATCGTGAGGATTTTTTGGGTTCCAGATTTTCAATAAAATATTGTCCGATGGCATAGTTTAATATCAATAACTCAATGATTTTTGTTTCAACTGGTAAAATGTAAAGCCGAAAACTGCCTCATATCAAGAGCAAAGAAATCAGACGTAGGGAGGGTAAGACCCGTGGGTAAGACGAAAACGCTGTCAGCGTCCAAATAGAATGTACCCCTTATTCCCTCTTCTCGCAGACTGACTAGTGGCGCCGCCATTGTCGACGGAGGTAGCGCAAAAATTGTTGATATATGAGATCGATTTGATTATGCAGAACTCAACAACTTAGCCTAAAGTCGGGGTCTAGTTCGAAATGTCAATACAGATGTCGCTAGAGTTGTTTTTTCGAAAGATTCGACGACAGAGATTCTTTCGATTTTGTTGGTAATTGAATTCAAGAGTTGGTTTCGTGTTAAACGACACGTTACAGTTCAACCAGAAACATCTATACCAAAATCACGGTCTTACATACAGATCTTGAAACGAAGATAGTGGGGGTGGCTCTCTTAACGTGTGCTCAATTATTTCACTTTGTGGCCGCCAGATCGGCGTTGTGATCGAGGGATGGATAATCAACTCATGCGCGATGCACTAATAGCTCTAATAAAAAGAAATATTATTATTATTGTTGTTATAAGTATTGAATTTCTATGAATAAAAGTAGTTATTAATTAATATGATTTTAAAAGTAGTTAATATGAATATTATTATGATTTCATTATTATGAATGATACGTATATGGAGATTAGAGGCAAGAGTATTTACGGAGGTTATAAATGAAATAAACTTATGTAGTTTGAAGAATACGGCGTTATTTTTATTGGTTCATCAATTTTGACATTTTTTTTTACTACAAATTTTGGTTGTAACTTTCTATTCTCTTGAAGAACATTTTGCCTCATACGCAAACGAATGTAATAAACAATCGCGTATATACGATAAAATCTCCACCGCGGGACCGCACATGGTTTAACCATTTTCGTTTTTTTTCACTTCAAACGTCTCACGATAAGCACTAAGAATTATAGAAATTCAATATAATATAAAAGTAGGGAATTTATTTATCGTACTGGTATGACACCATATAAGGCACTCGCTGCTTTTAGTGATTTTAGGTTAGATAATTGTTTAAAAATAGTGAAAAATAGGTTGCACGTTTTCATCCCTACACCACATCCTTACCTACGTACATCCCTAGATTGCAGCGCCACCACACCACGGCCATATCAAACATTTAATACGCGGACAATAAGAGAACCACGCCGTCCTATAGAAAACTGGTTACGTTTCAAGACCTGTATGTAAGACCGTGACCAAAATTCATCTACACCCAACAAATCAAGTTTCATATTTCTACCATGACCAAATACTACCCCTTAAAGTAGTTCGGCCGTTCTATGACTAGTCAAGTTAGCAACTAATTTATATTGATGAAATTCAAGTCTAAATTATTAATATAATTAACAAACACTTACATTGAAACTATTTCTATCACGTGGATGAAATAAAATGCTTTTAAAAAATCGTAAAAGATAAAATTTATACTTCAACTTGACTAGTTAAGTGATTGACTCCGAATGTTCGGATAAAGTCGGGTCGCTGCTCCCTTCACCCCCCGCAATGCCGGTAGAGGTGCACATAACCTAGCAGCTACAATTTGTGTTGTGCGAAAGAAATTTATCGTATAATGGCACCGAGAAACAAAAATGATCAATTCATTCGAAAAAGCGAATTTATTCGACGAATGAAAGCACGCGAGTCAATCTTAGAAATGAAATTTAAAAAAGAAGACAAACTCGATCAAAAAGTGAAAACAAACGTAAACAACGCTGACCGAAGACATGAATATTTCTTATAATTAAAAAATTAATATTTCAAAATATTATGCATTACAATTTATTTGTAAAACTTAATTTATTCATGAAACAAGAAAAAATACAAATAAATTTTTATCACTTTTAAAGATTCTCGAGAAGAATTTGAAATTCCCGCCATTACCGACTTTGTCCGAAGCTTCAATCAGCTGTTACCAGCATTGCAACGTAATGTCTGCCATCCCCTTCGCTACGCATTGTACATTCTCTAGCGCATTGAGAAAACGGGGCACGAAATACGACACGTGGAATTCTACTTTATCCTGAATGACTAAAATAATCTTTTTTTACGATTTAATTTTTTTCAATCAATCGATAAACAAATAAAATAGAAACCAATAAAAATTGGTAGCGGTCATAATTTTATCAATTATTGTAACTTTAACAGTTATTTCATAATTTTAACATTAAATTCAATCTCACTGAAACAACTGATCGGTCATCTAAATTACAAAATAAAAGAACTTAAGATCGTGCGAATCGATAAAAGACACGAAAACACAACGTAACAAATATTAAAATTGAAATTTAATAAAAAATAATGATTCGCTCCTTGTCAATATACATTTTTTTTCTTTAATTTCTGAGATTCATTTTTTTGACGCAACTATAGATAAACTGATAGGGAAGTCCTCGCACTCGATGTTGTTATTATTACAAAATTTGCACATGAATGAGTATTTATAAAATTTTGGTAATTCGTGAAAAATAGTATCGAGGCAAGGACCAGTTTATCGAGGAAACGCAACGCAAAGCAAAGCACCTAACGCACGGTCCTAAAGCCATGGGGTTGTCGGCTAGCGAAGACGGACAATCAGTAAATCTACTTCATAGTGGATAGTTTGACACAGTTCCGAGCTCGATACAGTTTCTGTATCACTTTGAAGTCGCGGCGCAGGCAAGATTCCATGCAGATAAGTCGGAGTTGCAAACGCTGCACGCTAAGCAATGCACGCAACGCGTATAACCGCAGCTATGTACAGCATTACGAATAGTTTTTACTAGTCAAATGCTAACTAATAGGACGCGAGCAACCGACCACGCGTGCACGAACGCGGGCACACTCGATTCTCTATGAAACGGTGGTACAGGTTTTGTCACTACAATTGTTTCTGTTACTCGACGTATTGGCTTATCCATTTGCGCAAAAACGGTTTTCTGGGGAAAAAACCTAGGGAAGAGTAGGCAAAGAAGAAAATGGGGATATTTTTTTTCGTTTATGTTAATTTTCGTATTCAATCGGTCGTACAATCAAATAACGAATTTTTTCTCTCGCGTCTGTATAAAGTTAAATTTTTGGTGAATAAAAACCCAAGTTCATTCTCGAAAAAAAGACCAGCGGAAATATAACTTTCTTTGTGATAATGAATCGCGATTACGATTTTCTGCGATACGGTGAAGTGATAACAAAAGTTAAAAGTGAAATGATAAATTCCAAACATGGGAGGACGAAAAAACATTGAAAGAAAAGTGTTTTGAAAATATGTGGAAAGTTCTTTATGATCAGAACCATGGAGCAGGATAAGAGAATCGTAGAGGCAGAGGAAGAGCGAAAGGATCGTGGAGGAAGACGGAGAGGGAGAGGATCGTCGAGGAAAACGGAGGTCGCAAGGATCGCGGGAGAAAAAGGTAGGAAGAAGATCGAGGACCGTTCCTGTAACCGTGAGTAACTACACCAACGATTTTTTTTTAAATATGAGTGCGCGAAATATGAAAAATGATTTTCATGTTACAAATGTAGACATTCTGCTGATTGAATGATCAAAACACGTGAACGTCAGGATGACGTTTGGATATTTCATGGAAGTATTTTTTTCAAATAATGAACCGTTAGATATAATATTTTCATATTATTTATTTTCATGATACAGTCGTTGCGATTTATAGATTTACGAATAGAATGTGCTGCAGATCAGAGTTGATATGAGGTAGTTGTGCAATCAAATTTTGGTTGAAATGTTTCTGGTAAAGATGTAAATGTGTCTTTACTCGACTGTCAACAAAGTTGAGAATCTCTGTCGTCGTATCTTTTTTCTTTATCGAAGAAAACGACCGTAGCCACATATGTGTTTACATATTTGGAACTAGACTCAGATGTTAGTTCAATTTTTTGGGCACATTCTACTTGGACGCTGACAGCGATAGCGTTAATAACGCTAATGCCTGTTTTCTCCAACGTTAATCTGAGTTTAAACTCGGTTCATTCTATCTCGAAAACTATATGAAAAAAATTGAACTAAGTTTGAACTGCGTCGGAGAAAACGGCTATAAGCCCTATACCAAAGCACGTAATCGCAGTAAAAAAATGAAGTGGGGCAGAATCGTCCAGGTTTTCGATCTTTACTTTTAAAAACTATCTTTAATGTTCGATTCCAAAAAGATAATGCTGTGCCTAAAAGAAAATTTCAGGATGATTGATATCATGACAACCGTGATATCTCAACATCGATTTTTTGATATCGCAACAAAAAAAAAAAAATTATTCTAAAATAAAGATTTTAACAGAAAATGTCAAGAAAGTGACTTTTTCCTATTATTTCCATATGTTTCGGGAAAAAATAATGGCCGTTTTTTCCGACGCAGTTCAAACTCAGTTCAATTTTTTTTATATAGTTTCGAGATAGGATGAACCGAGTTTAAGAGGATGGATCAGTCGGTATGTCGCAACCGTGAGTGCGAGAGAGATAGCTGCAAATTTCGAAATCGAAATTCTTTGAGACAGTTTGACCGATTAAAAAAAGGCTCTGTCAGTAGATTTTTGCCATCGTTCTGCGTAGGCTGACAGAGCCTTTTTTTAATCGATCAAACTGTGTCAAAGAATTTCGATTTCGAAAATTTCAAGTGAGGTTCGTCGACTGATCCATGCTCTTAAACTTAGATTAACGTTGGAGAAAACGGGCATAAGGTATGCAGTTAGGTTACTTTTTCAAAAATCGATGCTACACATTTTTTTAGCATAAACTGCTTGAATTAAATTATAGTCACCATTATTGAAATTCCGTCGGGGGGAGCTGACTTTTTGCATAAAAACCATAAGTTATGGGATTTTGAAGTTTTTGGAAAAATGTGATAAAATAGGGTATGTTTGAACATTTTGGAGTTCACATTAAGATAGGTGGACACATACACACGCACACGCACGCACGCGCGCGCCCATCCTACAATTCCGTACACATATCAAAAGTGTTTCGCGCCCATCTAACGACTCCGCAAACACATCGAAAGTGTTCTGAACCCACCAAACGATTCCGCACATACATCGAAAGATGTTCCGGACACACATGCGCGATGTATGAGCGGAATCGTCGGGGAGGTTTCGAATATCTTTGTCTTAACACGGCCCTCTTATTCCGGTTTAGTTATATCAATATAGATATATAAAATGCATATCTGTCGATATATATAAATATACCCGTCTGTATATACAAAACCGGAATAAGAGGGCTGTGTAAACGTAGTCAATAATAACTCCAGAAAGATGGATCTGAAATACTTGGCTCACAACATATTTTGTAAAGAATTTTGTTATATCCGAAGAAATTTCTTTCAAGTTTAATGAAATAATTTCTATCGAACTTCTTTTTCGCTCATTTTATCCTTATGAATAATGGAAAATGTTTAATTTAGCTGAATAATATAATTTCGAGCTCTTATGAGACGTGTGATAGGAAAAAATCGAAAACCATGTATAGTGTCTTTTATCTCGCTGCTAATGGGTCCTAATGAACCTTCTATAGACAACGTTGTATGCGCAGCTTTTATTTACAGTACGCGTTGTCAACAACGACCACATGTGCTAGAAAAAGTAATTGTTTCCTTTCGTTCCTGTTATTACGCGTGTTTCAACCGCCGGTATCAGGATACCGATTAAAAAATGGTCTATCGGGAGTAAACATACACTCCCGTCCAAAAGTTTGGGTTCACTAGTTGAAATTTTTACCCACACTAAAAGTTTGATAGTTCCGTCAAAAATCAACGGAATCAAATTTAATAAACGTCATTTTGAAGGGAATAAGTTGAGCTTCAATTTGCCACCTCTTAAATTTGTTTACAATTTTTTTTTCAGCTGGCACGTGCTTTAGAACAGAGCCGTTTTTTGAGACATTTTTGGGCTTTGTAAACCGGCTGCCAATGTAGTAGACATTTTTTTTTGCTACTTTTCTCTATGACAGCTTTGAAGGGGATAGAAAAAGCTTCATTTTTGTTTTTTAAAAAATATCGTACGATTTTTTTTCGCACGGTTATCTTAATTTCAGCAAAAAATGAGGAGTTTCAGAAATTGTGGCGTATTTCGAAAATTTTCGGAGTTTCGAGAAAATGTCAAGAGGGTACAAGTTGTGTCGATTTATAAAAAACTTGTTCTAATTATTTTAAATTTCGTTTTTGAAATTTTTATTTTTAATTTTTTTGGTCAGGTCTCGACTGATAGTAACTCGAGAAATACGGGGATTGGGATAAAATTTTAGTAGGG
This sequence comes from Venturia canescens, assembly GCF_019457755.1. NCBI lineage: Eukaryota > Metazoa > Arthropoda > Insecta > Hymenoptera > Ichneumonidae > Venturia > Venturia canescens. Next base: position 37,973,969 of record NC_057421.1, read on the forward strand.
AGGAAAGTTTCAATTTGAAATTTTGAACTCACTGAAATTTTTTTCAAATTTTATTGTTGATTTTTTCAAAACAAGTGAGGTACTTTTTTAGATTTCATCGCAATCCCCATATCATTTCGATAGAAAATATTATTCTCTCAGTCTCTTACCGTATTTACACCTGTTTTTTTATCGAAAATGCCGCCTTTGGCTTTGAGGACTGCGTTGATGAGTCGTGGCATTCGCTCGAACAATTTGGTAATTATGGCTCGGTCCAAACCGCCCAATCATCTTCAAGCTTTCGCCACAAATCGCTTGCAGAAAAAGGGCAGGTTGTTCTAACTTTTCGATCAAGCCCCTCCCACAGAAGCTCGATCGGTGTATCGTAGTTTTCAAAGCCAAAGGCGGCTTTTTCGATAAGAAACAGATGAAAATAAGGTAAGAGACAGAGAGAGAGAATAATATTTTCTATCGAAATGATATGGGGATTGCGATGAAATCTAAAAAAAAGTACCTCACTTGTTTTGAAAAAATCGACAAAAAAATTTGAAAAACGTCAGTGAGTTCAAAATTTCAAATTGAAACTTTCTTCCCTCTTAAGGTGATGGAGCAATCGCTATCTCGCCACCGTGAGTGCGAGAGAGATAGCTGTAATTTTCGAAATTGAATATGTTCGACACGGTTCGATCAAAAAAAAAAAGCCCCTGTCAGCGTATTTTTGTCATCTTTCCGCGTCTGCTGACAGAGCCTTTTTTTGATTAGTCAAACGACAGCGGAGAATTTTCATTTCGAAAATTCGAGGTGAGACTTTTGGACGGAAGTGTATGAATGGGAGTGTTATCTAACTGGCTTTTTATATTTTTTCCCCCCTTATTTAGGAACGTGTCAGGGTCATAACGCCGAGTATTAAATGGTTTTCATAATGAAGTATCGAAGAAAAAAATTGTGTCAATAAATGAGCTCTTCGATCCGAGATGGAAATGTTCGAAAAATATTTGCCAAGAGACTATTTTTTTTCGTGGCTCTTTGAAATCATCGCAATAAAAAGCCGAGTCTCGTGGGCTTTGACATTCAGTATCGCAAGAGCAGCAAGCACTAGTTTGAAACGAATCCTGACTCGAAACTCTCAAACTGAAATCGTTGTACAACCGCATCGATAATTAAAATGGCATCACGTCTCGTTCTGGTCTTTGGTCTCCTGCTGGTTTTTGGAATCGTTGGAGCTAATTCGGCAGTAAGTTAACAGAATTTGCGAATAACTATAAATATTAGGGCGATTCAAAAAAAATTTTTTTTTTGTTTTCCATTGCAAACAGGCTTAAAAGTTTCTTTTTGGTGTAAAAAGACTCCAGTTAAAATTTGAGCCCTTAATATTAATATTTAGATAGTCCCCATCGCTCTTTTCTATTTTCCATAAGAATAACACTGGAAATTTCTTTTTTGCACATTCTGATACTTACAGCAAGCCCATCGTGCGTCATATAAAAAATGTCTTCACTTATTCTTGTAGAAAATTGCACGCTCTACAAAAAAGGTCTCTTATGATTTTTCGTTAAACTTAATAGTTTCAAATTTATTAGAGGTGAAAGTTCAATCTATCGCAAATTTGACCATTTTCAGTACATTATAGCGGATTTCATGGTTTTATTGGAAAAGATTGGCGAAAAATTTGTGTTAATCTTAAATTTAGTCTGTTAGAGAATATTTGTTCATATTTTCTTGGCCAGCGAAACTCTAAGAAAAAAAATTAAAAATAACTTTCAGTATTTGATGAAAATCATATTTCAAAAAAACAATACACACTGAGGAACACCAATATCTATTTTTACAAGAATCAACAAACTAAACTATTTCATGGACAACTCCACCGAGTAGAAAAGTAGTTATATTACCGATATAGGGTCTAAAAGTTTTTTTTTTTTATCGGTACATTGATATGTATGAGACAACTCGATTGCTCAACTATAATTTTGAAAATTGATTTTAACCATAAAAGTTTTTAAAACATGTACGGAGACTATAATAAAACAAGAATAATTAAATACAGTACTTTACTTAACAAAATTTTTTTTACATAAAAAATTTTATAAATTTCTACTAATAAATTTTTTTAAACTATTCGATTTTTTTTGGATTACTGTAAAAAATTCTTCATGAACGTTTTCTAAGAGACCGAGTTCAAGGACCATAAAGTTTTTGCTGTAATGTACTGAAAACGGTTAAATTTGCGATAAATTGAACTTTGAACTCTAATAACTTTTAAACTATTAGGTTTAACAAAAAATCATAAGAGACCTTTTTTGTAGAACGTGCGATTTTCTACAAGAATAAGTGAAGACATTTTTTATATGAGATACGATGGGCTTGCAGTAAGTATCAGAATGTGCAAAAAAGAAATTTCCAATGTTATTCTTATGGAAAATAGAAAAGTGCGATGAGGACTATCTAAATATTAATATTAAGGGCTCAAATTTTAACTGGAGTCTTTTTACACCAACAAGAAACTTTTAAGCCTGTTTGCAATCGAAAACAAAAAAAATTTTTTTTTGAATCGCTCTAATAAATATTCTATGAAAAAGTTGCATGTTCTCACTATTTCGATATTATGTCAATTAAATTGACTTCTTTTTCTGAACTCATCCTCCTCAGAAAAATAAAAAATTTTCCATCCGCTTCTCCTGTACTTTTTGTTAGTAAAAACTTCACTGGAAATTGGTAATTATCACAGAAGTATTTACGTAATAACAAAAACCTTTTGCAGCCGATCGATGAAGTAGTTTCGGATGACTCCTTGGAGCTAGTTCCGTACCCATACTCGTTGGAAAATGTTGTTGTCAGTGCCGATACAACGGTGCAAAGATTAAAAAAAAGAGATGCCCCACGTCAAGGGGATATCAAAGATTGGTTTGCGCAAAGGCAGCAGCCACTTCAGCATCCGCAACCACATGTGCTAGTACAACAGGGTCTACAACAGTTTGTGGCACAACAGCAGCCCCAAGGACTGCGGAATCCAGGACGGAGAGCACCTGGTCGTGCCTAATACTCATTCATTTGAAACAAAATTTACATTTGCTGATTCTCAAATGAATTCATTTAACAACTTCCTTCTGTTTCTGGACTGGATTCAAAGTGGAGAACTTTTTTTTTTGTCATTTGTTGTAATTTTTAAGCCAATTGCAGCACTAGAATCTGAAGGGCGATCACTGGAATATCAGCAAAAAATAATCAATTAGCGGAGTAGTAAAATTTAATATTAAACACTGTACAAAAGAGCGTGCTCGCAGTCCTATAAGTTTGTATAATGAAAAAGGTTAGAATTAGAGTCACTCTTTCGACAACGCACAATTAATTGATAGACCTCATTAAATAAAATTTACTAAATAAATAAAAAATTGCTCTACTTAAACTTTATCATCTTTATTTCGAAAACTACTTCCCATTATTCAATAGCGATGTTGAAAAGTGTGGAAATATTCGTTTGATAGAGATTTACCTTTTATAGTTTGTTCATTTACGATACAAACTGCATTGTCGTAAACTTGCAATCAATCTTTACGAACGCTCACGAGGAATTGCAAAAAACCGTGTTACGATAGAGTTTGCATCGTTGACCCGAAAAAATTCGCAAGAAAAATTGCGTTAAGTGAAAAACATTGAAAAATTAATGTTTATCAAGTGGTTGAGAAAATTTTCCATGCTCCGTTGAATATATATTTATTTTTTTCGAAATACCAAGGATGTTGGTCTATCTATTTTTCAGTTTCTCGCACGCGAGCATCTGATAAAAACCACCATCTCAAAAAAGTCAAAAATTCAAAATTAGGTGGCCAAGTTTCGAACGTAGCCCAAATTGTGGAAATAATAAGATAGGAGCGACGACTGTGGTGGATTCAAGTACTATTCGAAGAGCACCTTTTTTAAAACACGATTCTAGGAACTTTCCATATATTCGTTCGATCACGTAAATTTCAAGGATGACTTTACTCTCCGTCGTTTTCCAAATAAAGCACTTGCTACGTGTGCCATATTCTTTATTAAGCATTAGTGGTAGTAGTATGTGCGGTCAGGTAAATAAGAAAATGAGTGTTCAAGAAACTGTCGAAGATTTAACCCAGGAGTGCATTCAACTGCGACGTAATCTTCTCGCAATCAGCGATCGTAAAGAGCGAGAAAAAATTGTTTTAAATCACATTAAAGAACGTGCGCGTGCTGATATACGAGTGAGCGACTTTCAAAAAGGTTACTATGAGTTTACATTTTTCATTTCATTATTTTGTGTATGTCTAACGTCATCCTCGCGTGACTTATAATTCCCATCAGAGACCCTCTATATAAGATTGACAATTCGATAGGTAAATTTCATTCTATTAATATCCCACTCCTTTTTCCCTCATTTTAATACCTATACATAAAGTAACAGTTGAATTACTATAGTTTTACTGTACTCAATTATCCATTCGTATTTAACCTCTTTCTCCTTAATAAGGATATAATATCTCATTGCTAAATTAAAAAAAAAAATTTTTAATCATAAATGAGAAATCATCTTAGGTTCTGATAGTTTTTAGTAGAATTTTTAGCACAAGTGCAGTGTATATTAGTTAGGAAATTTGTTTTTTTGTGATAAGAAATCAAAGGTTTTATTTTCATCATCAAAGATAATACCTTTCAAGCTTATTTAGAAAAATGTTTTTTTTTCTTTTCATACCAATCATTGAATCATAGGTACAGAAGTGGTTGTTTATTGAGAAAAATGTCTTCAGTTTCTGAAACTGACAAAAATGAGCCCAAACAGGAAGCTGAAAAAATGGTGTTTGAAACACCAGATGAACCAAACAACCAGGAAACTACAGAAGAGAGTTTTAGTGCTGACAAAAAGGCTAAATATCAAGAACTCTGCAATATTGAAAAAGAATTAGATGCTGAAATTGAAAAAATGAAAGCTCAGTTGGAAGCTGGTCCTTCGATGAAAGAGACAATGAATCTGTTACATGAATACAATGAAATCAAAGATGCCGCTCAGAAAGTTTTGGGCGCTATTGCTAATATGCAGGGCGTCACAATAGCCAGTCTTCACAAGGAATACAACTTGCCAATCGACGAACATTGATCATCAATCATTATTCATACATTTGTTGTCTCAATATTCTGTTCATTTATTGAATAAATTATATTTATTAAATGTTTTGTTTCTTCACTTCTGTCATTACCATCATTTTGAAATTTACAATGTTTATCCCTGGATCATAAATTTATTAGAACAACGTTCTCTTAATTATTTTTTAAATTAATTTAAAAATTTTGGAAAACTTCAATAGAAAATCAAGGAAACATTGAATTGAAATTTCTGTAAATATTTTATGAGCACCCACTGCAGAATCTGATGACATTCAATGTATTTTCGATTATTGTTAGACTCACGAAATTTATCAAAAATCCTGTGGAATTGCACCCAATTTTCCCTCACATAAAACTCTTTATTAATTTGTCAGGTTTAGAATGGTTCAACGTATCAAAAGGATTGTCAATGACAGCGGATCTTGCTGGAAAGATAATTATACTTGACTTCTTCACTTACTGTTGCATTAATTGTATGCACATATTACCGGATTTGGATGCATTGGAAAAGAAATATCCTCCTGAGGATGGATTGGTGGTTGTAAGTACAAGTTATTATCTATGAGAAATTTTAATCTCTAAAGAATGATAAGAAGTGAGAAAATATTGATAAAGAATCAAAAAGACTTTACAGAAACAGAATCGCCAATTTTTAATTAATACAGGTCGGAGTACACAGTGCAAAATTCTCCAATGAGAGAAACTCGAAGAAAATTTTATCAGCTGTCCAGAGATACAATATCAATCACCCAGTGGTGAACGATGCTAAACTCTCGATGTGGCGAGATATTGGGATCGTTTGTTGGCCTAGTCTCGTTATTTTAGGTACGTTCGAAAAAAATCAGAAAATTCTGATAACACTACAGAACGAATTGAAGAAATTATTGATAAGCCCCAAATCTTAAATAATAAGTGTTCATTGAACAATAAGTTTCATTTGGTAATAATGTTGGAAATTTCAAAGAATCCTTCATGCCAATAATGTGATTTTATGAATATTTCAGTACTGAGAAATTTGCAGAAAATATTTCGTAAATATCAGCGATCTTAAAGGCATTATAAACATTGATATGACATAATAAAATACGATAACGAATTTATCGAGAAGTTACACGTGAATTGTTTTCAAAGTATGTTCTCAAAACAGTCAAATGATTCTCTTTTCATCGTTTGATATGAATAATAATGAATCTATCCTTATGATTAATTTTTAACATTTTGAAAATTCAAAAACAATGGATAAATCGTTTTGTATTAAGATGAAAATCACGTTGATTCAATAATTCATGGATTCATAATGTAACAAGAAATTTGTGCGATGATTAGTGGTGAAACATTTTGATTGAATATCATGTCAATGACTATTTTCAATCATCATTAAAAATAAAAACGTCATTTCCAAAATGACGTAACACTTTATTAAAAACGATCCAAACGTGCGGAAAAATCTAATTGAGAAAATTTCATTTTCAGGTCCTAAGGGTCAACCTCTTTTCGTATTAGTTGGTGAAGGGCATCGAGAGGAAATGTTCACATACGTGGGAGTTGCCCTCGCATATTTCAATTCACTAAAAGAAATATCCGATCACGAGATTCCATTGAAGCCAGCACAACACTTGTTACCGTTGTCCAAAGACGTTATTCTTTTTCCTGGCAAAGTACAGACTTTCGAATCACAAAATAATGAACGAGTGATCGTTTCCGACACAGGAAATAATAGGATTCTTGTAATGAAACCCGATGGCACAGTTGAGCACGTAATTGGAGGCTATGCTCCCGATTTCAAGGATGGAAATTTTAAGGATGCAAGGTTCAACGGACCACAAGGTGTCTGCGTTTTAAGCGACATTGTTTTTGTCGCAGATAATGAGAATCATGCTATTCGCAAGGTATAAATACTTTTATAAATGCTGTCGACAGAGTAGATTGTTAAATCCTGAAAATACCAAAAAAACACGTTTCCGTGGATTTTCATTCGAACGCAGATTGATATTATTCGAGACGGAGACGTGACTCTACGTAATTATCAAGCAAATACACTGTAAGCGAATATTTTGCTCTACAGGAATGTCGTCCTATGAATATTTCACGCTCTCTAGAATTTGCAAATTCAGAAATTAATAGAGCCCTACGGTCGTTATGGTCTTTGTGCGTTTGAACTGAAAAACGAACCTAATTTTTTTCCTTTTTTAAAAATTAACCGTGCTTTTAAAGCACAATTCATATATTGTTTTTCACAGCCATAATTTTGCAAAGAAAATCCGAGCATCTGTTGAATCGAGTAATAAATAAATATCCCATATTCAGAAATTCTCAACGATTCCTGGCAGTTTTCTAAATTTGAAACGTATCAGTGGCCACCCTATCAAATCGGAATGTCGAAATAAAAAAATTATTTTCTTTCCTCTTCATCCTTTTTGCTGTACGCAAGCCCCTCAATAAAACCTAAAGCGATTAGACGATACGAAAGTAAAGAAAATTAAAAAATTTGTAGATTGATCTGGAAAAAAAAGTCGTTAGTACAATTGCTGGAACAGGTTCTCAGGCACAGGATTACGTCGGTGGCAAAATTGGGACAGAACAAGCATTGTCGTCCCCTTGGGACGTAGCAATTTATCATTACAAACAGGACGATCGTGAAGTACCGGTACTTCTAATCGCTATTGCGGGTACTCATCAAATTTGGGCTTTCTTTTTGGAAGACACAGTTTGGTGGAAAAAAAAGTATGGAAACTAATTTTCAAATTTCAATATTGCCAACGAAGTTTTTGTAATATTTTAATTGCAATTTTGCTTTATCATTCTGTTTTAAGAGTTTACAAGGCTGGAACGTGCGTTGCGATTGTAGGAAATGGAAGGGAGGAAAATCGCAACAACGCTTATCCACACGCCGCCAGTCTCGCTCAGCCCTCGGGACTCGCGGTCGCCCAAGAAATAAAAGCAGTATTTTTCGCCGACAGTGAAAGTAGTACGGTCAGGAGAGTTCACATGGAAGATGGGAAAGTTAGCGCGGTCGCTGGAGCTGATAGGAATCCAGCGGTATTTAGTGATCATTCATTGGAGCAGCTCGAGCACCGATCAGTAAACGGCAATTCAAACGAGTTAACGAATTTTTGCTGTTGTAGAATTTGCATAATTACGGCGACATTGATGGGCATCAATACAACGCCAAACTTCAGCATCCTTTGGGACTAACATGGGACAAAAAAGAAAAAGTTTTGTACGTCGCTGACACGTACAATCATAAAATTAAAAAAGTTACCCCCGAAGGAAACTGCACGACAGTTTATGGTGCTGGAAAACCGACGGAAAATCATGTTGTAAGTCACTAACGATATCTCCATATGACGAAGGCTAAAAATAGATAAAGTTAAACGAGAGAGGAGAAAAAACTCCAATCCTGTGTATCGCTTTCGAAATTTCTGAAATCGTTGATCGTCACTTGATGTACGTGAATATCAATCGGAAAAGAATTGAACGATAAAAAAAAACTCAATAATTTGATCATTCTATTAAACGTAACGAAATGGAAACTTGAAGATTTGTTAAAAGTTCTCCCACTACTGACAGCCTGAATAATCATCAGCTCGTCGATAAAATTAATAATCGAAAAATTTCAGTTTGACGAACCAAGCGGCTTAGCGATATCGTCTAATGGAGATGTTCTATTTATTGCTGACACCAACAACCACTGTATCAAGGCTATTGATAAAAGGGATGATCACACCATCAGAACCGTGAGCTGCCAGTTCATTTTTCATATAAAAGCAGTGAAAATCGAAAACAAAATATGAATTTTATGATCCGTTGAATTTTCAGTTATCAATTAAATTACCAAAAGACACTGGTCGTCCGGCGGACAAAACTTTCAACTTTGAAAATTCACTGAACAAAGATGGTGGCGAATTGACAATTTCGTTTGACGCTATATTCGAAGAAGATCTTAAATTCACACCAGAGGCACCACAAAAATGGTCCCTCGTTTTGCCATCGGACGAGTGGACGACTGAAAAATCGTCCGGAAGCTTTACAACGCCGATAAACGTAAAAATCCCAAAGGGTGAGGGAGTCAAAGAACTTAAAATAATTCTCGATCTAGTAGTTTGTAAAACGGACGAGTGCATACCAAAAAAATTCGCAATCATATTCGCCATCAACCAGAAATCCGATGCGCCCACTGTTGTTCGCGAATCGAAGAAACTCGAGGTCAAATGACACTCTAAAAAATTAATAAAAACAATCGAGTCGACGAAAAAGAAGAAATAATAATCGCTAAAATTATTACAGAATTTATATGAAATGCAGATATTTATCCAAAGGCAAAAATGACATTTTTCCTGATAGAAACCTTTCGTCATGCACTCAAACTTCCTAGTGACTCAATCATTCTTTTCTCCATTGCTTCTGATGAGATTTTCATTCCCCCCTTTACGTCGATTGCAATAAAAAAAATCATGATTACCAATGAAATATGATTCAAAGTGATCATAACTTTTAACGTAACACTGAAATCTCGTGCGTCGATTCTAATGAAGCCTGAAAATGAGGATCACTTTGAATTTATTTTTTAAGCCCGAGATTCAATTAATCAAAATCCTTTTGTGTCGATTCTTTGTTTAATGCACTGTTGACATGACTTCTTAAAGATTTCGGATGAGCTCCATGCTAAATATTTTGTATTTTCTTGCAACGAAACAAGTTTAAAGGTATTTCGAGCAATTGTATTTACTGCCGTACGCTGAACGTTAATCATTGTTTTATTATAATTCCGTGCAATTTTAAATAATGCTTCCCATTATCACTCGTGACAAAACCGTGGTTTTTTTCACTTTTTTATTACACATACACAATAGAATACGACGAATATATAAATAAATGAAAGGGTGATCCTAAGGATCGCGTGCAAGTGTCTTCGACAATCGTGTCTTCTAAATAAAGATTTTTATTCAAGTTGAACATGATAAATCACAAGTCCATTATTCTATCTCCTTATGTGATTTTTGAATGATTTTTTAATATTATTTTAACCAGGACACGAAAGCGAAGGAATTCATAAGAAAAATCGATAATTCGAGTCCAATATTGGATATCGTTGAGAAATATTTTCAACATCCGTCAAAGTCACTTGACCCGAATAAGAGAAATGGGCAAAATTATTGACAAAGCCCAAGAGGCGCCAGGCTCGAGAATCAGTGAAAAAAGTGTGATTTTTCCTTCCGTAAAAAAGGGATGAAAATGTTGAGCGTGTTTCAAGTTTTTTCTGAAGAATTTCGAACGGCAGACTGTGAGAAAAATAGTTTAAAAAACTCCTTTCACTGGATCGGTATAATGCGCTCTCTACCAATTACTAATTTAATCGTGAGCTCTCGAATTGTCATCTCATTTAAATCCCACTTTATTCGGGCGCAGACAGGAAAATAAAGAAAAAAATAAACACAAGCAAACGGCGGAGAGGGAGAAAAGAGGCGCGAGAAGTTGACTCAGTACTCTTCACCGGCCTCGCCCTCGCCCTCAACCGAGTCCAGACCCACTTCTTCGTAGTCTTTTTCCAAAGCAGCCAAGTCCTCGCGGGCTTCCGAAAATTCTCCTTCTTCCATTCCCTCCCCAACGTACCAGTGAACGAAAGCGCGTTTCGAATACATGACGTCAAATTTGTGATTCAATCTCGCCCAGGCTTCGGCTATCGCTGTTGTGTTCGCCAACATGCAAATCGCACGTTGTACTTTTGCCAAATCTCCGCCAGGCACCACCGTGGGGGGCTGATAATTAATACCAACCTGAAACAGCGATAACGAGGAATAAAATCGTTTCAAACACTTCCGAAACGGAAATTGACTTTGATCAGGAACTAACGAAGTGGAATTAGTTTTTCCAGATACATTTCTCGTTAATCACTCGACGGGAAACTAGAGGTTTCTCGTGGAATCGTCGAATTGGAAAATAGGCATTAGGGCTTGAAGAAAAAGTGAAAAAAATGAGAATTTCCATTCACTTGGCTCAGCCCTTCCTGTGAAAAATTCTAGCACAATTATTTGTTGACGACCCAAACTTCGCTTCGAAGTATCATTGAACTCTTGCTTTACTGAATCAGCAATGCTAGTGGGAGAATTAAAAAAGTTCGTGAAGTCTGAGCGCCTTAAAGCCAAATTCGTGAACAATTTTGATCCCTCAATACAAATTAGAGTGAATTTCTCGTCCGATTGTATAATTTTCTGTTAGAAAAGTACGAATAACGATCGAACAATTTCGTAATATAAGTTCAACGAAATGGATCAATGACACAGTGTGCATTCGCTCGACCAAAGCTCAATCCATGAGAACATGCACTGTTGAATGAGAATTCGTAGCAAAAAGCCTCGATCCTACCATCGGAAAGTTTACGAAGCATGACCGAGTCCTCGAGGTTCAACTCTCGATAGATATTTCCTGGGAAAATTCATAGATCGAACGAAAGAACCGTGTTCAAGACGTTCCGGGCTCGTCGGAGCGTCTCGAAGCACCGCAAGTGGCAAAGAGAGCCACGAGGTTCCGGGTAATATCTCTAAATTCTAAGCGATAATAAACGTCCAATGAAACTTTCAACATTTCGTGAAAAATGAAATACGAAAGTTTGCTGAAGCATGAAAAATTGAAAATAAACAAATATAAATGAACAACGAGAAATGAAGAAGAAGAGGAAAGCGAAGGGAAAGCGTTCGAGGGACGAAGCGTACCTTGAATCCAGTCGGACACCAATCGACGAATTGTATAGTTCGTTTCGTTTTTATTGTAGCGATCGATGCGTTAACGTCTTTGGGTACGACGTCGCCTCTGTAGAGCATGCAACACGCCATATATTTTCCGTGGCGTGGATCACATTTGACCATTTGATTAGCCGGCTCGAAGCACGAGTTGGTCAATTCGGCGACGGTTAGTTGTTCGTGATAAGCTTTTTCGGCCGATATAACGGGAGCGTAGGTTGCAAGGGGGAAATGAATTCGTGGATATGGGACGAGATTGGTTTGAAATTCGGTGAGATCGACGTTGAGAGCACCGTCGAATCTTAACGACGCGGTTATCGAAGAAACAATTTGTCCGATGAGTCTATTGAGGTTTGTATAGGTTGGCCTTTCGATGTCGAGATTGCGACGACAAATGTCGTAAATTGCTTCGTTGTCAACCATAAAAGCAGCGTCCGAATGTTCCAGGGTTGTGTGGGTCGTCAACAAAGAGTTGAAAGGCTCAACAATCGCAGTACAAATCTGTGGCGATGGATATATCGCGAATTCGAGCTTTGATTTTTTTCCATAATCGACCGAAAGACGCTCCATCAATAACGAAGTAAATCCTGAACCGGTACCACCACCGAACGCATGAAATATCAAAAAACCCTGAAGACCGCTACATTGATCGGCCAATTTGCGCAAACGATCCAGTACCAGATCGGCTATTTCTTTTCCTACCGTGTAATGACCACGAGCATAATTATTCGCAGCATCCTCTTTACCGGTTATCAACTGCTCGGGATGAAAGAGCTGACGATAAGTTCCGGTTCGAACTTCATCTGGAAATTTCGAAAAATGTTTTTTTTTTTTTATTTTTTTAAATTTATTTACAGTTTTTTCAAGTTGGTTATTTATCGTTTACATTTTTGTTTAATAACCAGAGTTCTTGTTTGTATCTTGTTAAATTCTATTTCGTGATTCATTTGAATTTCAAAATCTTTCAAATTCGCAAGGTCCCAGAAGTGCGGATATTTCAATTCATGGCTGCAATTTTGGAACTGAGAGACTCAGAAAAAAAGAGGAAAAACATTGAGCGATTTTAAGATGATGGATCAGTCGGTAATTACACATCGAATTTTTTAAATTGAAACTCTTTGACATCGTTCGTCCGATTAAATTTTTATTTTTTCGATCAAAGGAACGATGTGGAAAAATTTCCTTTTCAAAATTTGCAGCTATCTCTCTCGCACTCACGGTTGTGATTACCGACTGATCCATCATCTTAAGGACCTTGATAGAAGGCCAAAAAAATTGATTGCTTTCGGGAATGTTTTTGGGATGGACGGAAATAACTCACCATAGCGAACTTTTCGATGTAGTTTCAAGGATATTTAAAAAGTACAAAAACATTTTTTTAATGTGAGAAATACTTGTTTGTACATGGTTTATCCGCCAAGTCCGATTGTCAAAGTTTCTCAGCTGTACACAATGTGGAGGTCGTAATTATTGCCTCCATAAAAAATTCTTTATTTTTTTTTCCATTTTCATATATTTTCCTTCCATATGAACCTATAAAAACCCGAAAAAATTGCCAAATTCTACATTTTTAGTGAGTTAAAAAAAACGCTTCTAAAAAAGAAAAATATCATTTCAACGTGCTGTAAATATAGAATTTGGCAATTTTTTCGGGTTTTTATAGGTTCATATGGAAGGAAAATATATGAAAATGGAAAAAGAGTTTGGAATTTTTGTTGCACACAGTAATTACGATCCCCACATTGTACGCAGCTGAGAAACTTCGACGATCAGACTGTGCGCTTAAAGCATGTACAAATTAGTATTTTTCACATTAAAAAAATTTTTGTACTCTTGAAATATCCTTGATATACTACACCGAAAAGTTCGCTATCGTGAGTTGTTTCCGTCTATTCAAAAACATTCCCGAAAACAATCGATTTTTTTAACTTTCTAAAGCAGGACCCCCTTAAGAGGATGGATCAGTCGGTATATCGCAACCGTGAGTGCGAGAGAGATAGCTGCAAATTTCGAAATCGAAATTCTTTGACACAGTTTGACAGATTAAAAAAAGGTTCTGTCAGTCGATTTTTGCCATCGTTCTGCGTAGGCTGACAGAGTCTTTTTTAAATCGGTCAAACCGTGTCAGAGAATTTCAATTTAAAAAATTCCAAGTGAGGTTAGTCGACTGATCCATACTCTTAAGCTGATCAATTGATCAATCGATTTTTTTCCCGAGAAATTCGTAAGCTCAAAAATTATCTTTACACGGGAAAATGGTCAAAAGAAAAATTCAGTTGGGAGCACTGATATCGAGCCATTATTTTTTTTAACTACGAAAAAATTATTTTTACCGACAACAGTTGGTTCCAGGTCCATAAAAACGGCTCTGGGTACATGTTTTCCAGCTCCAGTTTCGCTGAAAAATGTATTGAAACTGTCGTCACCGCCACCGACGGTTTTGTCAGAAGGCATTTGACCATCGGGCTGAATGCCATGCTCCAGGCAGTACAATTCCCAGCATGCATTGCCGATTTGTACACCCCCCTGACCAACGTGAACCGAAAGACACTCGCGCTACAAAAAAAAAAATCGTCAAATGTCGGAGACGATTATGCCATTTCTATTTTTTTTTTTTTTAATTAACTTTAAAATTAACGTCTTATAATTTGGATATGAACAGATCGATTACGAACTCACCATATTTTCTAAGATTGGGAAACTTTCGAATTAAACGAAATTGAAAAATCGTGCGTTATGACCGTCTGCGATTATCCGTATGTGCGATTGACTACGAAAACAAACGAACTTTGTTTATAATGATAAACGATGACGACGAGAGAAGGTTGATTTCAAAGAAGACTAGACACAGCAATGATTCGTCATTTTATCGATCGATTCTGTTTCTACAAACACTTTGTACCCATAAATCGTACTTATTTTTTAAAAATTATCCGATCGCTTTCATTTTTATTTAGAAAATATATTTAAAGGTAAAAAAGCATTCTTTTCTCTTAAATTTCATTTTTTTCGTTTTCATTGTCTTATCTTTGTTTCCATGCGTTTACGTTATAAAATTATTTCTTCTCCTTCACATTGCTATGGGAACTCGACGTCTTGGTTGGAATGTTGGAAGGATATTCCTTTCCAGTGCGTGATGCAGTGGCCCTCACTTCCCGTATCGATGTTGTGCAGGCCCTGTGGTCACAGGGCTTCCTCACGTAAACCACGTTTTCAGATCTCGGTGCCGTTAAAGCAGGATGGAAGAGCAAATTCTTTATCTAAAATATTCAATCGAAAAACTCAGTTTTGAAGAGTATTTTTTAAAATCTCAGCAATTACTATCGATAAATGTGGAGCCACGTGAGTGTAATTAATCTTCCATCATTTCTTTTGATAATCCCAGTTTTCTCGAAACAAGAAGGAACGAAAATGAACTAAGAATTGAAAAAAAAAAACGAAAATAAAATCAAAATATTTATTTCCGATCTTGGCCCGAACTTTTATAACAAAAAAACTTTGCGTGCCTTGGTCTCTGGTCCATAGTTAAAATTCGCACTGGATAATCGCCAAACGGTCGATTTCTGTTGAGAAAAAAGTTGAAATTAAGAACTCTCGATGTATTGTTGGCGAAAAAATGGGCAAAAATAGTCACCACTGGTTCATCCGTTGATTTCTTCGTATTCGAATGTTTCTTATAAATCTCAAGGAGTCTTTGATCTTTCGAAAATTCCTGCTTCTTGGATTTTAGTGTCGCGAGGGAAGGATGCACTTTATCGAGGCTCGTTAAGTCTTCTCTCGATGAAACGGAGCTCCCTTCGTCCCATTTGGAAGAGAAACCGGCCGAACTCGAGTTTTCCACGTTTCTCGAACTCAATATTACGAAACTTTTTTCCTCAGGAATAATTTCCGACGCTTTTGATACCTCTTCGTTCGTCTCAGATCCCGATGAAATAAAAATTTTTAAGTGTTTTTCCGAATCCGATCTCACGTTATTATCGTCTGTTGATTCTGACTCAGATTCAGGTTTAGTGGATCGAGGTTTCTCGAGGTCGTCGAGTTCCGATATTCCGACCTTTGATGCTAATGGTGGCTCTTCGTGGTGCGTCGACCTACTTCTTCCTAGTCCGACATCTGATATTCCGTTGGCCGAATATTTTGAATCTCCATTCGCAGGGGACACTGAAATCATTTTCTCTGTAGATGTGCCCCGAGAAGTCAACGGAGTTTTGTCATTAAAAACGTTTTTCAATTTCTTCTTCGCATCTGTTTTCACAGTCGAAGACTCACGATCTTTTATTTTTCCATCAGCTTCGATGACCGATTGACGATTTTGGATGGAATGGGATCGAGAGAAGTTGGCAGGTTGCGCATTTTCTGAAGTATTTGTAGCGAAATATCCGGTTTTTGCTTCCCCTGATGAGTGTTTATTGTCGACGAGTAATTCGACCAAGTTATCCGGTTTCTCGTCTTTGAGTTCCTTTTTCCCACTCAATTCTTCATCAATTGTTGGTGATTCTAAGTTCAATTTATCTCTGGATACATGACTGTGTTCATCGATCGTTGGACCTACGAATTCAACGGAATTTCCGGTTTCCCGATTGCCCGGAAGTCCGCGCTCAGATTCGATTGTCATTCGTTCGCGATTTTTCTGCGACAAATTTTCTGGTAAAAGTTTCATGTCGAGCGTACGAAATTCGTTCACTTCCGGTAGCCTCACTCTCGAGACTTTCTCGCTCGGTTTTAACTCAGTTGAGGAATCTACAATCGAATACGTAATCCATAAACCGTAATAAAACAAACACGTGATGTGTGAGCGGATTTAATGGAGTAGACACAATGAAGAAAAAATCTCTAGGATCTCGTGAAATAACGATATTTTGTCATCGTCGTGATTAAATAAGTGGATCAAAACATGTTTTATTCTTACCAAGTTTTTTTTTACTGAACGATTTTTCTGCAGAACTTTTTTTAAGGTGTTTATCCATGTCCACTGTGCTCATCGATGGGTCGTCATCACGCTTACGATTTTCTTTAAGGGGGCGTCCTGCTTTGAAAAATAAAAAAAAAACGATTGGTTTCGGGAATGTTTTTGGATAGACGGAAATAACTCACGATAGCGAACTTTTTGGTATAATTTCGAGGATATTTCAAAAGTACAAAAACATTTTTTTAATGAGAGAAATACTTGTTTGTACATGGTTTATGCGCAAAGTCTGATTGTCAAAGTTTCTCAGCTGCGTACAATGTGGAAATCGTAATTATTGTGTGCAACAAAAATTCTTAATTCTTGTTCCATTTTCATACATTTTTCTTCCATACGAACCTATAAAAACCCGGAAAAATTGCGAAATTCTATACTTTTAGTGAGTTTGAAAAAAAAAACGTTTCTGAAGAAGAATATCACTTCAACGTGCTGTAAATATAGATTTTCGCAATTTTTTCTCGTTTTTATAGTTTTAAATGGAAGAAAAATATATGAAAATAGAAAAAAAAATTGGAATTTTCGTTGCAGATAATAATTCCGAGATCTCCACATTGTACGCGACTGAGAAACTTGGACAATCAGACTTGGCGGATAAACCATGTACAAACAAGTATTTCTCACATTAAAAAAATGTTTTTGTACTTTTGAAATATGAAACTATACCGAAAAGTTCGCTGTGGTGAGTTATTTCCGTCTATTCTAAAAACATCCCCGAAAAAAATCGATTTTTTGACTTTCCAAAGCAGGACCCTCTTAATATCTTGCTTTGAGTTTATATTAGACATTAATTCCTTTGGTTTGTCATCGATTCGAGTAGAGTTGCCATCAGTACCGTCACTTTTTTCATTGGTCGTCGATTTTCCAAAGTCATTTCTAATACTTCTTGATTCAATGTTTGTTTGGCTTCGTCCAACGAGTTCGTTCGTTTGGCTCTCGTCTTTTGTCCGATATTCCGGCTCCCCCATTTTTAACGTTTGTATCGATTTCATCGATTTTTTATCGTTTCGAAATTTTATTAAAGATTTTTCAGCATTAAGGTCCTCCGGAATGTCAGCACGAGCATTTGAAGCCGAATTCACGTGCATTTCTGAGCTGCTGTCACAATTATTTGGTTAATTATTCTCGAAATTTCATGCCTCTGAATTTTTCTCCTGGAAGATCTTTCACCGACCCTAAAATACTTGCCTCCATTCGAATCTTTCGCACTGATTTTTATACATTTCGCCACTCCTCGACTCTCCATATTCTCCCTGCTCGTAGCCCGAGGAGCAGAGGATGCAACGACAAGGTTCACCAATGAGTACGGTTCCGTCGCATATGCATACTTTCGGGCTGGAAAATATTTGTTTAGTAATAAAATTGATTCCGAAGTAATCATAATATTGTAAAAAACGAGGTTTCAGTTATTACATCGAAACGGTTCCGTCATTAAGTCCGAAGCTGGATGCATCTTTTTCGTTTCTTCCAGCCAGAAAATCGGGATCTTTTGCGAAAGTCGTAAGTCTAATAATAAATAAATGAAAATCCTTATCGAATGCATCACGAACGTCGAAAAAGAATGCTCAATATTTAGCGAACCTTTTCCACCAGCGGTCCGGCGAATCCTGTGACATTGGGAGATTGTAAGGTAAATTTGGCGGATTTTCGGCCCAGTTTTCGTTCAACTCCGCTCGATACCCAGTCGGTTCGGACCAACTCTTACGACATTTTTCCAGAATCCACGAATATTCTTCTGCCGACGGGATTCTCAGCACCTGGAACCATCGCGTGTAGATTAAATTTTAGCACGATTCAGAGACGACCAAAAGCATTAGGGGAGAGTTGTAAAATCACAAAATGTATTGCATCATTAATAAAAAGTATAAATGCTACTCGTGAATATCTTCTCATAATAAAAGTTGTAGAAAACGAATGAATTTTCCAAAATTTCTAACAATTTCATGTAATTCAAGTGGCGATTCCAGATTTGTAATTCCACTAATGATTAAGGAGGGTGGATCGCAACGATACAATGTTGCCATGCTAAACCATGTTAAAAATATTAAAAATTTCATAAAATTTGGTAAATGTATTCTTTAAAAAGATATAAGCCAATATAAATTTTTTAGATTTTTCTACCACATAGCTCTCGAGTAATTGAACAGTAAAGTTCACGTGTATAAGCATAGAGTTTTACATCTCGTGCATAAGAACTTCAATTTAACGCTCAATTATGCGATAACCATGTGATAAAAAAATTTGAAAAAAATTGTATTTGTATACTTGATGCCAAAGAATATTATCACGAAATTTGATCAAATTATGATTGTTAAATTGCAATAGGTATTCATAACCGTTTTCATTCTATTCGGAGAAACAGTGTGCGTTGGTAAAAAAATCTCTTTTTTTTTCGAATCGATTGTCACCTCTTTGGAGTCATCGTAAGACGTGATACGCTGCGTTTTTGGATAAAAGACACCGTCTCCCGTGTCGTAACAGCCAGCCGGAAGAACTTTGGCAGTTGGTCGTGCGGTTTTCAGTGTTCGCCCACCAGGTTTCAAGCCCTTCTTCATACTCTCGTGGAACCTTCGAGAATATGTGGACGAAATTCGTACCGCTTTGTCAAGAGTCTTGGAATCGATAATATTTACAAGTAAAGAATGCAACGAAACCTGATCGACGCAAAAAACAACGATCGAAAACGAATCCGGGATTTTTTTTTTAATTTACTTCAATGAATTTAATGAAACAATAAAATTGTTCTAAATGCTTCGTCACATTCATTTCAATTCATTCGAGTTTCATGCGATTGTGACAAGTTGTATTTAAGTTTTATTAAAAATCGTCAACCATATATTTTCTGATATTTTCCCAAGAATATCCAGAAGAGTAAATTCCTATTCACCGGGCACTTTTATTTGGAAAAAAGGTTTCTTTCCTCAATCGAAAAAAGTCGTTAAATTTCTATGAATTATTTATCCCACAATTCGAGGTTGGGGAATGTCGGCAGTTGAATAACATATCGCGCGCGTGAAAATTTCTTCGAGCTCTTCTTTTCTGTTGCATGACCTATTAAAAACCGACACGTTTCGTCGTCGCGTAAGCCTGCGTGTTCAGGGGGCCTCATACGATCCAAGTTTCTCGTTCCTACAGCACATTAACTTTTCATTATGTTCTCGGTGGTTTTGAGGTGAGAAAGTCACCTCCCCTTTCAATTGTGGTTCCTCGGGCATCCTTAATTACAACATTACATTGTTCAACAGTAACGCCGCACCGAATCTTCGTAAAACTCTCGTA
Organism: Venturia canescens; assembly: GCF_019457755.1. NCBI lineage: Eukaryota > Metazoa > Arthropoda > Insecta > Hymenoptera > Ichneumonidae > Venturia > Venturia canescens. The sequence continues at coordinate 37,994,048 of NC_057421.1, forward strand.
CCCGCATCGACATACCTCACCCTCCAGGTTATAACGACAGTTTATGATCGAATAAGGAACGACAAAGGTATGTGTTAAAAATATCGTAAAGAAATAAAGAAAAAATATGTCAGCTTATAATATTCTTCGAAATGCTATAGTTGATTAATTATTAAAGAAACAAATTTTCGAAAACAATTGGAAACGCTATCGCTCCGTTAAAGAGTCTCTGGCAGCAACTCGTCATAACATAAATGTACTTGTCTCTGATTGGTAGTCAGTCTTTTCATTAATGTATTAGCAAAGCCCACGAAATAAATCCATATACCAAAAGAAAGACATGTATAATATCATGCATTTCATCAATAAACAAAATCAGATTATGGTTAAAATAGTTCGACCGTTCTGTGACTAGTCAAGTTCACAACTATACTTTATGTTGATTGAATTCAAGTCTAAATTATTAATAAAACTAATAAACACTTACATTGAGAATATTTTTATCACAAGAATTTAATAAAATGCTTCGAGAATATCATAAAAGATCAAATTTATACTTTAACGAGACTAGTTAATGATTGAGTCGGTACCGGTGACACTTTAAATACATTAACATATAGGGAACATTTTTTAAAGTTCAATCAGCTGTTACCAGCACTCCAACGTAATGACTGACATCCGCTTTCGACAGATCAAAATTATTTTCATGTTTTCTTTCTTGAAAGCCTCGTAAGGTAATGTTTTTTTAAAGAAATCGAATCTGTGATAAATTTTCTTCACGATATAACTTTTCCGAAGTTTGAACACCGCGTACAATTTTTTCACAAGTAATATTATTGTGAGTTCTTCCATAGGGTGTCGTGTTAAAAACTCAAAATTGCAAATGAAATAATTGAAAATTTTTCCCTGTAAGAGGCCCCGGAACTGTACTTATCGTCATCAGGGGACTTTAAACTATCATTTAGGACAAAAAAGTGGACCTTCACCGTACTTTATCGAACGGCCGAATTACTTTAAGATGATACATAAAGTGATGGTGCTGCTACTTATCAACAATACTGGAGTGAAATCTGGAATGGAATCAAAAGTAAGTATTATCATCAAATCAATTCTTGTATGGTTATTTCCACCTTATGAAATTTCATCATCGTCTAACGATCTTTGGTTCCGCATTTTAGAATTTAAACCGATTTTAATAAATTTGTCAATTTATCAACTGTTCATCAATCATATCGATATCCTTCATAAATGAAAGCTGTATATAATTTCTCATCACTTCATTATTCCTGAAATGTCTATACTGCAAATTAACCAATAAAATTATCTTATCCATGATTTTCTTTTTTCATGAACTTGGTTTTTTATTTACGAAATATTGGCTAAGGTACGATCATGTCTCTAACAGTATGAATGCCGCTTACTTCATTTAGTTTCGATGATATATATTTTTTTCTTATTGCTGAATGAGAACATTTTCTATTGTCGAATGACAACGAACGTGTTTTGGGGTAATTGAGATATGAAGCACTATTTATTGGTTCTTCAGACGCGGAGTTCTGGCTCAAAAAAATTTGAAATCACCTTGAACGATTGACCAGCAGTTTAAGTTTAAATCAAATTTTTAAGTTTAAGAAAAAACCATGGAAATCGACGAGGAAGAAATGAATTATGGCTCGGAAATGGCGAATGAAAGCAGCGAGGGCAGGACTCACGATACTCAAATTTTGTATTCTCAGCAAAGCATACATTTCAGCTGTTGATTAATGCTCATTGCATTTTCGTTAAATGAATGATGATTTTAAGCATATGTCGCGTAACAGCGATAGCGAATGGAGAGAGAGTCGTTTTCACTTTCTCGTGAATTGCGAAGAAATTTCATGCGAGGATAATTTTTTATTTTTCTCATCGACGATAATATATTCAGGAAGCCAAGGACAGGGACATTAGCGTTACAGGACGTATGCTGCTTGTTGTACATGCATAATGTAATAACTGCAGGCGAAAGCATCCTCTCGTGAGACTTTCGATCCCTGCTCACTTGCCGCGATCAATTAGATACTCTCGTTTGTCTGGCTTTGCAGGCGGAAGTCTTTTGCACCGCGTGAAATATCGGTTCGTGTGAAAATTCGAAAGGAGCGTCTATTTTCATAGCGATTCTCAGGTCGAATGGGGTGCGGTCGCACTTATATTGGGAAATGTCATTTAAATGAGAGATTGAAAAAGTGAATAACGGAGCCTCCTTAATCGCTATGCGAACGTCAAAAAAGTATTCACTGACAATTGGTCTTGTGAGATTTTCTGTTTATGAAAAAAAGACGATTTTTTTTTTCGAAAAAAAGAGATGAAAAAAATCGACATTTTGTTGCCCAAAAAAGCAATTTGTTTACATTCTAAATACCTTCTGTCTGGAAATTTGCAATATTCCCCATTTATATCTTCGTAATTGAGATCATCTGGAAATTGATATTTGTATTCTTTGAGCTCGCCCCGAATATGGACGACGTCAAGACGTCGATTTCCGGTCCAATAGAAGGAGCCCTGACCGTGAAACATTCCATCTCTGATTTCACCTTCGTAAATTGTGCCTGTAAGAAGAGCGTTTTTTAAACTTTGAAAATAGTACATTTTTCTCCACTCGATTAAGGTAGTTCGCCATTTTGTTTCTTCTTGACTCGGGCCACTCTTGTCATAGCCTTCTGTCTTTTTATTAGTAATTTTTTCTTGATCCATTTCCCTTAGTGTTTTCCCTTCGCGCTCTCTAATGCCAGTTTTTACACAAAAAGCTATAGTATTTTTACCAGGGACGAATGAAATTTGGTGTTCACCCAGTACTGGATCCCCGTTCAATTAATAGCTTGTAATATCATTCGCCAAAAGATAAGTTGAACAAATTTATTTACAATTTCGAATGAATAACTCTGACATTAATTTAAAGTGATTATATCTCTAATTAGGGAGTAGAAATCGATCCAATTTGGACACCCATAAAATACGATCCTACGGGCATGATCTACCTTAATAATTGAGTTCTCTGTAAAACCATATTTGGCGATAGGTTGATCGATTTCTTATAGTTTAAATGTATTTTTCTTTGCACTAGAATATCGTGGCTATTTAAAAATGGCATAAGGTCAAACGGACTGCATCGTAATGTTGATTCAACGATCTATATTCAAGTCGAGAGTGACTGAAACCAGAACAACGAGGCGTCTAAACGCCGGTTCTACGCCGTCACATATCGACACTAATCGCAACTCGCATCCTTAATTTTTTTTCTTCTTTACGATGACCGAGATGCACCTTCGTTACTTGGCAAGTGTGCTTCGACGTTAATCATCGTTTCTTGTTCAACTAGGTCGAATCCGAAAGCACACAAACTTCTGTCGATTGGCTCGCCTAAAATTACCGAGTAATTTCTCATCACGGATATCGCCCCAAAAGTTTTCGTCACACGTGAAAATCAAGTGGGATTCTCTGACACGTTTTTCTTCCTGCCTTTCGTGGGTGGATAAACGATATCCGATTTCGTCGCAAGAATTTCTCGGTGAAGAGATCAATGAACGAACGAGATTCGATCACAGTTTATGATTCCCGGATATGCTGCGGACGTGTGGAGATCGAGAGAACGGAAGATCGGAACGATCGATGAGAATCGAACGTGGGTGAATTGAAATCGAATGGTAGGTGGAAAGTGTCTTTGTTTATAACTTCTGTTTTTCAAGCCTCAATGATCGGTGCATTTGTTGAGTGATGCGGGTCAGTCGAACTAACGAACGACTTTAAGAATCTTTTTCCCGATCATATAATCCTCGATTCTTCCAAAACATTATCGATTTCGTGTTCTATATTAGCCTGAACTAAAAATTACATTAAAAAAAAAAAAAACGAATACTCATAAAACTACAAATAACGAAAATTTCCTCTCATCGTTCACGTGCGACGAAAATAATGCTTCATCACAAATAGGTCACAATGGCAGGATGTGAAAAAAAATGGTGTATACTTGTTTGTCAAGACGTCATTTTTTCTTGACTATAAATAAAAGAGGTCTCGAGACAAAAAACTGAATAAAAACCCGTTAAATTCTGAAATTGCTTCGGGATATATATCGAGCATACAGCAACGTGTTTCGAGAGGTTTAAACTATTGCGTTTTACGGGCATATGTGTGTGGGCCCCTTCGAAATCTGGGCAACGTACAGTCTCTCAGGTGGGTTCAGCCGAAGCATAAGTAAAAGAAAGAAATAGGGAGGAAAGAGAGGGGAAGGGAGAGAGAAAAGATCATGCTGCTGTAACGGTAAGGAGGAACGTGCGAAATTGCCCACGAGGTCGTTCCGCTCGCGTCGCGGAATCCCCGGCGTGTAAATTCCGCTTGCACCGCGCAGAGATCGCGCGGCGGCAGTGAGACCATTCGGGAATCAGATCTTCTTCTCTCTTTCTTTTTCTCAGTCCGTTTGTTTCTCTCTCCGTGTGTGCACATAATCCTTCAACTCTCTCGCTCTTTTGCAGTTTGCTTTTCTTTGACCCGGCGAGAGAACGCACGCAAGCTCGCGACATAATTCTCCGCAAAGCCGCGCGTGGCTAAGAAAAAGAATGAAAGAAAGGAAAAAAATGAAAAAAAAAAAAACAGAGAAAAGAGCGCGGATAAGTGATTGGTTTGAGCGCGTGTATAGCGGTAAATACGACACGGGTGACGCATCTAAAACAGCTATCGTGCACTGTAAGTGAACTCAACACGTATCACGTAATATGGGACTTTGAGCAGGGACTCGAAAATTCATTCGTTTACACGTGTTTTCACACCGGTACTCGCACGCATAATCAAACACACGTTTTTGTAACGTTGTGTTTGTGCTGATTATTAGATCTTTCAGGCTTGAAAAGGGAGACCCAAAAATGTGGAAAATTGTACCTTAAGGAAGTTCATTTGGCAATCGAATTAACAAGAAATTTTGATAAAAAAAATTTCAATACAGTAATGAAGAGTAAATAAATGTTCTGGAAAAATTTTGAGGATACTTTGTTTGGGAGAAAACAAATTAAAATGGATTCTCTAAAAATCAATTTTTTTCAATTGCTTAAATCTATTCCTGATATATCTGAGAATATGTATCTACTATTGTAGAGGCTAATTCGAAATATTTTCAACGATACAGCACTAATAAACGTGGAGGGGTGTCGAGCAGGTAACGAGCGCTCGGGCAGCACTGGCGGGCGTGATTGCAATGCTTGTTGGCTTCAGATTTGTATTCTCTTTTATTTGAACTAAATAAACGATTCATGGAAGAAAATTTTTAAACGACTTTTTTAGAAAGTTGAAATGATTTAAAAAAAAAAAACGCATTTTTTCAAAGCTGGGAAAATGTTTAATTTTGCTATTTTGTGGGTTTTTCTTAGTTCATAGGGAAGAAAAATAGATGAAAATGAAAATTATATTTGGTTTTTGCTTCCTCATGGAGGAAGCTTTGTGACGATGAAAAATTTTCTTTTACAGCTTTCAATGTCAATGTCCTGCTCAAAATGTTCCAAAACATCGAAAAATCATATCTAGAAACAATGTCCGGATGTGTGCGTGTGTGCGTGTGCGTGTGTGCGCGTGTGAGTGTGTGCGTGCGTGTGCGTGTGCGTGTGCGTGTGCGTGTGCGTGCGTGCGTGTGTGCGTGCGTGCGTGTGTGCGTGTGTGCGTGCGTGCGTGCGTGTGTGCGTGTGTGCGTGCGTGCGTGCGTGCGTGCGTGCGTGTGTGTGTGTGTGTGTGTTATGGCACTGCAAAATTCAAACGCTCATAACTCGGAAACGGTTTGAGATACAGAGCTACCGTTTTGCACAGATGTTAATCTATACAAGCTCTTCACTCTCTGATAATTTTGTCAGAATTTGTAAAAAATTACGAATCTGACGACGTTTTAAAATTTTCATAAAAAGGGTGTCGAACGCTCTAACTTTCGAAAATTTAGAGATTTATTAATAATTTTTTTTTATAAATAGACTATTATAATAGGAAGGTTGGTATTGAATTTGGGGAATATCGGTTGAGCGGTTCAAATTTTATGACATTTTGAATTTTACGAAAATATGAGTCTTTCAAAAAATCGTCCGACCGCTTCAATTTTTGGAAATTTTATAAGATATTGTGTATAAGTCTGTACTTCCTCTATACTTTCCAGCAAAGTTGTCGGAATTTTCTTTAATTTCAATGTAAATAGAAAAATGATGAAAATTGAAAGTTGCAAACTGTTTTTTCTGATGGCTCGTCATTTAGTTTTTTTTTATGAATTTAAACAAAGAGATAAATTAAAGTTCGTAAAAGAAGGTAGAGAAAATACATTATTTCCTTGTATACAAAAAAATGCTGCAAATTAGAATTTGCAAATTGCTTCCTCAAGATGGTCAAGATGCACGATGCTCGAAGCTTCCTCTATGAGGAAGCCAAAATGAAAAATATGGCACCTCATAGAGTAAGCTTTGAGGATCGTGCATCTTGACCATCTTGAGGAAGCAATTTGCAAATTTTTTTATTTCAGACGGAAAATACGAGTTCCATCTTTCCCGTGGATTGTACATGGTGCTACACAAATGTACATGAAAATCGGTTGCATTTGAATATTTTTCTCTTTGAAAATTTTTTTTACAATGTTCAAATATCTAATAAAATAATCTGAAAAGTTCGCTAGACTCACTTGTTTTTTCCTGTCCTCAAATAATTCCTCTATAAACATCTTTTTTAGACCTACTAAAGCAGGATCCGCCCTTAAAACGGTCTCTTACGGGTTTCACTAATTTTCCCGTCTCTATATATGAAATTTGCAGACATTGACAAACAGTTCTTGTAGAAACTTCCATAAGAGATAGAAAAAATACTCATGAAGTTCGCAATTAATGACTTTTTTCTCGAAAAAAGGTGATTATTGAAAGGTTAACTCATATGTTACTTTCACGATGGCAAAGTTGCAAACGCATGCTTTTTGAAAGCGGAGACTACGTTTTCCGATCGACGCAACTCACACTAAGGGACTTCCAATAAAATATGAAAGACGGGTGAAAAAATATTGATGTAATTGAGAAGAAAAACTTGGTTTTTTAGACGTTTCTGCCATGTTTTAAGGATTTATAAGCACTAGGCTCCATTTCAGATGGCACTCTAATCTTTTTGATATTATAGTCCAAGCTTAAAACTTAATCTCTATGAAATTTCAAGATCTCTTAACGACTCTGTTTAATCGAAATATTTTTAATCAAAAGAACACAATTTTATGTGTCATATATAGCCACAGTGACTTCGATGCCTGTATAATTCAAAATTTGTTGTATTTTTATATCAGATGTTAATCATAAAAAACATCTATTATATGCATCGAACCCTGAGGATTTTAACGGTTTGTTAAAAAAAAGGGTCAAGGGACATCTGAATTATAAATATAAAGTTAAAGACGACAAATGCTCACGGAACCTCAGGATTTCGTGACCCCGTGAAGTTGGGGCAACGTCGCACAACCTATAAATGTAAACATTTGTACAATGCTCTGTGGAACTTTTTTGTCGTTATGGTGAGCTCTAACCTCTGCTGTCAACTGACTACGTCTGATGTTGTCAGACGTAAACTTTTCACACTGCACTACCGAGTCGTGTTAATAACTCTGCATAAAATCCTATTCGTAATTAAATGAATTTAAATATTATTTACCATTAAGAAATCATTACAAGATTTCTTAATAACATTGTGCTATATATGATTGCCCGTGGTAATTTCTTTGAAAAAATATGGTCAAAAACTGTCCATTGACCAACCGCTTTTACATCCTTAAGAGTATGGATCAGTCGACTAACCTCATCTTGGAATTTTTGAAATTGAAATTCTCTGACACGGTTTAACCGATTAAAAAAAGGCTCTGTCAGCCTACGCAGAACTATGGCAAAAATCGACTGACAGAGCCTTTTCTTAATCTGTCAAACTGTGTCAAAGAATTTCGATTTCGAAATTTGCAGCTATCTCTCTCGCACTCACGTTTGCGATATACCGACTGATCCATCCTCTTAATGATGCCAAACGTTTGAACACTGATTATGAGATGAATATATACGCGTGAAAAATTTTGTCAATAACAGCTGTACAGACAGTACAGGTCACGAGGTCGCGGTGTTGCCAAATTCATTGGACCGACTACGCTAGTCACAACGATCGAAATTTTGAAGGGAATCAAATTATCATATAAAATTTGGGAACTGACAGTAATAAGTGGTGCAGGGCTTCGACGATCTCCCTAGTCAAACAGCCCCGAGCTAAGAAAATTAGTTTCTGAACGGGGAAGCAGTTTTTTGAGTTTCCAATCGCCCGCACCAGATTAAATAGTGTAAATACATAGCCGCTGGTATCTGCGAGGTTTTTCATAGTTTATCTTGGTTCTTGTGACAGGCCTGTAAGCGATATTTTGAGTTTCGCATGGAAATAAGGAATTTGGAATCGAAGTGATAGGATAAGCTCGTAAAAATCCAAAAGATTATACGCAATAATAGAGTATTGAAATGCATATGAAAATTCTTAGAATTATTTCTATTAAGAGTCACCAACGGAAACGACTTTCATTGGCCACGAAATGAATAGCGAATTTTATCATTAAGCACAGCATATTTCGTATGTTTTAAACTTTTTAAAAATTAAAAAATATTTAATAAATTTATAATTTTTTATAAATAATTTACTATAAATTTTTGTAGATTATAAATTAAATATAAATTTATAAATAATTTAATATTTATAAATAATAAATATATTAATTTTTATAAATGGTTTATAAATTTTCATAATTTCTAAACTATAAATAAAAATCATTAAGATGGGAGGCTTCGTTGTTAGTTTCAATTAAAATTCGCCATTAACAAGAGACGTAATTCACGAATTGATGAAGTGCGACGATTGCACTCGTAAGCATGCACAAGCAAGAGTCTTTCCACCCTCTCACACACTCCAATACGACGCTTGACCAATCAAGAGACCCGGTAGATTTGTAATTTCAGTACGAAAAAGTGTACATGAATTTCGACTTGAAATTATAAATATGAAATCACGAAATTTCATAACGAACACTCACGAAATATATTTTACAGGCTCGCAGATGGAATTGGCACAATTTTTATCCGATTGTACGGCGTGGATTACGCCTCTTTGTATCTCACTCAGTATTCGGAGTAGACGCGCGCACGTGTATGTAGAGCAATACCGGAATGGCACGACAATGTGTGCGTCGCCGGTATTGCCGGTGGTCAATTAGCGCGTTCAGCGTACGTGTACGAAACTTCCGAGGCTGTGAAAGAACACGTGTCGCATTTCGAATATGCGGGGGTGTATTAGTCGCGGAGCCGTTGTCATCATTGCATGCATAAGTCCGTGATGAGGATCCGCAACGTTCGAATATAAAATCTGCTCGCGTTGGCACACAAATAGTGCGTCGTCGTTGTCAGACGGTTAATTAATGATCGAAACATTTTTGCGAGTGTATGCGTGCGCACGACGTGAGGATGGATCACGCGCCCATCGATATACATAGACGCACAGAAATTCGTTCCATTTATTCATTTAATTAACGAATTTGATGGAATTCATTGGACCGCGAATGAGACCGAACTCTAGACACGTTCGAATGTATAACAAAACGTCAGTGCATCGTGTTTATAAACAATAACTTTTGTTAATTATTTCCTTTGCTTCTTGTACTTTTGGAAATGTGGGAACACGCTTTTTCATTCCCTTATGCAGTTTTGCAAAAATTCATTTCAATAAACCTTTTCAAAATTCAGAACTCATGTTCAGAACTCTACACGGAGATAATTAAACGGTAATATTTGACGTGAAATTCACTGTTAAATTTATCTGATGAATTTGACTGCAGGGACAAGTTAACGAAAAATATTTATTCCAGTAACCCACTGTTAAATTTTCAATGTTTTGCCGAATTTTCACTTTCATAATAGTCAATATTGCAGATAGTGAAATTTAAGGTACGTATACTTGAATTTACAAAACGTTCAGTGAATTTTACGGTGCGTCGCGGTAAAATGACTTTGCATTAACGCAGGTATCGATCACTCGTTTCCGAATTTCGGAGCACACTGAAACGGTGATTTATACACTTCAACAAAGGGCTGAGCATATTAGCAACAAGTATAAACGTTCGTACGGAAATTTTTACAGTACAGCGCGTAAAATTCACCGTGACGTCAAAATTTACTAAGTACTCCGATAAAAATTTCTACTGTGAACAATTAATATTATTTTTCATATAGGAAAATTCAATTTCTTTCCCACAATAAAATCATGAATTGCAGCTCGTCACCGCGCTATCGTTACTGGACGGTAATTTTTCAAATTAAATTTTCTCCGTGTATTACGGTGCGATAACGTGACGAGTTTTGAATCGAAAGGCTTTTCTGATATCGAAATATTTTTGACTCAAAATAGTAACCGTTTTTTTCCGTGGCACAAAATTGAAATTCCGATTCTTTGAGAAATTAGTATGATAAAAGTGTAAGTCGAGATCAGATCAAGGAAAAATTATTATTCAAGGAAGTCTGAAGGTTTTAACATTTTCGTGACGTAAAAATCAGCCAACCCCGGCCATAGATTCGATGCACGTCTCGCCTTTGAGGTATCAAAACTACCGAGCAAACACCAGTGAATAATTTTCGTAACTTTGAGATAAAAGTTATAGTTTACGTTGAAGTTGCAAAAATAATGCAAGTGCTACGTTTGTTTGGGATCTTTGTACCCGGTCTCAAGACAGTGCCACGTCTCCAGACGGCAACTAACATCATTAGCCAAGGATAATTCATGAGTTGAAGAGTTAATTCATAACTTCAGACTGCATCTGCTTCTTCCCTTACATGTTTATTCATATTCGTAAGGGAAAAGAAGAGTCGTAAATTTATAAAAATTACTTTGTATCCAAATTAGATGATGATGAGTTCAAAGAACTTTGAGCCTCGCCTAACGAACGCTCGATGCTGCGGTGACATTCCAATTTTACGTCGACGACACATTTTATAATGTAGGAAGATTTAAACAGCTTAATGGTACCGGATTTTCGATGTTCAGCGGAAGTGAAGATCCCGAAAATGTTTCATTTATTCAATACTGACCATTAGGCAGCACATATCTTCCAACCCCGGCCATTCCAAGAGCATCCCAAGTTCCCTCGTACGAACTTCCGGTTATGAAATGCACCTCTTGTGACTCCACAAGAGCTCCGACGAAACGATTCGTGTTTCGTTCCAACGACGAATCAGATGCTAATGCACCGTCGCCTTGTTCGACTGCCATCGGTGTCGAACCCAAATCTACTTCCTGTGACATCTGCAGAATTATGGAGATCATTATTGACTGCGATGATGATTGAATCCATTTTGGGGCATGATGTTATGGATTTAACGATGTATGGTACAAAAGTCTAAATAATTAGAAATTGATCAAATTTGGTAATGTTCTTCAACATCTAGTGCGAAAACAAAATTTCAAAAATTTCAAAATGTTCTTCTGCTTAGTTATGGAGTAATTACGCATTAAAACAGATTTCTTATGCCCGGAATGTATATACCTATATATGTGGAAACGCTATGCTTATACACGTGAACTTTAGTGATCAATTACTCGATAATTGTACAGAAGAAAAATCTTAAAAAAATTGTATTGTCAAATTTGGCACTAAAGAATATGTTCACCAAATTTTATTAAATTCTTATCATTTTGAAATTTTTCATGTTTTTAGCATGGTTTAACATGGCAACATTGTAAGCCTGTACCAAATATCCTTAAGCTGATTAGAATATTTGTGAAGAAAGAAGTTTCTATTCCTTTTTTTATGGAGAATATTTGTCAAAAAGAGAACATTTTTTTGCATTTTTCCAGGCAAATGGACAGCAACAGTGAAGGAGGAGAGACATTTTTTAAATGTACAAAACCATGAAAAATATTGACGAATGGAAATACGAATTTATTTCAAATGTGCTTTATCAAGGAATCTTCATCTCCTAGATTCAATAATTTCGATTAAAAAAAATATCAAGAGACTCGGTAGAGTCTCGGGACAAGTACATTGACAGCCCTGTCGTCTGCTGGCCCGAGGTATATATATTCTGAATGTGTTTGCTTCCAAATGTACGAGGAATGCAATCAGATCATGTGATTCGAGGCACTCGAATCCTCAAGCTTTTCATATTTGTTTTTTGCATGCATTCGAAAAATCAAGTCATGAAAAACTTGAGCAGTCAACAGCGTCTTTCCCCTTTGAACTTTCGACTAGCCGTAGTGCAAAAGGGCAGAAATTATGCCAGCTATTTACGCCTTGAGCCAAAAAAATGTTTTTCACTAAAAGAGTGTTTTATTGAGAATTGACAGAATCATTGCGGAGCCTTTTTTCTCAAACGGGATATAAATAAATGCAGAATGAATGTGCTGAGACAATATTTTCTGCATTATTTATGTCTTTTTTATATTCTCCATACAAAATTTGGTAATGAATGATTCACTGAACGTGACTGAACTTGTCAACTAAAGGATACTTTGAGAAAGAAATAATAGAAAAACGACTGACACTTGTTTTTTCTGACATCTCGGAATTTTCGTCGCCTAGAATTTTTGTCTGTCCTCCATAATGTGCCGTGCTGACCGAATTCTTGAGCACGTTGTTGAACTGAGAATATTCATCGGTTTGGTGTATTTCGACAGGTGAATTATCGGCCCCAGTTTCCAACGTTCCCGACACCGATTCAAGCATCCTCGTTTATTTATCCGCCGGTTTTCCGTTAAACTATCAAAGTAGGTGTAACACGCGTGAATGAACAACCTGAAATGAGAAAATTATAGAATCGAGAGAGGAAGCAGCAACGTGTCGGGCGACGATTTCAAAGGGTCTGTGGATAGCTGCAGCTTCTCTAGTTAGTGTGCACCAGTATAGGTGTCATTTCGTATTCTACTTTATCGTGCATTATTAAATGCTCGGCGCACGATAAGCCGATTAAGCTCGTGCTTCGAAGCGTTACAGTCGAGAATGCTATTTCGATCCGGTTTGTTAATTTTTTGTTTGAGCGCAGCGTTTGAAAAAAACGTTGCTAGGCCATACTTTCGATGCAGAAATATAAGTACAATTTTATCAAATCGATGCAACGACCAGAATACTCATAAAAATCAATGAATAAATCCTCCGCGTGCCGAGGGCATTGAAGAAAATGAAATGGACGGCGATCACCACGATGGGCGTCGCTGTTCGATACAAATATGCATGTGCACACTTATTTCTGACACTTTTCTTAAAATGGAAATGTTTGAAAGAGGTTTATATACTTCTGCATTAAAAATTGTCAAATGATCCTCAGTCAAATTGAAATATCGAGAAATTTCGATGTCGAAATGACGCATTAAAGCATCTCGAGCTCTCGTAATAAGCTTCTCGTTAAGGACGAACATGTTTTCGTGATTTTTAGGAAACAATTAGGAGGGAATAAAATTAATAACTGTCCGGTTGTTATGTTATCCGATCATAAATTGGAGTATTTTCGGACTTTTCGTGAAATAGTTTTTTTTCAATCAAATATTCACTGGTTTTGTCACCGAAGCATATAACTGCAAAGTTTCGATAGCAGAGATGCCAATTGACATGCAGCAAATAAGCAATTTTTCATCATAGAAAAGTTAGGTGTGATCGTGAGTTAGCCTAAAAATTCAAAACTTCAAGATAATTTGATGAAACATTTTTTTCAGTATATTGCCATTCGAATTTGAAAAATTTTCTTCCAAAAAAAACGTGAATTGTTAGTGTCACGCATGCTCGCGAGGTTGTTACGAGTAGAAACTCCCTCGTAGCTCTGATAATAATAGGACTTTGATCCTGGACTATTTCAGCTACTTTTTTAGAAAACTATCGAAGAAAATCGTCAACAGAAATGAATTTTTTCGATCCGCAGTCATCTGAGAATATAAGAAATAAAAACTAATCGTTTTTCTGTGAACCCGCTTGGCTCGATGACGTTCCAATCTTTAAGGTAGATCATACCCGAAGGATCGTATTTTATGAATGTCTAAATTGGATCGATTTTTACTCCCTAATTAAAAATACAATCACTTTAAATTAATATCAGAGTTATTAATTCGAAATCGTAAACAAATTTTTTCAACTTATCTCTTGGCGAATGAAATTACAAACCATTTATTTAAGGTAAGAGTTGCGCGACTCTATGGTCAAATGACTGTTTATTAATAATCGAAATAAAATAGGTTATAAGAAAGGTTTTCTGTATTGAATAAATCTTAGGGCAATTTAAACTGTATTCGTATAAATTTATACAAGATCATATTTAATAATTTATGATTAGAAATATCTTATGATTGCTTATTTGATTCGGTTTTTCAATATATATATATATATATATATATATAGGTTCTCACCTGACAGTTGACAGATACCTAGCTTCCAAACTCGCCGGCTATCACGAAAAGTATACATAATATATGTATACATTCTTGGACGTCCATGGCATATGCTGACACGTAACATTGCCAAGTATATCGAGCCACTTCATGGCAGTCGATCTCCTGCCATTTTCTGAGTTTTCATTGAGATTATTTTAAAAATTCTCTTCGAATGAGTCAATGGTCCCATATTTTTATGGTCACATTGGAATCTTTATAATATAATCTATGGGGAGCAATTGTAAATTGTAACATAAACTATATCTAATCGATAAGGAAATGAATTCTGCAATCATAGTGTTGGCGGGATGGTTTTCTCATAAGATGCAGTGTTATATTTCTATTGTTGGTTGTAAATTTCTTGATATAATCTTCGGTAACCTATATTAAATCCTTTAGCCATATGAAAGTTTATCACGTAAAAATTATGTAATTTAAAAATCACGAGTTCGTTTAATATCGATTGTCGCGCGACTCCTACCTTCATCACTGACTAAACCCAAAATTTAATTCGTCCCCGGCGAAAATACTATAGATTTTTATGTAAAAAATCGCATTAGAAAGCGTAAAGAGAAAACACAAAGGGAAATGGATCAAGAAAAAAGTATTAATAAAAAGACAGAAGGCCACGACAGGAATGGGCCAAGCTAAGAAGAAACAACATGCCGAAATAAGCAAATGTGAGGTTATAAGAGTGCTTGTTACCAATTTCGATCAATCTTTAACGTAATATATCTTTATTACTAGTAAGACTATCGTCTCGAATTTTTTTCCAAACCTTTATTACATACTTCATTGTTATCGTGTACTTTTTCATAAACTTCGTAAGAAGTGTTCAATCTTTATGTGGAAATGTGTATTTTTTTTTATACTTAAACAAGTTTATTTCGATAACCAATAAGACGAACCTTTTAAAATTTGATATGCGTGTCAGTCGACTAGCCATTTAAACTTTGTGTAAATTTCAAGACTTTCTTAAGAAAATCGTTCCGTGCATGAACTACCTTAAATTCACTGATTGCTTGCTCGACAAAATATTACACGACAAGAAATCCTTATATTCGCTAATCGTATTTTATATCAAATTTTATTGAGTGAGTAAACTGTGAGGAAGGATTGACTCAACAACAAAATAAAGTAACCGGCTTTTAGGATTAAAAGATGATCGTTTCCATGTCCTCAATTGCATAGACCTACAGCATCCTCAGAGCTAGCGTATGTGTCAGGTGTAAAATCCTGAGGTCTGCGGGGATGAACGTGGAAGAAGTGGTGAGCGTATTTCAACGATATTAAGGTCGTAGGGGTAGGGGTTATAAAAGACATCCGTTGGCCGTGAGGCTCTCAGTGCGAACGCGAGGTTTGAACTGCGAGGTACTAGTAACACTCGCTGTAGCATCTTCTTTGCCGGTTCCGAAGCTCCGGCGACAGTTTTTTTTTGGTTTTCTAATGATAATATAAAACCCGTTAAAAGCCTGCATACCATCATAAAATCGAGGAAAAATATGAGCTCGTTAAGTTGAAAAAGGAACAATTCACTTGACAGTCGAAGAAACGAGAACCAAGGAAAATTTAAAAACTGTGTGAGAGTGCAGTGACTTTTTTTGCCTCGTTTCATCATTAAAAGAGAAGGATTCTGCAGAGGTAGGATTCGCTTTTTATTTCCTATGATCCTCGCAGCTCACTCAATACCCCGATTTCTGACTTGCACTTTTAATTGTTAATTAATCATAAGACGGTGAATTCATTTATGATTGAATTGATAGTTTTTCATCCTCGATTATCCACAAATTAAACCATTCATTTTTCCCTCGTAGTCATGAACGAACCGTCCAAATACGCTACTCTGTTCCATCATTTTTACCAATGCGTGTACCATCACGAATCAAAGTATACCAACATTTTTATACATTTTCCAACGGTCGCGCAAACGAACCTTTGTTCATGTAATTCTCACAAATTTACCTCCGTATTTCAATTTGAATGCGAATTTTCCTCGAATAAAAGAAATCGATAACGAGACGAATTGGAGACGTAAAGAGAGGAAGAACAGAGGGAAAATGAGAGGGCGAGAGAGTTGGCGAAAAAAAACTACCCAAACCTGAATATCCTTCGTGTAAGGTTATTCCCAAATACATTACAGATGCGAATACAGACCCTTAAATCTGAACGGAGCAATCTAGAGTGTGATGCAATGAAAAAAATAAAACTTATAAGCTTTTTGTATCTGCTACGACGTTTTGGCAGGCAAACATAAATTTTGGACGTTCTCATATTCGTTGAGCTTTTAATTAGAAGAATCTTCGATTTCGATTTTAATTATCTCGAAAATAATGTTTTGTGATGGAGGTAAACACACGAATATGATCGAGAGAAAAATAATAAATTGGATCTGTTTATTAAAATCCTTTCATCTCCAGATTTGACCTGAAATACCGTGTATCCACATATATATCGATATGAAGGAGGAGAATTTGGCGAACTCGTGGCTCGAGGTCACGAGGATGTCACTTATTTTCGGTCACGAGAGTCCCCGCTACGACACATTCCAACTTTCCGATATCGAATCTTTGTGGACCTGAAGAAAATTACACGAGGAATGATTTGCCGGTATAGAAAAGAGTGGAGTATTTAATGAGCAATTTCAGAGTCCTGTAAGTGCTAAATACGCACATTAGTAAAGCATTGAAAGATCAAACAAAATGTCGTGATGGAAAAGCGCTTTTCGTTTTGTTAATAATCGTGTTCGAGGTAACACGAAAGTTGTGCACGATTTGTGTGCGTATGTGTGTGCACAGGTGTTGGGCACGCGGGATTGTGACGATCAAGAATACACACAGTGGTTCGTTTGTTACACAAACATCGTAAAAGCAATCGTCGATCGCGACTGAACGTCGCTGCATGCATTGCTAGGCGAGAAAAAAAGAGAGAAAGCCTTTCAAATGTATATTTGAAACATTTCCACGAGTCTCTTTAATTGCGACTAAAACCTACACGGAGATAACGAATATTGGTTTTGTATAGTCAGGAATATATTATTTTTCAAGAATTTCCAAAGTATTTAGCCACCGATTACAAACAGCATGGTATTTTTTGAATTTTCCTATTTTTCGACCCTTCAATTCTAAACAGCTTTATGTGCATAGCAAAAACTGATGCACGTGAGACCTATTTTCGTTTTGTTTTCGAGCGTTATTCATCGTGTCAGACTAACACTTATACTGATAAGTGGAAATGTATTGTAAATCACAAATTTTCTTTACAATACTTTACAATATAAACATTTGAATTGACTGAAAACATTTTTTACTATATGCTTATAGAGAAAGAGACTCTTGAGCCTTTTGAATAAAAGGTATGGGTATGGGTCTTTTTACCATGGTGGATAGAACAATTCTTATTATTGCTCTTCGAATTAATGCTGCAGTCCAGTACGCATGTGCTGTCCCCAAGATACTGTATTCCTAGTACTTTTCTCTAGAATTTTCGGCCTCGTTTTCTTCGTGTATTGCGAAAATTTCTATGAAGCTTTTCGTTGCATAGAAAAAAGTGGATTGGTAAAATCAATGGCGAGTTTCATTGTGACATTAAAAAATTCATATTTTCTCGACGATACCATTGATTGATTAATGTTTGTGAAGGCAGCAGGCGAAACAGGAATAAGCGAATTTAATGTGTTTGCGATTGAAAAAATTCTGTTATCATTGCTTCTCGAGTTTCGTTACTCTATAACTATCCAACTAAAACGAACTTTTGTTAACCAGTTTGGTAAATCTGTACGGTCATAAGTCTAGATTACCAGACGGAATGAAAACTCCCTCTATTTCAAATCATCAGGTTTTCTTCTCATATCGAGTTGACAAATCAAAAGGTTTGTCGCAAATATCGCACGTGACGGTTCCTCGAATTTATGGGAGTATCCTCGAATGAGGAATACGATTCCTCATGACTGCAGTCTTGTATCGCGTCTAGACAATCTTTGTTACTATGCTAGCAACGTTTTCCAAAGTCTCACGAAATCTCTCTCTAAAATGGGCCAAGCTCGAGTTGCTCGACTTTGACTGCATACCAAGCAACTTCTGGAGTTCCGTATGGCCCGTCAGATTTATGACACACGAGAGAATCAGATTCTCTACCTTTTCTCTCTCTCCTTTAACACAGTTTTTTTGCGAGCCTCCCCTTTATTTACGGTACAAACGAATCCAAAGAATGCACTTTTCCTCGTTCGTAGACACTCGAGTGCTTATAATGATTTCCGGCACGTGCCCAACCCACACTATGATTGACACTGACCTGGATTTATTCATTTTAACACCGCTAATAGAGCCAAATATTCAAGAAAAATATTAACTGTTAAGCTCGATGTATTCATTGATCCATTCAATGGTATGATCATATGAATTTTTCAAATCTCGTGCTCTTTGTGCAGGGATTAACAAACACATATTCGATCGACCTCTGCCTTCCATGCCTGTAAACTCAGCGACATGGAAGCTCGCCACTCTTATTCATACGCTATCATTACGAGAACCATGAAGTTTTGTGCTCGTTATCGGGAACGAACTACATCATTATGAAAACGGATATTATCTTTGCGTACCTTCTCGAGTTGCTGTAACAGTATGAGATTGTATACGAGACAATTATAATATATTGAGAGAAGAAAGATGAACCGACGAAGTAGTACAAACATTCATAACTCAGACTTATTGGTGATTAGGATGCATACTTCCCTGAAAAATCTTTCCTACAACCTATTATTGAATATAAAATCAATAAATCAGGTACAAATTGATCGTAGCCCATGATTCATCTCACGATTTATCGATCGTCGTTTCTCTCGTTAAGGAAGTTGAGGCCGTGCAGTCATTTTTTTTACCCAGAAGTTATGACCTGTACCTTTCAAAAGTTAGGCCAGTTTATAGTTTGGCAACGTTACATACAGTTTAAAGAAGAGTCGGGAAAAAAAAGACGAAAAACTGGTGAAAGCTCAGTCGAAAACATGGACGGTGACGATCCTAGCCTCTAAAAACTGCACGGGAAACAGATTATGAATAATATAATCTCAAATTTCATATTTTTAGCGTCATTTTTCACGGAGATATCACTGAATGTGTCTTAACTTCCATAAAGTTACATGTTACTTAGCCCAAATTTTTATTGATTTTTTTCTCAGCAACGACGCTCCTAAATTGTCTGAAAATTTAACTGATTTTACCCTTCACTTTATAAGATGCAATCGATTTAAAAGCGATGACACCATTTTTTTTCTAATGCCTCAACTTCCTTAATGCGTGTAGTTAAAGTACATATAAACACAAAACTCTTCAACGTTGAGAAAAATGGGTGATGAAATTTCTTCAAGATTGCATCACCGGCAAACAAATGATGGAAATTCATTATTTCTGAATCCTCTCAGGATATATTACAATTTTGACTCGTTGTTACCACTCGCTCATCAAGATATCTGTATACACAAACGAGGCATCGCATCAACTTGACCTACGCCTCCACCCACTGGGACTTGGGCCAGGATTTTTTATTTCGATACTCTCCTGGTCTTCCAGCATCTCAACTCGCACAGATACACGGAAAGACTTTCACACGAAAAATGATGATTTATTGACACCTTCCAACGACGACGATTCATTTCGTTTGCCAGCTAGAAAAATCAATCCCTACAAAGTATACCGAGGACTCGGACTTCATTGATTCGAGAAATAAAAATGTGCCTGTATAATGCACTCGGCTCAATCATTTTTTCGCTCGATAAATCCAGCTCCGTTACGTTGATAAAACTGCGAGTGATTTAGCGCAAAACAAATTAAGTTAAATGGCCACTCTCAGGTCAGCAGTTTTAAGGTATTTCTTTCCCAAACCCCCGAGTATTCTACAAATAACTGATTTTAAATTACAGTTAAGTAAAAATGCCTGTGAACAGACTGGCGAAATTTCAGGTCAGGTTATCGAACGTTGAAGAATTAAAACTTCAAAGATCGTCAAATTTATACGGGAGCTTACGGAGATTCCATCATCGCCACAATTCCATTCGATAATTCCTACACTAAATAATTCTAAATTCCCGATACAAACTGTCTCACAGATAGAAAAAATGTAAGGAACCCACAGCGACGATGAAGATAAAGTCTTAACGAATCCTTAAAAGAGATACTAACGATAGAAGTTGGAAAAATTGCAGAGGCAAAAAGCTTTTCCTACATAACCGCGACTTCTCACGCAGGCCGTCAGTCCAAAGTGCCACTCCTCCAATTTGCCCCACCAAAAAATACGCTCATCCGAATACCTTAACGTTATATCTCGTTACATCCACAAATTCCTGCACCATTTTATAGTAAATATAAATAATAAAAACAAAAAGTTAAGAGAACGAGGACACGAACGAATGTCCTCGTTGAAGGGCCACGTGAATGCGGGAGGTGCGGACGCGCAGCCTCTTCTCTTATTTCTTGAAGACGGTGGCCTGGTTGCCTGGTACCCCGGATGGTCGATCACCAACCGTACGATCTTTACCTCCGGATCAGCTCATACCTACATTATATATCCGCACCTATATACACGTATTTCTACCAACATGTGGTGTACACACAGATGTGCGCAGAGTATATAGGTCCCCTCTTTTCGTGGAGTTCGTGTCTTGAGAAGCTGCACACATAGTGGCCAGACTGCGAGGCACATTTGTAACGCGGCTCGTCGACTAGAGCTACACCGTTATGTCTGGACTGTGTTCCCACGAAACGCGGACCTGTGCGCCGGTCTTATATGTGCCGCCAAGATATGTACACGAAGCTTTGTTGGCCGGGGAAGTAGAATGGGAGCCAAGCCTCCTTTACGAAGAGCAAGTAATTAAATATAGATACACACGTTTCATAGCAAATAAGCCTCTCTTCGAGGACGAATGCTTTTTTTACTCGTCAAAAAACATGGCAGTTTTGAAGGACCGTCGAAACCTAGGAAGAAACGTGGCTCGAGGCAGCGAAAACTTTAAGGATGCCAGCAGTTGCGAGTGTCGATGGTTATTAATTCAGCTGGGTGGTGTGGGGGATCGTTAGAGGTTGATAAATTTTTTAAGCGAAGATCGAAATTACTGTTGCCTCTAAAATCAAGGCCAAAAACTCACTTTCGAGGGGTTTGTTTGAGATTTTCATTTGTCGAATGTACACTTTGACGAGTAGTTTCGTAGCTGAATATATTGTTGTGTGGTGATTTCAGTGGTACGAATAACGCAGCATTTCCCCTAGACAGATTCTTTGTACGTGAGCTTTCCATTCACCTTTTGAACGAGCTAAAAATGTCGGATGAAAAAAACGTCATGTGATAATGAACAGATGCGCATGAGAAAATGTGCCTGTGCTTCACATTTGTATCGTGTATACGAGTCCATAGAAAAAGCTATGCATGCCAAGTACTCCGGTTTGTACACAAACAATATGAATGAAAACAATACAGCTATGCATCCTCCTCGTTCTTCTATTTACTTTTATTATTTTCATTCTCGCACTCCGTGGCGCTTGTACTTATATATACTCGAATGCAACGCGAATCCCAGCTAAATGAGGCACGGAAATGCATGTAACGGAACCCGTGATTTCCAGCGGGAATCGTTCGTTTATACGAGTAATATACACGAGATAGTACAAACTAAAAATTAGAACTGAGCTTCTTTCTTTGCCACGAGATCACGAATTACCTACAGCGATTATATTTCTTGCAGTCATAATTGGTTATTGTTCTTGGACACGCCTGATAGCAAACGGTAAACAGGATTCACTGTAACTGTGCTTGCTGGGCCCAGGTGATCAATTCAGAATTCACATTCGTCTTCGGTACATGTGAAACCCTCTGTTTTATTACGTATTAATGATTCGTTTCCGGTACACGAAGACTCAAACTTTGTGTGTTGACGCGAAGAGAGATTTACAGTTTTCTGTTTACGGAGAGAAAAAAAAATTGTAAAAATTGATGACACAAAATTGCTTGGGGCTCTACGTCGCCCATTTTGGAGGTTTTTACCAAAAACATTGTAATTCCCAAGTCAATTCCGAATAAAAACTTTTCAATTGCGTATTTTGCTCTGACAAAGGTTCAAACTGTGCTATTTTTTCCCCCAAGTACTTCACCGAGGAAACACTGTTAAATTTATGTTGACTCGATGGTCAACTGTAAAGTAGAATTATTATGCCCCTTTGCTATGGTCAGAACTGTTTTCACAATTGAAATCTACAGTTGAACATAGTCCAAATTTGAGGAGCACACATAAATTTTCATCGAGTTCTCGCTTCACAAAAAAATACTATGTATATGCTCCTAAGAATTAATAAATATTAAAGCAATTGACAATTATTTACAATAAAAGTAAAAAAATAATAATAAACCTGTTACCAGACCTACGAGACACTTAAAAAAAAAGTTTTAATCACGGATTCATGGAAGTATTTAAAAATATGCACACTTTCAATGGATATTTCACTGTGTAAACGTGAATAGCTATCGCACTAAAATATTTTGCGGTCAATAAATGTATGGTCGATCGTTCCCTCTGTACGTGAATCCGCATAAAAGAGCGTATAAAGTCCCGCGGAGTAGAGACAATGATGCTTGTATTGCATACTCTTTTACCATTGCACACACGCATCAAGTTTGTATAGGACTATTATCATCTGCGATTGTGAATAAGCAAGGCCTCGCACGCGAAGTGCACTCCCGAGGCAAGATACACGCGCAACATATGTTTCTATATATCGTGAAGTTGGCATTAATTCGGCCCATTTTATGAGCCGTCTTAATGATCGAATGCACTGAATTTAGATCCCATGCACTCATCAGGCATCAATAAAACATGCTGAATTTCTATCTTCTCAACCCGAATAAGCAGTAGCATCGTGAGGAATGATAAAATAATTTATCAATTTTATATTCTGCAGCTCACAGTTGTAGTGCTCATCGATCTGTTATCCATGATGAAAGCATCCCAGAGTATTGATCCATGACTCAGACCGAGAAAAAAAATTGTTGATTCAATAGCAATTAATGTTATTGGAAGAGTTTTCTTCGTTTAACTGCAACGTTTTCGGAGAGAATGAATCTGCACTTTGATCTGAAACTATTTCATTCGTTTATTCATGTTTCCAATGACTTTTTTGTTCTCAGTGTAGTACAAAGTGGAATTTTCATTCTTGGAAGTAAACTCGATGGAAAAAAATCGCTTTGTTCGAATTTCTTCAATTTTCGAGATCCCCAGTCACGTTTTTCAGCAGTAACTCAGTGCGAAGTTTTTCTATCTTTCGTTTTCACAAAATAATATTCATGAAAAATATGGTCGTCTTGGAGGCTGGAAAATATTGCAGCGGTCCAATTTTTACATTATTTTTTTATTCCTTACCGTTTAATCGAGAAAAACATAATCAAAATGAAAATAACGGTCCATGTTGGCACCAACTTAACTGTGCCCACACCTATATTTGTATGAAAAGGTAAAAAAATCATGTACACGTTTAGATGAGAAGGAAATCGTGCACGAGGGAGAACTTACGTCTTGTACGCGACGTGTGTGCAACGTGAGCCTTCGGTTGACGCCTCTACGCCGTATGTACACGAACTTTGAATACATCACTGCGCTTCACGAAAGTACCACTGGCATAACCTCTGACAATAAAGAAAAGGACGTAACCCACTGAGCGTGGCATCAAAGTTGCAAGCATTTTGCCTCTTGACTACAAAACCATTGGTAATGGGGTGTATCTAAACATTGAGAAACAACGAAATTTATTTTATGAATCCATCATCTAATCAGGATTAAGAAAAAATAAAACACTGTCGTTCCATACCCAAACCATAAATTGATGTGTGCTCGTTGAATATCGTTTGAAAGAACAAATTTCATTCCATAAAAAAGATTAAGGATGCACGTGCTCGTCGTACTAGTCAGTTGACAGTCTTTCCATATTTTTTTAAAGGAATTACCTCCGTCGTTCATATATAGCAGAATTGCAGATTTTTCGATGTTAATATATTATTGAATTAAGAGAAAGAGGGTGAACGATGAGAAAAAAATTAATAATTCTTTATTAACTTCAAATATAAAAGAATGAGAACACAATTTCAATCGATACATCTTTTCGGCATTCAAGCTGATATTCAACTTCTGTTTTTTTTTTTAAACAAAACGCTTTTCTTTTTCCTTTATTCAAAACAACTCGTTTCACATTCGACTAAAAACATTCTGAAACTACGCGATAACTACTAATAATCCTACAGAATTATTAGTAAAAAAAGCGCTATTTTAATTTTTTAATCGTGAATAATATTTTAAGTTCATTGTAAAACATATTTCATTCCGAGTCTTTAACATGATTTGATAGTACATTGCGAAAAGGCAACCTTTGACACCGTTGAACCTAGTCAGTTGACAGATTGGATCAGAGATCACCGTATATAACCGTAAAAAGTACAGCTGTCACTTCCATTGACAATACGATATAGGTTGCACTATAAATGACAAGTGACGCATGGACCTGCAAAATTTCAAGGTACTGTAACCATTTTTCGTCTTGGATTCAATATTTCTAATTCAGATGGCCGTTGACCCCCCTTTTTAGCGTACGCGCCATTAGATTTCGTGCGATCCAGTCACATAAATAATAGTTTTAATCTATGCTATCTAATTTAAAAAAATATTAAATTTTGAGTTGAAGATATGGTTGAAGGGGCCGGTAAGTGATTGTGGCCATAAGCGGCACGTTAATTCTGTACTTTTCGACTGTTTTCAAGCAAACAGGTCGATAAAAGGGGTCTTGAAATTTGACAGGCATAGAAAAGAAATCTTGGATTGTAAGACATAAAAAAAATTAGAGTGCTATCTAAAAACAGCCCTCGGGCCTGTACATTCTTAACGAACTCAATAATTTAAACGAAATGCAAAATAAATTTATAAACTTGAGTGAATAAAATATGTTTAGATGAACCTCAGACGAGAATATTACCAGAAAGTCGAACGTTAATAAAAAAAACCTGTATGCACGCTCTCGCTGTAGATTTTTTAGTCGAGCCGGGGTTAATAACATCAAGAATTTTCCCATGTAATTTCATCAAATGGGGGACATTGAATGAACCAACCATTTTCTCAAAGAGGTGTGCACAAAATTGGCAATTCCTCGATCTTACGTTGCTTACCGTGTGTGTATATAGATATTGCACGCATGATCCAACGTGCACACGTATATGAAATCCTAAGAAGCTATTTATAAAGTAATAACCGTCGGGTAGGTCGGGAAGGTTTGTGTTGTATAAATATACACATGTGTGTGTATAAATGTAAGTTTGAAAACGCCACTCGGAGCTCGAGGAACGAGTCCGACGAGTTCTTTTCTCATCTCTGAGCTCTCTTCTCAGCTCTTATACAGGCCAGAAAACGCCGGAGGAAAAAGAGCGAGAAAAACAGCTTTTTGAGCACGCGAAAATGCTTTTTGGTCTTGCACGTTTCGCATCGTGTGCACTAATGCTGATGCCTTCAGATATTTATACATATTTATATATCACAAGTTTGTATCACCTTGAAGAAGCATTGGTCGTGCTAAGCACAACATAATTATACGTTATCATCTCCTTCGTTGCAACAAAAAAACTGTTACTGAAAACAGAATTTTTAGTTTTTTTTTTTAGTTTTGGAGCAGTCAACAATTAATGAATCGATAAAAATTTTTGAATAATTCACAACACTTTGCTCGGGAACATTTAATAGCAACAAACCATAAACGATTGAGACAATTCTCCAAATAGGGCTCGAAATTCTTTCCAAATTACCCAAAAAATGAATCAACTGTGAGCGAGCGAATGGAATGAGTATGTAAAATTATTTCATAGCTCCAACACCGAAATGATCAATGTTTGACATAATTTGATCGCGGATATAAAAACTTTACAATCATTCTCAAACTCATAAGTGCAACACCGATGCAAGATTATTCATAGTTTTATGTACGTTTGCGTATATTTATAGAACTGGATCAAACGGAATACGATACGAAAGAGAAATAGAATACCAAATAGAAATGCGAATTCGAAGTGAAAATCTGTGAAGTTTCGACAGTTTTATGCTGCAGTCTCATTTATGAAAATTCGATTAGTCAACCTGGAGCTTATCTATATGTTTTATCGTATTTGTACAGTTTGATCATCTCGTATACACAACCGCTTGTATACATTCACATATACATGATTATAATGGAAATTCCGTTATAGAGGAACGTCAATGCATCACCTGCGAATCACGAATTATATCATTTATAATCTGTTTGATGCTACGAAAGCTTCGAACATTTTTAACTCCATTATTTTTGCAGCTGCGATGTATTGGTGTTCGCACGTTGAAAGATCTCTCTTCAAATTATAAATAACGGAAAGAGATTCTATTTCACATTCGATCAAATATAATTCAACACGAAAGCTGTTCCTCTTGCACGTGCGCATCGTTCACGATTACTCAAATATCTGCACACATGCACCATCGAATACGAGCCGAGCACGATGAAATACGATTATCAAAATTTCATCGACCACTTTCAGCACAATTAGTTTTGATGATAAAAGAAATCCGTGAAATATTTATGAAACGACTAGTTCATGAAATTCCATGTTGATAAGCTCGACTTATCTGTGTACCATAACTGTTCAGTTTTATCAGCATATTTTAATCGTTTTCTCCGGTAGCACGTACGCGAAATATCTGCTTAATCGGATCGCAGATACCTGAGATCAACAAGACCAATTATAGAAACGCGTTTATCAAGCCATACAATTTTTAATTGAGGCCTACAAATATAGGAGAATAAGTCAGGAGAATTTGACATCGTACAGCGATGCATGATTAAATTTTGTCATTAGTTTGATCGAACTTCTCCGAGAGTGACGATGACCACTGACGAATTGTGACGGATCTACTTAAAAATTGTTATCGGAATTAAATCCATGTTGCTTGCAACAAAACCAAAGTGACTAAACTTTTCTTTGTTTTCTAAGAAAAATCACTGTCTCCGTAACAAAATATTTTTCACTAAGGAGCAACCTTTTTGTTGTTTCAATAGCACGAATAATTTCCACGATTAAATATTTTGAGAAATCATCCAAATATCGATAGTTTATACAACAAAATATTTCATTCGAGCCACCGCGGCATAAAAACTACAAATAATCAATGGTTGAATCAACAAAATGGATTTTGACCAAATAAATTTTGTTGGATCAACAAAATTCCGTTTTCAGTGGATGAATGAATTCGTTACTAAAATTACGTACAGAATCATTGGCTCGGAAAATTTTTTGATTATCCCTTACCAGGACGATTGTTTTCCAGGTTCATTCACAGATTTTAAAATGAGCTTTATCGTAATGATGAGTGACACGTAATTTGGCTGTCAGACAGACAATTTATTTATGCCACTTTTATCTGTGAATCATTGGACAGGCGTAAGCAGGTCATAAGTCACATAACTAGTTGAGAGAGATTTGTAATATGGAAGCGAGCACTCACTTAAGGTTATGCACGCCGGGAGTCCGGTCGCGCGCATCAACGAGCGTGGAATGAGTTTATCCTCTCATTTTCGCGGGGATAAGCGCCCTTCTTTTGGAAATTAATCGCACGATTTTTCTCTTTCTCCTATCAAGGAGGTTATCGCATACGTAATACAAATCTGCGAATATATCCATGAGATTCGAAGCAAAATTATACGTACTTGCGCATGGTACTGGGCTTTTCAACGAGCGTAGCAAATGCGATATGTATATGGATACGGAATTATATGAACGCGCTTATTCTCTCTTTTTTACCAAGTGCCAACGTCTAACGGAGTATTCCGATAAGAATGCAAGTACGAGTGGAATGAAACTGCAGTTTTGCAGGCTAAGGGATCGACAACCTCCATGTTCTTCATCCGCATATATTTGTGTTCAATGAGAACTTTAAGTTGCATTCCTTCGAACCAAATAACGACACTTTCACATAACTCTTAATTAAGCGAATTACCAGAGAATCGAAGAGAGGCCAATCTACGTGGCTAATTAAATTTTTACTCGGAGAAAAAATAATTACATTTTTTGCCTCACAAAAATTCCGTCCGTACGTGCATGCCTCCTTTCGTCAAGGATTATTATTATAAGTCCCTGCGGTCAGTAAGTCAGTCACTGTCAATAAAAGGTGGTAGAACCAGCCAAAAAAAAATCGATTCTTCGACCACGTGATGCAGAAAATCATTTTGTATCAGGTTTACTGATTCGCGGTTTTTAAGGTTGCAAATATCCCAATCGTACCTAAAAGTCATGAACGAATGAGTTTTTTTAATTAAAATTAAACGTGCCGATTTCTATTTGCCGTCAGACGATTACTTATGCTATGATTTATTATCTTATCCGTACGTGGCTGGTACCAACTCGTGGCAATGCTACGCCAGGAAGATGCTACGTAATCTGGAATGTCATGCCGGTTCAACCGAGCGTGACACCTGCTCTCGCTGCCCTTCGAGAACCTCGCGTGCACCTGAGAATTTCTTAACAGATTTTCCACTATGCTTTTTCGAATATCGAGTAATGAATTTAAATGTAGAAGTTAGAAATTGTAAATTTAAATAATCATTTTAGTTTCACTCCAATTCGCAATGTGATTAGTTTATCATTTTTTCGTTCTTATAACTCAAACGTGTATTGCAGAAATTACGAAGGTGAATGCATATCTCATCAACTAACGAATCAATTATTATAAAGATTATGCAAGTTGAGATAAATTATGTGAAGAATTAGATATGAGCTTAACTCACATAAAATATGATCGCATTTGCCATTCGTATTCGAAGTTATGAAATATTTTTCGTTTTATTCACCAATCGATATATATTTCGATATTAAAAAAATGTATTCGTTCTAATCGAATGTGACGGATTTTCATTGGCTTCCGATAATCGCACTGGAGACTCGAATCAATAATGAATTTTCGAGAGAGAAAGAGAGCTTCGAGAAACACGTAACACTATAATATAATCGAGCCAAGTTCAGAGCCAAGAAGAGAAACCGCGGCCATCGAATGTGACAAGTTCACGGTTGCTGAGATTCAACGGCCGCGGTGTTGCGCAATTGCTCGAAGAATTTCACAACAAAAAACGAGACTGAGCCGCGTGGTCACTGACTTTAAGATCGCATTATTAACGTACCCGATCGAATATCGTCGTACCTTTTTACATCGCGCTTCTGAATCTATTGCGCAACAACAAAAATTCAGACAGTTAATGACCGGAAAATAATTACATTTTATAAAGACATCAAGAGTATAAATTAAATGGACAGAAAAATAATCACAGCTTTGCATTCCCAAAAATAAAAAATATACGCTCCATCGGAGTGCAATTTTTTAAAATTCGTATAATTTATCATCCAAAGGTTTGTGGCTTTGTTACGGGTCTTTGGGTTTGCGCGTTTCCTGTTTGCGATCGATGGAGCTTCATCTAAAAACATGGCTACAGAAGTCGTTAAATCTACGTTGTTTCCAGAGGATGATAAATTGGCCTGGGAGATAGTAAAAATTTAGATTCTCCTGCACTAATCCCTATGAGATGTCTCGAACGTTTTCCATTTCACCGACGTTCTACATCCAGTCAAAAAAATCGTCCAGGAACACTGATGAAGTAATCATTCTGCATTCTAATCCTGGTGCTCAGTTTTTCTAGTAATTGATCGGGTTTCATTCAAAATATGATTAAAACGATGATATTTCGTCGTGGATAAATCGACAAGAAAAATTTGTTAAATGAATCACAGCAGTGAATGTTGTCTCTCACAGAGTTCTCGTAACAGATGAACGACGAAGAAATCGACGAGCACGCAGCGCTGACTGTTTAATGAGTACGAAACGAGAAGCACGACCGGTTTTATCGAGGGTAGGGATGAGCTACCACAACGGATATAGATATGAGGGATTATTATAAAACAAATGGTCCCGCAGCTGACGTTAAATTCCATATCGTTAACGCCCTTTTGTTGGAAAGCGGTCAATTTGTATACGTATACATATACGACACGAGAGAATTTATACCTATCAACGTTAGTATATGCGCATAGCTTGGGAGAGGCGAGATAATGGAGGTGAAAGAAAGACGAAGAAGATGAGAAAAGGTGGGCACGATGATTATATATGCGTACCGGACGAGAATGAGATACGAACAGAGCGCCACGTCGTTTCACTTGAAGGTCTGTACATTCATCTCCGCGTTCACCTAACGGCAGGTGTCTGATATAATACTATGTGCACTCTATAAAACGAAGTTACAATCTTGAAAAAGACTTTCATCGGTGACTCGTCTTCTTTTTGTAATTTCATGAAAGAAGATCGAATAAATTCATTTTAAGCCTACTGACCACATTTTCATGAATTACACGGTTTTTGTAAAGCATCTTCAATTTGTCCTAACTTTTGAAGAGTCAAAGACGTTGAGCTTCCTATCGGAGCTGTTTGCATAACGAAAATGTATTATTTTGTGCTGCATGTACATTTACATAGTTTACAAGGGGGGTCCTGCTTTAAAAAGTCAAAAAAAATCGATCGTTTCGGGAATTCTCAGCTGCGTACACTGTGGAAATCGTAATTATTGTCTGGAACGAAAATTCCAAATATTATTTCCATTTTCATACATTTCACTTTCGTATGAACTTATAAAAACCAGAAAAAATTATGCGAAATTCTATATTCACGTGCTGCTGGAAATATAGAATTTCACAATTTTTTCGGGTTTTTATAGGTTCATATGGAAGAAAAATATATGAAAATGGGGGAAAAAATGGGATTTTTGTTGCAGACAATAATTACGATCTCCAAATTGTACGCAGTTGAGAAACTTCGACAATCCGACTTTCCGTACACGGTGAGTTATTTCCGTCCCCCCTAAAAACATTCCCGAAAACAATTCGATTTTTAGACTTTCTAAAGCAGGACCCCCTTAAATTTTACATTAGCAGAAACTGCCACACGACGATATAACAAAAGTTTTATGTAATTCTCACCAATTCCTCAATTTTATTTCACGTAAACATAAGCAAAATTGAAATAATCCCTTAAAAATTCAAACGAAAGAATAAAGTGTTACTTGAGAGATATAAAAGAACGTAAGCACTCGATCGTTATGAAAGTTTCCCTAACATATATTTCTACCCCTCGAAACTAAAGAGAATTTCGCCTCTTCCCATTCCAAGTGGTGCCTTCAGCCCTTTTTCTATACTCGTGAAACGTTTAGTATCGTCTCTCTTCTCCTCACCTCTATTTCACTTCATCATCGTGACATTTTTTCTGGAGTACTCTTTCGTTCTCGTTCGACTTTCATCAGTGAGTCTTTCACTCGCAGCACTGGAGTATACACATCGGCTCTCTCGCCTTTTTAACTCTTTACCTGTATAAAGAATCTATGCATGTATATAAAAATACACGTACATATATACATTTGGTCCGGCCCCATTCGGTCGAACACAAGGGAACGTTGACTCTCGTACGTTTAGTGTATATACGTGTATGCGCGCGAGCGTTTCAACGTATTCGTGGTGTCTCTCAGCTGCGAAAGAGCTTTTGTACCTGTCGACTCGGTGCTCAGTGCACTCTTATCCGGAGCACAGGAACGGTGTGCACGCCCGGTGTTGAACGAGAAACTCACGCAGTATATATAACGTAAAAAAATATCAGAAGGTATTACACTATAGCAGAGTAAGTACGTACACAGCGAGTGAGTGAAAAGAGAGAAGAGTAAAAGCGAATAGAAGAAGCTGAAGGCGAGAAGTTGCCTCGAGCCACATATACACGTGCGTCTCGGGCGCATGTTCGCGTGTGTCAGACTGTCCATGTGTATAATAACATATACTTTGCCAGCCGGTGAATATAACCAGGCAAATGGTACTGCAACGTGAGGCTGTACTCAGAGAATAAGAGAACGAGGCGAAAGATCGAGAGAAAAGGGACTTGAACGAGGGATAAAACGGAGGGTGAAGAAGTAAAGGCATCGAAAAAGAAAAGACACTTGTACATGGGACGTTTCATGTTTCATTTTCGCTTGGTGTTTCATTTTATTTTTATTCTCGCATTCAAATTAGTGCATTCCTCCTTCGATTCGCTAGTCGAGGATATCTTTAGCGGTGTTTACAGATTATCTATGAAATATTTAGTGAATCGAAATTTTTTTTATGGTTGACGTAGTAGGATAATCCCCCTCTGTAGGAATGACAGGAAGAAAGGTACTTTGAAAATGAATTTGGAGGATTTTTAATTCGTGAAAAAAACATCAAGTCGTTGCTACTCAATTTCGGCTCTGATTCGTGGCGTTTGAAATATCGGATCTGATGAAGGCGTTTGAAATATGTGCGGAATTCGAAGACAGACTTTTTATTGGAAATATATCGTTTTTGATATTTTGCTAAATTACTCAAATTATCGCTGGTTAATGAGAAGTGAAGAGAAAAAGTAGGGGCTCGGATCTAGATGCCATAAAAATTGAGAAATGAAATTTTGGAGGCTCGCTTTGATAGACGTAGATCCAGTTGGGCTGGAATGCCTCACATATATGTATACGTAAATAGATACAACTACGTGGAGCATGCAGGTCTGCAACCAGGGTCACTACCCTTCCAGCAGTGGCAAGGTCAGCCGCAAGATCGTCCCAATCGCACAGAACCACAAGGAGAGAGGGATCTTCCTCTATAGAGGAGTACCCAGTGAGTGAGATCCCCAGACGCACACGCGGCGCACGCGACTACCGTGTCGATACCGATTGCGGTTAAAGATTCGTTGCGGACGAATTTTCAACTTACTTCATTTTTTATTGTTTCAAAATACTTAACAATTATTCGTACGTTCAGTTACAATTTTCACTAAGAAAATGTTCGAGTTGTGAGATTATCGATTAAACAAAAGTAGATCAAGCATTTGCTGATATTTATTTAACGAGAAATACCGATCGCGCTCGTGCATCTCTGGTGATTTTTTTTTTTAAATAAGGAATATTCGTCGTGCAGGAAAGCGGAAAAATTCTTTAAGGATTTTGCACACTGGGTGAGTCTTGAATATTTTTTTGTGATTACTCTTTTCAATGAATCTTTCATGACTTATAGCTCGCGGAAGCTTCATTTGATTGAGAGGATCAATAGCAAATGTGCCTCGTAAAACCATTTGGTGAGGCGGTATTGAAATATATTTCCTTTCTTTTTTTTGAAAGCAGGTAAAAAAAATATAATTTTTGGGAGTTCTTGAATATTCAAAACTACTGCTACTTTTGCAGAGATGAAATTTAATTTTTTTTCATTACCTTAATACAATAGAAAAATTTCGAAAATTCGTCGATGATTTACAGAATCAAATAATTATCGGCAGTTGCAGGATCGATATTTGAAGTTCGTAGTTGAAATGAATATTTGAAGTCAATCGATAACGATGCTTCAAGATAATTTAATAAGCTTCAATTGACATTCAGGCCGATATGAGTTTGTGGACGCTCTAAAAAAAGATATTTTTTCTCGAAGTCTCGATCGAAGGGTGGATCCATCCGACTTATTCATTATTCATACGTCAACGAATCGCATCGCGACAAGGAAGTCTGACTCACTAGCCCAGAATTTCCGCAGTCGTCGTATTATTGTACAGCCCGAAAACTTGGTTCGTGTGTCGTCGCTTGTGTGGGTGTGTTAAAGGGGGGTCACGCTCGATTTTCACAGTCTAAAGTGTCTAAAGGGAACACGATATACGTGACCGACTGTTGGCCCAATTTTACATACGATAGGAGTCAGTGTGTATATGTCATACGTTACTCGTTACACTTTTACATTGTACCTGTTATTCCTCTTTGGAAATAGTTTCACTGAAATTCTTATGGTTTTCTAGTCCATCTAGGTTATTTCAGGTATTTCTACCGTAGCCCCCTCTCATGGGACACGAAGTGGTTCTCTCAACGAATTTGTGTTATTCGAGGATAACTGAATTTTGAATAACGAAGAATTATTTCTTTGCTACAACGCATTGGTTCAATGCTTAGAAGACACGAATGACGAAAAATATAATGCGAAATGAAAATTTGGTAAATTAATAGTCACAGAAAAGCGCACCCTGTGAACGTTTTTCGTTTTGCAATTCAGATTCCACGAGCAATTAATCGTATACCAGGAATCGACGATCGAAAGCAAGTAGCAATAAATCACCACATCGTATGAAAAATCGATTAGATCGAAAATTGCGGATTGTATAGCTGCTCCGAGTTGAACGGTTGCAACCGCACACTTTATGAACTTTTTATAAGTACATTGTGAGCGTATATATATATATATATTTATATACGTGTAGTTAGATCGTTCTCGCTGCGGCTCACCGGTTCGTTCGTCACTCCCGTATGGGTCTCTCAATGAATCCCGTATAACGGTATTGAAAACGGTCCAGCGAGTGAGCCAATGTCCAGTCGGCAGCTTCCGAATTCTTTCACCGTCTCGCAAAGCGAGAGATCTTTTACGATATAACACAGTAACGACTATTGAACCTCTCAATAATAAGATTCGTTCGAATGAAACCGAGTTGAAATGAGATTCGATTGAATAGAACACAACTGATCGATTTTGTTTTATTGATTCATCTCGTTTATATACATCGCATCAATCATTGTTATTTCACGTGAAGTTGTTAATGCGTTTTTTAATTCATTTAAGGGGATCCCGCTTTAAAAAGTCTAAAAAATCTATATATTGTTTCCCGGAATGTTTTTGGTTAGACGGAAATAACTCTCCATAGCGAACTTTCCGGTTTAGTTTATTCAAAAATATTTCAAGCACGCTTGAAGCGATATTCTTCTTCTTTAGAAGCGTTTTATTTCAAACTCCCTAAAAATATAGAATTTCGCAATTTTTTCGGGTTTTTATAGGTTCATATGGAAGGAAAATATACGAAAATGGAAAAAAAATTGGAATTTTTGTTACAGACAATAATTACAATCTCCACATTGTACGCAGCTGAGAAACTTCGACCATCAAACTTGGCGCATAAACCATGTACGAACAAGTATTTCTCACATCAAAAAAATGTTTCTTTTTTTTACTTTTGAAATACCCTTGAAATTATACTGAAAAAATCGCCATGATGAGTTATTTCCGTTTATCATAAAAACATTCCCGAAAGCAATCGATTTTTCTGACTCTCTGAAGCAAGACCCCCCCCCCCCCCCCCCCTTAATTTTACCTTCGTTTCGTACCCGATAAGTGTGTTGATTAATTATTCCATCCAATTAAGTACTCCACTCATGAGATTCAATAACGTGGCGCCAAGATTCTGCCGATAATAATCATTTCTTCGGGAAATAAGTTATCATCCTTATTGAATGAAATAACAATACGATTCTCAATAAAGAACGTGTAATATTCGATGAGAAACGTTGCGCCGGAGAGCCCTTTCACATTTCTCGTTAAGTAATATTTGATGGCAGAGCTCGTATGGGCACGAATTCAATAGGGAATTTACATAGACACAATAACGTAAGAGTTACCGAACGCCTTAAGGCTGATTACCGCGTTCTGCTGCGGGATGATACCGCAGCTCTGAACGTCGGAGACTTCATTTTATCAAATCAACCACAAACTTGCGTGCATAATTAATGAACAATTATTAACTTGAATACAAAACAATTTTGGTAAAAATTCGGAAAATTTTATCATTCCCAACGATTCTCGGCAACACCGTTGGCCTATTTTTCATTTTTCATTACTAGAATAACCAGTTTGACGAATAATTTGGAACAAACTGTAAATTTTTTAAATCGAGCCAAGTGTGTCAGACGAAAAATGAGAACAAACGCCTCAAAAGATCAGCGAGTCCATAACTGTTCATACGAAATCTAGCAGTACTTATATCGACGTTCAAATACAAAGATATTTCTCGGGAATTCAAAGGTGTCAATCCCCCGAAGAGAATATATTTAAAACATTATATCTCGCTTATTCTTGAAACTCAGGTAGAGAGTAAACCGGAAAGTATGTACACAGGTATATTTGACTCAAGAACTCTTCAAATATTAGTGAAACAACGAAGAGTCCGTTCGTCCCTCCCTCGCACGAGCGGTAACAACATATAGTACAACCATTATCCTGTAAAACGGTTGAACTCTCGTCCGTCCTGTTAACGGACGAAAGAGTGTTTGCCAAGCATGAGTCGTCATTCAGTGTTGATTCCTTCATATACGTGTATAGAGGTGTGGACGTCTATATATTTTAGGGTACGGAGTTTTCTGCGCTTCCAGCTGTAAGGACGCTCGGAGGTGCTTGACATTTCTTTATTTATGCACCTGCACGTTCGTGCTTCCGTGTTTTAAGTTTTGCTTTAAACTTCCAGCATAAAAGTTTGTGTACTGTGAGATTATTAAACTGAGTATAGAAACTTGGGCGTTGCGATTTTTACATGGAAGACGAATGTATAGGGTGGGTGAGTTCGAAGATTCTATTGAGGAGAAAAATGCAAAATACACAGTTTCATTTGTTTAAGCGGGAATATCAGTGTGGGAGGCTGAAAAATGAGGTATTTATTGGGAATTTTTTTGGAAAAAATGGCTCGATCAAATTATTTGAAATTTTTTGTATCAATTATTGAAGTAATAAAGCAGATTTTATTAATAGCAGAGGAGTGGTTGCAAAATAGCGATAAGTTTTCCGAAAAGAATCTTTTTTGAATGAAGTCGATTGGACAACATTTGGTTTCGAGAAAAACGCGTTTAAAGTTTTGAGACGATAAAATTGAATGATGTAACTTAAATATTAATAAAAAACAAGTTCTTGCAGATTGGTCCGCTATCCCTGGAACTCTTTTGCGCCCAAGTTCTTTTTTTTCACACTGATATTCCCCCTTAAAATTCTTCATGGAATATTATCTGGGTATGGAAACGAGAAAGTTTAAAAATAACGTGCTTCAGCCGAATCCAGTTCTCCTTTTCCACCCAAAGAATTGGCCACTCCATGGGAATTCGATAATGCAAAAAATTCTCATTGGAATTCGAGCCAGCTCTGCATCGAAGATTACCCATGATTATATTCCAAGCGTGTATCAGGGGAAAGATGGCAGAGGGCGACACTCTGATCCTTCCTTTCAATAACACATTTCATTAGTGCGACATGTTTTGCATCCACGTCGTTACATATACACGTGAGATTTAATCTTCTTTCATGAGGAAGAGAGTAGCGGTGATTCCAGCAGGTATATACATGGACGAAGGTTGTTATTCTTCACGTTGTAATAGCTTTCACCCTCTTTTTTTCTTTCTAAACGTCCAATCAAGCTCCATAATAATTATCGAAGCCGTGCCTTGAGGCATGTGCTGCTTCTTTAAACTCTATAAAAACAAATGTTACATTTCGCAAATATTCATCGCTTCCGAACTTCCAAATCTCATAAATTTTCATACTTTGCACTAGATTTCAGCCACACCACGCTCGATGCTGTGCAGATTTAGTTCTCAGCTGTCCAATACTCGTTGTTCGAGCATCTTTTTTCTCATAGTTGTCAGGCCGATCACTGGAACGATTGTCTTCAGTCAAGATCTTTATCAATTCAATGGATTTTGTGACAGGAACAATTAAATATTTTGCAACTAAATTTGTTGACAAATTATTTGATTGGATTGCGAAGTACTCGATTTACAAATACACAGAAACAGTTTGTGGGATAAATTTGTCATTTAGAAAAATTATAACAATAGAGTCGCCGGGTTTTGTTGAATTTTTAAAATTTTTGTTAAGGCGTTGCTGAAATGTACTCAAAGCGTAATAAAGCTACTTCATCAAAAGTGAAGAGCGAATGCACGTAATCAGAGGGATTCGCAATTAAGTACGGAGAGAGAACCTCCGGTGGGGCACAATTCCAGGCACATAAAGAACCGAGCAATAAGTCAGAAGAGACTCTTGCTGAGAATTTAAGGCAAACAAGAGGCTTAAAATATTCGCTTTAACAGGTCCTTAAGGCAACCTTCAGACCGGATATTGTACTGTGAAACAAGGGGCTCCCGGGCGCGTGTTATCGGGATAATCCCAAAAGTTAAGAGGGACCTTCGCAGTGAGAATTTTTTACTTGATGGCGCCCAGCTTCCCTGCCTTGGCACTGAGATCTGTTCACATTTATATACGTAGCTTTTGTCTATCCTGTGTCTGCTTTACTGCTGAAAGAGGAAATCGAAAAAAAAAAACGTTTGTAATAGAAATAATGGCGGAGATAAGAAGATCGGAAACGGAGGAATCCAGAAAAATGGTGGAAAACGACGAAATATTCTCAATAAATCAAAGTGACTACAAAAAAGTCTCGAATACTTGTTTTCCAAATTTCTAATGTCGGACGGGTACAAGTCAAACTAATTCACTGGTTCATAGTCAAAGGGTTCTATCCCAATAAAACGGGTAAAAAAATACTATTTTCACGAATTTATTTCATGAATAAAATTATAAATATGAATATAAAAAGTGTTAGGCATAAAAAATACACTCTTGAAATACACAAATTTTTTTTTTTTTTTTTTTATATTTATTTTACTCAGTTTTGTACAGAAAAACAAGGGAGAAGAAAAGTAAAAAAAAAAGATGGGTGTGCGCTGTTGATAAAATCTCTGGAATGGATAATCGAAGAAAAAAAAATGGTTTTAGATTGAATAAGTTAAGCGCGTGTCATACGATTTTTAATTTTTTCAAAAATAACAAAATGGCGGCCATTTTTCCAAAAACTACGAAAAAGCACGTCCTTTCATCGTTTTTTGCAAGAAAAAATGGTTCCGCTTAAAATTTTAAAATTCTTATGATATGCGCTATAGCTTTAGTCATGAAGAACATGTGGTCAAATTTTGATAAGAATCGATTGAATAGTTTTGGAGATTTCATCAACGAGCCGTCGAAAAACGCAATTTTGAAAAAAAAAGCGTTTCAACAGAGGCATTGCAGGTACGCGGTACCGCACTGGGCAGTGCGTATTAGCGCGCTCAAACAACCAAGTAAACGTCGCTCAAAAATACACTTTCAGATCTTTATAAAATTTAAGTGTGTTTTTTTCTTGATAAAATGCAATAAAATAAAAAATCGATTTTTTGAAAATTCTAATCAGGGTAAACCCCTTAATGAAAATGAAAATTCCGTTTGCGCAAAGATCCATGGACACTGCGAGAGAACAGCGTTTGGTCATATACAGCACTCAAGCGCGAAAGAGCCAGATGATGAGTTAACGGTAGAAGTATTCGGTTAAAATCTCATTTACCGGGAGAGTTAACTGTAACCTGACGTTTGATATAGCCGATCGTTCGCGAGGCTTATGGATTTTCAACTATATCCTGACGCTGATGGTTTTTCATGTTCTAGCAAAGATTGCCGGAATCTCATGGAGTCGCAATTATAGAGAATGTAAATTTCGAAAACCTGTAAATTATTGAAATATCAATAATTTTAACAGTCTGAAAAAACGAGACATAATAAAAATCCTCGGAATAAAAACAATTTAAATTGATGACAACAGTTAAAATATTAATATATTTAGAGACACATATTTTTTTCTCAACGAGAAACGAAATTTTCGGAGTTAAGATATGGTCGTAATCAGGAATCCCATGCAATCGAACGACCTGGCTAAACCGGTCCAATTTTTAGGGGAACTCGTATACATAATTAGAGTAGTTCGACCGTTTCGAATAATGTATCGAGTAAGGGTCGACGACACTAAACTTCGAGAATAGCCGAGCAGGTATAACCCAGCGTGAGATCACGTCCGTCTCGATCGGTCAATCGCCCTCCTCACTGGGTCAGTAGACTTTTGCCTGCCACGTAAAAAGCGATTTGGGACGTCCAACTCCAGGCTGTAACGTTTACGTTTAACTACACACGCTGAAAAAAATTCATGAATCATTGACCTTTTTGAATCCATACTGACCTCCTTTAGCGTTAGCAAATTTTTCGCGAGTTATTTGTGAGAAAGCTTACACAAAAGCGGTATAGAACGTAACAACGTTTAGATTCAATCTATAAAGTAAATGAACTGTGTAAGATATTTTGTTTCTCATGTCGAACTGGTAGTTAGTTAAGGGGTCTAGACCCACGTTCTTAAATTCGGAGCAGACCGTCGCGATGTCTTTAGAATGAGACAAGTGACTCGCAATTTATTTAAAACGTGTCAATTACGTGATTCGATTACCGTATTTCTTTCGAGAGAGTGGGAGAGAGGCGTTCATTGATGAAAGTTCGGCATTCATTGCTGTTCGGAAATCAGTCGAGCACGTGTGCTTTATAACGTAGGATGAGACTGAAGAAAACAGCCTCGATTTAGTAAGAAATTATGGGATGAAAAGAAAGTAATTGAAACATTTCGATTGATTGAAAATGATCGGCTTTGCGCTAATCAGACTATACATGTCTTTTGTAGAAACGAGATTGCCTTATAAAGCTTTGCTTTTTTTTCAGGAAAGGTGAAATCGTCAAAAATGAGGAGACAACGTTGGTGGTTGCCATTAATTGCACTCGTATGCGTATCCAACTGGAAATCAGCCTTGACACTTCCGGTTCCGGATGAAGAACTCGACACCTCGAAACAGCTCCTCGGTTCCAGGTCAATGTCAACTTCTAATTTCAC
The DNA here is from genome assembly GCF_019457755.1 of Venturia canescens. Lineage (NCBI taxonomy): Eukaryota > Metazoa > Arthropoda > Insecta > Hymenoptera > Ichneumonidae > Venturia > Venturia canescens. The sequence continues at coordinate 38,035,128 of NC_057421.1, forward strand.
ATTCAACCCGACCAATTGCGAAGACAAAAAAAAGTTGAAAACATCAGGGCAGGAGAAAAAAAATGCAACAGATTGTATAGGATTGATTGGTATCACTGACCACTCAAGACAAGAATTTATAAGCTCTCAATTTTTTCAACCAATTGTGTGGGAAAAGGGCAGTAGAGAGGGTGGGGCGTAGTATGAATTTCCAATTAGCGCTCGAGGGGCTGCTTGCATCGCGTGCAGTCCGTATTGTGAGAGGAAGTGTTCAATTACTATAGGTGGGCTTTGGGCGATATACCAATGCTCGATAACCTTCGCGAGAGTCCTCTCATGTAGGTGAGAAAAAAGTTGAAGAAAAAGAACGTAGCGTGCGAAAAAGTGAGTAACGAAACCTCCTCTTCGCTGTGGCCGGAAAGAAAGAGGGTGGCCATAGGATTGAAAATAACGAGAATGAAAAAATAAAAAATAAATAAATAACAGGCGGAAGAGGGACTCGCACTGTTACCTAATTAAAGCTACAAGATTCTCGCGTTTCTGCATAATGAAATGATTGTAGCCTTAATTAGAAGGCTAATTAGGAAACTGTTACGTGTATGTTCCACGCGAGCTTCTTTTTTTTTATTAGCATCACTTGTTGCAATTTTTTTGCACTCTTTATGTCTCTTATTAGCATCGTCACTCTGCTTGTTGTCAGAATAGCTTACGACCCAAAAGTCTTTTAACATAATTTACTCATTGACTGTGTGGATTCAGACTCTTGCGAAAGAATTATATTTTCCATAAAATAATGCCCAAATCATAACTCTCAAAAATTGTACGACTTTGTATTTTATACAGTTTTATATTTTATTAATTTATCAATATGCCAATTGATCTTTCGAAATTGATGTTATTATTTTTTTATTTGAAGTTATTTAAGGTTACTATTTTTCTCGAATCAGGATTTTTAAAGCGTCAGTTTTGAATTCCAGTGTCGTAACATCGGTCTCGATTGTCACGGGACCGCCGGAAACACACCACAATGCCGACACGAAGACCAGTACGGCTGATCGTAAAAGGGTGATCCCGGTTAGGGACATGCCAGCTTCCCCAGCCGATCTTATGAGGCCAGACAAAATTCAATTCATCGCCTTAAACAAAGAAGGCAACGTAGTGACGAAACAAATGACAGAAAAAGAAATACTGAGTCTTATTGCGACTGGTGGCGGTCATCTACCAATGGAGATTCATGAGACTCAAAAAGTTGGTGAAATTCCAACAGGTGGAATGAAGGTAAATGGATGAAGCCGTGCGGTGAAATCTCGTTTTATGCGCCGATCAATAATGGTGCCTTAAACTAGTTAATCAATTATATTAATATTTCATCTAATTGGTACCAACGAAGTCGATGCTAATGAAAATTGTCTGTTACTTTTGTTAAGGTTGCAGATGTAGTCCAGAATGTCCAAAACGTCCTTAAGAGTGAATTAAACAAACCAGCAACCGTAATGACTTCCGTGCCGACCATACCAGGACACGCACACACCGAATGGAGTAGTATTTTGCCAGCGATTCTTGGTGGAGATGCTGAAACGGCGTCTATGAGCGAACATGGTTCTCCAGTGGCTAGCGTCATCAACGAAGCTCAGATTACATCTGACGCAACACCTACTAAGATACCAGACGCAACGGGAATCCATGCACTCGCGACAAACGTACCTGTCAAAAAGCCTGAGTCATCGACAACAGAGAATTACGATGATACGAAGAGGCCAATCGAAAGCTCAGCTACGGAGAATCATACTGAGAAACCGATGATTCAGGTGCCAGTTATAACGGTGGATCAAAAATTGCCATCTCATCAATCCGAAGAAGAGAAAAAGCCGGTTTTCCAAATGCTAAATACTTTTTCTGCGGAAAAACTAAATCCACAGAATAATACACATTCGGATGAAAAAACTGGAGCCGTCGGCTTTGACCACGAAAATAAACCGATAAAAACAGACCCCTTGGTAAAACCTGAGAAAGTTTTCAATAAGCCGAGCGTAGCTGCAGAACCTGTCACGGAGCAAACAGCAACCCTCGGAGAAAAAGTTACAGAAATGATCGAGATAAATTATACACCAGGCAACAGAGAACCGGTCGTCGCTCCCCTCACTATAAAACCACCAATTTCTCAATCTTCAATAATAACTTCGGAATCTTTTTCAAAATTACCAGAATCCGATTCACCGACTACGATGACCGTTGTTTCTGAAACGCATTCGACGTCTATGAAGATTTCGGGTCACGATGAAATTCCTCTCCGCGAACCAATCTCCACTAATCAACTACCGAATGACATAAACAAGTTCACTGACGCGGGTGAACCTGAAAAAGTAACTGAAAAGTTAACCACCATTACTGTCA